>NC_069125.1:64569792-65910106 GCF_026914265.1 Mya arenaria | reverse complement strand
TCGGTTCCTTTCGAAAACCAGCCAGATCCGCCCATGAATGCCTAGATTATGGGCCATGAAAGTTGCAAAGAAATGCTTTCTATTTTTAGCCAGGTCTGCATGAGCGAATTCTATTTTTAGCCAAGTTTACATGTACATGTAAATTCAAGTCTAGAGTTAAGGGAGACAATTTGCAAGTCTAGGATTTTGAGAGACAATTTGCTTTTTGCTTCTGCAGTTGATTTTGTGAATTACTCTGCCTTGTTCTTGTTGAAAGCCCAAAGGCCATTTTTTAGCTTTAAGTTCTGTAGTTTGTGCATTCATCTTAACAAATTGGTTGTGAATGTTTAAGTTATGCACCTGGTGTCATTACTGGCCACACCCGGGTTCACAGGTTTGGTAAGCATAAATCTGGAAAGGTTTGAAAATCTTTTTGTGTGTTCGTGCATCCATCTCAGCACAATTGATTGTGAATGTTTGTTCAAATTGATCAATGTTGTCCTAGGATGCCCTTGACTTTCACCTTTTGACCAACTTTTTTTAACTTTTAAAACTACAGAAATTTTTACTATGAGTACAGTTTTGAAAGCATTTTTTTTTTTGTCAGATGACTTGGCACATATTAAAATAGTTCATGCAACTAATCTGCTTACAATACTTTCTGGGCTCAGATGTTGAACATGCTACATTTTCAGGTAACCCAAACACAAAACATAAACTATATGTCTGATGCCTTTTACCCATACATACATGCTCTGGATTGAGATGACCACAAAAGTCATGCCAGTAGAGCATAGGCCCTTTTGGGCCTCTTGTTTAATAATGTCATGCAACTGCAATGTCTTTGTCAAGTTGTTTTTGTAGAATTTAAAAGCTTAAGATAGCAACTCAATATTTGTTTGCAGAATTGGATGATTTCATTGTTGGAGATGATGGTCAACCCATCAGGGGGAAGAAAAAGAAAAGGCACATCATCCACTCAGATGCGTAAGTGTTCAGTCCTTTATTTTACAAAGCTTTATCTAACATTATCTTGCTAAGTAATGTATGAGATAAAATATGTTTACCTAGAAATTGTATGATCTACATTTAGTAAATGATTTACAATAAAGAACATTAGTGTTGATCAAAGGTATATAATGACTATTGTGTTGATTACAGCCTTCTGCAGGAGGCCCAGGACATTTTTGGTGTGGACTTTGATTTTGATGAGTTTAAGGAGTACGCCGGGGAGGAATCTGAGGAGGAGGAAGATGAGGTGAGAGACGGGAAATGTAGAATTGCTTTTTATTTCATCTTCTCACTTCGAGAAAGTAACTGTAGTCTTCTATTTTGGAAAGTTCTGCAGTCCTAAAAGATTAATGAAACTTGAATGTTCAGTGAAGATTCTTCTTCAGGGACTACCAACTGTTGAACTCATGTGGCCTTTTCTTATGATGGTGTCCCTGAAATTTATCAATCTCACTTGCAGTAGTTGGTTTTTGTTTATAATATGCAGGCTCTTATGAAATGCTTTTACTTAATGTAAGGATAAATGGTTTGAGTATGAATCATTTGTATAAAATGTATTGATCATGTAATTGTGATGTAATTTTTTGTATACCTTGGTGACTTGATTATTTCTTTCGGTGTTTTACAAGTGAACACTCTGGTAAATGCAGAGCCATGTAAGGTATAAACTGAGTTACAAATGATCAAAATGCAAATCAGTTTTGTATACAAAAACTTTTGAAACCACAAGTTGAGTCCCCCATGGTGTGATATGCTTTATATCGCATCCTGTACTAAATCATCTGGGGAAAAAATGCATTTTTGGCTTGAATTAAACATATTTGTTTATGAGTATGATTCCTGATTTCTGCCAGAAAATAATGGTGTCCCGACAGGATACTTGACTTGGAGGTTCAGGCATCCATCCACATAATGTTGTGTCCTTAGGTGTCCTGGCAATGTTTGCATCAAAGTCTGTTCACAACTAGCTCTAAACGCACTATATCATTGATAGGCGTTACGTCTCATGTTGATAGTCACAGCATACAAAAGTGAGATTTTTTTGTGTGTGCTGAATGATTTTGTCATGAGATCTGTAAATTTTTCATTATTTTGCAATTATTAATTGATCGAACATGTTGTTATTGTTCAAGTACGAGGAAGAGGACATGGATGAAGAGGGGGGCACACAGAAGAAAGAGAAAAAGACTCGACCAAAGAAGGGACTCAAGGCCTCCGCTTCTGTAAGCAGACAGTATATGTCTTTGTTGTTTAAAAATATAGTTTCTTTGACTTAGTAAAATTAATGTATTTATGCTTGTTAGCAGTGTAGTATTTCAAAGAAAATTTTAGGTTTTGTCATAGCTTTGTTTTTTTATGCCCCCTTTTGAAAAAAGTGGGGTATATTGTTTTGCACATGTCGGTCGGTCTGTCTGTCTGTCTGTCTGTCGGTCGGTCGGAATACCAAATGGTTTCCGATCAATAACTTGAGAACGCTTTGACCGAGGGACCTCATACTTGGTATGTGTATTGGTCATCACCAGCAGATGAACCCTATTGATTTTGAGGTCAGTGGGTCAAAGGTCAAGGTCAGTGTGACCTTTACATGAAAAACGGTTTCCGATCAATAACTTGAGAACGCTTTGACCCAGGAACCTCATACTTGGTAGGTGTATTGGTCATGACCAGCAGATGAACCCTATTGATTTTGAGGTCAGTGGGTCAAAGGTCAAGGTCAGTGTGACCTTAACATGAAAAACGGTTTCCGATCAATAACTTGAGAACGCTTTGACCCAGGGACCTCATACTAGGTAGGCTTATTGGTCATGACCAGCAGATGAACCCTATTGATTTTGAGGTCAGTGGGTCAAAGGTCAAGGTCAGTGTGACTGTAAGCTGAAAAAAGGTTTTCTGATTGTCCATATTTTATTTAAGTGTCCAAATCCTACTAACAATTTGGCTCCCAAGGGGGCATAAATGTTTCACTAACATCTCTTGTTCAAAGAATATCATTCCTTGCAAAAGCTTGATATGATGTGTATAAATCAAAACCTGAAGTAGACTTTCCCATCAAACTTGATTCACCCTTACACTCAGACTTAATAATTTCAGACAGGAGTTATGTCTGTTAATGTTATCTGAAAATTAAAAAATCACCTTTAAAAAAGATAAGTATTTTAATTCTTGTTTTTAAATTTGATTTTTCTCACACTGAAAACAGTATGAGCCGGAGGCATTGAAGAGGGCGTTTATGACAGAGCAGGACAATGTTGTCCGAAACACAGACATGCCCGAGCGATTTCAGTTGAGGACCACGCCTCTGAAGGAGACTGAAGAAGGGGAGTTGGAGGAGGAGGCAGAGTGGATTTACAAGCAGGCCTTCCGTGTACCACCCATATCCACACAGGTAGGATTGTTTCCAAAGTTACTGTTTGATGTGTGTTGACATTAAGGATTTTCTTACAAGAAATTTCAATCATGTGTGTTAAATTCCTACAGCAAAATGCATCTTATTATGCCCCCCTTCGAAGAAGAGGGGTATATTGCTTTGCACAGGCATGTCGGTCCGTCTGTCCGTCGGTAGACCAAAGCTTGTCCGAGTGATAACTCAACAATTCCTGGACGTATGGTCATCAAACATGAAGGTTGAGCCTGACCAGTAGATGACCCCTATTGATTTTAGGGGTCAAAGGTCAAGGTCACAGTGACCTTTAGTGGTAAAATAATTTTAAAGCTTGTCCGAGTGATAACTCAACAATGCCTAGACCTATGGTCATCAAACTTGATATGGAAGTTGGGCCTGACCAGTAGATAACCCCTATTGTTTTTGGGTGTCATCAGGCCAAAGGTCAAGGTCACAGTGACCTTGAATGGTTAAAGGATGTCCAAGTGATAACTCGACAATGCCTGCACCCTTGGCCCTCGTTCTTGACTTGGAGGTTGGGCCTGACCAGTAGCTGACCCCTATTGTTTTTGGGGCTCATAGGGTCAAAGATCAAGGTCACAATGACCTTGAATGGTAAAAGGTTGTCCGAGTGATAACTCAACAATGCCTGCACCCATGGCCCTCATAATTGACTTGGAGGTTGGGCCTGACCAGTAGATGACCCCTATTGTTTTGGGGGGTCATCGGGCCAAAGGTCAAGGTCGCAGTGACCTTGAATGGTAAAAGGTTGTCCATGTGATAACTCAACAATGCCTGCACCCATGGCCTTCAAACTTGACTTTCAGGTTGGGCCTGACCAGTAGATGACCCCTATTGTTTTTGGGGGTCATCGGGCCAAAGGTCAAGGTCACAGTGACCTTGAATGGTAAAAGGTTGTCCGTGAGATTACTCAACAATGCCTGCACCTATGGCCCTCAAACTTGACTCGGAGGTTGGGCCTGACCAGTAGATGGCCCCTATTGATTTTAGGGGTCATTGGGCCAAAGGTCAAGGTAACAGTGACTTTGGACGATAAAAGGTTGCCCGAGTGATAACTCAACAATGCCTGCGCCCATGGCCCTCAAACTTGACTTGGAGGTTGGGCCTGACCAGTAGATGACCCCTATTGATTTTAGGGGGTCATTTGGCCTAAGAGGTCAAGGTCACAGTGACCTTGAAAGCAAACTCGACAATTCCTGGACCTATGGTCATCAAACTTGACATGAAGGTTGGGCCTGACCAGTAGATGACCCCTCTTGACTATGGGGGTCATCGGCCAAGGTCAGTCAGTAACCTTTTACGCAAAAATGTTAACAAATCTTCTTCCAGTGATATCTTCAACAATGCCTGAATCTATGATCATCAAACTTGACATGTAAGTTGGGCCTGACCAGGAGATGACCTTATTGATTTCAGGAGTCATAGGGTCAAAGGTCAAGTTCACAGTGACCTTGAATGCGAAAATGTTTCAAGTGATAATTCAACAATGCCTGCACCCATGGCCCTCAAACTTGACCTGAATTTGTGTCTGACCTGTAGATGACCCCTTATGATTTTAGGGTCATCGGGTCAAAGGTCAAGGTTACAGTGACCTTGAACAAAAAAGCTTGTCTGTGTAATAACTTGTCAATGCCTGCACCCATGGCCCTCAAACTTGACATATTAGATTTTTGGTGACCAGCTGATGACTCCTATGGATTTTGAGGTCAAAGGTCATGGTCATAACACACTCTTATCCTCAAACTTTGAATGGTCATAATCTTAAAACTTCCTCAACGGCATCCAAAGTCAGTAGCAAATCAGCTGTCATTTCGGTCCATGCATATTTCATTCAATTGTCCATATAATCCTGACAACATGGCCCTCAGGGGGGCATAATGTTTGACAAACATCTCTTGTTAGTTTTTATTTTGGAAATCTAAATAATCATAATTACAGTTGTGAAATAATTGCTGAGTGACCTACATACTAACATGATATTGCATGTACAATCTTATTTTATTTTTGCAGACATTCTCAGAGCAGGATGGGGGCAGTTTTGGTTACAACAAGAAAGGCCCTACCATGGTAGAGAAGATAAAAAAAGCAGTGGACTTCATGAGAAACAAACACCAAGAGGTTAGTTGATTGTGATATATAGGATTTTCATGGATTTGTATTCTTTTCATGGTTGTTGTAAGTTGACTGAAGGTTTCAGTGAGTAGAATGTGGATATTTATTGTATATCAGCAATCTGTGTTATTATTTTCAAGGTGCCGTTTATTGCTTTCTACCGCAAAGAGTATGTGGAACCAGATCTGAACATCAATGATCTATGGAAGGTGTGGCACTGGGATGAAAAGGTAGGCATGCATGTGAAAGACCTCTCCTTCCATTTACTTGAATCAGATGGTTCTTTATCTCTGTAAGATAATGCAATTGATGTGTACTTAAAGTATTATACATCTCAAACACGTTGTCAGTGTCAAATTCAATTTTGCAATTTTTTGCAGGAAAAATATCTATTCAGGCTTGAAGAGAATTTCAAATTGTTTGCACATTATACATAATTGGGCTTTATGATTTTTGTTATTTTACCATAGAACATGACAATTTGGTCCAGTGCTTGGAATCTGTATTTATGTTTGGTGTGATCTCTTTTGTAGTGGAGCCAGTTACGTACCAGGAAGCTGAACCTGATCCGACTGTTTGAGCGCATGCAGTCTTACCAGTATGAGGTGAACTCTGACCCGGATAAGGTTCTTGCCACCAACGTGCGGACACTCACAGAAGAGGATATTGATAGGTCTGTGAAAGAATATAAAACTACATTTCAGTGCAAGTCAATCAGTTGTGTGAGCAACTGTACTAGACCTGTCATTGTTTCAATTGATTGCTGGCAGAACAAATATTTTGACCTCATTCCTCAAGTGGCTTATTTATTTTTTGGTGCAATTTACTGCCTTCTAAAGGCTGTTTCCTCTTGCCAAAAAATGTCCATTTTTCCCAAAAAAAATTTCCCGATTTGATTAATGTAGATTACGTTAATGAATAGAAAAAACCCCAATGAATTTCTTGAAATATAAACAAAAACTTGACAATACTTACTCTTTCAATGCATAATGTATGCATAAAAAGAACATGTATATTTATATTTATATATTAGCTGTTTTGGCCTGATTTTGTACCGTATTTTTCCAAAAGTCAACTTTTTCCCCAGTTTGCAAGGCACCTGCGGTAAAAATAATTCCAAAAAAAAATGGGAAATATTTAAACCTTATTAATCTTAGTATCTGGCAATACTAGTTTCTACTTGTCGACTGTATGTGGGCCTCAGTAGTACATGTATGTTAACTATCCCCACATATTGCAGGGTGCGTAAGGTGGAGAATATGGATGAGCTGCGTGACGTGTACAACCACTTTCTTCTCTACTACGGCTCCGACCTTCCCAAGATGCGCATCCTGGAGCGAGAAAAACGGCGTGAAGAGCGTGAGGAAGGTGGTGAGGGACGGGATATTGATGATGAGGGAGACACGGTGAAACACGCCTCCCGCAAGTCTGGATATACTATCTGTGTCAACAACAAACTGGGTGAGTATAACTACTTATGTTGTTTTTTTCTTGACAGTGATTCACCGTATTGGATATTAAATGAACACTTGAATTGATCTGATATATTGTTACTACATTGCCTTGGACATTAAAAACTGTCCTTGTGTTCACACTTGATGGCTAGTTAAGAAGTCTCTCTCTTCTCCATTAACAAACTATACCTTTGTCATTCAAAAATCATTCTATTGTAGATGAGATAGCCTTGAGGTTTGGTCTAACTCCGGAGCAGTTTGGTGAGAACATTCGAGACAACTACACAAGGCATGAAGTAGATCAGTGCCCTATGGAGCCACAAGAAATGGCCAAAGACTATATCTCTGGGTAATCAAGCTGAAAGCATTAATCAAAATAAGCACAAGCCTGAAACAACTTGGGTTTGAACAAATAAAATATGTTTAGATATACAGTCCAAACTCATCATGTCGAAGTCGCCTGGACCTAGTAAAATACTGTGAGATAACGAACATTCGACATATCCCAAAAAACAAATATAGCACCTAACCCAACACATTCAAGTCAAACAGATGTCTGATGTACACATCCGCATTTAAATTGGTCTTGTAATATATTTCCGTCGTGAAAACAGCAAGCTTATTATTGAAAAAAAAATCAAGTTTTTGTCAATTTTATTTAATTCGTGTTTATTGATTACACAAACACAGATATAAAACAAACAAATACATGGTTTAATAAACAACGATAAAGCACATATGACAGCAACTAGTATAAAACATGGTGATGGCTTCGTACTTTTCATTATATGATTTTGAATACAAATCCCTATTGCTGATCCAGATATCTGACATTTTGAAGCTCATTCTTTATGTGCCTATTCTCGGATTTTTATTGAATCTGGTCTTGTTAGTCATTTTATGTTTTTTAGTGCATAGTGCACAGACAAAATGTATCCCTGGTATGAGCTACCCTGGTTCATGCTTCAGTGTATAGCACTGTCACATGGGCCCCAATTAACGTCCCTCCCAATAAAATCTCTTGAGCAATAAATATCTTTATTAAAAACATAAAAATACAACTTTAATTATTATGCCCCCTTTTGAAAAAAGTGGGGTATATTGTTTTGCACATGTCGGTCGGTCGGTCGGTCGGTCGGTCGGTCGGTCTGTCTGTCTGTCGGTCGGTCGGTCGGAATACCAAATGGTTTCCGATCAATAACTTGAGAACGCTTTGACCGAGGGACCTCATACTTGGTATGTGTATTGGTCATCACCAGCAGATGAACCCTATTGATTTTGAGGTCAGTGGGTCAAAGGTCAAGGTCAGTGTGACCTTTACATGAAAAACGGTTTCCGATCAATAACTTGAGAACGCTTTGACCCAGGAACCTCATACTTGGTAGGTGTATTGGTCATGACCAGCAGATGAACCCTATTGATTTTGAGGTCAGTGGGTCAAAGGTCAAGGTCAGTGTGACCTTAACATGAAAAACGGTTTCCGATCAATAACTTGAGAACGCTTTGACCCAGGGACCTCATACTAGGTAGGCTTATTGGTCATGACCAGCAGATGAACCCTATTGATTTGAGGTCAGTGGGTCAAAGGTCAAGGTCAGTGTGACCTTTACATGAAAAACGGTTTCCGATCAATAACTTGAGAACGCTTTGACCCAGGAACCTCATACTTGGTAGGTGTATTGGTCATGACCAGCAGATGAACCCTATTGATTTTGAGGTCAAAGGTCAAGGTCAGTGTGACCTTAACATGAAAACGGTTTCCGATCAATAACTTGAGAACGCTTTGACCCAGGGACCTCATACTAGGTAGGCTTATTGGTCATGACCAGCAGATGAACCCTATTGATTTTGAGGTCAGTGGGTCAAAGGTCAAGGTCAGTGTGACCTTTACATGAAAAACGGTTTCCGATCAATAACTTGAGAACGCTTTGACCCAGGAACCTCATACTTGGTAGGTGTATTGGTCATGACCAGCAGATGAACCCTATTGATTTTGAGGTCAAAGGTCAAGGTCAGTGTGACCTTAACATGAAAAACGGTTTCCGATCAATAACTTGAGAACGCTTTGACCCAGGGACCTCATACTAGGTAGGCTTATTGGTCATGACCAGCAGATGAACCCTATTGATTTTGAGGTCAGTGGGTCAAAATAACTCAACAATTCCCGGACCTATGGTCATCAAACTTGACATGAAGATTAGGTATGACCAGTAGATGACCTGCCTCATATGCATCCAATGACAAATCAGCTGTCATTTCAGTCCATGCATATTTCATTCAATTGTCCAAATATTTCTGGCAACTTGGCGCTCAGGGGGCATAATGTTTGACAAACATCTCTTGTTCAAATTTAGCAATTATCCACCAAATTATAACAGATTTGTTAATTTGACACACATGCTAATGTAGTGACATGTCACAAACCGTCATGAAATTTTCGCACATTCAGTTAGATCCACAATTGGGCAGAAAATTTGTGATGTTTGACCACAGGGACTGAAATATGACTTTGATACAGCAAAAAAGTTGAAATAGATAAATGGACATAAGCAGAGTTGTTTTATATAGAAACAGAAGGGATAAATTCAGGACTTGGAAAAAGTTGAGATATCAGATATAGACATAGCACGTTGGGACTGTATTACCTTTTTCAACAAAATCTCAATTTCAATGACTTTGAAAGGCTTTTTTATATATTGCAAAATACAGATTTTTGGTCGTTTTCATTTGCACATCCGAAAGTGGCTGAATATTGTCGAATGTACTGGTTTCTTTTGAATTGTCACTGAAAATGTAAGTAACCTCAGTTTATTGCGTGTGTTTTTTCAGTCAATTCCCAACAGCAGAGGAGGTGTTGCTAGGAGCTCGTCACATGGTTGCCATGCAGCTGTCACATGACCCTATGGTGCGTCAGGCTGTCCGGGCAGCATTCTTTGAACGGGCACGATTACATGTTGTCCCAACAAAACAGGGAATAAAGGTCAGTTTGACTTTAAATGTTCTTATTATGCTGTTTTTAGGAAATGTACTGGGAGTACATAAAGCAATTGAATACTTAAGACAGCAGTTAAAACAGATGACCTTCATTTTGGAAATTAAAGAAAGGTACTTAGATAAAAAAATAGATAAATGCATTTTTCATTAGTTAAAAAATACTTTCTGTAATACTCTGTTTATGGCTTTGTGCTTACATGTTTATGTACATATTTGTCGGACTGCTGATAGGTGATAGATGAAGCCCACCCATGCTACCCACAGAAGTACCTGAAGAACAAGCCTGTGCGTGACCTGAAGGATGAGCAGTTCTTGCGACTCGTGGAGGCAGAGGATGAGAAACTCCTCACCATCTCCATCACCATGGACGAGGACACGGACAACCCTAACATACAGAAATACTTTGAGGAGATCAGGAACCTCTACTACAGAGTAGGTCATTGACACAGTGTTTTGAACTTGTCTACTTAATACATGTATGTATAGATACAATTATTCTGTTTTTAGCTTGACTATTCAAAGAATAGGTGGGCTATACTACTCGCCCCAGCGTCGGCGTCCGGTTAAAGTTTTAGGGCAAGTTGTGAGTCCAATACCTTTCATTCATTTGAGTTAATACTTCACACTAACAGTTGTTCAGGGCCCCTGATTGATTATGAAACTTAGGTTAAAGTTTTAGGGCAGGTTGGGATATTTATAAATAACTCCTATACCCTTTGTTCAATTGACTAAATAATTCACACAGTTGTTCAGGACCATCACACAATGATGTTACATAACTCCATATTCTTAATACAAGTTATGGCCCCTGATTGACTTAGGTTAAAGTTTTAGACAAGTAAAAGTTGAGGGCAAGTTTGGATTTTAATAAAAAAAACTTCTATACCTTTCATTCAATGCACTTAATAAAATTCAAAATTATTTACGACCATTTTACATCAAGAAACGTAACTCCATTTTAACTCTAAATACAAATTATGTCCCTTGAATATATATATTTTTTTTTTTAGTTTCTTTTGACAGGCACATTTTTACATTCTTAACCAGTGTTTTACCAAGGGAAAACAAGGAGGGCTATACTATATGGCCCTTGAATTTTTTTTATTTTTTTTATTTTTTTTTTAAATTTGATTTTAATTTCTTTTGAAAGGCATATTTGTATATTCTTTACCACATTTTCATAATGGGAAATCAAGTTATTTGAATAACTGGCATCATTTTTCGGGTGGTGGGAGGGCAACATCAAAGTCACCTTATGTATTGAATAATTTTAGTTAAATTTGACTTAAATAGACCAAACTTGGTAATATGACATTGTTATTGTATTCACTTCGAAGTCAAAGCGGCGAAGTCAAGCGCGCTGTCTTACGACAGCTCTTGTTATTCAAACATTCTATATAGCATTTAAATGTTTTAATAGCATGCTCAAATGAAATAATGCTAAATTAGCTTAAATTATAAAAAAACAATGTATTTAATAAATAAATAAAGGTTGATGCATGAAAGAACAATGATTTCTAGTTAATTCCTGATTACTTGTTGTACATACCAGGATGAGTTCAGCCACCTGGTGCAGCAGTGGAACACACAGCGAACACAGGCCCTGGAGAGAGCCCTCACCAAGATCCTGTACCCACAGTTTGAGAAGGAAATCCGCCTTAAACTCATTAATGAGGCTAAAGAGGGAATTCTCAAGGTAACCAATACTTGCTGTCAAAGTCGAGTTTCATGTACAAGTTACCTTATGAATAAATGTATGAATAATGGAAAGTACAGCATTTGACAAAACAGCACAATAATTTTGTAAAACTGTTCATTGGTGTAATATTTGGGCCTACATGTACATGGCAGTGTTACTGGTACAAATATAATATAGTTTACTTTGTTTTTGCAGGCATGTTGTCGTAAGCTGTACAACTGGCTGAAGGTGGCGCCCTATGAGATGGAACAGCAGATGGATGATGACTACGACCTCGATGATAATGACACTGGCGTCAGGGTCCTTGGCATTGCTTACATAGCTGAGAGGTATAATTGTTAATGTATATTTGAGTGTCATTTTGAATGCATACAATGATAGCATGACTTTGAGTCAAACTATGAAATTACTTTGATATTTTCATTTGATCGACAAAAGCACACGTAGGTCTATTGTTCAAATTGACTTCAACTTGGAAAGTACAATGAGTTATACATTTCAATGACTTGTTCATGTACATGTTTGTACTGCAGGGACACAACAGCTTTTGGATGCATGGTGAACGGGGAGGGGGATGTATCGGACTTCATCCGCCTGCCCAACCTCACAAAGAGGATCCGCTCACAGAGATACATGGAGAGAGAGGAAAAAGTAATTGGCTATATATGTCATCCTAGAAAATGCTCCTCATAACCGATGATTCACCTTACTATGCAAAAGTTATTTTGGGCAAAACTGTAGATTAATTTATTCTTTAAATAGTAATTTTTCATATTGAATATTTCACTCTCTTTACATTGTTTCCATGTAGAAAAAACTAGAATTCGATACAGAAATACATATGTGCTATACCTTGAAGGAAAAAGACATGGAAAGATTGAAGACCTTCATAGAAACCAAAAAGCCACATGTGATAGCAGTTACAGCTGAAAACATGTAAGTTCTTTTTACCATTAAACTATGAGGGAAAAATGGTGCTCTAACCTTATTTGAATGTTTATCAAACTGTCTAATAAACATGAAAGGGTACATTTCAGATTACCAATATGTTTAGAAACAATACTTTCTTTTCCTTTGAATAAGCTAACATGTTTTCAGTGACTCATCATGAAAACAGACAGGTCAAGTCTTTTGACATGATTTAAACTAGCAATACGTTAGATTGAGTGCTGACCTTTTATTTCCCCCTTCCTTATAGATGAGTTTCAATGTACTGATTAATCTATGTCCTGTACCTTACTGATGTTTTGTTAGTTACTATTATATACCTCCCATCGCAGTGATGCATTGATGATCGTTGATGACATCAAGAAGGTGATAGCTGAGCTCGAGCAGGAGGCCCAGATGCCGCCCATCAACGTTGAGCTTGTAGATAACGAGCTAGCCCTTGTTTACGCCAACAGTGCTCGTGCTGATGTAAGTGGGAATGTCTTGCATGTCTGTGTGTCTGGTTAAAAGAATAATATCAAGCTGAAGTACATTGTAGAAAGTTGTAAACTCCATGAAATGATCATACAGAATAGCCATGATAATACAACTTTTTTGCTTGAGCTGTTTCCAAGAAAGCGCCAGCACAAATAATTTATTTTATTTTTTACCTTATTCATGTACATGTATTTACTGACTTAAGATTATACATGAATGTGTATTTACTAACTAATGATTATACATGTACGTGTATTTATTGACTAATGATTATACATGTATGTATATTTTTATCATCTGTCCTCTCTATGCAGGAAGAGTTCCGTGAGTATCCACCCGTGTTGCGTCATGCTGTGTGTGTGGCTCGGAGGTTGCAGGATCCTCTCATTGAATACGCCCAACTGTGTAACCAGGACGATGACATACTCTGTCTCAAATATCATCCCATGCAGGTAATACCAGTTTGTCAAATGTCAGGAAATTGTCTTATGATGGAAGGTAATTATGTCTCCCCCTCTCTGGGGGAGACATATTGTTTTTGCCCTGTCCGTCAGTCCGGTAGTCCGGTAGTCCGTCAGTCCGTCCGTACGTCACACTTCGTTTCCGATCGATAACTGGAAAACCGCATGACCTAGGATCACCAAACTTGGTAGGGAGGTTGGTCATGAGGTGTAGAAGATCCCTATTGTTTTTGGGGTCACTAGGTCAAAGGTCAAGGTCGCGGCGACCCCCAATGTAAAAAACATTTCCGCTCAATATCTTGACAATGGTTTGACCTAGGTTCACCAAACTTGGTAGGGAGGTTGGTCATGAGGTGTAGAAGATCCCTATTGTTTTTGGGGTCACTAGGTCAAAGGTCAAGGTCGCGGCGACCCCCAATGTAAAAAACATTTCCGCTCAATATCTTGAGAATGGTTTGACCTAGGTTCACCAAACTTGGTAGGGAGGTTGGTCGTGAGGTGTAGAGGATCCCTATTGTTTTTGGGGTCACTAGGTCAAAGGTCAAGGTCGCGGCGACCCCCAATGTAAAAAACATTTCCGCTCAATATCTTGAGAATGGTTTGACCTAGGTTCACCAAACTTGGTAGGGAGGTTGGTCGTGAGGTGTAGAGGATCCCTATTGGTTTTGGGGTCACTAGGTCAAAGGTCAAGGTCGCGGCGACCCCCAATGTAAAAAACATTTCCGCTCAATATCTTCAGAATGGTTTGACCTAGGTTCACCAAACTTGGTAGGGAGGTTGGTCGTGAGGTGTAGAGGATCCCTATTGTTTTTGGGGTCACTAGGTCAAAGGTCAAGGTCGCGGCGACCCCCAATATAAAAAACATTTCTGCTCAAAATCTTGAGAACGGTTTGACCTAGGTTCACCAAACTTGGTAGGGAGGTTGGTCATGAGGTGTAGAAGATCCCTATTGTTTTTGGGGTCACTAAGTCAAAGGTCAAGGTCGCGGCGACCCCCAATGTAAAAAACATTTCCGCTCAATATCTTGAGAATGGTTTGACCTAGGTTCACCAAACTTGGTAGGGAGGTTGGTCGTGAGGTGTAGAGGATCCCTATTGTTTTTGGGGTCACTAGGTCAAAGGTCAAGGTCGCGGCGACCCCCGATGTAAAAAACATTTCCGCTCAATATCTTGAGAATGGTTTGACCTAGGTTCACCAAACTTGGTAGGGAGGTTGGTCGTGAGGTGTAGAGGATCCCTATTGTTTTTGGGGTCACTAGGTCAAAGGTCAAGGTCGCGGCGACCCCCAATATAAAAAACATTTCTGCTCAAAATCTTGAGAACGGTTTGACCTAGGTTCACCAAACTTGGTAGGGAGGTTGGTCATGAGGTGTAGAAGATCCCTATTGTTTTTGGGGTCACTAGGTCAAAGGTCAAGGTCGCGGCGACCCCCAATGTAAAAAACATTTCCGCTCAATATCTTGAGAATGGTTTGACCTAGGTTCACCAAACTTGGTAGGGAGGTTGATCATGAGGTTTAGAAAACTCCTATGTTTTGGGGGGTCACAAGGTCAAAGGTCAACGTCGCTGTGACCTCTAATGTAAAAAAATATTTCCGTGCAATATCAGGAGAATGCTTTGATCTAGGTTCACCAAACTTTGAAGTGAGGTTGGTCATGATGTCTAGTTGATTTTGCAATCAGTTGGTCAAAGGTCAAGGTCACTGACCTTGAGGTGAAGAACCGGTTTCTGCTCAATAACTCAAGAACGTTTACACCCAGGAACTTCATACTTGGTATGCCAGTTAGTCATGACTAGTTGATGGCCCCTATTGATTTTGGGATCCATCATTGATTATTTCTCACCTACGACCACACAATGGGGGAGACATGCGCTTTTTCGAAAAAGCAATCTCTAGTGTTTTTTTCAGTTTGTATTGAATAGTAATGATTGTTAGTCTGTTAAAACAAATGGAAAAAAGTCCTCTTAGACAGTGCAGTTGCAAATAAAAAAAATTGTTTCAATTTAATATTTATTCAAAATGCCTTCATTAACTGCAAAACTGTGGACTCCATAATCGCACAACAATTACTGCTTTCAGGACTCTCTGCCAAAAGAAGAGCTGTTGAATGCGTTAAACCTGGAGTTTGTGAACCGGGTGAATGAGGTGGGCGTGGATGTGAACCGGGCCATAACCAACTCTCACACTGCTGTCCTTGTGCAGTTTATTTGTGGCCTGGGGCCAAGGAAAGGGGCTGCTCTCCTCAGGGTAAGCAGAGGGCTTTAGTTTTATAAAATAGTCTACTAGTAAAACTTAAGAGGTGTTTACTTTCATTAATTGCCATTGATTACCATCAACGACTTTTCGTTTTGTGCATGGTTTTGTTCACACTTATTTCACAGACATTGCCACAACTTATTTTAACAGGTTTGTAAAATTTGATTATAGTTATTTGGAAAAGTATACTCTCCATTTATACTGCAAATTAATATTTTCCCAGACATTACGCCAAAACAGCACTCGGCTGGAGAACAGAACTCATCTAGTCACCATGTGTAGAATGGGACCAAAGGTTTTCATCAACTGTGCTGGATTCATCAAAATAGACACCAACTCACTTGGTGACAGGTATGAAGAGCTTGATTTAAATCATTTTGATAGTTTAATCAAGGACAACCTTGCAAATGTCAAATGTTCAATAGATTTGAATTTAACTTTCATGTTTTTAGCTCTACTGGCCAAAGGCCAGAAGAGCTTATGCGATGGTAATGTGTACGTAGTATGTGCATCGGTGCGGTCGTGCGTTCGTGCGTCTGTAAACAATTGCTTGTGAACACGATACAGTCTTCAGTTTTGATTGTATCTTGATGAAACTTGTACAGTATCTAGATATCCATTAGAGCTGGGTTCCTTTCGAAAACCAGCCAGATCCGCCCATGCATGCCTAGATTATGGCCCTTGATAGTATAAAAAAATGCTATTGTGTAAACAATTGGTTGTGAACACAATACAGTCTTCAGTTTTGATTGTATCTCGATGAAACTTGTACAGTATCTAGATATCAATTAGAGCTCGGTTCCTTTCGAAAACCAGCCAGATCCGCCCATGAATGCCTAGATTATGGACCATGAAAGTTGCAAAGAAATGCTTTCTATTTTTAGCCAGGTCTGCATGAGCGAATTCTATTTTTAGCCAAGTTTACATGTACATGTAAATTCAAGTCTAGAGTTAAGGGAGACAATTTGCAAGTCTAGGATTTTGAGAGACAATTTGCTTTTTGCTTCTGCAGTTGATTTTGTGAATTACTCTGCCTTGTTCTTGTTGAAAGCCCAAAGGCCATTTTTAGCTTTAAGTTCTGTAGTTTGCGCATTCATCTTAACAAAATTGGTTGTGAATGTTTAAGTTATGCACCTGGTGTCATTACTGGCCACACCCAGGGTTCACAGGTTTGGTAAACATAAATCTGGAAAGGTTTTGAAATCTTTTTGTGTGTTCGTGCATCCATCTCAGCACAATTGATTGTGAATGTTTGTTCAAATTGATCAATGTTGTCCTAGGATGCCCTTGACTTTGTCCAACTTTTTTTAACTTTTAAAACTTCAGAAATTTTTACTATGAGTACAGTTTTGAAAGCATTTTTTTTTTTGGTCAGATGACTTTTACTTGGCACATATCAAAATAGTTCATGCAACTTATCTGCTTAAAATACTTTCTGGGCTTAGATGTTGAACGTGCTACGTTTTCAGGTAACCCAAAAACAAAACATAAACTATATGTCTGTTGCCTTTTAGCCATACATCCATGCTCTGGATTGATATGACCACAAAAGCCATGCCAGTAGAGCATAGGCCCTTTTGGGCCTCTTGTTTAGCTTTAAGTTCTGTAGTTTGCGCATTCATCTTAACAAAATTGGTTGTGAATGTTTAAGTTATGCACCTGGTGTCATTACTGGCCACACCCAGGGTTCACAGGTTTGGTAAACATAAATCTGGAAAGGTTTTGAAATCTTTTTGTGTGTTCGTGCATCCATCTCAGCACAATTGATTGTGAATGTTTGTTCAAATTGATCAATGTTGTCCTAGGATGCCCTTGACTTTGACCAACTTTTTTTAACTTTTAAAACTACAGAATTTTTTACTATGAGTACAGTTTTGAAAGCATTTTTTTTTTGTCAGATGACTTTTACTTGGCACATATTAAAATAGTTCATGCAACTAATCTGCTTACAATACTTTCTGGGCTCAGATGTTGAACGTGCTACGTTTTTAGGTAACCCAAACACAAACATAAACTATATGTCTGTTGCCTTTTACCCATACATACATGCTCTGGATTGATATGACCACAAAAGCCATGCCAGTAGAGCATAGGCCCTTTTGGGCCTCTTGTTTCTACAATTTGTAATGTGATAAAAACAATAATTGAAGGGTACCACTCTAGCCACACCAAATAATTTTTTTAACATTTTTAATTGTTCAGGTATTATCATTCTTATAGTGAAAAGATAGTTAAGCCCGCTTCTGTTTGAAATAAAATTGAAAAATATGTTTATTTTGCCTGCTTACTAACATCTTTCCTTGCTAAAAACAAACAAACCATTAATTTGGCATGGCCTTGATATTCCATTCACTGTTGCAGCACGGAGGCATATGTGGAGGTTTTGGATGGTTCTCGTGTGCACCCAGAGTACTATGAGTGGGCAAGAAAGATGGCTGTCGACGCGCTTGAATATGACGACACAGCGGAGGATGCCAATCCAGCCGGGGCCCTTGAGGAAATCCTTGAGAGCCCAGAGAGGCTTAAAGACCTTGACCTTGATGCCTTTGCAGAGGAACTTGAGAGACAGGGCTATGGTGACAAGCACACCACTCTGTATGACATCAGAGCTGAGTTGAACCACAGGTATAAGGATTTACGAACCCCCTACCGATCACCTACCAATGAGGAACGATTCAACATGATTACCAAAGAAACACCAGACACATTCTACATAGGTGAGTATTTCCACATCAAATACTCCTATTGATTTTCATAAAGAGTTTCATAAGACATATTGGAAGTCTGTTTTTCTACAGTACTGAAAGACAATAAGAATAACTGTGTGCAGTTATACATTAGATTTCCACTCAATTGACTTGATACTTTATTTACAATAGCTTCAAGAGCAAGCAATCTTGAAACCCACTTTTCTCCAAAAGTTTATGAGCCAGAGTCATAAAATTTACAGGATTGTTTAACAGCAAGGGTTTTTTGCTGTTGCCAATGAGTGCAGAGTTATGGCCCTCGACTTAATGAAAATATGGCATACAGAAAATGCCATTTGTGTCATGCATATTTGCAAATGTATGAGAGCCATGATCATGAAACTCTACAGGAATTTTAGCGAGCATGTTGCAACATGGGTGTAGTGTGTAGCCTTCTTTAGAAAAGTAGAGTTATGGCCCTTCACTTAAGTTAAAAAATTGCACAAGAAGCATGGAACCTTAAGCTTAAAACATGTTTATGCTTCATTTAGTGTTATTACATGCAAAAGGTATCTTAAACTAGAAACACATACATGCTTTATATCTTTCAATCCTGTTACAGGCAAGCTTATGTTAGTGCGAGTGGTTGGTATCGCTCACCGGAAACCCCACGGTGAGCAGCTGGACCAGGCAGACCCTGTCAGGAACGAAGATACTGGTCTCTGGCAGTGCCCATTCTGTAACAAGAATGACTTCCCTGAGCTCAGTGAGGTACGACTTTAATCACACTGCTTGCAAGCTCAAGTGAAATCTACCACATTTTTTGACAAGGGAGCACTCATGTGGGCATAATGTTGGGCAATATGTGTATTTATAAAACTTAATGTATTTATGCAAAAATTTAGTTTATGATGTATTGGTAGATGTCAACATAAAATATATGGTTTCTGATTACAACATATACCTTGGAAGAAAATTCTGAAGAATGAAACTGCACAAAAGTGAGCCAATTCAGCTTCAATTCAGATAATTGAATAAATCAATTAAAATACATGTCAAAGTCTATATACATGCTCTTAACTTGTACTCATAGTTGTTGTACGAGTGAACTCTTCAGTGTTGTATTCATACACTTAAATTTTAATTTTTCAAGGTATGGAGTCACTTTGACAATGGAAGTTGTCCTGGCTCTGCAGTTGGGGTCCGAAGTCGCCTTGACAATGGCTGCACCGGTTTCATACACATCAAAAATCTTAGTGACAAAACTGTTACAGACCCGCTGGAGAGAGTTAAGGTAGGAATGATTCTTTGTAGTTTACATATGAATGGACGTTCATATAGGAATGGATCTTCTTGTTTTATAGCTTTTATGGTGGGTAAACTTCATTTATTTCCATTTGTGAAATATTGCATCATTTGTATAAATATAAAATAATTGTCTTTATTAACATCTTGCTTCAATCTGATGTAATTTGATGTAAAGTTAGTTTGGTTTCTGTGTTATAGATCGGAATGACTGTCCATGCACGAATCACAAAGATTGACATTGACCGCTTCACATTGGATCTTTCCACAAAGACTTCGGACCTACTAGACAAGGACAACCAGTGGAAGTAAGCAATACATTTAGATGTATTGAACTGTATTCATTATTTGATTAACTTTTATGTAAATTGCACAGATTTGATTAATAATTACATTTTTCCTGTGTCAATATGTTTTTGCTTTATGAATGAAACAGGGTGCAAGTACATAAAAGCTCGTATGTAATATTTGCAAAATGAAAAGTAACACTTCATGTTTTTTTACCAGACCTCCCAAAGACCTTTACTATGATGCTGACAAAGAGAAAAGCGAGTTAGAAAAAGAGGATGAGAAAAAGAAATTGCAAGCCAGGCAGAGTAAGTTGCTTGAATCTCTGGAAAATGGTCATGTATATAATATAAGTGAAAATGCATCTTTCCAATGTTATAATTGATATGAAAACTAAGTTTTTACTTCATTTTATTGCCTTTGTATGATTAAAGCAGTGTATATATTTCTTTACATTTCCACCATGTTTCAGCATACATAAAGCGTGTGATAGCACACCCTAACTTCCACAACATCAGCTACAAGGAGTGTGAGAAGATCTTGGCCAACATGGACCAGGGAGAGTGCATTATCAGGCCCAGTAGTAAGGTAAACTGAGTAATTGTAGAGGTCCATGTAGTGATGCAAGGCTTCAAAAAGCATTACAAAAGAGGTCTTGTATTGTATGTCTGGTCATGTTGGCAATATTTACACTCTGTGTTTGAATCCACCGCGTTAAGCTTTCTTTTACAATTGCTCTGGTCCTTAAACATACCATTCTTAAGTTACTGTGAGATCATCTTTCTGTAAAAAAGTGCATGATTGTATATTTTGCCAGGGTGCAGACCACCTGACTGTGACATGGAAGGTAGCTGATGGGGTCTTACATCACATAGATGTAGTGGAGCAGGGCAAGGAGAATGCCTTTAGTCTCGGCAAGTCCCTACTCATCGGTAATGAGGTATGCAGGTTTTCTGAAATTTGCATGTCATTTGTTTTGTTCCATTTAATTAGTAAGAATTTATAAGGGTTTGTGGGTTTCAATGGTTATTGTACCTAAAATCTACAAATTGTTTAGAGGCTTTCTTGTACATGGTTAAAGATTGTGTTCCTTTCATTTTATTTGGTACTCCTACACATGTGAAAAACAAATATAGCAAGTATCCTTTATGGTGTGTTTTTCCTTTTGTAGGAGTTTGAAGATCTGGATGAAATCATAGCCAGACATGTTCAGCCCATGGCATCCCATGCCCGTGACATTCTCAACTTCAAAAATTACATGGACATGGATGGAGGAAAGAAAGAGGTTGCAGAAAGGAAACTGTACGAGGAAAAGAAAAAATACCCATCTAAGTAAGTTACTCCATTTTGACCTATAAGCATGGGTGGGGTTTATTCAAAGCAGTTGATTAGTGATATGAGTCATAACAGCAATAGGTCATTCACTCGTAATTTCTGAGAAGAAATATAAAAAGAACAATGAAAAAATATATAAGAGATTTCCCCCAACAGGATTCCCTACTACCTGAGTGCCACAAAGCAATATCCCAGCAAGTTCCTGCTGTGTTACATGCCTCGAAACAAGCCACGTTCAGAATACATCAGCGTGAGCCCGGAAGGCTTCAAGTACCGTCACAAGAGCTTCCATTCCCTCAACTCAATGATGCGCTGGTTCAAGGAGCACTTCCGGGATCCCATAATTGGCATGGGTACACCCAGTGGTAGAACACCCATGGTTGGCCATACTCCAAACTTCAGCATGCAAGGTGAGTCATTTTATGCAAAATGAGGTGTCAAATTTCACCAAAGATTAGTGGGCATCTCCTTGCGTGTGTGTAAACAATAATTACATATATTGAACTAACTTGACATCACTTTCAGGTCCTTTTGTTTTTTTATGCCCCCGAAGGTGAGCATATCAAAATCGCACCGTCCGGACGTCCGTCTGACTCAATAACTCAGAATATTATGGACAGATTTTAAAATAACTTCCCACATGTGTTCGGCATACCAAGATGACATGTCGCGTGCAAGAACAGTGTCCCTACCTCTAAGGTCAAGGTCACACTTAGGTGTTTATTCCCAATGGAATGCTGCATATAAGGACATAGAGTATAGGTTGTCGTGTCCGGGCTGTAACTTTCCGTTGTATGGACAGATTTTAAAATAACTTGCCACATGTGTTCGGCATACCAAGACGACGTGTCGCGTGCAAGAACCGTGTCCCTACCTCTAAGTTCAAGGTCACACTTAGGTGTTTATTCACAATGGAATGCTGCATATAAGGACATAGAGTATACGTTGTCGTGTCTGGGCTGTAACTTTCCCTTTTATGGACAGATCTTAAAATAACTTACCACATGTGGTCAAGGTCACACTTAGGTGTTTATTCACAATGGAAAGCTGCATATAAGGACATAGAGTATTGGTTGTTATGTCCGGGCTGTAACTTTTTCTTGTATGGACAGATTTTAAAATTACTTGCCACATGTGTTCGACATACCAAGACGACGTGTCACGTGCAAGACCCATGTCCCTACCTCTAAGGTGAAAGATACACTTTGAGTTTATTCACAATGGAATGCTGAATATAAGGACATAAGAATGTAGGTTGTCAAGTATGGGTGGTATTTTTTATGTTCAGAGGCAATTTAAAATAACTTGCCATATATATTTGTTTGATCTTTAACTTTTTATGTACTGACCTTGTTCATAGGTCAATGTCACATTCGGGGGCATTCGTCACATACTGTGACAGCTCTTGTTTAATCATGTTTTTAATTCATAAAAAATCCACAATCTTTTGTATTATTATTTTTATACCACAGTTATTTAGCACTTTTATCACAAAATATATACGTTCAAAAGTGCTTAACAAACAAATATACGTATACATACAAACAATCAATAGAAAGAATCCATGTCAAAAATACACATGGTAAAAAGCAACACTATTAAAGTCTACATACAAATAAGATAAAAAGCAACATTTAAACTGAACTTAAATGATATGGACAGAGTTAAGCAATCACAAAGTATACAAAAACATATTAAAACTGTTCTTTAAGATATCCCAAAAGTACAAATACTTATGATCTGATAGATCATGTACAACTTGTTTACTATCTTCATATGATAATACAAATACTGTCATTCATTTGTTCCTTATTGCAATAAAATGCTAATAGATAATTTGCTGGTTCATAGCTAAAAATGGTGAATTGAAGTTTAACAGGATCCTTAACATGTATTAGTTTAATTTATTGGTATTAAGCAAATGGTACACTACCAGTATTCAACTATCTAACATGAAACATGGTCTGAGGTATGTAACTTTAAACCAATAGTTGTCTCCTTATTTATAATTATGGTTTCTTGCAATAAGGTGTGGATGCTGCAGCCATCCATCGTGCAGCAAAGGGTCTTCCCAGCAATATTTACAACACGTTGGCCCAGGTGGCGGGCGTCACTCCTGCTGCTGGGGTCACACCAAGGGTCACACCTGGATTCACACCCGCAGGGTTCACCCCCAGGACGGGCTTCACTCCACACACACCACAGGCTGGCACCAGTGGATACAGGGTACGCTGGTCTCAAACTTTTATGTTTATTAATAAAATACAATACAATGGAAACTGGTTAAATAAACACACTATTATCATTTTTAGTTAAGATGGCAGTCAATTCAAATGAATACGCTAACTGTATATTGTTGTTAGAAATGCTGGGTAAAGATTCTCTCTTGGCCTAAATTGGACCTTATTGAATGGCACCCCAATTATAATGAAAACATCTTCAAAAAGCTGCTAGACACTGCTCTCCAAATGGGCTACATTTACAATGAAAGCTTAATAGTTTTAAGAATAAATACTAGCTCTGGTATCGGCATTATGCCCAACAATTCCTTATATCTGAGATACTTCCTTTTTGCTGTTTATATTAAATAATAGTACTTGCATCTCCCATGCAAACTCATTCAGGCATGATTTGAATAAGCTAATGGCTGTCTTTGTAATTGAGTGAAATGAAATAACTAAGTATAAACTTCATTCTTTCAGTCTGGAGTAAGTGTGACCCCACTGCTGACCCCAGCAGCTGCTGCCACACCCTCCTATCAGCCAACCCCGAAGGCCCAGTGGCCAGGTGCTACACCCAGGACCCCCCGCAGCAGTGGACAATCTAGTATGTATCAAATACTGTTTACGAGGGGTTTTCAAAAGTTCTGTTATGAGTAAAGCATATATTCGGGGTTTTTTACTCTAATTTTTGTTGGAACATTATTTGGGGCAGGCATATAATACTGCAAATTACATTGAAAGGCAAATATGGGTTTACAACAAATTAAGATTGTGGATCTAATGTGGTCAGCTTAATATTAAAGTGAAGATGTAACTTTTTGAAGGACTCCGGTATGTTGAAAAATCCGGTGCTAGTTAAATGAAAGGGTTATAACTTTAGAAAGAGTACCTGATTTGTTTTTATGTATTTGCTTAATTTCCTTTATATCAGTTATGATGGCCATCTTTTATATGATTATATATCATTTACACTTAACTTACAGGTAGCAAGGCGGGCACAGACTGGGCAAAGGCTGCGGAGATGTGGGCCAAGCACAAAAAGTTGGCCCCAGGGACCCCTCGCAGTCCCGCAGTGCGTCAGTCCCCCAGGGGTCGCGTCGGACAATCTCCCGCGGGAGACGCCACACCACTGTTTGATGAGTGAGAGGAGATGGGACTGGCAGATGGATAAAATACGTGGACGAGAATAGAGAAAATATGATTGATTAATGGCCAAATCATGAAAGACCATATTGACAAAAATCAGTCTTCTGCATGTGACATTGTGTGGATTGTGTCAAGTGGTGTATTAAGAATTTTACCTTTGGTATTCGATCTGTTCAATTTAAGTGGATGCCAGGTTTTTTCAGCAATTTTCTCAATCATGAGTTGCTTTGCCTATTAACAGTGTGAAGTTGATTGTTTTACGTTAAAATGCATGAAAGCATAGTGTCAGAGCAAAGTATGCGTTTGTAAAGTGTCTCTTCCTCATCATGATAGAGAAATGTATATACAATGTAGATTTTTTTATTTGTCTTATTTTATTTACAATAAATATTTAAGATAATGTTGATTATGTCAGAGGTTTGAAACCGCACTCATGTCATTATTAAGTTTTATATCTGCCTTCTATATAGCGTGGGGCCTATGATAGAAAGTATGGTTGCAAAGTATGGTAGTAAAACAAAAATACCTCCATACATGCACGTGCATGTACAGGCTGTCAGACTTTTCAACCCCAAGACTTTTCAACCCCTTTGTCATTTGTGAAGTCAAAGACTTTTCAACCCCTTTGTCATTTGTGAAGTCAAAGACTTTTCAACCCCTTTGTCATTTCAACCCCTAAAAGTGCTAAGACTTTTCAACCCCACCTTAAACAAAGACTTTTCAACCCCTAATAAACGAAGACTTTTCAACCCCTTAATTTCTCACCTTTTTAAGAAAATAACTACAACAGCAAACAATTTATTTTGAAATTTCTTTTAAAAATCAAGAATATCTTAAGACTAAAAATATAACAAACAAAAAATATGTAATACATACAAAATATACATACTTGAAACACATGATATTACAATAATTCATTAAATATTTACATTGAAATAAATTTAAAAATGCTCGACTGTCCATTTAGCTATTTAGTCACTTAGCCATAAATCCCTCCCTATCTCCCTGAGGAAATCCTCACACAATATATTATGTGCATGGTACTGCTCCATCAATTAATTGAAACAGCGTTTGTTTTTCTTTTAGTTTGTTTTTAAACACTTTTTTAAAAACATTTTGTCATCAATAAAAAAGACAATAAAATGAGTTGAACTTTAAATAAAATTCTTCATAATATTTCAAAATATCATGATTTAGCAGACAATGTTTAAGAAATACAAAAGTATACATTGAGTTCAAAGATGTTAAAAATGTATTATAGATTGAGTTCCAAATGCTTTCAAATTACATAAGTGTAACATAAGATTTTATTAACGTTTTTTTATTTCTCAGTTTAAAAAAATAAGGACATTCTATTATAAAGTGGTATATATGTAAAAAAAAAAAATGCTATAAGCATTGTATTGTCTTTTCATATATGCAATTAAAGAATGGAATGAAGATCGCACATTCATTAATGGGCAACAATTATTGTGTGACAAGGTCATAAATTCCTAAGGGATTATAACACATTTAATTGAGGTTATAGTAACTTGAAAGTGACAGTTTATTATGGTTCTAATATCATGGCCATCATTCCAAACTATGGGCAGCTTGATACATTTTGTGTATGATTTTCAGGATTTAAAACCAAACAAAAAATATATTTTATTTATTTATACCCGCAAACTCTGAATTTTTAGATGATACATTATCAAGAATTAAAATCAAACTATACCGAAATAGCAATATGGTACTACAAAAAAAGTTTCCACTGTTGACCTTTTTTAAAAGCAATGAAAGTTTTATAAATGTTCAAGTTCAGGTTTTTATTGGCATTCTACAGGCACAAAAAGGAGAATGTTCCGTAAATTCTTCTTTGCTTTCATTTTCTTTTGCAATTATTCAAATTTGTTATTTAAAGAACACAATTATGGTAATAACATTGTACATAATATATGTGAATTCGCTGAGATATGTAATATCCTTCAGAATAATACAACAATTGCATGTTCGGAGTAACCAGGCACCAAAATCTTACTTTACCGTACCATTGTTAATGTTCGGAATATTATTTTGAAAAAACCTAACCATCAAGTGCTTAGTAAATCAAGGCAAAGCCTTTGTAAATTTCATCCAATACTTTGGAGAAAAGTGTAGCAAACAAGCCAAACAAATCTCTAATTGTATTTCAATAACAACTGGTAAAGTTTCTTGCAAAAACAATGAAAAAGACAACACCTGGCTGACAAAAATAATAGGGGTTGAAAAGTCTTTGATATAGGGGTTGAAAAGTCTTCAATATGGCTATCAAAATATTTCAACTAGGGGTTGAAAAGTCTTTGATTTAGGGTTTGAAAAGTCTAAACAGGTAGGGGTTGAACAGTCTTTAAAATAGGGGTTGAAAAGTCTAAGGGTTGAAAAGTCTTCATTTTGAGAAGGGGTTGAAAAGTCTTGGGGTTGAAAAGTCCTGCTCCCCATGTACAATATGTTTGTGCAGTATGGAAATACTACATGTGTATGTACTGAGGACTACACTGATAATTACCGTGAGTTGGAGAAGCTGCCTTTTGTATAAAGGTGGTTTATTCGTACGGTAGTATACATGTAGGCTTATTCTGATGCTCGTTGTGGTCGCACGCAATATGGATGACAAATGTGGCAATTGTTCAAAGTGTTACTGCATCTTTTGGCCGTAGAAAACAACAAAAGATTTGTGTAAAACTGGTTTAACATAAAAGTACAAACAGTGCTTAAGTTCTTAATTAGTATGCTCATGCTTATGGAAATATGGCTGTTTATGATTGAAAATGCAATAAAAATGAAAAAAAAGTATTTTCTCTTCCTACTGCTTGCCAGTTAAAGCGACCTACTGCTTAACCATGGAAACGGGAGTTAACTCCAGTATATTCAACAGTAGGGCAGCGTATTTACAATGATATTATGTCACAGACAAGGTTTTGATGCGAATGCATTAAGTTACCAAACTTCATGTACTTGAAAACAAAATATATGAATTGTGTGCACTGACTAACAAGTAAAACGTGCAGCTTTGACGCTTCACAAGGATGAGTGGACGACTAACAATAACAGTGAATGACATTTTAAAGGCTAAGAACAGAATCCACTCGTGTGTTCATACCACACCTGTGTTCACCAGTTCAACATTTGATGAAAGTTATGGCAGAAAGTTCTATTTTAAAGCCGAAAATCTTCAGAAGACCGGGTCGTTCAAAGCCAGGGGGGCACTTAACGCGGTGAGTTTCAAACAATATTTACTTCATCTGAAATATATCAACTGGCGTGTACCTCAGTGTACGATACAGATTAGTCAACTGTTTGCAATAGTATACCTTCTATGTTAATGCTAGTGTAGTTTCGGTCACTGGTGATAAATAGTACAAATATGAACGATATATACTACATGTAAACGTATGCAGGAATACCCGGTATACATTGACCTTGAAAATCCATTCTTTTCCAGGTGACGCTGCTAAAAGAGGGCGAGAGTCCGCCCAAGGGCGTGGTAAGAGCGGACAACATTGATCTTAAACCCACTTTACCTAGTATTACTTCATTTGATGCGAATGGCTGAACCCTACAAAATATCAGTATGCATATAACTCAAATATGTTTCACCACTAATATTGAGAGTATTCGTATATCCATGTTTTTCTCTTCACGAGTTGCTCTTTGCATGCAGACTGCTAGAAAATAAACGGGTGCTTTTTACTTGTAGGTAACGCACTCTAGCGGGAACCATGGGCAGGCACTGGCTTGGGCGGCGAGGATGCGGGGACTACAATGTGCCGTGGTGGCCCCTAACAATAGCCCCAACGTCAAGCTGGATGCCATCCGCGAGTACGGTGCCGATATCGTCATCTGTGATCCAACACCGACCTCCAGGTCTCATATGGTTTTACTATCAAGATGTATTGCTTCATATCTACCTTTTTCCAGAGGTACCTGACATCTCTTTCAAGATAATAATGAAAGAAAAGTATATTAGCATTAAACTGTGTGACTAATGTTTGTTTTTATGGCTGTTCACAGCAGAAACATGACATCTTATTTCACACAGACAGGAGACTTGTGATCGGATAGGGCGAGAAAGAGGCTTCCATTTTGTGCCGCCATATGATCATCCGGATGTCATTGCGGGACAGGTATGCACCCAAGCTCTATACATGTTGTCTTTAAGATGTATAACCAGTTTAAATGATAGTGATACATATGATATTTAAACGTCCGACATGTCGGTAATACGAACCCATTGATATGCATTTTAGTCAACAATGGGTTCGTTTAGTACGTAATTTCGTATTATATAATATATATATATATACATCTAGACGTTAACAATTGTATAGCACATATATTACTCAGGGGACGTTGGGTGCCGAGTTTCTGGAGCAGATCCCGGAACTGGACGCCATCCTGGTTCCCACGAGCGGCGGCGGCATGGTTTCCGGCATTGCTATCGCCGCAAAAGCCCTCAAACCCGATCTCAAAGGTAATATCTTCATACCGAAGATGTATTCAGTCGTTTAGTAAACAGATTAATACGTTTTTCATAATCTTACATTGTATTTGACAATATTGTCATTCGGATCAGGACGAATGTAACCGTTCGTATGGTTTGAATATTTTCAGTTTTCATAGTGGAGCCCAATGGAAAGGATGTTGAGAAATGCTTACGGGCAGGTGAATAAAGTTTTGTACAATTACGAAAATAACTTAAAATATAACGCTTGCAGTGTATAGTTATCTACACCATTTTCTTGTCATAGACTTCTCACACTAAAACATAAAATTAATTTTGCCGATCTGCAGGTGAGCGCCTGTGGCCGAACCCGCCTCGCTTCCTTGAGACGATCGCGGACGGCATCCGACTGCAGCAGCTCGGCCACGTGACCTGGCCTATTATCCGAGAACTCGTGCAGAAAGATGTCTTCTCTGTGGTATTAAGTTAATATATTGACGAGTTCTCAAAAAATATAATATTTCGGAATTATTTGTAAATATACAGTAACGAATACATGTACACAGATGTGTGTTTTCTCTTTCAGACGGATGATGAAATAATGAAAGGAATGAGATTTGCTTTCGAACGAATGAAGGTGTGTTGTGCGGCTTATACATTCAAACTATGGACTCGAGTAACTTAAATATAGATATGTTTTTCGTTACATGATACAGAAAAAAGCTAAACAAGCTACAAGTAGTTGTATGATTATCCATGATAACCCAGATAAATGCGTTTTGCTACATGTGTTGGAATGGTACACTAGTATATAACAAATTAGTTAATACTGGAATAAAGTTTGACGTAGCCATGCGTTAGTCATTTTTTTTATTCAAACAATAAAATGATAAAAAGAAAGTGCCATAAACGTGTTTTTATGCATTTCCAGCTGGTGGTCGAGGCGGCGTCGGGTGCTGGTATCGCTGCGGCCATGTCTGAGCGGCTGCGGCAGATGGACGCGGGGCTCCGGCACGTGGGGGTCATCCTGTGTGGTGGCAACACGGACATCGACCGCCTGCCTTGGTACCCAACACCAGCACACTCCTGATCGCTCCTCGGATTTTGTTGTTACAATCATGCTAGGTTTTATGTGTGAGAGCTTAATTGGAAGATGCAAACACGCAACACGTTCCAATGATCGAAGTGTTCAAATGTTTCATTCTTTTACTTATTTTGTACAAACTTTATTTAGATGGCCTGTTTTCTGATGATAACACGCCAGAAAACTTATCACAGTTTTAAACACGTATTCAAACAGTATAATTATATTAGTGTTGATATTATGTGTACTTTTATTCACAGTTATTTGATATTAATTAGACAACTATATTACTGATATTTTATGTAATAACTATGTATTAAAATGTTTAATAAAGAATCAGGAAACCAACTGTGTTTAATAAGAACAAAATTCCGTTCCCAAATGTTTAAGCATTATTATTCGAGAGGTCTCTTACATTAATTTCTACTGCTGCAAGTACCTTATCTCCTTATCTCGTTGATACTTGTGAATGTATGCGGATCTGATTATTCAAAGAACTTCAGTCTATGAAAACGATGCGCAATATGAACATTGCGTTTTTCTTTACTTGTTTGGTTGGATTTTTCATCCGAGGCCATTATGGGATGTACTTTGCCGTAAGCACTTTCATAATCATTAATTATATGGTGTCTTTATCAATCATGTATATAGCACAACATTGTGTTACCTTCTTTCAACATAGCAATTGATGACTATTGTTAAAATCAATATAATGAATTAAGCATGTATACTTTTCGCAAGGGTGAGTGCGACATGAGTAGCCTGAGTACGCGGCAGGCCACCTGTCCTCCGGGCTCCTGCTGTTGTAGCGACCCATCGGAGCCCACTGTCAACTACTGCAAGCCAGTGAGTGGCGAGGGCGGCCCCTGCTATGCCAAGGCGGTGGAGTGGCCCGGAAGCTGCCCCTGCCCCGTTCACATGACATGTGTGCCCAATCTACAGGTGCCAACGTGGACCTCGACGTACGGGCGCTGTCAGAACGAAACGAAATAGTAATTCGATTGCCATGATTAGACAGTGTGAAAATGAACATTTCCCGGTTAATACGTTCCCATCGAAAGTGTGTTCGCTTTTCTTGTAAACGTGTGTATCCACAGTATTGCAATATTTTATCAAGGTCATATGTAATAAATCCTTTTATAAACGCTAACTGTTGTTCATTCGATATATTTATACAAACAATCAGTCTTGAAAATCGTAGTACTTGTGACAAAAGTGTGCTTTTTGATAACTATTTCACAAAACCAGTGCTGAACGTAATGCTTAAACTATAAATGAGTGTTTTATATTGTCAGTGTCCTGTTTTATATCACTAGTGTCGTTGAGCATGCCCTGCTTCTCCTGGAACTGTCATATGTGTATTTGCTAGGTATATTCTAATGTCATCGTTAAATTACGTGTGTCACAAACTCTTTAGGCATATAGATTTTTCAATCAGTCTGAATTGATGTACATGTATCCACTAGTTTTAGTAACAAAAAATAATATTTTATTGAAACCTGGACGGTACACGCATTCCAGTGCAAAACATAAACACAATCAACCGCAGCAACAATTGCTTTAAGTTTTATAAGTATAGGACCATAGCAAATCGTGGACAGATAAGTTTTGGGCTTCCCGATCGAAAAAACAACAACCCATTTTACATGATCAACGATCTTGCCGAATATATTTGGTTTCCCTTTTCCATAAAACCGCCTACAGAACAAAAGTGTAAACAACATTAATCATATTAGTACTGGTAATTTTTGGCATTTGATATCAGAAAATGATAAATTTTATGTGGGAGCTGTCGTACTAAGGGTTGGCGCTTAAACGTAAAAACAATTTGGTATGACCTTAAGTATGGGTCTCTCGTTACGTGCATCCGGCACTTCAAGACTAAACGGGAGATCCATACAAGATACAAGAATCTTTATTTAAAATGGGTGAATTATAACATGTCATAAAACATTAGCCCATCAAGCTATTTTCCGACATGAATAACAAACATACATAATAACATAACTAAACAAAACAATGAACTGGTGACTTGAAAATTAAAGCATATAGTTTTAAATATGTTGCATGTTTGGAAAAGCCGTTTCTTATTACATTCATGCAGACAATTGCAAAAAGTAAGACGTAGGCTAGAGCACTGTATACAATGATAACATCAACTAGTTTTGCCGGCTGTACGGCCAGTCCACACGTGCACGGATCCGCTAGTTCACATACCACTGTAAAATGGTTAGTTCTTTAAAGAGTATAAATTAAGAATAATAATGATATACATTTTAAACAGCCAATTTGTAAGCAGCATTATGAACATGGGATTTACACCATGGGATAATAATGTGTAGTTGGTAAAAAAATGTTTTAACTTATTTCTTTTTTTACTTCAGCTTGCTAGAAAAAATATTTGTAACCGGTAATTGCTTTAATTAAAGAGGTAATTATTAGGACAAAGGATACAATATGTTCCGGTGAAGCACCTCTTAATTCTCAATTTCTTTTTATTTTCAATTTATAAAATATTATTTACAAGTGAGCCCTGTCCAAGTGCGGATCAGCCTTCTAAATTCCAGGTAGTTTTGAGAGCAACATATTTCATTTTGGAGGCTGTTCCATACCTGACTTGCCTCAAAGTTGTTCTTACTGATGGCAAATGATGACATCTACACAGTTTTCATATCTGAGATTAAAATTATAAGTTTTAAAAACTGAACATATTCTAGTGAAATAGCGTACAGGCATTTGTAAGTCAGTTAAATAGCGATGACTCTTATCCTTCTCAGATCTGTGATATTGACAATTGAACTAACATATAACATAACAAACAAAATGTTTATGTTTCGGTGTACTATTTTATAGATAATAATTTCATCTGTTACAAGCAAGTTAGTTTCTTTCATAGTAACATTTATGACACATGTACTATTTTAGCAGCATAGTAATCAGTCTGGGCCGGCTGATGATACAACTCGCGGCACTTTCCGGCGCCACTTCATCATTATTAAATAATTTTATTTTATTTTTTCAGATCATTTGTGTTTTTTCCATTGCATATCCAAAGTATTCAGTTAGAATGAGTGCTGTGAACATCTATAGGTTAAATTAGCAGCAATATTTAAGGAACATAGCTTAACTACAATATTCTGGAAATATTTGACCGACTTTTTCTACGCCGTTATAACATAAAATAATTACTGTTTTCCTGCTGACTGGTTCCCTGTAAAAGTGTCGCAGTGCATGGCGGTACTTGCTAGGGATTTTTGGGTAAGTTTTCCCAGTGTTCCTTGTCAAAAATGAAAACAATGGTCCTGGATCCTAAAATGTTTGTTTTGAGTTGGCAAAGCTGTCTGATTATGCAGCTGAATTGTTTTATATAAATGGTACATTAAGTAATTGAAAAGATTAAGCTTAGTTATTCAAAATGGCTTCCGTTACTGAGGGCAGGTAAAACTAAAAGAATAATTCGTAACCAAAGCATTTGGTTGACCTACTTTCGGTTTGATTTCTCATTTTAAAATAGGTTTTGCTGTATTTTGATTGTCTAGAATGTTTGTCTAGTTAATTTGTTCTTCTCTAATTTATTGATTTAGGGTAATCATTTAATTTTTGCAGTCGAACGAAAGTTAGCTGTAAAACATATTTTCGTAATCAAACTCATTCACACTATTCTTGATTCGCTCTGCTTTGGAGTGAATGATTTTTTAAGGTATACAATATTGCTGTTAGAATGTTTCTCCTTTAAACAATGGTGAATGTATTTTGTTGTTTTAATCTTTCAAACATGTGTGTACATAATTTTAAATCCATTAGCTTTAATATTTTTCTAGCCAGTTCATATTTGTTATTATACCTCAAATAGGCCAGTACAGAAAAGTGTTAGTACGTGTGTGCTATGGAGGAACTACAGGAGGAGGGGGAACATGACCTCATTATGTCCGAACTCTCACACCCGGACATCAAACAGGAGATACATGATGCAGGAGAAGCTGTTAGCATTAAAGTATTATGTAAGTTGAGTTGACTTAACTTGATTTTCATGAATACAGAATGCTTAATTATCTATTGCAATTACTAACAACGGCTGGAATTACTGATACTATGTTGCATATGCAAAGTTGTTAACTTGATTCATTTTAAAGAACATTCCTTAGAATTATATTTAACATGCTTTCACTTTTCAGGGAGTCATGCAGATAGTGATTCACAGTTGGAGACCATTGAGCTGATGCCGGAGAGTATTAAGGTTTATAAGTCATCCAGCACAGATGATGAACAATCCCTGGGAGGCCATGACATGGAGGCTGGCGGAGATCAGATCTTAGGAGAGGAGGGAGACCTCTCTGTTCAACATGAAATAAAGGAAGAAAACGGTTCGTTGATTACATTCCAAAAGCTTCTTGTATTCTATAATATGATTAAAAACAAGTTCAACTTAAATTATGGACTGAAAATCTGAGCTTTCCAGCTAAAGAATATTACTTTTGATCAAAAAAAAATTTAAGATATAACAGAAACATTTACTTACATTTCTTTTAAACAAAGGAGAGGAAACTTTGTTGGGCTATGTTTTTTTTAATGCATTTGGCATCATTAATGTAAATCCTTTCTTTATTCACTGTAACAGTAAGTATTTCATGTTATTGTAATACCTTTCTTATTAAGATGGGAATGGTCACAGTATGTTGACAACCGGGGAGTTGTCAGACAGCCACATCTTGCCAGTGGAAGGGAATGAGCCGACCATGCTTACTGAAGAAAATGGAAGTATTGCAGTGACGGCTAACCTGCCCAGTGACATGGCTGGTGCAACTGACCATGATGTCATACAGTTCTTGATGCCAACATCTACAGATGAGGTACTTAAGTAAATGATAAATTTATTGTTGTGTTGTAACATGTCAGGAGTTCTTGGACAGATTGATATTGCTCGACATCCTGAGCAAAGTATTATTATGTGCCAGAACATGTGCATATATTTTCATATCAATTTGATTACCTTTTTAGCTTGAATATTCAAAGAATAAGGAGAGCTATACTACTCACCATGGCATCTGCGTCTTCGTTAAGGTTTTGTATGTAAGCACCTTAAAGTCATTATCTCAACAAATACATCATGTATTGCATTGAAACATTAGATATGAGGTCACATTCATCAAATCCTATATTAATGAAGTTAGATAACCTTTTTACGAATATAATGCAAATATGGGCCTTTATTATTCAACTCCGAAATTCTAGTGAAGGTTTGGCGTGTTAGCACTCATAGGATAATATCTCTGCAACTACTTGATCTATTGCATTGAGACATTATACAACATTACTCAACAATCCAATTTACATGAATCACCAAGTGAGTCTTAGACTTTACTAGACCTGACCAAATTACAACTAGATCAACCTAGCCTAAAAATAGGACTATTTTGTTAATCTGATGATTGATGTTTTAAATGAAGTAAGATTTCTTAGAAAAATGCCTTTACGCTTTTGCTTTCAAGTAATTTTCTTTTCATTCTCTTTTACTCTTTCTTTTCCGTGACTTATCAGTCTTTGGGTGTTGTTTTTTTAAATCAGTATTTAAGCAGTTCCATTTTAAGTATCATCTACTAAAAAGGAACATTTTAACAATTTGAAAACCAGAAACTAGTGTTGTAATATTTGGGAAACCTGAACCTGCTCACACATAAATAATACATTTGTTTAAATTTGATCTGATCAAACTGTTTTGTGACACATTAGGACTCAAGTGTGCAGTGCACAACTACATTTATAAAGAGCCGTATGCATGTTTCACCAAACTTTTCCTATCCTTAAACTTATAAGCTGCAGAATATTTGTGTGCGCTGTCTCTGTGACAGCTCTTGTTATTACATATGCTTCCAACAGAAATAAAAACAGTCAAAATTTTCAATTGAAATAGTTTATTTTAGAAACAAACTGTGAAAGGTCATAAATTATATAATATCAACAAACTTAAAACTAAAGTTCAGCTCTGTGGGAATTATAAAACTAGGCTGCTAATGTCATCGCTAGGGCTGTCACTAATCTAATTATTATATATGTATAACTCTACTTTTCCAAAACATGGGTTTGCATTAGTGGCTGATCATTTCTTTTGACCTGTTTCCAAATCAGCCTATGTTTTACAATTTCTACAATTTAAACACTAGAATTAACAGTGTTTAAACTAAAAAACAACTAATTTGATTACAAAATTCCAACAAATTTTTATTACATCATTGAATGCCTTTTGTAAGTCACTAAGTGGCTTGAATGCTTGAGGCAGGAAATCATTTGATAAACAACTAACAGAAAAAACTCTTTTAGAAACAACTGCCAGGAAAAGTGAGCTCTTTTAAAAAAAAAACTATCAGAAAAATACTTGCTTTAATGATTTACCTTGTTTCAAACAAATGATTTATTTTTTATTTTTGCATAAGTTTATACATGTTATTTTGTTGAAGTTGCCCTTAAGTTGGTTCTTGTGGTTACGGTGTTCCAGGGTTCTGAAGCAGGTCATGCTGGTGTCCAGCAAACAATTAATCTTAACCTGGATTCTGTGGGGCTTGCTGGGAGCCAGGTGCTAGCTCAACCCACACAGACTGTACAGGCCATTACTCTCGCTGACGGAAACACCGCCTTTATACAGCACCCTTGTAAGGAAACTTTCATTTTAGTTTCTTGATAAAATTCCTTTCATTAGAATTAATTCATAGAATTTTTGTGTTGATTGGCATTTAATATGAATTGTCAAAGATGAGATGAGTATTTAAAAAAAGCTGGTAAAAATAAGTCTTATGTTGACAATAATTCTATATCTGGTTTTTTGTAAGAACATGTACAATTTTGTTAATTTAGTATGAATATTTCAGCTGGAGCTAAATTCCTTGAGGGTCAAACAATTACACTGGAGGATGGAACTACAGCAGTTGTTCAGGCGGTTACTAGCCAGGGTACCATTTATTTTTTGTCAGTCATAGATGAGTAGTTAAGAATGACAGATTATTTCCTTTTCATTGAATTTTCTTTGTACAAGTTAATTATTTTGTTGATGTTAGAAATTGTAAAGAGTGTCTGTTCAAACTGACTGTGGTAGTTGAAATCATATGCCTTGAAACAAGCACACTAAGACACTGATTGTTTGTGTTTGCAGTTCCATCCTTGAACCTGCTGTCCTCCATGGGCGCTCCTTCCATGGGATCTGGTGACCCTGTTTCAAACCCTGTTGTTTCCCAGCATGGCTCTCTGGAGGACCCTGCTACCTCATTCATCAATCAAGCAGTCAAAGGTACTCACATACTTTTGATGGCTTTTCTGCTTTTCCCATTTTTTTTAAAAGAGATTTGTAAGCAGATCATTAGTGACTAAGAATTGTAGTTTATTGTAATGAGTTTTTTATTTTGATTTTTTGTTCATTTAATCTGGGCAGATTACTTGCTGATTTTATTAATGTATTTCAACAATGGGTGGAAACAATCATCAATATCTTTTTACTAAAGCAGTTATTGAACCTCTGTCAGTCTTTATCTAGGCTGGCCACATACCAAATGTATCCTGATATTTGAATATTAAAGTTCGCATTGCTGCTATATTTATGCCTCTGAAGAGTGGCGCATAGTTACAACTTCTTTGTGTCCTTTCTTGTTTTTTATGCACAAATGTTTATCACATTAATATGTGTTGGGCACAAGTCTGACTTTGGGGCAGTTCTCATTATGAGTGATAACTATGTTTTGAATCAATATACCACTGCCGTTGTTTCAAGATGGTCTGCAGGCAATTATATTGGAAGATGGTACAACAGCATACCTGGCGACCCAGCCTAGCCCACTGGGTGGTCTTGTTGAGGGGCGGAGCTTTGAACCGACCACCCTTACCCTTGACCAGCTCACTACACAGGTTTCTGCAGTCCAAGGGGTACTCTCAAATGGCATTCTTACTGTCGACCCCCTCAACAATGATAATTCTCAGGTAATACTAGTCAAAAAAGGATTTTTTGAAGGGAGCAAAGAAGACTGTAGTTTTGCATGTTTCATACTGATAAGAAGACATGGTAATGTTTATATTGTCTGTATAGTATTTAATAGTTTACACTGTACATGATTGTAAGAACACAAAATGACTAATGCAATGGGATTATAACATTTGACAAATTCATATAATTTAGACTCTATTTCCCATCTATTAAATTATTACTTTAGAGAACTGATATTAACACTGAATCTAAAAAGTTTTGAATACTCAAATTTCATTCCTGTTTGTTTTGCAAGGTTGGCCATGTGGCTACAGTGGGGGCCTTCCAGGAGACAGTATCTAACACTGGAGATGACAAGAAGCCTGGGCTCTCCACAACCATTGTAGGGAATGTTCTAGTTCATATGCTATACAAATGAATAACTGTAGTCTCATGTCAAGATAAAAACATGTTTACTTTACTGTTCTTATTGAAGACTTTACATTTTGTGTAGATTCAGCTTTAATCTCTTCATTGATATCTTATTAAGTTATATCCCTTTACCTGCAAGTTTTTTCTTCAATAGCATATCATTTGATGTCTAAACTTTTAAGGAAGTACCAGTATTATCAATGTTTTTTCCCAAAAGCTATATTAAAATCACACTGTCTGTCCTTCTGTCCGTATTTCATGTCCGGTGCAGACCTACTTCCCAACTTTGAAGGTCAAGGTCATACGTAGAGGTTAATCTGGTTAGAATTCTGCATGAATGCAGATGTATTATAGGTGGTTGTATCCAGCTGTGACTTTGCTATGCACAGAAAGGAATTTTGAACTAACAAGTCACAGATGTTTGAAACATAAAGACGACATGTCTGGTACAAAACCCATGACCCTAGTAAGAATGTCATGGCTGAACTTTTTAATATTTCAAGCAGGTAATAGTAAATTTGAAGCTTTCCATTGTCATTTAAGTAAAATTATCAAACAAAACATATGGCTTCATTATAACCATGTCCTTCCTTGGTGTTCCATGACGACAGAGCTACCTTGTTTGTTGCATACCGGTATACACATTAATGACAGAATATTAGACAAAAGTGTTAATATTTCTTAACAAATCATACATCACAAGTACTTGATTGATTTTGAACAGGCAGTTGATATATTTATTTAAAACAAAATGGTGTCTGTCAGATATCTAATCCTGTCTTAAATATGCTCTCCTATTGGTACATTTACCAACTGTAAAAATGACGTTGGGTACATGTCCAATATATTCAAAGCCTTAAGTTAAATGTGTACATCCCAGGTACAGAATTTTGATGGTGACAAGGTGAGCCAGCTGATCCTGGAGAAAGGTTACCGCTGCAAGTTTGAGGGATGTGGGCGATACTACACTACCCTACATCACCTAAGGGTGGGTACTGGTGATAACATTATTCTTTTTAATATAGGAAAACTTCTTAAACTGCTGTTTAGATATAGTCGAATCGGGAATGTTTTCAGCATTTATATTGCATTTGATGTGTTTCTTACAAAATGTTTTCTGGAAAAACTAATTTAGATTAATAGTGCTTTGAAAAACATCAATCGGTTATTGTCTAAAGGACTGTAGTAAAAATAATGTGCAGGTACATGAGAGGTCACACACAGGAGACCGACCGTTCAAGTGTGACTATGAGCACTGTGGAAAGGCATTTGCCACAGGATACGGACTCAAGTCCCACATGCGTGTTCACACAGGCGAGAAACCATACAAGTGTCCACAGCAGAACTGTGACAAAGCATTCAAAACATCTGGCGATCTACAAAAACATGTTCGTACACACACTGGTATGTGCATACAGTTCATATTTTATAATTCTACAATGTGGATTCAAAGTTCTGCTTGTTTTTAAGAATAGTTTTGTGATATTTGTATGATAACTAACAACTACAATTAGTCTGCATAGTTCAAGAGGAACAAGTTTCATGTAACAAGGAACAGAAATTAAGCTTAGTTCAAAAATGAATATTACATTTTCAATATTTTGAATTTGCAGGTGAAAGGCCATTCAAATGTCCGTTTGTTGGTTGTGATCGGTCTTTTACAACCTCAAACATCCGGAAAGTTCACATTCGCACTCACACTGGTGAACGTCCTTACATCTGTCCTGAGGAAGACTGTGGCAGATCATTTGCATCGGCCACAAACTACAAAAACCATGTGAGGATACACACAGGTAAGTCTTATGGGATATTTGTATTATTTACATTTTTTCTTCAAATACAGTGTTATGCAGGAACGAGAAAGATGAGTTGTATGGTAAAGTTAACCTTATAAATTTTAACTGCCTATCATTCTTAATATATACAATATTGTGTTTGCAACACTTTACTTAAGTAGGCATGACAAATGTTAAATATTAATTCTGTATTACATATTCCAGGTGAGAAGCCGTATGTGTGTACAGTTCTTGGTTGCGGGAAGAGATTCACAGAATACTCGAGTTTGTACAAGCACCATGTGGTCCACACACACTCAAAGCCATACACATGTGACCGGTGTGGCAAGACGTACCGCCAGACCTCCACACTTGCAATGCACAAACGCACCGCTCATGGGGAAAATGTGACCGCTGAGAGCGAGGCCCTATTATTCCAACAACAACAACAACAGCAGCTACAGCAGCAGACAAAAATGCAAGAAGAACAAATGTTAGGTTCGTCTTTCAAGATTTAACCATTTGAAGTAGGAATGTTTATGTTCTAAAGGTTAAGTACATTGTTTTTAGATATTGGTTTATTACATGTTGAACCTCAAAATTATTATCGCACTTACTGTAAAACCCAATTACATATGTATTAAATTTCAGTATGAAATGTTTGAAGATTTTATTATCTTCAAAATTAGGTTGAGATGTTTAGAAACATAAAGCACGAAAGCAACTAGTCTTGAAATTCAGCCTTTTTTAAAGAACATACAATGATAAATCACAATGAGAACGTCACAACTTTAGTTTGACAGGTAGCAACCAATTCCATATTTATTACAACTAACACAGTGACACACATGTAGTCATATACAGCACTTTATCTGTATAACTAATCAGATACAATCCAGCTATAAAGCCTAGCTTCTACTGCTGTTTGTCTGTTCAATAACAAGGTTTGTTAAAATTGTTATTACCAAAACTGCAATTAATTTAACTTTTAAAACCTTTTCACAGGATGTTAGGAGAAGAGTTATATCTTTAGCTACAATGTTAATTATTTTCCAATTTGGTTTTAAAGCACCATTTTTATAAGGCTAAATTTTGCACATTTAGGGAAATTTTAGCTTTTACACCTATCAGTGCTTTTCCCAACCAGGCTGTGGAGGTGAACTTAAACTCACCCCTTGAGCAGGGAGATGTCAAAATCACCGGAATCTTCCTCACATCAAAAATCCTTTGAATAAAATCCAGCAAAATATATTTCCGTTTTAGGTCCTGACATAGAATCTCTTGAACCTCTTGAGAAAAGACCTCGGCTCAACTTCATCAACACACATGAACAGACAGATGAGGGGGAGGGTGCATTGGTGATAAACACGTCAGAACAACAACAGGTTGCACAACTAATATTGATGACTCATTTAATATTTGTTATTTAATGACCTATGTTCATGAGCACATTTGTTTACTTTCACTGCTATATGATAAACAACATTACTAATTAAATGTAGATTAAGTGTTAACCAGGATATTTTATACTGAACAATGTACATGTTAACAGACACCAGAATTCCTCCTTTGGACATGCTCAAATTCTTATTAAAATCAGAATTTGAACAAGCAGGCAAACATTTTACCAGTTGAGTGATTGCAGGATTGTACTTATTTCAACCACTGTTGCAATAGCTTTTTCGTCACAAAACATGCGTGTGTAAACCATAAGAAATTCTTATGGTTTACTTATTAAGAATGTTTAATTAAACTGTGATGCTATTGTTTCAGTTTGCGTTTGTTGGTGGTGACGGCGGGGTAGGAGTCCTGGCAAACCCCCTGACAGACCATACCCTCCTTCAGCAAGGGGGCCTGGCATTTACCCTGGGAGACAACACCCAGCAGGTGTATGTCATCACTGACCCCGCGCAGCTAGAGGCTTTACAGGTATGAACACTCTTGTGTTGAGGCTTGTCTTTACTTTCACATTTAATGATTTTCATGATTCATTACACTTTTTAACATGGAGGAATAATGACTTTAATATGTGTTTTTTTGGTTTGTTTTTTCCCCATATGTTAAGGAAGATGTTTTTGAGGAACTGCTATAATCTGGTAAAACAACTATGATCTGTCCTTTAATAATGTTATCATGTTGACTTTTTGCAATAACTCTGCTGATAACAATGATAAAGATAAGTGTTTAATTGATAGACTCTTAGTGAAAGAACTCAAAGTGAAACAACAGTTCAAAGCTTATTTAGTTATGTTGTTTGTTTTTTTTGTTAAAGTTTGGCCTATAATTTCAATTTGTCACATTGATATTACTTGAAAAAATATTTTGAAATCAGTAATGTATACAGTTGTTAGGTTTTCTTTTGGTTTAAAATGTATTTAGACATTTTAAATCTTTTAAAGCAAATTATAGAAATTGTTTCTACCAATTTCTATTGTTTTCATGGAAAATCATTTTTGTTCTGGTTAAACTTCAGTTTATTTTTCTGGCCCTTTTTGGGCCGGAATTTGGCTCCAAAAAGTATATTTTATTCCGCTACCTAGGCTTAAATATCCCCTTTGGAGGAGGACCATTGAACCCTAAACATTTAGCAATTGTAGCAATAAAGTGCCATCCATGAATATGTCAGCAGGTTTGTTAAATAAAAGGTTTGAAAACAAGTTGAACATTACATGAATCATACAGTATTTTTCACCTTTTTGCCCACACAACACTTTTTCCCCTTTCTGAGGCCCCCGCCATTCCCTTGAAAGCTGAAAAAAAGACTACAGTAAATTAGTTTATCAAAATTAACCGTGTGCCCTTTCAGCCTGTCCGTCCCTCCATCCATGATTTTTTTGTAAATGACTTATCAGCCGTTCCAGATATCACTACTACTACCTTCTTGAGTTACATTGATATTAAGTATATGTATATGATGATCAAAAGATAGATTTGTGGTTATATACTTAATAACATGGCTTCAAATTGCAACCCCATGCAAATGTGCCACCATTTGGGCAGCTTATCACTCTTGTGATGGCTCTAGTTCACTGCAACTGATTAGGAATGATTGAATCATCAATTACTGTGAACCATCATATTGACTGCATTGCCTTACTCATTTCTCCTCTTCAAACCCTTATCATATCAATGCAAGATTTTCATATAATTATTAAATGCAATATTTCAGCACAATATTTGTGTGTCCTTTATATGGAAAAGCAATTTAAAGGATGTCTTATTATTAATTATTATAAGTTTATAATGCATATTTTACATCATTCTTTTCTCACATTAAAATTGAGTTTGAGGGTTGATTTTTCAGCAAATAGCCAAGCACCAGCTGGACACGGATGGAGAAGATAATCCCCTATTGACCCCTGTGACCTCCTCAGTCCAAATGCCCCTGGATACGACAGGCATGACCATGGTTACAGAGATTGACATGGGCACGACCAGTCAGTCAGACATTCCACCATCTGCAATCATCAACTCAGCAGCACCGTCTGTGACTTGTATAGACAATATATGAGGAGAAATAGCAATTCAAGACAATGTTTGTTTCTATTGTGTGAATGAGGATTGAAATTCAAATCCTCACTACAAACACACACACACATGAAATATAATCAGCATTATGTATGGAAAGAACTGTAGTACTGTGCCCTGACAGTTAAATATTATCTGTTTTCAAGTGTTGTTTTCTGGCTGTGCTGATTTAAGGCACAATTCATACTATTGAAATTGATTTATTCCGGGGAATGAATAATCTCAATAAAGTTATAAAACACAACCAATTGAAGCAGAAATGTTGACATGTGCAAAAGTCAGTAGTGAGGGTTGGTGATTTACACAGTGAGCCAAAGGGCTCGATTCTGTATTAGTATTTTACATGACAAGAAGTAAATCGAGGTAGCGCAAATATTTGGTGACGTCATGATGTACAGTTATTTTATTCATACTTTGTAAGTATCTGCCATAATTAACTGCACATGAAGAAGTGATGTTTTTTCTTCAAATTAGATGCACATGCCATCGTTCATAAGAATGTCAAATGTATGTTTTAACTAAACTGAATGTTAGCAGAATATAAATTTAAGTCATACAAGTATGTAACACACACAACAGAAGATTGATAGTGGTCTATTAATTATAAAATTATATCAATTTTGCACAACTTTAACCTTGGCAATAACTTTAAAAACAGTTCAAGATATGCACTTAAAACTTTGAATCTTTTTGTGTTCACTGTTGCCAGTGACATGAAAGAGGGAATGAAATATGTTTCCAAAATGTACATGGATCCTGTATCCATTCCTGGTCATACTTTTGTTTTGAAAAGTCTTGGTACATACATGTTTGTTTATTGTTCTACTAAAAATACAGATTGTAGATTCAAATAAAGGAAAATTTACCTACATTGGTTTATCCGTGATATTTGTTTTGTATTTGAATTGAAAGCAAAGTTTTTTAGTTAAAAGTTAATGGTTGCTTTTACACCGCATAAAAGTGTTTGCTTTGCCATATTCAGATTGCGTTTTTAGGCCCTGTGAATGAACATCAATGCCTTGTGAGAACAGGAGTATGCAATGTCAAGTTACGCAACCCGATGAATACCTGTTGAGAATATTGTCTGGATTGCACCACTACAAGGTCTCACAACATACAGAAAAGTCGCCTAATTATGGATTTTATAGGCAGGGTGTGATGAAGGTGTGAGATGGTTATAGACGGGAAAACAATAGAAAACTTTTCACATAGTTTCATAATTGAGGGTAATTAATTGTTGACAATGTGTTCAGAAATTAAGTAAAATAGAGCTCACAGGGTTCTTTGATAAGCTTGACCAATCTCATGTGTATTTTACCTGGGACCAATAACAAATCCTACTACCTGATTTTTTGTTTTTTAGGCTTGAGTTTTAGCTCAAGACTTTTGTAAAATTCAACTGAGTCTGTTTGGAGTTGAAAATCATACTCCAATTCAGTTGTGAAACATGCCTAGAAAAATGTTTCATTTACAGAATACCTTTAAGTTTGGTTAGAAGTAAGAATGTATAAAAGATTTTGTATATTAAAAGTAAACACACTTAAAAACACAGACATGAAAGGGAAAACTCCTATATACTGATAAACTCCTGGTTCTGATTTTGCCCTCATTCGAACTATATTGCATAATAATTATATGAATAAGATGCTAAATGGATGGTAAATCAGATAAACAATACATAATTAATTCCCCGTATGCACTGCTCTAGCAGTGAAATTAGCTACATGGAAGAAATATACCCAGTAGCATTGTTGGTTATATGGAAGAACATAATATTCTATATCGTTATCCATTATTATGTACCTCAGATTATGCTTATCAACTTACCTTGGCTTTCATACTCCACCTTCTTGGTAAGCGGAGCTATTTTTCTCTACATAGCTATGTATTTTGGCACAAGTACAAAAATTATCCACCTTTGCTAATGTAAATTCTTAGGATTTATGAACATTTTAATGAGCCTTGTTTCCATAATAATATTGCTACGGATAATTGGTCTAAATATGTAAACTCTTTGTAATACTCTCTATGTTCGGAATAGAAACAGTATTTTCTACACTACAATTGTGTTCTAATTCTCATGAAAATGCAGTTGGTAAGCATAATAGAAAAACACACAACTGCGATTTGTCTCTCTCGTGTGCCTTTATAGAAATTATTAAACCATATACAATGCTCAGTATGTTAAGATGTTCTGTCAGCATTCATTCAGTTTTTCAAAGTCAAATAACTTGTTTACTTTTTATTTAATAAATTAATGTGTCAAATTGTATTTAGTATTGTTGTATTTTATAAATGCTGCTGCTGCTGATGATGATGATGATGATGAAGGCAGCGGTTGCAGTGGTGGTGTTGGCTGCGGTTGTAAAGGTGATGGCAACGGTGATGGTGCTTTTATGTTAAAAAGAAAAAATCGTTATCTGTCAAGCCGTATAGCACTTTCAGTGCATTGATTTGTCGCTCATTGAAGTTGATGAACCCTTAGCTGAGTTCATGAAATAGTAGAATGTATCCTTTCATATTCATAAATGTTTCTTTCGAAACGACTTCATTTTTTTTTACATTTCTTCCATTAAGGTCCACATCGAATGTTTATCATTTGGCTATAAATTCGTAACGGAGCATATTCAGGTTCATAAACATACACTTGTCCCGGTGCGGGGTGATACAGGAATCCAGTGGATTTCACGTGAAATCCACTCAAAACGTGAAATCCACTCAGAACTCAGTTATTTTAATTATTATTTTTTTGTATACATATTGGAAACAGCCTCATAAAGGGTTTATATTTTAAATTTTATTGAAATTGGTCAAAAAATGACGAAGTTAGAGCAATTCTTCGAAAATAGATCGGAAATCGAGGTGAAATCCACTTTTCGAGAAGTGAAATCTTCTCCTAACTCAGATATATTAATTAAAAAAAAAATTGTATACATTTTGGAAAGTGCCTAGTAAAGGGCTTACATTTCAAATGTTATTGAAATATATCAAGAAATGAAGAAGTTAGAGCGATTTTTCGGAAATCGAAGTGAAATCCACTTTTTGAAACGTGAAATATCCACTCACAACTCATTTATTTTTAACATTTTTTTTTTTGTTTAACAAATAATTTAAAAGGCTTCATAGTGGGTTTATATTTCAAATTTTATCCAAATTGATCCAAGAATAAGAAAGTTGTAGACCTATTTTGAAAAAAGATCGGAAATCGAAGTGAAATCCACATTTTGAGACGTGAAATCTACTCATAGCTCATTTATTTTTAACAGTTTTTTTTGTTAAACAAATAATTGAAAAGGCTTCATTATGGGTTAATTTATATTTCAAATTTAATGCAAATGGATCCAAAAATAAGAAAGTTGTAGACCTATTTTGAAAAAAGATCGGAAATCGAAGTAAAATCCACATTTTGACAAGTGAAATCCACTTTTTGAGACGTGAAATCCACTCATAACTCATTTATTTTTAACAAGTTTTTTTTTGTTGAACAAATAATTGAAAAGGCATTATCATAGGTTTATATTTAAAATTTAAATGGAGTTGGTCTAAAAATGAAGAAGTTAGATAAATATACTGAAAATATATCTGAAAGCGAAGTGAAATAATTTCTAATAAGTATACAAAAATAGAAAATTTATTAAAATAAATGAGTTATGAGTGAATTTCACTTATCGGAATCTGGATTTCACCTCGATTTCCGATCTATTTTTGAAAAAAATATATGAAAAATTGCTCTGACATCTTTATTTTTTGACCAATTTCAATAAAATTTGAAATATAAACCCTTCATGAGGCACTTGCCAATATGTATACACAAAAACGGTATGACTAAAATACGAAAATAACATATTTTCGCGAAAATAGCTTTTTGACTAAAATACGAAAATAAGGTTATTTTTGATGAAAATAAAGTTATTTTCGCGAAAATAAGAAAATAAAGTTATTTTCGCGAAAATAAGAAAATAGAGTTAGTTTTGGCGAAAATAACATTTTTGACCAAAATGTAGTAAGTTTTGGTCAAAAATAAGGTAATTTTCACGATAAGACTTTGAAAGAAATATGGAAATTGAGTTAGTTTTGGCGAAAATAAAATTTTTGACCAAAAAATAGTAAGCTTTGGTCAAAAATAAAGTTGTTTTCGCGAAAATAAGATTTTGAAAGAAATAAGAAAATAGAGTTAGTTTTGGTGAAATTAACATTTTTGACAATTGTGTGCTTGGGTTTAATTATATTTTCTTAAATTTTAACTACGAAAGAAATTATTTCCCATTGCTCAAACAAAGGCTACGTGATCAGTATGTTCAAACATGGTTCGATATTGTAAATTCACAGAGCAAATTAGAATATTATGTTAAGTTTAAAAAAGAATTTAAATTTGAAAAATACATCGATACCATCGACAAAGAAAATCATCGAATTGCTTTATCCAGATTCAGACTGAGTGCCCATTCCTTAGAGATTGAAACTGGAAGACACAATAACATTATTAGAGAAGATAGAAAATGTAAACTATGTATTATCAATATGGTTGAATCAGAATATCACTTTTTATGTATTTGTCCATTATGGACCTTAGAAACAAATATAACATAAACAGATCGTTTAACACTATTGAAAAATTTGCATTTACCTTATCTAGTAATAATTCAAGGACTATCTGGAACCTAGCGAATTTTTTTTTTTTTGCCATGTCCAAACGAAACGATGTACTTGCTGCCGGTGGCTCTTGATTTGTTTAGATGTTACATACAGTAGCATTTTGATTGTATTAATATATGTATGTATCTTATATGTGTGAATGTGAGCATGTGTGAGTAACCATGTGTAGCCTAAAATTATAGTTATCAAATACTTATATGTTTATATGTTGTTAATTTTCTCATTTCTTTTTTTGTGGCCATCTATGTGATATTTGATGTTAATTTTGGCCAAAAGCATGTATTTGCTGATATTGCCAATAAACTGAAACTGAAACTATGTGGTTAGTTTTTAAATAATATAAAGCTTTTTTTGCGAAAATAAGATTATTTTTTTTTAAAAAAAATGAGGACAATACCTTCTTTTGTTGCCGTAAATGACAATTTTTTAATCCAAAATATTGAAAAAACTTTTATTTGGTCTACATAACACAAGAGTTTCAAGAGTTTATTGGCGAATCGGCATGTTTGCCTTTGGCCATTTACAAACTATCTGATTATGGCCAAAACACAAAAGTATATTGATTTATAAAGCAATTATGTGATAACATTACATATATATTCACAAAAGCAATATCCTAATAATATATACGAAAATATAACCAATAGAAGCAGCTAAACTTCTAGCTTAATTTCTTAACGTCTTAATTTCATAGCACTATATGTAAACTTGGCTAAGTTTTGTAAAAATAAATCCCTCTTTACTGACATCAAATATTTAAATTTAGCCATATTTGGCCAATTAAATTTAATATGATATTTTTTTCTAAGATCTGAATAGGCTGTACAACAAAGTAGAAAATGGTATTCGGACTCCACAGTGTCATGTGAACAGAGTTTACATTTTCTGTTTTCTCTGTTAATATTCGTATATCGACCAGTCTCTATTTCCAGTGAATGAGATGACAGTCTGAATCTTGATAATTCTTTTCAAAACACATATGACAGGTGCATTAGTGTTTCGAAACAATTGTGTTTTTAGGAAAATTGAACAATGATTATTGATAGTATTTTGACATGCTTCTGTTGATCACACCTCTTTCCGAAATGTGCAACATCAAAGCGGTTATACACACTTGTTTGTCATTAAGCGGATTAAGTTAATGACAAAGACCCATAATTATAACTATAACCCACTAATTCTGTTCTGTACTAAAGGGAACAATCAAAGATATGTGCTACATCAATAGTAGTCTTAAATCACTAATTGCTGATAGTATTGCTCATCCCGATTTTTATGGTAAAGTTTTTAAGAAAATTCGTAAAATTAAAATGTTTCCAGCATGTAGTTGAGCAGATGGACTTAATGAATTACTTGGATTTTATTTAAATCGTGGATATAAAGGCACTTGAAGAGCACTTGCCTTCTTGTTTTTGAAGATGAATACCTGAAACAAAATATTAGGTTGAATATAGCATCTTTTCATAACTAAACTTTCAGTTCTTTGATTTTTATGAAGATTTTGCTAATTCATGTTATCTTTAAAACCGTATTTGGCGAACACGTTTTGGCATGTGACTTCATTTTCTTCAAATCTTTTACATTTCCAAATCATTTAGGAGAGATTAGCAAATACAAGTCGCTTTTATTTTTAATAATGTTTTTCATTATTTGTTCCCAGTTTTAGTACAATGATGCTTTTGATTCTTGATAAACATACCAATTATATATATATTTAATTATATAATTTTGTGCTGGTCTATGTTTCTTGTTTGTGATTTTGTGTTCTATGTCTTTGGCGTTTGCCCAGTGCCACTAAACCGGGTTTATGTTTAAACTTTTGCTACTGAGCTCGTTTCTGTAGCTTTTTGCATAAATATTAAAGGAGATGTCGACATGCATGCCTATGACAGGCTGAGCCTAAAATGTAATTTTCGCCAAAACTTTCAAGATTTTTACCAAAATCTTATTTTCGCGAAAATACCTTATTTTAGCCATAAATTAACTACATGTTTGTCAAAGATGTTATTTTCGCTAAAACTATCCCTATTTTCAGATTTTTAACAAAACTTATTTCCGCGAAAATAACTATTTTTTATCCAAAAACTAACTACATATTTTTCCAAAATGTTATTTTCGCCAAAATTTACCCTATTTTCAGAGTTTTACCAAAACTTATCCCCCCCCCCAAAAAAAAAAAAAAAAAAATAATAATAAAAATAAATATATATATTTTATCCAAAAACTAACTACATTTTTGTCAATAATCTTCCTTTCACGAATATTCATAAAAAATAACCTTATTTTCGTATTTTAGTCAAAAAAAGCTATTTTCGCGAAAATAGCCTATTTTCGTATTTTAGTCATACACCAAAAAAATAAGATTATTAATTAAAATAACTGAGTTCTGAGTGGATTTCACGTGAAATCCACTGGATTCCTGCAGCGCGTTCAGTAAAGATGTTTGCGGCGAACGTTCGCTGTTTGGTTTCCCGCTTAACGTGTATGCGCTGCGTTTGCAACAGGGATACAAAACAAAACGTTTGCTTCAAGTTCAAGTTTTTATTCGTCAATGCATATACTATGCATGTGACATAACAAAACAATGAAACACGTATTAATTAACATCAAATAAAACAGTGAACAAACATGTCAAACACAAGAAAAGAAAAAAGAAGAAATTTTTCTAAACGAAAAACGCTCGCCCTACTGAACGCACTGCAGTATCACCCTGTACAACACTTGTCCTGGTTCCCTGTCTACTACAGTGAGCAAAGATAATTATCGGTCGATACAATTGGTCGTTACAGGAATGACGTCACCATTACGTCATATGTACTTCCGTTGTGTGGAAAATTCTCAATAAAAAAAAATGTTCTTATGATTGATAGACATGTTTTCACATGCTCAATACACTGTAAATCAAAACTATCATTATTCCTGAAACTTTTATACCTTAAGTATCTATTCTTGCTTGATTTATCATTGAGAGTAGAGATTAAAGCATAATCCGCTGCCGTATAGTTGAAAGGTCATTTTGGAAGATCTGTCAAGGCGGACGGTGCAATTTTTAGAGTTTGTTTTTCAAGTGGAGTGATTTTTCTTAGGAATAACTTGACCCCCCTTTTTTATTGGCTTAAAAGGTAATTTAAAGCTTTTACTTTAAGAATATATGTGGTTATCATAGCCTGCATTCGCTCGAAATGCCTTTAATTGTTGTCTAAAAATCATAATTTTACATTGAATTATATAGGGAATAACAATGGTGGTGTGTAACCACTATTGGTCGCCAGCTTTAGTCTGGAGTTCCTTCCCCTAACACTATCGTACTGTATGAAATATCAGTAAGCAGGGAACCAGACTACTATTCCGATAGCGCGATTGTAAAGGGGGTTAACTCCAGTCCAAACAAACACCGGCAAACATGGTAGCTGATACCGTACGTGCGATTCTCGGCTCCTATACGGAGAGTTTTGCTGTAATTGGAGGGCTAACTGTGTCTTTCTTTGCATTGAAGTTATGTTTCTCAATGTTGAAAGTATTGAAGGTGTATGCCCTTGGAAGACTTGCAGGGATAGGTCGATCGTTGAAGACCAAAGGAGAGTGGGCAGGTTTGTGCGTGAATAACAACTGAACCATTCATGGGGTGAAAGTTCAACCCGTCGACACTCTTTATTCGAGACGGAAAAAATGTTATTCTATAAGTCTGTTTATTGATTGCTGTAGTCATTGGCAGCATGTTAACACGGGCCTTTTTGACCCGCAATCCCTCCGGCGGTTCAACATGTTCAATGAGAGTATCAGCTGATCATAAGAATCATTTGACATTCTTCATTCTTGATTTTATTGTAAGGTTTTGTAAAAATTTAAGTGTTAACATGCTGCCAATGACTACAGCAATCAATAATCAGACTTATAGAATAACATTTTTTCCGTCTCGAATAAGGTATGTCGACTGGTTGAACTTTCACCCCATGAATGCGGGTCAAAAAGGCCCTGTACCAGAAAGGCCCAGTTTGATGTTTTATCTTTGATAACTGTCGTTATCTTAGATATATAGAAATGAATATTTATTAAAAACGGCATAATGTCTTTAATAATCTTTTAAATCATTTCAGAAATTCGAAATTGCACCATTTTCAGTGGGTACAGAAAAATTCAACGGCGTGACATTAACATTTTTTTATTGACAGACATAATAATGCATTTTTCACAAGGTTAATGTGTTTAACAATGATAAATAGTATGAATATATCTTTATCACACTTCTTCTGCCAAACATTACTTACCTTGAAGTATCAAAGACACACCGCAACTGATAATGTGAAACGATAATTATCACCTTATTAAAGACAAACATCGTTAATCCTGTCAAAGTACAACACCCTCAAACACAATACAGGTGTTTCCTTTGATTTAAAACTAGGCCTTTCTGGACCAGGCCTTTCTGTACCGGGCCTTTCTGGTACTGGGCCTTTTTGACCCGACTCCGCCGGAGGCCCAAAACTCGGACTGTTATAGTTGTTATCTGTATTAGTTGCCTGATATTGACTATAGTCAATTTTGCACAACTTTAACCTTGGCAATAACTTTAAAAACAGTTCAAGATATGCACTTAAAACTTTGAATCTTTTTGTGTTCACTGTTGCCAGTGACATTAATGCACTAGTCAATTGTAACCACGCAAAACCACCGCATTCACCCGGCACTGCCACCTGGAAGGTTAAAACACAACCCATATTCCTGGTATACCCCTGGACCTGGACCTGGGGGGGGGAGTGGTAACAATTGACTGTTGCATAATATGCACTTAAAAAGGCCATTAACTCTGGTTTTAATAAATTGTTGAGTATCTGCATTGTATTGATCAGCTTCATAATCTGTTTAAACTTGTTCAGTATATATCTAAAATTGTTGTCCAGATATTCACATGAAACTTTGTACATACATTTCCCAGTGCGAAGGAAGACTCATGTATGTAGCTGTAGTTAAATGATAGTGAAAAATCCAGCCAATTTCAGATACAGGTTAAAGAGCAGTAGTGGGCAGGAAAAAATCCAGCCAATTTCAGATACAGGTTTAAGAGCAGTAGTGGGCAGGAAAATATAGCTATATTTAATAGTTTGACATGGAAATTAGCATTATTTGTATTCTGTCTTCATGTGGTTTATTTTTGTGTCTGTCAAATTGCATGATTTTCTTTAAAGCGCGCAATTATCATCACACTTTTGCTATGAATGAGTGTATTTGTGCTCAAGTCAGGATGAATTGGGTGTTACATGAGAAATGCTGAGTACAGCTTCTCACGATGCATAAATTGGATCTGTGGTGCCCCAATTTGGCATGAGCTCTTGACATGACAAACTTTAGACAATTGTACAACATGAATCCCTAGTTTTGATTGTTTCCAGTAAGGGAATGCATTATTTCCATCAATACTGCTCTGAGGAGAAAATCTGCTAAACACTGCTCTCCAACAACTAAAAACAAAGCCCTTGCCTTGTGGATGGGCATACTATTGTGGTTGAATTTAATAACTTTGTAGACCATTTTAGTCTTGCTGGAGTTATGGCCCTTTATATGACCAAATTAAATTCATCAATTGACTTTCTTATTTTCACAACTTTTTCCATATTTTTTTACAAACTAAAAGACAGTGTTTATAGGCATTATAATGTAAATGGCTTTTATCTATTAAAAGCCAAATGGCTTTACTCACTCCTGATTTATGGTCCGTTAATAGTTTGCAACTGTTGACTTTGCAGGGCTTTTCAGTGTAAAATTGGTAGAGGGATGCCCTTTTCATTACAGAAATATTGACATGTAAAAAACTCAAATTGGGAAACTCATTCATTAAAACAAAAAGCAATTGACATATTATTAGAAACAAACACAATTATAATATCAGTGCAAACAATGAGTACATGAATTGTATTATTATTATTTTTATTTATCTTTTTTTGGGAAACGTGTCTTATAATTGGGGAAAAATACTAAGCCCTATTCTAGGGCCTGCTAAAGAAGATGAGAAAGCCCTGTTATGGCCACTTTATTGGCAAATGATGCAAAGCCTTGTGGCACTCTTGTTTGATGAAGTCCTTTAATATATTATATTTGCTATTTTCTCTCAGATATTATTATATAAATGATATAACATAAATTTAATGACTATTAGACTAACGAAAAAGGCAAAAGGTTGCTCAGTTCTAAGTTGCATGTGTGAGTTACACTTTACATCTTTATTCTAGTTATTACTGGTGCCACAGATGGTATTGGTAAAGAATATGCCAGGCAATTGGCAAAAAGTGGGATGAACATTGTACTGATCAGCCGAACGCAGTCTAAACTTGATGACGTTGCTGCTGAAATAGGTAAGAATAGGTTTCATAATTAAAAAAAAAATATATATTGACATTGTAGTATTTTTAGTTTATGTCATAGTCTTTGTGTTGTCACTGTCAGCAGCATGAAAAACTGTTAAAAGTATTTACATTAAACTCATTGTTTAATGTTTTATACCCCTAGTACTCCAATACACTGCCCTCTGTCTTCATGTACCATAACACAAATGACAGTTAAAATCTTGTTTTCACTGTAAGTAAATCATCATTGAGGTTTTAATAGCTCTTCAACTACACATTTTTACAAGATTTTATTGTGTAATCCTTGATTGCTCAGTTTATAGCGCTTTTGACTGTTGGTTGCGAAGAATATTGCACTGAAGGTTATAATATCAGCAGAACCTCAAACTTCCGTAAATTTACTAACTTTAAAAGTAGTGCTAACACAATGTGTACCGTGGCTACACCAATGAGTAAAACTTGGTGCACATCTCGACATAACCTCTTGTGCTTAAATTATCATGCGGGTTACAATAAAAATGGCCTACTTTTTAATTGTGCTGCTTTACCTATTTAGAAAAAAGGATGAATGTTTGCATCTGCTGTGGTGATTTCAGGTAGCCTTAACAAATAATGCCTACTTTTCCAGGAGGTGTGTCCAGAGTAAAAACTAAGACGATTGCAGCAGATTTTTCTCAGGGAACCAGCATTTATGATAACATCCGTAATCAGTTACAAGGTCTTGATATAGGCGTGCTTGGTAAGTAATCTATATTAGATAGGTTTGTAGAAAGTGATTTGTTCATTACAATATTATGATAGTTACATAATGTCAATTATTATTTACCTGGGGGTATAAGGAATTGTTAAACATAGAGACTATAAAGAATATATTATCAAGAATTATCTCTTCTGTGTCATCAAATTAATTTATGTACAGATTTGTGCTGAATACTAAATACTTATAAGTACCTCATTATTTGTTTTCTTGTGTTTGGTTGTAATGAGATATATTTTGAAGTACATATTTTGGCTGGAAATATACCAGATACACTAATTTGTTTGAACTCATTTATTTTTGTCTGGTGATATTAAGATGGACTCTAAAGAATCTTATGTACTTTTATATCGTATCATTTTAAAATCATTCTGCTCTGAGCAGCACGAACGTTGTATATATAAATATACAAACATCTAAACTAATAGATGACCCCTATTTACATTTATATTTCAGTAAATAATGTTGGTCTATCTTATGAGTACCCAGAGTTTTTCCTCGATATACCAGATAGGGAAAAGGTAAGAGAAATCCTTTCAGAATCAATAAAAAAAGAAAATTAAGAAGGGAAAAAGATACCCTTGTGGACTATAGAAAAAAACAACCTTTAAATTAATTGTTGAAGGTCAGTTTCAGTACCTTATGTCATAAACATGTATATTTATAGTTTTATATAAATATAAATTACAAATATATATAATTTGCAAGGTGGTTAAAATGTTAATTTAGAAAATCTTACACATGGTTTATGTAATTCATGTATTATAACTGATTCATTAATAAATCTAAAAAACTGGTTAATTCTTTATTTGGGTCAAAAAGTTTATTGTTTGGTCAATATTTATTGATTTATTCTGTTAAAAATGGGAAATTGCAAAAATATAATTACATGTATAGAACATTGCTTTATATAATTAATTTCAAGAAAACTACCTTTAAAATGAATGTATTTTTTTCCAGCTCTTCATTGACTTACTGCATGTTAACTGCACATCGGTGACAATGGTATGTAGGTAGTGGTTACAAAGCTTGTGTTTCTTAAATCAAGTTTGTCATGTAACGTGCATGTGATCAGCGTGATAAAATGACACAATTGAGAGTTTCATACCAGCCGGCAATTTAGTGCAATTGCAAGTCAAAATGTTTGAAGGAAACAACATATTTTACGTCCAGATTATCTGGTAACCTGTGTATTATACATACAACGGTTATGTGCTGTTTTGTATTACTGTCAATCAAGCACTAATAATTAAAATTAAATGTTAACAACCTTACAGTCGTTTATGATGTGACTTTACTTTAAGAAATGCATGTACTTTAAAACACTGACTGGTCTGCTATTGCAGGTTAGGAAGTATTTTAAGTAACAACATGATTATTTAGATGATGCTTTTAAAAGGTTTAGGGTTGAGATTCATCACTGTTAATTGTTTTACCTACTCCTGAAAATGAGATCTTATTCAAGATATTGCTTTCCATATATATTTTATACATCTTCATTTGAACACTTCCCCTTCAGTATATCAGTAAATTTTTATTATGGAGATGTTTTGCTGGTCTTTTTTAGACACATAGTGACAAGGTGAGCTTTTGTGATCACAATTTGTCCGGCGTCCGTCCGTCCGTAAACTTTTACTTTAAACGACATCTCTTCATAAACCGCTTAGCCAATTTCATCCAAACTTCACAGGAATGTTCCTTGGGTGGTCCCCTTTGAAAATTGTTCAAAGAATTGAATTCCATGCAGAACTCTGGTTGCCATGGCAACCAAAAGGAAAAACTTTAAAAATCTTCTTCTCCAAAACCACAAGGCTTAGGCCGTTGATATATGGTAGGAAGGATTACCAAATGGTCCTCTACTAAGATTGTTCAAATTATGGCCCTTGGGTCAAAATTGGCCCCGCCCCGGGGGGTCATGGGTTTTCTCTATATGTTTATAGTGAAAACTTCAAAAATCTTCTTCTCTGAACTTACTTGGACTAGAGCTTAGATATTTGGCATGATTCATCGTCTAGTGGACCTTTACAAAGATTGTTCAAATTATGGCCTTGGGGTCAAACTTGGCCCCGCCCTGGGGGGTCATGGGTTTTCTCTATATGTTTATAGTGAAAACTTCAAAAATCTTCTCCTCTGAACTTACTTGGCCTAGAGCTTAGATATTTGGCATCATTCATCGTCTAGTGGACCTCTACAAAGATTGTTCAAATTATGGCCCTGGGGTCAAAATTGGCCCCGCCCTCGGGGGGTCATGGGTTTTCTCTATATGTTTATAGTAAAAAAAATCAAAAATCTTCTCCTCTGAACTTACGTTGCTTAGAGCTTAGATATTTGGCATGATTCATCGTCTAGTGGACCTCTACAAAGATTGTTCAAATTATGGCCTTGGGGTCAAAATTGGCCCCGCCCCCTTGGGGGGTCATGGGTTTTCTCTATATGTTTATAGTGAAAACTTCAAAATCATCTCCTCTGAACTTACTTGGCTTAGCGCTTAGATATTTGGCATGATTCATCGTCTAGTGGACCTCCACAAAATTTGTTCAAATTATGCCCCTGGGGTCAAAATTGGCCACACCCCGGGGCTGATGGGTTTTCTCTATATGTGTTATAGTGAAAACTTAAAAAATCTTCTCCGAACTCACAAAGACAAGTTACGTCTTAATTTAAACTGGATAACATATTTAGTACACATACCAATTTTCAATATGGGCCACATACAACAATTAATAACAAATATACATATATAGATACACACGTAAAATCAAGTAGTGACAAGAGCTTAGATATTTGGCATGATATATCATCTAGTTGACTCTAGTACCAATATTGTTCAGTCTTTGGCCCTGGGGTCAAAAATTGACCCCACCCGGGCGGTCATGGGTTTCCTTATATATGTATATGATGAAAACTTAAAAAATCTTCTTCTCCGAAACCAAAAGGCGAAGGCCTTAGATATTTGGTATGAAGCATCGTTTATTGGACCACTATTAAGATTGTTCAAACTTTAGCCCTGGGGTCAAAATTGGCCACGCCCCGTGTTCATAGGCTTAGGTTTTCAATATTTGTATATAATAGAAGCATTAAAAAAAATTCTCTCCGAATTCACAAGGACTAGAGCTATTTGGCATAATACATCATTAAGTGGACCTCTACCTTTATTGTCCAAACTTTGGCATTGGGGTAAAAAATGACCCAGACTTCTAAAAAACCTTAACTACTTTGAACCATCCAGATTTCTTATCAAACCAATGTGCAATATATCACAGGTGAGCGATTCAGGGCCATTTGGCCCTCTTGTCTTTAAAATGATATGAATTTTAAATTTATGAATGTCTATTTATTCTATCAGTTACTATAAGATTTCCTGTCAGAGTACTCAAACAGTATTTTAATTGTATTGGAAAGTATTTATCTTATGGTGCAGAATCATAGTGAAATTGTTTAATAACACCAGTCATATCATAAAACTGCACACATAAAAGTTGGGAGGACTTTGTTCTATGCACATACACGAGCACATACATGTATTCAGTTGCCAACATAATGTATTCCAGATGAGTAGCATAGTGATGCCAGGCATGTTGAAGAAGAAGAAAGGTGTGGTTATCAACATTGCATCTGCTTCTGGGGTGATACCCACACCCCTTCTCTCCGTATACTCAGCCTGCAAGGTATGGCATCCAGGTCGTGTCACTGAATGACATGATTATCCTCTTACTCTTCAATATCATGAACAGATAAAAGAAGCAAAAAAGTGATTGTGCTGTAAAAATTGAAATTTGCATTATATATCAGTCATCAAAATTAGTCTGTTGGATGGGAAAGCCCAGATTCTTATTCTAATGCTTGGCATTTCATTTTTGAACAAGCCCTGCTATATAAAATCCAGAAGCCCGGAAAGCATTTAACCAGTGCAGGGCATGTAGGCTTGTGCTAATTTCCGCCACTGATATTATATTTGATCTTATTGGCATTTCAGAAGATGAAATGTTAATGTAGGAATAAGTAACATTTATGCAGCATTACAATGGCTTTAGAACAATTTTATGTTAATTCTCTATGGTTTCGCTTATTACAGGTGTATGTGAGGTATTTGTCAGAGTGTTTGAACTATGAGTATGTTGACAAAGGAATTAATGTGCAGGTAACTTTTATTTCTAACATTGTTAGCTTGTCTGTTTTAGAAAGTCTGCGTATTATCATAGCATTGTTGTTATCATTTTTTTTGCGCCATAACTCAAAAACTGTAAAAAGATCTTAAAATGAAATTTTGAACAAGTTTACACAATGCACAGGTACAGCAAGGAACTATAACTTTGACTCTTATAATTGTCGAGTAACGTCCCTTGTTAGACTGTCAGATTTATCATAAAAAAAACTGTAGAAAGCTGTTCTCTGTTATTTTTTTTTAAGAAACATATTTTTTTTAGTGTGTGCATCCATATTTTGTGTGCACCAACATGACCAAGATGCGTAAATCCAGCCTCTTCATTCCTACTGCCTCCACTTTTGTGAAGTCAGCGCTGAATACTGTCACCCTTGATGCAGTGACATGTGGCTACCTTCCACATACTTTTATGGTAAGTACATGTAGATATCTGGCTGTGGTTCAGTATATCACCTAGTTTTCCAATATTATTCTGTGCTTTATAAAACCACATTGTCTTTCCTCAGCGTAATGTGCATATTAATTAACCAGGCACCAGTAGCCAATCATGTATTTGGCTGATCAATACATCAGTTTATTTGTGAGTCGATAAAAGCACATGATAAGTTCAATTCAAATCACACTGGTACATGGTTAATTGCACTCACTCTGGATTATACCCAGTAGTTTAGCTAGATCTTTGAGTTTCTTTGCAATTTCTTTTTCACATTAAGCTTATGTAGTTTGTTTATCCTTTCCTAGCACACACTTAGCATGCAGAATGTGATCTATTTCCCCACCCAATAGCCTACCTTCTGCAACTAAGCAATTCTCGTTTGTATAAGGTGACCTTTGGATGATAGATCCATGTATAACTAGTAGATTTTGCTTATTGCAGTTGATCAATTACCTTGCAACTTAAATTACAAATGGTATAATTGGAATGTTTTGTAAGGAACCTCTTTCTAAATATCTTATTATCTTCTGATTTTAAAAGCAAATAGTTATAAATGTGAGTAAGATGTTCTGTTAAAATACGAAAATAGTCTGGTGTAATCCTGCCTGTTACGTCAATCTCCGATCTTCTATAAGGGAATATACATGTATAATGGCTCCTTTTAAGCTCGACTATTTGAAGAATAATGAGAGCTATACTACTCACCCTGGCGTCGGCGTCACACCTTGGTTAAGGTTTTGTGTGCAAACACATAGATTAATATCTCAGCAACTACTTGATGTATTGCATTGAGACTTCATACAATGGTACTCAACCATCCAACCTACTTAATTAACCAAGTGAGATAACTCTAGTTTGCATTTAATGCAAATAATTGCCCTTCATTATTCAACTTCGAAATTCTGGTTAAGGTTTTGCGAGCAAGCACACATAGGTTAATATCTTAGCAACTACTTAAGGTATTGCATTGAGACTTTATACAATGGTACTCAACCATCCAACCTACATAATTAATCAAGGTGGATAACTCTAGTTTGCATTGAATGCATATAATTGCCCTTTATTATTCAACTTCTAAATTCTGGTTAAGGTTTTGTGTGTAAGCACACTTAGGTTAATATCTCAGCAACTTCTTGAGGTATTGCATTGAGACTTTATATAATGGTACTCAACCATCCGACCTACTTAATTAACCAAGTTAGATAACTCTTGTTTGAATTATATTCAAATAATGGCCCCTTTTTTATTTGACATAGAAATTCTGGTGTTTTGCATGTAACCACATTTAAGTCAATATCTCATATCTCAGCAAATATATCATGTATTGCATTGAAAGTATACTCACAATACTAAACAAGTAAGATAATTCTATCTTTCATATTATATAATTTTTGCCCCTTTATTATGTGGCTTAGAAATTCTGGTTAAGGCCTTGCATGTTAGCACACGTAGGATAATATCTGAGCAACTACATGATGTATTGCATTGAGACTTTATACAATGGTATTCAACCACCCAACCTACTTGAATAACAAAGTGAAATAACTGTATTTTGCAAATAATGGCCTTTAATTATTAGACTTAGAAATTCTGGTCAAAATTTTGCATACAACCACATTTATGTTATTATCTCAGCACATCATGTATTGCATTGAAATCTAATCTAACAGTGATCCATGCATGTTTTGCCAAAACCTTTCAATCCTTACACTGAAAAACGGCGGAATAGTCGAGCGCGCTGTCTCTGTGACAGCTCTTGTTGAAAAATCATGTTCATAAAGTTCACTTTCCAAGTTCTATTGCAATAGTATTAATAAGTAACTGCTAGTTTTGTAAAATTTGTAGGAAAGTGCCTTGGGTATCATTCCTCGTTCCTTGGCTGACAAGTTTCAATTTAACAACTTGTTGTCGGTATCCAAACGCGCTAAAAAGAAGGCTGCTGCAAAGAAATCCAGTTAATTAAACATGTAAGTTTTGGATTTGTAAAGTGATTATATCTCATTTTCTAGCAAGGTAACATATTAATTTTCCTCACTATTTGTATGAGTTTATATTATGTCAATATAAGAGGTATTAGATGTATTTGAAGAAGGGGAATTCCAGTTGTGATCACTCAGTGGCATGCAATGTGTGTATTTTCAGGGAAGTGACTCTATATTCTGGTCTGCCGCCTCTAAGAAGACATAACAGCAATTCTTGAATAAAAGCTTGTGTGTTGAATGAGAAAAGAATAACAATGCATAATCAAAACAGTTAGACACAGTTATCATGTAACATATAATTTTTACTTTGCTAGCACATATTCTCAGGTGACTTGGCTAACCCTTTTTTGCTTACTCAATTTTACTATTTTCTATTTACATTTTAAACTCTAAAAATAATTTTCCAGTAGTAAAACCTATACAATTACATTTTATCTTGAATTCCTCTCCATAATTCAGAGGAACCAGGATACTCATAATTTGTATAGATGAGCTCTGGTTTATAATAAAATTGAACTAGACACAAGTTCACCACCGTGATACGTTTTTGACAGGATTTGATTACATGCTCTTTGTTAGAACATTTTGTGAAATTTCCAAACACATGTATATTGTAGCCAAATTCTCCAAAATTTTGTTTAGTAAATATGTAAAGCCTTATATTATGGAAGACAACAATGTTCAAGGAATCAAAATATCTATCCGTGAAGTGATTGCTGGTCCTTCGATATTTTTGTAATTCTCATGCCAAGAATACCAAGTCTCCGGAGAATGCTGCAGATGCTACTACAGCCGCTTGTCTTCTGTGTGATAATGTACATTAAAGAGCTGATTTAAAACATATTTATACATCTATAATTAAATAGGTAGTTTTTGGTTTTAGCGGTGATACTATTTGGAAACATTCAGTTTAAACTTATTAACGGTTATGAAGGTCAATCTTATTTTGTTTAATGATAGAATAAAAAACCTTAGATTATCTTCCGGAGCTGTTCAGATGTGTGTTCATTATATAGCTAATGATTTTTTCCTTCCTTTTATAATAGCTTACGTTTTTAGCTCGACTATTCGAAGAATAGGTGGGCTATACTACTCGCCCCAGCGTCGGCGTCCGGTTAAAGTTTTAGGGCAAGTTGGGATTTTCACTTATAAGTCCAATACCCTACATTCAATTGACTTAATACTTCACACAGTTGTTCAGGGCCATCCCATAATGAGGTTAGATAACTCAATATTATCTTTTATACAAATTATGGCCCCTGATTGACTATGGAACTTAGGTTAAAGTTTTAGGGCAGGTTGGGATATTGTTTAATAACTTCTATACCCTTCATTCAATTGACTTAATACTTCACACAATTGTTCAGGACCATCACCCAATGAGGTTACATAACTCCATATCCTTAATACAAGTTATGGCCCCTGATTGACTTAGGTTAAAGTTTTAGGCAAGTAAAAGTTAAGGGCAAGTTGGGATTTTAATAAAAAAAACTTCTATACCGTTCATTAAATGCACTTAATAAAATTCAAAATTATTTACGACCATCTTACAACAAGAAAAATAACTCCGTTTTAAGCCTAAATATAAGTTATGGCCCTTGATTTTTTTATTTTTTTTTAATTTCCTTTGAAAGGCATATTTGTATATTCTTAACCACATTTTCATAATGGGAAATCAAGTTATTTGAATGACTTGCGTCATTGTTTGGGCGGGCTGGTGGGAGGGCAGCATCAAAGTCACCTTATGTATCAAATAATTTTAGTTAGGTTTGACATAAAGAGACCAAACTTGGTATTATTACATCGTTATTGTATTGTAAGTCAAAGCGGCGTAGTCGAGCGCGCTGTCTTACGACCGCTCTTGTTTAAATAATTTTGTTTTAGATTATCACTTTTATATAGAATAAATAGTAAAGTACATCTGTAGTTGCTTGATTAACATGGTCACATTGTAAGCACGGTTTCTTTATTTATAATATATGTTGTAATGTGCATGCATGCATTTTAGCCCAACTGAGCACAGCGTGTATGGAGAAGTGTTATACTTTTATTGAAGAGGACGGCCTATTATTTGAAACTGTTTCAAAGGTACATATATGTTAAATTGGTGACAATGCCTGTTGTGATTTGTAATGAAAGCGTTGATAGGTTGTAAGCGTGACAAGGCTCATTTTACTTTGTTTATATACACGACCGTGTTTCGACCAATCCATAACCAAATCCTTCCATTTACCCAACGTAATCTGACCATAATACGATCGATCAGTTCGAATTGAGTTTAATGTACTTGTATATTTATAATAATGTTAATGTTCAATGAGTATTTAAATATTGTAAATAAACAAAGTAATCAATCCAAACTCGTTGCATTAATAAAATTGTTCATAAGAAAAATCAAATGCTAATGCCTTTATAGGTAGTGAGGTAAGAAGGCTCGGACATTGTTGTCAAGAACGACAGATCTATTGATTGAATGGTGCACTATGTACGCACGAACACATACGTTAATATTGCATTTCATATCGCATTGCAACATAGGCTTCTGCACTCTTTCGTGTACCAGAGGCAATATATTGTTTTGTAATTCTAAATTGCATTTTGCAACGTTTGCGACTTTGCGTTCCGTTAGGGTTCTAGTTAAACTAGTATTTTAGAAACATTTTATAGAACAATACGTGCACACACGAACACTGAAGTTGAAATATTTTATATAGTTTCACATAATAACATTAACCGACTAAACACGATGTATTCAAACGTCGGCATGACGTCAGAAAACCGACGTTGGTTTGATTTTCTATGTTGTCGGTATTCTTACGTCGACGCTTTAGTTTATGAAGACGTTAACACTGTATATTGGCTTCGTAACAACGTATGTTCTCACAAATATCGTGAACGAACAGTTGATACAAAATTTGAACTAAAATAATTTGAAAATAAGTAATATGTTGAAACTATGTAATGAACCGAAACAACGTTGAAGTTCCACATTCAACGTTGCTCGCCTTAAACACAAAGCTTCTTTTGCAAACAAAGGATCACTTTAACATGTCTTGTCTCTGCTTGAGTTCAATACTGAACTTTATGAACTTGTACACATACGGATAGGTAAAATAATATCGTTTAACATATTTTCTTGGAATAAGATCGAAACATGTACATGTACAAATATAATCAAATTGGATTATTCGATAGCTCCTCAATTACAAAATTAACAGTTCCTTTCTTCACGTTGAATTTGATTACAGCTTCAATTCGTATAATATGGACTGAAAGTTAACTTGGATAACATTCGGAGCTCCTCGGCCATTTTTATCGAAAACATAAAAATGGCAGAGGAGTTGCGAATGCTTGGATAAAGGACAACCGTAAACTGTTCGGTAACATATCAGTAATGCTTGTAAGCAAATGTCGTTTTGAATTCTCATTTGAAACACATTTAAATACTGGTTTATCCAAAGATCTATACCATTCATGCGTAAAACAGTTTTGAATCCACACAAGAACGATTTCTCATTCATTACAGTAGAGTATGATCATTCTATTCGAAACGGTACCTTAGTAATTGGTATCATTGACAACCTCAATATAGGTTGGCCATTTTATGTCCAATTTTCCGTAGAGGACCGATAATAATAGTGATATACGTCTTTTTTTATTGCCGACGTCGTGGCCGATCCGACGTCGTATTTCTGTTGTGATGCTATCATCTTGAAACTGGGGTAAATGCTCGTCTTTTTGAAATCTAGGAGAATTGTACTATGAAATATGTTGTTCAAAATCTAGGTACGCAATTATTATTGAAACTTCATGGTCGTCGCCTACACGTAGTTCTACCAGTGTACTTTTTTATCGCCAACAAATTCTAATCACTTTCACAGAAGTCATCATTTGTTTATTACCTCCTGGCACCTTCCATTGATTCTATATAAGTTTACATTGGATTTAAACATTGAAACTGAAGTTCGGTTATGAGCCATCGGTGTTCGACTTTTCGTCCGTTACAATTTGGTTTTAACAACATACTATAAGCATACAGATATCATAGCTTAATGTTTAATACGAATTTATAATCAATACATTACTCAGTAACTTCTGGCAAGATTCCAAAATATGTTTACGTAACTCATTGCGTTGCTGTTCTCACTTCATTTAATATATTGACGACAAGAACACTTTACAGGTCTATTTTGGGTTATGAAATGAACTGGCATTTCAAAATACATTTCGAGGTACTTTTCCGATAGTCTGATTGTTTTCTGTTCGGGATTACATGGGGCTAAAACAAGAGCACTAGGTCAAATCTCAAAACATTATTTGGAACTAAAAGAGGCATTATATTTGGTCAAATATTTAAACTTAATCAGAATGTTTCCCTTTGGTCTCTGAGTCAAATCTTATATTTTTTGTTTGGAACCATCGGTAAGGATTGGTTTTTATGATGTTCAAACTTGGTCATACTGTTCCCTTTTAACCAGTCTCAGTCGCTTGTAAAGGTCGATCACATGTAGTCAAAAACTAGGCAACTAAGTCAAATCGTAGAAATACACTGGAGGCATCATATTTGGTCCATTATTCACCAAACTCAGTCAGAATGTTCCCACTTGATGAACTGTTGTGCAAATGTAAAACTGGGTCACATGTGGACAAAAACAGGTCAGTAGGACAAATCTTCGGTTTTTTTGTCTGGAACCATCATGGTAATCAGATTATGTTCAAACAGAATGTTACCCTTGATAAAATCGAATCGTATTTCAAAAGTGGGTCATATTGTGAGGTAAATAGGTATAATAGGTAAAATCATCGAAATGATATTTATAACGTATTAGAGGCAATATATTTGATACATTTTTTTAAAACTTAATCAGAACGTTTCTCTTTATGAAATCATTCACATGTTGGGACTGAGTCTTAAAAGGTGAGAAACTAAGTCATTTAAAAGAAAGAAAAAAAACCTTGTCTGTAACCAAATATTGGCATTGATTGATCAATCTTTGTTTAAACTGTGGTCAGAATATTCCCCTTGATGGTATTTTGGTAGAAATTAAGAGTTTTTCCTGGGTCGAAAACTAGGTCATTAGGTGAAATGTTAGAGAAGTCTTGGGAAGAAACAGTTACAGTATATCCACAATCTTCATGAAACTTGATTAGAATATTTTGCTCGATGAAATGTTTGATTACTTTGAAACTAGGTCGCATCGGATCAAAAACAAGGTGACCATGTCAAATCTTAGAAAAAAAATTGTGAACATTTAAGAGGCTATAATTTTGCATTTATTTTATCCGATTTTCATGAAACTTGTACAGTATTTAGATATCCATCAGAGCTTGGTTCTTTTCGAAAACCAGCCCGATCCGCCCATGCATGCCTAGATTATGGGCATTGAAAGTTTAAAAAAATGCTTTTTTAGCTAACCTGTATTAGCCAAGTCTGCATAAGCAATTGTCTATTTTTAGCCAAGTTTACATGTAAAGTCAAGTCTAGGATTAAAGGGAGACAACTTCCTTTTTAGTTCTGCAGTTGATTTTGTGAATTACTCTGCCTTGTTCTTGTTAAAAGTCCAAAGGCCATTTTTAGCTCTATTGGCTCTAAGTGTCTGTAGTTCGCGCATTCATCTAAACAAAATTGGTGGTACATGTTTGTTCAAATTATGCCACCGGGGTCTTTACTGGCCACGCCCCAGGGTTCACAGGTTTGGAATACTTAAATTGGGAAATGTTTGAAAATCTTTTTGTGTGTTCGCGCATCCATCTTAGCACAATTGCTTGAAAATGTTTGTTCAAATTATGCCCCTGTGGTCATTACTGGCCATCCCCCGGGGTTCACAGGTTTGCTTTACTTAAATTGAACTAATTTAGTGGTCTGCTACCATGGTTGTTCAAAGTATGCCACTGGTGTCAAAACTAGCACTGCCCCGTGGTCACAAGTTTCCTAGAGCCTTATTCAAGAAATATTTTCAAAATCTTCTTCTTTCAAACCACAAGGCTCATACCTTTGATATTTGTTATGGAACATCATATGATGACTCTCAAGCGAAACAGTTGAAATTATGACCCTTGGGCCAAAGCTGGCCCCACCCCTTTTGACCTTTTTTATTTTTAAAGCTACAGCAATGATATTTGGACCATGTGTACAGTTTTGGAAACAAGCATCAATGTTATCCTCGGATGACCTTGACTTTGACCTTTTGACATTTTATTTTATTTTTAAAGCTACAGAAATGAAATTTTGACCATGAGTACAGTTTTGAAAGCATTTTTATTTTTGTCAGATGACCTTGGCGTGGCACATATTAATTAGTTCATACAACTAATCTGCTTACAACACTTTCTGTCCTCAGATGTTGAACGTGCAACGTTTTCAGGTAACCCAAACAAAAAACGTGAACTATATGTCTGTTGCCTTTTACCCATACATACATTCTCTGGATTAAAAATGACCACAAGAGCCATGCCAGTAGAGCAAAGGCCTCATGGGCCTCTTGTGTATAGATTAAATGGTTGAAATAGCAATTAAAACACATAACGATATCTTTTTTTTTAATGTCAGAGTTCGATATGTCTTAAAATTGTACAATAAGCCGTGATTGTTTTTTTATCAAATTTGAAACATGCATTTATAGGCTCTGACATTGTGAATCAAAACAGTATTATGCATATTAAACATAGTATAAAATTACGTTTTTGCAGTGTGTTTGCGCAAGATTTTTTATCTTTAAAGGCGCGTATACAAGACATATTAGCGGTTGCCATATGTCTTAAAACTGTCGACTGGCGTCTATTATTGGTATTTCAACGTCATACATTCATAGATGGTAGTATATAGAGGATATTTGTTTATTTCAGTGTAAGATCGTATTTTATTTCACGAGTGTCATAGAAAAAACATATTTTCACGAGTGGCGAAGCCTGGAGTGAAAATGTAGTTTTTTTATGATCACGAGTGAATTTAATACAATCTTACACTGAAATAAACAAATTTTCTATTTCTTTTATGCTTATTTTCGGAGTTTTATTTGTTTTTTTATTTATTTCTGAATTACCCCCTTTTTGAAAAGGGTGGGCTTTACGCCGCTACCCATGGAGCGCCCCGCATGCATAATTATAGCATTCGGAGCTCCTCGGCCATTTAATCGAAAACAACCTCGGATGTATGCCGGTACATCTGTTGAAGTAGTTCGTAAATTTTTGAATTATATCATTAGTTAAATGTAGTGTTTTAGAGTTGTATTTATTGATCTAAGTTTAAATTTATTGTCATTGAATTGTATTATTGCAAACATAATGAAGAATCCCAAGAGTTAAGTCACAAAGTTTAACTGCTAAATAAAATTACTACGCGATCTACTTGCAGCGGACTTAAACGTACCACTTTTTGAGTGTGTAAACCATCCATATACATCCGAGGTTGTTTTCGATTAAATGGCCGAGGAGTTCCGAATGTAATTATAGCTGTCAACTTTTCTACTTTCGGTTTGCTGAGAAATAGTTCTCTGCTATTCATTCTTATAGCTTAATATTCGCTCGTTTTTTCTTGCAAAGCTTTATGAACAGTAAAAAATGAAGTATTATTAGTGCACAAATGTTCCAAAAAATATTGAAAACACTTTATTTTAACCAAATTACTACGCCGCTATTTATAGAATGAAAATTTGGAAGGTCAAATGTGTTAGCAAAACAAATGTGGATACTCATTGGATTTTAACCATTCTTCTTAGTTTAAGACTGCATATACGCGTGTTTTTATAGAAAGTTAATATTCAGTCATCTTACTGTCAGAGACCAGTCTGTTTCGCTTTAAAATGTTTGTTTTCCAGAAGAGTATATGCCACGCTAGTTTGTTGACACATTTTGAGATGTGGGTGGGGTAAAAAATATCGGATCTATCTGTAAATTGTTGTGTAAATTCTCCAGGAAGCTCATTTTACGTACTCCAACGGTTAACAGTTCAAAATACATTTGAATGATGCTATAAAATTTTATTTATGTTCGAACAGTTGTTTTTGTCTGTAATTTGTTTGGAATGAAAGCAAATGTTCGAACATTCAGCTTCAAAGATCAGTAAAATGTTTGATAAACGGGATAACCGGTAATAAACGGTAAGTTGTTAATTTCCAATTATATATTTATTTAAATTTATAAGGCAAGTACTGTACATGTAACAACAAAGGATTTTAAAAGTAGTTCTGAAAATTGATATTTTCACTTCTTATTTTGCAGTGAAAATATCAAATTGATATTTTCACTGTTGTTATTTCACTGTTTAAACCCCATATTTCATCATAAAGCATGAAAGAAAACAGATTCTTTTACGACGTCTGTACATCTTTGTAAAGTTCATTTTCATTCAATTTAGACAAACAACTGTTAAATAGTTTCTACTTCAAAAACTCTATACTGTACTGCATGCATGCTACGTATTTATGTAAGGAGTTAATATCTCGCTCATCACAACAGTTAATATTATTTACTACAAAATAACGATAATGTTCAATAATCTGACCGAAGATTTTAGTAAATGGAGTCAAAATAAATATGAATATGGTGATGAAAATTTATAATTTATATATGTTAGTTTTCCAAAATAAAAGTACACACCGTCTATAATTGTTAAGTTTGTGTTCTAAATCTTAAGCTTTACGCCTCTTGTAAATAGCATAAGTACAAAAGTACGAGTTGTGTATATTCATGTGCTGCATGTAGGATCATGTTTCACTAGTCTTGAACTATATGTCTTACGACTTTAAACAGGGTTGAAGTTTTTTTCTTATTATTATTTACGTGCAAACCGAAAATAAATACTATTTAAAATGGTTTCCATAGCTTGATTCACAATACCATATACGGCTCTAAACAAGAAATATTTTCATTGGTGTCATTAACGCCATGATGGCGTTCCACTTGACCTTTTCACGTGATATGATTTACCTATGCTATCAAACCTGGCAATGAAAACTGTATTTATTTTGGGTCAAATGTCGAGGTCATAATGACCTTTCCTAGAACAAATATTGGCGACACCAGGGGCGGCTCAAGGATTTTATTTTAGAGGGGGTGTAACTTAGGGGCGTAACATTTTGATTTTCGCCCCCTTCCTCAGAATCCAAATTAATTTGGTTTAAAGTGTTGACAGGGATGTTTTTTAAAAACATTTTCTAGTCCGAAATGGCGCATTTCCGGCGTATTTCTGTACTCTTTTTCTCCTGTATTGAAATAAAAATATACTTTTAAGGGACTGGGGGTATCTGTACATAATTATCTGTTTATGTTTGGTCCTTTTATTTTAAATAATTGGGTTTAGGAAACACATCCTCGGAGAACTTAAATGGGGGTGTGCTGTATATAAAGAGGATATGGACAGGAAATGCCCTTTTACGAAAGTTCATTCTATGTGCTTTCGTATAAGTGAACTTTCTGTATAAAGACATGTGTAACTTGTTCTTCAAACATGAACCTGCTTATTTCCTAGCACGGACGGTGTTTCATTCCAAGGAGCGCACATTGTTTGCGTGCATTTCCTGCCGTTAATTGATAGTATTAAATATAATTCAGCTTACAAAATGTTGTTTGGTAAAGAGTGTTATGATTGTGCGAATTTCATTTTTTTTATCAATTTATCAATTTCTTTCTTGAGTCGTTCATATTTTATTTTTGAAAAAACAATACGCCTTCTTGTCAGGTCTATTTAATACTTGTTATGTTACAAGACCGTCACATAGGAAGTTTTGATGTTGCGATGAGCAGCATATATCAGGCCACAATAAAAATCAACAACATTGGTTTATGCAAATATGTATGTGCATTTACAGCATTTTAACTGGAAATAAAACTGAAAATTAATTCGGTCATCCGCGATAAACTGGCTCAACGATTGGGGATGAAATCCATGTTTCAGCACGTACTGCAATCCAATTGCTCTCCCTTTACGCTCTTCGTTCGGTCAGGACAGGATTTGCACGTGAACGGAATATTTTACTATTTTTACATGGTTAATCCTGTTTTGAACGTCTATTATTTTAGACAAGACAGGATGTACATGTATAATCAAACCTGCTTCAAATGAAGAGAAATAAAATAAAATCGGAAAATCCCGCATCGTTTGGTAAATTAAAGCGCTTCTAGTGCTGGTAGACTCACAGCATGTCGATTAACATTTTTAGCTCGACTATTCGAAGAATATGGAGAGCTATACTACTCACCCAAGCATCGGCGTCGGCGTTGGCGTCACACCTTGGTTAAGGTTTTACATGCAAGAACACATAGGTTAATATCTCAGCAACTACTTGAGGTATTGCATTGAGACTTGATATAATGGTACTCAACCATCCATCCTACTTAATTAACCAAGTAAGATAACCCTTGTTTGCATTTAATGATAATAATTGCCCTTTTTTATTCAATTTAGAAATTCTGGTTAAAGTTTTGCATGTAAGCACACATAGGTAAATATCTCAGCAACTACTTGGGGTATTGAATTAAGACTTTATACAATGATACTCAACCATCCAACCTACTTAATTACCCAAGTTAGATAACTCTAGTTTGTATTATATTCAAATAATGGCCCCTTTTTAGACATAGAAATTCTGGTTAAGGTTTTGCTTGTTACCACTTTTAAGTCAATACCTCAGCGAATACATCATGTATTGCATTGAAACTTTACACACAGGCTCCCAACCATTTAACCTTCTTCTTTAATCAAGTAAGATAACTCTATCTTTCATATTATATAATTTTTGCCCCTTTATTATGCGACTAAATTCTGGTTAAGGTCTTGCATGTTAAATAGCACACATAGGATAATATCTCAGCAATTACTTGATGTATTGCATTGAGACTTTATACAATGGTATTCAACCACCTAACGTAATTGAATAACCAAGTTAGATAACTGTATTTTGCAAATAATGGCCCTTTATTATTAGACTAAAAAATATGGTTAAAATGTTTCATGTTAATACATTGATGGTAATGTCTAAGCACATCATGTATTGCATTGAAATCTAATCTAACAGTGATCCATGCATGCAAACCTTTTCAATCCTTACAATGAAAAGCGGCGGAATAGTCGAGCGCGCTGTCTCTGTGACAGCTCTTGTTGAAGATCTGCGCTGAATATTGTTATTGCCTCCATTATTCCTTTCCTAATAGCCGTGAGGATAAAAGTCGCCGTATTCATAACCCAACACTGTCACACCTTTTTACAGATAAATAATGTTTTGTTTTGTTTTCGATCATCGAGATCTTCATTAATTCCACTATATTTATATGCAAAATTGGATAAATGTCCGTTTAGTTTAATTAATATGTTTCAATTTTCTAATATACTTAAACATGCAAACTGTTTGGATATGATACTCAGATGTGTTCGCTTGCAAAATTAACCTCAAAAGTACGAGATTTATTTATTTATTTTTGCATTTTATTTTTGTTATGCTTAATGGTAACGGTTGTTTTATATTTGAATGTTGAGTAATTTTATGATGTTGTCTGTTTCAGGATTGGGTTTTGCATATGATGCCTCGGATTGCTCACGTGATATTGCGAGCAGAAACACTTCTCAGAGTCAAGAAACACATGACACAGGACCTAAAATATGTGTAATCACTATGTGTTGTGTCTCATATGTTTTGACTAATGTGTTTAATGACTTATTGAGCTTGCTTTTAAAATTTCTGTTTATTTAAAATACATTTACGGCGAAACCGACATGGTGCACGTGTATATATGAATACAGAAATATTAAGGGAATCATTAAGGCCTTTGTTTTATTTAAATAACAATATGTAGACAAGTAAAAATATTCTAATCGGTCACTCTTCAAATTCCATTATAATTGAAGATGTAAATAGAAATTAACTCCGAACAACATAATGAAGATGGCATGTAGTTTCTACAGCATACCTACTGAATGTTTGACGTTTCTTCGCCAATTTTATCGATTATTTATGTGCAATGCACTGGAGTCGTTTATATTAAAGCTGTTTCAAAGTTTATTATACACTCTGCACATATAATACATGTGATACGAGGTTTACAACAAATAAACATACAAAAATTAAATCGGTCAAGCTGTGTAAGTACTTGGAAAAGACTTCTGGAGTAAACTAAGACAAATATAATAAATATCTTTATACAAATTTGTAACAATTTATAGTAAAATTGAGGTAAGTGCTGGTGTATTTATAAAATAATCCTGTATAAACTTAAAAAAAACTTCACTAAATTTTATTAATTTCTTTTCATCTGTTTCATTCATCATTTTTTATACATAATTGTGTTATAGCATCAATAAAGTGAGTACATTTAAAAATATAATGAAATTCGTCACCGACATCGTTTGATTGAAAGCTGTCGTGCAAGTATTAAAGATAGTACGAATTCGAACAAGCAAGAAACATGGAGAAACAAACATCATAATTATTTCAAATGCGAATAAAATAAAAAGTATGAGGTCCTTTGTGAGTGTAAGCCTAGGTCTATTTTCACAACGCATTATGGAAAAATCTACAGACTGCATGGATTGGTGTGCTTTTATGCTCGATGGAGAAAGTTCATGACAAATCGCGCCAGTACAAAAGTAAATGAACTCTGCACTATTGCATGGGATTCTGAGTGTGTCCATTACCACTTGTCTCGGTGGAAAGCCTCGGTGCACGTCGACCTCAGCTGAAAACGCAAGACAATATAAACATAGCCCGACCTGGGGACAACTTGTGTTTGTGAGGAAACGGATGACGTATGTCTTCTCGAGATTTCGCACTTCACCATATTAAGATGGATATTGGTAGGGAGCTTCGCAGTACACCTGTGAGCGTGTATGTGCTGTTCTGGGCCATACATGCTTGGATTTTGAAAAATGTCTGGGATAAAGCCAAATTAACTGTTTTTGCCAGTATAGAATAAGAGTATAGAGTAACTGTAACCTATAATCACCGTTTTCACAAGTAGTGGTGCACATTGAGTACATAGTTTGTGGGAAAACATGAGCCCTCGTAACATTATAATGCCATCCCAACAAACAGAGCCACATCAGTTCTTGTCGCCGAGTTAACTTATTAAGTTTTCACACATCATATCCGCGAGACGAACCTAACGTTCAAGCCGAACATAACGTTCAAGCTTCGTAAAGTCAGATACATAGAGTGACTTGATTACATTTTCAGGGGCTAAAGACTTTCCTAGTGCAATTCCATACTTGATGCGCGATTTTGTTAACAACTTAGATGTTAAAATATTTCAATAAGCTAAAATTTTAACTCCTTAAAAGTAATTGCAAAACTTGTAATATGATTGAAGGGTTGCTCAACTTTGGTTTGTACCATGTTTTGGACATGGATTTATAGCCAAGAAAAAGAAGCTGATATTACCAGCCAACGTGTTTATTGGTGTTGTATTTTATTGAAATTCTATTATGCCCCATGCGACTTCTGGTTGTTACCATTTATATGTACACATTTGTATAACCATTACTGTGAGATCCAAATTCCAAAAAATAACTCCCTTGATATCTATTATGTTTTTGAAACACTTTATTGGTGCTATTTTTGTTTGGAAAAGATAACAATGTGAACTGGTAGACAATGTATTTTTTTAAACGTATGTGTACATGCAAAATTGCTGTAAATTATATTATATTGTAAATTTCTTTTTCATGGAAAGGAATTAATCTAATTTATTTAACTTGTTTTCCAATCCATTAATCATCATGTTCATGTTTTGTACCTACTGTCTGTACAATTTTGTAATAAAATATTGTTTAAACTAAACGTACATTTTCATTGATTAATTTTCTCATATCGTTAGTTTACTAGAAATAAGGTTTTTGTTTATAGTTCAGTACAAATGACATGTAAGAAATTATCTCCAGGACAATGCTTATGGTCTTAGAACAACATATTACTGCATGACCGTTATTTGCATAATTGTCACGATTGACCTTTAACATACGCCTTTAAATTGCTTCCCCCTTTTCATGTATATGATATTATTATGGACTCTTTCACAACCTGGGGTATATACGTGTTTTAATATCATGTTGGTCAATTGGAGCTACCTCTCAGGAACCTTAAAACAGTTTTCGCAATCGCATATATAGATATGTTCACCTTTTTACGTTAATACTTCTAAAACTATGTGTATCAATACTTAATTCCGAAAATGAGTTGTAAAGGCAGTTCTAGTCATAGTGTCTATTTTTTAGGTTTGAAATGAATCTTCAAACCATAGCATTAATTTGGTTGCCCTTATTACCTTTTCCGAATATGTGTAGATTTCAACTAAAAAAAAAACAATAATAGCGAATAAATAACAAGACCTCCGTTTTCCCTTTTGTGTTTTGATAACCAGAGTATTGTTCAGTATGGTCAATTATGACTGCAAAGTAACATCACGACCACAAATAGAGTCACTTGGAACACATTTATCTTGGGAACGGGCGTCAGCACTGGTACATGCCCAACAATAGCTGTGGTCATTTGCGCCCGGTCGAGGTCAGATGGGATGTATTGGATGATGACAGGGTTGGCACCTAGGATATTTACGACCTGTTAGGCAAGTTTTATGAGCATTAAGGATTGTCTCATTCGTGCAACTTAGAAGTAAAATTACAGACTATTGCAACTGCTCATAATAGAAAAAAGATTTAGTTTTCCAACGAGTGTTGACAATGGTTATCTGGTTGGCTCACCTGGCCCCTTTAAGCTTGACACTTTTGTTTCATATTCTGTATGTTGATATTTATGTTATGGGTATGGGCAATGCACACCGCTAAGTCAGTGCTAGGACCTGTACATAGGGCCGACAAAAACAACAACAACATGATTACAAGTGAAGCAGACTTTCAATGATGCCAACCATTTTCTTGTCTCTATGTTTATGCCGACTTACAAAATCTGCAATTTATGCAAATGTTCCGTACAATATATCACTCTGCAGGAAGTTAGCAACGCCTACAAACACTGACCGATCCCTGCACGTGACATAGTGATTTGTCTGAGGGCATAATTAGTGCCGAATTCATCTTAACACGTGCATGTAATGTAAAGTGGTGTTTTTTTCTATTAGGTTCGTGATCACTACAATGTTCTGTGCACCGTAAGAGCGAACAATATTAACTTTTGCAACAATTAATTGCATTTAATTACGTTCTTTTACCAACACAAAGTCAGTTATAAATTATTGTTTATGTCATTATTCTTGGATGTGTATAAATAAATGAGTGGTAATGTGTCAATCTTTACAATACTCTTGAATGCCCTTCACGTAACAATGTACATATTTGTAGTTTCAAGAGGGGATTGACCACTGGCCACTTCAACAGGACAAGGGAACAGAACGGTTCAGTAGCACTGCAAGAGGAGAATCAGTGTCATGCTGTAACTCTTACAATTGTCAGAAAACAAGCATTTCATACAAAAGCCACAGAAAAAGAAAATTGTTTAGGAATTCGTCGTGTCCATCTTCAAAACAAAGGTTCAATTTAAACTGAAGGGGTAAAAATAAAACAAAGTTGTATCCTTTCGGGGTATTGTTTGGCTTTGTTTGGACATAATATGATCTAAATGAGTAAATGTTTGATTACAAATCTGTTTAATGTTTCTTGTCCTGATAGGTATCCGACCCAAGTGACAAAAAATAAGTTCCTTTTATGTTTTACATTAAAAACGACATTAACGCCACTTAAAGAAATGTTTTAAACACGAGTGCCATAACATAACCCGGTTTGTAAAGTAACGAGATGCAATAAAATTCTCATGAACATTTAACAATAAAGTTGGTTTCCAATCTTATTTTCAAACTGGTCCAACTGTCAGAATTCAGCTGTTTTGGGGTGTACTTCAAACTGGTCCAACTGTCAGAATTCAGCTGTTTTGGGGTGTACTTCAAACTGGTCCAACTGTCAGAATCCAGCTGTTTTGGGGTGTACTTCAAACTGGTCCAACTGTCAGAATGCAGCTGTTTTGGGGTGTACTTCAAACTGGTCCAACTGTCAGAATGCAGCTGTTTTGGGGTGTACTTCAAACTGGTCCAACTGTCAGAATTCAGCTGTTTTGGGGTGTACTTCAAACTGGTCAAACTGTCAGAATCCAGCTGTTTTGGGGTGTACTTCAAACTGGTCCAACTGTCAGAATGCAGCTGTTTTGGGGTGTACTTCAAACTGGTCAAACTGTCAGAATGCAGCTGTTTTGGGGTGTACTTCAAACTGGTCCAACTGTCAGAATGCAGCTGTTTTGGGGTGTACTTCAAACTGGTCAAACTGGCAGAATCCAGCTGTTTTGGGGTGTACTTCAAACTGGTCCAACTGTCAGAATGCAGCTGTTTTGGGGTGTACTTCAAACTGGTCAAACTGTCAGAATCCAGCTGTTTTGGAGTGTACTTCAAACTTGTCCAACTGTCAGAATGCAGCTGTTTTGGGGTGTACAGTTTCATCATAAATATACGCAATATGAAAGACATGATATTCAGTTCTGAGATAGATAAGATCAAAACGTGTGCATGACTTCGAAAACAACGCAAATGCACAAACGACGAAATATATTTACCTTCACTTTACAGTTACTTTGTATTCCCTACATTGCATTGGCTTAGTGAGTTTTTTTTTATAAAATTAAACGCTTTCAGTCACTATAGCCAATATTTGCGATTACTGTTTACATGATCTTTCTTTGGGTGTTTCATTGAACCAAATGATGATATTTAGTATTTGCATATCTGACGCTCAAGCTTCATTTAATTATCGGTCAGTCAACAAAATGTGGTCATAAATTGCAACAATGTATTCAGAAGCGGACTTAACAATGTCTTTGCCTTTATAATAACCGTCAAGCACAAATTAACATTCCCATTTCTTACGTCCAAAGCTAATTATCTAAAGTCATTGAGAAACAATACCTTGTTTATGGACAGATTGTCACGTCGGACGTAAATTGATGTAAAACTTGGGATCTGTAGGATCGGGCCCCGCCCCCGCTATTGCTTTACACGGCACGGGCCACCTGGGAATACCAACAATGGTCCTTGAAGGTCCAGCGGGAGCAAGGCCGATTGTAAATGGCCGGACACGCCCACGTTCGGAATGGAAACCATGCTCACAATGGCTCCAACGGTTTTCACAATTGGCCCCATATCTTGACACCTCTATCCTACTTGAGACCACTCACGCTACCAAACCATGTACCCACTATCCAGTCTGGTCGTTAAAATGTTGGTCATATTACAAAGCTTTTGGTCTTTAAATGAATACACTTTTTCGTGAGTTTTGTGTTTTAGCTGCTAAAGAACATTATGCATTGAAACACAGACAATTTATAGTTTTCTTGGGTTGTTGTTGGTTAGCATAAATACAGGTTTTATTTCCATATTTTTAATATAAACCGTAACTTGATTTATCCTATCAAGGAACTGCTGTAGATGGAAAATTCAAGCTTTGAATTAATGCGCTTGGATTGTTCTAAAATATTACCCGCAATTGATTGCCGTATAATGGTAAATAAATATCCTGATTAAGTTCCCTTTAAATCATTTCTCAGAAAATATAAGAGACGTTCTCAATCTTAATACGCTTGTTATTAAATTTCGTCGTTAATTCAGGCAATATAGTCGAATCAATGTGACACTTTTCTCACTGGAAAAGACAAATTTCTAATATTTATACCTAACAGCAATGCTATTCATTTTGCAAGACGCAATTAGGCACTCATTTCAGCGTATTTAAATTCTTTGATAGCGGTATTTAGGGAACAGCCTGTCCAAACCAAATCCCCATCGTTGATGTAGCAGTAATTAAAATACCGTTTCCGGGGGGAATGAGTTTTATTCTCTCCGGATATGTCGAGTAATCCACTTCTCACTGCGGCATTTCCTTTCTTATTTCCCCGTGTTTTTTTATTAAATGTTGATCATGCTATCAGAGACATTTAACAGGAAAGAAACGCACTCCCAATGAAATGAAAGTATGTTGAACCCTAGGGAAATAATTTAAGGAACTTAGTGGAAAACGGAATCAGTGTTACTGAAAATCAAAGTTCCAAGAATAACTGCCCAATTAAAAGATTAGTCAAAAATTGCGTGCTTAGTTTGTAATGCGAATTAAGTTTATCCATGTTATATACCAAGTGAACTATTTCCCGAAAATTGTATTTCTTATTTTATAGTTTTACATGTACTCCATGTCTTTTGCTATTAGACAAGACATAGAAAGAAGATCTGGCTCGAGTCATCATATAAAACACTTTTGGAATTAACTTGTTAGTAAGTGATACTTTTTATCACAGGCCTTCTCCGGTCATTATAACAAAAAACGACCTGTAAATCTGTTTCAGCTGCGACGCTGATTAACCGACCATCACAGTGACTATTCCCGCGCTACATGCATTCCAGACATGTATTATGCGGAAGAACTTGAAACAAGTTTTAATTCCGTTTAAAAGTGAAATATGATAGTCAGGCCCCCAAAATAACGTAAAATCGCATTCTCGCATAGAATTTGTTGATTAAACAACTTTGGTGAAGATTTCAAAGAAAAACTAATCTGCAGCAAAAATATTACTGAGTACAACTCATTGTTGATGTTTTTTGAATTATTCAAGTATATCTTTTTCTTTAGCTTTAGTTTTCTTTCAAACATTGAAAAAGGCTTTTAGCAACATATTTTACTACAAAATACGTTTTTAAAAAACGGAAAACCTAACATATTATGAAACATACATACATACATACATACATACATACATACATACATACATACATACATACATACATACATACATACATACATACATACATACATACATACATACATACATACATACATACATACATACATACATACATACATACATACATACATACATACATACATACATACATACATACATACATACATACATACATACATACATACATACATACATACATACATACATACATACATACATACATACATACATACATACATACATACATACATACATACATACATACATACATACATACATACATACATACATACATACATACATACATACATACATACATACATACATACATACATACATACATACATACATACATACATACATACATACATACATACATACATACATACATACATACATACATACATACATACATACATACATACATACATACATACATACATACATACATACATACATACATACATACATACATACATACATACATACATACATACATACATACATACATACATGTTTTCCGATTAAAACCGTGAAATAAAATACGATCTTACACTGCAATCAATAATTTTTCTGTTTCTTATATGCTTGTTGTCAGATTTGGTATTGTAATTTATTTTTCTAAATACACCCTTTTCGAGAAGAGTGTTTGCTACGCCGCTTCCTATGGGACGTCTCCCACGCAAAATTTTGATCGCCTATGGGTTGGTCCTCATTTCTACACCAGTTCCTGAAGAAAAAGTTCTCCAAGATTTTTTTTATAGCTAAGCTTAACTCATGTTTTTTTCTGCAATCATTTAATGAACATTCATCAATGAACTTTTCTTAATGCAAATGAACACAGTTAATGCACGAAAGTATTTTTTTACATCACCAAATTACACTGGTCTCAATTTACTGAATGAAGTTGGAACTTTTGGCAACATCTACTGGTTCATAAGTGATGTGTTAAGTTTTGAGAAAGGGGAAGCAACTTCATTTGATTTTAAAAGATTGCAGTGGGATATCAATTTCATTGTTGTTATAATAATACAAATATAAAAATAAATCTTGGATTACTATTTCTCCACTAGCCGGCGTTGAAATGACAGCTACGTCATCAGCGATCAAAAACTTGAGGGTGTGAGGGGCGCCACACGGGTTGCAGCGTAACGAATGTGTTTTCAAAAACGGGGTTGTTTCTAAAAAATAAATTAAAATATCAATGAAACTCAAAAAAAGTAAAAAAAAGAAACGAAAGATGTTGATTTCAGTGTAAAAATTTCATTCATTTGCGATCATATAAACTAATATTTTCACGAGTGGCGAATTGAATACGATCTTACACTAAAATCAACAAATATCCTCTATTTCTTCGTATGATTTAGATGGGTATACTTAATTTGATTAAATCTTTTTCGTAAAACATAAGATGAGAACTAAATATATACATAACTGGATGGTTACCAATTAAGCAATTATGTTTTCAAATGAAATGGTTTAAAAATATTCAAAATTATTTATTTTCGGCCAAGTCAAAATTAAGCGAAGTTAAAATACACAAGTTTCGTATTAAATATTCGTACTGATTATAGTTAGCCGGTAAAAAGTGGTACAATGTGATGATAGTATTTACATTCACTTATCATTTATTTAAGTCTATGTAGAACTAATGAGCCCCGGGATGGAACCAATCCTCAGCGGAGAATGAACGAAAAAAATATATAAAAGCTGAGGTTCACTGCAAGTATTAGTGAAAACGACACCACTTGCAACACTGTTTTGGTACATGAATTACCATGTGGTCAACTAAGGAACAATTCTCTGTGAAATTATTTCTATATTTTGGTCAACATTTTCTTTAACAAAAAGACTGTCCCGTTTTTGACGAATCCCAACGGTTTTGGCAACTTTGGTAGATGTTCTCCCAAGAACTTATTCTGCAAAACTATTTCAAAGTAGTGCCAATGGTTAATGACAAGAGCAGTTTATTTCCGTTTCCGATTAATAAAAATCGTGGAAAGAGTAATTCCCGTGATTAAAAAGCAGTTTAAACTACAAACAACGAGAGATAACAGGCCACTTTAACAGCTCTTAAATGTTCCCATTTCGAAACTTGTACTCTTTCCTCACTGTAGCGTTGGCAAGAGTGTCAATGGTGAGTTTGCAGAAATAATCAGAGGATGTATTTTTTTAGTCTAATATGAGTTCAAGTAGCTGATAATCAGAGGATGTATTTTAAAGTCTGATATAAGTTCAAGTAGCTGATAATCAGAGGATGTATTTTAAAGTCTGATATAGGTTCAATAAGCTGATAATCAGAGGATGTATTTTAAAGTCTGATATAGGTTCAATAAGCTGATAATCAGAGGATGTATTTTAAAGTCTGATATAAGTTCAATTAGCTGATTGTGAATTAGAAAGAAAACACCAATAAAGAATTCACACCATTCCGTTTATAATTCCATTCGAATATTACAGGAAACTAAGGCTAAGAAATTCTATAGCTTACGCGGCAGACGAACAAACACACAGAGTCCGGATCAACATCATTAGCAGCAATGATAACATTCCGCACAATAAAAGACCGATACATTTTCAAAATTGATACACAATCAAAAGCCTTTCCTGTCGCAGGTGGCTTGAGAGAGATTTGCACTTTGATATTCGTTTAAAAATCGAATAACTGTCTATTCAATACATTTTTATTTCGAATTCATCATCTGCTTAAAGCTGCTCGTGTGCGCTGTTCGTATTGGCAGTAATTACAAGTTTGATGATATTGGCGGATTTTTTCATTGCACGCTTATTCTCCATTTTTTCTCTAACATGTAACCCAATATTAATATATGAATACCAGGCAAAACCTTTCAGAAAAACTACAACCTTGGTATTATGAAATCTTAATAAAGGCATTCATTAAACTTTCAAAAAACGGAGTGAATGTCATTAAGTAGCGAATTTGTCGACGTTTTGTGGAGAACACTTTAGTGTCGTATCAGGTGTCTGTATAATTTAGACGAAATCATGTCTAAATGTAACAATACGGCAGTAAATATATTACTGGGTTACATTTGTTATAAGTTAAAGGTCAAACACTGTGAACAAAGTTAACTACTTCTTTTATCGGAATTAATGATTCCCTTCCTGATATTTGAAAGAAGCGATGGCGATTAACACTTTTGTGTTTCCTAATCTACCATGGAAAAATAATGGAATGGTTCTTTTATACGTTTGAAATACCCGGCAAAGACTTGACGATAAATTCACATCTGAAGATGCTTAATTTTGTTATGGTGTTTAAAAATACTCTGAAAGTTTTTTTCTTGATAGCCTTTATCTTTAATTTTGTGTAATTCAATTTAAATTTGGCTTCAGTTTCTGATTAGAAATCCAATAGGACGTAATTAGCAATTCGGCACCATCCTGACATCTAATGAAAGAACCAATATGAATCAATCTGATCAAACTAACTTGTAGCGCAAAACCTTTAATAATGGCAGATGCTTAGCGTATAACAGTATTAGCGACGAAAAAGAGCAAGGTATGGGATACCGAAAACAAGCTAAGCTGCCTGTATTTTGTACCTTACAATTACTGAGACACTTCTTAAAGACACATACACACATACACTCGTAAATACACGCACACACACTCGCAAATATACGCACACACACTCGCAAATACACGCACACACACTCGCAAATACACGCACACACACTCGCAAATACACGCACACACACTCGCAAATACACGCACACACACTCGCAAATACACGCACACACACACACTCGCAAATACACACACATACACTCGCAAATACACACACAGTTTTGCATTTCTGTAAAATATTGCGAAATGAATTAGGATAGTAACGATACTAGGTATTGTAAAGGCCTTGTACCATGAAAGAAAGGAATCAAGAGCAGCGAACGAATGAGCAATGATCTTATTTAAACACCCATATAATTCAACCATTTTTTGACAGTGTCTGTAACAAAAAAAGGGAAAAAAAGACTCTCACAAAAAAGGTCTCCCGATGATGTTGAATCTGAATGTCAAAAACGGGAAAGAGTGCGACGCTCTTGACCCGAGTGCTTAAATGTACTCAAAAAGATGGTATAATTGTTGTTCTACAGCAGTGCGTACGCCTCATGTCAATCATGTTACGGTTGGCTGTGGACGTCAATTAGGCAACCGTGATTTGGATACTCTTGCGTCATCAGGGCCGTCATTGACACGAATATTAAAACCTAATTTGTGTCAAAGTTTTTAAGCGAAACAAATGTGCAAACAATTAGCTTTCACTTTTTGTAGGACTTGCGTAACGTTGGCAACATTTTTCTGTCCAACTCAATTGCTTAGAATTTAATAAATCTAAAATTTAAAACGGTTATTTGAACAATGAAAAATGAACTTCGTGCCAAATCTGGCTAAATAAGGCAGTTTTATTTCTTTCTTATGTCGGTCACGTTCGGTCAAGAACATTTTGTCTGTCTTTTTCCGATTCAAATATAGTTAATTGCTAATTATCACTTTTCTGAGTTATTTGTCATTTTTTCATCCTACACTATTGCTAACGTTATATTTGAGTACAAGTACGAATTGTGTAGAAAGAGAATTGGGGCCGTGGTTAGGGGATTGTCGAAACTAGACAATTCAGGGCTGTATAAACGTTTAAGTGTATTATACATTTTTGCACGTCATATCAACAACATGTATGTAAATATATACTTTTGTTTGCTTCACGCTTTGGTTATTTCACATGCATTTAAGTAGATAACATTTAACCTTTAAAGACTAATATTCCTTTCGATGAAAGTATTTTTGATCTGACTATTCGTTTATAATACCTGGCCTGTCAAGCGTCACGCCACATCTTATGCTACTTTTATTTCTCTTGAATACCTAATGTAAAATAAACGAAGATTTATAACCTTTTGACAAAACCTGAATAACTGATTCATCTTTGTAAACCTTGATAACCCATCGTTTAAAATTTAGAATGCAACAAATTGACACCACAGCGAATGTAGAGCTTATAAAATAAAGCAATGGATCATTGCGGGTTATTGCATTGGCGGATTATTTATGCACAGAATATCAGCAGTTCCAGTAAAAGTTCGGCCTTTTTGGTCATTGCCTTCATTAATATGATGAAAATATTAGTTTCAAAATCACAAGAATCAAATTCGCTACAAATATATTCAACAACGTGAAGCGCTGAATGGTTCCATCGGGTTGGCCATGCCACTTGTTTCCTCGGCAAAGGTATCAAAACTATTTAAATTAACCGTATAAACAATATCGTCCTCATATTTTATATACATACTTTACAATTCTATCAAAACTGTTGATAAATATGTGCTGAAAGTATAATAAATACAACATTCAAGAACATATGGAGGATCTCCTGGCTGTCCTTACATTAGTCTTTGCACGCTTTACCGCCCTTAGCAAGCGTGGATATGCATCAATATTTCTCCTCTGCATCGATGCAGACATGCACACTGTTATCGACTTTTATGTGCAGTCACTTGGCGGCAAAATCAAAACTTTCTTGTAACTTTTGAGCGGGAAATTCAAGTTGCCTAGATGCGTTTTTTGATCCGTCTGCCTTTCATGAACCATCAACACTACAAAATTAATAATATTTTAATGAAATACCTAATAAAGCATGTACGGAGTATGACAGTTGGCAAAGATCAGCCCTTTATGCACCCTAGATGCATGATAGCTGCTCGCGTCGGAGTTTTTCTAAGACCACGTGTTCCGATCAAAGTGAAAACGATTCCAGCTCTTTCACACAATAAATGATCACACGCAATATTCAAACATGTATTAAACTCGTTGCACAAACAAAGAAATGGAATTGAAACGACTTAATTCAACAGATCACCATGTTTCAAATCTACCAATACAGCTGCCATGAGTGCGTAATACACGTTTTCGTCAACAGTTTCAAGATTTGCAATGCAGTTCTTTGTCTAATAGGCTTTTATCGAGACAAGATCTATACCAATAGTTGATGCAATGAGGCTTTAAAATGATTTCATAAGGCAATATTCTTCTAACAAAGATTTGCAGCTGCACAGAGGGGTCTTTTTTAGCCTGGAAATAGCCGGCAGCACTGCATCTATGGCTCATATTTTTGCACCATTTAGACCTCCAGCTGCTTAATGTAATGAGAATCAGCTTGAAATAGATAAATAACGGTTCTGATTAACCGCTTTCATATGCACATCTCGACAATTTTGTAAGAGGAAGCGCCTTCCTGAGCTGACTATCAATTTCAGCGGTTCTTTCGCGAGTGTGCCTCACGTCAGCCATACAAGACTTTGCTGTGTTTTTGCCATATTCGAAGCACTTCTTAATTACAAGTCCTTATTGCTCCTTTTGAAATGGTTGTGCGTCTTATTGTAAAGCCTTTTAAGAAATTCCACGTGTTTGTCATGCGAAACATGCACCCCCTTAGACAGATGACGAACGGATTTCTAGGGAGCGGAACTGCAGGTTTGCCTAATCCTTGCGGAGCGGTTGGCACCAAGAACCGCCAACAATAACAGGGAAATTGGCCTCTGATCCTCCAAATGTTGCCTCAATACAAAACCGTTTTTTCATGAGTAGACTTAACCTTAAGGTCATTCGTGATTGTAAAACAGGAGCGACATTGAAACGGTACCACGATTCCTGACAGCGAACCGCTCCAGACCTATTAGCAGAACTAGAGTCATTATGAGCGGCATATTGCTAACTGCGTCTTAATAACTAGACCATAGAATACTGTAATTTGTAAAATAGAACGTTCATATAATTTTCGATCGTTTCTCGTAATTTCCGTCACATTATTTAAAGCATTTCTAAAGAATGTGGAAACAAAAAATTATAACACCCATTTACTTTAAACAGGTTTTCATACTTTTAAGGACCACCCACTGATGATTTACACTATGCACGTGGGTGGTATCTTTTGCCAAGAACTATTGTACCCAAAGTCAAAGTCGTATTTTCCCAGGTTAGTGCATCATTAAGGCATCATTTTTATGTTAATTCTTTTTTCTCGTTTTTTTTTTCTTTACAAATCCAATTGCAATGAGAAAAATGTCTCACAAAGGGACAACACTTTTGTTGCCAGTCACATTTGTCAAAAAACGCCAAGCACTTCATACGGAGGCTTCGCTCAGACTGAATGTAAAAGAATCATAATTCGAACATATAAACCGACTGAAACAGAAATCATCATACATACGGTTAAGGACAGATTGCATAGTTTATAAACAAGGCGCATTCTCATAGAATATATATTTGTGTCTGTATTAAAAGAATAACAGATTAGAAATATCGATAAAAATACGATGAAACAATGATCTTCATGACAACAAAAATACATTATGACCATCTGCCTCCTACGAGCAGACAAAACCACCCATATAAACGTTAACCGTATTATCGCAATCATATTTGTCATGTACCTTCACATCAAAGGAGCGGAGAACATCCAGTAACGGGATGGTGAGACAGCAGGGTTATACAATGTCTGAAGGACAGTGTTCTGTCAACTGAGGACCAACAGTCTCGTGACCGATGAGGTAATCAGGTGGCGGGGCACAGCAGGAACCCTCACATGATACCATTATAATGGTTCAGTCTTTTGAGGACCGCTACACTGAGGTTTTCACATATTGCTGGATATCATTTCAGGAACAACGTCTTAATGAGTGTGATGCCGAAAACAGTTACTTTAACACTGGTCGTCTGTTAGGTTGAATGACAATAGATTTCATCAATTGAACTGTTACTTTTTTGTTTTTGTTTATTTTATTGTTACTTTACAAAAGTGGCAAACATAGTACCAAGAACACAATTGGGTCCCAACTACATACATACAAATATTTAAGAAAGTACATGTAATGTAATAACCGTAACCGTTATTGCGCAAAAATAGTTCCTGCAACAAACACCGCCGTTGTTCTTCCAAAATAATGTTTTCCACAATTATAATTGTAAGAAGACTCCTTAAAGACATTTATATGATTATTTTGTCTCATCTTTGTTTTTTAATATGTCTGATATTTCTGGTTTTGTGACCTTACGCAACAGTGAAACCTACTGTGACCTCATAAATCTCATATATTCGAAACCATTTACAGCACTAGCGAGTAGCAATATGTAGAGTTCATAGATATTGAAAAAAATATTTAAGATTGTGAACTTATGGGAAGAAAATTAAACAATGGTCTATGGCCATATGCACAATATATTGTAAAATTATAGATACAATACAAGATTGCATGTAGGTCAGCTTGTTGTAAGTGATTTGGACAGCTCTGTATGCATTTTTCTATCAGTTTACGTAAAACATGAAAACTCAAAGAAAACCCAATAATGCCCCATGAGGAACTACAGACATTTGCTTACGAAGATCTTCCCTTCGGTAAGTGTTGGGCTTTGGAAGGATCGCTCTTCCAGACCTGATTTATTTCGTAAGGTATCCGATGTACAATTGTGTGAAGTTAAGTTGCCTGGTGACGTCATACTATTTAGGCATCATTCCAAACGTTTATATGTGTACAAGAACAATATGTAAAATATCATACCAATCAAAAATGAATTTTTTGGCCTTGAAAGATTGTTAGACTGGTCACATTCAATTTAAGTTGAAATGAGAAAAACAATTACAATATGCAATTACTTTATGTATGTACTTATGGTAATCACCAAGCAAAACCATTCAAATGATACTTACATTTAACATTGACCATAAAAACGTGTTAAAATTCATAACAAATTTGATAGGGGACAATTGGTAAATGCTGCCCACCAGTTAGTTCAGCTCTGGGCCAAGAAGATATATTCCTTAAACTGGCATCTCCCGTTTTGGAGTCGATATGCTCAGCACATTTTCGTGATAACGTCAAATAGATGATTGTTGGCGATATAAGGATCGATATATACCAGCAGAATGAAGTACTTGTGAATGCGAAAACAAACTGGCTTTTAAAGTTCGTCAAAACTTAACGATATATGTAATCTAATTATAAAAGTGCCACATGAATGCATACCCTAATGAGCTATAGAATTGCATTACAATGATACAGTAAGGGAACTCCGACCTCGGCGATTTTGTTGATGATCAGGTTTTGAAACTGTGTTGTTAATGAAAATGATTTTGGAGGAGTTACAAAAAATGCTTCGTTCATTTTCATGTTTTGTGGTGAACCCCCCGAAAGTGAAATAGAATAGATGATAATATATATATATATATATATATATATATATATATATATATATATATATATATATATATATATATATATATATATATATTGCCAAACAAACTGAAACATATAAGGCGTCCTATTTAATGCATTGAAGTTGAGTTTTCACATGTAAAGTAATTTTATCATGCTGTCCAAAATGCTCGAAATGGATATATTCTAACGAAACTAGTTTAATCGAATCCTTTCTGTTATTCACCATGTTTTGAAAATAAAAACATGCAATGGAGGAAATATATGTGTATAGATAATGGAAATGTGTTGACTAAAAGACCCTGTCTTATACAAATAGTCAAAACGTCCCCAGCAAATATCGGGGTTTATTTAATTAACTTTACACTTATTTACAAAAAACTTGCCGTAAAAATGTTCATATATTCTGGTACACAAAGGTTCATCAGTTACTGTAATAAACTAGCTTATTGTATTAAAAATATCAATTTACGTTACTTATTTGACATTATTGGTTACAGTTCAGGGCCACTTAAACGAAATTTTGGGTTCGATTTTTTATTGCCGGTGAACATAAAGGTAAAAAAGTTCAATCCTACAACCTTCCAACGCTTTCAGCGCTTTCATTTTTGTTTGTGGGAAAATAATTTCGGATTTTATAGACTTTTCTCTCTTGATTACATGAGATTCACATATCGGAATATGCTTACAAACATCAACATGTAAACGTATTCATTTATGTATACTAATAGAAATTTTGACAAAGTTATTGTAGTCTTATCGTGTTTTTTTCACCGATGATGCATTTTCGAAGAACGAATATATTAATAAGCTTACATGTGAAAAAAGCAGTCATGTTATTCAGATCTATATTCTTGATTTGTTGTCATTAAAACAACAGTATAAGTCACTTTCAAGTGTCCCTGAATTGCACAAGTTCTTGTAACAGCTTGTAAAATACGAATGGGCTTCATATAATAATATTTAAGTATAATAAAAATATATATGTAGTGTGTGTTCACAGCACTTTGACACCAGCATAAATATGTTTCTCTTTGCATAGTCCGCTGGTTTATATACACTTTGTCATTTTATTTCCTTTATAGGGTTTATGTTGTGCCTGTGTATCGTGTTGCAGATTGTTCGTTCAGAGCCGCTTGTAAGATAGGCCTTATGGTGTCTGTAGTATTTACACAATGTGTTTAAGCCATATCCTTTGGTTCAGTTTGGTCCCATATTAGGGTCGATCTTCTAGAAATATATGATAGTAGAATCAGTAAAGTATATAGTAAAAAAACTGCCAAGAACGCCAACATTGTATAGTGGACATCCTTTGTAAACAACATGAATCGTGATGGCAAACCTGCTGTATAAGGCAAATCAAAGGAAGTGTTACAATAAGGTCCGGGTTAAAGCTTCTCAAGACTCATGAATATGTTTTCCAAAATTAAACAAATTGAAATTTCAAATGATACAACAGGCGATGGAACTGCTCGCACGTTTACCGGTTTACCGGTTTGAGGGCCGATTTGTCGAAAATACTTAAGATATAACAGGATTAAGCTAAGCTCATTTATTTTGTTTCTTCTATAACTTGTGCAATATTTACTTTTTAGATTATTGAAGTTATCCGTTTGATTGTTACAAACAACTAGGGCAAACATGACCATGTATGGAAGCACAAGGCTAAACATTACCATATTAAGAGGCACCAGGTCAACCAATACCATGTTTAGAGGCACCAGGCCAAACATGAACACTTTTAGAGGCACCAGGCCAAACATGAACACTTTTAGAGGCACGGGACCAAACATGACCATGTTTAGAGGCACCAGGTCAACCAATACCATGTTTAGAGGCACCAGGCCATACATGAAAACTTTAAGAGGCACCAGGCCAAACATGACCATGTTTAGAGGCACAAGGCTAAACATGGCCGTGTTAAGAGGCACCAGGCTTCTCATGGCCATGTTTAGAGGCACAAGGCAAAACATGACCGTTTAAGAGGCACCAGGCCAAACATTGCCTTGTTTAGAGGCACCAGGCCAAACATTACCTTGTTCGGAGACACCAGGCCAAATATGACCATGTTTAGAGGGACCTGGCCAAACATTACCATGTTTAGAGTCACCAAGCCAGACATGAACACGTTTAGAGGCACGGGACCAAACATGACCATGATTAGAAGCACCAGGCTAAACATGACCATGTTTTGAGGCACCAGGCCAAACATAACCTCGTTCATAGGCATCAGGGCATATATTACCATGTGCATAGGCACCTGGCCAACCATGACCATGTTAAGAGGCACCAGGTCAAACGGCCTTGTTTTGAGGCACCATGCTAAATATGGCCATGTTTAGAGGCCCCGGCCAATAGAGTCACCGGGCTGAACATGGCCATATTAAGAGGCACCAGGCCAAACATGACCATGTTTAGAGGCACACGGCCAATCATGCCCATGTTTAGAGGCACCAGGCTAAACATGACCAAACATGAACACGTTTAGAGGCACAAAGTCAAACATGACCGTATTAAGAAGCACCAGACTAAACATGACCATGTTTAGAGGCACCAGGCCAAACATGACCATGTTAAGAGGCACCAGGCCAAACATTGCTTTGTTCAGAGGCACCAGGCCAAACAATACCTTGTTCGGAGACACCAGGTCTAATATGACAATGTTTAGGAGCACCTGGCCAAAGATGATCATGTTTAGAGGCACGGGAACAAACATGACCATGTTTAGAAGCACAAGGCTAAACATGACCATGTTTAAAGGCACCAGGCCAAACATGAACACGTTTAGAGGCACGGGACCAAACATGACCATGTTTAAAACCACAAGGCTAAACATGGGTATGTTTAGAGGCACCAGGCCAAACATTACCTTGTTTAAAGGCACCAGGGCAAACAAATATTACCATGTGCAGAGGCACCTGGCCATTATAACCATGTTTAGAGGCAGCAGGTCGAACATGACCTTGTTTTAATGCACCATGCTTAATATGGCCATGTTTAGAGGCACCAGGCCAATAGAGTCACCGGGCTGAACATGGCCAAATTAAGAGGCACCAGGCCAAACATGACCATGTTTAGAGGCACACGGCCAATCATGCCCATGTTTAGAGGCACCACGCTAAAAATGACCATGTTTAGAGGCACTAGGTCAAACGGCCTTGTTTTGAGGCACCATGCTAAATATATATGGCCATATTTAGAGGCACCCGGCCAATAGAGTCACTGGGCTGAACATGGCCATATTAAGAGGCACCAGGCCAAACATACCTATGTTTAGAGGCACACGGCCAATCATGCCCATGTTTAGAGGCACCAGGCTAAACATGACCAAACATGAACATGTTTAGAGGCACCAAGTCAAACATGACCACGTTAAGAAGCACCAGGTCAACCAATACCATGTTTAGAGGCACCAGGCCAAACATGAACACTTTTAGAGGCACCAGGCCAAACATGACCATGTTTAGAGGCACAAGGCTAAACATGACCGTGTTAAGAGGCACCAGGCTACTCATGGCCATGTTTAGAGGCACAAGGCCAAACATGACCGTTTAAGAGGCACCAGGCCAAACATTGCCTTGTTTAGAGGCACCAGGCCAAACATTACCTTGTTCGGAGACACCAGGCCAAATATGACCATGTTTAGAGGGACCTGGCCAAACATTACCATGTTTAGAGTCACCAGGCCAGACATGAACACGTTTAGAGGCACGGGACCAAACATGACCATGATTAGAAGCACCAGGCTAAACATGACCATGTTTTGAGGCACCAGGCCAAACATTACCTCGTTCATAGGCATCAGGGCATATATTACCATGTGCATAGGCACCTGGCCAACCATGACCATGTTAAGAGGCACCAGGTCAAACGGCCTTGTTTTGAGGCACCATGCTAAATATGGCCATGTTTAGAGGCCCCCGGCCAAACGAGTCACCGGGCTGAACATGGCCATATTAAGAGGCACCAGGCCAAACATGACCATGTTTAGAGGCACACGGCCAATCATGCCCATGTTTAGAGGCACCAGGCTAAACATGACCAAACATGAACACGTTTAGAGGCACCAAGTCAAACATGACCGTGTTAAGAAGCACCAGACTAAACATGACCATGTTTAGAGGCACCAGGCCAAACATGACCATGTTAAGAGGCACCAGGCCAAACATTGCTTTGTTCAGAGGCACCAGGCCAAACATTACCTTGTTCGGAGACACCAGGTCTAATATGACAATGTTTAGGAGCACCTGGCCAAAGATGATCATGTTTAGAGGCACGGGAACAAACATGACCATGTTTAGAAGCACAAGGCTAAACATGACCATGTTTAAAGGCACCAGGCCAAACATGAACACGTTTAGAGGCACGGGACCAAACATGACCATGTTTAAAACCACCAGGCTAAACATGGGTATGTTTAGAGGCACCAGGCCAAACATTACCTTGTTTAAAGGCACCAGGGCAAATATTACCATGTGCAGAGGCACCTGGCCATTATAACCATGTTTAGAGGCAGCAGGTCGAACATGACCTTGTTTTAATGCACCATGCTTAATATGGCCATGTTTAGAGGCACCAGGCCAATAGAGTCACCGGGCTGAACATGGCCAAATTAAGAGGCACCAGGCCAAACATGACCATGTTTAGAGGCACACGGCCAATCATGCCCATGTTTAGAGGCACCAGGTCAAACGGCCTTGTTTTGAGGCACCATGCTAAATATATATGGCCATATTTAGAGGCACCCGGCCAATAGAGTCACCGGGCTGAACATGGCCATATTAAGAGGCACCAGGCCAAACATACCTATCTTTAGAGGCACGGGACCAAACATGACCATGTTTAGAAGCACAAGGCTAAACATGACCATGTTTAGAGGCACCAGGCCAAACATGAACATGTTTAGAGGCACGGGACCAAACATGACCATGTTTAGAACCACAAGGCTAAACATGGGTATGTTTAGAGGCACCAAGCCAAACATTACCTAGTTCAAAGGCACCAGGGCAAATATTACCATGTGCAGCGGCACCTGGCCATTGTAACCATGTTTAGAGGCAGCAGGTCGAACATGACCTTGTTTTAATGCACCATGCTTAATATGGCCATGTTTAGAGGCACCAGGCCAATAGAGTCACCGGGCTGAACATGGCCATATTATGAGGCACCAGGCCAAACATGACCATGTTTAGAGGCACACAGCCAATCATGCCCATGTTTAGAAGCACCAGGCTAAAAATGACCATGTTTAGAGGCACCAGGCCAAACATAACCATGTTTAGAGGCACACGGCCAATCATGGCAATGTTTAGAGGCACCAGGCTAAAAATGATTATGTTTAGAAGAACTAGGCTAAACATGACCATGTTTAGAGGCACCAGGACAAACATGACCATGTTTAGAGGCACCATGCTATATATGATCATGTTTAGAGGCACCAGGCCAAACATGACCACGTTTAGAGGCACCAGGCTATATATGACCATGTTTAGAGGCACCAGGCCAAACATGACCATGTTTAGAGGCACCAGGCTATATATGACCATGTTTAGAGGCACCAGGCCAAACATGAACATGTTTAGAGGCACCAGGCTATATATGACCATGTTTAGAGGCACACGGCCAATCATGGCCATGTTTATAGCCTCCTGGCTATATTTGACCATGTTTAGAGGCACACGGTCAATCATGGCCATGTTTAGAGGCACCAGGCTATATATGACCATGTTTCGAGGCACCAGGCTATATATGACCATTATATGACCATGTTTAGAAGCACCAGGCTATATATGACCATGTTTAGAGGCACCAGGCCAAACATGACCATGTTTAGAGGCACCAGGCCAAACATGACCACGTTTAGAGGCACCAGGCTATATATGACCATGTTTAGAGGCACCAGGCCAAACATGACCATGTTTAGAGGCACCAGGCTATATATGACCATGTTTAGAGGCACCAGGCCAAACATGACCATGTGTAGAGGCACCAGGCCAAACATGACCACGTTTAGAGGCACCAGGCTATATATGACCATGTTTAGAGGCACCAGGCTATATATGACCATGTTAAGAGGCACCAGGCTGTATATGGCCATGTTTAGAGGCACCAGGCTATATATGACCATGTTTAGAGGCACCAGGCTATATATGACAACGTTTAGAGGCACCAGGCCAAACATGACCACGTTTAGAGGCCTCAGGCTATATATGACCATGTTTAGAGGCACCAGGCCAAACATGACCACGTTTAGAGGCACCAGGCTATATATGACCATATTTAGAGGCACCAGGCCAAACATGACCACGTTTAGAGGCACCAGGCTATATATGACCATGTTTAGAGCCACCAGGCCAAACATGACCACGTTAAGAGGCACCAGGCTATATATGACCATGTTTAGAGGCACCAGGCTATATATGACCATGTTTAGAGGCACCAGGCCAAACATGACCATGTTTAGAGGCACTAGGCTATATATGACCATGTTTAGAGGCACACGGCCAAACATGACCATGTTTAGAGGCACCAGGCTATATATGACCATGTTTAGAGGCACCATGCTAAACATGACCACGTTTAGAGGCACCAGGCTAAACATGGCCATGTTTAGAAACACCCGGTCGAACATAACCTTGTTTTGAGGCACCAGGCCGAACATGAACACGTTTAGAAGCACCAGGCAAAACATTACCTTGTTCATAGGCACCAGGCAAAACATAACCTAGTTTAGAGTCAGGCTAAACATGGCCATGTTAAAAGGCACCAGACCAAACAAGAACACGTTTAAAGGCACCAGACCAAACAGGACTTTGTTTAGAGGCACCAGACCAAACATGGCCTTGTTTAGAGGCACCAGGCTAAATATTACCTTGTTTAGAGGCACCAGGCCAATCATGTCCTTGTTAAGATTCACCAGGTCGGTCATTCACCAGGTCGACCATGACCTTGTTAAGATTCACCAGGTCGAGCATGACCTTGTTTAGATTCACCAGGTCGACCATGACCTTGTTTAGAGGCACCATACCAAACATGACATTGTTTAGAGGCACCAGGCCGATCATAACCTTGTTTCGAATAACAGCCAACGCTCGGGTTGGGATAAACCTATCTTACACGAGCGGCCATGGAAGATTCTTATAATCCCCTATGATATCGTTAGCATGTATTTTTCCAAAAAAGTGTAGAATGTTCTAGAAATTTGTATTTACCAAAAAATGCTTTAGAATTTGAGAGAATGTTCTTGAGGTAGAACATGTATAAGGGCAAACTTCTCTGATCAATGTTCTTTTGGTATTATTTATTATATTTGAAATATATTTAAATCCGGATCAGTGAAGAAACATTTTGGAACTTTTTGTCTTTCTTCTTTATTCCAGGTATTACTAATTTGAAATCAATGTTGTAACACGGTTAGTAAATAAATGTTGTTTTAAGTTTGTTGCTATTGAATTTGGTGATCTTAACAGACTTATCAAATTAACTGTGTTCTCCAACTACACGAAGCATTGTCTATTTTGTACAGTAAGTTGTACACAGTGTTTACGTCACAATATGTTATTGATTGGTATTTACAACTACTATGCGTGATAATATTTTCGTTCAGTTTTTCTACGGATTTTCTGTCTGTGTTTGTTTACATTTCCGTAAACTAGTGTTGCATATCTATACTGGGCTTGATGATATTTAGAGTGAGAAGAGAACAATTTAAACAACCACTATTTCTTATACATTCACCGTGTCCTACCGTCACCTATCCTCCCGAAGGCCAATACGCCAGCACGTACTACACATTTGAGGACTTTTAAAATATAACGCAGGTAAATTCGACATGTTTTAAGTGTTTTGGATTAGATCATTTATAAGATAAAGCTGGGGATGATCGCCTTATGATTCTCTACTTTCCGCCATACTTGATTTTCACGCTGCTTTCTAGACATTGTCTGAAGTGCCAATCTTATTAATAGTTTCAAGCCCTCTGACAAAAATGGTTGCTCCTATGTTGTTATATTGTACTCCATTGGAATATACATATACAACAGAAAACGCATTGACGGAGAACCGAAGGGTATGCTGGCACATGGGAGGACGTGAATATTAACAACGTTTCGCAGTATTTCCATACCGTCGTGTTTACAAAAGAAAATACTTTTAGCATGCACTGTCATTATTTGATCCCCGGAGATTAATCATCAATAACTCATATACGTTTATATAAAATAATGTTCAAACATTATCAGGCATTTATTGTCTTATTGCCTAATGCTGTCCGTCTTTTTGCAATGAAATATGATTTAGTTGCATATCTCAAATCTGCTCAGTATGAATGTCGCTTTAGAATTGCGTTGATATTATGTCAATAAGCCATGCCTATTAATAAGAAGTCATGGTCTTTACTGTCTTTTTTTCTGGAAACCCTTTATTGTATTATTTGAAAGGGTGTTAATTGCTGAATAAAGAGTCCAGTAGCCTCACCATTTTTAAAATATCATTTTAACTTTTCACCATTTTTACTGGCCCTTTTATAGCGTTTTTATTGAGCCCTATGTATTTTTTTTTAAAACAAAACGCAACGTTTTATAAAAAAAATGTGTGAAAAGAGGTGGCAGCTTATGTAAATGGATTCTTGCTGATATATTGGGATTGGAAAAAAGACAGTGCTGCCAAAGAAGCCCGCCGTCAAATGACTCTGGTGTACATAATTCTCAGAACTACTTATTACTCGTTTGCAACATTTAGCAGTCAATTTAATTAGTCTTTTTTGTATGTTTGTTATTGAGAAAGTAATTGATGCCCCCGGAAATCAGTTAATAGTCAATCAGGGTTTCATTTGTTTTCCATAATTAAAACTTCCAGACCACGCGTAAGTATACGAAAACGGCACATTGCGATGTGAATATTCCATCCGACGACTGGCAACCGATCAGTTTATCTTCATAACTATTCTTCGGTTATGTCGTACTGACGTCCTTTGCTCAATAATACACATCTTGTAGTTATCCGTAACTAAGCACAGATAAATGAAATAATAAAAAAGAATTATTCCAAATAAAATTCTCATCACCACTGCCTTTGTCGTTTCTGGATAAACAAGCAAAGCTTGATGTTACCAACAGTTAAAGTAGCATTTCACTTTGACATCTTTGTCATTTACTAAGTCTGATAATCAACCTCTTCAAACATGCTGTTATAAATAAATGTATTCTAATGTATTTATGTCTTTAAATTAGCTTAAGACTTTCTGTATCTCTCCCAATCGTGTGTTAGATCTAAAACCTTTAACCTACACCTGATTAACGTTAATTTAAACTAATTAACATTAATCAGGTGTAGGTTAAAGGTTTCAGGTCTAACACACACTTTAAACTTTAAATCAGGCTTGGCACTGTGGTTTTAACTGTACTCTAAGTGGAGTATGAAAATGAATCAGGCAATAATCAGGGTCAAGCCCAGTAGTCGAAATGTTAATGGAGACCCTGTTTAAAAGTACAAATTTAAGACCTATCAGTGACTAACTAAACAAGAGAAATGCATGTCACAAAACAACAAAGACAGAATATACATGCGTCCAAATATATTCATTTAGGACGTAGAATATATTCTTATGTAAAATTATATTTCAATGATTCTGTATATGAAATACGCAAGACAAATTTTATAACGCAAGAGCTACCAATTAACGCTCTAAAATTGAGCAGAGAATCTGACATCGACATTGAACCACTCTAGATGGTATTTTCGAAGAAGGTTCCTTTTCAATATGACGAACAAATGATAATGTGAAATAGGTTTGTCAGGCATGGAAATGCTGTTTGCTTCTTTTTATATAAAAGCCCTCCTATGTAATTGCGAAGCTTACGATCGTCAACCGATGGCTTTACACTGGAACGATTATGGTTTTATATCATAATATATTCAAATATAGTTTGTTATTCAAATGAGAAATGAAACACTGAAGCATTCTTACTAGGTTGGAGCTACCTAGAAAATACCCTGGTTTTGGTCAGATTAATTAAGACTGATATATAAATCCCTTCTGCCTGTTTTTCACGATTTTCAACTGAGAATTATTAAGAGATCATCTTCGACTACATCTTATAATTGAACCAGTCCAAAATTTCTTACAGATTTTGAGTAATAGTATACCTAACTCACGTTAAAGAAGTCTTCAAATTGGTATGACGCACTGGCTGTCCTCGTGTTGGAAGGTGAGGATAGGATACGATGATATGCACGTGAAAGTATTTTATTATTAGAATAAATAGTTACAAGAAGCACGTTATAACTTGTAAAGACAGTTTTATAGTTTTAGGGGAGGTAACACTGTATGCAATTTGTCTACATACATGTTCACATTGAGGCCACGTACGACAACATATCATAAGATTAAGAATTTCAGTTATATGCTATTGACATATGTACTTGCAAGTTCACTTCTTTTCTACCTCCTCATTATTAGAATGTGTTTCGAAATATATACAATTATTACTCAGTGGTACAGATTCGAAAACGTTATCATAAAAAGGACTAGAATTTGACACAATGTGCTGAGGAGAGGACCTCCAAACGCCCTTAACCACATCTGAACTACATAGGGCTCGGTTCTAGGGTGAAGCATACATGGTTAATTTTGCAAACATGCTTTTAAATTTGTACCCAACACCCTATAACAGTACAAATGTTTGTAGAAAATGAAATTATACTACAAACGAAGATGTTTTACCCATAAATACATCACACACTTCTTGTAGCTCGATTAAACAAACAGTGTTAACATTGTGTGTTCTAGATCTTAGAATCATTAAATTCAACTCGTTACATTTGTGGCATGTTGCAAAATGATGATTGCAATAAATGTATTTATTAGTTTATACCTTGCATTGGAAATCGTTGCTTTTTCTATAGATGACTATTTAGGTGGCACATTTCGTATTTTCATGGGAACTTACGAAACTGGTGGGGCGAGAATACGAAAATACGCCATGAGCTAGGAGAAAATTCGCCGGACTATTATTTCATATTTCTGTCCTGCCACATGGCGTATTTTCACATATGTTTTAAATTTTCGGTAACATAGAGGAACCGCATTAAATAGTTATTTTATTATAGCATATTTTGTTTCAGAACCGTTTGCATGTAGATTCAATTGATATGAAACAGTGCCAAACAAATGATTTTGCATCCAGACACATCGCTGTTTAGCTATTTCTGTGTGGTTTTATTGTCCATTCAGTTCATACATGTATTGATAATGATATTTTAATGTCACTGCTGTGTGTATGAGTTGTCTTACAATCATACTGAGCATGTCCCTCTAGATGCCATTGCATTATTGTCCTCGGTAACATAACAAATGTCAACACAGGCAAAACACTTGAGTGCTTATTTTGATTTCAGGGTTCAATTAGATCGTACAAGACAACATTACAATTTTGATCTACATAAGTATATGCTTTACCGCGGATTTGTTTCCCGAAACATATTGTCGATTCGCATTTATTGCGTATTTTACACAGAACATTGGTATTTGACCATTACAGACCGGAACAAAAACAATATATACTGGTAGGCTTAGGCGTTTTAATATTGAAATAATTACGTTATTCTTCGTTTCTTAATTTAAAACTCTATTCCATTACAAAGGTATGTTAATTCATAATTCAAATGAGTTAGAAATGTTTTTTCAAACCCTTTTTGTTTGTTTTCTGTATGTAGTTAAACTAAGGATAACGTAGCGAAATATCAGTGCAGGAACTACCAAAACATTTGTGTTTGGTTTTCTTTTTTCGATCAAGTCCAGATTAACCAAGATCCTATTTAAAGGTACAATAATACCATTGCTCAACAGACTCTGAACGGGAAACAGGTCTAAGCTTTTACTTTTATATCCAAACTTTGAATTAATGGCTTACTATTTATATGATTGATAATAAGTTCTCGTGGCTTGCATGTAGATACATCCTACTCGACCTTCGGTCCCGTGCAAAATGGACACAATGCAAGTAACTGGAATGACTCAGCCCTAACGATCAACCGACTCACATAACATTCCCTTTATATGACTATGTAGTGTAAGGTCTTTTCGGTGAAGATTTAACCTAGATTTGAGACACACAACAAATAAAACGCTTGGATTGGATAACATTTTAAAATAAAAGGAGAGTCACCGCATGGGTGTGTCTTGAAAATATTAACTTTTAATCAAGTCTATATTAACACTAAATGCCAGTGGAAACATATTCAATAGTTGTTCTTTGAAAGTTTTGGGATATTTTTTGGTCCAAAAACTTAAATGATTAACATAAATTGCATAGTGTTCAGAAAACTATTTCAAAATAGGTCGAACTTAATAGCCAATCGGAAGACCTCGGCCTAACTTCCAAAGCTTGCTGGTTACCGCCGAGTAGTTACGATTGTTTGACACCCTTATTATAGATTATTAACTAAATACTACATTACACATAAAAAAAGTCCAAAAATGTAGAGTTTGGTTAAGATTTGATAAAGTTATGGCCTCTTAAACAGGGTCATGTCGGCAAATACATGGAAATTCAGGGTCGAGTCGTCACCATTTACAAAGATAATAAAATAAAAAAAAATATAAAAAAAATATTTTTTTGCCAATTTTCACAAGTTACAGTTACCACATCATATTCTTACTAAAATTTGATAAAAAAAAATTGATAAAAAAACAAAAAACAAAAAACAAAACAAAAAAACGGACGGGGGCGTGGTGTGTCAAAACAACGCAACCTGCCCCTGTGGGTCAAGTTGCTGGAAAACGAAAAGTGGTTTCTGTTCAATAACTTTCGTTTGAATTGATAGATAATGATCAAACTTGATATGTCGGAAGCTTTATTTCGATTGATTATATGATCAGTAGCATGAAGGTGACGGTCGCTGTAAGAAAACCTAGATTAACCGCTCCATTACTTTTGGCGATAAATGTGGCGATAAATTTAGTATACAGCGAATGTCAAGGTCATTGACAATTAAAACGAGTTTTACTCAATAACTTAGTTAAGAACAAGATGTTGTGAAGAAACTAAATGAGGCTTATATAAACAAACCCCTGAATAATTATAATAATGAAGTGCATTAATTGAATTTGGAATAAATCAAGCTGTGCAGGTATAACTTGGGGTGGGTAGGAACATGGATTAAGGTCACTGCTAGGATTAAAATACACAAATCTTAAATGCGCCAGATTTGCTTGATTGCAGAAACCAAAACCTGGTTTTGTCGCCTGGTCTGCTTAGTATGTGGTACTCCATTCCTTACCTACGTTGTAGTCAAGCTTCAAAAGATTATCACAGAATCTGTTATTGTGATATTTTGGTTAAATGGGTTAGAATTAATAAGTGTTTTACGTTAAATTAATGAGCAGACATTTTGAAAAAATCCTCGGTTGTCATTGGCCCACACTATATGCAAACACAAATATGTTTTAGGGTAACGCGATAGCAAGGTGAAAACCAATTAATACGCGACTATTTGTCAAAGAGGCACAAATAATTGGCATCCTATCAACGCACTCGTACGACCGCCTTTTCGAATTAATATTTCTGAATAGCAATATCTATTTCTAAAATAAGAGATTTATTAGTCAGTTTAGGGACAGTTCATTTCAGTTTGATTGTGACACTCGCTAAATAAGTTACTGGAATTCTTGATCTTGCGATATTTTGCCTTACGCTCGAAGATAAGGTGACCCCAATGAACACAACGTCTTTTAGACCGCCCCGATAGTCCAATGGTAGAGCGTTCGCTTTGGGTGCGGAAGGTCGGGGGTTCAAACTCTGGTCTCGTCAAACCAAAATACGTTAAAAATGGTACCAGTAGCTCCCTTGCAAGCGCTCGGCATTTAAAAGTATATTCTGGGATTAGTTGGTGAACTCAGGACCCAGGAAAGTTGTATCCCGTGTGTCGGTGCTTTACACCGAACATGTTAAAGGGCCAAGAGCTGGGGTAGTGCACCTGGGGGCCGTTTCAGTAAATGATCTTAGTCGTAATTTTAATAATCCTAAATCTGCAGAATTGTCACAAATGTCAATAATTTTATTTTTTGATTTAATTAATTTCGTATTCATTCTTTTTTACATGGTTAAGTTCAATTCACTCAATTATAACAAAACTAAGATAATTTCAATGTACGACTAAGATCTTTATGGATACGGCTCTCTGGATCTCTTGTATCTTATTCTGTTCTTTGAAGTCTTCTAATGTCTGGATTTAAATTCGAATTGCTGTCACTTCTATCTCATGTCACTTATGGCATTTAAACACAATTTAAGCCGTGATGGCGTCACGGCGGGGTCTTCCCATAATGCAGCCAATGGGCACGGGCAGACCTTGATAAACTCACATAAACAACACAACGTCCATTATGACACCACGTCTATTATGATACGTAAATGTCAAAATTCAATAAAATAAACCGATGCAACGCGTTCGGTGGGTACTCAAATCTTAAATTTGTTCGTTCTATTTTTTTACATTTTAATAGTTAATTTTATTGCTATCACATCTGCATTTAAAATGAACAACTGTTTTGCGGTTGAATATTAAACGTTAATTTTACAATGATGACTCAACCCTGCAGATAATTGCATAAACCAAAACTGATAAATGATCATTTGGGCATCGTTATAAATTGTCTCGTTTTATTAAAAACAGCATCCCTTGAATGGAAAGAGACTCAGTTTTATTATAAAAAGTTTACAATCAGCAAACACTAACAGGTCAACTACTGGCGTAAAATGTACACAGGTACAGAGTTCTTTCGCAATAGAATATCATTAAGAAATAATCCATTTTATAATATATACTATTTTCTTATACATGCAAAAACAAAAAATATATAGTTTTAAATATGTCGCACAAAGATTCAAAATAAACTTGCCACCCACGTCGGTGTGGTTTCAGCTTTCTGAAACACAGCATCATCATTTTCCTTTCTCGTCGTAAACATTACTAATTTGGATTTAAAGAATTAATTCAGACTGAACAGACTCGAATTTTAAATTACAATCATTGAGCCTAATTAGCTGTAATGGAATGGCTGTCATAAATTTTCTATCAATTTGTTTTACAAACTGGTCAGTCCTCCTTCTGCGGCCTGAGATGACCCTTTGCAATGGCAAGGTCATGACCTTGGCTAATTGGTGTCAACACTGAGGGGTCACTTACGGACACGAGCCTTTAATTTTCTCCAATAAATTAATCTAGAAATTTTGCACGAGGAAACCATCAGTTGACATAAATATTTCATTTTAATTTGAAGTATTTGTGATTTGGATTCTATAAGATACATGGCGTAAATAGCTTAATGTATATTATAGAAAAAAAACACTTGCATGGTAGTGAAATGTATAGATAAAGTAAATATATGATCGAAAGTCTCGCTTTATAACTTCCTCGAAAGGCTCGCTTTGTAACTTCTTCGAAAGGCTCGCTTTATAACTTTCTCGAAAGGCTCGCTTTGTAACATCTTCGAACGGCTCGCTTTTTAACTTCTTCGATAGGCTCGCTTTTTAACTTCTTCAAACGGCTCGCTTTGTAACTACTTCGAACGGCTCGCTTTGTAACAACTTCGAAGGGTTCGCTTTTTAACTTCTTCGAAAGGCTCGCTTTGTAACTACTTCGAAGGTCTCGTTTTTAAACTACCTCGAAAGGCTCGCTTTATAACTTCTTCGATAGGCTCTCTTTGTAACTACTTCGAAGGTCTCGCTTTTTAACTTCTTCGAAATGCTCGCTATATTACTACTCCGTTTTGTTTACTAAAAAGCAACGACTGTAAGATTCTTTTCATCACATTTCTCCAAAAGATTTTAATAATTTTCGGTAAAAATATTACTATGGCGAAATGGCATCTATGTAAAGTTATACTAGACAGCTGACTATTGCCGAACAAGTAAATACGTAAGGCATCTATGTAAAGTTATACTAGACAGCTGACTATTGCCGAACAAGTAAATACGTAAGGCATCTATGTAAAGTTATACTAGACAGCTGACTATTGCAGAACAAGTCAATACGTAAGGCATCTATGTAAAGTTATACTAGACAGCTGACTATACAGAACAAGTAAATACGTAAGGCATCTATGTAAAGTTATACTAGACAGCTGACTATTGCAGAACAAGTAAATACGTAAGGCATCTATGTAAAGTTATACTAGACAGCTGACTATTGCAGAACAAGTAAATACGTAAGGCATCTATGTAAAGTCATACTAGACAGCTGACTATTGCAGAACAAGTAAATACGTAAGGCATCTATGTAAAGTCATACTAGACAGCTGACTATTGCAGAACAAGTAAATACGTAAGGCATCTATGTAAAGTTATACTAAACAGCTGACTATTGCAGAACAAGTAAATACGTAAGGCATCTATGTAAAGTTATACTAGACAGCTGACTATTGCAGAACAAGTAAATACGTAAGGCATCTATGTAAAGTTATACTAGACAGCTGACTATTGCAGAACAAGTAAATACGTAATGATTGCATGACACTCGTAACGAGCACCTTCATGGGGATATACGTATTTAATATTGATGAACTATTTTTCTCGACAGTTGTGATATATCTGTTTCATGGTACGAAGCTCGGTGTGTATTTCAGCAATGTACGGGGAAGGACGGAAAGTTAAAAAAACCCACACCAAATGTTCCGGTTCGGTACAAACCGTGTAATTTTCATTTCAACGCCGTAAATTCGAACTCTGTATTGTTCTTTTTATTAAATGTTTTCGGGCGACTCTAGTCACTTCCATCAATGAATGATGCGAAATTAAATTTTAATTTATAGCCCTCGTTTTTGGTTAAAACTGACCATGTCACCGCATTACAGACACGCAGACTGTGGACTGGCCCTTCGGGCAGTACTAAATCAGACATTTCTAATATTTTCCATTAAAATTGGCTATAAATCCACCTAAATCACGAATCTCAATCAAGTCTGTTTTTGTGTTAAAAATTATCCCATAACTTGTAAATTCAAATATCAACGGAGATTGAGTTTATGAATATTTAACATTGTTTTGTAACGTAACTTTGCTTTGAAATTAATAAAATTGCTAATGAAATGGCAATTTCAATCCAGCGGTCGCCAATAGAATGGTATAGCCCCTAGCCAAATAATACTTCAAGACAATCTGATGTTGATTCCCTTCTGTAACCATTGAAACGTCAATTCTCCAAAGCACAACCCGAAGGAACACACTCTCACTATATTAGACAATTAACGTTAAACTCCAAATGAAACCCTAATTTAGATTTCACGGATTTTTAACCTTTGTTGGTTATAACTACAGTAAATAATTTATTTCCAACCCGGCACGCGCCACAAATGGTTTCATTAAGGAGTCACAACCTTTGTTAGGTTTCTGAAATATGAGCTTTACTAAAAAGTTGAGGCCGTAACTGAAATACGCTGCATGCAAACCCAAGTATCTAATTAAACTACTACTGATATATACTTGATTTTAAAGGTAATATCTAACATTGTTTAAATGAAACCAGCAGTGTACCGCCGTTTCATTGAACAATTATTTCATCTATTTTCTAGAAAGAGTTTAAGGTAACAATTCTGGACCATTGAAATAATAGGTTTTAATCCAATTGTAACATTCTAACAAGTTAACTATTATAAATATATTACCGCTTTTTGAAAGGCTAGATGAAGTTATGATATTTAAGCTGTACAATCACCTTCAGGGCAATATTTCGGTAGTTGTTTATACAAGGTCTCAGTTGTAACGCCATTAACACAAAGCGGTCATTTCATAAGGTGAAAATGTCAGTGCGTGGCTTTGTAAAAAAATATGTAATTTTAAAACACAAAATTAAGCAGAGTTAACTTAATTTTGTTTATTGTAATCGTTTCTTTTTTTTCGTCATACTTATATGATAACATAGTTATCATTATTTTTCGTTCTTTCTTTATTCATTATTCTAGATAATTGAACTAATATATCAAGACAAAATCCAGAATTACGTTGTGTCTGGTAAATTAAAATAACGCACTTTAAATACTAAAACAATCGTTAAAATAATGGTAAAACAAAGTGGCTAACAGTTGGTAATAATTCTTTTAATTTCTCCCGTTCTGGACCAACTTTGATTCAGCTCCTAAAAGTGTGTTGTACTGGATCATGTATATTGGGCGGCGTTTTAATACCGCTCTGTTACTATTTTGATACCATTGTATTTTATTGTTACATTTATTACGTAGATATCCAGCCGTTTTCATGATTCCCGACACCTTAGTTGTTGACACTTGATTGAGACGTCAGTTTGGTGTATCGCTGTGTCATATCGAGATTCGACCGTTAACTTGTCGTCATAATCTCAGCTTTTCTCGCTTAGCCCGTATTGGATGACAGTCTCTAAAATTAAGCTCTAACACAAACTTAATTATACGATCGCAGAACAAATTCCTAAAGCGGAGTCAATTTGTGGTCGCTCCGCCCCCATATCGCACGCGAATGAATACACAGATCTTATTAGCCGAAGCTCTTTCGTGGCTCTTCAAAGTGGAGGACACAAAACGCCATAGTTGTCACCTATTGGCTGTCGCGTGCCACGTGATATCCCGCTGGGAGAATTTGCGGAATATTTGCTGGAATGAATAAAATATCCGTGGAAAAATAATCATCATTCTATCATTGTGCTTTTGATCGGAGGATCAAGTTTTTCACTAATAGGCTTAAATTTGATTTTTAAATGACAATTATATACTCTTTTACCTTTTATTGAACGTGTGTAGCTTTGGCTGCTAATTAGATACGATTGGTTTTAAGAAGACATTTTAACAATATTTGCAATTTCTATTAAAAGGATTAGTTTGAAAAAAGGAGAATTTAAACTCATGTTTATTTTAAAAGAAAATATTTAACAAAACTGGATAAAAGGGACATGTTTCAAAACATGATGACGCCGCAAATGTATCAAAGTTTATTTAGGACACTTCCGTTAGTTCCTCAGCCAGTGTCGACGTCGTCGGCTTCATTCTTAGTTGAAAATCTTCTCCGTGAAAGCCAGTCCGCACTTATATCCAGACCAGTTACAAGTTTACAGGCGGGTGTCATCGGGATTCCGGGTATAAACATTACCGGTGTGCCGGGGCTCTCCCTTGCGCGCGGACAGGAAACGTTAAACACGGCGACGACGTCATCATCAAGTAATAACGTGACGCCGTACTTGAAATTCGGCGTCAGTGCAATCCTTGGATCAGACAATAATGACAACAGATCTAGTAAGCGTTTTATTGGTGTTTATATTTTCCGTTTGACCAAGGATTATGAATTTTCGTGAGTCATGAAACTGTCCATAAGATATATATACTCCGGAGTACTTTTGTTTAAGACGTAATGTAAGTTAATTATATATTATATTCATACGAAACTCCTTTACTAATGTATCAGGACATTACACTATTCGCACCTATTTCAGGCCCACCACGGGCGTACCACAGCAGTCCCGCACACATGCCCGTGAGCCCCGTGGCGTGCCCGAAGCCCTGCAGTCCGACCCTAGGGTGCCAGTCCTGCCTCCCCCGCCAACCAACACTTTACGAGCATCCATTCCATGGCATGTTCAGACACCCGTACTTTGCCGGTAAGTGATTTTGTGGCAGAATGCTGTTTTTTTAAATGGATTTTACGATAATCATAAACATCTTATTTTCTTTTCTTCAGTTTTTTTTTTCAAGTAAGAAGTGGTCATGTACACATTCCTCCCATTTAGGAGTTTACAGGCCAGTTGAAACATTTAAAGAATATTGTATTGTTTTGAGAAGTTTTTGTCGCTCCCATCCCCCGATTTGTTCTTATTTTGATAACGTGTCTGAAGTATTGTGACACATCTCGGTCACCGGGACCCAAGTATACCGCCGCTAGTATGTTCTATCTTGGTCATTTATCTTTCAACTGTTTATTCCATCACCTCCCCAAGCTATGTGATTTTATATGAATATCATCTTCGTTTCATAGCACATTCACAAAGTGCCACAAACTATTTTAATGAATCATATAATTGGGTATGTTCAGACTTAAAATTAAAAACTCATTTTTGAGGCTTAATTTCTGCTACTTTTATGGCTGTTATTGCGCTTCTTAAATGTTAAAATACAAATTAATTGTAAGCAGAAAGCGAGCGTTGTACAAGTAATTACAGCCAATCTTAAGTGATTTGGAAAAAAGAACAAGCTGACCTGTGGCTATCAGAAAATAAATCTAAGTAGAAAATGCCTTGAATATATTACTGTGTCTGTATCATGTACCACGGCCACTGAAATAACTCAAACATGATTTCATCACGTTGCAATATTACTTTTAAGAACAATATCTTTATTAAATAACACTTGATTATTAAGTCAAACATTAAGAACAACAACAGTAACAACAACAGCATATTATTTAATATAATACTATATCGTTATATTACAACGTAGGGCTTACGGCCGTAAGTAACTTTTCATTTTGCAATTTAATTGACATTTTATCATCATATCAATTAATTTGGCACCAACGCTGACAAAGAAAACATCCGAATTATCAAACAGTTATTGCAAAGTATTCTGTTTAGTAAAATGCAATAAAAAGCCATTAAATGTCATGATTTTAGTACCGTACTTACTTAAAGCATTAAATTGTATCTTTATTAATCATAAGTTGTTGCTGACCAGTTGTAAAGTATTGTGCCCGCGGTGTAAGTTTTAACATTCTTTTGTCTGATTATCAAATCTATACCCGTACGATGAACAGAATAATATGTGCACACTAGTTGTGTTGTTTCAAATATTATACACTTAACAGTGACTGTCATTGTAAACAATTCTCATTCACATTCAATACTTTCATCTCCAGAATATTTGTCAAAGCTGGTTTACATTTTATAATACAAGACTCTTAATCGAAATCGAGAAAACCGTTTTATATGGTTATCACAAAACCTAATGATCTTTTAAAATTGTCAATTGCATTTTAACTTTAATTTGCAAAGTTAAGATACCACCAATTATCCTTTCATGTTGACGTCGAAAGCTTTGAAGTTTAGCGACAACCATGTGTTCAAGCTCTTTTAAGGAAATATTAATGAAGTTAGTGTCAGAGGTAAACTAACCGACATAACGATCTAATGATTATTCATTGGACATTTTCAACTTAAAAGACCACTTGAGTCGGTCTAACATTTGAAAGACAACTGTTTGTTTTAAATTGCAGTGTACAGACTGATTTGCAATTAATATGACTTTAATACATGACTTCAGAGGCGAAATAGGAATTTCATTTAAAGATGTTAAATAATTGAACAACGGATCGTCATAAGACATCGAAAGGAAATAATATTTACAACCTTAAAAGGAATGGAATTCTGTGAGAAAGTCTGAAATGCCTATTTGCGTTTGGACACTAGAAATGTGAAAAGGGATGGACATCAAAAGGCTCGGTTCTGTCAAAACAATTAGAGAAATGTAATCATCGACACATGTTACCTGGCGATCGTTATCTTCCCTCTACACCAGAGCAGCACCTATAATATTTCGTCATAAAATCTTTATTATTATAAATAATGACCGTATTATTCAATTTTATTTCCAATAAATGAACTGCAACATCTTGCTTTTTCAAATAACCAATTACATTATTGTCAGAGATATATTTACCTTCTATTCTGTCTCGATGTAACAGTCCTCTCGTTGCCGGTCGAGATGTACCATTTGGTTGTGTATTGCCTGCTCTTTGGGGAATCTATTAAAAAAAAGATTACTTTGATGATACGTCAATAACACAAGACAAACCCAATGAAACAAACAATAATTAGAGAATACCTAATTGGAAAATAATTAAGTCTTACATAATGAAATCGACACGCGACAACCCGCAAGATGTTACCTCTGAGTATACCAATCAAAGACCGGCGCGAGTTGATGTATTAATTGTAATGTATAGCTGGACTGCCTGTCGATTTAATAATTACCAAGATACAAATCTTTATTACCGCAATATTAGCCTAAGCCACACTGTCACAGGTTGCGACAAAAGCACTACGGTGATTTTTTCGATGAAATATTAATTAACAGGGCTGCTGATATTACACCGCGGTTACTGAAACTCGCTCAGCCCCGGCAATATTGCTGCATATTTTCTAGTATTTAAAAGAGTTAATTATGAATGGCAATAAAACTGCACAAACAACAGATACACGCTTTTAAAAATGATTTGTATTATGGGAAAGTATGTAAATTGGGAGCGCACGCAGAACATATCCAACTGCACACGTAATATACCCTGAACATAAATAAGGTCACTCAAGAGTAGGTAATCTGTTACCCGCTCCATTTTGGTACTGGCATTGCTGGTAGGCATATCATACGAATGTTTCCATATGTGGCAACTATTCGAATACGAGTATTAATTTTGCATATGTCAGTATTTATATGAAATAGTACACGTTACAGGTTCGCCGCTGATGCCGATGCCGAACGCGTTCTCGTTCCTGAGCCAGATGCGGGGGAAGCCCCGGCGCGGGATGCTGCGGCGCGCAGTTTTCTCCGACATGCAGCGCAAGGGGCTCGAGAAAATGTTCCAGAAACAGAAGTACATCAGCAAACCTGACCGCAAAAAGCTGGCAACCAAATTGGGATTGAAGGATTCTCAGGTAAATGGATATCTGTTTTATATTTCATTGTTGTCCTAATATTATTTTCCCCGTCCAATTATATTGTTTCCATAAGGCTAGTTTTTTACATGCCTCTTGTAAAGGAATCCAGAAAAGTTTACAGTACTGATCGAACAAGTTTACTCGGAAGGCTTTAACTGTATTAAGCAGCGTGTTCAGTTTTGGGGGAAATTCTCAGTTCGGAAATTAAATGGCAACTCAGTGTGTCTTTATCTATTTGTCGCCTGAAAGAGCTATCGCCTATGAAAGCAGATTCCATAAAATCCCATTGGCTGCGCATAAGCTAATTATACGTCACTTCCAGAGCATCATATTGTTTCTTCTTTATTAAATATTGTCTACAATTGAATCGTATCCTCGCTAGTTTCAGAGGTTCTTGATTAAACAGTAACATCTGCAAGTGACAGGTTCTTGAAAATCTCAGCGGTGATCCCCCCTAATGGGAATATTTCTCGTTTATTTTCGCCTGTAATTGTTTTGTAATCGTCCGTTTATCTTCAATCGATTCCTTATGAAGATCCGTTTTAATAAATCCGGCGTTTCGGGCAATTTGTCGCTGATTAATTGGTTTCCGTCTTGGCTTTTGTCTTAATGTGTCAATTGAGACAGTTTCTGGAACGGAATATTGTTCTTTTGGCATAAGTCAATGAATCTGGACTGACCGTTATAATATTTATTAAATATTTCGGGAAAGAATTGTTCAAACTCGTTTATGCCGCATAGCTCATGTATTAAATACATATTAATTATAATCATAACTCATCTTTATTTTCAGGTAAAGATCTGGTTCCAAAACAGAAGAATGAAATGGCGGAACTCGAAGGAGAGAGAACTGTTGTCTTCCGGTGGTTCCCGTGACAACACTCTACCGAATAAGAACAACCCTAACCCAGATCTGAGCGACCTGAACAAACCCTCCAACAGTGACACAGACGACCATATAGATGCCACCTTCAGCTCGGCAGATGGCGCAGAGACGTTACCGGAGACCACGGGCTCGAGCCCATATGAACAAATGACTATGAACTCGCAAGAAATATTCCGACAAATGGACGAAGTGGACGATGATTTAGAATCATTGTCTGATAGTGGGGATGAGGAAATTGACGTCTCCTAGGTGAATGGAGATCTATGTTCGATAGGTCATCTTACATTTGACTACTGACAAAGATCACCTAAAGCCAAGTGCAGCCGTCTGTTCGTGTCACTTGCTTATAGATATGCTTAAACTGGACACGTTTGGAAGGGGATCTTTCAACAAGCTTTATGTCAATAAATTTAGAAACATAACATGTGGTTGAAGACTATATATTCGGAGATGAGGAAGTTGGTTGACAACTTTCTATTGTTATTGTGATTATTATTTATTTTGCAATTATTTTATTGTTTTATCTTGCTGAACATAAATAAATGTGCTTCAACGCTCTTAACTTGAGTTGCTACTGTTATTTCCAATAAACCAAAATTATTAATTTAAAATTCATGTTAAACACCATGACAGGCCCGTTAAATTTCCACAACAAAGTGTTATTCAACCACACTTGATGGTAATTTAATTTCTTTACAGTCCCCGCCCCTTTTCAAATATCCCAGCGCTGGGGCAGACGGGGTCAAATATCGCAAACAGAGAGGGCCCAGCTTGTTTAAGTCTCCCTCTACCATGGGCGTCCCTCGAGGACGGTACTGTGGACAACGCTGACCGCTGGTCAGTCAGCTATTCAGGGCGATTTTCTATATGACCAAATCTGACCATATTCAGCCAGTTATAAATGTGGAACATAGGATAATGATATTTTGCCGAAAGCATCAAAGAGCTTTAAGGAATGTTTTATTGTAGCTAGGGTTTCTTTGGATGCCATCTGTAAACTGTACTGGAGTAATTTGTTATTAGCATAATCACGAACTATTCGAATAAATCAAGAGGTTTACAGAAATGATAAATACGTGTTATTTTTGGGGAGCAAAGGAACCGTGTTTGTTCTTAGACATCAAAGATAGTTAAAAAAGCAAACTATTCTCTAAAATAGTTCTACTATCTTCTGTTCCTTGATCATGGACCTTATACGTTATACGCGAGGTTCAAAACACGAATTATTTTCTCCGTGAAATATTATACGATTTCACACCAAATTGTCAAAGAAAAACCCTCTTTGTTACTTTCTGCAACATTTGGTCAGTTTTGCGCCTAAACTGTGCTTAAAAGCCCTTGATACACTTTAGGGACTCGCTTTTAGAATTACACCTTTAATTATGAACATTCTTATTCATTATCACGTCTGGCTACAAAGATGTGAAATACGGAATATAATGTGGGGACTTCGCTAGCCCCTAAATTAAGTGTCATCCTTACCAGGGCCGCTGCAAATGTAAATAAATACTGTCACTCATAAAAATGGCGACACTTAAAATAAAGCCAATTCGCACGTGCTTATAAAATAATTACGACTATTACAGTGCATACAAACTTAAACCAACACGTGTGGCTAAGGACCCTTAAATTCATCAGATTTTATTAAACATATTTATCTGTGTCTCATTGACAAGAAAGATATTAAAATGCTGACCCTCAAATCCCTTTATCGTGCAAATTTGAAGGGTCACTTCCACGCATGCGTCGAAACGCTGAAAGTATTAATTGGCAAGAGTTTCTTTGAGATATCAGTTTCCAGTCCTTTCAACAGGGTCTTCCAAAATTGTAGCTCCCTACAATGAAACTGTTCATCTTTTAACTGCTGGTTTTTGTTAAAAAAATGAAGAAATTTCAAGAGGAAGAAGACTAGGCTTCAAAGTTCTCGTAACAGATACTTCTAATTGAATTAAACTTGTATTAAGGCCTTGTTATATTGAATTAAAAATAGGTATAAGTGCCAAGGCTTCTAAGATATACCGGGTGCTGTTTTCTACGTGAAAAAGAGTTGAAAGAACTATGGTTGTATCAACACACAAGACTTCCATTGGCTATCAAATATATACTGGTGGGTTTGGAGGTAACTGGAACAGTCGCGAGTAGGTATAATAGTTTGTATAACTCGGTAGGAAAATAAGACCCAAATGAACAATTTCCATTTACGAATCAACAATGAAAATAATGATATACAGGTGTAATCACCGTCTAATGTTAAATGCATGATCTACAATACAATTTTGTTTTGTTTTCATTGATCAGTTCCGCGGTATTGCTACCCATAACCCTACTCTGAAACTCCATGAAAGGTTCATATACTAACAAATGATATAATTTTAATTGGAAATAAAATGTTTGTAATCATTTCTGCAAACATTTCAACAGGGTAGTGGTAATATAATACAGTATTTCAAAATCTGCTTGCTAATTATTGATGTTCAATGCCCTTTTATTAACAACATTTCCTGTTTAATTCCTTGTATAAACTAAAATGGAAAAAAAATCTTTCTAAAGTTGTCGACCACTTAGAAGTTGTAACGAAGCCTTAACAAATTCATAGTTGATAAAACATATCACTGCTTGGGAATACTTTAACGTAATCTAGCTTTAAATACAGTGATAAATATTATTTTATGGTCATAAAAAGGAATATAGTTCTGAAATGGTCTGATTTAAATGATAATATAACTCAAGTCCTATTTATACAAGCGTTCTAATTAAAATATTAGGAACCGCGAAAATCTCTAGAGTAAACTTTCTAACAAACATTCAATAAAAGAGGTCTTAAAGGCCGTCCTTCCGAAAAATAAATATACTTGTTGTTTATATCTTTTACAAATATTGATATAGTTGGCTATTGAAGCGCTTAACCTTGCGATAGGATGAACTTCAGTTACGGTATGGCTATTTCACACATTGTTAATGAAATTAGAAAGTTAGATCAAAATGAGAAAATCGTTAAAAATGGAATAAACGATAATGATAATTAGACACTCACAAGAGTTTGAACTTATGGGTACTAGCCTGGTAGGCAGATGCTTTCAGCGTCCGCTGTCCGTGTACGTTAAAACCGAATCAGTTGAATACTACCTAGATTACTATAATAGTCCTATTCATTGTGTCCGCGCCCGCTTGTGCGTCCGATCCGTGTCCGCTCAAAGCGACACATAAGTGGACTAAGGGTTGGCTTGAAATTCATATAGAAATAAGGTGTAAGAACACTTCTCTCTATTGCATGAAGTAGAATTTAAAAGCAAAAAGGTAAAGAAAAAACGGAGACTGAAACTTTTAAGTGTCTGTTCAATTTAAACGTTTTTTCTTCATGGAAATGAACCATTTTTATGATTGTATAGCAAACCTGATCCGTTTATGTGAAAACAATTGTAACTATTGAAATAAGGTACCTGTTTATTTATATCAGTTGCTATTTATACTATAAAAATGTTGTTGTTTTTTGGTTAAAAAATGGGGGCACATGAAATATGGTTTCCGTTTTAAAATGCAGATGCGGACAGCGGCTACCCCTGGAACTCCGGCCTAACACAGGGGTCTTGGATGTTGTATATAAGAGAAGATGAACTATAAACCAAGTTTCTCTTTTGAAGGACGTTGTGAAGAACCCAGTATTTTGGTTGTAATTGTCTAATAAACATGATTGAAACAACAAAATAATATTTATTATACATCGGATACCGAAAGTAGAATACATTTATTACAGGACATATGGTTTATTGAGAAGTTTCACTTATTTTCTCAATTGTTCAGTGTTTCTTATGCTGTTGTTCTTGCATCTGAACTGCCTCAGGTCAAAACAAGTCTCTATGAAAGAAGGCATTAAAACAAATAGCCGACATACAGGGCTGTGCATACACGTTTGTCGTGGAAATGCCCGATGAAAAGTAAAGCCGGCCACTTGAATATACTGGTTCACAAGTACCGCGGCCTCAAGTGGCTCTTCATGATCATTTATTTCCTAAACTAATAAAATTTGATACCGTTTAATGTGCATCTCCGCCAGAGGGCACCACCACTTGTGGCTTCCATAATTCCCACTAATGGACTCAAATCTATTAAAGTAACGCGATACGGATAAGAAATTAAACAAACTTTATTGTATATTTTAAATCTAAACACTTTTTGGTTAAGACTTGTTTGAAAATAAATCCGAATTCATCTTTAATTATTAGACGTCGACAGATAACATTTGTTAAATGCAGTAAAGAATTGTTTTCTTAACAATGAATTTTATCAGTCCTTGTATTCTTTTGTAGTTAGGTATTATTTTCTTATGCATTTACTTTTCATGGGAAAATACAGAATAGAATACATAACGGTGATAGTTCCCACTCTTGCTTAAGTCAATCTCGCAATAAAATAAAATAAACCATGGATTTGTTAGATAAAGATCATGTATGAACCTTATCCATAGCAAATCTAGATATTCTGATATTAATGGACGACTTTAAATTATCAATATTTATTTATTTTCCTTTAATTCAATGGAATTAAGAGACTGCATTGCAACCTGTCTAAAAAGGCATCAAAATAGTCAAGATTGAGTTCTCACGGACTTTCGTAAGAAAGGGTCTAAAAAAATCAAGATCATTTAAGAAGCTAGAATGAAATATAATCATGTTCACACCCTGTACATGCACACATTTTAGATTATCGAAGCAATTGTGGACGATCCGAAACCTGGCCCATTTCTTGCTAAGGTTAGCTCAAACGTAATTACGACTTTCATATATTTTATATTGTTTTTACTGCAGAAAAAAACTATATATATAGCAGGGGCAGCTACAGGAATTGATGTTAGAGGTGGCGTAACCTAGGGGAACAACCTTTTGACATTCGCGCCTCCTTCAGAATCGAAAGTTAATTAGTTGAAAATGTTTGCAGGGCAGTTTCGGAGTACTTTCCAAAAGAAAATTGCAACAATTTCTAGTCAAAAATGGTGCAATTTGAGCGTATTGTATTACCTATTTCTCCGATATTGATTTTAAAATAAATTTAACTTGGAAGATTTCGGGGAGGGGTAGGGGCACCGGCTGCGCCCAACCCCTGGATCCGCGAGTGAATAGTATGTGTTATGGGTATTCTGAAACTGTGTTAAGTGTGTACAATTCACAGGCTTGATGACTTAATATGTTATCTTAAGATTAAGTTACATAAGCAAAGTAAAAAATATTATATATATCCTCATATTTTACAGGACGATACCAAGGATGTCAATTCTTCGGATATTTTCCGCTCTAGAACCATCTTACAATCATTTACACAGGGGATATAAAAGGGAGGTTATCAAAGCTGATCATATTTGCTCTTATCGGAGGAGTAACAAAAACGAAGCGATTTGGCAAGGTTAATTTTAATCAATTTCAGGTCATGTTATATGTGTATAAAGTTAATAAATAAACGTAGATAACAATTACATAAAAACGGCACAAGATCATTTCAATGAAATAATGATAAATTCCTCAAATAAACTAACGTGTCACTGCATCGCCCATGTGAGTGAGGGCGGCGTCCCTGGGGACTGCCAGGCATACTTGTAGAACCGGCCAACCTTGAACCGCTGCACGAGCTCTCTCTGTCGCTTCCCGAATCCGTCCAGGCGGAAACGCCGCACATACACATTGGCGCCAAGTGTCTGTAACACCTTCTGCAAATGGATCTTCACCGATTTGGTGTTGAATATGACTTTGTACCAGTTTGTCCACGTCCTGATTGTGCAAGCTTTACAAAACACCACCTGTCTCCGCTTGTGTGGGCCTCGTTGTACTGCCACCTCATACAGAGCTTTTCTGCCCAATGCGTCTCTTGGAAAAAGTCTTTTCTTTATCCAGAAAGGTGTAACAAATGCTTTCGGATTGACTTTCTGAAACGTGCTACTGCCCGTTCGATCATTTCTTATGGCCAATTTCCATTGCGACCATCTTTGACACACTGTCCTTCCTTTTAAAAGAAATTTGGAGTCGGGTACTGTTTGTCTTTCTAACCCTTTTAACACAGCACTTTTCGTTTTACCGATTTTCTGTACACGAGGTTTACCTTGTAATGTTTTTTTCTGATTGATGGCTGGTGATTTAACGGTACGTTTTGGTTGCCTAATCCTCTTTACAGAAGCAGATGCCGTGATCACCACTGACGACGTGCTGGTGGATGTTATAGGACTGATGGGCGTTGGCGGTACCGCCACGGCAGACATGGTGGACAGGGTTGAGGCCGCAGTGACGAGGGAACCCGTCCGTGATGGGGCGGAATTTACCCTCCTGAGCGAGATATTGGAATTTCCCCGCCTGAGTGAGGCATTGGAGTTCCCTTTCTTAAGCGAGGCGTTGGAGTGACCCCTTCTTAGAGAGGCGCCGGAATCTCCTCTCCGGAGCACCCCGAACAACCCTTCCAAGTCCTTGTTAAGCCCCATTCTTGCCTCTCGTGCCCTAACCTCTGCCTCGTAGTTCTGAATGTAGACAAATTTAATCGATAATAGCTTCCAAAATGTAATGGGAGTCATTTACTATGAATAAAATGTATGAAAGACTCATCAATCGGCAATATTTATCTAAGTCAGCTCGAGTAATAATTCCATTATTCAAACTGCGGAAAGCCAATACTAGATTGAAATACTTACATCTAGATATTCAGCACCTCGCTCCCGATAGCAGATCGCCATGATGAAGTCTACGATATTGGACAGGTTGCTCAGCTGAAGATGTTCCCCGGATGTGACCATGGCCAGCTCCTCAAAGAACATCGCCGAGGCTTCCTCTTCAAAAGCCTGAACGCCGTATATCTTAATACCCTGTATGAACGAAGTGTCAACTATTTAAAAGGGTTTCGCCAACAAATAAAAACCATTTGAAATGTACCTTTAACAAACTTTTTGTATTATTAAATGTTGTAAAGTAAAAATTAAGCTGAGACTTTTTAAGTAATGACACTATTCGGTCCTTTCTCATTCATAACATACAGATAAACCTACCATGCTGGCGAATTCCCGCGCTTCCTGTCGCCAGTCTATGTTGTCGGTGTTCAGATCATAGCCTGGCTCGTGCGGAACGGAGTCCCCGATCATCACGAGCGCTCGCTGCGAGCCCGCCATCCACTGCAGGCCCCGCACGAGCCGCATCATGTACTCATAGCACTCCTCCGGGTCGCCCCCGCCCGTACCGTCAACATTGTTGATAAAGTCCGTCAGTTCCGCAACGTTCGTGGTGAAGTCCACATGTTTCTCCAGGTAAAACACCTCGGCATCGCAGTAGTCTCCGTGGGCAAGAACAGCGATACGGATTGCGGGGATGTCCGCCTGAAGCCGCTGGATCATATCCTGCACGCGCCCCTTCACTTCGTCGATCACGCGAGACATGGAACCAGTTGTGTCAAAGCAAATGGCCAGCTCGAAGACACCCCCTGGTGGAAGTCCAGCCATGGTTCGTTGTTACCTGTATCTGTCAACATTAAAGCCGGTTTCGTTCAGTAGGGAATACGCACCCGTGATGCATACCAATTTACTGTACATAATACATGAATGGAGAGCCGCAATGCAACTTACCTAGGATTATGCTTTTAAAGCAAAGCTTTAATACTTATAGTCATGTACTCATATTTTAATTTACTTGAACATCGATACAACGAGATGTTTTGTTTAAGATATTATTACATGAATAACACCTCTAGTTTACATTTAGACCTACTCACTTTTTACGGTGAAGAAAGTACAAGAAAGCGATTGTGGTATCTTCTCACACTGATATTGTTGAGTTTTGTACCCGACATTTGATCTCGTTGTATTTATATACGATATTGTACGTTAAACGCGCATGCCTGTTTTATGTCTCAACATGTTTTAATGACATCATTTTATTTTTAGCCTAGTTATTTTTAAAAAGCGTGTCGAATGGGAGATAACCAAAACACTCCTTAAGAATCTTTAAAAACGGATTATTTCCCCTGAATGGAAAACAAACATTCACTCACATTTCACAGTAACATTTTATTCAATAAATACATTTTAATAAATAAAACTTAAAACACACAACAAAATAGAACAAAGTCAGTACATGTTTATATGATTATACTTAAGAATATGTTAACCTTTCACCGGATGACCCTTGTATAAAATCATTGTTACCTTTCTTTAAATGAACTTATAAATAAAACATTTTTTTCACTGAGTTGATTTAATTACTAAGATGCTTTTTGTAGTTCTCAACAAAGCCGTTACATAGTATACATAATTTATGAAATAAATATAGTATTTCAAGCATTTCCCTTTTCCTCAGTATTCGATTCAGCTAGCATTAAACGGTCTTTAATATCAAGATATACATGAAGCATATTTTCCTCACACATTAGGGTTAATTCCTTAGTTGCCTCTAAGCTAAACATATACATAAACGTGTTTAAAAGTAAAAAGCCTGCTTTTTTCATTGCTCTTTACAACCAGGCCAGAAACGTTTGTGTAAGACAGAAGCCGGATGTGAGTGTATCATGGCTGTCAGTATCCCTGGAGCTCTGGTATATTGGCATACTGTAGTAGACAGTCGGGGTTGGCCAGTGCCCCCTTCTGTAGAACCTCTTGACCCGCGATCACACGCCGGACAGCCACCTCCACCTTCTTACCACTGATTGTGTACTGAAACGATGTGTACACCATTGAGATATAAATACAAAAATATTTCATTTGTTAGCACTTAGTATGTATGAAAAAAGGAGTTTTGCTTATTATACACGGTACTATCCCGTCTGTTGATAAAAACTTCTTTTATCTTTCGAATGGTGAATTAATCTGTTTTTTTATTTATGCATATTTAACATATCTAAGTTTAGGACTAGATAGAAGAAAGCAAGTGTCAGTAAAGCTGTGAGCAGCTAAATAACTTACTGGAATGTCCGTACAAGGAAGCACAAAGGCAGGGACATGTCGTGCTGACAGGTGTTTCCTGATACAGGTCTTTACGTTGTTAACCAGATCTGGAGTGAACGGAGCCCCTGGTGCCATCTTCAGGAACAGTATAACCCGCTCTTCTGAGAGATCCCTGCAGCGCTGAGCTACGCAGATGCTGTCCTGAATTTCTTTGAAGGATTCCACTGTGGGATATGATTAAGCATAAAAATTATATAGCTCTTTTATGTTCCATCAAAACAAGCAATAATTATACATCTGTACGAATATACTTACATACATATGTACTGTCATTCAATAATCTCAAGAGAATTTAACAGTAAATAATGAAGCCATGCTACAATGTACGGTATCATCAAGATGAATTGAATTCAAAATCTCACCTATATAGTATATTTCAGAGCTCCCAAAGCGCACACCATTTGGATTCAATGTACCATCACTGAAATAAGGCAACATTGTGGTAATAACAATCAACTTGATTAACATTTAAAGTATTAAACACTATATAACATTTTTTCACTTAGTTTGTAAACACATATTGTTAATTGAGTATTCAAGTTCCTGTAAAAAAAAATTGTAAACAAGATACAAGATCTGCAGTTAGAGTTCAACAACACTGTGAAAACTCCAATTTCAGTGATAAATTTTAACTTGTATTTGTGTCAGTCATAGTAGTCATGACCGATGGCAGCCAAATTTAAAAGTTTCTAACATAAAAATGGTTCATTTGAAAGATAGCTTAATCAACTAAATCCCGAACCTTCTCCCCAGCATGATGAAGCCCCCTGTCTCGCTGTTGAACTTGCAGTAGTCACCATGGGCCCACACACCTGTAACACATACTTGATGTAACAAGTACATCTAGGTAAGCTTGTTTTTTACCATTCATGTGTTTTCGGTTTTGGATTTGTCTAGTGTGCAATAAAACTAATGCACCTTAATCTTGATTTCAGGAACATGGAACTGAAGTTTGCAAACAAGGTTATTGCCTTGTTAGAATAATTGTCAAAATAGGTTGTATAATTATATTTCAAACGTTCCAATGTATTGATTACCTGGGTAGGATTCAAAGTAAGCCTTCCTGTATTTGTCTCCATGGGGATCGTTCCAGAACTTGGTTGGCATGGAGGGGAAGGGAGTGAAACACACCAGTTCACCATCCTCATCATACACACGTTTACCTGCACAAAAGAATAGGGCTAACTGTCACCTTATAGTCAAAATAGTCTTTCGGTAGGTATTCTTGAAGGAAATTAAAAAAATAAACAGATCAATGTCCTTGCAATTGTCAGTATTGAATAAAATGTCTGTCAAAAACAAAACTGACACATGCTTGTTAAGAATTATTAATTTCTACTGATCTTACCATTTTCATCGAAGGTGGCCATATCACAACCAAGAAGCATCTGCTGTATTTCCCCCCTGTACACCGGGGCATCCCACGTATGACCCATAAAACAGGCTATAATGTCTGTACCACCTGAAAAGAGAAAGAACACTCAATAGTATAATAGTTGTAGTTAAGTAGTGTAGTTAAAGTACTGGTAAATATATTTGAATAGACAAGTTAGGTCAAGTAAATCCATCAGCAGACTCTGAGAGCTGGCAACTATTTTATGATAACCATACATGCTTTCTTTTTGTCAAAATGAACACGGCTATTGGTTTGACATTTTAAGAATTTGTTTTATACTTGTCATGATGTCTCACCAGTAATTGACCCGAGCAGCAGGTCGCTCTTGATCTCCCTGTACACATAGTCGTAGCTGTTGGGCATGAGTGGGGAACCAGTTGACAGGATCATACGTAGACTCGACAACTTGTGGGTGGTGCCTGGGTAATAATGTTCACATTGAAATACAGAAGCACATCAAATATACTTAAGTATATATTTTGAAAGAAATATATGGTTGGAATACATGATAATCAAAATTTACTTGAATCCTAAACTGTTAACAGTGAGATTTTGGACAAATGTTTCCAGATTAGAGTTTATTTCAGAATATAATAGGCAATATGCCCATGCATACAAAATCCGTAAAATACATTAATTCAGGGTATAACATAGTCTCAGCGCATAACATAGTCAATGGTCATTCAATCTTTAAATCATACTATTAAAAATTGGTTTAACAATCACAGAACCATAGCACAACATAAACATAGTGAGAGAATTACATAAATATTATCCGTAATAAAAATATTAGTTCTTTCAGTTCTCAATTCCAAAGGTTTGAATACATACATTGGTAATCTTCTATTTTCATAAGTATTTTCAGAGGTGAATAATTCTAATGAGGTACATGTATAATTTCAAATAAATTAAGTTGTCCTTAAATACCTGGTCTGAGTCCTTTATTTTCCATCACAGCCAACCATTTTGCACTGGTGCCAAGGGCCGTTACACTGGAACAAAAATGGTCAGGACTTATTTAGTTGGATGAAGACATATTTCATATAGAAATGAGCTTATATTCCTACAAAAAATTAGAATAATAAATTGACCAAAGCTTATTTATATATCCATTATGTACCCTTTATCACTGTTTGAATAGCGTATTCTCCTACCTGACATTGTCAACAATATCCCATAGGATGTTATCATGTGGTACAAGGGGAGATCCATCATACAGGACAATAGCAGCTCCCACCGCCAGCACTGACACCTGCCAGTTCCACATCATCCAACCTACCTGAGATACGGCAATTCTATGTGATTTACATACTACATGCAGAGATTATAAGTATCTCCCATGGCCGAGAGTGCAAGAATAGTGAATAGTCAAAATCGGTCGTTAAATAGTTCTAAGGAGAGTGAAGCATTATTTATTGAAATGTGTGTGAAAACTGTTTTATGGTGACATTTGAAGCGAGAAATAATTAATTAGCGTTCTAAATATTGTCACAAGACAAGATATCCATGATGTTACAGAGGTAATAACAATGTGGTGACCATTAAAAAGGAGTTCCATACGGGGATTTTATCTTCGCCCGTGGGCAAGATAAGAATTTCTAGCATTGTTAAATTATTGGATCTACTTATAAAAATCTGAGGTGGGAGAAAAATACATCAAGATATTACCTCTACCTTTTACACTACAAATGAATGTGTACACAACTGATTTAATCCAAGGATGAATCAACCTATATTTTATTAAAATTAGAACACTTAATTAAGACTTTGTGCACAAAGACAATAATATTTCCAAATAATTAAGTGTCTTCATCACCGTAATTTAAGGAAACCTACAGGAAGTTGGTCCAAACTCATGTGAAAGAGAAGACTTTTTGTTTTTTTTACCTTTTTGTGTTTTAAGATCTTATGTTTGAAGAAATTTTAGAGATGAGCCTGCATTTAGATATATCTGTACCAGCTGACTTGTTGGGAGTTTAAAAACAATTTGTTTTCTTCTCAGGTTTGCTAATTTGATTTTTGTGAATAAAGTATACTTTTTAGGATTGTGAATGTGGCTGAATTTCGGCTCCATTTTCCATCACAAAAACAACATCACTACACTTATTAACAAGAGGCCCTAAAGGGCCTATGCTCTACTGGCTGGGTTTGTGTGGTCAACATCACTGTTTTCGAAAAGAACCAACCTCTTATGGATATCTGAATACTGTACAAGTTTCATCGAGATACACTCATAACTGATGACTCTATTTTCGCAAGCATTTATTACACAATAGCGTTTTTTTTTATACTATCAAGGCCCATAATCTAATCATTTCAAGGCCCATAATCTAGGCATGCCTGGGCAGATCTAGCTGGTTTTCGAAAGGAACCGAGCTCTAATGGATATCCAAATACTGTTCAAGTTCCATCGATATACAATCAAAACTGAAGACTGTATCGTGTTAACAAGCAATTGTTTACACAATAGCATTTTTTTATCCTATCAAGGCCCATAATCTAGGCATGCATAGGCGGATCTGGCTGGTTTTCGAAAGGAACCATGCTCTAATGGATATCTAGATACTGTACAAGTTTCATCGAGATACAATCAAAACTGAAGTCTGTATCATGTTAACAAGGAACTGTTAACAAGTCACTGTTTTTTTTATACTATCAAGGCCTATAATCTAGGCATGCATGGTTTTTGAAAGGAACCGAGCTCTAATGGATATGTAGATACTGTACAAGTTTCATCCAGATACAATCAAAACTGAAGGCTGTATCGTGTTAACAAGGAATTGTTTACAGATGCATGAACGCTCATACTACATACACATTACCATCGCATAAGCTCTTCTGGCCTTTGGCCAGTAGAGCTAAAAATGGACCTAACAAAATGTATTTATTTACTCTGAACTGCTACTCACTGTAGTGTAATACATCATGACATCGTCCCTTGTAAGGTCACCCTGTACCATGTGCTCCTCAAGGTGCTTCATTAGTGTACCCTTTAAACATCACATTGAGTAAGAAAATAGCAGTGTTAATCATGATAAATGGGAGAAATCTGCACCCAGTAACAGCTAGCAAATAGCAAGAACCAGACAAAAGTTAAAGAAATATCAGTACCTAAACCATCAACTGAGTTTTAGTAACATGTTTTGTGTTTAAAAAACCTTTTTAAGAATCATTTAAGAAACGACCTATTGGAGCAGCAAATTTATTTCAAAGCCTGGACTTTTCACACTATCCACGGTCATACCTTTATGCCATTGTCCATTACTTACCCCAACAGAGTGGACCATACATTTAGGAGCCCCTGTGGTGCCCGAGGAGTACATGATGAACATGGGGTGACTGAATGGAACCTGCTCAAACCTCAGCACTGGGACCTGACCATCAACAATACCCGACTGCAGGAAATCTTCCAACATTATGCTGGAATGACAAAAGGTTGCTTCACTTTAATATACTGATCAGATTATTTTTTGACAGTCACAGGAATGAAATGTTAACTAATTTACCAAATGGCAGAACTTAAAAAATGGGATAACATCTGTTATAAGTCAAAATCATTGAATTGTTTTTATCATTTACCTGCTTTTAATGTTGCTGATTTTACAAGAAGCTGATGGTACAAATGGAATGACTATAACTTTTTCCAGTTCAGGTAAACCTGAAAGGTACATGCACAAGTGGATAGTTTGAAGATTTTAGCAGGATGTAACAATTATATTTAGGCAAAAGTTTGGTGAGATTATAATTGCTAACATAAAACTGGTATCATCTGTTTGTTTTTCAGTTGTAATATGCTACTTACAACCTTTGAGCAAAGAAATACAATGCAACTCATCACAACAAGACAAAATTTATTACCCTGTACAACTTTCTCCAGTTTCTCGAGGTGGTCATAGACCTTGCCATTGTAGTGGACAGCGTTCACACTGAAGATCATCTTGGGCTGGATCTGGGAGAATCTGTCCAGCACGCCCTGATTAACAAGCCATTAGTTCCTAATTAGTGAGGTACTCATGAGTCTTTCACTATACTATATAACATGCATGCTAACAAAAGTTTGAGCTTTAAAAATTCATACTTTTCCAATATTTTCTTACATTAAAACCAGCCAATGTGTAGGTTTGAGGGACCAAACAAAGGGGTTAAACATTCTAATTCATTGAATAAACATGTGTTAAATACTGATAGGGATAATAAAACTGTACATACAACAACGCCAAAGTCAGGCGAGGTAGAGCTCCAGATTGCCCCAATACTGGCGGCAGCCAGCATCGCAATCACCGCCTCAGGACAGTTGGGGATGTACCCTGAAGGAGTTAGAAATTGATAACGTGATTTAATTCTGTTCGATAAATACCTAATAATGAAGACATAAATTAATGTCACAAAGATTTTCTGTCAGATAAAGGATAAGTAAAACATACATTAACACTTAAAAGCTTAAGACAATCATGTAATTATCAAGAAAATGAAGACATATTTTCCTACCTACAACCCTATCACCAACTGTCACACCGAGTCTCCTCATTGCTGATGCATACACTGCCACCTTCTGTCCAAGTTCCTTGAATGTTATTGCCTCGATCTTTTCTCTTCCTTCACCTTATAAGGAACACATTATGTTAATCATGAATAATTTTCACTACCATTCCTTTTGTCCCAATATTACAGTTTGATTTTATTTGCCATTTGAAACTCTTGATATCGATGAAAATCTCAGTTAATCAAAATATGTGTCATCTATCACACAACTATTACAAAACTTATATTCAGTATCCTTCACGACAATGTTAAAAGAACTTGCAAGTGATGCACCTACATGCATAATTACCTGTGGAATAAATGGCCACTTTGTCATCATCAAATCTAAGAAGATTTTCAGCGAAGTTCAGTTGACTCCCTATAAACCACTCAGGAATGTCCGTAATTTTCTTTGTTTTGTCCACAACCTTTAAAAAAAGCAGATTTGCACAAGAGCTGAATTTAAAATAAAATAAAAACTTTTAGAATCCTGTATAAGGACTCAAATTGTGATATTTAAATTGGTATAGAAAAGCTGGACTTGAATTTCAACATTGTGAATATATTAGATACTGAACAGTTTACCAAAAGCATACCTAGGGCTAACTTAGGCTAAGCCTTTAGAAGAACTAAAGGTATATGTATTCATAATGTACAAAAAAACACACCAAATAATTTAAGAAGTAAACAAAAATAAGGAAAATCAAGTTTAACATACAGAAGTGTACGACCGTGAGTGGACAACCCCTGTGAAGTCCCAAACCTCTGCCCAAAATTCAGCATAGTTTTCACAGGACCAGCGTTGAAAATCTCTGTAGTTCTCTAAAAAACAGTATAATTTGATTTATATGTGCATTTGAACAGAATTGAATATACACTTGAAAGCTATTAAAGGAAAACCTAGTTATGTCCAAATGATTCATTGAACGCTAAAAAATAATCTGTGTTTAGGGCAACAGTCTAAAAAATGATAGGTCTAAGAGATAAAAGTCATGTCAATTCAGTGAAATAAGGTTGACATTTCGGCATGTTGAAAATTAAATCTCAACTTCTTTATGCCAAACACATATCAGATTAATTTATTTAGGGTAAAAACAATCTAGGGTCAGGGGGGTTTCCCTAGGAAGGGTAGTGTTCCTTTTGGCCTTACCTAATGATTGGACTTTGGATTGGTCATGTCAAGCCATTCCAGAGGTGCACTTGTCCCCAAGTTGATATATTGGTATGAGCACTAAAACATAGGTATTTTAATTCACTGAGATTCTCTCCCCCACCTCCCCCTTTTTTCTTTTTTTCTTTTTTTACTATATTCATTATATATATACATTATACACAAATCACTTATTTTTTGTGCTTTTATTTAATTGTAATAAATTATATTTTTTAAATTTATTTTTAACTTTTTTAACACTTCGTTTAAATAAAATTTTGATCAGATAATGAAACAGTTATTTTCTTTTTTTTCAGATAAACTTTTGATTAGGTAACAGAACATTTATATCTATAATAATATCGGCTGAGGGCATTAGTTCAGAATCTCATCCCCGACACCAAGGATCACTATTGACCAAAATAATCATGCAATAACTGTATAATATTTCCTACATTCATTAATGATTAAAAAGATAAAGTCATGAAGTTTAAACAAATTGGGTTTGACAAATGGGTACAGATAAAACTCAAGATTGCAATTGGAATTGATGCCTTATAGCCTTATTTTGGAGCATTTCTTGCCAAGCAACTACCTGAATAATGGACAGATGGACCTAGACAGCTCTCTCCGCTAGCACAGCATTGCATAGGACTTGGTTGATAGCACTTCTTGTTCACATAGAAAATCTCTCATTCTAAAACCTAAGATTTGATTTGGACTAGTACTTTGAATTTTATCTCAAAGGAATTTGGAGAAATAGAGCTTGTACTTGCTTGGATTCCTTTGCATTTGGGAGATACCTTCTTGCTGCATGTGCAGGCCAAATAGGTTGTTATTTCATTGCCATCTGAGCTTGTATCCTTAGCCACTTTTTGTTTATTAAAAGAAATTGAACCTTCAATGGTCTTCATTATTTCTGATTTTTATGGAATGTAAGAAGTACTTCTAAACATAATTAATTCCAAAAATACATATACAAAAACCGATTATTGGTTTTAAAAATCAGTGTTCAAGATTGCTTTGTTTGCAAATTCTTAGGCGAAGAGAGCAACTGAGGGACGGTATCTCAAGACTGGAAAAGCTTGATTGACTGGGATCAAAGACTTAAATTCATGTTTCTGTTTCGGGAATTGCCTTAAAGCTACACTCTCACAGATTGAACGTTTTGACAACATCTTTATTATTTGTCTTGGAATGAGCCAATTTTTGCGAAAAATGCATGGGAACCAGTGATATAAGACTGCTGACAAAAGATCAAATTGCAGATTTTCATAAGTTAAAAAATTGATGTTTTATGCAATTTTGTTAAACCGTCAGTGACGGTTTAAGCCATAAAACAACAATAACCCTGTTTGGGCAGTCTGACTTGATTTATTTGCAACTCACTGAATATTAACTAGATTTTAAAAGTCAGAGGTAAATATTCCTTCTGTTTCTCAATCAAAAACACTGACTACACTCTGAACCATGACGTATTTTATGCGTATTTTCCAAAAATCTTAAAATAGTAACAAATATCAAGTGTTTGCTTACATTGTTTCCATCATTGTTTTTGGCTGAAAATTTAAGGAATAAGACATTCTACCGCTTTTGAACCCAACCTCCCACTTGGGGAGACCTAAATATTCCTCTCTGTCATTGCCAAAGGTTCATACGTCTGCCAATGGTGTCTGCATTCAATCATTAATCAATGGAAAGCGTCTTTAGTCAAACCCCAACATCTTCAATTTTTCGAGTTCCAATTCTCATTTATAATTCATTCTGCATCCCTTTTAAATTAATTGTGAACTCTGCCTTTTCTTAAAGGGACTTGTGGACAACATTTGAATGTTTTTCCAATTATGTCATTATAACAAGGAAAGTCGATGGAAGCCGTCCAATGAAAACGCTTCGTGTATTTAAGTCATAGCCGAGTGGCGGTCAAGGTCAAAATTTCAAGTAGGTGATTCGAAGTGAAAGCAGAAATACTGCAACAAAAAACGTTCGATTTGGATAAATACGCGTCTTACTCAACGAGTTTTTAACGGTAGGAATGATATTTTAAGCTTGTCTTTGTAATGCACACGGAAAGTTTGCATGTCAGTCTGTTTTTAACTTGTTTTAGGGGTGAAAAATCAGTTGTTTTTCAACCTCCCAGTTCTTTCGTAATGGCGAATTTCAGTTTCGGGTCAGTGCATTTTGTCTGAATATGCCGTAAAGGTCAATCTTACTAGCATAAAAGTTATATTTTTTATGTAAATGGGAATCTTACCTTATCAGAACAGTAAAAATTATTAGATTATCTCAATTTTTTTAGGAACTATGCTCTATTGATTAGGTCCGTTTGGAATTAATGAATTTTTGCACATGTTCACCTTATATTTATTTATATATTATACTAATTTTCTTTCATGAAAAATTGTGGAATAATTTTTTTAAATGACATGTATTCACTATCTTGACCGAAATGAATAAATAATAGAAAAAAAATATAAAAAAAGGATGTATTACTGCAATGTGATGCGCACCTGTGGCTTAAACTGTTAATAACGGTTTTAAAAAATGCATAAAACATCAATTTATGAACTTAAATGTTAAAATCTGTGATCTCATTGTTTGTCAGCAGTCTCATGTAACTGTTTTCCATGGATTTTCGCAAGAATTGGCTCGTTCCAAGACAAAAAATTAAAAAGTTGTCATATCATTCAATCTGTGAGAGTGCAGCTTTAAACAAAGCATAAACAAGAGTAAAAACTAATTTTAATTATAATACCATCATTTCCTTTTTCAATATAGGGGCACAATGATCAATTGAGCATGTTTTATGCATCATCTATTACACAAATCATTCATTTTGAAAATGTTTCCATACCAAGACAAGTTCCATATTTGGCATTGATAAGTTTTCTAAGCTTTGTAGACCTTGTCAGTCTACCAACGTCCGGCTTCCACATTGTCATTGGGTCATTTCTTTCCCCAGCATCCATATTAGAGTGGAATGCTTATACTTAGCTTTAAAAACTAATATTTAAGAAACCCAAACAACAACAAACACTTGTAAACGGATGCCGGTAGTGCCTCGGAACAGCTGTAACACGGAAACAGTTGCGCTTGAAAAAAGTGTGCTGTTTTTTTAAACCCTTTTGTTTATAAGCATTAATGTTTAAATTTCATAGTACTCGAGTTATGTTAAAAATAATGATATAGAACATTTAAACATCACTTCTTCTAATTAAGTTTGAAGCTTAAATATAATAGGATTTATATAAATACGTCGAAAGTAGTTCCATATCTGTTTTTTTGCAGTCATATCGTCCTGACTGAAACGGTATCCAGATGTTTCTTCCCAGACATTTCCCATCCTCGACGCTTCTCTACCATACTAGTATATATAGGCTTAACGATAATGCATTGATTAGTATAGTAACAAATGTCTTATATCTAAATGTAGCGGAGAGCTCTGTCATCCATTTTTTTCGCAATTGCCTTCTACTGGATTAACTGAAATGGTTTCAGTTGGGACAAATTTTACGGTAAATAATATATCACCATATTGGTCCGAGATTTTAATTAATAGCCGATCTTGTTTAAAGAGGAAGCTTGTATTTTCAGAGCCAGGTACATGGATATCGCTTACTTAACAGCTTAATATCAACATGTTCACTGTATTGATGAGTATTAGTTTTTAGAAATAAGTACATGTATGCATTTGAAGTAAGGGGTGATTCCCTCTGGCCGATACGGTCTTCTATGATTTTTCATGTCGGAGACATTTTACGATGCGAACACAAACCTATACTATATAAGACTTATGTTTGTCACGTAAGCTTTACACAGACCGATGACAGGTTACAACAAACAAAGCCAATGTAAACGAAATACCGCGCATTAGGCGTCTAAACATTGAAGCTGGCGCATTCCCCTTTTTTCATACAATCCAAGAACTTTCATTTTATTATTTTCATCTCACCAGCCCTAATCTGGAGCCTTGATATACTATAATATCCATTGCCTCACCAAGATAAAGCTATACATATATGAAAGCAAACATAGGATGCATGAATTATGAAAAAAATGATCGGGAACAGGATTATAAAGAAGAACAATTCGACGTGACATGTTAAATATCTTTATCAAAAGTACAAAATAACAAAGCAAGAACAACAAGCAAATACAAATATGACAAAGACAAACAGTTTCACAAGTCAGGCCCGGTATATTCGTTATCTTATTGCAAGCGCAACAACCCGTGGTAACATAAACATCCTAAAGCGCACCCATGTTCGTCGATCGAAAATAACATTTCAAACATCATATCTGTACTGAAATAATTTCCAAGAAGTATTTCAACGGAACAACATTGTAATTCATCTCAGATTGATTTGAGAGTCGTCTTGATATGGTATTAATACTCAGGTGATAACAGACCCAGACGTTGTACTGTCGTGTTTCTTGCAGGGCCCATCATAAACTTTGACTATTGGGTTAAAATCTCCTTTGCTGCAACAGAGGGAATAAACGTATCAATGAAAACAGTATTCGGGAAATGGAGATCAGTTAATTGTTTTTTTTATGTTTCTGGTTAGTTTGGCACCAGACGAATGAAATATAATTTGAATAGAAGAGCGCGGCTTTAATTGTATATATTATAATATTATGCAATTAATTAAGAAGGTGCACATAGTACAGACTTTCGTAATTGTGCGTGTTTTGATATTCTAAAAATCAACCCAGACACACAACGGAACATATTTATTCTTATGAAAATGCTATTAGAATGGAGGTATTACATACAGACAAATATTCTCAGTGCTTTGCCTTTCTAGTAGACAGGAGTTGTTGTAAGTAATCTGGTTTGTCCCGCACACCGGACTGTGCTCAACGTGTGTACAGTTGGGCATTTCACACAGGATAAAGCATTGCACGTCCATTCCTGAGAAAACGGAGAAAAAAGATGGGAACATATTTCTTTTTTGACAAGAATTTTAAAATATATGTTCATAGTGATGTATTCATCTACAGCCATGTTCGGTAAAAGCCTTTATATATATATATTGCCATGTAATAAATGCATCTGTTGCCCTTCCAGCATCATGTCATAGCCGAAACATTTAATGAATACGATTGATAAAAAAATCTGAATTATCTTGTGGTCGCTGTCACATATATATATATATATATATATTTTACGCCTTATCAATGTTTAGTGAAACTGAGAATTTCACACTACCTTAAATTCATGGTATTTTTATATTCAATTATGCACTATATTTATTAGTATTGTGATTATAATAACAATAATAATAATAATAATAATAATAATAATAATAATAATAATAATAATAATAGTAATAGTAATAATAATAATAATAATAATAATGAAATAAATGGTAACAAAAACAAAATAACATTTTATTTAATAGTTTATAACTTACTTGCAGCAAAGAATATTGTGACAAGTACCAATCCTTTCAAAATCATCTTTCACGAATACTGCAGTTGGAAGACATATTTGCTTATTATACGAAGTAATGTTCCTTCTTATCTTAACTGTTAAAACTCCTCCTTTGCACGTCAATCAGAAAGACCCACCCCTAATACTAGTCACACGATATATGAACTGATAAAACGTTCACTTCACCCTTTTATAATAGTTCTACCCGAAGCATTGTGACAGTGGAAAAATTATCTTTGAGTTTCTAAAATCTTTTATTTATTTTTAATTTATGTCCATGTTTATTTTCTCAATGAAAATGCTCTCGGCTATATAGTTAAACAACATTTTTTTCAGATATTCACCAAACACCTTTTGCATGATTTACCCGTGTTATTGAGAAATAAAACAGCGTTCTCAGTCAGTCCTTTTAATTCTATGTGGACTGTTAAAAGTCATGTTGTCATTGTTTTTAAGAAAACAAGAGCATTAACATTCTCCTTATCCTTTCCATAGAAACAAACTGACATTCATGTTTAAAATCTTAATTATAAGATTGTATTCTGCAAATACACATGCATAAAAAAGGGTTATATCTCTTTCCACCATATTCTATAAATACTTATTAAACTCATATGATTAAGATACCCAAAGAACAGCTATGGTCTTGTATACCTTCTTCAAGCCTTTGACCGTCTTTATTTAACCAACACATAAGGTAGTAATCTGTAGGTCCCATTAGCTACAATACGTGTATACCAATATTAAATATTGATGCTTAAATACAGTCGAGTCCCGTTGGCTCGAACCCCTAGGCACCGGAGAATATACCTTGAGCCTCGGAAAAATCGAGTCATGCGGGATTGCTTACGTTAAGTATTAAGAAATCGGTCCTTAACATTCAGTTCGAGCCAACGAGCATTCGAGCCAAGCGAGTTCGACCCAACGGGATTCGACTATAGGTACCCCTCATAATATGTGTATCAGTTGAAAGGGGTTTAATTGCTGATAAAAATCATATTGATAAAATGACGAAAACTTTAAAAAGTACATTGTGTGTATGCTATGTTTTTGAGAGACATAATTAAATCTTATTTTTGTAACTGAAAATGAACATTATTGGTCTATTTTTTTAATGCAACATGGCCAAAAATATTATTAAGAAACATCATTTTTGCCTCACTGCTTATATTTTCTTTAACTGATCCGAAAATTAGACCAACATATCATATGATATAACCTGGCACTAACATCACCTATATAGTTAAACAGCTGGATAAAACCAAATATTCTTTAAAAAATCCCCAAATACTGTTTCCCTTATGACGTTTGATAATAAAAAAAACCCATGGAACTATAGGATTCTTCTTTATGGGAGTGGTTATTAAGTATTTACGCCACCCTAAACGCTTTCGTGGGATAATTTCGAAGATCAACGAAAACAGACGCACGTTTCGTACGAAAAATATTATGAAACGCAAAATATCTGGAAATAACGCCGTACACTTCGAATTGTACAACGGATAAAACAGTCCTCAAGAGCCAGGGCATATACATGAATTTACAAAAAAGAAAGAAAGTTGTTTTTCACCCTGAAGTAAAAGTTTTTATATTGTTGATTTTAACATGACAGTAACAATTTCTTAGTAACAATTTCTTATTGTCCCTAAAGTTTCCATTGTCCATGTCTATCTTGTAAATTCTTGATGCAACGCCTTTGACCCGTACGGAAACATTTGACATAGTACGTATTTGCTCATTGGGCGATTTTTCTTGTATCATATTAAACTAACGCCTCACCTGAGTTATCACTGTTTTGTTTTTATGCCATGAAACCCGTCAAGTGCATTCGCTCAATCTCATATACACCTTGGCATTTGCTAAGTAATAATTCAGATAATGCTGCAGATGCTTCGGCTAGGCCAAAGACCATGATACGTTAATAAATCGTAACTGGTTACTTATGATTCTCTTAAACATTTTTAGATATTAGTTTTGTTTCATGAACATATGGTCGGTTAACTTCGATATTTTTGCTTCGTTCACTCAATGACATATACTTGACGTTTCGTTGTTATTTGCTAGTAATACAATTATACCTTATTAATCATTAGACAACGTGTTTCAAAATATAACTCATGTTATTGTATCATACCGAAATGCTTATGTTTGTTGACATATTAAACATGCTGTTTTCCATTCATCAGCTAAAGTGGCAATTATGTAAAAGGAAAAGAACGCTTTTTAACGAATGACATTTATTAAACTTGAACACATTGCACCAACATAATCATATATTGCAACAAAATTATGTTTATACACAATTAATATACAGCAAAGCATACATGTATTGTATATATACAAAGATCACTATACAGTTTTAACAGTGTTGTCTCCATATCTCTCAACGTTAAAAACACAATTGAGGGTCCGGTTGTTTATTTTTGTTGTGAACATTTCATGATCGAACATCTGTTATATTATTGCACTCATTGTAGTCAAATTACCGTTAAACGGAACTCTTCATGATTGTTTACCCACTCGGGACTTTCAACGCAGAGGTGAAGTCAGCTTTAGTATTTGCTAACTAACACGGGGTTGCCACTGCGATTAACCATGTCTGGTATCTGATTCCAAAACGTTGTGGAGTTTTGAATCGTGTCACACTCTTCCCCAACAGCTCCTTAGCTCATCAACGCCCTCTCTCTGGCATTTAGATGGCGAAGTATTCATCGGTCAAGAAAGAATGACCTGTCATTGGGGGTGTCGGAAGTGTCTGAGCGGTCCTTGCAATGACCAGGGTGAACCATTACCAGGGGACTGAAGTCGCCACTACTGTAAAGAGAAAGCATGGACATTAGTCTCTCAAAAAATATAACTCATGTTATTTTAATTTAGATAATATCCTAATGCAGACTAATCTTTAATATGTCATTAATAAGTTTGTTTGTCAAAAGTCTTGACAGAAGAGTAACTGCATTATGCATCCATGTAATACCTTTATAGCCCCTATTTAAAAAAAAACATCATTCTTCGAATGTGCAAATTACATAGTCTTTGATGATCTCATTAAATTGTTTTAACGACTGTAATATGTAATGGCATATCGTCTTACAGTGTGCAGTATTTCTTCTGATTCTCCACTCTCAGTTCACAGTCGTTGTCATATGTTTTGGAGTTGGAGCAACAGATGGGCTTGTAGTCCTCGTCCGTACAGTTTATCTTCTCGGCGCATTTGATCTCCTGCAGCCAGAACCGCTTCTCCCGTACTGGTATACTGAACACGCCTGAAATAGCAAATGATGAAGAATTGTAATAAAGAAACGTTAAACCATATTTATTGAGAATTGAGTATATTTACCTAACATAAAATCATAAAAGTTTATTTTTTATTTTTGTCTTTATTTTGCATGCACTGAAAATAGCTACAAATGCAAATGTGCAACTACAAGATAAACAAATAAATTGCATTGCTTACCAACAATAAACATCGTAACCAAAGGAATAACCAAAATGAATTTCTCCATGTTCAATGTTTTAAGTTTTCGCTTACGTTCTTAGCAATGTAGGTGCAAATGAAATATGGAACAATCTTCCAACCGACAATGCTTTATATCTGTCCCAACACTACACCCTGCAGCTTATCAAACCTCAAAACTGTGGTCTACAAGTGGTTTTGACATAAAAATTGACCATTTTGATTATAATAAGATCCGATTATTATTTTATCTAACTAAGTGGCCCAAAAGGGGTTAGTCCTTCATTGATTGACGTCATAGACTTTTCAATTACATCAATAAGTTGGCCAAATTAGATATCCACCTTTTAATGTTCTGTTTGAGATCAAGATTTAACCAGATGTCGACGTACACACCCTGGGAAGATGGTGATAAATTCGGTTTAAAGCCACAAAACATCTGTGATCATTCAATATATGGTTTTTGTTGACATTGTTATCGTTTATATTTTGATTAAATCAGTCACTTGTGTCATTGCGCAAACTGGCGATTTTTGCAGTCTTTTTCTGTGCTTATCTCAATTAATGTGCGTCGAATGTAAATAAAGGTGCCCTTGTTTTTGTTATCCTTTGGGAAATGAATAATAGTTTTAATGTCAACGACATAATGCTTGAACCCACGTACTACATTGCCTTATGATAAAAAACAAGAGTTGAGCGAGTAGGGATGACTGTGTTTTGCAAGGCTTTACCTGAAGCATGATGGATTTATATTTTTTATATATATATCATGACGTAAATGTTTAAAAACAAACTAGTTTTTTTTGTTTCAGATCAGTATTCAAAATTCAAAGTACTTTGACAGAGGACATTCTCGTGCTGAAAAAAGCACTGCATTAATAATAATCCTTAACATGTTAATTTTATCTGAATTGATTCTTATACCTAAAACAAAATGATGTAAACATCCATACGATCATAATACTTTACGTATTCACTTTATGTTACAAATATCACCTGCAAATGAATGAATAAACTGTTTGCACTCACCCAAAGAAGAGTACAATTATAAAGAGGCCATCCATGCAGCATAGATGGAAAAGCACTGAAATTTTGCATATATAGTCAAATGGAATCACTGTGCATAAGGGGGAAATTGTCACAAAGCACAAAAAGGTATACGTGTATGTGATATGGTTTTGTATTTCTTCGAAATATCTACAAGTTGAGAACAACTATATACATGCCATGCCTTCCGGAAGAGAAATGAATAAAGATTTGTTATGTCAATCTGCAAACAGTTTATTACACCCATGTTCACAACATCGCGTACAACACATTTTTACTTAAAGCATCTGTACAATGCAGTAGATAATCTACCTCCACATAAAAGATACAGATAATATCTTTGAACCAATATCATTATGAACTAATGCATTTCATCATGTCAACTCTTATTTCGTTTGTGTTTCTGATTTCGTCCAGTTTTTGCTTTGTTTTTGTCACCGTTGTCAGATCTATTTTTATAATAATTCTGAATTGTTTTACCAACGTTTTTGTACACCATATATTTATCTTTGTTCACGTAGTTTAATACATCGACTGCCTACGTGGTCTTTTGTGTATGCAAATGTTGTAAGACACCTCCAGTGATTTTGAACGATCGCTCAAATCCTTTGATAGACATATTAATGTTGAATGTGGATGTGTTTTTTGAGTGAGTCTTTTTGTTTTGTTTTTGCTTGTGGCAAATCTAGACTGTCTAAAATGTTTTTGCTACTTAATGCCCTCTGTGATTTCATTTGAAACAGATTAATTTCCTTACTTAAATTACAGCCAGAGTACAGTTTTTTGTCTGTGGTCTATCTTTTAAAATAACACTAATGAGCTACGGTGACAGACCAGTAACTATGGCTATAAACGACTGTTTTAGATAGATCTGTTAAATGCAGTTCTTAAAACTTTATCTACAGCTTCATTAAATTATTTAGTGATCAATGTGTCTAATGCACTGGTCAGTAAAGTCTTCTTTTCAAACACGGTTTTACCCAAGTTCAGTGCTTCGCCCCGTTCATTTGTTCTATATAGACATGTACAGCAAAACAATTAACAATCATCTTGTCTGAAACTGCTTCCCTACACATTTCATTTAAATAGTACCGGTGGTGTTTCCGTTAGCACCGTATCTGGAATTCTTGTTTTAAAAAATACTTCATGATAGAACAAACATGTTAAAACTAGTTTGTGTTAAGCCAAAAGGTTTTTGTTGCCTCTGCTGTATATTTAAATAATTTCCAAAAATGAGAAGATCTGAGCAGAAAACACATGTCAATTTATTTTTGTATGGGAGCAGTGATTTGATTATTGTCGCATCTAATCAGTTATAGGTCAAGTACCTAAGTTGTTCAACTTGTGTCACTACAAATTGTCATGGTTTGTCCCCCCGCCAATGCTCATTTTTCTTTGCATAGAACCAAATCACAAGTCAACCTAAAGTACACAACTTTATTCAAGGAGTTTATGCCATGTTTTAGCAAGAGAGCACTAGGCATCTTTATAGATTTGCAAAGGAAATTGCTTTTAAAATTATAATATAAAATATAAATTCTTTAAAAAATTCTTGTTTAAAACAACCGTTTGAAACTACAACCTTGGTAGTCATCTACTCATAGTCAACGATGCCCAGCCATAGCTCATTTGTTTATATGTGGACTTCACTAGAACTGTTCTTATAATGTTTTGTTAGGGTAGCTGCATTTCTCTGCCTAAAACATTTATTGCAAATCGACGATCGATGGTCCACTACCGAGCTTGTTACAACCATGCACAAAAGTAATGGTCAAAGCAAAAAGTTCATCTCTCATGTATGCAATCTCTGGGCCTCTGTACCATTTCTAAATAGATTATCTATAGGTCATCTGATTTCGTACTTTAAACTTTTAAAATATAGTACAACACACTTGTATCCCATTTAGTATGTGTCCATGATGCATTGTATTCGCCAGTGCTGTTGAGCGGGCGGTTTAATGGGTTATCAGTATAAAGCTTGTTATCAACTATTATTAGTAGAATAACCGAGACGAATACAAATATAGACTGACAGATTGGTGGCTTGCATCAGGCTGTCTGGCCATAGCTAATTTAAAGTGATTGCTCTGTTTACAGACGTATTATCCTTTAATCATTGTTTTCTGGTCCAGTTTTAAAATGGGATTTAGGATCGACATTAAATCGTTGATTTACATGATTTAATATAATGATGAGTAACGGCGTGAATCATTTGGTGTATTATTTTTTTATCTTTTGTCACGGACACCTTTTGATGGACTTGGTGTTCCCTTAAAATTAAGCTATTGCTTTCCCTCAACACACACCAACATACTGTTAATATATACATACATACATATATATATATATATATATATATATATATATATATATATATATATATATGTATGTATGTATATATTAACAGTATTGTGTATTATATGTCGACTTGTGAATAGAAAAATGAGCATATATAAAAATTTAAACTGAAATAATAATTGTTAACGTCATTTTTTCATTAAACGTGATTCCTCCGAGGTTTGTATCAGTTTATAAAACTATGTTAGACATTATTCATCTTATCAATAATTTATTTTAACCACCGCAGCATTCTACCAAGATACAATTAATCCTGTTAAACATCTAATGTAATCAACTCTCCTACAAGGCGAAAAAATACACCCAAAAATATCGAGCCAACTGAAATGCTCTTTTAAAGAGTTTTGCTGGTATGGTGACGCCTGATTACGCCTTATAAATCAGATTCGTTGTGCATGAAGAAGTGATATATTGTACATTGAAACTTGTTTCCTTTTGTTGGTTATGTATTTAAAAGACTTTTAACAAGTGTGTTCATTTGAAGTTACGAATATTAACAAGAGCGTCGCTAGGCGGGTCCATTCAGTATACGGGCAATCGTTGTTTTCTGGTCTAGTTTTAAGATGTGATTTAGGATCGACATTAAGTCGTTGATAAACATGAATTAATATTATAATGAGTAACATTGTGAGTCAGTTGGTGTTGTTTTCTTATCTTTTGTCACGGACACCTTTTGAATGACGTTGTGTACCTAAATTTTAAGCTATTGCTTTCCCTAAACACGCATAAATAAGCGATAAAACCGCCCGCTTAACAGCACTGGCGAATATAATGCAACATGGACACATACTGAATGGGATACAAATGTCTTAGTTACGTACTATATCATATAAGACATTTATCGTATAAATCGTTTTTTTTTTTAAACTCCGCAACATTCTCCCGAGTTAAAAAATAATCCTTGTAAAAAGCAATGTATTTAAAAGACTTTTAACAAGTGTTATCGTTGGAAGTAAAAAACAAACAATGTATTAACAAGAGCGTCGGTAGGTGGGTCCATTCAGTACGCAATCAAGGAAATAAAAATGTATCAAGCTTAACCCTTTTTTTCAGTGTTTTGTTTTTATCATTAAAGTCAAATGAGTTATACATGATAATGCATTAAAACTGCATTGACCGTGTTGTGCGCCTTTAAAACGACGAATGCTAGTTCCTTGAATGTCCATAATAAACTGATTTAAGAAGACGATAACCAAAGTGTGTTGAGCTCATCTACAAAGACTACTTGTTGGAAATTAGCAATGCGTATTCATAACAGTTTTAGATTGAGAAACTCAGATAGTTTATATTTAAAGCTGCACTCTCACAGATCGACCGTTTAGACAACATTTTTTGCATTAGAATGACCCAATTATTGCTTAAATGTCTGAAAACCAGCGATACAAGGCTGCTGACTAAAGATCAGATCGAAGTTTTTCATATAAACGTTCGAAACAAAATGTTTCATGGCAAAAAGCGTTTCTAACGATATAAGAAAAAATGAAATTTTTGGCAGTTTTTCAAACAATTGTGGGTTATTTATATGACTGAACGGAAGGCATGGATACCAAAATCAGATTATTGTGAGACAAAAATAAATTAAAAATCAAAAGTCTCAATCTGTGAAAGTGCAGCTTTAATAGCTTTATATCAAATGTAACAATTCTACTGGTAACCTGATTTTCTCCTCATTGTGAGTATATTGTATATATGGTGTGTTGTGATGTCCATGTATAATGTGTGATTTTGTTAATAACTTAAAACTTACATAAGTACATGTACTCGACCGCTGTGTTCTCTGGACGGACATGTGTTTACACACCGAACTCGACGTGATACAGGACGTCAGAAAAGCGTCCTATCGCAATAACCTCGCCCAAATCTGCTGTGTGTATACGTTGGATGCGTTCTGAGGCTTCGCATGATTGTTCTTCGAGAATCTATTACAAGGCACCTTTTTGCGACGTTTGCTTTAGCAACGCATGTAAGATGTGCGCACAAACGTATGCAGCTAGTTACGTGTTTCAGTATGCCATGAGGACACACACGTATTCATAGTAAACACAGTTTTAAATTAATACAATCCACCCTACAGGCACAAGTCATGCAACCAAACTTGTATTCCTGCTCTGGTTAGCGGAACACATATAAAGGCCCGAGTCAATGAGATGCACACAACACCACAAGACAACCCATACAGTGTGTGTACATTCTACTTGATAAATTACGTCATAAATGCTACGTAGGAAGGCGCATATTTTGCTTCAAATGAAGACTTTAAACAAGGTTAGAATACAACACACATTCTCAACCAATGAAATTGCAAACAGGCAACCATTAAGTAGTAGACTTAATCACTAAGAATTTCAATTTTCGCGGGTGTTTAAAGATCCGCCTATTGCCAATCATCCGACACACACTCCCTGCGTCAGCTTTTGCGTCGGCAATTATCAGCCAATAAGGTTGTATTCTAAGTCTGTTAGATGACATGAAGTGAATTCTTAATGAATAAAAAGGACTAGTTTGCTACGCTCACTCCGCCCATTCTTAATCATTAATAATTCACTTCATGTCATCTAACCATTACATAACTTTACTATTTCTTCACCATTTTTAATTAAACAGCGCAGTCTACGCCACTTACGGAGTCCCACCTTCGAACTTTCACTTTCGTTAGTCACCATTCGAAGCAAAAGGTTGCCTTCCGACACAACATTTATGTCGTAATTAATTTATCACGTGGTATACACACACTGATATATATACTACACGAAAAAAAAGTCATTAAAGGCATTAAACGAGGACGAGTTCCATCTTTTGTTTAACTAAATGTATACAATTTAACTGCCGTAAGATAACCTGTTTACATAAACGTTCGCACATTGTTTTGTGTTAATCACTTAGTTTTCGCGATAATTATCTAGCTATCTAGTTGATATTCGCAATTTTTTTTCGGTACGATAAATATCATAAGACTTAAAACTGGCTTGAAAGTGCCCAGAACTGCCACCTGTTTTAGCTAATCAACAGAAATTACCGGTTAATTAGTTATGGTTTGCAATTCCACTTAGTAAGTAACAGAACAACTGGTTAAAGATGCACTCTTATTCCCACGTAAGATTTACCACAATTAAAACTTTTGTTTTAAAATTCCAAATTTGATGAATAAATGTCGAAAACAATGATTCTCATGAAGGATACTGAGTTGAATTTGAAAGAAATGAGCATTAAACACGGCATTTCTACCATATAAAACTATAGAAGACCACAGTAAATATTTTAGCATTCACCAATCATTTAATATTTTAGCGCTTTCTGCTATTAAGTACACAGTTACAATCTTGTTATCAGTAATTAATATTTTTCCATAAATGCATTATTTAGTAAGTAGTTTAAGGTGTATCAGTCAAAATTAATGTTTGTTATACATGTGTATGCATTGATTTTGAATAAGAGTGTCCCTTTAACGTGATAAGATTTTATCAATGGGATGACAGTTTGTCCCCAAATAGGTGACGTTTTATTTGCTGTACTTAATTTTTTAATCAACACTATACCAACGTCATTGGTCTTTCTTTAAAAAGTGTTATACACATAGTTTGTTTCAATTATTTGTGGGACTTATGCGTTTCATAAATCCAGACATTTTAATAGAATTTGCTCTGGAAGTAGTATAGTATTGTTGGCAGTTCGTAAGAAAATACTTATATAAAAGACCAAGTATATACAAGATAATTACAAACAAATAACTACATGAACCATCATATTGTTTCTTACGCAAACAAATGATCATGGATAGGAGTAAACGATAAAAACAACTGGAAGTAAGAGCTTTAACAAACACTGCGGTATTATACGTTACCATTTATTTGCAGGTCTGTATGACAATCATATGATGATTTTCAAACACATTTCCAAATGAACAATGACCTATTCCATGATCAATCGAACTAAAAACGGAGAAAACTTGATTTCGTAAACATTTTATTGATGACAATAATATAAAACAATATAATATTGTAAAGAACAATCGGTAAAAATACCAAAAAAAAAATATCACAAAATCCCATTATTAAGAAATTTTAAAACCCCAAACTCTGCTTGAATGCAAAACATGGTAATATAAAAGGGTATAAATGTTTGGCATTTATTTTTATGAAGAAGTTTGCTCTGCACTTACACAGTCCATTGTTGTGTAAGCACATCTATAATATTGATCCATGATCAAATAATTAAAATTTGAATATTGGTGTTTTCGGTAAACGAAGACAAAAACGAATATTTTAAATATATTCCTGGACATATAAAATATGGTTCATGACAATGAGACCTTTAAAGTTATTATATTGGACTAAAACTTATTCTTGATCATGTAGAAACTGCTCCTCCGATTCCTGTAATACTCCACTAACACTGGCCAGTTCAACCTGTAACAAATACACACTTGTTTAATTGTTACTATGGATAATTTTAACTTTAACTGCACAGTTTGCACTAACAAGAATTTATTCTTCCTTGCGAGAAGAGATACGTGGAATATATTGTTTTGAAAAGAGATTATATGAATTGAATTATGTCGCTTTAATTCGAACTTTTATAAAATTAAATAAGCTTTAATATAATCATACTTTTTTCCATAATAAGCTGTAAAAATATAAACAAATGAACTAGTTTTATTGTTAATGAAGCATTATATCTGTATGCACATTTCAAAACGTATGATGCACATATCAAACTAATATCACCTTCGGAATGGGGTACTGTGTTGGTTCAGGTGCATTGTTTCTGTCAAAGTCCTTCATTGTTCCACACTTTGCAATATCATCCACCCACACCCCCTCATAAAGCTGTCCATTGGTTAGGTAATAAAATTTACCAGGTCCATTTTTCTTGTCATCTCTCCAAGAACCTTCATATCTGTTTTCATTTGCTGTAAGAAACAAACAGGAGTCAATATAGAACACTTTTATTGGTATTATATTAATGAGTGTAACTTCCTTCTATTTAAGACCTTTTTTATTCCATCACATGTTACTTAACTGAAATGGGTATATATTTTTTTCATTTATAATACAATTTGTTAGTTGTTAAATTTGCTAAAAATATGAACTGTTCATACTTTGTACCATACATCCACTATTACAGCTGCATCTTCAATGATTACCAATATTCAATTTTGCATATTTAATGATCAATTAATAGCATTTCTTGATAACAATAAGTATTTAGACTTACGTAATCTGAGCATGCCTTGACCATTGCGCTTGTCATCATACCACTCGCCTTCATAAATTGTGCCATCTTTATAATACATTCTTCCCCAACCACTTCGCTTGTCCCCATACCACTCCCCTTCATAGTACTCTTCATCTGTGTAGAAGTTGGTTCCATAGCCCTGTCATGCAGTGTAGTTAATACTAAATTGCTTAGTCATAAAAACATGTACATGGTATATGTATTCATACAATAATAAATGTAAATAGCTAAATTGTAGTTTAACAAAACAAAGTCTCTTTTCTTCAATTCCTTTAGTATTTGATAACTATTTGAACAGTGTCAGCAAAGATTAGAAATGCAACAAGTGAATACGGTATGTCAGGGGTGTAGAAATTAATTCAAGTAGCAGGGAATATCCTAAAAGTAGGCGGGGGGGGGGGTCTGGGTGTCCTCCCCCTGTTAGGGTCAAGGGGGCAACGCCCCTTGTGGGATGAATTTAAGCCTTTTTAACCAAACATTCTAGTTTTCTGGTGCATGTTTATTTTGTAACAGGGAACCTTAACATAAATGTACTATAATATGATACTGAAACTGAGTACTATTCCCCCCCCCCCCCACCAGTGAGGGCTAACTAATGAACCAAACTACTGTCAAATTCAGATTCAGGATAATATTATAACATTCCAGACCACATGCCTTGACATTTGCTAGCTATTCCCTCCTAATAATAATATAATTTCTTCTCTATCAATTATATACTTTCAGCCACTGAATCACTATTAACCTCTGAAAATTAAACATCTAACTTCATTTTCTGTGGTTCTAGATATTTCACCTGCAGCTAACTTATTCCATTTTAATAACCAAAAGAAATATCTGGACATAATGTATGTTTCCTTATAACCTCTTCCTAATCTCATTCACATAACATTTACAATTATTTTAAAATACACTGGACAACTTTTTTACATAAACATTTTTTAAATGTGAATTTAAATTTGATTTTCATCCTATAATTTTCAAATATAACATGTGAAGACATCAATTTACAAAAAAATATTTCCTTTAAATATATTTTTAATTTGCATTTGCATGACTGATTTATTAACAGGAAACCTGCACATGCATCTGGCGCATGAAAATTTCCAGCATGTTTTTATGACTTTTGTACACTGTTTTCCATAATACAAGGAAATATTGTTATTATATTTTTTCTGGAATATGTAATAAAGATTAATATTTTTAGTGATTGTAAAATCTATTATATCAGTGAACTTTAAGTGCTAAATGATGAGTGCTGGCAAACAGGAAGTTGATGAGCTTAATCCCATTAACCACACCTGTGCAGAATTGTCACCACAAGGGTCATTACTTATGCAATTACGGAAAAAAACATGTTAAACTTGATGTCAGATGTTTGCCAAATTAACTGCACAAATAGTTCCACTATTATCATTCCGTTCATTTTTTTATTATGATGCATTTAATATACTCTAAATTTAAACTAAAATACTGTGTGTAATTGCACTGTATTATAGAGAAAAATAAAAACCATATATAATAATAATCATTTTTTAAATTCAACATTATTCCAGGCACTGCTTAATGAAAAATATTTGTCTATAATGAGTACTTTAAAGCGTGGTCTAATGTATGTTTTGAAATTATGTATGAGGAAGAAGTCCAATAGAGCATAAGTACTTAAATATTTGATACTAACATGACGCATATCATTTTTCCATCCTCCTGAATATTCTTTCACAAACTGCCCTTTATGTTTGGTGTCTGGTCGACTGTATGTTCCAAATCCATTTCGTTTTCCCTTTTTCCAATCTCCATCATATATACAGGCACTTTCTTTCCATTTGTATGTACCTTTACCTGAAAATGGAGTTAAAGTTTCATATCACCAATGTAAATTAAAACATCTAGTTTAAATTCATATCATACATTTATGATCAATGAATGACCAGCTGCGTGACAACTAAAAATACATGTAGCTCATAAATAAAAGTTAAGCTATGTTTTTTTTTTATATATACTAAAAAATCAATAAATAAACACCAGATTGTCTTCATGGCCCTTTGAATGAACCTTAATACCCAACTAGTTGAATGATAGCAAAAACTGCCAAAAATGTTTGATGAACACCACTTTATGTAAACATTTAAGCCTATCTTGATCTGATATCAAGTCGGATCAAGTCAAGTAAATTTTTCAACGTCGGATTATGTAACAAATATAATATAAAATATGATATGAAAAGTAATCATACCGTCTTTTAAATTATTCAGCCATTCTCCTGTGTACTGGTCACCATTAACTGAATAAACCGTATTACGAATGCCCTTTTTCTGAGCTTTATAATCGTTTTCCTTCCACAAAGGCTGCTTCGCCTTTGGTTCTTTTAACATAGGCATTTTAACGTTCGAAAAGCTTTTTATTTAATATTTTGTCTATCGATAATAACAACACTTTTTGTAAACATTGAAACCGGAAGTGTATGACAGTACGCTATCCCTATGACAACAAGGTAAAGCTCGTCACATTTTGTTAGTCAAAACGGTTAGTTTGGTTTTGGCCATTATCAGAGGTATTGGCGCAAAAGTTGTGGGAACTATACTATATACATCATATTCTTTCAAATGAGATGTACATTTATACCCATTTATAAATCTAATGACGTTGTTTTGAGCAGTTTTTAACTGATTTGTTAGTTGTTTAGTAAGACCATTCTTAATACGGTTTATTCAGTTAATGGTGACTAGTACACAGCTAGCATATAGTCAAAATGACATTTGCTAAGCGAGTTTTTGTGAATATTCAAGTTTAAAAAATCTTTGTTTAAACAAGAACATGATCCTAAATTTTCATTTTCCTGATTGCACGTTAAAATTTTGAATTAGCAGAAATATCATTATTCCACACCACGTCAAGGTATTGCACAGGAGAGTATGAGACTAAAGTATGGTCATTGCATTTGATAAAAGAGTTTTTGACTTTAGCAAGTTTACGTTTTGATCCAAAAAGAATTTATTCAGTTCAACCACAAGTTTTATGTAAACTTATTGTCTTAAAGACATTCATGACAACTTTCCAGTTCGTTTCCAAGAGTTTCTGTTATACAATTTGGACCCTTATGTGAAAAAGTATAGCACTGTCATCTGCAAAACAACGTTAGGACAAGATTTGCTCGAGAACTTCCTTGACAGGGGCGACTGAGTTTATAACTGATAAAACATTTCTTTCAAAGTAAACCATGATTCCTGCACAGATATGGCAGTAACATGTTATGTGAACATAAGAAATGCATGCTACAACTTTAATTTGCATTTTATTTGTCTCATAACTGAATGAACTTCTTATGTGGCACACTTGCACAGACTTAACGCATCCCGTGCGAATATGTGAATGTCAATTAAAGAATATCTCACTATGCATTGAGACACCTGTTGCCACTTTCACCTATACCACAGTGAAGCCTAGGCCTCACCCTAGGTTATGGTATAGGTTAATGGACTGTGATTTTAGGTTGGCTCTGGTTTTCTGATACAACAACAACAACAACAACAACAACAACAACATTTATTTAGCATTAAATGTACAACATTCATAGCCAAAATGCTTCACATATTATCAAACGTGAAAGGTCATAAGAGAGAATTACAAATTGGATGTTATATTAAGATTGTTTTATGAATTAATATTATCATACATATATATTTATTATATGTTACTCTAAACGTGATCGTAAAAGAAAAGCATGGTATACAAATTTAGCAAGAGAATTTAGCTTTTTCTTTGTATTTGCTGACATCAAATCTATAAATTTTTGTTTTGTGGGCCAATGACAAAAAAAAATGTTTTAAAATATTCCTTTCGCAGGTTATTATAATGCGGGCATACTAACAAAAAATGATATTCATTTTCTATGACATTCATGTTGCAATATGTACAAATTCTATCTGTTCTAGGTATATTAAAATGCCTTCCCTTTTCAATAAGTAAGTCGTGGGATGAGACTCTAAATTTAGTTAATGATATCCTATATTTATCTATCTGTATAAGATCTAGATAATTTTCATGTAATAATTCTTTTTTATACCAACTATATGTAGCCAATCTGTTGGATCCATTCACATCTGCACTCCACGATTGAATAAATATATCAATTATCCTCTGTTTAATTAGTTGTAAAGGTATAACTTGTATATCTTGTTCGATCCAGACGTCAGACATTCCAATTTCATCTAATATTGTTTTCACTTGAAAAGCCCAGTTTAATCCATTAAATGTGTTATTAGAATTTGCTTCGGTTTTAAGCATTGTGTATATATTTTTCACTAATGAGTTATCATTGCTTTTTAATATTTTAACCCAGTACCGTATCATATTTATTTTTCTCTGAACTTCCATAGGATGTCTTCCTAATTCACCATATAACGCTGATAAATTTGTACTTTTTCTTACTTTAAGAACCTTTCTCATAAATTTACAATGAATAATTTCTATATCTTTTGCAGGATAATATCCGAAAATTTCTGATCCATAGTTTAATATTGATCCTACCAGACTATCAAACAACTTGCATTGCTCTTTTGTATTTAGTTTTAATTGATTGACTGCGATGAATAAATTATGCAAAGCATATAATGAGTGTTGAGCGGTGTGTTTCTGCGTTCTGTTCCAGTTTCCATTCTTAAATAAAGTTATGCCTAAATATTTGAATGATTCTACTATATCTAGATTAGTATTATTGAATGTAAATGTATATTTTGTTTTTCTTCCCCTCTCAAATATCATTATTTTAGTCTTTGGTATATTTACTTTTAAATCCTAAAGGCCGCAATATAATTGTATATCATTAAGCATTGATTGTAGCGCTATAGGCGTATTGGCAAAAATAACTGCACCATCTGCAAAAAATAGTAAGTATATTTTGATATCATTGATACTGCATAGCCCATCTATATTATGATTAATTAAGTATGTCATTGACGAAAAATAAAAACATCAAACTTGAACTGGGATCCCCCTGTTTTACTCCAATATTTGAGGTAAAAAAGGGGGACGCCGTTTCCTTATATCGAACGCAGGCTTTTACAGTATTATACATGGCCTGATTAGCTTTTACGAACAATGAGCTAACATTTTGGGTTATAAGTTTATGAAATAAATGAGATCTTGAGATTTTATCGAAACATTTCTCGTAATCGATAAAACAACAATATAATTTCATTTTTGATGCAAGAGTTTTAGCGATTATTGAATGAAGTATAAATACACAGTCAATTGTGGACTTTCCTTTCTGGAATCCGAATTGATTTTGAATTATTTTTTCATTAGTGTTACTCCATTTAGTGAGCCTATTTAATAATATCGTTGAATAAATTTAGCTATAATATTAATGAGTGTGATTCCTCGATAATTTTTTGCTTCTTCTACATTCCCGCCTTTGAAAATAGGGACGATAATACCCTCCCCAAAACATGTTGGGTACTCCCCCTTTGCAAATATATAGTTATAAAGTTTAAGCAGAAACGGTGCAATATGAGGAAATATATGCTTATATATCTCTGCGGGGATATTATCTAGACCACTACTTTTATTATTGTTTTGGGAAAATACTGCATCTTTTAGCTCAACAACGGTTATTTCTTTATCAAGGTATTCATCAACAATATCATCTCGTAGGACATTATCATCGTTACTAACGGGGGTGCTATATAAATCCCGAAATTTTTCGAAAAGATCAGAAATATTTAGATTTTCCGCATCTTGGGGGCGTTTCTTATACTGGTTCTTCACCCTTTTCCAGAATTCCCTTGGTTTAGTTTTGCTTAATTTTTCTAATGTTTCCTTTTCCTTGGCTAAGTATTTATTTTTATTCTTGCGTTTAACCTTATTATAATTAGATTTTGATGCAATATAATTATGGCGCAATTCATCACTCGATTTATTCCGTATGAATTTATTCCTTGCCTTTTTAAATGTAGATCGTGCATCATAGCATTCTGCACTGAACCATACTTTCTTGTTCGGATGTGGCATTTTATCTGTATTTAGGCTGATACCTTAGGAAGTATAGGTGAGAGTGGTTACCTTTCTCACTTTTAAGGTATCACCGCTATTAACTTTTTTAATTTTCATGGAAAATTCCTAGCGTATTAGCCTATGAGTATAGAAAACCTAGAGCCTGCCTAAAATCGCAGTCCATTGACCTATACCATGATCTAGGTTGAGGCATAGGCTACACTGTGGTGGTATAGGTGAGAGTGGTCCCCTTTCCCGTTTATACGGTATCACCGCTTCAAATAATAGAACTTTTGCTTAAAATGTCTTAGGGTCTTAGGGTATTATCCTATAAGTATCAAAAACTCAGAGCCTAGCTTAAATCGCAGTCCAGTGACCTATGTCATGACCGTCTATGCCTAGGCTACACTGTGGTTTGGGTGTCAGTGGTCCTCTTTCTCATGTTTAAGGTATCACCGCTTTAAACTTATGAGTTTTTGATGGAAAATTCCTAGGGTATTAGCCTATAAGTATCAAAAACCAAGAGCCTGTTTTAAATTATGCTTATTATTTTAAAAACAGTGTTACTATGGCAAAACAACCCGTAGGGTATATACTGTTGGTAGCAATACGCGGCGCTCTTGTTAAGTGTGATCTAAAAATCAATATCAATGCATGAACATGTATTTAACAGATGTTGTCTACGTTCAAAATGCAAATGATTATTATTATTATACATGTGCGGGATCAGTATTTACGGTAATGATCTTTAAATGAGGTAAAGCAACATTGTAAGCTTCACGTTCTACAGGCGGTATTAGATGTTGGATGAAAATAATTCACTTTTTTATGGAGTTTTATTATTACGAAATTAAGTGTGGCAAATCACTAGGAATGTTTAAACTAACATACTGACAGCTGGAACCCATCAACAAATGATATCCGTGAAGTTGTCAGCCTAGCAGCATGGCAGGGTAAATTAGCAGCATGACAGCATATAGCAGCTTGGCTGCGTGAGCTCAGCAGCATAACAGCTTGGCAGCCTGGCAGCGTGAACAAAGCAGCATAGAAGCGTAGCATCGTGAATTTAGCAGCCTAAGAGCATGGCAGCGTAAATTAGCAGCATGGTAGCATAGCAGTCTGGCAGCGTAAACTGAGCATTATAACAGCCTGGCAGCGTAAACATAGCAGCATGGCAGCCTGGCAGCGTGAACATAGCAGCATAGCAGCGTGGCAGAGTGAAGTTAGCAGCCTAACAGCATGGCAGTCTGGCAGCGTGAAGTAAGCAGCCTAAAATCATGGAAGTCTGGCAGCGTGAATAAGCAGCCTAACAGCGTGGCAGTATGGCAGCGTAAAGTTAGCAGCCTAACAGCGTGGCAGTCTGGCAGTTTGAAGTTAGAAGCTTATCAGCTGATAGGATGGCAGCTAGGCAACGTGAACTTATCAGCTTGGCAGTCTGGCAGCATACAATTGGAAGTCTTACTGCGTGACAAACTGGCAGCCTAACAGCGTGGCAGCTTAGCTACGTAAACAAAGCAGACTAACAGCATGCCATTAGCACTCTGGCGTTCTTGCAGCTTAAGATTGGTAGCATAATATTCTGACGCACAGGCACTGTGAAGTCAGCAACATTACATAAATTTAGATATTCATGTTTTCAAAAGAAGAAGAAATCTTCCATTGATTGCATTGATCATGATCAGGTTAACGGTTTAAGGAAATGGTCAGACAATTGTTCGTGGTCATTTGTTATTAAAACTCGTAGTGATGTATGTTTTCCTAAGACCGGCATTCGAGCTTATAAAGCACATTGATATGAATCTCTAAAAGTAATTTTCCCTGTAGCCTTTCGGCAATCACACCGATTTTAACAGCATATTAAGCAATAAAACTACATATAGTTATGAAAATATTGATTTTGTAGATGTTTTAAAAGTATACATTTTAGTATTTCGAGTCATTTATAGGAGTGTTTTTCAAAAGAACTATTGTGAAGGAATTTTCATTTTGTATGTTTTTTAGGGTTTAAAAACATGAATATCTGAATTTATATTATGTTGATGACTTTACAGTTCATAAAATTATATATAAGAGAGTAACCGATATGTATTTGTACAAAACCGGATTTCTGAATAAACTGTGAGCAAGAGCCAATGTATAAATGCCAAAGTTTGATTAACTGTCTTTCTATAATAATGATTGTTTTCTTAATTATATAAAATTCCATTGTTGAGAATATGAGTATCAGCGTAAATATTAAAGTAGAGGGAGACAGAAGACATAAGGAAATGTAATTTATGCAATATGCTCGAAGAGCAACATAATTTTGTTCTATTAGAAAAACATACATAGATAAATATTATTATGTACGACCAAATGGGATAACATTTTTATAGAATTGTTCACTTCTTAAAATACCAGTGTAAATTGATTACTAGCAAGGCGTTGGAATTGAGAAAATAGTTTTTTACGGATACATATTTGTATTCTACTCACGCTTGATATGATTATTGTAATTATTGCAGTATGAACCTATGGTTGATAAAAAACAGTTTGTATTCGTATAACACGGTTTCTGGCTTACCATTGACTATTTAATAACATATGATTCATCGTTTATTTACCCAGAAGAAATTGCCCTTAAGTATTTTGAAATGGACTATATTATATGCCGATTTTCTTGGTGTTTTGTTATTGTAACAATGTTTCAATTAGCGGTTTTCCGCTGTCGATAACTCTCATGCATTGTGTTTATAATTCATAACATCTGATGGATAGGTCGTAGGCTAAATTAAGCCTGGCTCGTATAAAGATGAAAAAACGAATATTTGTGACAATATGCATGACCTACTTAAGTATACTCGATCGATTTTTGTTACATAGGCTGACTTTTTTTGCCTTTGTCGAATTGACAAAAACTTTTTTGCACTGCCTAAACCTATCATCTAACCAAAGCAGATGTTAAACAATACGGCTCATTCGAAAGTAGTCAGCATTTAAAGAGAGGAAATAAAAAGTACGGGCATAGCCCTTCATCAGTATTTAACGAATCACGGTTATGTTCTACAGTATGGACAGCCATTTAGGACATTACTGAAGAAATGAGCTGAACTAGACGCCAACGCGCGCCATTACACGCATTTGCAATTATACTTACAATTATAGCAGTCTGTTTCGTTTCAGCCTTTTGGCATCTCTGTGCGAAGGCATTTTATACATCATGTCCCACCAATAGTTCAGCTGATGTGGGATTGTGCTTATACAATGTCTAGTATGAAGAAGAGTGGTCGACCATTTCAACATACTATGTATATGTAAAAGTGGACTGTTATGGATTTTTATTCCCATGTTCTCTGAGATGCTTTAACATATTTCCACGAACTTCACATTCTGTCTGACCGACTTACTCTGTACTTGCTTATTCATTTCACGTAAAACAATATATTACATTTCTGCGTCGACAGTTCACCGTAAGGGATTCTTTTGTTCGTGACATTAAAATACATAATTGGACATAACAGCGCACTTTGGACAACTACCCTGGCACATGCCTTGGCGCTGTTGATTGTGTCCTTTAATTTTGCTATGCCCTTACGAATCACAAAGTGTTTTTTTAATCGAGGTTCTTTTGGTACTCATCCCATTTTTTCGGAATGAGGTAGTTCTGTCAATATCATGAATATACGATGTGCGAGCTGGTAAGCACGAGAGGGATCCTAGTCGTGTTATCTGCCCCATTGGCTGTTTACTCTTTGTATATCGTCAGCCCGATGCTTTATCTTTCGAGGACGTTCCTACTATTTCCACGTTTCCGGAGCTGACTCCTTCCAAGTCATTCCTGTTTCAGAGGAAGTCGGTAGTATAGAAACGGTTGGAGTAATTACTCTGGTATACATTTTTGAAGAATTAGAAATATACCTTTTGAAGGAATAGAATTATAACTTTAAAAAATGTATAATTATTTCCACCATTACTTTAAAATGGTATGCATTGTATTCAAAGGTACAATAGCTAAACACCTAATAGTCCAAGAGAAGCAACTCGCGTAAAATAAGAAGTCTGAGGTGTCGTAAAGCTTTTTTAAGGAATTATGTTTTAGTTAAGTAACGTTTACACAGAAATACTGTTTAGAGGACATTTGTGCCAGACTTCAGAAACTGTTTCCTATCATTATTGAAAAAATGACTGTAGTCTGTTTATCATATAAAACAGTGGTTAAAGTATTCAGCATACCGACTTACTAAAGAAATCTAGAATACTTAGATTTAAAATCAACCAGTGCCGGTACGATATTTCACGAAATCATTTTCGTTACTGATAGGGTGGCAATCCAAATCACAAATATTTGTACTTTGTAAAAAATAGCATACACTTAATAAGATGCTGAGTTGGTTTGAGGAAACGGAAATTTGATTAATTGTGTAGATTTATAATATATGATTGTGCTAACCTTGACATTTTTCACTTTAATTTTGAACGTTGAAAAAAAAACAGACCTAAAAAAATAAATTATGAACAGCAATGCAGTAAAAAGGATGGATAACGAATCTTAAGGGCCAGCAGTTGATATCAGATGATACTTTTGCTGTGCTTCTATGTTAGACAACTAGACAGCTAGCAAATGTGATTGATCGTAGAACTATTTGCATTAGTAAATTATATAACATGTATATGTATATATACAATATGAAACTATGCGGTAAAATATATGAGGTACCAGATATATGCTGTAGAAAATAAAAATATATAAGAAAACAACAGTTAAGGAAAAACTACACTTTACACAATTTACAACCAAAAAAGAGGAAATAAATGAAATGTGATTGTATTGCAGTATGGAACAAAACAAAGCATCAGACTGTCGGTTCGTCAGGTATGTACACAATAATTTTAATTTAGTTGATGTATTTACTATGAAAAAGGACGCGTTCAGATACTTTGTTTGTTTGAAAAAAGAACATTAATTTTAATTTCTTAATGTTAACTTTAATTTTTATTCGGACTAACATCGTTACTGTATATAACACCAATAATATGTTTAACAACATGAAAAACACATAACAATATGACTATTAAAATAACATGATTGAAAACCGCATATGAAAATAACAAAACCGTATGAAAAACTCGGAATAGAAATAGATAATACAAATCAAACAAAAACAGCATCGACAACACCAGAGAGCTCCGAGGACAATGACGTTGTCAACATTGAATGCTATATTGTAAGTCTATTGGATCACTTGTACAGACAGACGTATGGTTATACCAGAACATTGAAGATAACTTGGCAAATAAGTCTATAATTGGATATTAAACTGAACAATACAATGTTACACTGAACTTTTGCAGCAATTTAATTTACAACCCTTACATGTATATGAGGTACTTATAGAAAACATGTTAGATTTTTTAGAGCTAAGTTATCTTATAAACTGTCTGTTATCAAGGAATCTTAATATAAAAATCACATTACAGTTATTGATCTTGTCCTTTGACTTATAGGTTATTGTTCTTTTTCAGAGTTTCTTCCGCCGCAATATGTGTTAATCAGTTACCCACTTGTAATGGTTCATGTCCTTCTATTAAGGTGAAGTGACGAGCAGTTTTATAACTTTTATAGCATATCTTTTCAGAAAGCGTATTCATTTATTTGTAAAACCTTTACGGGTATAACATTGTCTATGTTGCAGATGATACCGATTGAGATGATTATTCAGGTAATTTTCCCGGCTGGGTTTCGTATTCCCACATTGATTGTCATCACTGTTGTCATGTTTGTCCTCTCACTGCCGACTTGCACAGGCGTAAGTGTTTAACAATACAATAGTCTTCCTACAATAACTATTAAATTATTTCCGCTTTTTTGTGTCCTTTTTATGAAATTAATATACTTTTTATCTTTTTTTTTTCAGGCGGGGGTATACATTTTCCAGTTGATAGACTGGTACGCCGGATCATGGACGGGTACAATCGTTGCTTTAATCGAGAATATATCTATTTCTTGGGTATACGGTATGTTCAATATTTATGATAATTTAAAACATTGTATTTTTCTGTGCACCTCAAATTAACACCACACACACGTATTTAGCTCCATAATCTGACATACATGTGTGAACTTATGATTTATCAAGATGAAGATGCATTATTTTATACATGATAAGCCAGGAACAGTGTAACGGGTTTCCCTTGTTCGTTGCTTCGTAGGAGATAGTTATCTGATCAATCCATTAAAACATTCCTGAGAGGAAAGGACTCATGCCCATGTGCATAACATACCACAGGATCAATGGAGGATCTTAAATCTAACGTTTGCATAGTAAAATCAAAGTGAAAGCACTGATGGACTAGGGCTTCATTCAGGGGAATGTTGACAACCATGTTCTAAGCATTGAAAAAATCGGCTCAAATCACAAGGGGTCACTGTTTAATGGGCTAGCTTAAACTTGAGACTAAAACTGCTTGCAAGCTGCAAAGGAAATTTGAAAAATGTAGTTCAGTGTGTGTAGAGTGAGGGGGGGGGGGGGTAAAGCGTTAAATCAGATAAAGTCATAGTTCTTTTGAAATTCTCAAAGTCATTAAATAAGACTTGTACAAATTAATTTACGTGGTTGGCACACATACTTCTTTAATTTGATCAAATCCTTTTATATCAAAGGACTGTTATTTGCAGTTTCAGAGAAGATTTTCAATGATGTAATTATATACTATATAGAAAACCTGTCACCTCTTTTTCAGGGGAGCTTTAAATCACAGGGCCATACTTTGAACAATCTTTGTAAAAGACTTCTACATTGTACACCTATGTCAGACTGGATACACATTGCTATTAGGAAGTAGTTTTTATTTAAAAAGTGAAGAATTATTTTCTCCCTCTTAATTTGTGCTTGGTATTCAATTCATATAACATGTTACCATGATAACTTAGTGTTGTTGATAAATATTAGTCACTGCCTTCTGTCTTATGCTATTCATATTACTGCTGCAGACTTTTGTACATAGCAAAGCAAGTTGAGTAGACTAAGATGAGATGAATATCGTTTTTAAAGTATGAAATATTGAAATGTCTTTTACATACTTTGACCATCATATTTTATAACATGGTGTCAGCAGTTCATCACACTGCTAGTGAGAATGGAATACCAAACATAATTTTATTCTTTATTTTATACCCATCATCAATCCACATGCATTTACATATCACAAAATACTTTAACCCATATTCGGCTCCAGTGCAATACGGCCATATACCACTCTTGTGACGTCCCGTCATAACAAGTATGTTGCGCAATATTAAATTGACGTCATTAAACCAATGAGTGCATCCTAAAAATGAAATTTATTATGCAAAGATGTGGCTTCTAAGTGATCTAATCAGTAATGTATATAATAAAAGGATTATTAGTACTGCGTTTTGATCCGGATATGGCGGAATGTCATATTTGATTCTGGTAGTTTTTTGTAGATTTTGATTTTACTCGGCTTATGCCTTGTGAAATCCGAATATGCAAAAATCTACTTGAGTCGAACACAACCTCCTGGATCAAGTACAGTACTTATAACCCTATTATGTACAAAACATGTTACCCCTTGGACAGAGCATCTTTAACCCACAGGCCCATTTTAACTTTGAACAATCATTGAAAAAGACAACTACATACATGTACAAGATGCTTAAGGAAGTAGTTTGGAAAAGTCAATAAATGCAGCAGTTGGCCATTCTTGTATTGTCCTCTGTCACTGTCCTGATAGCTCCCTATTTCAATAGATGCAAAAGGTTGTAGGTTCATGATTCTCCTGGTCCAATATGTCATACAGAAAGAAGATGTTGAATGTAGAATCAAGAAGCTTTCTTTTCAGGCACTCCAAATTGAATATTACTGTAACATTTGGAGTGCCAAGAATTTGTTGGATTCCTAGGCAACAGGTATCAGGTGTTGCAGTACATTTGGCAAATACTTTTCACCCGTCCTTGTAAATCTAAAAAAAGCTTTTATTTCGCAAAAGTTGTTCATATAACTATATTAAGGTTGCTAAATCAGAGTTTGAATAATTCTGAAAACTAGATGTGCCTTTAATTGGAGCAATTTGAACTCCAACTCATAATGTCAATTAAGCTGGTTATGCAATACTGCAGTTCCTTGGTGTGGGGATTGCTTTATTTACTTGAATAAACAAACAGTTCTTGCGTTGGAAAGTACAATGTATTAACATGCATTTAATTGCCCCGACTCTATCCAAGCCTTAAATCTTAGATCAACATGTACTTGGGGCTATGTGTAATATCAATGAGAACTATAAATTCTGTTCAATTTAGTGCTACTTATGATATTTCATTCCACATACAAAAACACTAACATGTACTTTAAAACCAATATCCTATGCTTTGGTAAAACATTTGCCAAGTTGGTAATTTGAAAAGACAAGAAATTATATCTGGTCAGGGTTTGACATAGTCTTTCTAGACAGCTTGACTTGTTTTGCAGTTACTTTGAAAATCTTCAAAAGCTAAACTTAACAAGACTTGAGCAAAGAACTCACAATACCAAAAGGGGTTTTAAAGACTTACAAGATCATTCTCACATCACCTATACCATTAGTTCTCATCTACAAACTTAAGTCAACATAATAATTAATGTTTTACATAAATATTGCAATGAATAAAACATATTGCAATAAGTGCTAATAACACAGCAATCGAGTATGATCATTATAGGCTTAAACATGAGATTTCAACATTTTCCTGATAAACAATAAATAATGTTACTTAACAATTTTCTCATTTTTTACACAAGCTGAAAAATGGACTCTTTTTTGAATACTTTACATATTTCATGGCTTTCACCATTCAAACTAACATTTCGCTTGTTATTTCAATATTCTTTGATTGTGTAAACATTCATAAATGATGGTTAAAATTAACATTCATGCTAATCATGCCTACCAAAAGCACCTGAGTGACCAATCAGTATCCAATTTTGGCAGGGCTTATTGGTGGTTCATTGAAATCAGCCATGACCTCCCGCAATCTGCACTGATCAACAGTAGTTAATGAATTGTTTCAATTGTTATTTTCATAAACTTAAAAAACAACTGAAGTGAATAAAATTTATTACTCATCACTGAGAGAAAGTTTAGAAAAATGAACGAAGCCGAGTTACATCTAGTAGGATATCAAATCCTACAAATGTATTTATCGTTTTATTTAACCATATTTAGTAAATGTTAAATTTTTGAAAGTCTAAAATGTTTCATTTGTTTGTATATCAAAGAACATTTGTGTGTATAATTTTTATGATATTTTGTGATTCATTTAATTTCATTCTTGTTTCATTTAGTGTTCAATCCCAAGCTTTCTTGATTACATTTAAGTGCAAGAAAAGTCACTTAATTATGATCTGAATACATTCATTATAATGTAAGGTCACATAAAGGATATATTGTGCCTTTTAAAAATAACATTTTTTTTATCTGTTTAAAATTATGTCAAAAGTAGTGCATTGCAATTTTATTACGGTATGAGTTTAAAGCTGCACTCTCATTTTGACAACTTTTTTTATTTTTTGTCTTGGAACGAGCCAATTTTTGCGAAAATCCATGGAAACCAGTTATATAAGACTGCTGCCCAAAATTTAGTTGGCAGATTTTTATATTAAAGTTACAAAATTGATGTTTTAAGCATTATTCTTAAACTGTTAGCAACGGTTTAAACCATAAAACATTAATTTTCGAACGGAAATATGACAAACTACGACCTTATTGTTTGTCAGCAATCTGATATCATTGGTTTGAAGATGTTTACGCAAAAATTTGCTCTTTCCAAGACAAAAAAAAGTTGTAAAAACGGTAAATCTGTGAGAGGGTAGCTTTAAATTATGACAGGAATAATTCAAGGGAATTATTTTTTGTGATTTCTAGCATTAAAATTGTCTGAATCGCATGGAAATTTATAAATTATGTAAGGTATTCTCACATTGGTCACACTTTTGAACTTTGTGCTGTCTTTTTTTGTTTGTCCCAAATTAATACAGCATTGGCTTTACTTGTTGTTTATGAAAGGGACTGTACACCATGTTGGCACCAAAAAAGTTTTTTTTTTACCTGTAACGAATCTGAGGACACTTGTTTAATAAAATATTTTACTCTTTGATATCGTTATTGTAAATAAAATACCAAAATGAAAAAAAAATGCAGTGAAGTGTTGTATCCACTATGTTATGAAGACTTACTTTTACCGGGAGGAATTTTCCAGATATATACCTAACTCGCTAATATCATGTAAGACATACCTAGTAATATTTTTTTAATGGAAAAACACGAAATAACTGCTATTGATAAATCATTTGTAAACTATGGGGATCATCAGTTAGTAAGTTTTAATGCATTAATTGTACACATCGATACCAAGTTTATGTCAATTTTCTTTAAATTTTTGCTTTTTCATCAGTAACTGAGTACAGCCCCTTTAAACTGTACCTTATAATGTCTGTGACTTATCAAATATTTAATAGTAATGGTCTACTACCAAGATTTGTTTTAGTTATCCATGTTTGAAACTGCATTGTGTATGCGATTGGAAAGGTAATCTTGAAAGCTCACTTAGTATATTTTTTACAAATAACATACACCCTGCAAGGTACTCATATTTGGATGATACATACAGATTTGCACAGTCCCCACCAAATGCCCCGCACCCAAGGGACATTAGGTTAAGCCCCATCCACACTGTATTTTCCGGGTAGACCTGGCACTGCGGGGCCACCTGAAAAGTAAAAACATGGCCAATTTCGCCGGCTATCCCCGGTATATCCCCGGATGTGGGAGCCGTGGTTACAATTGACTGGTGCACAATGATCCATAGTGATCCAATCTCATGCCAAGATGATTTCTGGTCTGACAACGCGAGGTTAGTTATTCTTAAGCATAAAAAAGCCTGGACAGCATTTGAGAAAGACTGTTGTGAGGTTAAATCTTCATTACTTTACTATTCCACAACATTGGGTGATAAGGGAACTTTATTGAATATTTTGATTTTAATTTTGTTCCCTAAACGCCACAAGTCAACTGATTAATTAATACAAAATTCAATTCTATCTCCACAATATTCGGCACTGCATTGTTAAATAAAACTCAAAAATTACACTTGTAAATTATTTAACCAAATACCTTTCCCATTTTTGATTTTCATTCTTGGCTAGAAAACAAAAAGTGAGCACGAAGCGTCTTCAGAAAAAGAACTTGTAAAGTATGCACCAGTCAATTGTAACCACGCTCCCCCCCCCCCCCCGACTTTCCGTCAAGTCAATCCCCGGTAAAATCCCTGCCCTGCGAGAACGAACTGGTGGTAACATCCCGTGAATAACCCCGCACCCCGGGGATCTAAGGTAAGAGCAATTCCCTGATATATTTTGAGGGAAGACAAAACCACCGCAATCACCCGGCATTGCGAGGACACTAGTTCTGGCGTCCATAACTTTATTTATATTTATTTTTTTGATGTTTACAACACGTCCAAAAAGGTAATATATAATGTGTTCGCTGAAGTTCTTTAGCTACGAGGACACCTGAAAGGTAAAAACACAGCCCCTTTCCCTAATATATCCCCGAGGGGGCCGTGGTAACAATTGACTGGTGCATTATAAGAGAGGAAATCAAAATTGAGCATGCAAGATTGTTATCAATGGCGATGGTTTATCACAATGTCATGTACTTACACTGAGAGTGGCTCCAAGACCTTTCTATGCACATAGGTAAACAATCATCTTATTCACAGATGCTGTGCACATATTCATACATTTGGCTTCAATTAAAATGAAACTTCATAAATAAGTATGCGCATATTTGATATTTTTTATCTCCATTTTGCAAAATTGAAATCACATGATTTTTTCAAACGAACTTGTTATTGCTTGAAAATTGGCGTGTCAAATTAAAAATGCTACCCACGGTAAGATGAAAATAAACCCGTTTGATGGTGATTATCATTCAATGGCGGCTTTATTGATAAATTTCCTTAATAAAACACTATGATATTCACATAATCAGCATCCAGAAGTAGTGATAACATACATGCCTGAATCATTCGGACGCTCTGATCAGAGTAAATTTTAAGGTCAATAAGTAGACTGGTGCCCTGATTTACTTTTCCTCAAAAATATAATGTTATATACAGGTACGCGGCATAAGGCTTTTAGTTTACATTAATAGTATTTGAACAATACATACCAAAAATCATGTTGTATTTAAGTGCTAAGTGCTAAGTGCCATGCGATGATTAGTTAAAAAACTTTGTATCGAAAAGAAATATCACAGAAACATGCAAATTATGTCGAAAAAAAAAACAGGGACCGACTTCGGACTACCAACATTGTAAACAAAGGATAACAATACTTTTTTAAACCAACTTTCCTGGTTGTTTTCTACTTAGACTGCACGCTTTATTCGCTTTACGTATGAATTTATAAGACATTTTGAATGCGCGACGGGCACCGCGGTTAGCTGATACTGGTTTCTTTTCGGATAAAAGAGAAAGAGGGTACCAGTCTAAACGTTATAACAAACTACCAAACAATTTTATGCCTCTTTTTGTAAATGAACTGAAAATATCATGAATTGAAAATTTCAACATTGCATGTTACTCGAGAAGTATGCAAGCTAAGTTAATGAAACTTGGTTTGTCGTAAGAAGGACATTGTGAGTTTATGCATGTCATTTTATTTTCGGTGAATTCGTGTGGTAGCTATGGCAACATACATAATGTGAACGTCTTTCAATCCATTCGGAAAATATTCATCCTGATGTAACTCAAGAAGTATGCAAACCAGGATATGAAATTTTGTGTTCAATTGGTTAGGGGCCAACAAAAAATTATTCTTATTATTTAAAAACAGTGTTACTATGGCAAAAAAACCCTGTAGGGTATATACTGTTGGTAGCAATACGCGGCGCTCTTGTTAAGTGTGATCTAAAAAACCCATATCAATGCATGAACATGTATTTAACAGATGTTGTCTACGTTCAAAATGCAAATGACTATTATAATACATGTAGTTAGAATATTCAATAACTTGGGGATAAAAGTGTGCGGGATCAAGATTTACGGTAATGATCTTTAAAGGAGGTAAAACAACATTGTAAGCTTCACGTTCTACAGGCGGTATTAGATGTTGGATGAAAATAATTCATATTGAGGATTTAAAGGAACTATTTCATGGTTTGTAAAATGCACTTTTTATGGATTTTTTATTACAATATTACGTGTGGCAAATCACTAGGAATGTTAAAACTAACAAACTGACGGCTGGAATCCATCAACAAATGATGTCCGTGAAGATGGGAGCCTAGCAGGATGGAAGGGTAAATTAGCAGCATGGCAGCATATAGCAGCTTGGCAGCGTGAACTGAGCAGCATAACAGCTTGGCAGACTGGCAGCGTGAATATAGCAGCCTAACAGCATGGCAGCGTAAATTAGCAGCATGGTAGCATAGCAGTATGGCAGCGTGAACTTAGCATTAAAACAGCTTGGCAACATGGCAGCGTGAACATAGCAGAATAGCAGCTTGATAGCCTAGCAGCGTGAACATAGCAGAATAGCAGCGTGGCAGAGTGAAGTTAGCAGCCTAACAGCATGGCAGTCTTGCAGTAGAATAAGCAGCCTAACAACGTGGCAGCGCTAAGTTAGCTGCCTAACAGCGTGGCAGTCCGATAGTTTGAAGTTAGAAGCTTAACAGCGTGGCAGTCTAGCAGCATGAAGTTAGCATATGACAGCCTGGCAGCATGAACATAGCAGTCCGGCAGCCTGGCAGCGTGAAGTAAGCAGTCTTACAGCGTGGCAGTCTGGCAGCATTTAGTTGCCAGGCATATAGTTGAAAGCAAGGCAGCGTGAACTAATTAGCTTGGCAGATTGGCAGCATAAAATTGAAAGTCTTACAGCGTGACAGCCTGGCAGCGTGCAATCAGCAGCCTAACAGCGTGGAAGGCTGGCTGCGTAAACAAAGCAGCCTAACAGCATGCCATTAACACTCTGGCGTTCTTGCAGCTTAAGGTTGGCAGCATAATATTCTGACGCTCAGGCACTGTGAAGTCAGCAACATAACATAAATTCAGATATTCATGATTCATTTTTCAAAACAAAAAGAAATCTTCCATTGCATTGATAATTATCAGGTTGACGGTTTTAGGAAATGGTCAGACAATTGTTTGTGGTCATTTGTTATTAAAACTCATAGTGCTGTATGTTTTCCTAAGATCGGCATTCGAGCTTATAAAGCACATTGAGATCAATCTCTGAAAAATATTTTTCCCTGTAGCCTTTCGGCAAACACACCGATTTTAACAGCATATTAAGCATTATAACTATATATAGTTCTGAAAATATTGATTATGTAGATGTTTTCAAAGTATATTGCGTCATTTATAGACGTGTTTTTCAAAAGAACTAAAATGAAGGAATTTTCATTTTTTATGTTTTGTTATGGGTTTGAAAACAGGAATATCTGAAATTATATTATGTTGCTGACTTCACAGTGCCCTGTTCGTCAGAATGTTGTTCTGCCAACCTTATGCTGCAAGAATGTGAGAGTGGTAATTTCACGTTGTTAGGCTGATGAGCTTTTATGCTGCTTTGTTTAAGCTGCCAGGCTGCCACGCTGTTAGGCTGCTGATTTCACGCTGTAAGTCTGTCACACTGTAAGACTGCAAATGAAACTGTCACTCTGTTAGACTGTCAACTTAACGCTGCTAAGCTGTCATGCTGCTAAGTTCAAGCTGCCTGGCTGCTAGGCTGTCATGCTGCTAACTTCATGCTGCCAGAGTCCACGCTGTTTGGCTGCTTCATTCATGCTGCTGGACTGCTACGCTGTAAGGCTGCTAACTTCACGCTGCCAGGCTGCTGGGCTGCTTTCTTCACGCTGCCAGGCAGCCAGGCTGCTGGACTGCTAACTTCACGCTGCAACGCTGTTAAGCTGTTATCTTCACGCTGTGTCGCTTCCAGGCTGCTGGACTGCTAACTTTACGCTGCAACGCTGCTGGGCTGCTATCGTCATGCTGCCACGCTGTTAGGCTGTTAACTTCACGCTGCCTGGCTGACATACTGCTAACTTCACGGACATCAACAAATGTTGATATATGCTCAAAATATATTGTCTTTGAAGTGCACGATTTTGAAAAGCGTTAGTATCGCGATTCAGCAAAATACTGCTGCGTGAGGTTGACTGACATTATCACGTGATGCTACCAATGTATTCCATCAAGGTTAAAACATCCGTCAGCTTATGTACTAGTCCTTGTGGGCGAGTGAATATGGTATCAGTTGTTTATTTGACGGTACCAGCGTGGGTTCGCTCCCCATCACCACAACCAGGATTTTTAATATTTTAATTCTTGCTTTTTTTTCTGAAATATCGCTGTCATAAAGTAAAATCATTTTAATATAAGTGTTAACAGATACATTTCCGGAATAACTAATTTTTGGTGCCAAAACATGAGCGAGGCCTTTAAGATATGCTGAATGAGTTTATGTTAAAATATGTTGCGATTTAAATGAAAATCCTAATTTCAAATCATTGACTTATAAGTGAAACTCGTACATCAGCCTTAGGATGTATCAAACTGTCGGAGACGATTTTTATTTATGTTTCCCATATTAAAGACAACAAAATTTGGATGTTTTTTTTATATATAAAACATAGTTAACGGAGCTAAATGATTCCACTAGAGCTTGAAATTAAATTTAAATCTTATTTTTCCGATGATGATATGGTTAAAATACAGAAATGCTTTGTCAAGAATATCTGCATATAGATTAGAGGTAGAAGCCGGCAGATGGTACAAACTAGTTACATTACCACAAGGTGACAGAACATGTTTTAATGTTATGTATAAGAAGACGAATTTCACGTTACTTACAAGGATTGATTATTATTTTTTGTTCGGCTATGCAGTATGAACGCTCGGCCGCGATTTTGCATGTGCATAAACCACGTTTTTGAAGAGAGCGCACTCTGTCTTATTGTTGGCAGTCTGAATTAAGTCAGAAGAGATACAGACACAAACGCATTTAGAAAAAGAACGTGAAGAATCGTTACGAAACACCTTAGGCTCTCTCCTTCATTTTATGAAAAAAGAAGTTGATAATACATTTCTGCTCTTTGATAAGGTAGCAGGAAAAACTGTAATGGGCTTCGAAAAGCACTGAAAAAACTCTTGAAGAGTTTTTTTAATTGGTAAAACTCGTGCAATGTACTCTCAGCTTTACGTTGAACAAAGTTCGGATTTTGACACAGTTTAAGGGCTCATTCTTAATTTGAGATGATACCTGAGGCTGGGGCTTCTAGACAGGAACTTGAAATGTAGGATGGAAATTGGTCAGATCCATGTGGACCTCGCTAGAAACAAACTATTAAAAGTTTCGGCAGCTTATGTCAGTTGTATGGTGGCATATAACTGCCGTAAGATAACCTGTTAACGTTCGCGATTTGTTTCGTGTTAACCACTTAATTTTCGCGATAATTATCTAGCTAACTAGTTAATATTTGCGTTACTTTTTTGGTAAGATATATATCATAAGACTAAAAAAAGGCTTGAAAGTGCCCAGAACTGCCACCTATTACCTTTATAAACTGTACAACATTAACCGGTTATCTAGTATTCCACTTAATAAGTAACATACTAACTGGTTACGCATGGAGGGCGTAAACATTTTTTTCATGTTTATATGTTCAAAGAATACCTAGACAGAGAAAGCTCTTTTATCAAACCAGTGTCAGGAGAAATATGTATAATTTTGATATCATTGATAAGTCTGACCACGATGTCCTTGCGTATCGAGGACATTAGTCTGACCACGATGTCCTTGCGTATCGAGGACATTAGTCTGACCACGATGTCCTTGCGTATCGAGGACATTAGTCTGACCACGATGTCCTTGCGTATCAAGGACATTAGTCTGACCACGATGTCCTTGCGTATCGAGGACATTAGTCTGACCACGATGTCCTTGCGTATCGAGGACATCAAACAAGTAAAACAGCATCAATAGATATCATTGATAAGTCTGACCACGATGTCCTTGCGTATCGAGGACATTAGTCTGACCACGATGTTCTTGCGTATCGAGGACATTAGTCTGACCACGATGTCCTTGCGTATCGAGGACATAAGTCTGACCACGATGTCCTTGCGTATCGAGGACATAAGTTTGACCACGATGTCCTTGCGCATCGAGGACATCAAACAAGTAAAACAGCATCAATAGATATCATTGATAAGTCTGACCACGATGTCCTTGCGTATCGAGGACATAAGTCTGACCACGATGTCCTTGCGTATCGAGGACATAAGTCTGACCACGATGTCCTTGCGTATCGAGGACATAAGTCTGACCACGATGTCCTTGCGCATCGAGGACATCAAACAAGTAAAACAGCATCAATAGATATCATTGAAAGAGCAATACTTTAGAGACATAGTAAACAATATTCTGGATAATCTTTTTAATGTACAGGTCAGAGCAGTTACAGCTCTCCATGTATGCCAAAAGTAAATGGGACAAACCGTATTCACATATTACAGTGAATCTTTTGACCAAAACGCATCATACCGAAAACTGATGATTGCATTGACAAAGTAGGGAAAGCGAAATATGTGACGAAATTTGAACTTCTCAACGGAATTCCTCTTACCGACCGAGCTTAGGAGAAATCAGTATTTGTAACACCTGATGGTTTATACAAGTACAAGGTTATACCAATCGGAATGAAGAATTCGCCAGCTTCATTTCAGCCGCGTGTTGATATGGTTATCTCGAGAATTCATGGTTGATTGTTTGAGATAAACTGTGCATAAACAAATTAGGGAAAGCGAAATTCATATGTATGTTACCAAATTTTATCTTCTCGAAGGAGTTCAATATACAGATCGAAAATTCATCTATTAGCTATCAACACTGCTGCCTGAGTCCTGGATCATCTGCGAGCTCGATTTTTAAAATAATAGCAAAAGAAACGAAAACAAAAAGTTTCTAGGGGGAAATGTAGTTCCTTCTGGAGTTTCCGTAACCGATCTAACGTTTATTACGTCTTTACTTTAAGCAGTGCAAAAGTCTATAAATGAATAGCATGCACAAATTGATAAAAACAAATAATTCGATAAATGCCAATTAGGTGCAAATATCGGATTGCTGAAAAGAAAGTGAATAAAACAAATAGCCGGCAGAAATCGGCAGCATTTTGTCAGGATCTTGAAAGAAGTCATAGGGATAACCCGTAGTTCCTAGGAAAAGTAGGACATCTTAGATGCCAGTCTGCGCGGAAAACCTGCTGTTAAATGATATTTCAATATTTTGGATACTGGCAATGGATGGTTAAATGGGAGTTAATGTCTTAACAAGTTAAAAACAACTTTAAATACTAGTATGAAGACTGAATTAGTGATGAAAAAGGCCTTAAATTAGAATGAAAACATGAAGACATTTCTATGTTGATTCAACCTTTACTGTTATAGGGAGTATAATATTACTTTTGATAAACTGTTAGTAAATAAATTTTGTTTAAAGTTGTTACTAGTTTATCTCGTTTATCTCTGTTTGTTACGCTTGGATAATCGTAACAATATCAGTAGTATATAGTATACATTTAACTAATGCATATGGTACTATTCAGGGCAATGGCATCTGCAGATACTCCATGTGTGCCGTCCATCGAAGGCCAGACGCAATCCAAGGTTCTGAAGTTTTCTTCAACCCTGAGTACGTACGTCACGCTGCTTGGCTATTCGCTTGGATTCACAGATATCTGGAGGTTTCCTTTCTTAACCTACAGGAATGGCGGCGGTAAAACTCTTCTTTTTGTAAACTAACTCTTTGCTTTACCACCCGTTAACCTTGTGCCAATGTTATTATTTTAGATAAATAATTATTTATCTTAACAAAATGTTCTTTCAGGAGCGTTTTTAATCCCTTTTATCGTTATGGCATGTGCCTGTGGCGTTCCTATTTATTTTATGGAATACTCAATTTCGAAGTTTTCTGGAAAAGGCCCTTTAAAGGTTTGGGACATTTGCCCGCTGTTTCGTGGTAAGACATTTGTAAATGACTATACAATAAAACTATATAATTGAATATTTCGAATACGAATCAGTGATTCGTCATCATCGCCTTGGCGCGAATGTGCAACCGGACTTTGACCGACAATAACCAAAACTGAAGGTGACTTTAATTCATCGCACACTAACTAAACTACGGGGTTTATAAACAAGACAGGTAACCAACATTGTTGCAACTAGTCTAATTTATTTGTTAATTCATTACATACGTTTGTTGTTTGCTGTTGAAAAATTCTTTCTCCAACCGTGGCAAATCCCTCAAGCGTGGCAATTTTATTCCCATCAAGTCTAATTTATATCTAGGAGAGCACGTAGGCGGAGCAAATTATAAACGTCACTCGAGTTAGGTTTAGGGTTAAGGTTAGTTGGGCTTATGAAAGGTAATGGTACAAAGTCGCTGCCTTATTTAACTATGTTAGTTGGCGGACCATTTTCGCCCCGGTGGGAGAAAAAGCATCTACCATAGCCGCTCGTGTAAGATAGGTTCATCCCGACCCTCGCGCAGGGTGTTTTGCGGAAACTCGGTAAACCTCGTTTCCGCAAAACACCCTACGCTCGGGTCGGAATGAACCTATCTTACACTCTCGGCCATGGAAGATACTTATAATCTGAGGTGGGAGAAAATCATTTGCCACAGTTGTAAGGCTGGTTATATCTCTGAGGCTTACATATACAATCTAGAATCCGTTTCCACATATTTTGTCGTGAAACCGACGCTCATAATATATACTTATTTATTATGTAAACGTCAAGAATGTGTCTGAACCTTCTTCAATCGTTTCCATAGGCGTTGGGATCTCGATCTCCATAGCATATGCAATGTACATGATTGGGACAAGCATTCTGAGGTGCTGGCTTTTCGTGTTCATCTTCTCCACGTTTCAAAGTCCTATACCGTACACTACATGCGACAATAAATGGAACAGCGACACATGTAGATGGTACAACCTTACAAAAGCCACCAGCCAAAATGATTGGCAGAATCTAGATTCAAGCAATCATTCAAGTCATAGCATAAACGTTACTACGTCAACAGAAGTTGCCATAGCGTTCACAAGAATGTCGTCTGTGGAGGAATTTTGGCAGTGAGAATAAAATGCCCTTGTCTTTGAAAACTATTAAATTGTATTTTCCATTGCGTCTTTATTTCTTAGAAATGTATTCGAATCAAAGTAATGAATACTATCTTTGGAAATATGTTTTAGGTATGAAGTATTGCAGTTGTCGAGCGGTATCAGTGATACAACAAACTTCATGTGGAAATATGTTATTTTAATGATAGCATTAAGGGTTATTGTCATGGCAGCTACTATCAAAAGTATAAAGACCATGGAAAGGGTAAATTTGTTGATTATACTTATAAATAATTGAAATATTTTACGAGGTGTCTTTGCTTATAAATCATATTTTTAAATGATTCTTTTTTCGCAATTCGTGCAAAAGTCTGTCTTAAAAATATGTAAAAACATGTTTTTAGCGCTTTGCGTTCGTTTCAAATAAAGCAACTGTGGTAGCGTTAAGTGGAGTTTCAATGTTTGAATCGTTTTACATAATTTATGTTATACATGCATAGCACCGACGAAAGTACATTACTTCTCACTATTAAAGCAAAAATGGTTATACAAATTTACCGATAATTATCCCTGGAAGTATTTTACCACACATAACGCAATACGTCAAACCAAACTGTAAGTAACAACTACTGTCGATGTTGACGCCATGTTATTCATTTCTGCCAATGTAAACATACATATATTCTTATGGGACTGTGTTCAATTGTACTTTTGTGGAGAAGTTTTGCCAGGACAACATTATTTGCAGTATGCAGTTGATATATATGTAAAGATTTTAAAGAACAATCCATTACATATTGGTTTTGAATGTTCTTTCGTAGACTTGCCATTACTGTTCATTCTACTCATTTTGTACAGCTTTTTCAGCAAACTAATTGCTGAATGATGCTTCAAGCTCCAAACTGTATATCGCCAATGTCATTGAACATGCTTTGCTTCTTCTGTAACTGTCATATTTGTTCAGTATGTGCATTTGCTACGTAATGTCATGGTTAAAATTAGTGTGAAATGATTACTCTTGAGCTCATATTTCTTTTGTGTTTAATAATTTCATTTACCTAAAAAATATTTCAGACAAAAATGTAACAATTGGCACATTATAAATGAGTACGATCCAGCCTGTATATAGGGTTGGATGCTGTTTTACAACTAAACCATCGGTGTATTTTTCTGATTCCAGGTGTTTATAGTGACTCTTACGTTTCCCATTCTGTTTGCAATTGGTCTGTTCATCCGGTCACTCTTGTTGCCCGGGGCAGTGGATGGGATATACTATTTCTTTTACCCCGATTATAAGGCTTTGTTGACACCGAGGGTACACATGCACGTTATGTATTTATTACATTGTTGTTTAATATACTAGTTCACTAAATGAGTTAATGTGATGCTATTTATCCAGTGTTGTCCTTTCTAACAAGAACACGAAATACATATTATTTTCAAGAATACGCTTTAAATATGCAACAAAATCTGTTTTATTAATTGCACATCTTTAAGGTTTGGATTGAAGCCACATTGATGGTGTTCTACACATTGACTTTTGGATGGGGAGGAATTATGCTGCTTGGGTCGCATTCTGAGTTTCGACAGAGTTCCTACAAGTGAGAAGAGTTTCGCGTGTTTTTAATACAAGAGACAAGTCTATTATTTATTTCAATATAGGAAAAGAGGTAACTCAGTATCGCAAAATGCACCATATCGGGCTAGGAATTGTTACAATTCTCTTATGGGAATAGCCACAAACCCCCTTGTAAACACTTTGGACCGAATTAATTTCGGTTCTTAGGGAAGGGCGCAAGTCAAAAGGCTACGCCCAAAAGATACGACCCCTCTAACGTCAAATCTTGGATCTTAACCCGGATACACACAGCTATAAAACTTACGGTTATATGACGTTGTGGTAAAGAAGGGAAGCAACCAATACGTTTTTATTGCTTTACATCTTGAATATATATCATAATAATGTCTCATTATCCATCTTTGAATATTTTTCTTATATATTTTTTTCTTGTATATTCCACCTAACCCATTATCATCATTATTATTTTGTTTTAAACATGTTTTAATGTGCATATTGTGTATTGCATTGTTTTGTTAGATGCTTAAAATGAGCCTTGACTAATGCGGGTTTAACGGATTCAGTGGTGGATCCAGGACTTTCTAAATGGGGGGGATGCACAACTAATTATAAACATATTTAACTTTTTTTTTTAATGCATTATTTTAATCATATAATGACATGGCATAAACATTTGTCTTCACTGTCAATGATGTTTGGCAGATCAATTGAATTAAATAGATAGCATTTACTGATCTAAGATAAACCTTTCAAAAACAACAAAGATAACTTGCCGGTTTGAGGAATCGAACCAGGGTCGACGGATTTACAGGCTAAGTCGTTAACCACTCGTCCATCTGCTACACGCATATATATATATATACCGTAGAATAATTTAATGATATATAAACTTACAGTATATACTCAACGATGCTGTAGGTACTTCGGATGTAATTGTCTTTTAAGTTAAATGAAGTAAAAACAACTTGACAACAAATTCCAAAAAGGGTTTCAAATAAATTATTATATACCAATTTACAAAGGCTCTAGCATAATTCCGAGAACTAGACGATAATAAAGGCCGAAATGGAAAGTTTCAAGGCGGCAACTTTTTGAACTTAAACTTTTGTTAAATGTCTTATGCACACACATATCTTGTTGACACACAATGATATATTTAAAAGAAATGACGAACATATAATGTGCACATGTTAACAGTTTAAAACAACTTATATTTCTGGTATGTGATATATTCTAAAAACAGTAAACTTACGCGTATAACTGCAGCCATATTTGTCTACTTTTGATCAGTTGTCTATGTTAAATGCGACGCCGATTTTTCATTATCGAATGTTCGGGCCCCGATGTCATTTTCAAGAGACTTTTTCGTGTCTTATACTATATTATACTCGATAATCAGGTTCAATTGTTTATTTGCACAAATGCTTATCTAAAATTGTGACAAAACAACTTATTTGTACAGTTAAATCAATAAAAATGTGCCCCCGAAAACACATTACTTGCCGGCCCGCTGTGGGGTGGGGGTGGCACGGGCTCTCTGTGCCCCCCCCCCCCCCACACACTCCCGGTAGATCCACCAATGGGATTATAGTTCTTCACTGTCTGAGAACGCGATGTAATGACGAAATGGATTGTATTCATACTTGGCCTGTACCCCTCCTTAGACTTCAAGTTAAACATCATGTTCAGGCCATTTAAAATATTCATTTCCCAAAGTCAAAGTACTCCCGGGGGTATGAGAGTATGCCGGGCTACGCGCCTGCAAGACAAGGATTGATAATTGATTTAACTCTTCACAGGAACTTTTAATTAACATTGTGACTTCATCAATACATCATAGAAACGACTTCGAACAAGAGTGTTTTCAACAGTAAACTTCACTGTGTAAAATTTCCCGTAGGCACAAAATCGTTTCAAGGATTTTGTTATGAAACGGCACCTTTATCCAACCTACAAATATTGAAAAAGGCCGTAAAACAATTCCGTTGTCACAGCAAGATATTTTTTTCGTTTAATATTCGTACGTTACAAATCCATATCAGCGTTGCATTTCAAAGACAACTATTCCATTGAACGATTTGTTGTAGAACATCAATCATCTGTTCGCTTCTGGATATTGTTATTGCCGCTTTCAATGGGCTTGTGGTGTTTTCCGTACTTGGCAACATGGCTCATACCTACGGTTTACACGTTACGGAAGTTATTAATGCTGGTACGTTTCGCTTGTCCGCATAACAGTCGAGGTGTTGTCAAATTTTGTTTTCATTTTGAAAAAGTTGGTACATAAATATGAACATCTGTATTATTAAATTCTTAGAATTGCATTTGTGAATTATATGGTGTATTACATATTTTATTCAATATACAATTTCTAGGTTTTTCAACGGGTATGGTCACGTACATTACGGCTTTAAGCGCATTGCCTTTTCCACAGCTTTGGATTTTTCTCTTCATAGTGTCGGGCATCTTGGCAAGCTTGGACAGTCAGGTAAAAATGCTTTAGACAGCAAGGTAATGAAACATTGATAACAATATAAAAATATGATTCAAACAATTCATCAACATGTTGCAGCTAGTTTGTTTGGCAGTTGTCAATCGGCATTAAGCTTTAGATCCCAATAAGCATAAGGGACCGTTTTCAATATTTATTTACTTATATCAGCGTTGTATATCGATACTACACCATGCACCCAGTTCACCGATACAGCAATCTCCTACGTAACGATTTCCCGACGTGCAGAAAAGATTTCTGCGACCTCGTATGGAAATTTCAAGATTTCAGTATTTTTTAAACATATAATACACGTATTTATGCCATATGTTAGTAAATGTAAATTACATATCGATGTTTTTAAAGTTAAAACAAAACAAAAAAGAAATCTGCATAGCTTTTAAGAATTATGGCTGTGATTAATGTACGGCAAACGAAAGTAACCGCTGTATGGAGTTTGAAATCGATGCACAGCCTAGACGATGTTGTTTCGTTTACAGATGGTCCCGGTTGACATGGCTGTTCAAATGATTTGTGATATGTTCCCAAATATGACATTTAAACTAAGGATGATTGTCCTTTGCACGGTGTCCTTTCTGATTTTCCTGTTCTCTTTACCAACGTGCACTGGGGTAAGATTTCATCGGATGTATAATTTATATCCAGTATAAAAAATTCTTGCATGTATTTAAAATAATATTTAACACACAAATATATTTGTTATTATTGTTGTGCTTAGCTGTGACTTCGTCGTATTTTGTTTAAATTATCATTAAGAGATAACGATTTCCAAGGTCTCTGTTTCAGTTATTAGCTTGAGTTTTATAAAGGTGTTTATTAATACTTTTCAGGCAGGTGCCTACATTTTTTTGCTGGTAGATTGGTACGCTGGCTCTTGGACCGGACCAATTATGGTGTTGATCGAACTCCTAGCCGTGTCTTGGATTTACGGTAAGTAAACACCCTGGTTTGAACGACGACGCCGACAACGAAACTGACAGCGGAGCCTATATTCATTTACGTCTAACGTCTGGAGCCTGAGTTTAATGCTCAAACTCAGAAAGTCGATGCTTAAATTTTACTATATTTCATTTGATTTTTTTTTCGACAAAAGTTCTGTTTATACATATAAATGAAGCTATTACACTAAGCATTTCAAGTAAATGTTTGTAATTAGGATGTTTCATGTCTTTGAAATCAAGTGCAAAATCTTTATTCTACCGAATGTAGTCCTATTCTCTCTGTAAATTGTGTTCCTTTCAAAGGGTTGGATCGGTTAAGTGCTGACGTTGAGCTAATGACTGGCACGCGCTTACCTGCTGTGTATCGATGGGGACTTGCATTCAGTTCGCCTGCAATAGTTCTGGTAATTATCAGCAATTATCTGTTCGGCATAAGCGTTTGCGTCGGCGTCCGGTAAAAGTTTTAGGGCAAGCTTCAATTTTCACTTATAACTCCATTACCCTTCATTCCATTTACTTAATAATTTTGAGATTTCATAACTCCATATTATCCTTAATATAAGTTATGGTCCTGAATTGACTTTGGAACTTAGGTATAACGTTCTAGGGCACATGTCTGGTTATAGTTTATAGGCAAGTTTGGATTTTCACTACTTACTTCTATAACATCATTAAATTGACATAATACTTCACACCCTTGATTGACTTTTTCTTTTCTTTTTTATTGGTTTTGACATGCACTTTTTAGCTCACCAGAGCTCAAGGTGAGCTATTGTGATCGATCATTGTCCGGCGTCCGTCCGTCCGTCAACAATTGCTTAAAAAACATCTCCTCTGAAACTACCACTCCAAATTCAATGAAACTTTACAGGTAGCTTCCTTGGGTGACCATGTACAACAATACAACAAGGGGTCACGATTGATCAACAACAACAACAACAATAAAATGGCGGACTTCCTGATTTGCTTTAAAAAACATATCCTCTGAAGCTACCAGTCCAAATTCAATGAAACTTTACTGAAAGCTTCCTGGGGTGACCCTCTACAAAAATAACAAGGGGTCACGATTGATCAACAAGAACAAGAACAACAACAGCAACAACAACAAAATGGCTAACTTCTTGTTTTGCTTTAAAAAAAAACCCATCTCCTCTGGAAATACCATTCCAAATTGAATGGAACTTTACAGGAAGCCTCCTTGGGTGACCCTCTACTAAAATACAACAAGGGGTCACGATTGATCAACAACAACAATAACAGCAATAACAACAAAATGGCCTACTTCCTGTTTTGCTTTAAAAAACATTTCCTCTGAAACTTCCAGTCCAAACTCAATGAAACTTTACAGAAAGCTTCATTGAGACCTTATACAAAAATACAACAAGGAGTCACGATTGATCAACAACAACAACAACAACATAAACAAAATGGACAACTTCCAGTTTTGCTTTAAAAATCATCGCCTCTGAAACTACCAGTCCAAATTCAATGAAACTTTACAGGAAGCTTCCTTGGTTGACCCTCTACGAAAATACAACAAGAGGTCACGATTGATAAACAACAAAAATAACAACAACAAAATGGCCAACTTCCTTGTTTGCTTAAAAAACCCATCTTCTCTAATACTACCAGTCCAAATTCAATGAAACATTACAGGAAGCTTCCTTAGGTAACCTTCTACGAAAATACAACAAGGGTCACGATTGATCAACAGCAACAACAATCTGGCCAACTTTCTGTTTTGCTTTAAGAATCATCTTCTCTGAAACTACCAGGCCAAATTCACAGACACTGGCATTGAGATTGATCAACAACAACAACAACAAAATGACCGACTTACTGTTTTGCTTTGAAAAATCTCTGAAACTACCAGGCCAAATTCACTTTACAGGTAGCTTTATTACATGAACCTTTACAAATATAAAACAAGGCATCGTCATCAGTAAAGATAATTTCATGTTTAAATTGCAACATTTCTATTAATGCTTTATCACAGAGTTGTGGCCCTTTGCTAAGGTGAGCGTTTTAGGGCCATCATGGCCCTCTTGTTATGTTTATTAACCATAGTGAAACCCGGTCATATGAAATGGTGTACGCTGTTGTTGGGTAGGCCTGGCATGAGGGCGGTTTCAAACTCACCTATGATATGGAATAAATTTATTTAGGTTTGACAAATGGTGACAACTTGGTAAAAAGGAAGAGCATTATGGAGACTTTTCATGGGATTGCGTTAAAGGCCCCTAGGATCAAGGCCAAGGTCACTGTTACTAATAAAACGAAAAGTGGTCGGTACTGAATAACTTCAATAACGTTTGACATATTGCAAACCAAGCAAATATGAAAGGTTTAAAGATAGCTTTCATGGGATTGTATTTGGGGGTCAGAGAGTCAAAATCAAGGTCAAGGTCAGTGAAACTAAAAAAATAATGATTAGTACTGAATCACTTAAATAATAGTTAATGTTCACATATTGTGACCAAACTTGGTATAAAGAAAGAGTCTATGGAGACCTTTTATTGGATTGCATTTGGGGCTAATAGGGTCAAGGTCAAGGTTACTGTTGCTAAAAATAGATAAAAAAAAATGAACTGAAAAATGTAGGATGTGTTTAAGGAGGCTTAACATTGGGTTGCATTTAGGGTTCCTAGGGTGAAGTTCAAAATAAATAAAAAACGACAAAATTAAATCTCACAAAGACGGCTGAAGCTCTTCTGTCAATCATTGAAAACCTGGTTCTGTCGCATTGCTGTGTTTCTTGTCTTTATATTTTATTTTATTTTAAATATTTTTATTGTTTTTGACAGGCACATGTTCCATTATTATTGTCTTCATTTCTAAGACAAAGCGGCGTATAGTCGAGCGCGTTATCCTTTTACAGCTCTTGTTTATAGTACTGGTGACCATAATTTTAATAATATAATGATTTCATACGCGTTATAAAATTCTGATTATACTTTAGGTGATATTTTTAATGAGTTGTGTAAAGTACGTTCCCCCTAACTACGGGTCGTATCATTACCCTGGTTACGCACAAGTCCTGGGTTGGGGAATGGTGGTGATCATCGTGGCCCCGATACTCGGATTCGCCGTTCTCAACATCTACCGGGCCAATGGCACCTTAACGCAGGTATAAACACTATTTGCCGAAATGAATATAATTAATAAACATAATTACTTGTCTAAATGCCGCTAATTATTCAAAATTACCTTATAATTTGATCATTATGCATGTCTGTGATAGGATAGTTTGTCTTGTTCAGTTGGATAACTGTTCTTAAAATAAACCATTTCTCTTCTTATGTCAAACTTAGAGAGAAAGTTGAAAGAGTATATTTTTTTATGAGGAATATCTTTCAGCGAGTTAAGTCTCAGCTCAGACCAACAGAGTCATGGGGTCCTTCCTCGGTTGGTCATGCTAACAATTACCTAGAACACAAAAAGCAGTACGCTAATAGAACACTTCGTGATCTGATGTGCTATAATGTGCTTGGAAGATACCCAAAGAATTCGGACATGATGTCACATGTTCCCCAAGAGCTCAGTCTTTTGAGCGAGGAAAATAATATGCTATAATAAAATGCTCCATTGTTTAATTGCATTATAAATTTAACACAAACTTGTTCGGTTTACATTGCACTTTTATTCTGGTGATACACATGTCATCCAAAGTAGTTTGTTATAATGTTTTTCAGCATCATTATTTGTTTTCAATCTATCTTTATTTTTGTTTTATGGTGTAGTATTATACTTTCCTGCTCCTGTTCCTGTACTTAAACGGACCACGACGTGAAGAAACTAATTGCACATTTTCTTTTTTGTTTAAATTATAGTGGGCACAATGCATTAATTTCTTTCATTTTTTTTATTATGATAATTGAACATTATGTTGTATGCAAATATTATTGAACTTTTTTTCAGTAATGAATACATTTACACATGTATTTACGCTGAGACTTATATATATATGTTCATATGGTCAATCTTATCCAAATGTATCTAAATACATCAATAGAAACCACAAAGACAGAAGTATACTTTGAATCAACTGTTATTTTGATTTACTATTTTGTTTCAAGATACATTCCTTTGTAGCATTATTGGCACACCTTCCTTAAGAGCTATTTCGTAATTTTCTATAACGCTTTGTTCCTTTCTGATGTTTTTTTCATTTAGAAATTCATATATGTTAATGCCAAGATCCCCGTATCAGGGACTAAAACTGTGTCTGCTTGGTAACAAACAATTATACCACGTGATGTTTGTACAACGTTCCTGCTCTTTGAAGACATTCAGACTATGAATATGAGTCGTTATATGATACCAGACATACCTTTATATTATTTACTGTCGTAACAAGTAAATAAATTTATATGCCAAGGATATGTATACTGTTATTTAAGAAATATGTGCACTTATCTTATTCGTATCATATGTATTGTTGCTGTTTTGGTCAATGGCAAATCACACAAGTAACTAACAACGCTCCATGTTATTTCCATCCATTTTATTCAGATTTTATTAGTCTTTTGTTTGTTGGATTATGTATTGCTCACAAACCTGTTGAACTTGGGTAAAGACACAGTATAACCGAAAATCGATGTGATTATCAATATATTTCCGATAATTTCGATATTTCTTAATCATTTCCGTTTTTGAATTTCAAGTCCGTGTGAAAGACGACTTCTGCGGCTCAATTTCGTTTTATTATTTGATTGTATTCACATTTTATTTCGCAGAGTTAATTGATAACTCAATGCAGTATTCATAGTCTTTATTTATAATAAATTAATACCGCGATAGCTGCATTTAGTCATGCGCGGAAAATTATTATTTCAGAAAAACATGAAACACGATGATAAAGCGTTTACCTGTGTCTATCAAGTTATTGCATACTGTGCCTTTTTCTTCGTTGTTTTATTTAACCGGTGTACTGTTTTTTTCAACGTTTATTAAACTTGTTAACATCTATTTGAGTTGTCTTCCCGTCGAACTAGATTTTGACACGCAATTGTCAGAGCACATGCAACTTTTATTTGATTTGGCATTGAGAAGTTTCGCTACCTGTGTTTATTTTTTTAAAGACACAATGATCAAAGACTAAAGGCCCCCCCCCCAAAAAAAAAACAAAAAAAAACAAAAAAAAAAACAACAACAACAACAAAAAAACAACACCAACAAACAAACAAACAAAAACAAACAAACAAACAAAAAACCCGTCAAATCCTAGACCCACCCATGCAAGAGGCACACATTACAGGAAAAAATCAATATTTGTATTATAATAACGGCAAGGAAAGATTATGCGTTCTCTATACACGATATTCCAAATTTTGATCGCTCAAAATTACAGCGTACCCAATATTTTTAAGAAATGGAACACAATAAATAATTAAAATAATCTATACCCATCCTCGAACCCAGCAAAATATCAATTCAAATCAAGCAAATATTGTTTTAATACTAATGTAATATTTCTTTCGTCAATTTTGTTTACCAATTCTAATTTTATTAATTGTTTTTATAAAGTGGATAGTGTCAGAGACCAGTCTGTTTCGCTTGAAGACAGATCGTTTTCCAGGTAAAGAGTGAAGACCACGCTAGGTTGTTGACAAATTTTGAGGCATGGATGTGGTAAAAAACAACAACATCGGTCAATCTGTTTATTGTTGTATGAATTTTCCAGAAAGTTCGTATTACGTATTACAACGACAAACAGCTCAAAATATATTTGAACGATTATATCACATTCTATTTATGTTCGAGCAGTTATTGTTTTTGAAATATAATTGTTTGGTATAAAAGCAACTGTTAGACATCAGATTCAAAGTTCCAGAAAACGTTTAAAAAACGGGATTACACTTTTTTTATTTAACTATAAATAGTTGTTTATTTCAAAATACACCTTTATAAACATATGTTACCTTTTTTAAATTTCAAATTATTGTTTTGGCAACATTTTCTGATTCAACCTGAAGTGTTTTGTTTGGATCAAGGGAAGTGACTACTATGGATTTTAAGAGAAATTCTTAAAATTGATTTTTTTACTCCTTATTTTGCAGTGCAAATATCAAATTGATATTTTCACTGTCATTATTTCACTGATAAAACTCCACATTGCATCGAAAAACATGCGATATACTATCGTGTTTTCACCATCGTAGTGTCGCGTTTTAGCCATCCTAGTTTCGTGATTTCGCGTTGTTGTTTTCGTAGTATCGTACTGTCACGCTTTCATCATCATACTGTCGTGTTTTCCTCATCGTAAAGTCGCGTTTTCATCATCGCACTGTCGTGTTTTCATCAGCGTACAGTTGCGTTTTCATCATCGTACTGTCGCATTTTCATCATCGTACTGTCGCGTTTTCATCAAAGTAGTATCGCGTTTTCATCATCGTACTGTCGTGTTTTCATTATCATAATGTCGTGATTTCATTCTTGTACTATCGCCTTCCGGCGCGCATGCTCATAAAAGAATTTCCCATCCATGTGACAAAATGTCGGTTTCAAGGGTGCTTGTATTAAGTCTTTGAATCATGTCTTCAATTGAAGAATTCACGTATTTTGAATTCATCATCATCATCATCATCATCATCATCATCATCATCATCATCATCATCATCATTATCTCGTTATCATCATTGTCATCATCGTCGAAGCATAATTATTTGCATTGTCGTCTTTGCATTATTGTTATTATAATTATCCTTATCTTCGTCGTGACGTCGCATTATCATTATTAGTATTATCGTTGTAGTCGTGTCACAACATTATGTCATTATCATAACCTTGGTCGTCGTCGTCGGATTATGATTATTATTATAATAAACATTGTCGTCGTTGTCGCATCATTGTTACTATCATCATCACCATCACCATAATCATAATCATAATCATAATCATCATCATTATAATGTTGGTGCACTTATTTTAAAGATCTTTTATGATACCCGTACTCTAATAGGGTTAGTTATAAGTTCAAACGGTTCTCTTCTCAAATATTTAGACGCTGTGGCAAGTAAAAATATACAATCAGTCATGTCACTTAAAAGCATTACCTCTGAAGGGTACCATTAAATATACAGTTTGATTTATTTGACGCATATGTACTCCCTGTGCTCGAATATTGCTCAGAGTTATGGGGATTTGCTGCAGCTGAAAGTCTGGAACGATTATACAAAAAGTTCCTTACGCAGATTTTAAATGTCCAAATAACGACTAATAATTTGTCGTTATATGGAGAAGCTGGACGCTTTCGATTAATAATAAACATAAAAGTGAAAATATTGGTTTAAGCCAATGAGCAGCTTTAATCCAAATTGTATATTGTATGTGACTTACCGAATGCTTTTAGACGAATGTGAAAAAGGTCATGTAAATTGGTAAACCAAAGTAAAACTGTTATTACAATCAGCCGGTTTTAATGAAATTTGGTTGTATTGAGACCCAGTGATTAATATACCATGTTTTACAAGTCAGTTAAAATTAATACTGAAAGATATCTAAATAACACAATGGAATGAAGGTCAACAAGTCTTACTCTGTTTCGTGCAGTGATATCCACTTTGAAAAGTCTTGCTACCTGTGCGTCGTTGGCAATGTGAAACACAGACATGCGTTAAGCGTTTAATTAAGATTATCCTCACACAGGCTTAAAATCGAAGAAGGCCGTTATAGAAACATAACCCGACATGAAAGGAGATGTGATGTATGTTCATTGAATGACATTGAAGATGAATATCATTTTGTACTAATATGTGAAAGATATAACACTTGAGAATTCATTATATACCTAGATATTATCAAACCCGACCTGGTATGTTAAAATGTATTACTCTTCTTAACTCTAAAAAGAAGTTATTGTTACACAAACGGGATATATTTACTATTGTAATAAATTACTGCATTGACATTTTGACTCTGCACAAGTGCATCTTTATTTGCTGTTTCATTCTCATAAACACTATGTATACATGTCAATCCACAAATAATATAATACAACGCTAGTGTATGCAAGTAATCATTCATAGTTTATCTTGTGAAATAACAATTAGTTGTACGTATGTACCGATTTTAGGAATTCCTAAAGTTGTCATGGAACTGTCATTTCCGCCATTTTGAGATCTGGGAACTTGCAAGTGCGGCATGATACATCGGTTCATTTTCAGAACATGAATGTTATTTACAACTTTTAATGTAATTTTAAACTGTCTTATAATGTTATTTGTTAAGAGCAAATCGTTATTCAACAGATGCATCACATGATGCATTACTCTGAACTGATATTTTTTTTAACTATTTTGTAACATCCGCGCGTTCCTAAGTCGGAAGTCCAAGGTTATGCAAATTATTTTGATTGTGACTTTTGCAAATGAACTAAGGTCACAAAGCATTAAATTGATATTTCCATGACGATAGTTATTGCCCTTTGTTAATATTTGTATGTTGAACTCGATATTTATGCATAATATTGTTGTTTGCTCGACCGAAGTACTGCCTTCTAGGATTAGGAATTCCAAGCACCGATGCCATTGGCTGGTAATTTCCTAAAGACTTTTTGATTGGTCAGAATTCCTAATTCCTAAAATCGAAACCGACTGTCGAGTATATAAGGCGGCGCAATCTGGCAGTGGATATCTTATATTTTGATCCCTCAACCATTTACATTCTTACATGACAAGATCTTAGAAATCCTAAAATGGCAACGCCATATGTAATTCCAAAACTGGTAGGCACTATTTAAACACAAACTAAATATATTCTACAGTTATATTGGTATTTAAAAGCTAATATTATTTATTTACTGAGAAGATAAAAAGCTGATTATAATTACGCAGACATGATAATAATAATTGTTTTGCTTCCAAAGAGACACTGCGTTGCGCCGCTATGAATCCGTTAATGTATATGCATGTGTTTCATGTATACTGAAAAGACATAAATTAGATGCCTTCGAAAATGAAAGACTTTGTTTGTTTGTTTTGACGAAATTGTTCCATCGGTCAATTTGAATAGAAGCCATCCTGACAAAGACAAAATGTGTTGCACTATAAAGGCAAATCAGACCAGAGACTACATAGTAATAGCGGATCCAGGGGGATACCGGCGCGCGACCTCCTAAAATCGTTCAAGTATGATTGTTTGTTCAATAAAAAAATAGAAAAATAGAATACGCCCGAAATGCACCACTTCGGAATTTGTTAAGATTTTCTTTGGGGAAAACACCCCTCCCCCTGCCAACACTTTAAACCAAATAATTTTCGGTTCTGATGGAGGGACGCAAGTTAAAAAATATCACTTTTCTCTCTCAGTTTTTAATCTATGTTTCTAGAGGCCTTAACAAAAAAGTTGAGTGTATAAGCTGAACGATTCCTTGTTTACAAAGTGAAAATAGATAATTGCGTGACTTGAAACTGTGTTTTAGTCAAAGTGTACCATTCTTGTATCTATTTAAGCTATTTTTCATTTAATTTTTGCTATCTTTTCTTTTAATAAGTTTAACATGTTAAGACAAATGGGGAGTTACAAAATGTTTATGTTACAAATGTTATTGACCAACACTTTTGGTATCAGCATTCATTCCCAGAAAAGGTGTTCCATTGTCTCCACATATTCAGAACAGAATTGTAATAAGTTTTTCAGCTTACATTGATACAGTATCTGTTTGTTGGTTTTAGTCTGTACATGTTTTTGTACTGTGAGGTTCTTGTTGAAGTATTATAGGTACATATGGTACATACTAATGGTATTGTAAATATTTGATTCCAAATATTTGTCTCGAAATGTTTTCATAGCATCTGATTTCACTTATATTCTTTACCATGTCGATTTTTTTCAATCAAGTTTAAAGTAGTGGCGATTGGTATCTAGTGGTTTGCCCTTTGCAGAATAATTAAGCGGATGTGTTTTAATTGAAATCTGAAAATGCCACCATTTTCTACAAATGAACCATTTCCGACTATAAAGTGAATATTTGTACCTCGACGGGAAGCAGACGATTTAAAAATCTATTTACATTGTAGTTTTGTCTTCTGGAGGACAATTAAGCGGATGTTGTTTTGTTATAATGAAAAAGGTTACCGTTATTGGGTGAATGTCAATGATGACGTATATTCGCATTATTTCTGTTTTTGAGATCTTTTTATTTGTTACATATTATATTATTTTAATTTTTCATCTGATGTTTTATCTACTCAGACATAATCTTTTTTAAATTTTGCATGTTGCTCAGTAATGTATAATGGCGATAGGTAATAAAGATAAAAGATTGAAGTAAATAGCGAACACATTTTTGTATATTGTTAACATTCCGAATGTGAAAATCGTATGTTACTCTTCCTTTAAAATACCCTCACAAAAAACTCATTTTGAATGACAGCTTTATATAATTGTTGTTGCGGTTTTAGAAACATCGGCCTTATTATTCTCCAACATTGTTTCGCAAGAAAGCTATGTGATATTTGAGTGTGTTGAAATATGTATGCCCTACACACTTTCGCCATTGTCTGCTGCTAAAAATACATCCCTTTTCCAATATTTTCAACAAATAGGTACATTTAACTCGACGACGGACGATATATTGTTGTTGCATGTACTGGGAATAACCCCACACTATTCTTCCCGCGGAAATTTGCATCACGGAAAAATTCGTGAAAAAGGATCTCAAGGAAAACGGCGGAACAAATTCAAACCGGTGCATGCTTTTATATACACCGAAACATGCAAGTCTCCTATCTCAATTGGTTATTGTTAAAACCCTGTCCCCATAGCGCCATCAGCGCTTTGATCAATATATTTTTATATAGCTTTCATATATTTCTCTCTGCTACAAATTCCTATTTTCACATTCTTATCGCACTATTTTCAAAAGGATGCGTCCGACTTTGCCGGGGATGAGATTCGTCTGTAATTGCCGGGTTTGACAACATTGTAACATTTGGTATTTGTATTTTCACTTCTTTTCACTGACCTTGTCGGCGAGAGAGTGGGCACTTGGTTGTCAGTGTTAATACATATTTTTATGAATTGCAAAGGAATACTTCGTGTCTTTGTCATTTTTAAATCATAAGTAGAAATTCAATCAAACTTCACATAATTGTAGAACATCCTAAAAAAGTGTGGGACGTGCATATTCGTGTTGTTACCTGAAAGGTCAATGTCATACTTGTAGTTCAATAGCGCACATAATGTATTTCATAGCACCAGTTCGTGTCTCAGCCATAAGTCTCAAGCTACATGCATTTACAGTCGAACTCCCTTGGCCAAGCGGGATTGTATTCCTTCAGTATTAAGAAATCGGTCTTTTACATCTAGTTCGAGCAAACGAAGAATTCGAGTCAAGCGAGTTCGAGCCAACGGGGTTCGACTGTTTTTGCATAAGTCAGCCTTCACAAAAGTGTGAGTACTGTTTTGTTTTAATATAGATTTTGATCTAACCTTTTATTCAACATATATACAAATTCTATCCAACTGTCACGGCCTTCTTTCGGGGCATTTGTGACTTTTTTATGACAGCTCTTGTTTATTCTTACACTTCTACACCTGCTTATATCTATTTAAGTGTGTTTCATTAACTTTTTAAAGTGTTAATATATTCCGTATCTAACGGCTACGTTTTTCACTTTTAAGGAATACGGACGGTGTGTCAGTTTTTTATGCCTATTTACGGAATGTTAGTTTGGTATCACTACGAAGCTAATATTTGTTGACCAATTAAAATCGAGTTGTATTCAAACTTGTGAGTCATCGCGTGCTTCCGATCCAATGACGTCATACAGACATTAAACCAGATTTTAATAGTCGTATGTTTAAACTCACCATATCTACACACTTTTGACAATAAAAATAAGTTTAAAACTCACAAAACAAGATAGATTGTAGGTCAATTCGTTTCATAACATATAGTCTTCGACTAAATAATGTTCAAATGAATAAAAACAAGCGATATCTGAATAATTCTCAATCCCATTTGATCCACATATATGTGTATATCGAAAGTACATGTAAGTTCATGCCTTTTTTATAATTCTGTTTTATCGTTATTACAGAATCAAATAAACAGATATTCAATTGGCCGAGTTTTTAGAACTTTGTAAAAGTAAACAACGTGAATACCGACTGCTGTATTCATCCATTTCTAAGCCTGAAATAGTTGATGATATGCTCATATATTTAAATAAAACATGTACAGCTGTATAACCTGTCTCAAAGCTTATTACAAACACTTCAGATCATAAGTAATTCATTAAACTTCCAGAGCAGTTAACATTTTAAAGTTAACAACGATGCCGTTAACAACGTGATTAACTCAACCAAGTTCTGAACACTCGGCCCAATAGTCATCAATACATATGTTCTCATAAATTTACTCATGTAAACGTAGTAAACCGAAACATACCATGATAGTAATAAATCAAGAACTAACCGGATCAATCAATGTTAATATGGAATATAACACTTGTAACATGATTGCTAGAACTGTTCATCACGTATGTATTTAAGGCAATTAGTTCTCTAACAAGACAACTTTTATCCCAATAATACGAGTTTCTCACATACAAATGGATCAAGTTCAGAACACATACGATCATTCCAAGTATCCCCGTACTGAGCCGGATCTGCTTTGTAATTATAGATATCCACACATTCTTCCTCCTCTTTACTAGGTTCGAATGGTGACCAATGATGAAAATCCCATGGTTCACCGTTGGCCCAAACGAAAGTGCTAACAACTGTAGAAGATCGTTTCCCTCCAATCCAGAGAAACCGGTTCGGCAAAGGTCGGTTCTCGACGATGAATTGATGTTCCTCTATGGTGCGGACAGTCGCCAGATGACCGCCCAAGCTTATACAGTGGTCCTCCGCATTGTTCCAGTTGGCCAAATTAGTAGAGAAGAAGTAACACGACTTGTAAAAGGCGACCCACCCTTCGGGGCAACCCTGAAATACAAAGACAGCTCATTAACATTTACTAATCAGTCGCGGATAAACAACGCAAACTCATTAGGAGCCTTAACCTTTCTTCTTTTTATTCTATTGAACACACGTCTTTAACTAATGTCACCACTCCTAGGAGAAAGAGAGTACTATTTATACAAAAATATTATTCACAAAATTATAAAACTTATAAAACGAAATAAAAACATTATTAGACTGTTAGTAATAGTTCTGAACGTCTCAATGGCACTGGGAATGACATAGTTCTGGCGTCCATAACTTTAATGTTGATATCTAATGTTTTGATGTTTACAACACATTTAACATCCAAAAGGTAATATATAACGTATTCGCTGAAGTTCTTTAGCTAGGAATTACAGTGACTTTCATATCCCTTTGGCTCTAAAGTGTGATGTAACACATTTTAAGTCTGGTTGACTAAAACTTACAATCTAACAACCGAAATAGCTCGCTTATAATTAATTAATAAAACTTATATGTGCATGCGCTAAAAAGAAAATTTTCCTTATCAAAATTTGTATGTCAAAAAGTAAGGTACATGTATCTCCCTTTTTAATTAAAGTTCGAATTATTCTTTGCTGCGAAGATGGTTCTACAAGATATCGGCATTGTGCGCTGCAGAAATAGTGCATTTGCATCGTTCATATTGTGCTTTAGAAATATCGCCATAAAAAATTGTATAAATTAAAAAGCGAGTTGAGAAATAGATTATAAATAAATCGCACCTTAATTTTCTGATATATCAACCAGTTAGCGTCATTTCCGGTCCATTGAGGGATGACGTCACTAAACATCTGACATTCGGATGTGCTTGGTCCATATCGAACAGCCTCACAATTTTCTTCTCCTGAACAGGCAAAGAGGCACTGCTCGCGACTTATATCTAATTTTCCAGAGGTATGATCCAGGTTATTTCCAGATATTGTTCCAGCAACCTTTTGGTATTGCGTCATTTCCATAGCAGCATACATTTTAACAAACATTCCTAAATATAAAGCCGCTTGGATCATTGTGATTTTAAAATATATCTCAGTCCTCGAACCGTTTTAGATGGCTTCAATTTGTATCCTGAGTTTAAACGTATGCAATGTTTTAAGGCAATTTGTCGTTCAACTTCAAGCAGTAAATTTTCAAGAACTCTGTAAATGTAATACGTCACATTTTCATCCCAGTATGTAATGGTTTTACCGTAACAAATTTGAGAATCCCTTTTGTTAGAATGAATCTTTGTTTCAATAATGGACACACGCGAGGTCTCATTGTTTTAACAAACTTTAACAAATAATTGTTTTAAATAGAATGTTTGTTTTAGAAAAAGTCAGTTGTATAAACAACCCTAATGTACAGTCATTGTGAAGTTGACAGTCAGTACTGATTGCTATGCTTCGTTGTGAATCGTCGGCGATTAGGGAAGGGAAATCTCGTAAAATCATGAATAATCAATGAGACGGTTTCATTGGTTACGCAAGGAACCAATTTGCGGAATAAATGCAAATATATATACAGGCATTCACACTTGCGTTTTCTCATTTCTCATTCTCTTGCAATGAATCTTTGTTTCTATCATGAAAACGATTTTATTTTATGCTTTCCTGTGATTTATTGAGATTTATCAGTGAAATAAAAATGAAATTTCGCTACTTCAAACAGTGAAAATAACAAACAGTGGTGGCTGTTTAATGTGGTCCTGTACTTGTAACCCTAAAATAATTATGCAGGTTCAGAGTTGTCAGAATCATAAGAGAGGGTGTAACCCCACTTCCACTTGCATATCGAATACTCCATAAATATGTATCCGAATATTGGGCCGATACCTTCTAATCCAGAAATAATTAATGTGCATATACGTCATAACCAGTGTGTGTATACCACGTGATAAATTGCGTCATAAATGCTACGTCGGAAGGCAATGTTTTGATTTGAAAAAAAGACTTTAAACAAAGATAACTTCACTATTTCTTCACCATCTTAAATGAAACATAGCGCAGTCTATGCCGCTTACGGAGCCCCACCTTCGGTCTTTTACCAGAATTTGATTGCGAGTTTAGTTTCTTAAAATACTTCGACAAACCTTTCACAATACGGCCGTCTGACGGAGCACTGTCAAAACATTATTTTGGAAACAGGTTTGTCGAAGTGTTTGATGAAACTAATGACCTCATCGAATTTCGGAAATAAAACAAATTCGGAGTCCTTTAAGGAGCATAGACTGCCCTTTGTTTCATTTAAAATGGTGTTGTAAATGAAAAGTTATCTTTGATTTAAGTCTTCATTTTAAGCAAATTTTTGCCTTTCGACGCAGCAAATATGACGTTATTTATCACGTGTTATACACACACTGATAACTGAATGCCTGGAAAAGTAATCTTTGTTTAAAGCTACACCCTCACAGATTGATTGTTTAGACTATTATTGATTCATTTTGTCTCAGAATCAGCTGAATCAATGTGTTCAATCCAGTCATATACGATAACTCACAATAGAACAGATCTCAATTGTTTGGAAAACTACAGAAAAACTCGTATTTCCAAAAGCGTTAGTAACGCTTTAAGCCAAAAAAAACATCAATGTTCGAACGTAAATATGAAAACCTACGATCTGATCTTTTGTCAGCAGTCTTATACCATCTGTTTCAAAACATTTTTTTTAAAGTTGTCAAAACGGTCAATCTGTGAGAGTGCAGCTTGAAAGTCTCCTTTAAGAGCAAAATATTTCCTTCCGACGTAGCATTTATGACACAATTTGTAAACACACTGACAATTTAAACAACCAAAGTGATGTGGAAACGTTTATAAGACTACTTAAGTTTACTTTCTGGTTAAACATTGTTTTTTTTTCAATTTCTTCAAATCAATAAGCTCTTTCTAACTTGGGTTTCTAAAACATAACGGTTAAATTAAGTACGTGATAGTTTTTCTGTATCTCCTTTTCATACCAGCGGCCCGTTTCACGAAAGAATCTTAGTCGTATCTTCGAAAAACTTAAGTCTGTTGGAATACTCCAGATGACGACAGAGTTAAAAAAATTATTTCCTCAACTTTGTTTTTAAGTTGAAATAAAAACAAATAAGTTCAAAAACACACACACGAAAGTATTGAATATAATTTCAGCTTTCAACAAGCAGGCCCCTGGCATCCTTAAGTGATACTAACAACGCGGTTTATGTTCAGTCCGACGTTTTCACAAGGACTCGGGGTCATTTACAGTGTTTGACCCTAACATCCGGAGATTGGTATAACCAAATCAAGAATAAATTTTAAATTTCATTCCTTATTATTTCAGTTGATATCAAACAAAAAATTTGGAAACAATCAACAGGTGCATATAGCGTTGAGGCATATTCATAAATCACCGTGTTCGAGCAAACTCCATAACGCATTTTGCCGAATATAGTACGATGAGTTAATAAGTTACGCGGAGTGAAACACTCTTCAATAATAATTGGAATTTACTACATACTAAGGCCACACCAAATTGATATTTCGTTCCGCGGATTTACCGCTCCTATTTTTTTGAAAATGTAAAAAAAATATTTTTATTTTTTTTGTGCGCCCGCACCTCCATTTTGATCGCCAAGCAGATTTTTTTAAGGTAATAATTTATTAAAAGGTTAAAAAAATCAAGTATAATTTTACTACGCTAGTTTTCGTGTTTTTGTAAAGGGAAGTTACCGATGCGTAGTGTTTTTATACTGTATATCGATCGGTTTAGCATGGGTTTCAATAAATTCAATCAAAATGGCGACTTCCGGTATAAACAATGTGGCTCGAAGTTTGGAAATTAAATCTTATTTTTGACAATAAATATGTTTTGAGCATGCTTGAAGTCATTGTTGATCGTCTCATGCACTAAAGGATCATTATTTAAAGCAATCATTATGCAATAAAGCATGTGTATCTGAGACTGGTAGCGATTATATTGCGTAATTAGTGACTCGTTTTGAAAGGAAATCCGACAGGTCAACTTAACTGGAACATGAGTCATTGTTTGGTCCAAATTGATGTATCAAGTTCATTTTTGATCAAATTCTGACAAAACAACAGTTTTGAACAAATATCTTTTCACAAATAGCGATATAAACACTGGTCTGGATATACCTCAACATAAGTAAGCCTAAGTTAATCACCTTATATTTTGTTTTTATTTGCAGCATAATCCGGGATTGTAATACACTTGTCAATTGTAACCACTGCCCCACCACACCTCGCCCTTGTTCCAGGGGTATACCGGGAACAGCAGAGGCAATGGGCTGTGTTTTTACCTTTCAGGTGGCCCCGCAGTGCCTAGTGGATGTTGTTTTGTCTTCATATTGAAAATAGTCGGGAATGGGCTTCACATAGGTATTCGGGAATGCGGGGCCATTTGGCAGGGATTTTACCAGCAGTGTGTCCATGCAGGTACCCGGGTTTTGAGAGACCGGAAGGCAAAGTCCCCGCTATTCCGGACTGGGGGGGGGGGGGGGTCATATACAATTGGCTGGTGAATAAAAACATCTAAATAACCAAAAAAAGTACTCTGAAAAAATACCCTTGTTCTTGTTGTTTTAATAAGCACATGTCATCGCATTTCCTGTGATAATAAAAACAAAATCTAGTCTATGTTATATGGAGTCTGATGTTTGATGATGCCTGTGTAATTCATCATTTTCTACAAATCCAAAATCAATCCTAAGTTATGTCTAAATACAGTTGCATATGATGTTAAACTGATTCAGGTACAGTAGATTTATATAAGTCGTTTCAAACTTTTTACTAAAAGCAGGGTTATTTATTATTATGAATGATCGTCATATTAAAGTACGTTTTAATTATATAAGAAATTAGATTTATCCATATAATGTTTGTACTAAACACAGATGAATAAATAGTAGGTATTCAAACATTTTCCCAATGTCCATTAGAGGTTCAGTTCAAGATGGCATTAAAATGGGTTTAAGGGCAATTATTTTGAACAATCTTTCTTATTTATATTGAATATAAGGAAAAATATATTTTTCGCTCTTCGCTCGCTTCGGTTTTTATGAAAACTGACAAAAAATTTTTTTTATTTTTTTTTCGATCGCTCGCTCCAATTTTTTTTGGCAAATATCCGAGGAACTAAACATTAATTTGGTGGGCCCTAAGTGACAGTAAAACTTATATATGTTTTACTGTTGATCTACAGTCTATTTCAAACTAGAAGCTGTATTTGCTACTTAGATAATATTTATAAAAAAATTGAAAATGCTTAATTGAATGTGATGTTGGTTTTTGTTTTTCCAAAACCCACGTTATATGCAACAAAATAACTTAAACATAATATGTGTAATACCAACATCGCATTCATTTACGCATTTTAATTTTCACCACCATTACGATCAAAACTCAGTAGCACTCATTACGTTCTGGTCATCATTACCATACGTATTGAGTCTAAAACCGGACATGTTCAGTGGAATAACAAATCATTTGTAGTGGAGAAATGAAACTAATGAATCTTGATACTTCATTTCAGTTTGGCGTACTTCTGCTCCAAAGATACGATCAACGGCTATGCTTTCTAGTGTGCACTGAACAGGTCCTTCAAGGGCGCTGGTCTGCAGTGCTACTTGAAGGGCAGAGAGCTGTTCTTCATCAGAAGATGTGGGAAACGGCCAGGGTGAATGAATTGGCCTGCGACAGGACACTTCTGAGAACGGCGGATCTGAATGGTGATGAAATACACCTGAGTACCACCCAGGTATTCAACCTCACCAGCGCCAAAATGGTACGTATAAAGGTAGTCAACTAACTATTGAGTAAGTTGTTTCAATTATAATTGACAGCTGTCTGAGCCCTGTCTGACACGTTCAGGGACTTAGCCATTTTCTTATTTCATACATTTTACGCACTTAAAGTTAAAATTTGCTATACAGAGATGGTGTTTCAACCTAAAAAAAATAAGGGAACCGGTATAATTCAGATATCGTTATCAAAAGTATAATTAGAGCGCTATGTCAAAGAAGATGTTGTTTAACAATATTTTTGAACCCATGTTTCTAGCTCGACCCTTCAACCCTCTTCACCATGTGGCCAGGGACACATGAACCGAGGGCAGACCTTTTTCATCACATCAGTTTGCCAATCGCCATTAAACCTCTGAGGGTAAGACATACATGTATACCTTGATTGACACTCCCACTTGTCAATTACAAAGGTACTGTAAATGTATCATTATCAAACATAACAGGTGATTACGACTGCCATCTATGTCAATGTCAAGTTTCCGATATGCTTTGGATTCATTATGAGGAGTGGTGAAACATATAGGCGACTTCATTCATAGTGTTATTGTTTTAAATGTTTTTTTCAGGAATTTCTGCGCAATGCCGTTGTGGTACTGGGTGACAACTTTGGTGATGCCGCTATGGCGTGGGATTACATGTTCATCTTGCATAGGTACAGGTGGATCCTGGAGAGTCTTCGGCACTTCAATTTACCGGTATTGTACGGCCCACCAACCGCAGGAAAAACGCTTGTTGCAAACTGTGGAGCCTGGATGAACGGATGCACGGAGTTGCAGATTGCATCGAGGTATAAAATATAGCAAATTTGGTAATTATATGTGTAATGTATACTAGTAACGGTACTATTAGATGATTATATATTTCACGGATGAGTTCGTTAGACATATGTACAGAAACATATCATACATGTAGAATTTATATGGGACAATTAACCTGAAAAAATCAAAAGAAAAGTATTACATCAAAACCATGAATACGGTGGTACGAAACTAACTGATATAGAAAACTTTATTCGCACACTTAAAACACAATGGATATAACGATATCTAGACCCATCTAATACAAGGGATTGGAAGATTTTTATGCACGAAAATCTAAAAAACTATGGAAATAACCTAATTTTTTAATGCGACACAGACCAACGAATCATCAATCGAATCGCTAGTGAGAACTTTTCTTAACGATGTTTTAACGTCATGATTAAACATAAATACTTCTTTATACACTACAGCAAAAAGATATTTTCAAACCACCACCTGAAGTTAAATGGCAACACGTTTTTCCAAACTTAAATGACAATATACCAAGGAAAACAGTTTACAGACAAACGTTTGCAACGTCAATAGACTCGTCCCTACGAAGTTTTCAGTAAAGGTTTCTGTTAAGAATAATACCAACAAATAAATATCTGCATATGTTGATAAAGAAATTTGAAAAAAAACAACAACAAAAAAAACGGGACTCTACCGTGAAATCCGGTAAGTTTGAGTTACATACCTAAATAACTTTGTTTCTTTCTAGTATATCACAGGCATTAAATATATTCAGATGTGTTGTTTATCTCATTATATGTACCGAAAATGATATTAATCAACATTTTAGCACTAACAATGAGCCAGACGCCTGTGCTTATAATACAAACATCACATTGTGCATAAAAAACATGGCAGTGATATTCAACTTATTAGCACAATACACAAATATTGTAGCTAAATACACATAAGGACAAACATGTCTTGGTTTACATTGAATGCAATGAAATATTGTCCATGGCATTATCACTTTGTCCTTACACTGTATTTGGACCCTTCAAATTGACATTTTCTTCTGTTTTTCAACTCACGATAATGCGATGGTAAAAACGCGACAGTACGATGATGAAAACACGATAGTTTATCGCATCATCATCGTACTGTCGTATTTTCGTGTTTTCATCATCGTGCCGTCGCGTTTTCGTCATCGTTGTTACGTGATTTTGCGTTTTTATCATCGTTATATCGAGTATCGCGTTTCAGATCACCACTTGCACAGGCGATAGTCCTAACGGGTTCCCGTACTTATCAGCTTTAAATTCGATGTGTTACATTATTATTTTTGTCTTCTTTTATTGACAAACTAATTAATTACAATTCTTTCAAAACAGAGGCATGCTTTAAAAATCTAGAAGCCCTCTGTTTTCAGATACAAGATACAAGAATCTTTATTTCAAGTCGGGTATATGAAAACAAAGTACATAAGCTCAATGAGGTTTTTTTTTCATGTACTCTACTGGGTTTAAGGAATTCAATCATTTTTAACGGTTTACATCTTTCGATAAACAGGGGATAAGTTATTTTGAAGAAACGTGGAAGATAAATAAACGAATAGTTGTACCCGAATGTTTGAATATTTTGAAGAGTGTGTGATTTTACACATAGCAAAGCACTATACGAGGTATGACAATAACCTTATAATATCTTTTACCTACATTTAACATGAACTTTCAAAGATATACGTCGATAGTGTAAGCAAGATGGTCTATATACACTTAATTAACAACTTACGTGTGTTATGTCTAATTTCCCTTCAGCGAGATTGCAAGTGGCCGGTGATATGAACGCAACAATAAGCGATTTACAATATTACATCCCGTACGGCTTTTTATTTTCGGACAGACTGATTACCCGTCCGATAACTTTTACATCCGGAAACGAAACAAAGATACCTTTATGAACAGATTCAGATCAATGCTGTTCATTTGATATACATTACTTAAATGGCAGAGTAAATGGAGATGAAATAAGTGAATTTACGTTAACGACAAACAATGGATGCAGTTTAGTAGACTATATTTGTTCCAATCCATCTCACGTTTTGAAATAGGATGCGAATAATATCAGATTATTTCCTATTAAAATGTCAATTATCTTTACATGCATAATATTTTGCTCAAAATGACAACATCTTACGACCGGCGTATCCTTATGTATTGAACGATGACTATAAAAATTTCATTTGTCACAGTGTTTGAGCAAGTTTTAGAAAAATACACAATATAATTGGCCAAAATAATAGCCTATTTAAACTCGAACAATTTACCACGCTTTTCCAGCTATCAGAAAGTGTGCTAGCTAGCAAGTGCGGTCGATTCATTCGTAATGGTGGGATAATGACTGACAACACATAAAATATGCAAGATATCATAGCCTACGAAAATACAGGTTCACAAATACCACATATAACTTAAATCATTATATAAAAAAACAAAAGCCGTTAAGGCAGCTATGCAAAACAAAACAAAAAAACAACAACATCACATAATGATGATAAATCGCCGCGAAGATCTTTTAAACTGTCGTAATGATCCTAAAATTAACAATGCAGAACAAAATTAATTAAATGTAGATTAAATATTAGATGATAAACAATAGTTTACCTATTACAACATCTTACGACCGGCGTATCCCTATGTATTGATTAGGACTCGGGAGCCAAAAATGTCGAAGCACATTTTGACTATTATATAACTGAACAGCTAGCAGGGGATACAAGTACGGATACTTTAAATAACCAATAATTGATTGTGAAGTTTCTGAAAGTATTACATTGTGCATTAGATGAAGATGGACTCTGTAATGAACTGTAACTGCAAATAAAACATTATCGTTTTAAACTGTTTAATTTAATAATTGAAAGTGGAATGTTTTCGGACGCATCGGGTGAAAGCATGATTTGTCCGGTTCACAAAAATGGGTCAAAATTAGTGCCTAATAATAGGGCAATATATTTATCCAGCAGTTTGAGTTATATACTGATGCAGATCTTCTCTAAAACACATCAACTGGCCCGACAACGACACTATTATAGATGTAACGCAAGCAGGAGTCAGAAAGGCCTACTCAACCATTGATAATCTATAATCTGGCATTCAGAAGTATACTTATCGACAACGCGGAAGGTTCTATGAATTTGATGTTGATGACTTAAAGCCGTTTGATAGTTGCCAGCATCAGAATATATGGAAATGTCTAACAAGGAACAATATACGAGGTAATTATTTGCAAATGTTTCACTCAATGTACAGCACACTGTAAGCAAGGGTCAAACTGCATAATCGCTTCAATGACATTTTTCAATGTGAGGTTGGGATAAAGCAGGGATGTTGAGTTCCCCGGCTTTAATCTCTTTATCAATGATTTAATAAGCTATATGTACGAGTATAAGAGTTTAAATGAACAACGTTGTAGTTATAACAAACGATACTAACCAACTTCACGCCTTTATGTATGCTGACAGCGCATCTGGGTTTTTTTATTTACAGAGACTTATTAAACAACATTTCACTATTTTGTGACGAAGTTTATATTAAAGTGTCTACAGATAAATCGAAAGTATTGTTATTTAGAGAGATAGATAGATCTTTTATTTCCTCCATGTGTATGAGCTGGTCGATGACAAAAGACAATCTATGGCAACAAACTTCAGAATTATAACTATTTATAAGGCCACACCAAATTGATGTTTCGTTCCAATGATTTACCACACCTAATTTTTGAAAATGTAAAATATAAAAAAGAAAATGCAACCGAACATATATGTTCACCAGGAACTAGGTGTTTATCAGACTATTAGACAGCTGCAATATAATATATTATAAATGTTCTAGATAATTTTATAGGATTTGTTCAATGAAATAAAGTATACAACAACAACAGCAGCAACAACAACACATGTCTTTATTGCATAGACGGTCAGAATAACGAACCAGCAAATGATTGCTATAATTAAAATAGTCACATGGGATATCAAAACAAAGACACACAGATACGACATAAATAAACTAATAAACTACATTTCATTTACACAAGTAGAATTGTTAATGGTCCAGTATTTGTCTATAGCTGTAAATGTAATATGATCTGCATGCTCAGAGATATATACTCCACCTATAGCCATATGTATTCAGTCGCTATAATAAACTCAGTACAGAAACATCACTGTTGTTATACTTCATTAAAGAACCCCAAAACAGTTAAAACCCTACAGGAACAGTGAGAACTACTTTTAATATGGTTAAAATATAATTATTCATATAAAGTATTAAATTTCAGGTGTTACATTTTGCATATAATGAAAATAAAACGGTATCAAATTTGCGTTATTATCAGGAGTCGTTAGGTAATTGATATAGACTAAGATTTTATAGTTATACTTTGGCATTATATTGCGCATTAATTTACAATAAGACATGGTTATTTTAATTCAATAAAACATATATGACATCCTACAGGTTACATAATCTTGCAACGCCACTGTTTATGGCGAATTAGGAAGATACCCTTCTCATATCCAAAGAAATGTGCGTATATTGTCATATTGGTTTAAGGTTGCTACCACTGATAATATTATTATTAAAACTATATATACGCCAGCTAAAAATGATTGTGATAAAGATTATCGTAACTGGGTGTATAACATAAGAAAGCTATTGAATGATTTTGGTTTAAGTAACGTTTATAATGATATTTACAATATTGATGTTAATAGATTTTGAACAGTTTTCAAATGTAGAATACATGGCGCGTTGAAACAAGAATGGTGACACATAAGAGAACCCCGGTGAAGTCACATGATTCCTGGTATGGTACTTTAGAAAAAAGCACAGTGCTAGATATGTATCAAAATTCTAAGGCTAAACTCGGATATAAAAGTCATTTAGACATTTTACCCCAAAGTTTACGATTTTTCTTTTGTAGACTACGACTCTCTGTGAACCCACTTTATATTCAGACCGGTAGATACGCTAGATTTATATTTATATCACTAGATAATAAGGTACGAAACCAAATATATTGTCTTTGTTGTAATTTCAATGATATTGAGGATGAATTTCACTTTGTCTGTATTGTGTGTCAAGCTTTTAATGATTTTAGAAAGAAATATATTAAGACACGCTATTATACAAGACCGTCTGTATTTAAATGTTTACAACTATTGCAATCAAATAATAGAATAGGGCTTATTAAACCGTATGTTTGTTTGTTAAAGATTCCCTGAAAGTGAGATCCACAATAATTAATGTTAGAACTTAATATTGTAAAATTTGTTCATCCTCTGATTTAGATAGATTTTTGTATATATATATACTCGTTTCTATTACATTGTTTGTAATTATGCATATACTTTGACATTGATAATTATAAACATATGTGTTGATGGTTGTACAAGTGGAAATAAACTGTCTTTCTGTCTGTCTGTCTGTCTGTCTGTCATAATGGACATACATTATGATTAATTCTTAAAACAAAACACGTATAAAAACTACATACAGCAAATCAAGTATCTGTAAATGTTTGGCCGCAATGTTTGGTCAAAAGTAAATCGTAACAAAAAAAGCAGGAGACCACGGGCTACTTTCAATAGTTAATGAATAAAATGAATGGGACATTATGCCTTGACAGGTTAGGATTATATTAAATTTAATAATCATGCAAAGCTACCGAATGTTTAAATGAAAAAAGAAAATGAAAAGAACGAACTAAACAGAAAAATGTATGTGGACGTAAACGCATACACGTCGGTTGGTTGGATTTGAATCATCGATTAGTGTTTCATGTTCAGATGAGTAAGCAAATCGCATCATTTGGTCGTGATGTTCTTCTTTTTTATCCACGAAAATTTACACGAAATCGGGGATATACTGAAAGTAAGTTCTATTTGAAAATTTCAATAAAATGCTCGGCAAATCTACCCAGTTTAATTAGAACTATAGGATTATTTGATTGTAATAATTCCCAATATTGCAATATATTTGGATGCGTACGGAAATGTCTAATAATGTACTAAAGTCGTTGATCATTTAAAATGTTACAGACAAGCAGGTAGTGGAAACGATCTCCCAAATCGCTTTTGTCACATGAAGTATAATAATCTTGCTTATGTTCTTGTTACGTATTGGAGGTGACTTTCATGCATATATGAGTTTACTGAGCTTTTTGGTATATTTGTTTTATTGTATTTAACCATTTATATTGTTTAGGGGAGTGATGCATTTCAATATATACAAAGAAAGAGTACTTATTAACATCACCTAAAATTAATTCATTCCAATTATTAATCATGCTAGCCTGAATAATGATTTTAATGGGAGATGGGTTTTCTACGCACATAACATGTGCGCAGGTGTAGATTTTCTGGATTTAGGTGATTCTGCGTCAAAATGATTCGTGAATTTTCTCAATGCAATTAAATATTTTCTTCAAGGCCCCTTGGATCAGTGTGTGTATACCACGTGATAAATTACGTCATATATACTAACTCGCAAGGCAACATTTTGCTTAAAATGAAAACACTGGGGATTGCATCAACATAACGAGAAAAGACAACGTACCCAACTTTTGCTTTGGGATCTAAATAACTTTATCAAATAATTCAACATAATAACATTGTCGGTAATAGAATAGCTTTTCATAATTTCAACGTGATTTTGATTGATTCTTTGGTCGAGGGCACTTAACTTTATGAGTCGCGCGTTGCGGACCGCGGTGAATACTTTTCAAAGGCAACTAAATATAGTTATCTGGCGGTAATTATTCAGGATGAGGAATCACGTGACTTCAACGGGGTTCTCACATGTGTCACCACGGTTCAAAACCGAGGTAAACAAGCAAGAAGGTGACAGTAATTCCTAAATAACTTTCTACAGAAAAGATAGGAATATATTTCTTAGCCAATAAAGGACAACGCTATTTTCTGCTTCTACAAGTGTGAACTATTTTGGATTTGCTTGTATTTTAAAGATGCAATCCTTGGCCAAAATTTCAACTCGACGGAATTTTGAGGAACGATGCAACGCTGTGTGCGCCGTGAGTCTTTGTTTTCTACATATTTCTTAGTAATTAGTATAAGCAATCAGACATGCGTTAAAAGTTAGTTTTGCTCATTACTCTCATAAAACGAATTGTTTGTTAAATGTTTTTATAGTTTTTTTTCAATAAATATCGAATTTTCAAGAAATTCTGTTGTAAACGTGAATGTTATATGTGCTGCCGCTAACGTGAACTTCTTTTCATCTTAATTAAGCCGACTATGTTTAATCGGTATGCTTAACAAACGTCTCATAACATGCTTATTTTATTCTATTTTATAGTTTGTATTGCTCTCTCAATTGTGACGAGAATGTATACAATCCAAAACTCTTATTAATGGTATGATTTTACATCAATTTGATCGATTTGAAAATGTTCAAATTATATTGCCTGAAGACCATTAAAGGGAGACTTCAAATACCCATTTCCCTCTGTAGTTTCACCAAATGTTTACAAAGATAATTTGATGAAGTTATAAATACAATAACATGGAAGGCAAAATACACTTCAGCCAAACCCGTCCCCTGTACGTTCCAAAATGAAAGAAATTCAACAGCCAAGAAATGATTACATTCAATAACAAAATCGCCATTTCTAAGGTTAATTATAAAACTGCCCACACTCCAGTTAAATCCCCTGCTTCGAAAATGGTCAAAATATCTTTATCCAGAAGAAATCAGGAAATAATAAGAAGTACCGACAAAGAAATTGACTACCATGAACATGACCTTCCGTCGTAAGATGATAATTTGTATCTTGCATGGCCTTTCGTGTAAGAAAGGTTCTTCCCAACCAGAGCCTAGTGTGTTATGCCGAAACAAGGTTTACAAAGTTTTCACATTTCAAATAATGCCATATGACAATTTACAGCAGACGACGGTCTTCAACAAGGGAGGCAATTATGTGATGACAATAGAAGAGTAGTTCATTGCGGATATTCTTTTATCTTTAGCCATGAGCACGATAAGGATGTCCAGCACGGCCAAATATTTGAATCAACTGATCGGGGTGGGGGGGGGGGGAGGGTGATAGCTCTGACGCCATAGAAGAATATATCACCAACCAGACATCGTAAGTGGAATCACACGCCTCACAGTGTGATAATTAAATTTCCTAGTTTGTGATAATAAAATTTCCTAGTTAATTCAAATGCATAAAGGCCAGGCCATAGGCCAATGAAGATACATATGTTCATCAATGGAATTCATAATATATATAATTAAATGCACTTCTATCAATCGATCGTAGGCCACAATATCTATTAATACACGCACACTTATTTATACTAACAAGGTACTTTCGAAACACAAATTGAACATAGATAGTACACATAGAATAGAATATCATATAACCATAGTAAGGTGACAGTGATTACAAATTTCATTTAAATGAGTATTTAACATCATTATAAATATAATAGCTGGGGATAAACATTGCTACTTTCCTTTGAATAGTCTTTTTTGTTTTTGTAAAAGTTCAACAAATTTGGTTATATTTGGTCTATTTAAATAGTATTTATGTATGTATTGTCTTCTTAAATAACTAAATAAAGTACAAATAAAATTAATCTACTATTTTATGGCAAACTTGACTTTTCCTTTCATATTCAGATATAGGAGAATGTTTGTGCCATCTTCTGGCCTCAATTTCTTACCTGTGTGACGAAAGTCTAGGTCTCGTCAATGCTTTCCTTAATTTAACTATATTAACAACATACAAAAATGGCTGCAACTTACAGTCTGCGAACAATACTTATAAATATTTAATCACATTTACGATTCCTATAATTAGTAATGGTATTTTACCAAGTTCTCCATACACAAAATTGTTCTGAGTTTGGGTTATAACACCCAGTATTTCTTTACAGAACTTGGAATAAACTCTTTCTAACATAATGCTATCTTATAGACCCAAAACTTCACAACCATATTTTGAACAAGATATATTAATTTATCAATCAAAGATAAATAATGGCATGTTGCTATACCAGGAAATTTTACTAGGTCTGAATCAAGCTTGTAAAAATATCTTCATAGCTTGTCCTGAGCAATTGTCAAACGTTTTGCTAAATGACCCATCAGTGCTAAATACTATTCCTAGATAAGTAAATTTATTCACAATTACAAACTCAAGCCCTTGGTACAAACATATAAAATTTCGCTTAATGTTTCAGCCTTTTTAAAAGATAATTACCTTTGTTTTATTTGCATTTACACTAATATCACTGTGGAAAACGTTCTATCTATAACAGTAATCTTTTAACAACAACAGGTCATTTTGTAGCTCACTTTCAGATTCTGAATAGACTGCCATAAATACGTTTCTTTTTGAAAAAACTACACCTATTTTAAAAAACTCTTAAAAAGATAGTTTTGTCATTTGTGTTCACATTGCCGATGTTTAATGTATTCAAAAGAGTACAAAGGCCATGCCAATCAACAATGGAATATGATTATATTTATGTAAGCAACAACATGACTAAAGTGTAATATGCAAACATATAATATATCAAAGAAATTGTTATTTCATCTACTACATCCATAATTTAAAAGGATTGTTTCATTATGAGCGCGACGTTTTGAATCATTTCATTTAAAGGGTTTGGCTTATATCATGAAAAAGAAATAAGTAGTTTATAATGACGTCACACACAAATAAAATAGATCCAACCAGCAACTCATGTAATCATTTATTTCTTCTATTCAATAGTTTAATGATTAATTGTACATTAACACGTAGTTCAATCTTTTCTTAAGTGTTGACTTTCTTTTACCGGGGGATGTACATGGAACGGAATTGGCTGGAGTATATCTTGTCTTCCATTTGAATGTATTCATCACTGCATCAATTGAATTTATCCATATTTTGTCAACATTTGGTGGAACATATGAGGGTTGACTCTCTTACAGAGGGACAATGATTTGGACGTATCACCATGACGGCCTACCTAGAACATAAATTTAACATTTTAAAATCGATCAAATGGATGAATATACATTCATTTCATAAAAGAAATATCATTTGGAATAATAGTTCAACGTTGAATGAATTATCGTCACAGTTGAAGCAGTAGTTCAAACCACTTATTAAATAAAATTAGCATGTTATGAGAGGAATTCACGTTAACAACAGCATTTATAAAATTCACATTAACAACAGCCTTTCTTCAATTCAATTCAATTCAATATCTTTATTTCCTCCTTGCAGGAGATATGCATTTTATATACACATAGAAAAGTCAATATTCAAAATTATAATGGAGCATTACAAATATGTACAACATGTGCCCAATTAGGGTGATTAGTCTTCCATATGTACTGTTCATTGAGTGACATATGTGTCATATTCAACTTAAACTCCATGAACACATATGGAGATGTACTGAAATGATATCAGTAAGAATGTCATGTTCGCGTCATCTTCAAGTAATGGCTGTATCGGAGCACCCATGAGCCTTAACGCAAACATAGTTTGGCTCAAGTTCAATAACCCTGATACAAAGTCACTGCCACAAAACAAACTGCCGCTCAGTAGTTGAGACCTCAATAAGGCTGTCGATTTGCATTCGCTAATTACATGCACAATTGTGTCCGATATCTGGAGGTTGCTGCGTTCACAGACGACCAAGTCCGTCCATTGATTTCCACGGCACCATATTTTAGCAACCGCATGCATCATGTTCCTATGGTCAGCCCTGTTGCACACTTTGTATACAATAGATGGAGTGATGGTAGGCTGTAGTACCCTGAAGTAGGCAAAGTCGGAGTCCGTCATTACCCTATGTTTCCAACTGTGAGCTTCCACCGAGAACACAAGCTGTCTGACAGTCCTTTTCCACAACAACTTGGTAGGTAACGAAGAAGGATTGATGAGAACATTATTAATAAGAGAATGGAGGCCAAGTTGGCAAAGAATGTTACATATATCGGGTACGAATCCGTACCGCACGTTTGTATTTCATGATAGAAATAACAAGTATCGTCGAATAAAGATGTTACGACAGGTGCATTTACAATCTAGGCTTAGAAGTTTGTGTAGAAACATAAGCTTCCTTACAGTAACATCACAACTAAGTTTGTGCAACCCAACCATTGATTCACACATATCTGACCTTGTACGAACATGGAATCCCTGTATTTTCTTAACAATGAAATGTTGGAATTTGTCAATCAAGTACACGTTGTGTTTATTTAAATTACACCATAGCTCAGATCCATATAATACAATTGGTTTTACTATCTTTGAAAACAAATTGACACAAACTAAGGGGTTTGCACCATACGGGTTGACACCTTGAGCTGCCATAGAGAAGAACGCGTTTCTGGCCTTTTGTATCCTATCTTGTATCCGCATGGTATAGTTCAAATTCGAGTCATGCCTTATACCCAAGTGGTTCACGTTATTTACTTGTTGTAATAATTTGTCTCCGTATATGATCCCTGCGACAGGTATGGACCTGCGCATTGAAAATACGATGATATTCGATTTGGCAACACTAATGTACATCTTCCAAGTTTTACAATACTTGTAAACAATGTCGATCATAATCTGAAGAAAGAGGGGGGCTACAGCGACTAGCGCAATGTCGTCTGCGAATGATGGGTTTCCCGCCTTTACGGACATCACCGTGCAACCGCTATTGCTATTCTCTAAGTCCAATAACAACTGTTCGGCGTAAACAAGATAGAGAAATGTCGAAAGTACTCCTCCTTGGCGTACTGATCTGCGAACGTTAATGATATCTGAGTTCAGTCCGTTTGTGCGTACCACACATTTCAGATTGTCATACGTGCTCATAATGATCCGTAGAAATTTTCCAGTAAGTCCTAACTGACCGAGTTTGTAAAACAAACCGGTGTGCCATACAGAATCAAACGCGGCTTTCTGGTCTAAACACGCCGTGTACACGTTACTTCCGGTTTCTATCTGCGTGTAGACTGTTTCCTGGAAGTTGAAGGCGGTTGTGAGACAGCTGAGTCCTGTCTGAAAACCCTGTTGCTGTGGCGACGGAAATTGTAGGCGATGCATTTTGATGTGGTTATTTATTCTGTTCAATAAGATTCGTTCAAAGATTTTACAAAAACAAGGCAATAGCGACACTGGCCGGAAGCTGTTGGGATCATTCTTTGCTTTTCCTTTTCCCTTATAAAGAGGTATTATAATACTTGTCTTCCACGTCTCAGGTATTGTTTCGTTACGCAGGACTGAGTTAAACAGCTTCAAGAGGGCGGTTTGTAACATTTTCCCTCCGTGTATGACATGTTCATTTAGTATATTGTCGATTCCTGGTGATTTTTGCTTCTTAAGCGTTTTTACAACTGATTCGACCTCAACTGGTAGTATTTCGCACAACAGCATTATGTCTTGGCGACTGTCATTGCTAGCAAAGTCTTGTACACGCATATTTATTGCTTCATCTTCACGCGAAAGATGATAGTTGTGATCGAACACATTTTCAAAATATTTTTGGAAGCCTTTAACGACATTTTCATCAGAATATTTCACATCATCAAATATCAGTTCGTTACAAATTTCAGTATTTTTCCCACTCTTACTCTTTAATGTTTTCCAGAACTGTCTATAGTCAAGCTCTGCGGTGCGATTCAGATCATCTAAGTATTTGTTTTCACTTTCTCTTTGTTTTTGTCTCTGAATGTTCCTGAACTTTGCTTTAGCCTGCTTATATTCACGATAGGTATCGTACTCGTTACCTCTTGGTCGCCCTGCTGCCATCCAGATTCTTCGTAATCCTCGCGCAGCGGTGTGAGAGGCTTTTACTTCACGATCCCAATACGGTTTCGCACGCTTATTAAATTTGCTGACTGGTAGACAAGACGATGCCGTATGTAACGTATCAGTGATCAGTGCGTTTAAGAAGTCCGGTTTACAATTGTCGATTTCTGTGTCTAAGATACACTTAAGGCCATCTTGAATTGCACAATTATAGCGTTCAATATTTTCATTTGTACATTTGTTCCATGCTATGCCCGACCTGTTAAGCCTTATCTCCTGCAGTCGCGGCTTAATGGCAAATTTCATTATCATCGGTTAGTGGTCGGACGTCATTATCTCAGCACTATTCGTTATTTGGAATGATTTGACATTTTCTAAGAATGTTCCCTCAATGAAAATATAGTCCAATATAGACTGGTTTGGCACAAATGTGTAAACATCTCCTTTGCTACATGATAGTTGAACAGATAAAAGATTGTTCTTGGCAATGAAATTTGTAAGAAGCCGTGATTTACCGTTCCCTTTATATCCATTCGTTAGATAATGTCCGTTAAAGTCACCTGCGGCAATAACGTTCCCCACCTTGGTATAATGCGATAATAATGACTCTAAATTACTCAGTTCAAACTGATAAAGATCTAAATCGTTACATGCTGGTAAATACGCACAAAATATATACAATGGGGTCGAATTAGTACACTTAACTTCTATGCCAATAATTCTTTCACTCATAATAGTTTCTATTCGTTCTATACAATATGAGAGAGATTTTTACACACTATTGCAACCCCAGATTTTCCACATTTTAAGGGTCCATACTGATCTGTACTTTTATCAACAGTTACGAAAGAATTATAGTTGTGATGTATCGAGTCGAAAAAAGATACAGATCGTTGAAGTAACTTATGCTCAGTGATTAAACAAATATCAATGTCATTTTTGTCTAACATTTCAGAAAGCGGGTATGCCGAGGACATAATGCCACGGCAGTTCCAACATAACATATAAACTATCATAACTATTGCATACAAAATAATAAACTTAGCCATCGTATTTAGGTGTGATATACAACGTTAACATAAAAATAAGAAACCACGATTAGTATCGGTTTCTCTCGAAACAGTCGTCCCGGGCTTCTTGTGACCTCCAATAATCGCCCGTTGGGTCCCAATTATCGTCTTATTCCCGGGTTTCGCTACGCTGGTCCCACCGTGTGCTATGCTGGTCGTCACTATGGTAGCGAACGTCGTTTCCCGTGTCGAGCCTGTAATCCCTTTCGTAATCGTAACGCGTCGCCGCGAAGCCCCGCTTCTTGTGTTGGTACCGTCTGTCACGGCGCTCACGCCTAGAGGCCACTCGCGAGGACTGTCGCTGGTCATCCCACTCCTCCTTAGTAACCCACTTCCGGTAGGTAATCCCGTCCGGCCAAAACCTGTCATCGTCTATGATTGGCTCAAGTTCCTCCGGTACGTTTAACTTTGCCGATGAGCCTGATTTACCGTGGAAAACCCGGGTGTACGAAAGATACACATTGTTTTGTTTAAAGTATTCGTATATGTCCTTTTCTACAACGTCACGATCAATGTTACCAATGAAATATGACACATTACGCCGCCTTCGCACAGATATGAACTTATTCATATTTTCGTCACTGAAGTTCATTTCCTTCTGGCACTCGTCTTCTACGGGTGCTTCCTGTCTCGACTGTGCACTGTACCTTTCACGTCTATTTGTTGCGTCGACGTTTGAATGCTCGTTTTCTTTTTTAGAACGTTGTGCAGGCGCTGCTTCCTGATGCTTCTCTGGTGACGACGGTTTCGTGTAGTCTTGTGGGTCGTAGTACCCTTACGTGTTTCCTGTTCCGGTACGCGCAGGGCACTTTCGAGCGTAATGGCATCGGCGTACGATTCGGGCTGTATAGAGCTTTTTAAGGGCGCTGCTCCCTGTCGCTTTGTTGACGGCAATGATTTCGTATTGTCCTGTGTGATTAGTGTCGTCATTTTGGAGTTATCTGAAGTTATACATGTATGCATGTCCTGCTTCCTAGAGCGCACATCACTTCCCAGCGTAATAGCATCGGCGTATGTTTTTGGCTGAACAGCGTCAGCTCCTGCATCGTGACCACTATAGCTCGCGGATGTATCATCGGTTTTATTCCAAGCACCGTCGACAAGTCGTTGATTTACGGTCGCTATGGAAGAGCCAAGACGCTTCACCTCAGTCTGAAGCTTACTGATTTCGGAAGTAGCGGTTGCTTCCGGTAGCCTCGCAAGTACACTTCTAAACGTTCCGTTAAGCATTCGCTATCTGTGCCATGTCAGTTTGAATAGCTGCGACAAGCACTGAGTCTTTAGCTTGTTGTGCCGATATCTTGAGAATTTCAGAATTCATATTTGCAATGAGTGCTAATAAGTCAGGTTGGACGATGCTTTCTTTCGGCGATGGACAGTCATTACACAAGATTATAGTGTCATTTCCAGCGCTTGCAAATATCTCAGAAATTTCCTTTGTTTGTTCTCCGCATAAGTATGCATTTATCACATAGCAGTCATTGGCGTATTTCTTTTCCCTGGTGGCTTGCGACGAGTTCCTACGGTTTACAAGGCGGGTGCCCGGGCAATCCGGAAGTGCACGTGCTCTGTCCGCAAGCCGAGGCCTGTACTCATCAATCTTTGTATAATCATTGCAGCATAATCTTAATAGTTCACGTATATAATCCTCACGACACAATCTAGCGAGTTTGTAATCAAGTTCCTGAAAGAACTGCTGGGGAAGCGGGGGCTGTGATAAATCAACATCAGGGTCCTCGAACGAAGCGTCATCCTCGAAGATGCTGTTGCACTGGCTAGCAGTCCGTTCACGTTTAATGCGCAATATGCTTTCGTTTACCAGTACTTTAAGATCCGTTTCATCGGTTGACATCTTGAATACACTATTGTTCCGTTATGTTAGATGTACAATTGATTGATGTCCCTCTATTTAATCATGCCCTGGGGCTATCAAGAGAACCGAGGAGCGTGGCCCCTAGGCAAGTCTTCGTGTATAAACATAAACATAGGCTACTATGACAACTGCTCAACAATATGTCTTTGTTATCATATTTACACAATGAGCCATCAACGTTTTATCAAATAACTTGCTCCAATTAATCCCTTTTTTAAGAACGTTTCTTCGGTTGTAAACGTGAATGTTATATGTGCTGCCGCTAACGTGAACTTCTTTTCATCTTAATAAAGCCGACTATGTTTAATCGGTATGCTTAACAAACGTCTCATAACATGCTTATTTTATTCTATTTTATAGTTTGTATTGCTCTCTCAATTGTGACGAGAATGTATAATATCCAAAACTCTTATTATTGGTATGATTTCACATCAATTTGATCGATTTGAAAATGTTCAAATTATGTTGCCTGAAGACCATTAAAGGGAGACTTCAAATACCCATTTCCCTCTGTAGTTTCACCAAATGTTTACAAAGATAAATGAAATGGATGAAGTAATAAATACAATAGAATGGAAGGCAAAGTACACTTCAGCCAAACCCGTCCCATGTACGTTCCAAAGTGAAAGAAATTCAACAGCCAAGAAATGATTACATTAAGTAACAAAATCGCCATTACTAAGGTTAATTATAAAACTGCCCACACTCCAGTTAAATCCCCTGCTTCGAAAATGGTCAAAATATCTTTATCCAGAAGAAATCAGGAAATAATAAGAAGTACTGACAAAGAAATTGACTACCATGAACATGACCTTCCGTCGTAAGATGATAATTTGTATCTTGCATGGCCTTTCGTGTAAGAAAGGTTCTTCCCAACCAGAGCCTAGTGTGTTATGCCGAAACAAGGTTTACAAAGTTTTCACATTTCAAATAATCCCATATGACAATGTGTTACAGCAGACGACGGTCTTCAACAAGGGAGGCAATTATGTGAAGACAATAGAAGAGTAGTTCATTGCGGATATTCTTTTATCTTTAGCCATGAGCACGATAAGGATGTCCAGCACGGCCAAATATTTGAATCAACTGATCGGGGTGGGGGGGGGAGGGTGATAGCTCTGACGCCATAGAAGAATATATCACCAACCAGACATCGTAAGTGGAATCACACGCCTCACAGTGTGATAATTAAATTTCCTAGTTTGTGATAATAAAATTTCCTAGTTAATTCAAATGCATAAAGGCCAGGCCATAGGCCCATGAAGATACATATGTTCATCAATGGAATTCATAATATATATAATTAAATGCACTTCTATCAATCGATCGTAGGCCACAATATCTATTAATACACGCACACTTATTTATACTAACAAGGTACTTTCGAAACACAAATTGAACATAGATAGTACACATAGAATAGAATATCATATAACCATAGTAAGGTGACAGTGATTACAAATTTCATTTAAATGAGTATTTAACATCATTATAAATATAATAGCTGGGGATAAACATTGCTACTTTCCTTTGAATAGTCTTTTTTGTTTTTGTCAAAGTTCAACAAATTTGGTTATATTTGGTCTATTTAAATAGTATTTATGTATGTATTGTCTTCTTAAATAACTAAATAAAGTACAAATAAAATTAATCTACTATTTTATGGCAAACTTGACTTTTCCTTTCATATTCAGATATAGGAGAATGTTTGTGCCATCTTCTGGCCTCAATTTCTTACCTGTGTGACGAAAGTCTAGGTCTCGTCAATGCTTTCCTTAATTTAACTATATTAACAGCATACAAAAATGGCTGCAACTTACAGTCTGCGAACAATACTTATAAATATTTAATCACATTTACGATTCCTATAATTAGTAATGGTATTTTACCAAGTTCTCCATACACAAAATTGTTCTGAGTTTGGGTTCTATTACCCAGTATTTCTTTACAGAACTTGGAATAAACTCTTTCTAACTTAATGCTATCTTATAGACCCAAAACTTCACAACCATATTTTGAACAAGATATATTAATTTATCAATCAAAGATAAATAATGGCATGTTGCTATACCAGGAAATTTTACTAGGTCTGAATCAAGCGTGTAAAAATACCTTCATAGCTTGTCCTGAGCAATTGTCAAACGTTTTGCTAAATGACCCATCAGTGCTAAATACTATTCCTAGATAAGTAAATTTATTCACAATTACAAACTCAAGCCCTTGATACAAACATATAAAATTTCGCCTAATGTTTCAGCCTTTTTAAAAGATAATTACCTTTGTTTTATTTGCATTTACACTAATATCACTGTGGAAAACGTTCTATCTATAACAGTAATCTTTTAACAACAACAGGTCATTTTGTAGCTCACTTTCAGATTCTGAATAGACTGCCATAAATACGTTTCTTTTTGAAAAAAACTACACCTATTTTAAAAAACTCTTAAAAAGATAGTTTTGTCATTTGTGTTCACATTGCCGATGTTTAATGTATTCAAAAGAGTACAAAGGCCATGCCAATCAACAATGGAATATGATTATATTTATGTAAGCAACAACATGACTATAGTGTAATATGCAAACATATAATATATCAAAGAAATTGTTATTTCATCTACTACATCCATAATTTAAAAGGATTGATATTTTTCATTATGAGCGCGACGTTTTGAATCATTTCATTTAAAGGGTTTGGCTTATATCATGAAAAAGAAATAAGTAGTTTATAATGACGTCACACACAAATAAAATAGATCCAACCAGCAACTCATGTAATCATTTATTTCTTCTATTCAATAGTTTAATGATTAATTGTACATTAACACGTAGTTCAATCTTTTCTTAAGTGTTGACTTTCTTTTACCGGGGGATGTACATGGAACGGAATTGGCTGGAGTATATCTTGTCTTCCATTTGAATGTATTCATCACTGCATCAATTGAATTTATCCATATTTTGTCAACATTTGGTGGAACATATGAGGGTTGACTCCGTCTCTTACAGAGGGACAATGATTTGGACGTATCACCATGACGGCCTACCTAGAACATAAATTTAACATTTTAAAATCGATCAAATGGATGAATATACATTCATTTCATAAAAGAAATATCATTTGGAATAATAGTTCAACGTTGAATGCATTATCGTCACAGTTGAAACAGTAGTTCAAACCACTTATTAAATAAAATTAGCATGTTATGAGAGGAATTCACGTTAACAACAGCATTTATAAAATTCACATTAACAACAGCCTTTCTTGAAATATCGATATTCATTAAAAGAACTAAAATATATTATACAAACAATTCGTTTAATGAATTGAAATTAACAAAATTAACATTTTTACACATGTATGAGTTCTTAAATATTACTAATTACTAAAAAATGTATACAAAACAAAGACTGACGGCGCACACAGCGTTGCATCGTTCCTCAAAAGTCCGTTGAGTTGAAGTTTTGGCCAAGGATTGCATCGTTAAAATACAAGGAAATCCAAATTAGTTCACACTTGTACAAGCAGAATCTAGCATAGTCTTTTATAGGCTAAGAAATATTTTCTCATCTTTTCTCTCAAAAAGTTATTTAGGAATTACTGTCACTTTCTTGCTTGTTTACCTCGGTTTTGAACCGTAGTGACACATATGAGAAACCCGTTGAAGTCACATGATTTCTCACCCTGTTATTGGGATCTAAAGGCGAGCCTTTACCTTTGTAACCAGTTTTCCAGTACTCTGGTACCACTTAAGAATCAATCATAATGTTGAAAAGTTTAGTATATTTAAGTAAGAGTAAGTGCTGATTTTCTTTAATGTATTTATTACATATTTCGTCTGAGTTTAATATTACATCATATCCTTTTACACAACGGCAATTTTTAAAAAAAAATCGTAAAATTCATTTATTTCATGTGTTTAAGATTCAGAGATTAAATTCAAATTTTTGAGATACTTCCAGTAAGATTTAGGGTCAGCGTTATGCATGGTTTTATTCTTTTGTGCATTTTTATATGTATACCTATTAATGTAAAAAAATTGTTTTCTTGTAAACCTTGCTATATTTATTAAGTTTGGTTTTGTTTGAATCAGACTGGCCACTTACACTTACATTTTAGCCCGAACCAAGGTCGGTCAGTGTGAAATTTACTATAAATGTGCATGAAAACTAGTATTATCATTGTTTACGGACGGCTGAATACTACTTCTACGCGTCGGGAATGATTTGCATGCAAATTTGTTGAAAAACATCAGATAATTTTCTGGTTACTGAATTTAATGTTTCATCCAGATTATTATGTAAATGAAAGTACAAGACTAATTTTGATGTAAAGCACAAGTTTAAAGTACCTGAATACAAGCATTCTTCAGTTATTGAAAGAAATCGAATTTTCAGCTCAAGATCACCCTTGACCTCAGCCCAACTGGCTTCAACATAGTTAGAGCGCTGTTCATGTATGAGGGACCTCTACCAAGTTCGAGGTATCTAGGCCTAAGCGTTTTTCAATTATTGATAGGAAACTGTGTATTTTTAGCTTACGGTCACAACGACCTTGACCCTTGGCCCACTGACCTCAAAGGTAAACTCAAACCGAAAGTAGGGTGTAGTTAAAACCCGGTACCAGGTATCACTTTCCAGTGATACCGGAATGTTATCAGATGACAAATCTCGGTATCAAATGACCCGCTATTTATTGGCTATTGAATGAATGATTATTGGATAAAAATCTCTATTTTGCAGTTTTTGTATTACAATAAGTGTATATAAGTGTCATCTCTAGATAGCCATGGGACATAAAATCACAATTTCAAAAACTGGAGGGTAGAAATGGCTAGGGTACGAAATGACTACATAAATTTATTTTTAAAGATCAATACACATTTTCATTAAATAAATTAGAACATTGAGTGTTATAATAAAAAAAAATCTATTCCCAAATTATCACATTAAAAACCCCCCAATTAATTATTAAATTAAAAGCTACTATACTCAAGATTTACATGACTACATTAATTTATCAGCTTTTAAAGATCCAAACACATTTTCATTGTATTAATTTAAACATTGAGTGTTATAATATTTTTTTTTAAATCTATTCCCGAATTATCACATTAAAAACACACACGAAAACACACACAATAAATATCAAATTAAAAGCTACTATAGTCAAAATTTACAGTATGTCAAAAGTGTGTCAACATAATCCGGTACCATAATCTGTGATACCGACTTTTCCCAATATCGGATTTTAGCACCACCACCGGAAGTATCTTAACTGAAATTCCTGCGATTTGATCCACGCGACGTCAATGAGAGCAAACTATTTATATCTGGCTAACTGTCTGCATCAAAATAAGTTATGAACTGCATCATTTTGCCATTTTTGGTGAGATCGCCAGCTGGAATTTACAGTAGTTTAATGTTAGGCTAAGTAATTTGTGCCCATCATAAAAAAGACTATCAACATTGACTTCATTAAAAACTACATCACCAGGCGCGTTAAACGCGCTTATGTTTATGTGGTAATTCTAGGGAATAATCGTGCCCTTTTGGATGTTCTGTTAAGAGTTTAAGACGTTAAACATCTCTTTTTGTACACTGAGAATCTAACTACTTTGGGGGTTGTCATCACACAAGCGCGTTTTTTCATCTGCATCAGGCTAGCATTTTCTGTTCTTATATTGACGGATTTCTTTATCATTGCGGTCTTGTGTGATTTTTTGTATGATGTGTGGCTCGTTCGCCTTCTAAATAGTGCAATGGTGAAGGTCAAGTCCGTTCCTGAAGTGAAAAAGTCTTTGACTTCAAATTATGATACGCATCATATACCAAACTGAAAGACTCGTGATCATTAGCGATTCTCAGAACTGAAAAGTATCCTATCAAGGCTAAACAATTGTGCAGAAGTTTGTTTGCATTTCACCAAAATGTGGGTAGTGTGCTTGCAATAAACAAAATGGGGGTTTAAGGAACAAAAGATCGACCAGGAAACGTGTACAGTCGAGTAATAACCATGAAGTTTGGAAAATAGGAATGTATACATTCACGAACAGTTACAACATGCACAGATATTTGCCGAGAAAATACGAAAAATGTGGATAAAATCAACACGTTTATTTGTAAACATCGCCTCCTAAGCAACAATCTGTTCAATAACATTTTTTTATCTTTAAAGGTATGATACCAAAATAAAATATCGATCGAAGAATGTTTATTGCTACATACTGGACGCATACATTTTTCAAAATTTAAAGAAAAAGTCCACTTACCAGGCAAGAGTTGGTACCTGAATCGGTAGTTTTTATTCTAAATTCGTCATTTTGTTTGCCATGAGACATTTCTCTCACTTAATGTTTGCATGAAACGCAATTACGTCCTCCCCCTTGATTTGAAGGTTTTGGATATTTGAATGATAGTGACTTTTGCTCCGCCAAAGTGAATTCCGAATTGAGTGCAAATGTTATAGCCTGTCAATCGACTGATAGCGATTTACGTATCAACGTGGAACTTACTACTAATGGGTAGCTCATATAGCCGCAAAGGATCACTACATGTACAGTCTGAATTGGTTCCACATCAACTGGTCAATTTAATCGTAACCTTAATTTTACGCTCTTTGTAGTGCTAAATCTTACTGTTGGGACTCTCTTTCTTTGCAAAAAACTCATTATGATCGTGATTTTATTAGCTGTCTGACAAGAACTCTGCACTAAGTGCATATGCAAACAGAAGTAAAGTGCTAGCGTCCCTGTAGTTGAGGTGTAAAACTCCACTTGTACATTTTACGTGTACCTGTAATATCCTAATTGAGTTTAACATCATCTATGAATTTGTAGAATGTGATTTTTAAAACTTTTTCATGAATAAAAGGTGTGCTTTATGATATAAAACATACAGTTAGGAAATAGCTGGTTTATCACGTTTGCCTTTGTCGAACAAAACTCTTTGCTAGAGTTAATATATAAATATCAGAAGTGTGTGCGACGATTTGAAAAATCCCGTGTACTTTTAAAAATTCACGCACTATGTTGACTTCTTGGAGTACGACATAAGTTGAAACAAATATGCCCAGCCGTGCTTCGAAATAATAATAAGTCGAAAGAATACCAAGTACCATACCTATTTGAATCAGATCCTATCTTGGTTGGGTCTAGTTTGAAGTTATATAAAATACAATGTGGGCATACGATTCACTGTTACGAAAGTACGTTATTGCATGACACTTTTAAAATTGTTACATGTTTATAAACAGCACATCCAAGAGAATGTTATCCGTGTATTTGTTTCCTTAAATATAACGCAAGATTTAAAAATTCACTCAAAACGACCATACATGAATATAATTTTCTTCATTGATCAGTAGTGCGAACAAATCAAAAATCGCGTGTGGAATTGTGTACACGAGTGCGGTTGTGGATAGCAAATGATGGACCAATGCACTTTGAGGTATGCAAGTTGAATAAATGAAACCATTTTGAAAAACTACGAATAAGATATTTAGTTTGAATGTACTTTTGTTACAGTGCATTTTGAATCATTGACACTATCACTGAGCAGCTGTTTCTTTACACATAGTGTTGAAAAGAATGCTTTAATTACGTTTTATATCGTCAGTGTAGTCGAGCATGCGTTGCTTCTTTTCAGAAGGCACATTCAAATTTTGTAATAACATCATTAATTTCGTTTCGCTTTATTAAAAATTGTTGCGCCTATCATACATCTCAGCCAAACCATGGATTTGTTTTAACTAATGACCTATTCAAGTTCTAAACCGCTCTATCAAACTATTCAAACAATAAACCAGTCACCAGTTCATAAAGTGTTTCCTTTTCCTACTGTACAAAAACACATATAAAGCACACATAAAGCACGCGCTATAAATCGTGTTTTAATACGATACATTCAAACAACTATCTTACTTTGTAAATCATTAAAACAAGTTATCAGTCTGGTGATCAAGGTTTATTACAAAAGCTATATCATGGGGTAAAGTTAATTTTTCCATAGTAAACATATATTGTTTTTTTATCTGCTCATATCATTTGATTTATGAAAACAACAATAAAAAGGATAATTTTTACATTTTGAAATGACCAAACTCACTGTACCGTAAACACTTAAATTGACAATAACAGATATTATCGCATCTTTTGTTAAAATGAGAAGTTTTAAATGAAAAGTTAGAGGGTTGTTTCAAATGTTATGTTATAACATGACTTCCTATATAAATCAACGGTCAAACTTTTGCTATATGGCCAGTCAATAGTTCGGTAGCCGATTAGTATCAAATTATGTCAAAGGCGTGCTTGTTATGGGAATTGCCAAGAATAAACTGTTAGTTCAATATTTAGTTCAATAACCAACTATTATTTCAAAACCATCATGCATGTATCCTTATTACATGAACATGTATGTTTGATTAATGGTCTTTATGCTATACCTTTATACGCGTTGACCAAATATATATATACATGTCGTATGTACCATGTTCATACATGTTTGGTCAACGTGTATAGAGGTATTTCCTTAATGTTTTTCGATGAAATATGGAGTTTTATCAGTGAAATAACAACAGGGAAAATAATTGATATATTCACTGCAAAATAAGGAGTGAAAATATCAACTTTCAGAACTAATTTAAAATCCATTGTAGTTACTTCCCCTTGATCAAAACAGAAGACTTCACTTTTGCAACAGAAAATGTTTGCAAACAAAATATTTGAAATAAAAAAAGTTACATAAGTTTAAATAAAGATATATTTAGAAATGAACAACTTGCCGTTTTATTAGAAAAACGGTTATCCCATTATTTAAAAACGTTTAATGTTTAACGAATGTTCGAACGTCTGCTTTCATACCAAGCAAATTACAGACGAAAACAACTGTTCGAACATAAATAGAATGTTAAATCATCGTTCAAATGTATTTTGAATTGTTTGTCGTTGTAATACGTAATACGAACTTCCCAGAAAATTCACATAACAAATAACAGATTTACTAATTATGTTTTACCCCACCCACTGCACGCCTCAAAATGTGTCAACAAACTAGCGTGGTCCTCATCATTACCTGGAAATCGACCTGTCTTCAAGCAAAACAGACTGGTATTCGACATTAAGATGATTGAATATCCATGTATTATGAACACACTCTTAAACTGTTTTATATCCAATGATTATCCGCAATTGTTTTGCCAACACAATCGACCCTACAAAATTTCATTAAATAAATGGCGGCGTAGTAATTTGGTTATTTATTCATACACGCTTAAAACAAAAAAGTGTTTTCGTTAATTTTTGGAACATGGATGCACTTATGCACTTCATTGATAACTGTTCATAAAATATTTACACTAAAAAAACGAGCGAATAATAAACTATAAAAAAGAATATCAGAGAACTCCCTCTCAACAAACCGGAAATAGAAAATTTACAGCTGTAATTTTGCATGAGAGGCGCCCCACTGGTAGCGGCGTAAATAATACCCTTTTCAAAAAAGGAGGTAATTAAGAAAATAATTGAAAATTCTATAAAACTCGGAAAATAAGCATAAAAGAAACAGAAAATCGTGAAAATATGTTTTTTCTATGACACTCGTGAAATAAAATACGATCTTTCACTTAAATAAACAAATATCCTCTATACCATAAATACATGTTGTGCTACCATGAGTCTTAATACAATGTATGTTCTGATATATTATCTTTACGCCACCCACTAAAAGCACAAAAGTAAGCGACTGCTGTCTTTCTTTACAGCGCAGATGTCAAAAACACTGCCCGATTGGGCTAAAACTAAATGAAGACTTAAAACAAGACTTTTACTTTGATTCAAAGCAAAAAAATACGTCGCGAATGTTTTTGAAACAGGACTAAAAGGAAGCAGATGCAGCATTCCATGTTTGAGATACCTGGATACAAGCATTCGCCAGATATTGGACGAGCTCGGATTTTCAGCTCAAGGATGCCACGACCGACTTTGACCTTTGACCAAATTATGTCAAAATAGTTAGGATGATGGTCATGTTTGAGGGACCTCTACCAAGTTCGAGGTCTCAAGGCTGAAGCGCATTTTTCATTTATTGATTTGAAACTGCGTATTTTCAGCTTACGGTCACAACGACATTGACCTTTGAACCATTGACCTTAAATGCAATATGGCTCATCTGCTGGTCATAACCAACCTGCCTACAAAGTTTTAGGTCCCTGGGTCATAGCGTTCTTCCGATATTTATCGAAAACCGATTTTTAGTTTTAGCTAAAGGTCACCACCAACATGAACTTTGACCAACTCATGTCAAAAAAGTTAGGGTGAGGGTCATGTTTGAGGGACCTCTACCAAGTTCGAGGTCTCAAGACTTTATCTGATGGTCATGACCAACATGCCTTCAAGTTTAAGAACCCTGGCCCGAAGCGTTCTTCATATATTGATTAGAAACCATGGGGACGGCCGGATGGACGAACAAACGATCAGATATCTATATGCCACCCTTTGGGGCATAAAATTGTCAGGTGCTGTAATATTAACACTTAGAAACTTAAATGTTTTAGTCATTAGTTAAATGTGACATGCTTTGGATGAATAAGGGAAAGTCTATACTCTTTGTTTATAAGGGGTATTATGATAAAAACAGCAGCAAACACGAGAAAAGAAATTCAAAATAATTATAACAGTTTTAATTGTATTTATTATAAAAAATGATAATTTATGATGTTTTAAATGGAATTCAATTGAAAGTATACTCAACAAATAACCAGGAATTCAATTGTCTGAATAAACAAACTTACTGAACGTTAGAACTACAACAGGGCTCGTATAACAGAAGCATCATAGGTATGTTCTAGACCCTTTTTTTTGTAAAAAATGATACGGCCATGCTTATTACATATTTGGGTAACGTACAGTTTCTACATTATATCATTCATACTGTTATATCTGTAATGGACTATCATCGAATTTTCAATTTTACCCGATTTTTAAAAATCAGATTAGTTTAAGAAGCAAAACATCATCCGAAACTTTTTTTCTGAGCGTTGATGAATTCGTAAACCAAGCTTGAAGAAAAACCATAGCCTACGAGTTTTGAGGCAAGTTATTTAGACATACGTTTTTGTGTATTAATGTTTCTTTTTTTAATCAATTTATACAATTGTATGTTTATAAAGGTTGTTTTTTATCAAACATATTTTATAGTTTTATTCAACAATAATGATGTTGGCTGGTCCATTTTGATCACGTGACCCTCCAGGGTACAACATTGAAACCTATTCCACGCGACGTGGAACTTTACAACGCAACTTTAATGTTTTACTGGTCGACTAGCGCTTGTCGGCAAATTTTGATAATTATGAAAGCAAATACATTTACTCTACAGGAGATTTTTATTGCACCCTAAATTTACAATTGAAACATCCCTCTAAAATTGACATTTATTTTGTATATAACTAATAAATCCTATCGAGTTTTTGATGTTCATATCTGACAGTTTAAGAAGTTAATTGTAAGGATCAGAACGAACATTTTTGCGTCTCTTTAAAGCCAACCGAGACATACTTGGATTTTACATTTCTTCAGAAACAACTAATCCATATCGTAAGGTTGAGCTCGCTCGCCAATCGGATAAACATATGTTCGTATTTTCATAGACTTTGTATAGGTAGTATCGTCAAATTATTACATTATGTATATCAACTTCTATTTACTCAAACTACAAATTCAGAGAACATTGATGTTTACGATGTAGGTGTCATAACATACGGTTCATGAGTGATTATGCTGTCTCAGTTTGATGACCACGCGACTTTTGGCCCATGAGCATGATATGTTTCAGCATCATGGAACCTTCGGATAGCACAGGCGAATCTACAAGCGGACATCAGCCGAAACGCGACGCTGTGAGGTTCTCGTCTACCTTGAGCTTGTACATGACATTGCTGGGATATTCCCTGGGATTTTCCGACATTTGGAGATTCCCTTTCCTAGCCTACAGGAACGGTGGAGGTAAAGTGTATTGTGATAGCGATCGAGTTCCATGTGTTTGCCGTACATCTTTTATAAGGCAATGCCTATTACCCTCCATCTTCGGTCAGACTGGACCATATGGCCATGGCATGAGACTAGACATTAATTGCCTTCGTCTTTCAATAAATTTTGTCTGCAGACTCTGGCCGATTTTCAGCAAATTTCTGTGATTCAGCTGTGAATACATGACGAACTTTATAACTATAGTTCGGAATCCTTGCCTGTTCCCTAATTCAAGAACTTGATATTACTAACCAATATTGCTACAGTAAGTAGTATAAAGCTCTGTATTGATTTTTAACATCAAGAGTTAATATCGAGGTACTAATAACAAGCACTGTTGACATTCATAGTTCTTGTCTGGATTGCTGGCTTTATAAGTTAAAATTAATTAAGAAATACAAATGAAAATGTTCATTCCCATATTTGAAATCTATGTGGATGATTTGATCTCAAATGCGGATAAGACAAACAATGCTGGAATTACATTTTTGGCATCCAGGGATTAAGGTCGTTATTACTTAAACATAATTCTAGCACACCGGATAGGCATTTCCGGTGAATTCAGCCGTGCTGGAAAATTCCATCTGGCATTTGTTTAAATTGTGAAAATATAAAAATAAAACAGAACAGTGAATAAATTTTACATATCTCTTACAAAAAGCACATTTTCTGAACAAGTAACATTTGAATATGACATGGCATTTCATGGCTTTAGTCAGATATAAGTTTAGCAAAATCAAGGATGGATGTTCTTTCGCATTTGCGATATTGCAAAGCAAAGTGACACGAAGGAATTGTTTTAGAGACTCAGATGTTCGATCGTTATTTTGAATAATTTTTTATATTCATTAAAGGCGTGAAACGTAAATTGATATTAATAAAAACTATGGTATTGCATTAATTATACCAAAGGCTGATGTGCAAATGCTCGATTCATCAGAAGAGACACATGCTACATGTATCATGAATCATGAATAATTTAAGAAGAAAAAGAAAGTTTGTTCAAAAGAAATATACAACACAATACATATTTGAAATATAGCAATATGACCTGTGATCAAATAATGAAATACAATGGCGTACATATAAATGTATTGAATTTTATATATCGGCTTATAGTGATAAGGCCACACAAAATTGATAACTTGTTCATCGGATTTTTTCAAAAAAATAATGGGGCGAGCGAGCGAAATAATAATAAAAATATTTGTTTTGCATTTTCAAAAAAGAGGAGCGAGCGAAGAGCGAACAAATATATATATATAGTCATTTAACTCACTTTTGCTCACATTTTATTCACTTATTAACTAAACAATGATATTGTTAATAGTAAAAGGATAACATCCAGTAAAATAATGATAACACTAAAAGATAATTCTTTACAAATATTAGTTTTGATATCAAACAAATGCTATATGAGATCAAGCAAATGTATTTCTTTAAACTATTTCATAAATGAGAGAACTTCAAACCAGTTTTCTAGTTTTTTAAACCTTTTTTATTTTATTTTTTCAAAATACCCTATGCATGGCTAAGTTAAAGCCTGGACACAAACACCAATGGTCACAGCCATCTGCCTGCCCAATGGCATATCAAAATCTATTTATTAGGTTTCCACTTTTCCTTAGGAAAACTTGGTTAAAACTAATTCCCTATTAAAATACATTGTCATATCTCATGCCATGGAAATGACTAGACAAGGTGACTTGAAAAATAACTCACAAAATGAATATAGGCATTTGCAATCAAATATAAACTACAGCTATCATTCCTGCATTGACGACATCATTGGCCTTGGTAGCTATCTAAGTTCTGGAAGAGAATTTACAAAAAACCTACACTGTATTGTAAATTTTTTCAACTGAATATATGTCACAAAAAATTCCAGCCAGCGCCAGATTGATATTAGGCTTTTTCAGAATTTAACGCCTATCTTTTTTAAACTTTCCTTATTGTTTTAGATATCTTGTTCAAATTTAGACAAGTAATTAAGAAAACATATATATAAAATTAAAAGACACTTTTACTTCTGTTCTACTGCAAATACTGATTGTGTCAATTTTCAAATAAAGCAAAAAAATATTTCAAGAAAATACAAAAATATGCAATATTTTTTAATAGAAAAAAACAAAACAATCGGCATAAATAATTCACACTTGAATGATTTCCATATATAGTTTAAATATACACATGAACATCTAAAAAATCTGCAAACATTTATTCGAAACACAAAGTGTAATTAATACCTTTTTCCAATCACGCAGTCTGACCCTTTTTTTTTTCTTTTAGACTAATAATTACAAAATATACACAATCTAGCTTGTTTGATGCTTTTTGTGTGAATGGTATTGAATGAAGCACACATGAATGTCAGCCAGATTAATTTTTAGGGTCATCCTACTGTCCACGAACATTGACTCATTGGTGATCAAGGCCTCCTACCCAAGCATGCCGTTGTTGCCTCATCGGGATAGGAATTTCATGCTAGGCTGCGTCGGAGGAATCTGAAATTTTAATAAGCAATATTATACATAAAAGTTCATTGTAATATAATGTAGTATGCATTACTAAAACAATTTGATGATAACACAAGAAAGGTGGTGCTCGTTTCTTGACCAAACTTTATGTTTCTATTAATTTACATGCATTGCATATGAATTTAATAAACACTATACTCAAATCTGTAGCAAAATAAAAACAAACATGCATAAATCATAAAATGTATATTGTATTTTTGAAGGAAACAAATAATGCAAAAACCACATCATATTTGCTATATTAACAGCAAAGAAGTTAAAATTCACATCTGAAGTTTTTACCTGGACATGTGTAGTAGGTATAGATGACAGATAGGAAACTGTCTTTTCACTGTAAGGTTCATCCGAATTCCCGTCAAACATGTCCGAACCAAATTCACTTTGGATAATCACTGTCATTCACGATAAAATTCAGCACTTCTTGTCCAGTACATATACGTTTACTTTTAGCGGGAGCCAAATTCAAACAAACACATTTGTCCAAAATGTAATCAAACTTTAAATGGTGGTAGAATTGCCATTTGTTGACGTATTAATTTTCAACAATCAGGAAGTGAACTGTTGCCAATTTAGTCTCGATCATCTAGACGCTTGTATCCGGGTCTATATCGTTCATTGAGTCTAATTAGAGCGGCTGCATGATTGAGCCGGTACTTTGATAATTGTAATTATTTAAGAACGCGTGGGGGGGGGGAGGCTACATTCTACTAAACAAATTAGCGCTCGTAAAAAATATAACATTTTTTAAGATGGTGCGGGCGCAAGTGATAAAAAAATAAAAATATTTTTTTGCTTTTCTGAAGAACTAGGTGCGGGAAATCCGATGAACAAGTTATTAATTTGGTGTGGCCTAATGTTTCATTATCATAATACTTACCTTCTATTCCAATATTACAGAGATGATATACTATAAAAAACAAACCTTTTTGTGTTTATAGTCAAGAAGAAAAAACTATTTCGGTATTTTAATGCCATATTGCAATAGTTTTCCAGATTCATATATGTCGTTGACTAGAGAGCTATTTTTTTCAGGGGCTTTTTTAATACCTTTCCTTATCATGGCCTTTGTTTGCGGAGTTCCGTTATATTTCATGGAATTCTCGATATCAAAGTTCTCTGGAAGAGGACCATATCAGGTCTGGGACTTTTGTCCCTTATTCAGAGGTAAGGGCATTCGCTTGTTAACACAATTCGGTCGCAATGTATAAACAGTTCATGTCGATGATAAACTGATAATTCGCAATATTTTGCATTAATTCGGCAGCTTGCTATTAAAAATATTAAACATAAAATGAACATTCCTTTCAGGAGTGGGAATGGCAGTTTCGATGGCGTACTTTATATACATAGTCGGTTCAAGTATCTTTCGTTGCTGGTTTTTTGAGTTTGCCTATTATACATTCAATAATCCGATCCCATTTACAAATTGCAATAACCATTGGAACACAAAAACTTGCATGAATGAAACATTCGAACTACACTTCAATGAATCTTCTGTGGTGAACATGAATATGACTACTTTGTCAACAATGTATGTGAAGAATGACGTCCATACATCCACGATCGAGATACCAAGAATGTCCGCTGCAGAGGAGTTTTGGCAGTGCGTTTTCTTTCATTAGCACATTGTTATCGTAAAACACGAACGTGTACAAGTTGGGAACATATCATTTTGCAAGCCTGTTTTAAGACGTGTGGTCATTAAACGTAATAGCGCCTTCCATTTTACTCATATACTCTAGTTTTTGTGACTACATGTCTATTGGTTTACATGTAATGATGACACACATTTATCCGAAAAGAACCCTGTAGAATTAAAAACGTCATTATTCATGATCTTATTTTCCATGCAGTTTTTGTGTGTATGTCTTTTGGGAGATTTAGCATTGACTGTCGTAAGTGGACACATACAGATGTTTAGACGGTAAAATGAACATGTTACGGTTTGCAGAGTGTGCATTCGTCCGAAAGCTTCGATCAAAAATGCCTTACATTAATTAAATCAGAAAACGAAGTTGATCAACTAGACAATTATATGATTATATATGTAGTATAGATTAAAATAAACATGAACACTAATTCTACACATAATGACATTATTATTGTATAATGTATTTCCAACAGATTCCAAGCATTGAAACTATCATCAGGTATCGACGATTATTCGCATTTTATATGGAAGTACGTCCTCGTGATGTTTGTCTTTCGAATATTTGTGTCGTTAACTGTCGTCAAAAGTATAAAAACCATTGAAAAGGTATTTGTTATTTGGTCAAACATATAATTATATATCTTATAACTCGAACAACGTTCATTGTATCTTAATCACTCAGCGTACCGTTAATACACCTGATTAAATAGAACTTCCAACAATTATAATAATGAAATGTTTCTGCTTGTAAATGGTTTATGCATAAATAATAATTAGTACAATGCCAACAAAGTGTTTTAATGAATGCACGTGGTTTTATTATTTCAGGTCATCTATGTGACGCTTATTTTTCCGATTCTGTTTTCTGTGGCGTTATTTATTCGGTCACTTTTGTTACCTGGATCATCAGATGGAATATATTATTTTTTCTATCCTAATTTTGCTCTTCTATTGGAACCGAGGGTAGGTATATAGCAATGCTTATCTTTGTTACATGTTGTGCTCTCTGATTCTGTTGAATTAGCGAATGTAATAAATGCAAACACATAGACCGTGGCCAACCAATACCGTAACTGCTACTGGACTTGTCCCTAAAGCTTCGATCGTGTTATTGTTTCCTTCAATTCGCTTTGAACACATAGAATATTGTGTTTAAAAAAAGGAATATTTCAGCCATATTTTTTTTAATTATTGTTTAATATTGGGAAAATTGTGAGGTTATGGCCGTAAACTTATTTACATCCCAAGTAGACTCATTTTCAAGTGAACTCGAGTTTTTGTTTGGCGTTGCAAGGCGGTAATCCCATCGTTTATCAGTTGACCAATTTCGATTCGTGTGTCGTCTGTTTGGGGTGTTTTTACGTCTGTGGCTCTCGTTTAGTGTCGTTTGGACCACTGAGAGTTTCTTTTTCAATATTTGACAACAGGGCTGGTCCCTTGGTTTTCATTGTATTTATCATATATACAATCATATATCGAATTAAATTGAAAAAAAATGAATTGCTCAAATTTAATCAAATTACCACCTTTCAAATCAAACAAAAACATTTGCACAGCCACTCAGGCGATTTTTTAAAAAAAAAATGTAAAGAACTAACGATGTACACATATATTTAAAGCTGTCCTTGTTAAAGGTTTGGATTGAGGCTACATTGATGGCGTTCTATACGCTTTCTTTTGGATGGGGGTCGCTCATGACTATGGGATCACATGCATCCTTTGGAGATAATAGTTACAGGTAAAACGTTTCCGCAAAGTACATTTGATTATGACAAAGCATTGTCATCAACGTGAGCTTTAAAAAATTATTGCCCAATTATAAAGATTGTAAGACAGATATACAGAATATGGAAAAAGTCTTGATGTCTCATACATATTTCCTGTGTTCTTTTATTTATTTCAAATGTTTTGAAAGCTTAACCGATTTTTCTTTAAACGCTTTTAAGTATTTTTAAAACACAAGCATTTGCATTCAAATACAAAAGGGCCACAATATAAGGTAAAGTTTTAGGTGTCAAAATGCTTGACATTATAAAATCAACAAATGTAATTAGGAAGCGAATTTAGCTACATGTTTTTCTAAAGTTTTCTCATTTCAAAGTACATAATCTACACGCCACACAAGTTTGTTGATTAGATTGTCTGGATTTTGTGTAATAAAACAACATGTTTATATTTTCAAAATACTTTTTCGATGAAATGTCAACGGAATCTTAACATTTTATTTCGTAATATTTGAAAAAAAGTTGTAGATAAAAATTAAAGTAAAACGTGTTCGCAAAGGGTGTATGTTTAATTTTTGCGAAAAATAATACCCTATATCTGAATGAAAATTGAAATGTTGACACCAGCCGAATTTGTATTGTGAAAGGCCCTTTACCAGCAAGCATTACAATTCAATATGAAATAGGTAATAAAATTTGTCATTTTTACAAATCAAAATGGTACTTTAATAAAATTATAATTATGTACAATAAACTTAAAATAGGGCAAGTTTTACCTATTGTTTATTATATACCATAGCGGCGCTATTCTTTTGTGTATAAATATTATCAATTCTAGGACAGCGTTTGTTTGTACTTTCCTGGACGTGGGAATGGCTGCTTTTAATGGATTGGTTTGCTTCTCCGTTCTGGGCAACATGGCACACACCTTCGAGGTCCCGGTCACCGAGGTGATCAATGCAGGTAGGAATGTTTGTGAGATGTTTTGATAGGTCATCACATACTGCATATTGGAACAGACTTATATGGATGCAATAGAATTGATAGATAGAGCTGAACTACACTGTGCGCTATTCATTTGAACTGGTATAATTCAATTAATTTAGAAGAACAATAATACTTCATCGTGTTATATTCTGTGTATGATTACTTTACAGAATAATTGATTAAACTAAGATACTTATATGTTTATTACTATGAATAAATTGAATAACAAATGAATAACCAAAAATTAAAGTTAATTAACACATGTCTAGCAGAAATTTCCTAAACAACATAGTTTCAGATCATGTTAATTAGAGTCAAATGTAACATGTATGTCACTTTTTTAATGCAATTGACATCTGCATTCTTAACATAATTCAATTGGTATAGGTCGACAAAAATTTATCCATGGCAAATGTATTCAGATATTTAACACGTGTTACCATTGTAAAGAGAAAGACTCACATTAAAAAATCAGCAACAACGGTTTTACCTTTAATTATTCGATATTCGAAAACAATTCAAAGAATAGCGTTATAGTTAGTTTTTGTGCCGTTTGAACGTGTCCTTATCATAAATTCCTCTTCCAGGGTTTTCCACTGGTTTGGTATCGTATATCACAGCCCTCAGCACTTTGCCCATGCCTCAACTCTGGACATTTCTATTCCTATTGTCAGGAGTCTTGTATGGAACGGAAGGGCAGGTTTAAATTGTTTTCTTTACCGAACAAAGTTCTTAAGACATTCATAAATTTCTAGACTTCGAGTATTCAATGACTGTGATAATAAATAAAAGTGGTTAAATAAATCATAATACTTCAAGAGAATGTAATTCGTTCTTATTTGTTTGTCTTGCTTTTGTTAGTAAGATAAGTCTGAGGCCCTCATGGCTTATTGCAGATGATTCCGATTGAAATGATGGTTCAGCTGATTGGCGACTTGTTCCCGAGACTAAAGGCTGGGTTCCGTATTCCAACCTTGATTGTTATAACTGCAGCCATGTTTGTCCTCTCATTTCCGACTTGCACAGGCGTATGTATTTAGCAGTTATACTTTTATCTCGTAAACTGAATTTTATTCTTATTATATCTTTAACCTGTCATGCTGAATGAAAAATAATTATATCTTAAGAAATGATGGACAGACGAGACAAAGGAAATAAAAAGATAATTAAACCTTTTATGTGGACTTCTGTACAGGTGTTTAAGGTCGACATATGTTTTACCAATTCAAAAAAATACAAAAATGCGTGAATTGTCTTACTAAAAGCATAATTTATAGAACAAGATAGGTACTTATTACTTATTCCCGTCATACTAAATAGACTTGATATTTCTAAAACTCTTCAAATTTAAAAATACGTATTCCCTTGACTGTCATTTTGCTTATCATATTGGCATTAATAATCATTACCTTCTTTAGAGGGTACAGCGTTTGCTCAATTTATAAATATTACTATCGTGAACACTCAAACACTGATGGCGCCACTTGCACGGAATTACACTGACAGAAAAGTGAATAGATTTATCAAACGTACAAAACAAGGTACATTTAGCCCCGGTGATATCTTCATCTTACCTAATTTTCACTAGTGTTGTTGTGATGATCGATTATAATCGAAAATAGATTGGTTGGACATGAAACTGACAAAACATATGAATAGTTAATAAGAATAAAAATTCAATTAAGATATTGACAGAAACCGATCGTTCTACCGAAAATCGGTAACTTGAGTGGAACCGAATATCGCTGGTCAAACTGGAAAACACTAGTTTTCACTGATTTTGGCAATGCGGTTAATTCAAAATATTTCGGTACCACGATTAAGTTAACCTGAAGTTGCAAAACAGTCGTTATAGACATACATGATAATGCAATAAAACAATTGTTACAAATACCATACATATCAAAATTGGTGTCATGCGGAGTATTTGTGAAACAAAATAGATAAATATCAACCAATGATTAATTACATTAACTGTATGTACGTGTTAACTCACGAATAAATGAAACATGGCAGGACTTGTTCTTATATTTACCAAATCAAAACACAGATGTACACTATCTGTGTGTAATGCTTCCCACGGAAGACATTTTTTTGTTCTGTACCCAGGCCGGAGCATACATTTTTTTGCTGGTAGACTGGTACGCCGGATCATGGACGGGACCCATCGTTGCTTTAATCGAGGTCATAGCAGTTGCTTGGGTATATGGTTCGTACGATAATTATAATTGTTTTAACATTAAAATAGGTATAAAGAAGCATTCAAGTTATTCATATCTAAGTTAATTAAAAACATGCTGTATGCGTTATTGTCTTATTTAAGGAAGAAGTAAACATATCATTATGTACTAATGTTTTACCTAGACAAGAGCCATTATTGAGATAAGGTCTCTATATGATCTTGAAGGTGAAAAGAAAAAGATATTAGTATGTCCTTGTACCTTGATGAGAGTTTAACTGTTAAATGATAAATACACAAAAAAGACCAGAAAATATCAGCATGTTAGGGTCCGTTTGACTACGTACACATATTTATTTGAATATTATAAGTTGTTCACAGCAATAATGATCCTGTTTTAAAGGAAGTCTTGGTCCCTTAACTTATGTATAATGTTTTAGTACGAATGAAATATCACGTGATAAAATTCAATATTTATAAATCAGTTTATCTAGTCAACTCGTGGAAAAAGATCTAAAAACTATCTTAGCAGTGCTAAAAACTATTACTGTAGTTTGCTTTCTGTGCGACTTGTTCATCTATTGTATGTACATTTTTCCATTTTTTGCAGGATTGGACCGTTTTAGTGAAGATGTACAATTAATGCTTGGCCGGCCTCTTCATGCAGTGTATAGGTTGCTCCTTGCTTTCGTGTCGCCTTCGATCGTGCTGGTAAGGAAACATTTATGATGTTGTTAAGGGTGTTATTATAGGACTCATAAATACCAATTCCACACGTTTTCTGAAAAAGTAGCTTTATAATTTAGGGTTAAAGAACTATCCGATGTTATTCTATGTCGACAGTAAAGTTTCTTAGTTTTGCAGGTTATATTTTTCATGAGTTGTGTGAAGTACGTTCCCCCAAACTACGGGTCGTATAAATACCCTGGTTACGCACAAGCTATTGGGTGGGGAATGGTGGTGATCATCGTGGCCCCGATATTCGGCTACGCTGTTCTCAATATCTACCGGGCCAAAGGCACCCTTACCCAGGTTGGTGTCGTTTACCACGGAGGTGTCCATAACATTTATGCACATAAACATTTGCATTTAAGACATGACATAAATTGAGTTATTTTCAGTTATAATGTATATTTTTGTATCCTTTGTTTTACCCATTTTTAGAGAATCAGTTCCCTGTGTAGACCCACCGACACGTGGGGACCATGCGGGGATGGAATGGATTGCAACTACAGGAATAACAGAATCAAATACTCGGAGAGAACTTTCTGGGATCTGTTTTACTTCAATGTGTTTGGTCGATATCCAAATAATTCTGCCATGAAATTATTGTTAGAACATGAACTGACTGTTCTTAGATCCTAAAAGAATGAGTTTGCGTAAAATCAAATTTATTTACAATTTATAAGACTCTTCTGATCAAGTTGAAAATTGGCTCAGTTAAACCACCTACATGTATACTCTTAACTTACAATTATTTTGTCATCATGGGTTATTATAATAAGTATAATTATATGTCAACCGCGAAATGGGAAGTGATTGAACAATAATGATTTAATAGTACCACTCACATAACTAAAGCGATATATGACAATATTTAATTTGATGCAGTTAGGTCTAAGAGAATATTAAAATATGCGGGCTTTTATCAAACTTGTCCAATTACAGTATGCATGCCTACAAGTATAAATATTGCTTTGAAGTTTTTAAGGATTGTATAAGAAACTATTAAAATGGCATAGACGTGAAACTGTGTTTATGTCGAAATGCAGTGTGCATTAAATATTGATGCATTAAATATTTTCACTTAAATTGTTAAGTATTAGATAATTTTATGTAATGTTCAAGTCATAGAGCTGAAAAGTGTATTTGGTGAAGTTTCGACATTTTTTTGACCAGAACTCTGCAACTAATAACGCGATCAGGTCGTTTGTGAAACAAAATGACGATATAGTTTTTATTTCCATTCCAGTTATCACCATATTTGCTAAATATTGGATATGAAATGATCGGAGAAGAAGGACAAAGTGATTCGGGTCAAACGCTGGTTATTCAAGGGCCATAAATAATGTTATCTAACTGTGAATCGTATGCGTTTGATAGAGTATGACCTTACACATCGTTACACAGTTTAGTAATGCGAAATGTCTATTGATCGATCTTAGTCGAGATATATTGCCCATTAACATTGTAACCATGTATATGAGAAACTACAGAAACAAGCTCAGTAACCAAGTTTGATACAGATTGGATAAGAAAGTGTCAAGTTAGAGGAAACTGGTCATTTTCGAAAATAAGATACCAATAGCTTTTGAGTTGATACTGCGATCTCGTTGTTGATTGAGATAATATGCCAATAACCGTTGTAACTAAGTTTGGTAAATATTGAGTATCCATTGTTCACGCGGAATGAACGTTGAACGGCTCCAGAGCGCCGTTGACGGCAACGGCGCCAAACAGCTACACAGCCGCAATAAAACTGGACACAAACACTGTGAAATCATTTTCTTTTAGCAGCATCGAAACGAAACTTGCTTGCTTTTCAGATTATTATACGAAGCAAGTTCACAATGCAATTTTGTACTGAATAGATCAAACGGATTTCTAAAACGGCGTGGGTGAACACGCTTTATGACATTCGTGCAATGTGTCACAACCAAAAGCATTTGATATCAGTTTCAGTGCAGTCTAGCTGGTAAAATTAACTGAATTAATTTAGATTATTGTCTTGTGATAAGTAAATGCTTACATGGTGTTCACACTGAGACTTATCAATGCTTTAAACTCTAAATATACTGTAGCATTTTACCACACAGTATAATACATAAAAGCGCAATCTACATCAGTATATCCATACTGAAAAAAGATAAATAGCAAAGGAAAGGAGAGCGTTGATTTAAATAGTAATATAAGAGATGTTTGCCAAACATTATGCACCCTCCCCCCGAGCGCCATGTTGTCAGGATAATTTGAATGAAATTTGCATGGACCGAAATGACAGCTGATTAGTCATTGTCATAGGATAAATTTGAGGCAGTTTTAAGGTACTGACCAGTAAGGACAGTAGCCACCGTTTTTTTAATCAAGATCCAATGATGACTGATATTTGCAGATAAAAATGAATCCTCTAAGCAGCAGGGAATAAGTACAAATGACGAAATTTTAATGATGAAAATTTGTTATGACCATGACCTTATGACCTCAAAAACCAATGGGTCATCTACTAGTCAGACCCAGTCTCCATGTCAAGTTTGATGACCATAGGACAAGACATTGTTAAGATATCACTTGGAGACGCTTTGTTAACTTTTTCGCGTTAAAGGTCACTGTGACCTTGACCTTTGGCCCGAAGACACCCAAAGTCAAAAGGGGTCATCTACTGGTCAGGCCCAACCTTCATCAAGTCTGACCATAATCTAGGAATTGTCGAGTTTGCCTTCAAAGACACTGTGACCTTGACCTTTAACCCGATGACCCCTGAAATCAATAGGTCTACTGGTCAGGCCAAACCTTCATATCAAGTCTGACTATAGGGCTAGGAATTGTCGAGTTTTCTTTCAAGGTCGCTGTGACCTTGACCTTTAACCCGATGACCCCTGAAATAAATAGGGGTCATCTACTGTTTAGGTCCAGCCACCATGTCAAGTTTGTTGACCATATGGCTTGGAATTGTCGAGTTTGCTTTCAAGGTCACTGTCACCTTTACCTTTGACTCGACGACACCTAAAATCGATAGAGGTCATCTACTGGTCAGGCCCAAACATCATGTTAAGATTGATGACAATAGGTCTAGGCCACGTTGAGTTATTACTCGGACAAGCTTTAAAATCCTTTTATCGTTAAAGTTCACTGTGACCTTGACCTTTGATCCGAATACCCCTAATAACAATAGGGGTTATCTACTGGGGCCGATTTCTCGAAAAAGATTAACTGATCGGATTAAAAACGGGATTAAATTCGTTAAACGATTTAGCTGATCCACTTGTTTTAATCCGATTTCACGAAGCTGTGATTAGTTGATCGAGATTATCTTTCCGTTGATTCGCTTAAAAGGCATGAATACTCTTCAAAAGGAGAATGACCAGTAGTATATGTCATAACATTGGACCGTCTGCATAGACCGAGTATGGCTGCCAAAAAACGCTCGACCAATTGGTCTGAGGAAGAAAAGAGCACAGCTCTTGAGCTAATTTCATCCAAAGGGCAGAAGCTGTTTGGATCCTTTAGAGGTGCTTCGCTTGGGGGGAAGGAGAAGAAGGAGTTGTGGGAGTCCATCACACAACAATTGAATGCGTAAGTTTTCAACAGCGCATTTAATGCAGACACTTGTTTTCCTTTGATTTTCTTCTTAAGATCCAGTGTTGTTGTTTTTGGAGACATTTACTGCCTTATAAGCTTCCCTTTCGAAAAACAGTCAAGTTTGAGGGCCATGGGTGCAGGCATTGTCGAGGTATCACTCGGACATCCTTTTATCATTCAAGATCACTGTGACCTTGACCATTGGTCCGATGACCTCTATAATCAAAGGGTTCATCTACTGGTCAGGCTCAACCTTTATGTCAAGTTTAATGACCATACGTCAAAGAATTTGTTTGGGGTGTGATCACTGTTAAACACGTCGTGTAGGTTCGTTTCCTTTATTTTAAGTAAAACATAGAATAACAACACACAGGAAGTTACGTTACGTAAGTATCAATACATTTCGCGCGTTACGTCACTCTCGTACATCGCATTACGTCGCGCCAAATTCCCAACATTATTGTTGAGATATCACTCGAACAAGCTTTGGTTTACCGACGGACCGACCGACCGACCGACAGACTGATCGACCGACAGACCGACATGTGCAAAGCTATATTACTCTTTTCTACGAAGGGGGGCATTATTTATAATTATATGATTTGAATAAATAAAGACAGCTGCGATTTTGTTAAAGAAGCATTGCAATTGCACCAACGAAACCACGCACCTTTATTTACCGAGTTACATGTTATTTGTAGGGATGGCTTAGACGATGAATCAGTATAAAGTGATTAGGTCCTTTCTTTGGAACAATACCGTTTGGACTTATTTGCAATTGGGGAAATGGTGTAAGTATAAGGGGGCATTTAATGCGACCGGCATGTATATTCGATATGGACTGATATATTTTTTTATTCCGATGCTCTCTGAGATGCTTTAACATACTTTCACGAACTTTACATTCTGTCTGACCAACTAACTCTGTACTTGCTTATTCATTTCACGTTAAACTATACATAGCATTTCTGCGTCGACAGTTCACGTTAGGCGATTCTTTTGTTCGCGTCATTAAAAGACATCATTAGACATAGCAGCGCACATTGGACAACTACCCTGGCACATACCTTTGCGCCGTTGAATGTGTCCTTTAATTTTGGTATGCAATCCTGAATCAACAAAATATTTTCTTTATAAAAAAGGCTCTTTTGGTACTGATACCATTTTTTGGAGTGGGGTATACGCCAATGTGTCTTTCCACAATTCAGTGAATATAATGATTATAAGATGCGCGAGTTGGTAAGAACGAGAGTGATCCTAGTCGTATTATCAGCCTCCATGGCTGTTTTACCCGTTGCATATTGTCAGCCCGATGCTTTATCTTTCTATGACGTTCCCACGTTTCCGGAGATGACTCCTTAAGTAATTCCTGTTTCAGACGAAGTCAGTAGTAGTATAGAAAAAATGTATTGGAGTAATTGTACCCTTTTAAGGATTAAAAATATAACTTTTCAAGGAATAAAATATGACGGTAAAGTTAGAAGGTAGTTGATGTTAAGATACTCGACTTTTTTCAATTGGTTATTCGCGAATATCCAGCTACCAATCAGGTAGTGAGCTGTCTTATAGCTTTTTTAGGAATTATGTTTTAGTTAAGAAACGTTAACAGAGAAATACTATTAAGAGGACATTAATGCCAGCCCTCAGAAACTGTTTCTTATAATTAATGAAAAAGTTCTGTAAACTGTTTATCATATCTTATATAAAACAGTGGTTAAAGTATTCAGCATACCGACTTACTAAAGAAATCTAGAATACATAGATTTAAAATCAACCTGTGAGTGCTTGAGTGACCCAGATAACCGAATAACTTATGCCTGGTGACCTGAGAACTAAATTAAGTACGGGTGGCGATATATAAGATAATATTACACGTAGACATTTATTACGAACTTGCTTTACAGAACCAGGCAGGTGTGGGAATGGAAATAATTTTATCTTTTTTATTGAAAATAAAATATGTTTAATATTTTAGAAACATCAAAATTAAACAAGTTTTAGATTTATTGGCCATATCATCTATTTTTACGAATTCATCCGTGTAAGTGAAGGAGTGATAAAACTAGCGACACAAACTTGTACTTTAAAAATTAAAATAAACTTAATAGATGATGATGATGAGATTTAAAGCTTCAGATGTTTTGACGTTTTGACGTTTGTCTTAGTAACATAAGATTTTTGTTTCAATGCCTTTAATTGAATGATATTAGATTAACAAGAATAGAACATATCTCAATTCCTCAGTTTCAAGACATTTACACAAAAAATTCGTGCCGGTACGATATTTCACGAACTCATTTTCTTTACTGAAGGACTTAAATCACAAATATTTGTTCTTTGTAAAACTGCTTGATCGACTTTTTTGAAAACAGTTTTATAATCGCTTCAGGTTGATAATTTGTGCATTAAAACAGTTAATTTATCATTGTTTTAGAAGAAAACGTATAATAATGCTTTGAATTGAAAACAGTTTAACGCTGCTATGTTAATAAATGAATAAAAAAACATTGATTTATCATTGTTTTCCAAAAACACGCATAAACAATTGCTTTGAAATACAGAAAAGCCGCTAGGTCGCTAACTACACGCCGCTAGGTCGCTAGGCCGCTAATTCACGCCGCTAGGCCGCTAACTTCATGTACATAATTTACTGGGGGGGGTAAACTAGTTTATGTGCACAACCACTTCTCAAGCCCGTATTCTAGTAAATCTAGATACAGTTCTTTTCAGTTTGTTTTATTGTAATTATATAAATTCCTGTATAGTAACTGTCAAAGTTCCACATTTTAGGTTGTCATAAATTGAGTTAGCATATGTTTTAAATGTGTTAATTAACCTAAGCATCCTGCCCACACTCTAAAACCGTCATCTATAAATACTTTGTAGAACACTGGTTTATGAGGTGACCGCGAAAGTTATTCATCTTTTTTTCTCGTAAATGTGCAAGCAGATGTTTTTTCCAAGAATATGGGTAGAAGTTATCTTTAAGTCAAAGTTGTTGTAAGCAAGAGACATTCCATGATTTTGATTATTTTTTCCGGGTCTTCTACAACAAACAATGCGTGTGTTTTCGTATATTATACAGTATTACTAAATGCAGAACATATACATTGTAAAGAATACAAATACAAGCCCTTTAGTCAAATATCTAAATATAAAACCTGTATATAAACCATCATATATAGCATTACGCAGTTCAAAGAGACTATCTATACAAACACATTCAAAGTACTTTTAGTCAAAATTATTACTTACAGTGCATTTGAACTTCTTTATTTATTAGCTCATAATGTTTAATGCCGCATCTATGTTCTATTGAATCTGAAAGATGCTTTGTTGTCACAATTTTTCATCGTTCAGTGACCGAAGATCACCGTCTGAACTGGTTTCTTTTTAAAATGTGTTTAAAGCTGCACTCTCACAGATTGAACTTTTTTATTTTTTTTGTCTTGGAACGAGCCAATTTATGCAAAAATGCATGGAAACCAGATATATAAGAATGCTGACAAAAAAATTAGATCGCAGACATTTATATTTATGTTAAAAAAATGATGTTTTATGCATTTTTCTTAAACCGTTAGTAACGGTTTGAGCCATGTAACATTATTTTTCGAACGGAAATAGGAGAATCGGCGACCTGATATTTTGGCAGCAGTCTTATATCCCTAGTTTGCAAATATTTACGCAAAAAAATGCTCTTTCCACGACAAAAAAAAAATAAAAAAAGTTGTAAAAATGGTAAATCTGTAAGAGTGAAGCTTAAATAAGCTTTGAGATTAATTAAAGATGAATGGTAATATACAGGGTAGTCCATGAAAAAAATTAGTTTCTCCACGGTTCCATTTCAATATCAGAATATTATCTATTTGTAACATTTATTGTTAATGATAACATTTACTGTACCGATGAAGCGTATGGTGATAATGGTCGATTGTATCTTTCAATGAAATGAAAAAGCTTTGATAAAAAGTATAAGGGTTGTTTCAAACACACACGCACATGTGCGTGTGTGTGTCTATGTGTGTGTGTGGGGGGGGGGTCTGGGTACGTGCGTGCGTGCCTGTGTGTGCGCGCGCGCGCGCGCGCGTGTGTGTGTGTGACTTTTAACAATATATAAAAGTATTAATTGAAGGATATTATTGAACTGGATATATATATATATATGTGTGTATGGATATTAATATCTATACCAGCGTTTTAACTGTTACGGTATCAATTTAAGGGTCCGCCACTGGTCTGCGGGAATAAGTTATCTTTTAGGTGAAAGTTTTTGCAAGCAAATGATTTTTCATGATTTTGATTAATTCTTCCTGGTCTTCTATAGCAATTAATATGTGAGTTTTCGTTTAATTTACAGTGTTACTAAATAATGCAAAACATATACAATGTGTAGAATACAAATACAAACCCAATAGTCAAATATTTAAATATGAAACCTGTATATACACCATAATATATAGCATTACAGAATTCAAAAATAATATCTATACTAACATCAACATTCTGTACTGTTAGATATAGTTATAGTTTACAGTGCATTTCAACTTCTTTTTATATTAGCTCATAATCTTTAATGCAACTTTTATGTTAAAAATAAACGATAAAAATCGAGAATATAAAGGTAAATAAGATATATGAATTTTAAATGATAAAATGTAATGTACCGTTAAAGGGGATTGTGATAATGATAGATTGTATCTTTCAATAAAATGAAAAGGCTTTGATAAAACATATGAGGGTTGTTTCATATATATATATATATATATATATATATATATATATATATATATATATATATATATATATATATATATGGATCCGTCTCGAGTCGTCAATTAATACACAATTTTATTATATACCTATAAATATTCGTTCAAACGTACAAACGTAAACGGATTTGTGTAATCGATAGTGACAGTGATTGGGTGTCCTTTAATTCAACCGATTACTTGATTTAAAATAGCGGACGTTTACTTTCGTTTATTTACATTAACACTTCATTCCTTAACGATGGTTGTTGTTTATCAATTTCATATTATATCTGTATAAAGTTCAATGGCATTTCCCATCGAAATCACGTGCGTTTGTTCGATACTTCTGTCCTGTCATTGGGCGCAATAATACTAATGGGCTGGGCATATTTACTACGGAACTATTTTTTTTTTCAATGAAATCGTAGTAAAATTATTGGCGACATGCAAAACTGCAGTAAAGCAGTTAAAACAAGATAAGCAACGATAATTTGATTGATTTTAATGTAGATGATTTTATGATGGATGGAACAGTTGAAGAAACGTTTGTGTTTAAAAAGGCTGTTAAATGTCACGAAAATGCAAAAAAACAGTTAGTTCAAAAAAACCTCTATAACGAGTGCTTGTATGACGTCATGAGTGATGTCATTGAAAAAGTTTTACATTAAGCTCGATTCGGGCCGCAACATAACTCGGCAGCTGCATTTTCTTTCGACGCCATTTTTTGCAGTGTTCATTCGTTTTGAAAGTGTTGTTTTTTCGAAAATTGACTGGATTACTGGGATTATTTACACACAATACATATCCGAGGTCCGTGAAAGCGTTGATCGGACGTGTTTTTGAGGCTCTCCAAAAAGAAGAATTTATCTATGGACTTACTGTAGTGAATGAACAGAAAAATATATGTGTATGGAGCTTATATAGTGTGCAAAGTGTTGGAAATTAAAATGTGATGGTAGGAAGAAAAAACAAGCGGAAAAAGAGCAGTGAAGGTGAGGAACAAAAAACAACAAATTTAAACAAAGAGAGGCGAAAAGCGGGAAAAACACCAGAGGATTATTACATCGAACTTAATCAGCATTTCCCTGCTGGTGAAAACTTGTCAAACCTGGATAATACAGTGTTTCATTCAATGGCTAGCGATACAGCTAACGGTACATACCTTTGTAATAAAAATATGTCGCAATTATCACAAACACCGGGGATGACAGTTGGACTCAATTACAGCAGTACACCACAGTACGTCAACATGGCTAACATGGCTAATTTGCAACCCGTTATGCAGCCATGTTTTCACCCCCCCCCCCCCCACCGTCGATGATGCAACTCCAGCAAGGAAATACAAACTTCATGACATCGACACCGAGTCACAATACACAACAAGACAAATATATCAATCCAAACGCAAGCCCAACTAGCCCATCTAACAGCGATATAATGCAGTTCCTTAAATCAAACTTTGAAAAGGTAAATACTAGGCTCGATAAATTAGAAAAGTTAGAAACAAAGGTGAATGAGGTTGACGCAAAACTCTCAAAACTATGGTCAGATTTGGAAAAACGTGTAACAAAAAGTGAAGAAAAAGTATCGACTTTAGAAGAAAAAATCAAAGGACGAGAATTCCATGCGGCAACAGAAAATGAAGAAATTGCCAAACTTAAGAAAGACAATGAGGGTATCAAGGCAAATTTAAATTTTATCGAGACACAGGCGCTTGCAAACAATCTAATCATAGGCGGAATACCCACCTGGGAGAACGAGGGGACGGCAAGAAACGATGGAACTTCCGGTGCGGCGGCGCCCACGGAGAACATGGCGGACACCCAAAAGGCAGTGCATAAATTTATTTTGGAAGTGCTTAAAATACCAGAAAAGGATGCAAACGATATAAAAATTGAAAAGGCCAGGAAGATAGGTTTCGCGAAAGGAAATAGACCTAGAAATGTGCTTGTAATTTTAGGTACTTCTCGGATAAAGAAAAGGTAAAGGCAAACAGAGATAATCTCAGGGACACAGAAACTTTCATGCATGATCAGTACCCAAGAGACGTTGTCGAAAAAACGGAAAAAACTAATTCCAATAATGCTGGCAGCACGAAAAGACAAAGTTGATGCGTACATTAAGTACAACAAACTTTTTGTGAATGGTCGTGAGTACACCGACGGCAAGTAGGGTAAAGTACAATAGGACAGATATGAGGGTGAGTTGAAAATTTGTTCTTGGAACTGTAATGGTCTTACCAAAGACACGCTAAATTATGACGAATTCCTTAAAATCATACAGGGGACTGATATCGCATTTTTATATGAAACATGGACTTGTGAAAGTAGCGACATTGAAATAGATGGTTACACATCGCATAATTATTCTCGACGCTTCCAACACAGAAACGCAAGGCGTTATAGTGGCGGAATTGCAATATATTACAAAAGCAAGCTACAGCCTGGTATAAATATTGTAAAATCGCATTTTAATACAATAGCATGAATTCGGCTCGACAAAAGACTGATAGAAGATCTGTACATTTGTGGTACATATGTTTGGGGAAATAACTCGCCTGCATATCATGTTTCTGACCATAACCTTTTTGAAATCATTGAAAATGATATATTGTACTTCAAGACGTTTGGAAAAGTAGCTCTTATGGGTTACTTAAATGCGCGGGTCGGTGGGAAGGCCGACTACATTCTTGTGACAATGCAGTATCGAATTTCGACCCCGATGACTATGTGCCAGATACGCCCCTGAGAAGGGTAACACAAGACACACTACATAACTCGCACGGTATACAGCTGATGGACCTATGTAAAGCGACAAGCATGCGTATTTGTAACGAACGATTAGAGATCAGTGAATCGGTGACGTATTACTCAACAAACGACTGCAGTTTGATAGATTATCTTTCCAGGAAAGTAACTTCAGTGTCATAACAAAGTTTAACTGTCCAGTGTTTAATACCTTTTCTGACCATGCCCCTATTATGTTTGCAATTAACTGTTATTACTTGATCACAAATACTCCGGAGGCAGATATGTCACATTCTGTTAAATGGGACGAAAGGAAAAAGGACGAATTTCGTAGAAATATAATATCTTCATTGCCTGAATTTAATGCAATATGTAATCGCATTGACAGAAACAGTCAGGATAGCATAAATGAAGGTGTTTCCAAATTTGCGAAATTAATTAACGATGTTGCTTTGCCACTTTTCTATAAAGAACGAAAAAATAGAAGGGGATGCAATGGAATTTATAATCTATCAGACTGGTTTAATGCCGAGTGCCGTGAGAAAAAATCGGAATATAAAACTGCGTTGCACACTTTTAATGTAACTAAAAGTGCAGAAAATAGAAATATATTGAGTGAAAAGAAGAGAGCGTATAAAATCATAGCTCGAAAGACTAAACGTTTATATCATTAAAATAAAATTAAAGAAATCGAAGGTTTGAAACGTAAACGCCCAAAAGACTTCTGTAGGTATTTCTCCAAGAAAAAGTCGCCGATGGGAGAAAACATTAGTTTGACGGACTTTTATAAATACTTTAAATCTCTATCAGTAGAAACAGAAAACGGTCATTATGCTGCCGTGATAGAAGAGGACGTGCTCCTTCCGCACGAGGAGTTAGACGTTAACGTCACGGTGGACGATGTTAAACGTGCAATGAAAACATTGAAACGAGGGAAAGCGTGTGGTCTTGATTTTCTTATTAATGAATATTTTATTGAAGCGGGCGACATTTTGATAGGTCATATAGTATATTTGTTTAATCACACAGCAGAGTATTCCCTATTGAATGGATGATCGGCATTATAGGACCAGTATTTAAAAAAGGGGACCGAAATGACGTCAATAATTACAGAGGTATTACTTTGATATGTTGCTTCGCGAAGATGTTTACATCTGTTATTCACCACCGTTTGTCTGTTTACTGTGAGAAGTACAATATTATCACCGATGCACAATTTGGGTTCAGGAGAAACTTGTCTACTGTAGATGCCATCTACATCTACATAACACAATTAAACTCCCTTAATCGTGTCCATAAACAATGTATTAAAGGATTTTCACGCGCATGTAGATCAGACATAGCACTAGACTCTATCGGTATTTTATCTATTAGCTACATAATAGACAAAAGAAAACTTTTCTTCTTCGGACAACTTTGCAAACTGGACCCCGCAAAACCGTTAAACGAATATTCATATACAGACTTCTTGAATTCCTCGAGAATCCAAGTCAAATAACAGGATTTTTTCCCGACATATACAAAATATTATGCAAATACATTTTTTTGGTTTATGTAAACCAGTGTCTAGAAAATGGCACGTTTCCAGAAATGTGTACGTGGAAAAACCTAGTTAAGAATCTATCTACGAAGTTGCTAACGCAGAATATCAATCAAGGCTATTGAGTGAAGACAGTTTGCGTGGTTTTCTGTCTATAAATAATGAAATATCACCATGTTTTATATGGAGGTTCAGTCAAATATATCGCGAGCAAGTCAAATATTGCCTGGACGGTGGCTCTAGCTCTAAGTAAAATTTTCAGTAGACTCTACGTTACTAAGTGCACACTATGTTCTGATCAAACGTATTTCATTTCAGAACATGTTTTGTTATTTTGTCGTTCGAACGATACTACTAGGCAGTGCCTTTGTCGAAAATTAAGTTTAATGTTCACAGTAAATCAGTATGACGAATTTTGTCAAATGCATTATTCCGAACAATTATTAGAAATGATGTCCGGTTTCCGATCTTTTACGCTCAGCGACCGCAGTTGAGTACATATTTTCAAGACGGTACTACGATACTTACATTTTCTCAGCAAGCCACTGGCTCATTTTTTACCGCATATGTAAGTAAATGTACAATGTGTGTAAACATACCCTCATTTAAAGCCTTGTTCATTTGGGTTGTTTTTTGTAAAAGTAACTATCTATTTCACTATGCTTACTTTACTTATAAATATCACTCCTTTTATATCATTGTCATAACTCTATCTAAAATGCAGGACGATGTGTAATGTAGGGACATGTCATTTATTTCCCATTCTTTGTATTGTTGTGTACCCTGAAATTGATGCCATGCATATCATTTTCCTATTCTTTTCTATGTTATGATTATATATCAACTGTATATTCATGTATTGTATGTTATAAATATGTAATGCTCTCCATTGTTGGAGGAATAAAAGAATCTATCTGCTCTAGCTAGGGGCTAAGTGTCAATACAGACAAAACAAAAATAATAGTTTTTTTAGCGGAGAGGTAGAAAATTAAACAATGAACAATGGTTTTATGAAGGTGTTGAATTAGATGTTGTAAACGAATTTAACTACCTAGGTAGCGTGTTTAGTGCAAATGGTACATTCAGTACGAATCAAGGCACCGTGGCAAGTAAAGGATTAAGAGCCATGAACTCATTGTTATTAAAAACAAAACACTTAACTTTTAGTTCTAAGGTTTGTTGTGAGCTCTTTGACTCATTTGTAGCGTCAATTTTAAACTATGCATGTGAAATATGGGGTAGTGTTAAATCTAAGGAGATCGAACGCATACATTTGAAGTTTTGTAAACGCATTTTAGGTGTTAAATTATCGTGTACCAATGCCGCTATTTATGGAGAATTGCAACGATACCCATTGTATATAAACAGATTTTCCAGAATTATAAAGTATTGGTTGGAAGTGGTTAAGAGTAAAAATTGTGTTATAAATGCTATATATAACTGTTTGTTACAAGACTGTATCGATGATGCTAAATCAAATTGGTTATCAAAAATTAAAGAATTAGTATGCAGATATGGATATGCATATGTGTGGGAAGATCCCCAATCTATTAATTGCAATCATTTAATTGTGTAATTTAAACAAACCATGATCGACAATTTCATGCAAGAATGGCATAGGGATTTAGAAAATAACATCGTTTTATACTTATTGTATAAACATATGAAATTAAACTTAGAGAACGAGCAATATTTGGACGTCATTAGAAATTCAGAAAAGAGACGTTTAGTCGTCCAGATGAGAACTTCTACACATCGGTTAAGAATAGAAACGGGAAGATACGGACGAAATCGTATTGAAAGACTTGAACGTGTATGCCAAGTGTGCAACTGAAATGACATTGAAGATGAATTCCATTTTTTGTTTAAATATGCACCTTATGAAGATCTTAGACGAAGACACATTAAAACTTTTTATAGGAGAAATCCAAGTGTTTTCAAAATGCTTTTACTGCTTAATTCCAAAAGAAGAAACGAACTTAATAATCTTGCCACCTATATAAGAGATGCATATCGAATTAGAAATAACGTATTAAACAACACTGTATGATTTTTTTCTTTGCATAATATATCCAGGATGTGATGAAATATTATAATTTGTTCTCTTGTTTTCATCTTTATGTGCGTATGCACTGCTTAATATTTAATTATCACTTTGTTAATATGTAGCAACTCATACTCTTGTATTGTTTATTGTTTAACATTTGTATCTATCTATTTTGTATATCTTTATGATGAGAAACCGTAATGGTTTAAATCGAATAAATTATGTTCTGTTCTGTTCTGTTTCTATTGGGTAATCAATTAATTACCTATACAGTCCTTCTTTAACCATTATTTGTTTTGATAACTAATTTAAGCCTGAAAATTTTGTAAACATGTTCTTGATTCAAAAATAGTTTGAAGGTATAATAAAAGGAAAATTACGTTAGTCAGTTGATCCGTGGTGTTGTATTACTTCGAGTTGCTTGTGGAAGAATCCGTATCGCACGCGACCGGTTGAGGATTCCCTATTTATCAACGAGTTCCTAAACTTGTAGTCCTATTTTTCAGGCCTTTTTTGAACGCTCGAATGCTTTCGTACAAAACATTATATACATGAAAAGAATGCTCGGACAAAAATTCAATGCTATAAGATCTATTAAATATTGTTTTCAAACAGTATAACTTTGTAAAACGAGCTTCTTGGAAAATTAACTCAGTAATTAACTGATGAACTAAAATGTCGCATCACACCTCAAAACGCTCAAAACGCCAACAATGACCTTTTCGAATGTTGAATTTGTTGATTTAAGTGCAATATCGTGTATAATTTGATCCGTGGGCATAAAAAAACTCATGACATTCGTGAAGTAAACAAATGTTCAACAAAAATCGCCTATATATTAATAAAACAGAAAAATACGTCATAGTTATATTAAACAGAAAACAAGGTATAGCATGTGGTTTACATGTGATGGAGCACTGACAGTGAATTAAAAATACTTACCGTCAACAACACCAATGGTAAATTGAAACCAGTTGCATCTTAACTATTTCATATATGAAACGTAATTATTCCAAATGATTTTGGCGTAAAGAAAGCAAATTACTTTTATTTTCCAAGATTTTTAAGACATACCTAAATCTGCATCAATCTTATATAACATACATTTTTAAAAGTACAATTAAAAACTGATGTACTGCTATAATATTTTACGACTTCGTTTGAAAAGAAACAAGAACCAAACGACATTGAAAGTTCCCGAGATATCTACATAACCAACGTGATAAGAGCATAATAACTTTGCTATACAATACCTGCTATTGGAGCAACAGCTTAAAAGTTAAAACAAATAGTTAGTAAAAGGATTGGCAAGATATGGCCGAAAAAAAGAAGTAAACTCCATAATAGGTCATAGTGACACACGGCTGGAAGTCCGACTGGGAACGAACCACGCAAGCCGAGAAAGGCTGGGCTTACCCATTATATCAACTGATTATACAACATGTTATATACAAAATGTAATATAGCCTGTTTAGCAAAGTGGGACAACCCAGCAACTACTGTCTGCATCTAAAGTATCCTATTGCCAATAGTCAATGCAAAATCCACAATGCAATCCGCAATCTCCTGGCAATGCAATAATCCAATCACCAATTGCCAATAGCAAATGCAAAATCCGCAATCTTATGGCAACGCAACGCAACAATGCAACAATGCAACCACCAATTGCCAATAGCTTATGCAACATCAGCAATCTCCTGGCAATGCAACGCAACGCAATAATGCAACCACCAATTGCCAATAGCCAATGCAACACCAGCAATCTCCTGGCAATGCAACGCAACGCAATAATGCAACCACCAATTGCCAATAGCCAATGCAACACCAGCAATCTCCTGGCAATGCAACGCAACACAATAATGCAACCACCAATTGTCAATAGCCAATGCAACATCAGCAATCTCCTGGCAATGCAACGCAACGCAATAATGCAACCACCAATTGCCAATAGCAAATGCAACACCAGCAATCTCCTGGCAATGCAACGCAACGCAATAATGCAACCACCAATTGTCAATAGCCAATGCAACATCAGCAATCTCCAGGCAATGCAACGCAACGCAATAATGCAACCACCAATTGCCAATAGCAAATGCAACACCAGCAATCTCCTGGCAATGCAACGCAACGCAATAATGCAACCACCAATTGTCAATAGCCAATGCAACATCAGCAATCTCCAGGCAATGCAACGCAACGCAATAATGCAACCACCAATTGCCAATAGCCAATGCAACACCAGCAATCTCCTGGCAATACGACGCAACGCGACACAACTATGCATCCACCGGGACACCAAGTACTAGGACGTTCCCGGCCTTGAGAAATATATATGCAGCAGACTCGTTCAGAATTTGTAATTCCAGCAACGGGATTATCAGTGTTATTTATACCTATATTCTATAAAATTAATTGATTTTAGTGTATAAATCCCAATTTGATATTTATAGCCCATTTGTGAATTCCCCTACCAAGTGATAACTAGCACCGAGGTGCTCGACCAAGGTTTAGGTCTCGACAAGCCCAAATACAACTAAATTCTAAAATTTATATGTATATATGCATTTTTAACTGTACTGGAAGACAACCCAGCCAACTCTCGGCTTGCTAAATTTTTTCCCGTATTCACGACTCACTAAGAAGCGTGAAATTCAAACCAATATTAAATACTACGGAAAATGCCGTCTACCCTTCGTATTCAAATAATACAAGTTCATATTTTAGCAAAGATGTAGCATATTTTTGCAAATTAGCTATTTCCAATGTCCATTGTTCCTTATTTAGACATGGTTAAAAATGGAACAGAATAGATGCACATTCAATATGTAAAGAAAGTACAATTTCTCAACCCTAACACGATGTAAAGAAGGCTGGTCCAGTCCAATGAAAATTATATCCACTAAAGGGGGAGTTGAACAGTCTGTCATGTCCTCTTTATGTTAGCATCGATTGAGTGTCACATACGGAAGCCAAATGCCCACGAGTTTCCAGTTATGATTCATCACAATGATCTCTAGGTAAGAGTTTTATGTGTTGATGTTACAGAACATCGACAAAAGTATTACTCCACATAGCAGTTGCACGTGTAAACGTGGTAGTTCATTCCTGGTATTACAAAGCGACACTCACGATAGATCCCGATGGCGCTTAGGAGTCCATTGTTCCCCGACTGTTGGAAGGCTATTCTATATCATGACGAACACCCCCTGAAGAGACATCAGTCCGCCATAACGTGTATGTGGACCATACTCGAACCACCGCTGGGATGAGGCACTGAAAAATACAAAATACCAAAAACAGCAACGCGGGAAATATATATTCAACCAAAGTTTAGCAAACTAAATAACTTAAATACCATATATAACATGTAGATACCAAAGCGGGTAATATGTAAAACATTTACTGGACGGGTTGGGCGGGCATTTTTATTTCGATCCGCTATTCACGAGGTTTGCCATAAAATTGTGATTCACGATTCATTGACCGGTTTAATCTCGGTCTAAATTGTACCTTAAACTACCGTAAAATATTGTGACATATTGCTCATAAATGGGCGCTGATTTCACGAGTTTACATAGCCATTTGCCTTGTTGAATCAAACATGTTTTAACTCGCTTTCAGTGCATTTTGTATAGTGATCTTGTTTTTCTAACCGAGCGTACTATTATATGATTTCGAGAACGTTAATAACTAGTCACTTTTTGAATCATCCCTCTTTTATGAAGTAAAATAAAAAGGTAAACAAATTTCATAGTGTAACTATTAGTCATTGTGTAGTGCAATTCGTTTACAGTGGATTTAATGAACTCTTGATTTGAAAAATAAACTTCTGCTGCAGGTAAACATTTCTTGTATATAAAAATATTTAACTTAAATTAACAATACTATTTTTACAATAGTATGGTAATGGTTTGTTTTCGATGTTTGGAAATTATCTGTTGTTGTTTAAGTATTAAATTTAAAAATGCACTGTTAAAGATTGCATCTACTCCAAAATAAGATTTACAACAATTAATACAATTGTTTTAATATATCAAAAAGGATTAATAAATGTCGAAAACGATGGTTTTTAAAAAGGATACCGATTTTTTTTACAGTTGGATATTTCGTACATTGTTGCATTCATTATTATTTGTTTTGCAATTAATTATATTATACATTTATGTTATTACAGTTTCGACGTGCATGTAATTGCGATCAATAAGAATACATGGATAGTCTGAGCTCTGGGCTTTTGTTTTTCTCTGCGCCTTGGACCAGTTGCGGTTTTAGGCAACTTATAATGGTTACATATTTTTAGTTCAAATAAGTACGAGTTTGGCTTAAGAAATAAGAAAGCGGAAGAAAGAGAGAGAGAGAGAGGGGGAGAAAGATAGGAAGAGAAAAGGTATCTGAAAGGAATCTGTTGTCGCCAAGTCCACTTGGGCTAGTCCTACAGGTGTTATGGTAGACAGGCATCCTATTGAACTTCAGTTGTCTTAAATCTTTAAGATGTACCAATATAAAAAAGATATTTTTATTTATTATGTATGACTTCTTTGAAAACTATATGTATTATGTTCGTCACTCAGATTACTGTAGCCGTGAAGTAATTTTTATTGATAATTTTACATCAAGGATACATATATATATATTCATTTTTATGTAACGTGTTTCTGAAACAAGTGTTTCGCAAGCCGCTTAGCCATATGTGTCTAAGTGTGTTTTAACCTTCCGGGTTAAAAAGAGTTTTAAAAAGAAGCATATTTCAATATCTGAACAATAAAGAAATATTTGTAGAAAAACAAACCGGAGATACATGTTTAATGTTGATCTCAATAATTGAATTTCACTTCGATTGCCGTATACATCGTTTTAATGTTTCTAAAACTTTGTCATTTTTTATCAATTATATTAAACCCTTTATGAAGCATGTTCTAATAAACATACATTTAAAAAACAATTATCAAAAATATATGAGTAATTAATGGATTCCAATTTTCCAGTTTTATTCCACTGTGAAATCCACTGGAATCCTGTGTTGTCACCCACAGCAAATATTGTGTTGTAAGTAGTATAGGATACTTTGTTCTATTTTTGTCATTTAGGCAAAATATTTAGTGAATGATCGGATGACCCGCAAACATTCCATACTACTAGTATAAGTAGAAAATCCTTTGTACGAAGATGCATTGATATAGTTATATATCTACATATATACCTTGACATTCTAAAGAGCAATGCATCAACTAGTGATTCTAAACGTTATTCTATGGACGTGCACTTTCTTTTTAGTTACATCTCTTTGTATAACTGTTTCCACAAAGCAAGTGCAAACTATAAATCTGTGTTTTATTTTGTCAGTGACATGTTTTATTTCATATTTTATATTACCAGTGTCTTTAAGCATTATATACTTCTTCTCTGAATGCCATATGGGTATTTTCTAGCTATTTGACATCATCGAATTAAATATGTTATAAATATTTGAACACACACTGATAGAAGCTGTTATTGTTGAATTATTTTGCGGTGGATGCAGCCATCTGTAAATTATCTGCATCATTAATCTTCGTTTGTTCTCAGTATAGCTATTCCTTTAAATTATAGTTGCAATCTTTATAAGTAGTAAAGGTTAAATAATTCACTGAATATCTGACTTTCTTCTATTAACTGGTGTTGATAACGGACAGTACCTAAAAGCTTTTTAAGCACATCATAAGATCTTGACACAATTTATTACAGTTAATAGGCGATGTATTTTATCAGCTTTATTATTATCCAAACAGTATACATACATATGTATACACCTTAAATGCTTACGAGTGTTTTCTTTCAAAAACATCGATTCGGTACGACTATAAAGTGATATTGAGCCCACCAATATCAGACACCCCTTGTAAGTAATTTCATAGACTTTCCAAACGTAAATAATTTCATTATATATCAATAAAGGCAAGTAATTGAATAATGGTAGCTTGCATATTACTGTGGTACGGAAGGCTGCACATCTAGTTGCAAGAATATTCGACAGAATTTGGACTGCCCATCTCTACAATGGTGACAACCATCCGATCTGAAGTTTTTTTGCCTTCGTCTGTGCCGAATGAAACCCGTTAAAGTATTATAGATAATCACGGCTTGAAAACGAGAATGCAAGATGTCGAAAATTCTTGAAGTCTACTCGTTTGTTAAACTAAATAATGTCATCAGAGAAGCGGGATTGTTTGGATGCCGGAAATCGATGTAACACTTGGCAAACAATGGCCTGTGCAAGGTTCAAAATATAAGTGCAGTATTCGACAATATCACATGTCTAGCTCGTAATCACGTCCACTGATAAGTCGAATTCATATCATTATAACCTATCAACAAATAGAAAATCTTGCGAAAAATTGATTCTTCCCCAAAGAACTTATGCTTATGCTCCAGGAATGCAAAAGCACTAAATCATGGATCGTCCGCATTATCTTAAATTAATGTTATGTGAATCTTCCTTTTGATTAAAAGTTCAAGAATTTTGCTGTTCTCGTCAAGACGTATGTCCAACGTTTTTCCTATGACACCGATGATAAAAACGACCATCAATAGTTATTTAAAAGTACTGATACATTCTGAAAATAAACATTTATTAAGAAGACACGTACTTCTCAAGATGCCTAGTAATACATTCATGTTTTTTGTAGGTTTATCATGTTCGACTCGCAAAAATAAAGCACTCCGAAAGGCGTGTACTTTTTTATATTTTTCGAGTCGAACAAGATTTCAGCACTCTGTAGTTTTCCCTACAACCAAGACGTATTGATGTATTTTAAATAAAAACGGAGAGTGATTTCTATATGCGTGTTGTCATGTACATCGTATGAATCAATCGTCATTGTTTTGTGGTGATTCTTAGCGACTTTTTTTCTTTAAGTTATATTCTAAGTTGTTTGTTTCAGCATCATGGAGTACCCGGATACCGTAAGCGTGTCTTCAAGTGGACATCAGCAGCAACGTAAGGCTGTGAAATTCTCGTCCACTTTCAGCACATACATGACATTGCTGGGATATGCTCTGGGGTTTGCTGACATTTGGAGATTCCCGTTCCTGGTCTACAGGAATGGCGGAGGTTTTTATACAATCTTGATTCATGTTTCCCTCCATAAGGCTATTTTCTGGCAATGCTCTATAAGGCTTCCCATTAGTTTATATCAGTATTATTATAGGAACTTAAGCGAAACATTCCATGTTTTCGTTGTCAACAGTTTTATGGTAATCTTGGAAATACTTTGTGGCATTTGCTTTGTATGCTACCCTGTATATGACCCAATTTACGTATAAGATGTTGGTCATTTCCGTATGAATAATGCAAATCAAAGCAAACCTCAATATTAATAAGTTTTGGTTTTGATTCGGAGAGAAATAGTATCGACCATTTTAATACCATATTGGGATATATTTTCATAATTACTTTATCTTGTCAGGAAAAAAAATGTGTTGTTGTATTGAAATCGATTTTTCAGGGGCTTTTCTGATACCATTCGTTATCATGACGTTTGTTTGCGGAGTTCCGTTGTTTTTCATGGAATATACGATCTCAAAATTCTCTGGAAGGGGGCCATATCAGGTCTGGGACTTCTGTCCCTTACTCAGAGGTAAGCAAAGTCGTTTACTTGAAAGTAAAACTATAAGTGTATGAGAAAACAATTATTCGCTGTACTTGCAATTATCTGACACCTTTCTTTAAAAAGTATGCAAAGTAATGCAAACAAATGGCAATTGAGCAAACGTGCAACATACATTTCAGGAGTTGGGATTACTGTTTCGTTGGCGTACCTTTTATACATGATCGGTTCAAGTATCTTTCGATGCTGGCTGTTTGAGTTTGTTTTTTATTCATTCTACAACCCAATTCCGTTTCCATCTTGCAATAACCCATGGAACACAAACACGTGCATGAATGGAACATCTGACGTAGACTACAGTGCATCTTCTATGGTTAACGCTAATATGACTACCATGAACATGAAGGTTGATGTGAGTACATCCAAGATCGAGATACCAAGAATGTCCGCTGCAGAGGAGTTTTGGCAGTAGGTATTTCACTCGCATAGTGTTAGCAATTCATGATACACACACAACCAAATACCCGCCATCATATGTCATGATTTCCTATTCTAAATTATGAGATATTGTCATTTTGAATTTCTAACAGGTTCCAAGCACTGAAAATGTCAACAGGTATCGACGATTACTCGCATTTTATATGGAAATACGTCGTCATGATGCTCGTCTTTCGAATAATAGTGTCGTTAACTGTTGTCAAGAGTATAAAAACCATAGAAAAGGTATATGCTGTTTGCTTTATCATATACAAATACTCGGACAGTGTTACCTCCTTCTTTAGCAAACCAAATACACACAACTTTGAGTTAATGACTGAGGAATTGTCTTTTCGTATATGTGTAATATTGAAACAGCACGGAAAAACCCACCGCCAAAAATTGAGAATGCATAATGTTCAAAGCTCAATACTCAACTAGAGACACACAATGACACAAAAAAGCGAAACATCAATATTGAAGACGAAACGTTCTACAATGCAATACAAGCTAAGGCATATCGTTTCATTATTTCAGGTGATCTATGTGACTCTTACACTCCCGTTTTTGTTTTCTGTGGCGTTGTTTATCCGCTCACTTTTGTTGCCTGGATCAGCAGATGGAATATATTTTTATTTCTATCCTAATTTTGCAACGCTTTTGAAACCTGGGGTAGGTAGATAAAAATAGCGTTGAATTTTTCGTCTTTTTCAAACGTATTTATTGAATTAGCTAAAAAAAGGATATATTGTTATGGCAAATACATAGTTTACTTGTTTATTTCGCATTCCATAAATTAATGGATCTTGCCTACAAAAGGCATGTACACTTCAGCGCTCTTCTTCCAAGTTCAGATTAGAATTTTGTTTTGGCCAACCAAACGATTTATTCCTAATATAAAGTACACATTTTCAATATAATAATCAATTCGTTGATAGACGTAAAAAATCCAACATTAATTGTCCTTTGGTAATAAAAAGGTTTGGATAGAAGCTACTTTGATGGTGTTCTACTCGTTCGCCTTTGGATGGGGAGCGATTATGGTAATGGGATCACATGCCTTATTTCGTGATAATAGCTACAGGTAGATATTTGTGCATATGCTAAAAGTTCTGCTAAAGCATTGTTCAAAGACGTCTTTTTGATCTTTTTGACTATACTTGTTTTCTCCAAGTAATACCTTGAAATTAATTATTAATTTTTTTATCGTGTATTGAATATCCCTAAAGATAAACTTTTGCTCATTAATATTCCAATTATAGGACAACGATTGTAATAACTTTTACGGACTCAATAGTTGCGATTTTTAACGGAATGGTTTGCTTCTCCGTTCTGGGCAACATGGCTCACACTTACGGGATGCCTATCAGCGAGCTGGTCAAAGCAGGTAGGGATCATTGTTCTATTTTTAGTGGATAAAGCATACATTAAATGCAACATCTTTCTTTTTTAATAATCTAATGTCAACACTACTTTACTGATGACAAATATTAAATTATTCTTCCTCTTCTGCCAAAGCGTTTTAAATCAACACAAATATACCAATGCATATTACGAAACAAAACATATATGTGACACAAGTATCCCTTGTTTCCAGAAGCTCAAACTAGTATACTCTATACATTATTAAAGGCATGAAGTATGACTATAATGTTATTGTAAGTGGCTATTGGTCAAATTGAAAATTCACTGAAGCGCACTAACACTTAAAATCAACATAATATTCAATCGTTATACTGCTGTTTCTCATTAAATGTGTCCTAAGCATACTTCACGAAATGGTGTATGCAAAACACTAAATAAGTGGATGTCTTTGTTTTTCAGGGTTTTCCACTGGTTTGGTAGCGTATATCACAGCCCTCAGCTCGTTGCCTTTGCCTCAGCTCTGGACATTTCTATTCCTATTGTCAGGAATCTTGACTGGGTTGGAAGCACAGGTTCAAATATCTTTGATTCTGTGAAAGTGTTTCATAGGCAGTCATAGACATTTCAAGTATACAATGATATATCATTGTAAATAAACGTGAAAATATGTGTTAATCAGTTGCCTACTTGCAATGGTTTATGTTCTTATATTTAGGTGAAGTAACGCGTTGTTTTGTAACTTTTATAGCATATGTTTTCAAAACGTGTATACGTTTGTTTGTGATACTTTTACGGGAAAGACATAGTCTTTGTTGCAGATGATACCGATTGAGATGATTATTCAAGTAATTGGAGACTTTTTTCCCAGGCTCAAGGCTGGGTTCCGTATTCCCACGTTGATTGTCATCACTGTTGTCATGTTTGTCCTATCACTTCCGACGTGCACGGGCGTAAGTGTTTAACAATAAAATATTCTTCCTACAATAACAATTAAATAATTGCCGCTTTTTTTGTCTCCTTTTTATGAAAATAATATTCTTTGTCTGTTTTCAGGCCGGGGCATACATTTTCCTGTTGATTGACTGGTACGCCGGATCATGGACGGGTACAATCGTTGCTTTAATCGAGGTTATATCTATTTCTTGGGTATACGGTACGTTCAATATTTATAATTATTTAAAACATTTTGTGTGCCCCTCAAATTAACAACAAACAAACGTATTTTGTTCCATAATCTGACATACATGTATGTACTTATGATTAATCAAGATGAGGATGTACTATTTAAATGTGATAAGCGAGGACAAGTGTAACTGCCCTGTGGTTTCCCTTGTACGTTGCTTTGTAAGAGTTCTTTTACGTTGCTTTGTAAGAGTTTTCTGATCACTCCCTTAAAAACGTTTCGGAGAGGAAAGGACGTTTGTCCATGTGCATAAAATAACATAGAATCAATGCAGCATCTTAAATCGACCGTTTGCCACCTAAAAATATCATTTCAAGAATCGTCTGAGCGCGCAAAAGAATTGAAATAGGGTTCGGTTCAGTAAATTGTACTCCATAATTTAACTGCATTGCGTAAATGTTGTATTTACGCATTAAAATAGACTAAACTCACCTATGCTAGATTATAAACTCGTATGGATTGATTGGTGGGGAAAATAAGAAATAATGGGGAATAGGTTTTCTATGACTTCAATTAAAAAAAATAAAGTTTGGCAAATTATTAGGTGTGTTTAAACTATGATACCAACTGCTAGAACCCATCATCAAGTGTTGACATATGCTCAAATATTATCTTTGAGGTCCACGATTTCGAAATGTCTCAATTACGCGATTCAACAAAAGGCTTTAGCGTGATTTGTTGTATACATTATCACTTAATGCTACCAATGTTTTAATAAAGGTTTTAATTTCCAATAGTTAAGTACGAGTTCTTGTGGACAAGTGAATAAAGTATCGTTTTTTTAATATATTTGCTTATCATGATCGTCGTAGATTTGCTCCAACCAGGTTGTTTCTTTGAGACCTTAATTGTGTTTTCTTCTGCAATTTAGACATCAAAGCGCTAAATTATTATTATATAAGTATTACCAGAAAAAAAACATGTTTGGTGCTAAAACATGAGCAGGTTCCTTTAAGCAATATGTTCTGTATGTTACCATATGCGTTATGTTATATACTAAAGATATATCATACACTGTTCCGACATTATTATGAAATTAAGTTCATTGTCCACCACACAAATCTATATTATTGAGAAGAAATTTTAATCGTTCCGATTTATAGATTTATAATTAACTAAATCAGTTTACAAAATACATGACAATTAGGTATTAAGTCGTGCCTATACTGTACGCCGAGATAATAATGTATCTGAAATATGACTTATGTTCACTATGTGTTACATCAAACTGATTAAAATACTGTTTAACAATCCAGCTCAGTTGTGCGTTTAGCGTATAGTCTTTTAAGAAATCGACGTTCCCCGAAGTGCTGAGCAAAACCCTTCAATGCTTAGTTACTTTACGTGCGTTTTTCCATTGCAGGATTGGACCGTTTAAGTGAAGATACACAAGTTATGTTGGGTCGACCTCTCTATGCAGTGTTTCGGTGGCTCCTCGCTTTCATATCGCCTGCAATTGTGCTTGTGAGTATTTAATTATGTTTGTCTTTTACATATAAAATTAACTCGAAAACTTACTGATGTCTTTTGTGGTTTTGATTAATAGATTCTACAATAATGCATCCCATAAATTTAGGATTGCAAAACCTGTTGATATTCTAACACAATTGTGAAGTTTGAGAGTTTTGTAGGTGATACTTTTCTTGAGTTGTGTGGAGTATGTTCCTCCTAACTACGGGTCGTATCATTACCCTGGTTACGCCCAAGCTATTGGGTGGGGAACGGTGGTGGTCACCGTGGCTCCGATATTTGGCTACGCTATTCTCAACTTATACCGTGCCAAAGGCACCGTTTCTCAGGTTTGCATTGTTCACAGAAAAAAAATCCATAACATTTATATACATACACATCGTTTAGTTTCTACTCATTGTTTGTTATAGAGCACTCGCCCCAGATTAATTATGTTTTTAACTGTGAATCCCTTGTGTACGATCGTTATTTTATTGAAAGTGTTTATTGGCACAACATTCTCAGTAATTGTGCTACAAAGATTGACAATAAAGCTTCTTATCATGAAACGTTTGCAAATCAATTCAATCAATTCCTATTTTCAGAGAATCAGTTCCCTGTGTAGACCCACCGACACGTGGGGACCATGCGGGGATAGAATGGATTGCAACTACAGGAAGAACAAAATCAAATACTCGGAGAGAACATTCTGGGATCTGTTCTACTTCAATGTGTTTGGTCGATATCCAAAGAATTCAGCCATTAATTTATTATTGGATCATGAACTGACTATTCTCAAATCTTGAAAAAATCAGTTTGCGAAAAACTTTTTTTGCAAGTCGCTTGAGATCAAGTTGCAAATCGGTCAAATCACTAAAATGTTGACCTTTCTATCGAAAATTAAATAAGACATGCCCAATTAAGTGAACGAACAAAATGTATTTTATTACGTTTTTGCAATTCATTGACTATTACTACCGAATAAAATACGATCTAGCCATTATAAGAATTCTGATGAGATATAAACCTTTTGTCCATGACATCCACATTTGCTAAAGCGTGAATAAGAAATGATCGAATAAAAGCATCCTCGGCACCCCAGCGTATCATAACCTATATGATACCCTGGGCAAATAAGCTGTTAAAATCTTGTACTCAAATTTAATTAATAAGGTGAAATCTAGCCGCTTGATTGGTGAGACACACCTCATGCTGTGCGGAAATGGCCGCGAAGTTACGGATGTAATCTCGGTTCGAAATCATCCAATGAGATCACGGCTCACAAATCGTTTTAGGCAGGATATTGTTAAACATGCCGATAGCTCTTCACAAAGGAGATTCTTTCCTTTTTTTACCGGCTATTTCATTGGTCGGAAAATGCTTATGAATATTCAAGATAAACGTTTCCCTAGCCAATTTGCCCAGTCTTTATATAGGTTATGATACGCTGGGGTGCCGAGGATGAATAAAAGGAGCGAAGACAAAATATTTTTTTTATATATATTTAAGTGCCATAACTCCAGAAAGAATAATTTGATCGAAGTGTTCATCGTATTTGTACGATACACTACGTCCTTAAACATTGCAACCCAGTGTAATTACGCGATCTAGCTGTTCCGTGCATGCATCCTTTTTTACACGTGGGTGTTTTTTCCAGCGTGGTATGAATTTTACATCCTCGCTATGTCGCTTCTTCGCTTCCTCTCTTTTGTAAAATTGGATAAAAAGAGTATAAAATTGAGAGCAGACATGAAAGTGGGTAGGCATGGTCGACGAAAGTGCCAATCGGCACCACCTCTACCCAGGCACCTTACATATGAACGCAAACGCTTCCGTTTAAATTATTTACTGTTATCATCCTCCAAGCGAAACTTGCCTTTCAGTAAGTCTCAACAGATCAAAGGTTTCAGTAACAACGGGTTTTTTGCCAATCGTATATGTCAATGACTTAGTGACACACTCAAAAGTCTTTGAATTTAGTTTCAGCGCATCCTAACGAATGTGTCACGTTATACGTAAATGGCCATAACTGGAGGCTTCAAAACTTGAATAAAGGGATTGGAAGGCAATCGCTTATAAATGATTTATTTTGGAGTTTTGACGAATTTAACACTGAAACTATTCAGCCTTTTTAAACTGTCGAAACAATGTAACATTTACAAAGAGTATAGTATATACATGCATGTGCAATACTGAAAAGGATATTTGTTTCTAAAAAACAAAGTGTAGCGAAAGAAAGGCGATCGATATCTTTAAAACCTGTATTTTATATGATATTAATAAACAAAGCAAGCATTGCTTCAGTCAGGTTAGAATATGCAAAATGCAGTGTAATTGCACTCAAAAACATTACCCTGTGGTGCCGAGTTAGACAAAATAAAATGATCATCTTTCAGATATGTATGAGCTAAAGCTAAAGTTAACTTGACTGTTACAATTTAAATATATCAACACTGTAAATGATACAATTTTATGTGCTCATTTAATAAAGAAATTGTATTCGCAAAGTTACCCTTGGATAATTTCATTGTACTTCTAAGGGTTTCGGTTGATAGTGGTTTTATGACTTTGAAATGTTTAAAGTCGCACACTTAATGTGTCTGCTTATTGTACTATTTATTCACGGATAAACAAAATTACATTTGCTGTTGTTATCACATTAAGACTACGTAGAGCTGATATGTATCCCGCTTACATGTATGTGATGTGTGTGTGTGTGTGAGTGTGTGCGTGCGTGCGTGTGTGTCTGTGTGTGTACCTGCATGCGTGTGCACGTGCGTGTGTATATGCGTGCGCGTGTCTGCGTCCGCGTGTGTGCACGTGCGTGTGCGTACACATGTATGTTGTCTCATCGATCTTTTGATATTTTAACTATTTGTGTATGCATAAGTAGTTTTGCTACAAAGCATGCATATATCAACAAACAAAACAGACATGAATATGTCATGACCTCTAGGTCTGTATCATGAACGCTACTAGCGATTCCTGTAGAACAAATGAGAAACATCTGTTTCTCTTTGCTTCATAATTTTCTTACAATGCAGGAAAATGTACATGATTTCCGCTGCCTACTGGACCCAAAAAACTGTGCCCTTTTTCGGCCAATTCGATTGCTTCACGTTGATCATCGTAAAATTTCATGATTGATACTAAATAGACGTTTAATCAAAACTTGTTTGTGACTGGTATGAACGCCTCGTAAATGATTTTTAACTGACAGTATGAAAACACGAGATATTTCGCGGAATATGTCAACATAGTTATTCATAAGTTACTTTGACCCGGCTCAGCATCGCTCTATGGCTGCGCTTCCGGGCCAAGCGAGAATCCAATCGAAAGCAAGATCAACTTCAAGGCCATCAGCCAGGCGCTCGCAATGAAAAAATCAAAGTGCTGAAAGCACTGATGGACTAGGGCTTCATTCAGAGATGTTGACAACCATGTTCTAAGCATTGAAAAAATCGGTTCACATCACAAGGGGTCACTGTTTAATGGGCTAGCTTAAACTTTAGACTAAAACTGCTTGCAAGCTGCAAAGGAAATTTGAAAAATCTAGTTAAGTGTGTGTAGAGTGAGGGGGGGGGGGGGGCGAAAGCGTTAAATCAGATAAAGTCATAGTTCTTTTGAATTTCTCAAAGTCGTTAAATCAGACTTGTACAAATTAATTTACGTGGTTAGCACACATACTTCTTTAATTTGATCAAATCCTTTTATATCAAAGGACTGTTTTTTGCAGTTTCAGAGAAGATTTTCAATAATGTAATTATATACTATATAGAAAACCTGTCACCTCTTTTTCAGGATAGCTTTAAACCATAGGGCCATACTTTGAACAATCTTTGTAAAAGACATCTACATTGTACACCTATGTCAGACTGCATACACAGTGCTATTAAGAAGTAGTTTTTATATAAAAAGTGAAGAATAATTTTGTCCCTCTTAATTTGTGCTTGGTATGCAATTCATATAACATGTTACCATGTAGCTTAGAGCTGTTGGTAAGTATTAGGCACTGCCTTCTGTCTAATGCTATTCATATTACTGCTGCAGACTTTTGTACATAGCAAAGCAAGTTGAGTAGACTAAGATGAGATGAATATCGTTTTTAAAGTATAAAATATTGAAATTTCTTTTAAATACTTTGACCATCAATTTTCATAACATGGTGTCAGCAGTTCATCACACTGCTAGTGAGAATAGAATACCAAACATAATTTTATTCTTTATTTTATACCCATCATCAATCCACATGCAATACGTATCACAAAATACTTTAACCCATATTCCGCTCCAGTGCAATACGGCCATATACCACTCTTGTGACGTCACGTCATAACAAGTATGTTGCGCAATATTAAATTGACGTCATTAAGCCAATGAGTGCATCCTTAAAATGAAATTTATTATGCAAAGATGTGGCTTCTAAGTGATCTAATCAGTAATGTATAATATAATAAAAGGGTAATTAGTACTGCGTTTTGATCCGGATATGGCGGAATGTCATATTTGATTCTGGTAGTTTTTTGTAGATTTTGATTTTACTCTGCTTGTGCCTTGTGAAATCCGAATCTGCAAAAATCTACTTGAGTCGAATACAACCTCCTGGATCAAAACGCAGTACTTATAACCCTATTATGTACAAAACATGTTACCCCGTGGACAGAGCATCTTTAACCCACAGGGCCATTGTAACTTTGAACAATCATTGTAAAAGACAACTACATACATGTACAAGATGCTTAAGGAAGTAGTTTGGAAAAATTAAGAATTATTTTCTCTGTCTTAATTTGTATGCATAGATAACTCAATAAATGCAGCAGTTGGCCATTCTTGTATTGTCCTCTGTCACTGTCCTGATAGCTCCCTATCTCAATAGATGCAAAAGGTTGTAGGTTCATGATTCTCCTGGTCCAATATGTCATACAGAAAGAAGATGTTGAATGTAGAATCAAGAAGCTTTCTTTTCAGGCACTCCAAATTGAATAGTACAGTAACATTTGGAGTGCCAAGAATTTGTTGGATTCCTAGGCAACAGGTATCAGGTGTTGCAGTACATTTGGCAAATACTTTTCACCCGTCCTTGTAAATCTAAAAAAGCTTTCATTTTGCAAAAGTGGTTCATATAACTATATTAAGCTTGCTAAATCAGAGATTGAATAATTCTGAAAACTAGATGTGCCTTTAATTGCAGCAATTTGAACTCCAACTCATAATGTCAATTAAGCTGGTTATGCAATACTGAAGTTCCTTGGTGAGGGGATTGCTTTATTTACTTGAATAAACAAACAGTTCTTGCGTTGGAAAGTACAATGTATTAATATGCATTTTTCTTGCCCTGACCCCATCCAAGCCTTAAATCTTAGATCAACATGTATTTGGGACTATGTGTAATATCAATGAGAACTATAAATTATGTTCAATTTAGTGTCACTTATGATATTTCATTCCACATACAAAAACACTAACATGTTCTTTAAAACCAATATCCTATGTTATGACAAAGCCATTGCCAAGTTGGTAATTTGAAAAGACAAGAAATTATATCTGGTCAGGGTTTGACATAGTCTTTCTAGACAGCTGGACTTGTTTTGCAGTTACTTTGAAAAAAACTCACAATACCAAAAGGGGTTTTAAAGACTTACGAGATCATTCTCACATCACCTATACCATTAGTTCTTATCAACAAACTTAAGTCAACATAATAATTAATGTTTAACATAAATATTGCAATGAATAAAACATATTGCAATAAGTGCCAATAACATAACAATCAAGTATGATCACTATAGGCCTAAACATGAGATTTCAACATTTTCCTGATAAACAAAAAATAATTTTACTTAACAATTTTCTCATTTTTTACACAAGCTGAAAAGATGGTCTCTTTTTGAATACTTCACATATTTCATGGCTTTCATCATTCAAACTGACATTTTGCTTGTTATTTCAATATTCAATGATTGTGTAAACATTCATAAATGATGGTTAAAATTAACATTCATGCTAATCATGCCTACCAAAAGCACCTGAGTGACCAATCAGTATCCAATTTTGGCAGGGCTTATTGGTGGTTCATTGAAATCAACCATAACCTCCCACAATCTGCACTGATCAACAGTAGTTAATGAATTGTTTCAATTGTTCTTATTTTCATAAACTTAGAAAACAACTGCAGTGAATAAAATTTATTCCTCATCACTGAGAGAAAGTTTAGAAAAATGAACGAACCTTTCCCTCAGATAATCCACAAAATTCAATTGATCTATCAACATCAATGCATCACCATATTACTGTATCTCTGACTAATGTTTGATTTTCATTCTTGGCTAGAAAACAAAAAGTGAGCACGAAGCGTCTTCATAAAAATAACTTGTAAAGTATGCACCAGTCAATTGTAACCAGCCCCCCCCCCGACTTTCCGTCCAGCCAATCCCCGGTAAAATCCCTGCCCTGCGAGAACGAACTGGTGGTAAAATCCGTGAATTACTCCGCATCCCGCGGATCTAAGGTAAGAGCAATTCCCTGATATATTTTGAGGGAAGACAAAACCACCGCAATCACCCGGCATTGCGAGGACACTAGTTCTGGCTTCCATAACTTTAATGTTGATATTATTTTTTTTGCTGTTTACAACACGTCCAAAAAGGTAATATATAATGTGTTTGCTGAAGTTCTTTAGCTACGAGAACACCTGTAAGGTAAAAACACAGCCCTTTTCCCTGGTATATCCCCAAGGGAGGCGTGGTAACAATTGACTGGTGCATTATAAGAGCATGCAAGATTGTTTTATCAATGCCCGACAATGGCAATGGTTTATCACAATGTCATGTACTTACACAGAGAGTGACTCCAAGACTTTTCTATGCACATAGGTAAACAATCATCTTATTCACAGATGCTGTGCACATATTCATACATTTGGCTTCATTTAGAATGAAACTTTATAAATAAGTTTGCGCATATTTGATATTTTTATCTCCATTTTGCAAAATTGAAATCACATGATTTTTTCAAACGAACTTGTATTGCTTGAATTTACGTGTCAAATTAAAAATGCTACCCACGGTAAGATGAAAATAAATCCGTTTGATAGTGGTAATCATTCAATGGCGGCTTTATTGATAAATTTCCTCAATAAAACACCATGAAATTCACATCATCAGCATCCGGAAGTAGTGATAACATACATGTCTGAATCATTCGGCCGCTCTGATCAGAGTAAATTTTGAGGTCAAAATTAGACTGGTACCCTGATTTAATTTTCCTCAAAAATATATAGTTATACAGGTACGCGGCATAAGACTTTTAGTTTACATTAATAGTATTTGAACAATAAATACCAAAAATCATGTTGTATTTAAGTGCTAAGTGCCATGCGATGATTAGTTAAAAAACTTTGTATCGAAAAGAAATATCACAGAAAAATGCAAATTATGTCGAAAAAAAGAACAGGGACCGACTTCGGACAACCAACATTGTAAACAAAGGATAACAATACTTTTTTAAACCAACTTTCCTGGTTGTTTTCTACTTAGACTGCACGCTTTATTCGCTTTACGTATGAATTTATAAGACATTTTGAATGCGCGACGGGCACCGCGGTTAGCTGATACTGGTTTCTTTTCGGATAAAAGAGAAAGAGGTTACCAGTCTATCAATACAGAGCATTGAACGGAAAGAATTCGATGCGTACTTTTCCAATATGTTCATATTCTTATTGCATATAATCTGACCGTATGCAAGAACATTCATGTGGTTAACCCGATTAACTCATTCGCTACGTATGAATTTCTTGTGCTTCATTAAAAGAACATACAGTTAGCTTGAATTGTTAGGAGAACTATTTTTATTGGAATCAGTTCCGGTACTACTTTGATTATTCAAATTCGCTACCGGCAATCCAATCAAAATACAGCGTATGAATACATTACGTCAGTGAACCCCCAGATGCGGCTTGAGAATACAGATAGCGCGTTTACGGCTATGAACTAGACCACAAGTGCCCTAGTCCAATGAACGTTATTGACAGAAAATAATTTGCGGAAAGTTGTTTTATCTGAGTTTGGATGGTAAACACACAAGAAAGATTGGTTTTTATTGATTCATTTACCAAACGTTTTTGATATGTGTTTGGAACAGTCGATGAATTGTTGCTATATGCTACCTGTGCATGATCTTGACTCTGATCACACTGTTTTACGCTGAGGTCTATAAACATTTACGACCTTTTAAAATCGCTCTGACAGGATTGATTATTTGCTCGATTTCTTTTTCATTTGCGAAAGAAGTGTCAAGTGTTGTATATCAGTGCAAAGGTTATGGATGAAGCTTATCAACAATGAACAGTATGTTTAGATTATGACGGTTGTGTAAAAGAAAACAGAGATCAAAATTGACTTACCTCATATTGGGCAGGTCCGTAGTACCGGTCCTTTCTTAAATGTTAGTACTAGTGGCCAGATATTTGTCCGAAATTGTTGTTTTTGTTAGGTCTTTGTCCGAAATTGTTGTGTATATCAGTTTTTGGTCATATAATGACTTTAATATATTATTTAATACCAAACACTGAGTCAAAGTCCTGTGAGTCAAACCAGAAGGAAAAAAGAGTGCGCAACTGGACTGCAGGTAAACTTTAAAAAAATACTTTAAACCCGTTGAACATCTTACATTTCGGACTGGTGAGGTACAGATTCCAGTGCAACATACAATCGTTTTAGGGTGTGTTTGAGCTGATCACGGTAACAACACGTTGTGTAGTCCCATTTCCTTTATTGAACACACAGGACGTTACGTTACGTACGTATAAATACATTTCGCGCGTTACGTCAATACATCGCGTTACGTTATGTCGCGCCAAAACCCCAACATTCTCTCGGCTACAAATGGTTTTAAGGTATATTCCTATAAAGTATATTCAGCATCCATTACTTCCAGCGGGTATAATTTCACTATAGACCGAGTGGTTGCCCCCTTCGCTGTGCGGCCCTCGTAAATCCTTCATTTCCGCGAATGAGTTCGTCTAAAACTGCAAGGTCCCACTGCAACCTAGTTTTGAAACTTGGACAATCACAATGTCCCTTCTGCGGATCGTTTGGTTATGGTACCGCTCTTCGTCTGGTATTCCCTTAAGGATGTGTATTCGTGTTTCCATCAGCGGCAGTAGTGGTCAAGTAGAAGAGCGAGTCGTTTCCATCGACTTGTGACGTCATCACGGTCACAATTAAAGACTTCGTTATCAACCACTGTGTTGGCAAACGATTAACTGGTCAATCCATGCCCTTGCCATAAATGTGAAGATTTGAGCTTTTCCGGGTCATCTCTAGATAAAAACACGTACGTAAGCGGCCGGTCGTTCATCATCGCCTCCACTTCTGCTACGACAGTCTGAAGCCTTTGAAGATCAATGGAAGCTGTACCAAAAAATTCTTTATCGTTGTCTAGGCAACACCACCATGAGTCTCTATCAGCATTCTCCATATCAATGTGCTCGTTTTGGGATGAAGTACCAGTGTGTCCCTTGCTGTGCAATTGCTGTTCGTATACTTGGAGATAAGCAAATTCGCCGTATCTGATTGGCGACAGCTTGATAGGTTGTGGCATTGTCTGATATCATCATTCTTGTTCTGCTCGTTTACATGACAGAAAATAAAGATTCTTCAGTGAGGCCAGGAACTATTTCCAAGTGGACAACCCGAGTGCTGGCATACGTAAACAAACCGGTACCGGTATAATCAACACAAGTGACGGAGAATGGGGGTTCATCACTGACCCACATGGCCGGAAGTCGTGGCAGATCTGGTGCTCTGAATGATTTCCCCGTTACTTTGTGACAGATGACAGGATAGTTCTCACGTGTTGTGTTATCGATTGGATGGAATACAGTACTTTTGACGTAGATGAGTTACAGTCTTGGCGGCTCATACCTATAATTGATTACAATGAGCGTATTTAATGATCAATATTAAGAGGTAGCTCTTAGCGGGTATTCGATAAGGGTTCTTGGTTGTCTCTGGTAACGGAGCATGTTCATGTCATGTTTATTATATCGTCGAGACCAGTAATGAACATTGTTTAGAGATCCATCTTCCATTTCTTGTTTTGCAATGGTTGTTAGAGCCGTTGTTAATCTTGGTTGCCATGCGGGTCACATCGGTCCTTCTTTCCAAAGAATACTGGATTAGAGATGACTTAATAAGATTTATCCTTTTACTAATTACAAGTAAATGAAATTTTGTTCATCCGTGATTACATATTACACGTTCTGGAAACATATGCTATAAAAGATATAAAACGCGTTATTCCACCTTAACATAAGAACATATCTCATTGCAATTTGGCAACGGATTAACACAAATTTTTCACTTCCACGTTTATTTACAAGCATTGTTAACTTGAAGTGTAGATAACTCGCATTGTCTATGACTGCCTATAAAAACACTTTCACAAAATCAAAGATATTTGAACCTATGATTCCAAACCAGTCAAGATTCCTGAAAATAGGAATAGAAATGTCCAGAGCTGAGGCAAGGGCAAAGTGCTGAGGGCTTTGATATACGCTACCAAACCAGTGGAAAACCCTGAAAAACCCCCAAGTAAGATGCTATTTTAAACGAGAAGAAAACCCAAAATGAACATGGAATATACACATATATAAAGCAAAATTTAATGGGAGAGACATATGTTCACAATGCTTTAAACAAACATGCGTGATATCAATAAGATTAATGTAACTCTTATGGCTGTTCGCATGTAAGTATATGTATTGACAGCCGTAAACGTATTTAATATTTCTTTAACAAACTGGCATTTTTATATTTGCTTAATTGGTAGTTACATAATTACATTAAAGTTTTAAATTTTATTACATTGGGATATACATTATAGTATTTCCTGTCGATAAATCGCTTTCTACTTTCGTTCAGAGCATTACATTCATGACAAGTAGACCGTCTCCAATACAACTGTTAGCTTGGCACAACGGACACCTCTTGAAAATGTATCCAATCCAGTCCAGCGACCGGTTTCGATTGAAAGGTGATGATTTCTAGTTCGAAACTTAACCATAAACCTTAACAATTTGTACGGAGCAACTATTAAATAACCATCAAGTCCAAAATCATTTTTAGCAATCTATAGTTACTATTGTTGCAAGAAATATCAAAAATGTTATACCATGTATTCATAAATTAGTCTGTGAGTTTCTGTTTTACATTCCAGGTCAGCCATTTGTGATTGGGAAACATATGTGAATCCTATATATTCTTAAGACCACATCTAAAAAATAGGTTTGACAAATGAAATCCAAAGAAAAGTATTTCTACGTAAGTTTACAACTGATATATATTTACTAAACATATAAGTGTACAAATGTGATGCTAACTTAAGGTACAAAGGTGGTACAAGTTTCAAGAAATAGTTTGGGACTCGATGTCTATTGATAACGGTTTAACGCCTGTTTCACCGTAGACTATACAAGAAGCAGTGCTTGATTTAACACATATAATGTGTTTTAAAAATTAAATTCATACTCTTTTCAAAAATTCTTTATTTCCGTATCCCCAACATTTGCAACATATAAAAGTATAGGTTTAATCATTTTATTGAATATATATTTTTCCATATCAATAGTAGGAGCTAAGTGCTTGCATTTGCTTAGAAGGCAGTACATTGTCCTAAGCGCTTGTTTTGATATTTCAACCTCAGCCACTATTACTAAATACTAACCCTAGATACTTAAAACTTTCAACTATTTCCAGTGGAGTGCCTATATAGGAAAATTAATAATTACGTTTTCTGCCTTTTTGTTTTACTTAAATTTTGTTTTAGTAGTATTTACAATGAGTTTCCATTAGTCGCAACATTGTTCGTAAATATTAATAGAGTTTTGTAGATCATCGGCTGTTTCAGATAATATTACAGTGTCATCAGCATACAAACGTAAAAATAATTTCAGATAAACGACCAAATTATTATCTTATGGGTGTCTATTAAAACTAACGCCACGCAACATAGTGCTTTTTTGGAAATATTGATGCAGATTATTTAAATAGTAGGAAAACAATAATGGCGATAAATTTTCAAATGGAACACGAAAAGTAGTTTGACCTTTTGCCATTAGCAGAAACACACGATTTTGCCTGATGATTCATAGATTTTATAATATCTATAACACGACAATTAATATTAATGGCATAAGCCTAGACCATAGGAAGGGTCTATTTATAGTATTAAATGCACTTTTTAGGTCTATAAACGAGCAAAATATTTTTCTTATGCTTTTGCAACAATTCAATTAAATAATAAAATACAAACATATTATCGACAGTAGAATGACCTTTTCTAAAACCAGCCTGGTATTGGTAGGTTTGATCATTGGTTAATTTGATCGTCACTAAATTTTTAAAATCTTTAATCTAAAATTTAAGTAAAACGTTTTTCTACACAACTTTACAATGTAATTGGTTTCTAATTTCATTTTCAGAAACATCATAATTCAATTCATCATTATATGCATCGGAGTGATTTTTTGGACAGTATTTGGTATAGAGGTATCATTGTTCATATAATCGATATTACCATTTCTAAAATAAGTTTCTAAATCATTTAGGTTAGAAGCAAATTCTGATTTCTATTTGCGATTTAAAAAAATTCCAAAAAAAATGCGTATTTGAGTGTGCAATGATTTTAGTTTGGTTACATTCGAGTTTTCAAATGATGTGCAAGAACTTCTTATTGTCTTCATATAGAATTTGATTGCGTGACGTAACAATATTTTGTTATTGTCACATTTTTGTAACTTATACAAAGATTTTGCCTTATGCATTTTTTTTTCTAGCATGGCTACAATTATCATTAAACCATTTACACACATACGTATAAATTGAATTGCATACTCCATTGTGTGAAGTATGATTAGGATACATTTAATCATCAACAGAAACAGAAGTATAACGATAGAATATTAAGTTGATACGTTTGTGTGATCTTAAATGCTAGCGCGCTTCATCGAATTTGACCAATAGTCACTTATAATAACCTTATAAAAATAAACTCAATGCCTTTAATGTTATAAAGAGTATACCAATCTGAGAAAAAAAGTGATACTTTTTGTGTCATATATATGTTTTGTTTCACATTATGCATTCGACAAAAAATTGTTTATTAAAAGTCTTTTGACACAAGAGGAAAAATAAATTTTATATTTGTAAGCGGTAAAATGGTGTTTACATTGAATTCATGAAGAAGTAAGGTCTGCATTTAATGTATGCTTTACCCGCTAAAATGAGAACAAAGACCCCTATCTGCATTGACTACCTCGCTGATTGGGATCCCGTTAGTGTGAGCCATGTTGCACAGAACGGAGAAGCACACCAATCCGTTACAAATCGCAACTAGTGTGTCCATGAAAGTTATAACAATCGTTGTCCTAGAATTGGAATATTTATGAGCAAAAGGTTTTCACTTGCGGCATTCAGTACACAATAGAAACATTAATAATTGAATTCAAGGTATCCTTTGAAGGCAACAAAATATAGTAAAACAGGTCATTGCACCTAGATCCCTACTTAAATATATCTTATTGTGTTTCATAGATATGCTATCTTTGAACAATGCTGGAGCAGAACTTCTAGCAAATGCACAAATACCTACCTGTAGCTATTATCACGAAATGGTGCATGTGATCCCATAACCAAATCGCTCCCCATCCAAAGGTGAGTGTGTTTAGAACACGTCGAATCGATTATTATATGAAGTGTTTACGTTATACAAGTATTAGGTACAAATTGTTTGAATGGCCAGTTAAAGTCCTGTAAAAGCATTTCTTGAAAAAACTCCAACAAATAGTGTATGATGACAATAATAAATAATAATCTGAATTTGATAGAAGATCATTTTATTATATGGTACCCGCATGTTTTCTATTAAAATTAATATCATTAAGAGCGTTAAAATGTACGTGCCTTTAATTCGCAAGATCTGTTTATTTTTGGAAAGTGAAATAACCAAGTCGACAATGTATTTGCTCTAATGATATTTTATTTCTTTGGTAATTCACTGAATATGTTTGAAACAGACCAATAATTTAAAAAATATTTAAAAACATACCCTTGGTTTCAAAACAATTGCAAAATTAGGGTAGACATAAAAATATATTCCATCTGCTGATCCAGGCAACAAAAGAGAGTGGATAAACAACGCCACAGAAAACAAAAACGGGAGTGTAAGAGTCACATAGATCACCTGAAATAATGAAACCATATTCCTTTGCTTGTTTTGCGCTGTAAAACGATTTCTCCTCATTATTGATGTTTCGCTTTTAGTGTGTCATTGTGGGTGTCTTGTTGATTGTTGGGCTTTGAACATTATGCCTCTAAACACGCCCGTTCTTAAATCTTTTGCTGCAGGTATGTCGCTGAGGAGGTGACAATAAACAGTGTCCGTTTATTTGTATATTATAGAGCAAACAGAATATACCTTTTCTATGGTTTTTATACTCTTGACGACAGTTAACGACACTATTATTCGAAAGACGAGCATCATAGCGACGTATATTTATATGAAATGCGAATAATCGTCGATACCTGTCGACATTTTCAATGCTTGGAACCTGTAAGAAAATAATTGTACAATATCTTATAATGTATAAGAAATCATGACAGATCATGACGGATATCTGGATGTGTGTATCATAAGTTGCTAACATTATGCGACTGAAAAAAACCTACTGCCAAAACTCCTCTGCAGCGGACATTCTTGGTATCTCGATCGTGGATGTACTCGCATCATCCTTCATGTACTTGGTATTTGTACTAACGTTCACTATAGAAGATGCACTGTAGCCTACGTCAGATGTTTTATTCATGCACGTGTTTGTGTTCCATGGGTTATTGCAAAATGTAGGAATTGGATTGTAGAATGAATACAAAACAAACTCAAAAAGCCAGCATCGAAAGATACTTGAACCGATCACGTATAAAAGGTACGCCCACGAAACGGTAATCCCAACTCCTAAAATGTATGCTGAACGTTTGCTCGATTGCCATTTGTTTGCATTACCTTTTATAATATTTCAAGAAAGGTGTTAGATCAATGCAAGTAGAGCGAATAATTGTTTTTTCGTGCACTTATAGTTTAACTTTCAAGAATACGACTGTGCTTACCTCTGAGTAAGGGACAGAAGTCCCAGACCTGATATGGCCTCCTTCCAGAGAATTTTGAGATCGTATATTCCATGAAATATAACGGAACTCCGCACACGAATGCCATGATCACGATTGGTATCAAAAAAGCCCCTAAAATAAGTTCTATACAACAAAAAAATTATTTACCAGTCAAGATAAAAGTATTAATGAACATATTTCCCAATATTATACCTTACATAAATGTGTCCTTTATATGTACATATAAAGTCGGTCCATATATCAGTGTATTTTAATGAAAAAAAACAACAGTTTTATGACATCCGCGGTCCTTATCATATTTTGGCCGGTCCGGACCTCGCCAAAAAGTAATATGGACCGTTGACGTCATTAAAATAGTGAGTACGACTTGCGATTTTCACAACGGCGAACAATTGTCGCAATTGAACATGAATTGGTTGTTCAACGAAAATCATAAGTAGCGGTTTCAAAATATTGAATAGTAATATGAAATGTTTGGTATAATATAAGATATAACACAGGACTTAGGGCCATATGCCATTATAAGGACTGGCCAGTCAGCCCCCGAAGGTGAATTGACATCGGCTTACGCCTCAGTTCATAACCACCTTCGTTGGCTGACTGACCGGTCCTTATGTTATATTTCTTAAATATAGTTTTCAATATAGTTTCTCTCCAATAGCAAAAACCTGCTTTGCATCATTCATTTCGGAAATGATCAACCTCTTCTTCGTAGGTCATATACAGAGTAGCATACAAAGTAATTGCAAAACAACGATTTTTACCACAAAGTATTTCAAAGATAAGCATTTTATATATTTTCCAAAGTCAACGTTCTAAGTTACAGGCCGATTAAAACTTGTATGGATGAAGGGGTCAGGAAAACAAGGTTTGAACGAAAGTAGGGCATTAATTAATGCCATAAAAGTGTTTTACGCAATATCGTAAAATGAAACATATGAATCAAAAGAATAAGTTTAATAACATTTCCCAAAATACATACCTAGGTGGACATGAAACTATGAGTCTATAGCATGTGTATAATAACATTTCCCGAAATACATATCAGGGTGAATACAATTGTGAAGAGAAAAGAAACAAGGTGCTGTAACAATACATTTGGATAGAAAATATAAAGAAAAAATGTGGTAGTAAACAATGTGGTACTATCAAAAGAAAAACAAAATGAAACGAAAACAGTTATATCGGCACATTCTTCGGCCTTCTAAAATTGACAGATATTTAATCATAAGGTCCTGGAGATGGTGGTTGTTGTTTTTGTTAATAACACATAATAAAAAGTCGAGACTTTCGCCCATGCTAACCTTTTATCAGTAATAGCTACAAGATAACACGTTTGGCTGTTCAGTACCATGTGAGATAAATAGCCTTTTGGACGAAAACATGAATCAAGATTGTTATCTCTTTACAAACTACCTCCACCATTCCTGTAGGCGAGGAACGGGAATCTCCAAATGTCAGCAAACCCCAGAGAAAATCCCAACAATGTTATGTATGTGCTCAACGTGGACGAGAATTTCACAGCCTTGCGTTGCTGCTGATGTCCACTTGAAGACACGCTGGTGGTACCCGGTGATTCCATAATGCTGAAACAAACAACTTATAACATAACTTAACGAAAACAAGTCGCAAAGAATCACAACAAAACAATGAAGATTGATTAATACGATGAACATAACAACACGCATATAGAAAACACTAATGCACTATCCGTGTTTAATTATTGAAATACGTCAATACGTTTTGGTTGTAGAGAAAACCAGTGCTGAAATATTCGATTCGAACAGAATAAAAAACAAGCTTTTCGGAGTGCTGTAATTGTGCAAGTCGAACATGATTAACCCACACAAAACATAACTGTATCACTACTTTTAAGTTCAGAACGTGTCTTCTTAATAAATGTTAAACCCCAGAATGTGTAAGTAATTTAAACTTAATATTTATTGTCTGTTTTGTCATCGGTGTCATAGGAAAAGCATTGGACGAGTACAGCAATCTGCTTAAATTTATATTCGAAAGGAAGATTCACTTAACATTGATTTAAGTTCATGCGGATGACCCATGATTTAGTGCTCTGGCATTCCTAGAGCGTCAGCAGAAGTTCTCTGAAGAAGAAACGATTTCTCGCGGACTTGTGTCAATGTCGGTATTGCACTTACATGTTGAGCCTTGCCTAGGCAATTGCATGCCATCAATGTCCGGAAAGATAGGAGTATAAAAAGAGGTCAGAAAGTTAAGATGCATAGTTAGCACCCATTGGAATGCCTAGTGTTTGTTTATTTAAACATGTATTAAATTTTAGAAAAGAATTATTCAGAACAAAAGTTTTTACTTCAATAACACCTGGGCATGTCCATAAGACATATTTATTTGAGCGATCATTGATAAAAAAGATTTTTTTTATTATTAATTGCTATGAGAATGCTCCATTGTAAAGCTTTTAAGGCATGCTAGTTTCAAGGTATAGTTTAAACATATTTAATTCATAAGCGTATAAATAGATAACATAAAGACAAACAGAAACACATGTACATGTAAAGTAAATGATAAGAACGAAATATAGATATAACATAAAACGTTCTAGTTTGTGTCGGACATATGTACAGCTTACAGTGCAGATGACACAATGAGATTAATATTGTTGAGTTTATGAAAATATAGGTATAAAAGTTAACTGTAAAACATGAGTATGCTTGATTTATTATTATTGAATATTTAAAGAGAACTTATTTACAGATGAGGTGCACTGACAAGAAAGTTGTTAAAAGTTGAACAATTTTGTGTAATCATCAATGTTAAAGTAATCCTAGTTTATTTTCATTAATCGATTGCAAAAGTCGTTTATTCTGCTCGAGAACAGAGAAAATTAAAGAGGAAGAAAGAGGAAGAAAGAGGGTAGAGTGGTTGGTGTAAATGAAATACTTACCAGTGCCAAATCTTCCTCTGAGTCCTGATTGATAGTGCTGAATATCACATGTTTACAGAAAGGAGACAAATCAGGTTGGGGTGGTTAAAATTAGTTGGATGTGACTGTTTACTGGCTGTCAAATCGTTTTGACCTTTGGAATAAAAAGGTGAACTGCAACAATGTCTTAGTTTGCTCTTGTGTCGGGGCAAAATCACCATTTAGTAATTTGCAAGGAGGTACGTCAGTCAAAACTTCCACAAAGTGTTGAGCATAAGTTACCTTTGATCACTATAAAGAGGACAGATAAGAAGATATAGATACAGTCTCCTGAATTCTACGCGAGCAGAGGGATAAGGGAACCTTTTTTTACCAAAAAGGTGATGTTTCCAATTTAGAATATGAATAGTATAATCGTAATTCTAAGAAATATTTTTCAGCCAAAAGTTTGTTTTAAAAGGCTAAGCCGCTTGCGAAACACTCGTTTTAGAAACACCTTACATATATTTTTGGGGTATAAGTAACATGCGTTTGTTGGATGGTGATTATTAAATTAAATACTAAAACAACGACAGATAATTTCCTAAAATCGAATACAAACTATTATCATAAAATTGTCAGAAATAGTGATGTTAATTTAAGTCTAAAAGTTTTATTCACAAGAAAAACAATGTTTACCTGCAGCATAAGTTGATTTTTCTAATCAAAAATTCATTAAATGCACTGTAAACGAATTCCACATTAAAATGAGTTGAGTAAAAGGACCACTATAGAATTAACCTTTTTATTTTTCTTGATAAAAGAGGGATGATTCAAATGTGACTTGTTACTAGCGTTCTCGAAATCATGTACCAATACGCTCGGTTAGAAAAACAAGTTCACTATACAAATTGGACTGAAAACGAGTTAAACAGTCTTGATTCAACCAGGCATATAATTATGAACTGACCAGAATTTGTAATAATAATAATAATAATAATAATAATATTTGGATCATGCTGTTGGAGAGGAATTCGGATATGCAGCCATTTAAGTGTGCAAGCTAGACTTCAGATTACCTGAGGATAACACATCCAAGTTTTATACAAATGACACATTTACCTCCATGAATTTATGTATTTACTTTAGACTTATTTCTTTTACGTGTGCTATATTTTCCAATTATGTAAATTATACAACGGAAACAACAAGCTGTTCATCTCATCAAAATAATCAATCAATCAAAAAAAAAGGCTAAGTATTATATGTCAATGTGCACCATTAATGCCAATAATGGTTAAACAAAAGGTCTAACAATATTGGTCAAAAGTAGTTAAAACATTTTAGTTTAGAAATAATGATAGGTAAGGTTGAACTTAAAATTTATTATTATAAGAACCAAAATTTTAACAATCATTTACAATTATAAATGCACGTTAGACACTATATTTATACTGAAAATGAGTCATTTGTACAATACCTTGTGTAATTACACTGTTTCTATCATTGTGTTAAATTCAAAATGGGATAATAAAAAGAAGTACGCAGATGAAAAAAATTCAGCGCTCCTTCCCCATTTTTTAAAAAGTTTAATAACTGATAACAGAATTAAACTATAATAATTTACGTCATAGAGCGTGATTTTATATCATGTGACCAGTTTTCGTCTGTAACCTCAGTGTTTATATGTAGGTTACGCCCACTACAATGGCCGTGCATTAAAACATTTGCAAAAATGAATGATCTGGGGTGATACCACCGACAGAGTTGGACAACCTCATTGGCAGCTTCTTCCTTCCAATCCTGAAAGGTTATAAGTCCGAATACGAGTCTGATTCGCTAACAAGCTATCATCGAGAAATAGACAGGTGAAATGCTTTATAACATGCAAAATAAAACATTGATTATGAAAAAAAAACATTTTTTAAATATTTGCTACATATTTAAAAAAAAATTAAAAAAAATGATGAAACATGGAATGTAAACATGGTAATAATTTAAAATTTACATGTAAATTTAATAAAATGTTTAAGTTATAATATATAAAATACAAGGAAAAATGAATGATTTTTTATAATAAGTGTTAAAGTCTTTCTTTAATCTTATATTGAGACTTCTGAGGGAGAGCTGCATAAAAAAGATGTGTAATATGAAATAAGGCACTGCCTTAGACGGGCTCTAGGTATGTTATCAACTGCAGAAACTGCTAATGCAGTACATTTTTTCTTAGGTAAACAAGTGTCAAAGGCAAAAAAATATTTTATATGACATACTATGACTTTGACTACACCAATTCGATTATTAAGGTGCATAACAAGTAATGTTAAGGCAATGCAAAGCAAATTTAATATGTTAATGTTTGAAAAAAACTCATAATAACAAACACAAGTATATTAATTTACCTAATACTGAATACCATACAAGCATTTACAGTACAAATAAATGATTCCTACTTTAAACATAAGAAGGTAAAAGAAATAGATTGAGTTTACTTAAAACTAATTAGGCCAGAGTTTTTTTTATTTTTCGTTTTACGGGAAATTTTTCAAAAATAAGCGACAGGAGGAGGGAATAAAAATAAGAAAAAGATGTCGAAAAATGAGCGTCGAGAAAAACAAATAAAAATAAGATGGATTTTTCGTATTTTTTTCGGAAACATTTAAAGAATGTATGTTTTGAAGTTGTGCACACTTGTTTCGTACTCCATACTGGCTGTTGTATAATAGATCTGTATATTAAAGTCAAAACAAGATGTCATTTTCACAAGTAGCCACAATAATGCACCAGTCAATTGTAACCAGCCCCCCATCCAGGTCTTGAGAATAGCGGAGACTTTGACTTTCAGTCCAGCCAATCCTTGGTAAAAACCCGCCCTGCATAGAGACAAACTACAGTCTACTGGTCAAATCCACGCCTGCACCCTGAGGTAAGGCCCATTCGCCACTAATTTCGGCGCAAAAACAAAATCACCGCATTCACTCAGCACTGCGGGGCCACCTGGAAGGTAAATAACGACTCATTTCTCGCGTTATCCCCTTTATACTCCCGGACCTGGGGGCCGTGGTTACAATTGAACGGTGCATAACCTGGTGCATAATGCACGTTTAAGGAACTTATTTCAAAATTAATTTTGGATATTCATTTTACTCCATAAACGCCACAAGCCAACTGATTCACACCAATGTAAATATATGCTTCAACTGTAACTCCACAGTATTTAACACTGCACTTTTAAATGAAAATTAGTAAAATTACACCTTAATTATTATATATGCATGATTTTTATATGAGCATATAGACTTTAGTTGTGCTTTTTATAGTCACTGAAACTGCACTGGCAAAACATAAGGCATCTGGCACATTGTTTGCGTCTAAAATGTTGATTAATATCATTTTGGGTACATATATTGAGATAAACAACACATCTGAACAAATTTAATGTCTTTGATATACAAGAAAAGAAACAATGTATGTAACTCAAACTTACCAGATTTCACACTTGAGTCCATTTTTTAGTTTCTTAATCAACATACAAACATTCCATTTTAAAATGGGTGACATGAAAAGAGGAGCCAATGCCCATTAAAATGGTATGCGATATGTTGGTATAACTTAATTGTCTTGGGACAAACAAGCCAAATCCAATGTCACATTCTCGTCTTTTTCTGCAGTCCGAACCCGTACAGCAAATTACAATTCTCAGTGTATCCCCGTGTAAACAGGTATACACACAGAAATATTTTAGAGATGTTATGCTTTGGTATAAAAAAAATACAATTCCGTTCCGAAATATCACAAAATGACAAACCCACTGATTTTATGAACAACAGTCTTCAAACTAAATCCACTTTGAAATTTCGTAAAAGGCGGCCATTTTCCTTACAAGCGCTTACATGATGATAAGTAGCAAGTTTTAAGTTTTATTTTCATCATGACATATAATATGCATGTGATATCACAAAACAATGAAACATATTTCAGTCAACTTCAAAAGCAAGAAGCGCCGGCTTCCGCCATCTTGGAAATTGTGCGCGATAATTTTTTGTTGTTGTGAAATTAGCAATAGGTTAAAAAAACACTAAATTTTATTTTCTATCGGAGATCAAAAAACGGGCGGCGGAAAAAATAAAAAAATAAAGTTAGGAATTTGAATCTTTTTCTTATTTGGGTTTTGCAATATTTAGGTACGGCGCTCCCGTAAAACGAAAAATAAACGTTATCTGACAATTAACCTGTACTAAACTATTTTAATATGTAAAACAGCATTGTGTATATTTTAGATTTTTAAGGTTCTGCAAATAACCTGAAAAAATGGTTTGACCACTTCAGCAGTTTGAAATGAATATAAATTCCCTGTAGTTGATGTTGTTAGCACCATTCCATCATTGAATAAAACGATGTATGCAGAATATGGAAGGGTATTTAAGTAAAAAATCAATTCATGTACATGCATTATTCTTGTATGTAAATTACATTAATATTATGGTAAATTTATATTCTATCATGACTGCTAACATGTGTATTCATACTAGTGACATGTGTATTCATACTAGTGACAACTGCATAGTCTCAAATGGTAAATCGACATTCTATTATTATTACCAAGATGTTTATGCATGCTATTGCGTGTAAATAATAACCGTCTTATTCGTGCATGTAATTGAGCGAGTTCATTGTGTTGCTTCATTACTTCTGCATGCAGCATAATCAAACTTTCCTTCAACATGTAGATTCTAATGTTAAAATTGCACTTCTACCTTATATCAATTAGAAATACACAAATTCAATGTTCTGATTTTTGCAATATAAGCACTCATAACGCACAAAGCATTGTGCATTGTGTTATTCGAGATATGGAAGGGAACCAGTAATAAAAAAACAAAATTCTAGCGCAAATTGCTATAAACGGGAGGTCACTCTGTCAAGCATCTTCATAACTTCGGGATTTTCCGTGACGAGACGGTGCATGGATAAACATTACCCGATTCCTACAGCCCCAGATAATACGATGAACAACGACGATAACAAAACAACACATATTATATACACGTCGTATGAGGTAAATATCAATAAACATACATTGTACATTGAAAAATTACATTAAACAAGCCGCAACATTCCTACATCTTAATCAGGAGTATATATTTGTCCAAATAGAAGTTTATATTTGTCGACCGCAAGCATGCAATTCGGATACGTCAATCCGGATACATTGGACTTGCAACTTGTGAGAAAGTTTTAATGTTTTACTTGCAACTTGTGCGAAAGTTTTAATGTTTTACAAATTGGGTTGTAAATGACTCATCGCAAACTGGAACAATGACTATTTATCTCACAGTTTCTATATAAATTTAAAAATCTGAAGAAGCAAAATCGTTCTACAGTGTTCAAGGGAAATCGACATTGTCTGGTCAGTGCAAATCTTATAATCAATTTTAGTTTTGCACTAACCGATCGGTATAAAGTTCTGTTTAGACGTAAATTGTACTTTTATGGAGATATACCTAGTGTAGGACAATGATTTGAACCCACGTCTAACTTGCAAGACTGGCCCCCCTTACCTAATCTGAGGCTACTCTGCCCCTAAACCAGCTCTTTTTACGATTTTTGAGATTTTATGTGGCTGGTGTAGGGTCAGAGGAATTTCTATGGTGAAAATGTGGGACTTTGCTCCCCCTCGCAGGAGAGGAACTTAAATCAATATATCTCTGTAACCATGCATTGGATTAATATTTCAATGTTACAAATATATTATCAATATATTTATTAACCTATCTGAACTTTAACTTTTGTTTTTTAAACCATTAGGTCTTAGTTAGAGGCAATCCAATTCAGAGTTATCTGACAAATCAAATGCCTCATGTATAAATGTACTTGTATAAATGTACTTATGCCATACATATTTGCTGTAACCTTTTCCACAACATATCTGAGGTGTACAAAACATTTTTTTCTGTTCAGATAGGTTCAATAATATCTAGATAACAGATGCATAGTGTTAAAATGTTTATTAAATGATGTTTTACAAAGATATAGTGGTTTAAAGTTCCTCTCCTGCGAGGGGGAGGAGAGTCCCACATTTTCACTATAGAAATTCCTCTGACCCTACACCAGCAACATGAAATATCAAAAATCGTAAAAAGGGCTGGTTTAGGGGCAGAGAAGTCTTTGAAATTATATAAATTCATGCCGTTACTAACTGAGCCACTGTTTACTCTGAGGTCCCCAGCTAGCTCAGTTAGCGGTAGAGAGCAGGATTTCTAGTGTCACAGGTTCAATCATCACCAGGTATATATGCATTACTGGAAAAATAATTAAATATCTAACCAAGAAATCACAAATGGAGGGGGCAAAATTTAGCTCAACTATTATTGGTAAATACCGCCAAGACACACAAGCTAGGACACAAAGACGCTAACAGTAGTGGGTAATCTATTTCAAAGCTTTAAAATATGTACTGAAAGACATCAATTATAATGTTTTAGTCCGTCAAAATCTAAATAACGTGTTTTAATAGTGTTAAATAGTCCTTGCATATTATGAGTGCCATGAGAGGTACTGTTTCATAAGAAACACTAACAGTTAATTGGTTGACGACAAACCTAAATAACCACTAGGATTTAGGGCCAGGGTAGGGTTAATAAGGGTTAATAAGATCAATTTCTACTTGATCCGGCAAGGTTAATAACATAGAAATAGACATTCTAAACCAGTAAAGACAAAGGGGAACATTTGGTTGAGACTTTGAGCCCTTTCTACATTTTTGTAATTATTACAAACAAAAACGATTTTAACCGGTAAAAATGATTTTATGTGATATTTTGTTTAGTTCTTAACTGCTTAATACCTATTACAGTGCTTTAAAGTAGCTTTCCCTTAAAGTTGAGGTGTCTTTGCATGTCCTTGTGTGTCTTAGCGGTCCTGAGGTGGCTATTTCACAAAGATTATTTGCAATGGTTCTTTTGTAACCCTTTAATAAGTTGAGCGATGTAGGACCACTATGTCTCTTGTCTAAATTAAAGATGGGAAGAGCCTAACTTGAGCTAAAATGAGTTGGAATATTGAAAATCAGTAAAACATTAAGCATTTTACTGTTTTAATCTTTTGAAGTTTGATCATACGATTGACTTGAGCATGAACAAATTTTCATATTTACAGGCCTTATCTGTTTATCCAGATTTTTTCTTATTATCTATCGTAAAATATGTTGTTGTTTTTTAAATTTATGATAGACAATAAGAATTATTTATATTTTTCTTATTTGTCCTATAATTACATGAAAACACAAGTAGTAAGTTTCTTACAGTCAATCATGGTTTTTGCTTTACTGTAATTATGTATAATTTGTTTTCGTATTGTCTATCATAAAATATATTTATTAAAATTTATGATAGACAGTAAGAAAAATATTTCATGATAGATAATAATGAAAATAATTCCTGATAGACAGTAAGAAAAAAATTCATGATAGACAATAAGAAATATTTAATTTAAACATATGTATTAAAATTTATGATAGACAGAAAAATATTTCATGATAGACAATAATAAAAATAATTCATGATAGACCATAAGAAATATTTTTCATGATAGACAATAAGAAATATTAAAAAAAAAAATTCTTATTGTCTATCATAAAATATGATAATATTTATGATAGACAGTTAGAAAGATATTTCATGATAGGCAATAATAAAAACAATTCTTGATAGACAGTAAGAAATATTTTTCATGATAGACAATAAGAAATATATATTTCATGATAGACAATAAGAATATTTTTTCTTATTTATCATTTACATAAAAAAATATTGTCTATCATAAAACATGGTTTTCTTAATTGTCTTTCCTAAACATATATATTTTATTTATTTTCTAATATAAAATGAATCTTTCATACTGGGATTAATCTTATCAATAAAAAAAATAGAAATGAACATTACTGTTCATTAACCATTGTTTATCTGCCATCATATGGCTTCAAGATAAGTTTAATGAATTTTATTATAATAATAAGGTAATAAGTGATACTGGTTATGAAAGTTTATCTTAAAAGCAGGGGAGAGTTCAGGAATAGACGTTAGAGAGGGCATACCTAAGGGGCGTACTCCGCTCCCCAAGAAAGGGCATACCTAAGGGGCGTACTCCGCTCCCCAAGAAAGGGCATACCTAAGGGGCGTACTCCGCTCCCCAAGAGAGGACATACCTAAGGGGCGTACCCCTCCCCCAAGGGTCCGCTAGACGTAAGCAATTTGTGAAGACATCAGAAAGACATACAAGTGAACATAACACATCGGTGGCCTTCAAGTAGTGGTGATATTGACTTCATGGCATATCTTGCACATGTTCAAGGATTGCGTTCTGCTACAAGACTGGAGAAAATAACTTTTTTCTCAGTTTTATGGCATGTATGCTTTTCTTGTTTTCAACAAATATCACACGGATGATGGATACATTTTCACCAGTATTGGAAATTGTTGGAAGACGTGGAAACTGTTGTTTATATACGGATGAAGAAACATCAAGAGGACATAATTAAAGGAGGTTGCGCTGTTTGAATTTGTTGTTTTTATGAGTTCACATCGCCTGCACATGATGGCATTTGAAAGGTGTAGTTTATTAATTTCCACTCCTTTGAGATAGAATGCAAACTTTGAAGACTTTAGTGATGGGGAATGTGCCGGGTGTGCCATCCCCCCTCCCACGGAAGCGTTTGTGTTAACTGTTGGTCATTGCAATTGCTCATTGATCTGTGATAGACTGCAGACTGTGAGCAGAAATTATTGATTGGCAATTGAAGCCAATTCTATTTCTTTCTCACTTACACTTGTTTGATCAATGTACTTTTCTTTATATTATCAAAGAACATATTTGATGCAAAAAATAAAATATATCAATTGATTTTGTTAATATGTACCTTCAAATGTCCATAAAAGAAATGGTATATGATAGGGTTATTTTTGTATGACATACATAAATATCAATTAAAATATTTCTTTGATAGACACTAACAACTTCGTATTAAAAGGTACATATTATTGAGATGCGGACAACAGTTTCATAAACGTGATACTTTTAAGCCTAAAATCTGTTTGCTCAATAGCCTATTTCGTCAAGCTAAATAATCTGTGATAGACAACAGTTTCAACGTATTTATAAACGTTGCACTAAAATAGTTCATGATAGACTCCTAAAAAAGTATGGAATATACTATAATATAGTAATATTGCCTTTCCTTTTATAACATAAAAGTAAAAAAAAAATATCACGACAAAGATGAACGACATTAATAATTCTGATGGCCTCAAGCAGGTCCGATCATAATTTAGGATAGACAACTGGGCCGACCTGAGGGAACACGCTCCTCGCGGTAGGAATTTGCCGTGGTATTTTTTTCAGGTAACACCGGTGCGCACCTTGCGAATCACGGAAACAACCGAAGATAATGGTCCCCAGCTTTATATGAATTTAGCTTCGTCACGGATTTATACAAATGCTTGTTGTCTACTGCTTGCTGGCTGTGTTATAGTACTGGATGTTTTCGCTTAGCATAACCTTAACTTATTAATTTGAATTATAAATAAACTATTCGTTCAGATTCACGCAAGCAGTTATTAGGCAGTAGTCAGCAGACATTTGTCAGTCTGTAGATAAAATCTAAAATTAACAAGTTTCTAATATATGGCAGCAATTTGGAATTAAGAAGTAGTAAAATCTCTAAATGTGCGTAACATTTGTATGAATGTACATGTAAGCAGTAATGATAGAACAAAGATTTACCATAATATCAATGTAATTTACATACAAGAATAATACATTTATATGAATATCATATATGGCAGCTATTTGTAACTAAGATGTAGTAACATCTCTAAATGTGCGTAACAATAGTATGAATGCGCATGTTAGCAGTAATGATAGAATATAAATTTACCATAATATTAATGTAATTTACATACAAGAATAATTCATTTATATGAATTGATTTTTTACTTAAATACCCTTCCATACAGAAAGTATGAAAATACTTAATTATTTAAAGTATGAGTCTTTAAACTGAACTATACATCTATAACAGTTAAAAAAAAACAAGAGGGCCCTGACGGCCCTGTATCGCTCATCTAATCCAAAACAGATCATCAAGAATAACAATCTGATCAAGTTCCATGAACATAAGTCATAAATGTGGCCTCTAGAGTGTTAACATGCTTTTCCTATTACTTGACCTGGTGACCTAGTTTTTGACTGCACATGACCCAGATTCGAACTTGGCCTAAAGCTAATCAATATAAACATTCTGACAAAGTATAATGAACATACAGTCATAAATGTGACTTTTATAGTGGTAACAAGCTTTTCCTATGATTTGACCTAATGACCTAGTTTTTGACCGCACATGACCAAGATCGAACTTGGCCTAGAGCTAATCAATATAAACATTCTGACCAACTTTCAGGAAGATACCGTCGTAAATGAGACCTAATGCCTCAATTTTTCGAAACTTCTTAAGTACCTTATAACCGGATTAAGCTAAACTCACTGTTTTTGGTTTTCAATAATTTGGATAATATTTACTTCTTTAAGAGTTTTTATACTTTAGATAGGAATTATCTATATGTTAGTTAAATTAAACCATTTTTCATTTATCAAAATTCCATTCAAGTATGTATTTTGAGTAATTGAAATATTAAAAGCTACTTAAGCCTGTTAAGCTTAATAAGTTTCGAGAAATTGGGGCCTAGAGTATTAACAAGCTTTTCCTTCAATTTGACCAGGTGACCTAGTTTTTGACCACACTAGACCCAGATTCAAACTTGACCTAGAGATTATCAATATCAACATTCTGACCAAGTTTCCTGAAGATACAGTCATAAATGTGACTTCTATAGTGTTAACAAGCTTTTCCTTTAATTTGACCGGGTGACCTAGTTTTTAACCCCAGCTGACCCAATATCGAACTCGTCCAAGATTTTATTGAGAGTAACATTCTGACCAAGTTTCATTAAGATAGTGCCCAAACTGTGACCTCTAGAGTGTTAACAGTCAAATTGTTGACGACGACGGACAACTACGACGGATGACGGACCCAGGGCGATCACAAGCACATAGATTATTCAACAAAACATTAGTTATTGTTATTGATACATATATATTAATGTTGTAAACTTGTAATATATGCACAATAAAGCAATTTAACTGTTCACAACATTATCAGAACAAAAATGTACTATAATTATGCTTACATTAGCTCATTCATAAGCTCATTCAGTTTAAAACTACAAAAAGTATATACTTTGCCAATACACTTAATTGTTCAGAACGTATTAGGCTTTGTTTTAATTTTAACAATGTCACTGTATTTTAGACATAGTAAATTGCCCCCTCCCCCCCCCCCCCCCCCCAGCAAGAGTTTAGCAGCCTACTGACAAGATGACTGTAATAAACTATGATGTATTGATCTATTGATAGGGGAATACTCTCCAAGAAAATTGACACATTTCTATGCATTTGATACATATGCAATTCTTTTCTCTTATTTCAATTGTTCATGATGATTACAGTACTGAAGTCATCGATCCAAGATACATAATGCATTCTGGTATAGGGTACTGAAGTGATCGTCCCATATGCCAACTCTGGTATATTGGATAAAATGTTATTGGTGAATACAGTACTGAAGTGATCAAATCCTGATGCCACTCTGGTATCCTGGATAAAACGTTACTGGTTAATCCAACTTACTGAAGAGATCAATCCCAGATGCCACTCTGGTATCCTGGATAAAACCTTACTGGTGAATACGGTACTATAGTGATGAATTCCGATCTGAAACAGATAACTAAACATAAAAATGGCCTGCCTACTCTATTAAGATTTTTTCAAAGCAAAATAAGATTTTTCCACTTTATCAGCTTAGCGTTTATATAGAAAATGACATAGAGCCAAACTGAAATGCTTCCAGGGACAACTGGCGCAGCAAAGGAAATGGCAAAAAAAACACCAAAACTGAAAGATTCATGACAACTGCTAGTGTTTTCTGCAGTGATAGCATAATAATGCTAAGTTAAAAAACAATGCTTAAAGTATCTGTTTTGAAGGCTAGATTTGCCTTAAAATTAAGATTACAGCTCTTAACCAGTGTCTATAAGTTGCTTATTTACACCTGATTAGTATAAATCTCACTCTTTGGAATCATTTACACATAAACAAGTACTACAAAGTTAACTGACATCCTCATTCTGAAATATTAGATTCAGAGCTGCAACTCCTGGACCATTGCCATGGGCGAAAAGCCGCAGCAAACTGGAGCTTATTGGCACATCATATTCTGCAAGCAAGACACAAAATCTTCTTCTACTGTAAAAGTATGAAAAATGCCTGTAAACACTCATTTGGGACATACATAACCTTTTATATAGGAATTATGCTCCAGTCAATTGTAAACACCACCCAAGCCCGGGGAATAGCGGGGACTTTGACTTTCAGTCCAGCCAACACAGGGTAAAATCCCCGCCCTGCAGGGAAGAAATGATGTTAAAATACCCACCAAATGCCCCTGCACCGCTATATTTTGCACCAAGACAAAACCACCGCATTCACCCGGCACTGCAGGGACACCTGAATGGTAAAAAACACAGTCCTTTTCCCCGGCTATCCCCGGTTTACCACTGGACCTGGAGGGTCCAAGGTTACAATTGACTGGTGCATTAATGCGATAAATGCTCAGAAAAGTTCATTAATTCCAAAAAAAAATATGACAAAAAATATTAAATATATAGTCTTTTGGACGATTTGCAATAACTTTTTTAACAACTCAACAGTTAATCTTTACTAATCGAGTACCCAGATGCATTTTGAAAGCCTTTAAACCAGACTTTCTTAGAAATCTTTCTAACTTGCAGACAATATTCCTTTCTAAAAAAATCCTTGCCAAGAACGGGTATGGAATTCCATCACTAGACCATGTTTTGATAAGCATTGGTTCTTGTCCTTGAAAATACCTCTGTGGCTTCAGCAACCAGGATGGCTATATTAAATAAAAAATAAATTATTGTTTTAATTTATTAAAGCTGCACTCTCACAGATTGAACGTTTTGATCAAATTTTATGAAACAATTGTACCGAGATTCGCTACAGAAAATAATCTTTTTGGTGCCAATCTGATGTACCCTTTAAGGCATTTTGAGTGTATTTAGGTTTTTTTCTTTAATGCATAAAGGGAAAAGGTACTTATCTCAATCCCCCTGCTCACTTTTTATTGCTTTTGCCATCAGAGATGTAAATCTATTCAATGTATTAACTTCAAGTAAATGAATATATTCATGAATGATTGACAGTATGAATGAATGAAAAGTAGCAATATTTCTTTAGATAGGGATCTCATTGTGTTGCTCTGATTGTTTAAGTAGATGTTTTTCATGTCCATAAGCTTAAAATCATATGCACACTAAATGAAACATAATTCTGCATCATGTGTAGTAAGTTGTGATACTTGTTTGCAATTAATGCAATGATTGCTTAAAAGAGCAAACAAAATGTGCGAATAGATACACAATACAGTCCAAAGACCAATGAAGGTCAGCAGTTTTATTAGAAAATGATATTATCTCAAAGCCGCAACAAAAACGGCATGAAAGAAATTCAATTCGGAAAGAAAAAGTTCATCAATGAGCTATTGAAATGAACACATTTGTGGCCCACAGCAAAACCATCAACCCGCATTTGCCGATTTGTCTTTCAATCACAATCTTGCACTCTTATGGTGTCAGCCTTCCTCTCAACATATTCAGTCACAATCTCTCATCTCCCATAGTGTTGCTTGGCACGAGGGGTCACTCGGCACTATTTATTTGCAATCTTTCACACAATCTGTGGATCAAAGCAAAAACATTCATCTTTACAGTCACTATAGCTCACAAAGCCATGGTGTTGGACCGAAACCGTCTATTTATCTTTTCAGTCATAATCTTGCGCTCCGCCATGGGATTTTTTTTGGCAGGAGGGGAAATCTCTCCCGCACCCTCCCCTTCCAACTTCTTAATTGTATAACATCTGTCACAAAAAAGTGGTGTTGCATTTCAGTTACCTGGTATTTGGACTGCAGTTGTGGCCAGTCGAGCTATTTGATTGGGGCGATTCGGTCCCTTGGGTGATCTCTTGGTCTGAGCATTATAAAAATGTGTTTGTCACTGTGTACTCTATGATACATATAATAAACAAATAATCCACTTTTGGTCGTATATTTTTACATATTAGATATTTTAATATTACATACAATCTTTATCATTCACATGGTGTCGGACCGCAACCGTCCATTGATCTTTTCAGTCATAATCTTGCGCTCCGCCATGGTTTCACTTGGCAGGAGGAGATACCCCTCCCGCACCCTCCCCGCCCAACTTCTTAATTTACACAAAAGTGGTGTTGCATGGAGTTCACCTGTCACACAATTTCTGTATATCTTATTAGTTTCAATCTCTCAACCAGCGTGTTGGTACTTGAAAGGTGTTCCCATCCTTTGATCTCAGTCAAAACATCTCACTCATCCATTGTTGAGGTTCACAGACGGTACACCCCATCCATCTTTTCAGTGACAATATCTCGCTCAGCCATAGCGATTTCTGAACTAGTCAACCGCATGTCATAAGTTTATGAAATTGATATATTCATTGTATGATTTACTGAAAAGTGTTTTTACAAAATAATCATACTGTACCTGGCTGACGCGACAAGCTCTGCTATGTGTACTGGTATAATCCATGGTCGTAATTAAATCGGTAATCCAACAGGAATTAATTCTTCGCAATTTCTATCCGATCAACAACTGTTAAACATCTAAATAGGATCGATATTGTAAAGCCTAAAATGACAACTACTAACTGTCAAGTATGACCTTCGTATAGAATGGAAAACAATGCGTATGAATATCTTTATTAACAAGTGAAAACAAAGTATATATCTCAGACAATCTATAGAAATATGTTTTATTTGTCTTTTTGAGTTTACCAAAAGTATTCATAGTAATTGTTTATAAGCATATTTTGAATTATTTTAATAACTAGTGGGGCGCTATTTCAACGCATCGCATAGTTTAAATTTCATGGGCCTGTTTTCTTCCGTCTCGTCACGCTCTGATGACGTTGGTGTCCGGTGTAACGTTGTAAAGTGACCCCCATAGAATAATGACCCCCCGGTCATTATTTTATATAAAATAATGACCATTTTCTATAAAATACTGACTCCCCTTATAAAATAATGACCCCCCGATTTTATCTGTAAAATATTGACCCCCCCCCCCCCCACTTAGCCTGTTACTAACATATCTATATCAATTCAAGTCACTGTCGTGTTTCTATGGCTTTTATATTTGTTGTTGTTGTTTTTGCTTCTGGAGCCGCTGCATGTTACTGCTGCAGAAGCTGCTGTGTCTACATCTATTGAAATGAAATATAAAATTGCTTCCATTTGAATTTCATTTAAATTATCATCAATGTAATACAATATACATAAGTCGCTTTAACGTAGCTGTATATGATTCAACTTCAAAGACAACATTGTTCTACTTCATCTGACGTTAGATAGCCTTTGTTCATACCGTGGAGGCATTGCTTAAAACGAATGTGTTAAAAATGCAAGGCTTTGAGGAGCTATTTAAGCAGTCACTGTTCGTGCCATGACTTACATCAAAGTCCATGATGTCACTGAGCGGTGTTTTTTATGTTTTATGCAGACTGCATCATTTCTAAAAATAGTTCCTTTGATTTACCTCAGAAAAGCCGCTCGTTCAACATCAAAGAAAACGACAGCGACACCGAAAGCAGTTCTACGTAAACGCGTGTATATATAAAGGTCTGTGGTAAGCAGTCAGTCCAACCTTGCAGCATGGACGAGAAAGATTACACAGATGTTGTAGAGTTTGTAAAAAATGGGAAGTATCCCGTTTCTGTAAAAGACAAGAACAAAAAGAGGAATTTTCGTAGAAAGTGCAAACCTTTTATTTTTGATGACGGGTTGTATTATAAGAAAACCAGCTCATCAAAACGTTTGCAAGTTGTTAAGAAAGGGAAGACAGATGACATCATTCAGAGCATGCATGCATCAGATCACGGAGGACATTTGGGAGTTTCAAAAACGTAAGTTTGATATAATGATTTCATTATCATGACCAAAAAGGAACTTGTGATTCCTGTGAGCCTGTGTTAGATATGACATTTAAGATTATTTAAATTAGTACGAAAGCTGAATAACAAAAGCGTCAAAACGTGACTGAACTCGTAATAACGAGATAAATATCTCGTAAAAACGACTAAGTATCTCGTTATAACGAGACAACTATCTTGTTATTAGACTTGTACGGATTATGACGGACACGGACACTGAGAGCGAACAACCGACAGGCAGGGGATACTCTCAAAGTTATTTCATGCTTTAAAACAGTCATGTATGTATAAATAAGGCGTATCAGATGAGTCGTTTTACAAACTAACATTAAGCTCTAGATCTTTGTATCAGTTATGATTAATTTTCGATTATAATAACTGTAAATATATTGTGAGAACAGTCCGAACGCAATATTTTGGTTTTCGCTGACAAAACCATTATACTGAAAAAGGTAAAGAATATATAACGGTACTTGATTTTAAAGTTTATAATATAGGTGAACAGGTCTTTGGATCATTCCATTATTAGATAAAACTGAAATAAAGTGTTTTGTCTATATATTGTCCGCTTTTCATGCCAATAGTAAATGATACTGGTTTATTTTGATATGCAGTGTGCAATATTAAAGTATAGTCCGTTTAAAAAAGCTGATTATGAGATACGAGTTTATTGTCAATAAATAGGGGTGTAATGATCGGATGACTCCAGGTAAATGTTATTGTTTTGATAAGTATTTTATTTACTTGATGCATTAGCATATTCACTTTAATTTAATTGTCCTCTAAAATGCTCTGTACTTAATGAAATTACAGATATTAATTTCTCATATAGAGTCGCTGGCCCAGTGGTATCGTTCAGATCTATGACGATAGCGGTTGTGGGTTCGAACCTCAAGTGAGGAAGTTTTTTTTATGCCCCCCCCCCCCCCACAAAGTGGGAGGCATATAGTGATTGCACTGTCTGTCCGTTCGTCCGTTCGTTCGTTCGTCCGTCCGTCCGTCCCGTTTCGTGTCTTCGTCATAACTTCTTAACTGTTGAATGGATTCGAATCAAACTTCACAGAATTGTAAAGCACCATGAGAAGGTGTGTCGCGTCCAACTCTCAGTTCCCCAGGTCCAAGGTCAAGGTCACACTTAAAGGTCAAAGTTCAAATCTTTCGTGTCTTGGCCATAACTTCTTTACTATTGAATGGATTTGAATCAAACTTCACAGAATTGTAAAGCACCATGAGACGGTGTGTCGCATCCAACTCTCGGGTCCCCCAGGTCCAAGGTCAAGGTCACACTTAAAGGTCAAAGTTCAATTTTTTCGTGTCTCAGCCATAACTTCTTTACTATTGAATGGATTTGAATCAAACTTCACAGAATTGCAAATTTTGAGTTCAAACATTTCAAGGTCAAGGTCATCCTTCAAGGTCAAAGGTCAAATTAAGGTCAATGTGCTAGGGGGGCATTTGTCTCTTACAGTGACAGCTCTTGTTATTTCATTTTTGGAAAGAATTACATAGTTTGTATTTAGTAATGTTATGTAAAAATCTAAATCACGAGAACCTCACTTATCTCGATTTTGCATGTATAATTCAAATAAGGTCCGAGTACACATAATAAGTAGACAGTATCCTCCAAGTAAACTATAAGAATGCCAGGAAAGTATTTGAATTCCGCCGAAAAGGAAAAGGTTGTATCTGTGCACTTATGAGGATCGAACCCATGATCATAACATGTGTAGTGTTCCGCATTCTTCCATTATACCACTACGCCACAGTCATTGAAAGTTGCTTATGTAAACTCAAAACTAATTCTAATAATTCTATCGTCATTTAGAACATTTAGAACAACATGTATTGGATTTCAACTTGTCTCAGGTGCATCCATGGCTAGCTTTATTTTTAGTAATGATACTACAGTGAAACTTGTAATAGGTGACTTTCCGTGAGACCTTAACAAAAAGGTCACGTATGACTGGGAGTCTTTTAATTCAGGTCCACTAACGTCAAGTGTTTCAATTTATTATTTGTTCTTGTAAATCCTGATGCCTGTCTTTTTCTTGGATTATGGTATTTAAATTGATATAAGATATTCCCTATTTAGAATATGTATACGTATTTGCATTATTATTTGTCTAATTCCTTTTTACTTGTTTTGCAAGCCATTTTGTCTGCCGTGATATCATATTACTGCACATCGGTTGAGTTTTCAAATCCCGCGTTTATTCATCGGGTAATGGATAGGTTTATATGAGATTATATTTCCATCATATTTTATTATTGTTTGGTAATACTAAAAGGAGCAGGGATTTTGAAATTTCGAAATTTTAATTAGGTTGGTAGCTCCAATTCGATTTTCTCACAAGAAAAGTTGTTCGTACGGATTATATAAAATGAACTCGTGCATCCACAGATCGTCCAATTTTGGACATATTAGAAGTTATGGTTAAATTGACTTAACTCAGATAATAAAAGAGAAAAATAAACATTTTTGCCATAGCACACAGTAAAGTTAACACGCTGGTAAGAAATCCAAGATCCGAAGCGCTATATGTTAATGACTGAAAAATGCATGAAATTCGTTTAATTAAGCCATATTATCATCACGGGGTGCAAACATTACGGTCGTTTGTGGCGTCAGACAGGGAGTCTTTTAATTCAGTCAGTGACTTTATATAGATTTTTTTACGTCAGGCGGTCGTAAACAGGGTCGTATACGGCAGGAAGTTGTCTAAATCAGTGAGTCGCTAAGGCAAGGTTGACTGTATTTTGGTAACTTATCTGGACTAATAGTTATGTTTGCTTTGTTTCAGATGGGAAAAGATTTCGACTAGGTTTTACTGGAAAGGATGTTTCGAAGATGTACACACGTTTATACAGAACTGCGACAACTGTCAAAGAAAGGTGAACCTGAAGAAAGCAAAGAAGCCACTGCGACCTATCACAGTTCCCGCCGAGGCTTTCAAGCAAGTGGGCATGGACCTTATAGGTCCTCTAGAAACCTCTTATCAGGGTAAGTTTTGTCTGTCGGTTTGTTGGGCTGCTTTGGTAGACCCTGGTGACTTTGACTCGTAGACAATATATGTCGGGGCATTGTGGTGCCGCATAGCGGTGTTGCTGCATAAAGATGGTCAAACAAAATTATGCGGCGATTTTCAACGCATGCAGAGGGCATGTTTAGGCGGCAGAAAGGCCCCCTTTCGCCGCATAAAGAAACCCATTAAAACATAAACGATAATTACTAGTTACTTCTATGAAGTTTCAACCAGACCAGGATCTAGTTTTATGTACTCACTCTCTCTTCCTCTGAAAAAGTCTTAAGTTCCGAAGGTCATTCCATCTTAAGTGGGGGCATATTTTATTCACTATACATTATATAGGGAAAAAAATTGTGAACGCAACTTCTCCTACACCGCTTGGTGGATTTTGTTCAAACTTTCACAGATGATCAACCTTAATGTGTAGATGATCGTAAAGACAGGAATTTTGGCTGTGATTGGTTTTAGCAAAATTATGGCCTTTTGATGTTTTATTCACTATACATTATATATGGAAAAAAAATTGTGAACGCAACTCCTCCTACACCGCTTGGGGGATTTTGTTCAAACTTTCACAGATGATCAACCTTAATATGTTGATGATCGTACAGACAGGAATTTTTGCTGCGTTTAGTCTTAGCAGAATTATGGCCCTTTGTTGTTTTATTCACTATACATTATATAAGGAAATATTTGTGAAGTAATAATTTTGGTATTAATATACTTATTAATTTCATATTTGAACACAACAAAGCTTTGAACTGGACCTTCAAAAAATTAATATGAAGATAACCTTGGCCTCTGAATGACCTTGACCTTCAAATTTAAAGCCTCATAAGGCCTTTGTGTTTGGAGTGGCTGCCACTATTTTTGTGACTAAAGTATACTAAAGAAATTATATATTTTTCAAGTTAAATTATATAAGAAATAACTGTTTTCTTAAAGCTTTTTAACAGATTTGTATATCCAATAAGCATTATAAGGAAAACAAAATATTTTATTACCTCCCTTAATTCTTTTTACTATATGTTTACATGTAGGATAATTAAAAGTGAGTGTTTCTTTACGTTTTATTGTTGACATTCCCTATTTAGACAAATGTTAAACCCATTTTTAACATAAAAATAAAAGCCTTATGGGACTTTAAAGTTTGAAATTTCCCAAAAGTGACTAAAACTTTGCTATTTATTTATTAGTTTTCTTCATGCTTGAGCACAACAACCTTTTTAAGACAAACTTAATATGCGCTAAAGATCAAATGATATAACATGTTACTAAGCATCATGTAGGGGTGCACCAGTGTCCTATGGACACATATCTAGTTGTTTTATGCGTGGCATGTCGCCGCATAAAGGTGGTCACCCTCTATATGCGTTGAAAATCACCGCATAAACGAGTCCGACCACCTTTATGCGGCAACACCGCTATGCGGCACCACAGGGCATAATAATGTTATGACCCCCGTAATAATACTATGACTGGGGGTCATAATACTATGACCGGGGGTCATAATACTATGACCGGGGGTCATAATACTGTGACCGGGGGTCATAATACTATGACCGGGGGGTCATAATACTGTGACCGGGGGTCATAATATTACGACTCCTCCACACATAGGAAAATGAGTCTCACACAAACCACTATATGAGGGTTATTTTCTGTGTGAGGCAGAGTCATAATATTGTGCCCCCGGTCATAAACTGTGACTGGGGGTCATAATTTTACATCTCCCCTACACATAGAAAACGCCCTTCACATAGTACCAACGGTTGCACTGCTCATTTTTAGTCACTATTATGCATAAAAGTAATGATGCGACTCATATTTCTATAAGGATCAGTTTGCTAAGTTACAATATACTTATATTGATAAAATCACCATGTCCAGTCTTCACGTGGTTTGACGGTGAAGTTAATGCTAAATGATGGTGGAAAACAACCTACTGGGTATTTCACCTCTGTACCACCGTACTCATTTGAAACGTTGTAATACATTGTAGTCAGTTTAACTTGAGATTTTTAGTTACTGGAGCGGTAGAGACGTATCGGTAATGCACCTGTTGAGTGGTGGTAAACTGAAATAGATTTTACGCAGTTTACGATTAGTTACAAGCAAAGCGACCGCCCATGTGAAACAGGGCCATGTGCGAAAGCAACTGCATTTCTTTTTAAGCACTGTAAATATATGTCGTATTTTTACGGGAAAACCATAGTTTATTAAATTAAATTTTGATAGTTCTGTATTTTTACGGGAAAACCATAGTTTATTAAATTAAATTTTGATAGTTCTGTAACTTAAACGCCGTCGACGGTTGCCAGCTGATATGTCAATGTACCAGCTGTTTATGACCTGTCAGTCAAATATGATCAGGCTTATTAGTCCCCTACGAGGACTATAGGAATGCCCTCCGTCAGTCTGTCCGTCCGTCCGTCTGTCCGTCCGTCCGTCCGAAAATCTGGATCCCGCGATATCTTCAAAATACTTAAAAAAAATTCATGAAACTTGGAATAGTGATAAAGGGCAATATGGAGATTATGCACGTCTTTTTATTTATTTATTTTTTTCGTTTTTGCGTCCGTCTGTCTGTCTGCTTTAAAAAACATTCAACACATCTTTAACCTAACTGGATTCCACTATATCTCCAAAAGTACATTGAATTTTTTTATGGAACTCCCCTACCGGTGTAACCGAGATAGGATTGCCCTCCGTCCGTCTGTCCCGTCTGTCCGTCCGTCCAAATTTTGTTTCCGGGCTATTTCTTGAAGACTATTGGCCAGATTTCAATTATTTTTTTTAAGAGTTATAGCATTTGACTAGCAATTTGCAATTTTCAAGCGAAATGAATGGGGGATTTTTTTCTTAAAGTAGTTTGTATAGAACATATCAACTGTAAACTTGAGAAAGATATTATTAAGAAACAGAGTAGTGCTTTTTTATTTTCCTTCCATTTTTGTCGAGCCCACCTTCGGTGAACTCGACCCTTAGTCGCCAGGTTTTGATGTTCGCTATATGTGCGTGCATGTGTCCGTCCTGATTTTTACGGACCATAACTCCAATTTGAATGAAAATGGAGGAATTTCTGTAAAAACTTCACACAAGTGATCACCTCCATGAGTTCTAGTTCTGCGCGCATGAACTGGGTTTATGGGTCAAAGGTAAAGGTCTTCTTAGAGATCACTGATAAATGCTTGTGCAGGGCATATCTGGTAACTGCATGAAGAGATTTTTTTTACTATAACTTCACACAAATGTTAACTACCATGAGATCTAGTGTCGCACGCATCAACCAGGTCTCCAGTTAAAGGTAAAGATAACAGAGGTCATTAGAAGTGCTTTTCTAGAGGATATCCTATATGCATGAGGGAATTTTTATGCAACATCTTAAAACTGCGATGCTGGCCCGTAGACATGCAGAATGAAATTCTAGTTTCTATGCAAACTCAAACTTGAAAAGAAACATCTATCGGCTGGGGATATACTAGTATTGTCTTTGACAATGCATCGTTGATTAAAATAAGTATTGTAAAATGCTTACATTTATACATTTCAGGAAACAAGTACATTGTCGTTATAACAGAATATTTGACAAAATGGGTAGAGGCAGAAGGGATTCCAGACAAGTCATCTGAAACTGTACTATCAGTATTCACAAAGTTTGTCACGACACATGGTTGCCCCAGCGTATTAATAACGGATCAGGGGAGAGAATTCTGCAACGACTTGAATGAAAAGTTTTGCAAGCAGTTTGGGATAGAACATAGAATTGCATCAGCATATCACCCACAAACAGGAGGACATACTGAAAGATTTAACAGGACTTTGTGCGATATGCTTGTGCACAGTGTAGATTTGTCGCAGAAAAATTGGGACATTAAGTTACCATACGTACTGTTTGCCTATAGAACGTCTAAACATGAGTCGACGAAACAAACACCATTCTATCTTGTGTTTGGAAGGCACGCACGCTTACCAATAGAACTAGACTTAGCAATGCAATCGGATGATAACCAAGACTCTGAATTGTCACTAAAGGAAAGAATAGACTCGTTCATTAAACTGTCGTGCAACAGAAAAGAAGCATCGTCCAATATTAAAACGGCACAATCGAAGCAGAAGAAATATTACGATTCTTCACTACCTAAAGACGATACAGCAGGTTTTGAAGTCGGCGACCAAGTCCTTCTTCATAACACCAGAAAATTGACGAGAAAAGGAGGGAAATTGGGTCTAAAATGGAAAGGACCATTCAAAATAACAAAAGTAACTGGAAAAGGCACTTATTTCCTAGAAGGAATGAAAACAAGTGTAAGTGGGAACAGACTGAATCGCTATAGGCAGAGTAATGACGATGCTGCTACAGATAACACAGAAAAGCGACCAACTGAAGGTCCAAAAGATGACCACAGTCTAATAAACAAAGAAACAGGAACCCAAGCAAACGAGAAAGCGTTTGAAAGACCTGCAAAAAGAAACGATAAATCTGACGACTGCAATCTCCCTCCAAAAAAGAGAAGAGTATCGCGAGAAGATGTTGCAACACAACCTACCAATTCTACAGAATCTACTAATCAAGAACCCCAACCATTTCAATTCAGACCATCTAATCAAGAATGGCAGGAACAAATCTCGAGTGTATTTAAGTCGGCAGTCAAAAACACGTATGCATCCGGTCCAGACAAATATATACGACGAGACGCCAAACCTACTAAAACTGTAAACATGCGTGGGGATGGCAATTGTTTGTTTAGAACATTCAGTTATTTAGTTTTTGGCGTACAAACACACCATAGCTTGATAAGGCAAGCGATTGTTGACTTCATGAAAGAAAACGAAACTCTAATGAAAGGCATTACACGTGATTCGGTTTCCAGATATCTAGACACGTCAATGATGGCCTCCGAAAACACTTGGGGAACAGAAGTGGAGATATTTGCTTTTGCAACTCTCACCAGAAGCGTTGTGTATGTTTATTCACAGTATGGCAGTAAGGAACAGTGGCGTTGGTTAGAATACAAACCGTTAGGCCTCATTGGTGGTAATTTAAGGGGTCGAGCAGTGTACATTCAGAATTCCAGCGACCATTTTGTCCCGGTGCTAGAGGTAGATGGCGAAGAGTTCTCAAGAAAGCCATACAAACGAATTCGGAACCACATTCCAGAAAGATACCACGCCCTTATAAGTGATGACATATTAGATGCTGCTTTAGTGAATTGTTACGCAGACGAAGCCTTGCTATTAAAACTTGACAAAAGTGTAAAGACTGTATATGTGAAGGCTTTTACTAACACGCCTTACAATGTAGAAGGGCTGCGTGGGTTATCTGACGAGGTGGATGCAAATATTTTCAATATAGTATGTGACTGGAGCGATGTCGAAAACATACTTAATTGATAAGTGACACGTGCAAGAATAAATCAACAACTCAGTGGAGAACGATACAATTTATGCTAAATTTGGTTTAACATATTGCATCTGATGAGCATAACAATGCGTGCTAAATATACCTTGTGTGATTTACTAACTAAAATAATAGCTTAAGATATAAACATATGTGACATGTAGTTTTACCAAAGCACAGGTCAACACCCTGGGACGTTTTGTTGGATTCGCCTCTATATTCCATACAGTTTTAAATAAAAAGTCCTTTCGTTTATGAAATTGTCCTTATTATATACCGAACAACACTCCCGAACCACGGATATATAGGATCTCACATGAGTTGTCATATGATATAAGATTTTATTAAACGAGCTCAAGAAAATGTTACATAGCGAGCCTCGGGCGAGCTTTATAACATTTTCTTGAACGAGTTTAATAAAATATTATATTTTTTGACAACGAATGTGAGATTCGTTTTATCACATGACTTAAAACATAAAAATAAAACATATAAAATAAACCCTTTTTAACGCTATGAGTACGCACGCTTTTCACGCCTTTTTTCTATATGGAATGTATTGGCGGAAATGAGTCACGTCAAAGTTATATTACACGTGTTAAATATAAAGAAATTCGTAATGATTATATTACATGAAAAACAAGCGATGTCATGTGATAAAATCAGATCTAGCAAATTCAACGATAATGCTACCAAGACCCGTATCTATATTCACACAAAAGTAAAAACACTCTAGAGGCCACATTTTTATATGAATCTTTATAAAATTTGGTCAGAATGCTAGTTAATTCGAGTGAGTTTAAAACTGAGTCATATTAGGTCAAAATTAGAAGTATGTCCGTCCGTCTGTCCGTTTGTCCGTCCGTCCGTCTGTCTGTCTGTCTTCCGGTAATGTCAAACACCCCCGGGGACGTAGACATGGTTGCGCGTCAAAATCGCAAGAAGGTTTAAAGAGTAGTTTAAAAAGATTTAAAAGAATGTTTAAAAGGGTTAACTAGAAATACATTCTGCATGCCCACGGGCAGATGTCGAGCCCGCTTTGTAGGTTTAAATTTTCACAGAAAGATTCATAATGGACATTTGTGAAGATGAAAGAATGATAATGACCTTGACCTTTGATATTGTGACCCCAAAAACAATAGGGGTCATTTACTCAATATGGGTGATCATCCTATCAGGTTTGGCAGCTGAAGGTTGAACAATAATTAAGTTATTGAGCGGAAACCGTTTTCAGTTTTAAGGTCTATGTAACCTTGAACTTGTTATTTGACATTTGACCTCTAAGTGTGACCTTGACCTTTGCCACAGAGACATAATTTTTTCGCGCGACACACCGCCTTGCCATGGAGAACATTTATGCCAAATTATATTAAAATCCCTCCATCCATATAGAAGTTATGCTCCGGACACGGATTTTGCGCCGACTCCAAGTGTGACCTTGACCTTTGACGAGCGGATCTGGGTGGTGTGCGCGACACGTCTTCTAATTAAGGTTAAAATATATCTCAAGTTAATGTTAAATTCCTTCAAAAAATGAGCGAGATATTTCGTCACGCAATCTGATTGGCACATACGAAATAAACAAGTCTCCGTGACGTCATATGGGCTGGCCACCGCTCTTCCGAATAACGGACGCGATCGTCGTGTTAATAAGATGCAATCGATTTTCTTAGAAGATAATCCAATAAATCGACTATTATTCTTTTGATATAAGTAGAAATAATATAAATGATAATATAAATATAAGAAATGAACGCCTTCTCGCTATAGTTCAACGGGTATATGAATACAACAAGTAGCGTGCATAGTTAACGTAAACCCCTTCGGGGTTTACGAACTATGCACGAGACTTGTTGTATTCATATAATCGTGAACCGACGCGAGAAGGCGTTCATTTCTTAAATATAGCTGCACTGAACTGCTCAGGGGTAGGGAGGAGGGCAACAGTAAGTGGTAGGTTGTTCCAATGGTACACAGTCCTGGGGAAGAAAGAACATTTATGATAATAAGAGGTTGCTGTAATTAACCTGTAACTCAGATCTTTTGCATGAATTGCTTATCCTTTTTGTGCTAAATGATTTCTAAAACCACTTTTCGAATGGTCATGAAAAGAAAAAAGGGATAATATTTTTAAGTCATTCATCATTGCTAGTTCCATTAATCTGTGTGGGACGTTTAATCACTATACAACTTTGATGACTACGAAAATGATTCAAATCACTAACAAACACTTGTCACTTACAGTGCACTTACAGTGATTCTGCTTGTATAATTAATAATTATTTAATTTCAATCGCAGAGAGGTTTATATAGTTGACTCCTAATCCAGTTGCACAGATTCGATTCTTAGGCGAGGAAGCTATCGAAGTATGTTACATCAGATCAGGATTAGACGAGTTCTGGTAAGAAGTCCAACGATACTAGATTGAAATCCAGCCACCCTCGCCCCCTGAAAACTAGCTAGTTCTGTGATTATAAATATTTTTGATTGTTGATATTCAAACAGGCCGTAAATTACAACAAGTAGTTGCGTATTTTGTTGATGGAACGTTCCTATGCAGTCCATCGCCTATGTTTTAAATGATAAACTGAGCAGCGCACAGTTTGTATGCCTGTCACCCATACACGACCCTGGTAGGCGTCGAACTCACAACGGTGAGGGGCAAGTGATTCTCGGTCGGAGACTTTAACCATTTTTTCTTTCCACACAAATAGGCATCGGTAGTGGTAATCCCTGAAGCTTGGATCAATTCCATCTAACTGCGGTCAAAAAAAAACGTGCAGTATGGACGCATGCACGGACGGGTGCCATCTCTCCTCCGATGTCTATGGATGAAGATAATTATGTTGTGCAAGTGTACCTTAGATAGGTTAGGTCAAGGTTTGGATTGGGGGGGGGGTCCTTATTCTATAGGGGGTCACATTTCTACGTGAGGGGTCATTTTTCTACGTGTGAGGAGTCATAATATAATGACCCCCCAGTCATAATATAATGACCCCCCGGTCAATATTTTATATAAAATAATGACCGGGGGTCATTATTTTATATAAAATAATGACCGGGGGGTCATTATTCTATGGGGGTCACTTTACAACGTTACACCGGCATGAACGCGCTCAATATAGTTTATGAACAGAAACAATACTGGTTCCATCACCTTTACGTCTTTTTTTTCAGGCTGATAGTATGTGCAACTTTTGAACGAAAGTAGTGCTATGTGTGACCGTAATAGGGCTCTGCCGAGCTTCGCTCGGTTTAGAGCCCGTATAAACAATGAGTGGGGAATTGTTTTAAAATGCAACCAAACAGTCGAAGCAATTTATTTCACTATTTCAGGTAATGTACGTCACTCTTTCATTCCCGATGCTGTTTTCTTCAGCGTTGTTTATTTGCTCTATTTTATTGCCTGGATAATCAGATGGAATATATTACCATTTCTACCCTAATTTTGCAAAGCTTTTTAACCCTAGGGTAAGTAAATGAAAAGGAAAGAAATTGACTTGAGTTTGTCTTAGACATCTTCACTGAAATAACTAAAATAACAAATATTGTTATTGCAAATACATTAATAACCTTATTAATACATCTAGTTATGAACATTTCATGAACGGAGCTCGCGGTTACTGAAGAAGTATGACAGTTATGTATCATTTTAATACTTTTTAAACATAAATTGTTCCATAAGAATCGAACTATTTGGATAGAGGCTACCTTGATGGTGTTCTACACACTCGCCTTTAGATGGAGAGCGATTATAGTAAAGAGTTCACATTCCTCATTTCGTGATAATAGCTACAGGTAGGTATTTGTACAAAGAACATATTGGTCATTTGGTAGAAATTCCTCTTAGGCATTGTTCAAATATGACTTACATGGTATGTTCAGCAATAGATATATGTATTCGTGACATTTATAGATATCAAAATATGTTGATAAATACTACAGTTATTGTCTCCAAATAGTACTTTGAACATGTAAACTGGAAATATCTTCCAGGGTAAACTCAATTATTATTTTCCTTTATCTCATAAGATATCCTTTGGCTCACATATGTTCCCAATTCTAGGACAGCCTTTGTTTGTACTTTCCTGGACATGGGAATGGCTGCTTTTAATGGATTGGTTTGCTTCTCCGTTCTTGGCAACATGGCTCATACCCTCGAGGTCCCGGTCACCGAGGTGATCAATGCAGGTGGGGATGTTTATGAGATGTCTGAGTTTCGATTTGCCATGCTCATGTCCACTTTTTAGCCGACAATGCATATGTTTAACGCAATGCCGTACTGCATTAGACTAATGTAAACACCAGTTTACGGATGACCAGTATTCAATTCAGTTCCATTTATATTCGGCCTAAACACGATTTAACAACACATATGTAAACCATGCAAATGCAAAATTATACAGATATTTGACACAAAATGTATCACTTGTTAACAAACTCATAATGGTCTTCTCTATGTAACATGTTTATTCCATGCTTGACTAATGGGCTCGTCCGTGTAGTTTTGACTGCATTATTGAAGATTGATTGGGTTATTACGATTTTGAAAAAAAAGATGGCCATCGGTCAAATTAGACATTCGTTGAAGTTCAATGGCGCTTAAAATTACACGAACGCAATCAACATGATGATCATGATATTAAGTTCTGATATTTTGGTTATGTTTTAATGGGTCCTAATCGTATTTTGCCAAATTAATGTGTGCATTGCAAATAATATTTTGCCAAATTATGTGTACCTTCCAATCTATACCTTGCCAAATTATGCGTGCATTGCAATTCATACTTTGCCGATTTCTATGTGTATATTACAAATCGTACTTTGCCAAATTAGGTGTGATTTACAATCCATACTTTGCCGATTTCTATGTGTATATTACAAATCATACTTTGCCAATTTAGGTGTGATTTACCATCCATATTGTGCCATATTATTGTGCGTATTACAATTTATAATAACGTCTTGAAGGGTTTTCCACTGGTTTGGTATCGTACATTACAGCCCTCAGCATTTTGCCTTTGCCTCAGCTCTGGACATTTTAATTCCTATTGTCAGGAATCTTGTCTGGAATGGAAGCACAGGTTCAGATGGCTTTGTTTGTGGATATGTATTCTATAGGCAATTAAAAACAGCTACACCTCGAGTAAACAATGATTAAATAAACTAAACTGTAACAGATAAACGTGGTGGTGTAAGTATTGTGTTAATAAGTTGCCTGTACGTAAAATTCATCATGTCCCTATTAATAGGTCAATTGACGAGTAGTTTTGGATTTTAAAGAGCATGTTTTGTCATCCATTTGCCAATGAAATATGTGTGAGATTCACTTTGTCTATGTTGCAGATGATTCCGATAGAGATGATGATTCAGCTAATTGGATACTTGTTCCCGAGACTGAAGGCTGGGTTCCGCATCCCCACGTTAATTGTCATAACTGTTGCAATGTTTGTCCTAACACTTCCGAAATGCACAGGTGTACATGTTAAGCAATAAAGCTACTTTCAACAAAAGGTATTTTGTGCCACTTGACAAAAATTACTTTCATGTTCTTTTTTTGGGCCGCAACAAAAAAAAATGCTGGTAGACTGGTACACAGGAACATGGACGGGAACAATCGTTGCTTTATTCGAGGTTATATCTATTTCTTGGGTATATGGTACGTACGATAATTATCCCTCAACCCCACACCCTTCGAACATTACGATTTTAAGTGTTTTCATTCAAGTGAGTTACGGGTTTCTTTGAACTCATTCGTATCTGTATTTAGTATCTTAAATATATTCCGAAATACTTTTGTCTCTGTACTTTTTCTTTTATTAAGCGAATTACTTCGTATGTCATGATATGTAATACGTAATAGTATTGTAAAAAAGGCATACTCAGTACCGGTATATTTATGTGATTTGAATTAAATTGCATTTTCCCACTCACACTGCTATATTATTGAAAAGAAATTTAACAGTTTAAAGATAACAATGATCAAATAAATGCATATTTTACAAAATACATACTAATATTGTATTGTTTATTGTGTATTACCAAGGTTTCCATAACATTTATCAACATACTCATCGATGCATTCTAATGCATGTTAATGAGTATTATACTAGTGTCCTGTGTTTACGATTAGATTCGTTATTGTTCAACATAACTGATATCGCATTTTCATGTGATAAAAGAATTATAATATTTTCAAAACGTTGTACAATAAGGAACGTATAATAAGTATGTATATGGTTATTCTGTGAAAGGCTTATTAATCAGTTTAATGAGTAACCATTTTCAGAGAATCAGTTCCCTGTGTAGACCCACCGACACGTGGGGACCATGTGGGGATGGAATGGATTGCAACTACAGGACGAACATAATCAAATACTCGGAGAGAACATTCTGGGATCTGTTCTACTTCAATGTTTTTGGTCGATTCCAAAGAACTCTGCCGTGAATTTATTATTGGAACATGAACTGACTTACAAGACGCTTCAGATCAAGTTGCAAATCGGTTTAATCAATCAAATGTTGACATTATTATTGAGAATTATATAAGACATGCCCAATTAAGAGAATGAACAAAATGAACTTTTTCACGTTTTAACAATTTAATGACCAACGTCGGAATAAAATACGATCTAGTCGTTTATAAGAATACTGATGAAATATTAACTTTATTGCCCTGACCACCACATTTGCTTCAGATGGAATAAAAAATGACAGAATAAAAGTCGCGAAGACAAAGCAAAATTGGGTCATGTTTTATATTTAAGTGTCATGACTCCAGAGAGAATAATTTGATCGAACTGTTGATCGTATTTGTACAATACACTACGTGCTTAAACATTGTAACCCAGTGTAGTTACGTGATATAGCTGTTCCGCATACTTTTTTGACCCTGTGGTGTTTTTCTTTTCCTGAGAAGTATGAATTTTACATTAACGCTTTGTCGCTTTTTCGCTTCCTCGCTTTTGTAAAATGGATAAAAAGTGTATAAATTTGAGAGCAGACATGAAAATGGGTCGGCATGGTCGACGACGATGCCAATCGGCACCACCCCTATGCAGGCACCATACAAATGAACGCAAACGCTTACGTTTAAATTGTTTACTGTTATCAACATCCACGCGATACTTGCCTTTCAGTAGGTCAAATGAAACGGTTTCAGTAACGACGGGGTGTTTTATGGCAATTTGTTATACATCTATGTCAATTATTTAGTGACACACCCAAAAGTCTTTGATTTTAGTTACAGTGCAGTCTAACGAATGTGTCACGTAATTCGTAAATGGCCATAACTAGAGGCTTCAAAACTTGAATAAAGGGATTAGACGGCAATCGCTTATAGATGATTTATTTTGGAGTTTTGACGAATTTAACACTCAGACTATTCAGCTCTCCAAACTGTCGAAATATTGTAGCATTTCCAGACAGTATAGTATCTTAATATGTGCGCAATACTGCAATAGGATATTTATACTGAAGAAAAAAGGATAGCGAAGGAAAAGCGATCGATGTACATGTATTAAAAAACGCCATTTTTATATGATTTAAATAAACAAAGAAAGCAGCGATTCAATCTCGTAAGAATATGCAAAAAGCAATGTCATTGCACTCAAAAACATTCCCTTGTCGTATCGAGCTAGACAAATAAACAGAACGTCTTTCAGATATACCCTTGGATAATTATTATACTTCTGTGTGTTTCGGCTGTAACCATCATGCATGTGATGACAACAAAAAATGCAATTTTGTTTATCCGTGAATACATATAGAAATAAGCAGATAATTAAAGTATGAGACTTTATCGACATCAAATTCTTACAACGTCTATTGTAAAACGCTTAAACATGGTAAATCAATTTTAATGTTACCATATAAAGAATATGATGGCAAATAAACTTCGGGACGGATGTGATGACTTTTTATTTTTATTTTCCCCGTACATTTATGGTATGCGTGAATGTGATGACTTGATGGTTACAGCCGAAACCCACAGAAGTATAATAAAATTATCCAAGGGTATAATTTTTGTGTTTAATTTACTGTTTGACAAAACATTGCAAGATATATACACAAAATATAGCATGTCGCAGTTCAAACGCTATTTATTTACAAACACCCATATTTAAAGTAATATTTATTACATTGCATTTGAACTTCTTTATATTAGCATAAAGTGCTTTGTTGAATAAAAGTTTGTTTTACTTAATCCCCTTTCAATTACGTGAAATAATGATCTCATCTTTGCTTGCTCACCAAAAGTATCCCTTAATTTATGGAAATAACAAAAATAAATTTGAAAGGAAAAAAGAGGTTCGCACTATTAATGACAAATATTACTGTACCGTAGAAACATACGGTGATTATGAACGATGGTATGAGGAGTGTTTCATATATTGGGGAATACATGAAGAAATCTGAATAGGTTTAAATTGTAATTCATTTCACATTTTTACAAGCACATGCTAACCATGCGAACGTGATATTGTGGTAAACAGTGTTATCAAATTGATAGATCATCAACATTAACTTGTGGTGAAGGTGGATATATTGTTTTTCTTTTTTTATAAATTTATTTAACTTAAATCAACTGTAATATTTTTGACAAATATTGATTATTGTTTTTACTCGATTGTTAAGAATTCAAATGTTGTTGTTTAAGTATTAAATATACATATTATAAACATGGACTTATTTGCAAAGAGACATCTAAAGCAAACAATAAAGCAACGGATAACACACAAATGGAAATATTACGCTTAGCATTTATATGTAAGAAACAGAGAGTGTTTCTTAAACAAGTTGCTTATCAAGCCGCGCGGATAATGCAAAGTTGAGGGAGAAAATAATTAAATAAATAATAATAAAATTACACATGTTTAAAATTTCCTCAATAAGAAATATGCTACCTCAGGATGCGATGATATACGGATACGGATATACACTTAACATGTCATTGTTTCCCAGTCTAGATCTCTTCGTTATATGTGACGTATTTAAAAGTTAGGTTGAATACTTCATTGAATATCTTGTACTGTCTTAAGATGAATCAGGGGTAGAATTCAACAACTTTTTAAGAATGCTTTGAAAAAATATCAAGGGAAAAAGTTGTTTAAATTTAATGAAAAACGTTCTTACTTAAGATGCTTCAAATTAACATTTTGATATGATATTGAGCGTGTTAACATTTCAACTTGACAAAACTGATGTGACCTCGTTAAGGTCAGGTCAAGTCGACCTTATTCTATATTTTGACGTAAGTCATTGTATGTTGAGCAACATAGTAAAAAGCGGTATTCAGATTCATATGCATTTTGTTCGCAAGTACGACAATGAACAAAAACCACAATATTATTGTTTCTTTCATGCTTTACGATGAAATATGGGGTTTTAACAGTGAAATAACATCAGTGAAAATATCAATTTGATATTTTCACTGCAAAATAAGGAGTGAAAATATCAACTTTCAGAACTACTTTTAAATTGCTTTGTTGTAACATGTACTTGCCTTGATCAAAACAGAACACTGGACTTCAGTAAATTATGTCAAAAAATGTTTAAAAAAATAAAGAAATGTTTTATAAATTTAAATAAATATATAATTGGAAATTAACAACTTACCGTTTATTACCGGTTATCCCGTTTATCAAACATTTTACTGATCTTTGAAGCTGAATGTTCGAACATTTGCTTTCATACCAAACAAATTACAGTCAAAAACAACTGTTCGAACATAAATAAAATTTTATATCATCGTTCAAATGTATTTTGAACTGTTAACCGTTGTAGTACGTAAATGAGCTTCCTGGAGAATTCACACATCAATTTACAGATAGATCCGATATTTTTTACCCCACCCACACCTCAAAATGTGTCAACAAATTAGCGTGGCATTTACTTTTTATCTGGAAAACCAACATTTTAAAGCGAAACAGACTGGTCTCTGACAGTAAGATGACTGAATATTAACTTACTATAAAAACACGTGTACATGCAGTCTTAAACTAAGAAGAATGGTTAAAATCCAGTGTGTATCCACATTTGTTTTGCTAACACATTTGACTTTCCAAATTTTCATTCTTTAAATATCGGCGTAGTAATTTGGTTATGTATTCATGCCCATCTTAAAATAAAGAGTGTTTTCATTATTTTTTGGAACATATGTGCGCTAATAATACTTCATTGTTTACTGTTGATAAAGCTTTGCAATAAAAAACGAGCGAATATTAAGCTATAGGAATGAATAGCAGAGAACTATTTCTCAGCAAACCGAAAGTAGAAAAGTTGACAGCTATAATTATGCATGAGGGGCGCCCCACGGGTAGCGGCGGAAAGCCCACCCTTTTCAAAAAAGGGGGTAATTCAGAAATAAATAAAAAAAACAAATAAAACTCCGAAAATAAGCATAAAAGAAACAGAAAATTTGTTTATTTCAGTGTAAGATCGTATTTAATTTCACTCGTGATCATAAAAAACTACATTTTCACTCGTGGCTTCGCCACTCGTGAAAATATGTTTTTCTATGACACTCGTGAAATAAAATGCGATCTTACACTGAAATAAACAAATATCCTCTATATCTTCCGACTTCAATTTTTAAAAAATCAGAACTTAATCTAAATTTGGATAGAACCTTTCTATGTTGATCATTCGTAATAAATTCAAAATATCGTTTGAAATGAAATGAAATTAGCTTTAAACATTTTATAAGAGTCCATTTTGTTTTGATTGAGGAGCATCCTTCGTGTACATATTGATCCTTAAGTCCTTGAGCTCACAAACTAGCATTCAACACATGTAGTGTTAAAAAGTGTCTAAATGCAATACTTTTTAAGATTATTTTCAGTGACGTGCACCAATGATGTGTGTGCATACCAATCGTATTACTTAAGAAAGCAAATAATAGTGGTCACAAAAGACATTGTTAATGAATACATTTTGATTTTTCAATATTTTGATCCAAATGAAACTTAATTTGTCAGAACAAAGAAAAACTTATGAGTTTTGTATTTTTTCCAGAAACATAGTTTCAATATGACAAAAGAGTAAAGTTGAGCCGTCGGAGATCGGACATATCCATATGCGTAGTTTCAAACTTTGCAAATAAAATACCCACAGTTTATAAGTAGATGTATTTCTATTTCGACTTTTACATCTGCATGCATTGGTGGTGATCGTTTTGCTGCTCCTCTTATCTCTTTAGTGCTATTCTTAACTCGCTAATTCAGTTTCAGAATCATGGAATCCCCGGATACCATCAGCGTATCGAATGGACATCAGCAGCAAAGCAAGACCGTGAAATTCTCATCCACTCTCAGCACGTACATGACCTTGCTAGGATATTCACTGGGATTTTCTGACATTTGGAGATTTCCGTTCCTGGCCTACAGGAATGGCGGAGGTATTTTGTAAAGATATAGGGCTATAGCTATATGGCTATTGAGAAGCAATGCTCTAATAAGTTTAAAATTTATATTTATAGGTCATGGTATGTTTTCCTTATTTTCACACTAAAACATTCAGAGATAACAATTAATTGTCATTTCGTCTGTCTTTATTGCACTGCTAGCATCAGATACACGTATTTCACATGATTTCGATACAGCTTGAAAGTTTTATTTTAAAAATAATGTACTGATTAAAATATAGTTTCTGCCATTCTTTGCGAATGACTACGTTTAGTAATAAAAGTCAACGAATGGCTGTTTTGTCTTTTCATGAAGAAACAATCTGGCAGACTGCCGCCCGTGTGCAGGCCTTCTTAAGGATTCAGTTTTGATTTTTGATCAGTAAGGTCATTAGACACCGTATAACTACAGTTAAGCAGCGTTCGAGACACAAAATTTCATCGATGGATTCCAGAACCTCAAAGTCAGATGCTCGGATGGGACACCATATTTTGGTCAGAAAGTTAGATAGAAACCCAAAATGAATGTTCAAGCAGAAAGTCATTAGCAATCGAAAATATATATATATATAATAAATGCAGATTTTTTAGCGCAAGAGGTAATGAAGTGCACATCGTTGGTTTTGATAGTCATTTTCCCCTTTTATTTTGATCTCAGAAATTATTCTGCATTCTATACATTTACATTTAATTCTATATATTTTGGATGAAAACTAATCAACATACAGTAAATTTTAACCTCTCAAGATAAATATGCCAATACATACTCATAGAATTCAATTAGGATTCGAAGTGCTTTGCGATTTTTTTAATGCTTGTATTAGATTAATATATACACTTTTGATATACTTAACTGAATAATTTAAGAAACCTTCTACACCATACGGCATGTGATATAATATGTAATCGAGGCAAAAACAACAACAATACAAACACATAGAAAAAAGTCTTCTTTTCAAAAATAGAAAGTATCGTCCATTCGTTAGGAGAGATTGCCTACTGCCAAATGTATGAACTTGATTTAACCAGCCAAAGTCGAGTATACAAATGTTTCGTTGCATTTGTAAAAATTTTATCAAGGTAATTTATACCAAGAAAGAAATAGTGTCTGACATTTATTGTACTTGTCTTGAAGGTTTATTTTTGTTATGTCTATGTGTATCAAAATCAATAAATAAAATATAAAATGAAAGCCACTCGCTCAATCTTGAATATATTTGCGCATAGTGTATATATGTCATAATTTGAATTTGGAAGACATTTGCACGTTTTTACATCAATGACTCAGATTGTTATTACAAAACAAATGAAACTAGATATGCAATCCACTCTTCAGTTTAAATGGTGTATGCATTATAAAGTAGATCAGAATTTAATGAATTTTGAAGAATAGCCTGTCTGTGATATAGAAAATAAAATAAATGCATTTGACACCATATGAGTCAAGGTCACAGAACCGTTGGTGAAACATTATAAAAACATCAAAATATTATGTTTTTCTTTCAAAGAGTTTATGCTTATCATTGGAAATTTTGTGGAAGAGAACCTATTGTGCATCTGCTATGTATGCTACTCTGTTGTTGCCTAATCAACGTTAAAGTTTTTGATCATTTTCATATTAATGACGCACACGAATAAAACCTCGAAATTAATGTGTACCGTTTTTACAATAAAAGGACCAGTTTCGACCAATTTTAATACATATACCATAGTGCGATACATTATCAGAAGTTACTTTGTCTTATATTGCAAAAGTGATGTCGCTGGCAAGAAAATTATTTTGCAGGAGCGTTTCTGATACCGTTCGTTATTATGACTTTCGTTTGCGGAGTGCCACTATATTTCCTAGAATACACGATATCAAAGTTTTCTGGAAGAGGGCCATACCAAGTATGGGACTTTTGTCCCTTACTCAGAGGTTAGGACATTCGTTATTGTACACACTGAAAAACTGTATTTGTATGAAAAACAATACTTAGCTACACTTTGGATTGATCCAGCAACTTGCAATAGGAATAATGTTAACAATTAAAAACAAATGGCAAAACAAATGTATGGTGTGCCTTTCAGGAGTGGGGATTACCGTTTCGTTTGCCTACTTTTTATATATAGTCGGTACAAGCATCTTTCGTTGTTGGCTATATGAGTTTGCCTATTATTCTTTCTACAATCCAATTCCATTTACATCCTGCAATAACCCATGGAACACAAACACCTGCAGAAATGAATCAACTATCAAACTCTACAGTGGATCTTCTATGGTGAACATGAACATGAGTACCGTGTCAGTCATGTACGTGGAGAATGATGTCAGTACATCCAAGATCGAGATACCAATAATGTCCGCTGCTGAGGAGTTTTGGCAGTATGTTTTCATCCTAACACATTCTGCCTATACCACAACACTAGCATGTGTTTAGGATTGTTTGATAAGTGCAACCTTTTCAAATGAATTACAATCATAGAGACTGTGTATCGTATACACGTAGAGTCAAATGCTGAGATTGCCAATTCTGGAACTGTGTATTTAATTTAGTTCTCAACTGAAAATATTTATTCCAGTATCACATGAACCTTTCCCATTTATTTTACTTAAATATTTCATTTTGAGAAAGTGTATGGTTATCACTCGTTTTGAATTTCTTATAGCATTGTCAAGTTTGTATTTTACGTTGAATTATTAGTAAAAGTGGCAGTTTAGAAAACATATAATATATATTGCTACATATCATGATTTTTTTTTAAATAATAACATAATTATTGTACAATGTATTTCAAACAGGTTCCAAGCTTTGAAACTATCAACAGGTATCGACGATTATTCACATATTATATGGAAATACGTCCTCGTGATGTTTGTCTTTCGAATAATTGTGTCGTTAACTGTCGTCAAGAGTATAAAAACCATAGAAAAGGTATTTGTTATTTGCTCTTACACATGTATACAAATACTCGATAAGTGGAAAGACAGTGAACTGTTACCACCTCAATCAATCCGAACATCAACATCTACTGTTATTTTAAAACACGTACGTGTGTATGTGTGTGATATTGTATACGCTAGTGTCTATAGTACAGTTTTGTTTGTGCCCTTCTCTTGTGCAGCTAAACAGGTTTTAACATAACAGCGTGTCCCTGTAGTTTTCCTTGTATTATTGGTACTCAACGAGAGACACAAAATGCCACAAAATTTACTATAATGTTATTAACGATGAGTGGGGAAATGATTTAAAATGCAACCAAATAGTGGAAGCAATTCATTTCATTATTTCAGGTAATGTACGTCACTCTTTCATTCCCGATCCTGTTTTCTATAGCGTTGTTCATCCGCTCTATGTTATTGCCTGGATCATCAGATGGAGTATATTACTATTTCTACCCCAACTTTGCAAAGCTTTTGAACCCTAGGGTAAGTAAATAAAAAATGAAAAAAATGACTAAAGTTTGTTTCATATATATTCACTGAATTAACTAAAATAGCAAATGTTGTTATTGCAAATAGATTGATAACTTTATTAATTCATCTAGTTATAAACATTTCCAATGAACGGAGCTTACGGTTAATGAAGAAGTATGACAGTCATGTATCAGTTTAATGCGTTTAAAAAAAATTGTACAATCAAAACAAAAGATTTGGATAGAGGCAACCTTGATGGTGTTCTACACACTCGCCTTTGGATGGGGAGCGATTATGGTAATGGGATCACATGCCTCATTTCGTGATAATAGCTACAGGTAGGTATTTGTACAAAGAACATATTGGTCATTTGGTAGAAATTCCTCTTAGGCATTGTTCAAATATAACTTACAAGATATGTTCACCAATAGATCTAGGTGTTTGTGACATTTATACTTATCGAAATGGTATGTTTATAAAATACTACAATACTTGTCTCAAGTTCCCTCCAAATAGTACTTTGAACATGTTAAATAGAAACATCTTCCAGGGAAAACTCAATTATTATTATTTTTTTTAACTCATAAGATATCATTTGGCTCATAAATGCTTCCAATTTTAGGACAGCTATTGTTTGTACTTTCGTGGACGTAGGAATTGCGATTTTTAACGGAATGGTTTGCTTCTCCGTTCTGGGCAACATGGCTCACACTTACGGGATCCCTATCACCGAGGTGATCAATGCAGGTGGGGATGTTTCTTTTTTGTAGGAGTTTCTATTTGCCGTGCTCATGTTAACTTTTTAGCCGACACTTGTTAACAAACTCATAGTGGTCTTCTCTATGTAACATGTTTATTCCATGCTTGACTACTGGGCTTGTCCGTGTAGTTTTGACTGCATCATTGAAGATTGATTTGGTTATTACGATCTTGAAAACAATATGGCCATCGGTCAAATTGGACATTCATTTAAGTTCAATAGCACTTAAAATAACACGAACGCAATCAACATGATAATCATGATATTAAGTCCTCATATTTTGATTATGTTTTGATGTGTCCTAATCATATTTTGCCAAATTATGTGTGCATTGCCAATCATAGTTTGCCAAATAATGTGTGCATTGCAAATAATATTTTGCCAAATCATGTGTGCATTGCAATTCATACTTAAAGAATATAAGTTCATACTTGCCAAATTAATTGTACATTGCAATACATTGCAATTCATACTTTGTCGAGTTCTATGTGTGAATCATACTTTGTCAAATTATGTGTGAATTACAATCCATATTTTGCCATATTATAATGCGTATTACAGTTTTTAAAAACGTGTCGTCTTGCAGGGTTTTCCACTGGTTTGGTATCGTACATTACAGCCCTCAGCACTTTGCCTTTGCCTCAGCTTTGGACATTTTTATTTATATTGTCAGGAGTCTTGTCTGGAATGGAAGCACAGGTTCAGTTGTCATTGATTATGTAGATGTTTTCTATAGGCAATTAGAAACAGCTACACTAAGAGTTAACAATGATTGAATAAACTAAACTGTAACAAATAAAAGTGGTGGTGTAAGTCTTGTGACTATAAATTGCCTGTACGTAAAAAAAAACATCACATCCCTATTAATTGGTCAATTGACGAGCAGTTTTGGATTTAAAAAAGGATGTTTTGTCATACACTTAACTATGACATTTATGTGAGATTCACTTTGTCTATGTTGCAGATGATTCCGATAGAGATGGTGATTCAGCTAATTGGAGACTTGTTCCCGAGACTGAAGGCTGGGTTCCGCATTCCCACCTTGATTGGCATAACTGTTGTAATGTTTTTCCTATCACTTCCAACATGCACAGGAGTAAGTGTTAAGTAATAAAGCTCCTTTCAACAAAAGGTATTTTGTCCCACTTGACAACATTCACATTCATGTTCTCTTTTCAGGCCGGAGCGTACCTTTTCTTGCTGGTAGACTGGTACGCAGGAACATGGACGGGAACAATTGTTGCTTTATTTGAGGTTATATCTATTTCTTGGGTATATGGTACGTACGATAATTATCCCCCAACCCCACACCCTTCGAACATTATGATTTTAAAGTTATTTCATTCAAGTGAGTTACGGGTTTCTTTGACTTCTTTGCAATCATTCGTATCTGTATTTAGTATCTTAAATATATTCCAGAATATTTTTGTCTCTGTACTTTTTCTTTTATTTAGGATATACTTTGTATGTCATCATATGTAATAGTTGACAGTATTGTAAAAAACATACACCGTACCGGCATATTTATGTGATTTGAATTAAATTGGATTTTCCCACTCACATTGCTATATTAAAGAAAAGTAATTTTACAGTTTTAAGATAACAGAAATCAAATAAACATTTTACAAAATACATACTAATATTGTATTGTTAATGTGTATTCCGCGGTAATCATGTATCTGTTATATAATTCATTTTTTAAACATTTATTAAATCATTATAATGCATAGACTCCAGCTCAGGTGTGCAGCTGGATTAGTTTCTGATCGCCTCTGATCCCATTTCATGCCAAGCTATTAAAACTCTGAATGAATATATGTAGAAATACTATTTTAGGAACATTGAATTCTTTGTAGAGATCTGGTTCCCTTAAACTATACGAGCATGATTAGTATGAAGGAACCATGTGGTAAAGTTCGACATTTATAACTCAGATATAACTTTGTCTTTAAGAAAAAAGTATTTGATCGACGTTCCAAGCAGTGCATGAATACTAATTCTTTAGTGTACCCTTCCATAAACATTTGTGTATACTGTAGCACCTGCTTGGATTTATTTATGTGAATGAATTTTGCCATTGCAGGTTTGGATCGTTTTAGTGAAGATATACATGTTATGTTGGGTCGTCCTCTCCATGCAGTGTTTCGGTGGCTCCTCGCTTTCATTTCGCCTGCAACTGTGTTGGTAAGGAACTATTACTGTTTTTGTCGATAAAGGTTTTATGAATGTAATCGGCAGGTCACTGTCGTCGTTTGCGTTTTAGTAATACAGTAATAAAGTTTAGTAATTTTACAATGTATGAATTAATGATTGCAAAACCTGTTGATACACAATCGTAAAGTTTGCGAATTTTGCAGGTTATATTTTTCATGAGTTGTGTGGAGTATGTTCCCCCTAACTACGGGTCGTATCATTACCCTGGTTACGCACAAGCTATTGGGTGGGGAATGGTTGTAATCGCCGTGGTCCCGGTATTCGGCTACGCTGTTCTCAATATCTACCGGGCCAAAGGCACCGTTACTCAGGTTTGAATTGATTTCACCAAGGTTTTCATACATACTCATCGATGCATTGTAATGCATGTTATAGAGTATTGTATCCTTTGTATACGATAAGATTCGTTATTGTTCAACATAACTTACATCGTATTTTCATGTGATAAAAAATTATATTGTTAAAACATTATACAATAAGGAACGTATAATAAGAATGTATATGGTTATTTTGTAAAAGGCTTATGAATAAGTTTAATGAGTACCCATTTTCAGAGAATCAGTTCCCTGTGTAGACCCACCGACACGTGGGGACCATGCGGGGATGGAATGGATTGCAACTACAGGAAGAACAAAATCAAATACTCGGAGAGAACATTCTGGGATCTGTTCTACTTCAATGTGTTTGGTCGATATCCAAAGAAATCTGCCATGAAATTAATGTTAGAACACGAACTGGCTGTTCTTAGATCTGAGAATAATGTGTTTGCGTAAAATTAATTCATGTAAGAGGTTGCAAATAGGTTCTGTTAAATCTTAAATATTACCTGTATCTTTATTAAATTATAATAGAATAGCACCCGCCATATCACAATCCTGTAAAACCGTTATATTTAAGCAGAATCTTAGCAAAACTTGCTTGTCAATCAAAGAAGAATTCAGGATCGAGTCAATCAATAAGTGACGCACCAAACATATTTTATTCAAGCGCAATCTGGCAATACAAAATTTAGAGAGTTTTTTCACGTGATATATACACGCTGCTTGCTGGCGGTGTTTGGATATACGCTGTTAAGAATTTCAGAAAGAAGAAATTCCGTCCGCTTTTTCATTTCATTTTTATCTGCAAAAAAGAAAGCCAAGATAAAATCTTGTAATTAAAGTCACAGGGCAAGGGCTGTAACTATGACAAATTACACCCAAAATTGAATATTTGTTGAATCATATTTGGAAAAATAAAATTGATGTGCTTATTTTGATGAAGATACTGTTCTCACCAAGTTACCCTCGAATAATTTTCTTATATGTCAATGCTACAGACTTATCGAAGATCAGATCGTTTCAAAGTTTATATTCTTTTTATGATACCTTTAAACAATTTTTTACATTAAACTGAGCATAAATGTTTGCAAAATATGTTTTATGACTTTAATATCACGATAGAGTATCATACTTGATCTAATCGTTCTTATAGGTTTACATCTCACACTTCTTGGCCTCTAAAATGTTTAGTACGAAACTATTCGCAGCCGATGATGTCCTTAATTCCCTTTCGTTTTCAATATAATATGTTCAATGTTTGGGCATATTCTAAGGATCCACTGTGAATAAATGTGACTATATGACATGGAAAATATTATATGCACAAAGCAAAATAATCACGATAGAATTAAGAATGAACCTTGTTCGCTTCTGACACTCTTTTAAGCTTCTCATACTGGTGGAAATTGCTGACATGCTATCTCGCTTGCTCATATATCCAATCGTATCAATATCTTTGCTGATAAAGCAATATTTTTTGCTGGTATAATCATAACGTATACAGTTCAGCATTTGAGTTTTAATGTGTATTGTCGACCATTGGTATTCCATTGAATGATTTGTGCGTCAAAATACACTATAAAGGAACCGTAATTTATATTTAAAAAACAACAACATAACATAATATTTGATACAGAATATACAACTACAAATGATATTATTGTTGTTATAATGAATTCATATGTACACAGTTCTCGACGAACAGTATATATACAAACAAATCTCCATACGGTTTAAGTACAGGAATCCTGTTATTATACAGACTCTAGAGTTCGTTAAGATATAAATTATATTGCCTAAATCTCACTCATATCCAGTTGGTTATTCGCGATTATAGTTGGTAGTTGGGGATTCAGATGGTGACTTGTTTTATGGATAAAAGGTAAAAAAATCATACGCCTAATGTATTTATATGCATCATACACAGATGAATCCTAGTGAGAAACACCTTTTTGTTTGAGTATGTTTTCTACATTCGCCAGTTGGATATTCGAACGTTTCAGGTTGGTTATTCACGAATGTCCCAACAGGTACACATGTAAAGAAATCAAACAATCAACAGCAGGTAGTTGAATAATTAATTATTCGAATCCCAAACTCCCAACTACCAACTATCTCCAAACTTTACCGCCATAAAATAACGCTAATTCGGTTTTATCAACACACACATACGAAAAAACTGATCATTAAAACTGTGAGATAATTAAATATAAAGTTGCAATTCCGGTGCCAAGCAAAGCAACAAATTATTCTAATAACAAGACAACGCTCTAGCATTGATACAAGTTTAACTAGTAAACGATAATCATTGCTAAAGGGACCAGTTAGTTTAAGCTACTAGTATATCTATTTCAAAACGACTGTGAAGAATGTCATATTAGCTTATGATAAGTCACTGTCGTTGTCACAATGTTGCTTGAGAGTATGGTCTTGTGATGTGGAGTACCCAGAGAAACCCCGCCTGCGTTTGACCACAAACCAAACTCACATACGCTAAGGCCAGGATTTGAACCCGCGACGCCTTGGTGAGATGCAAGTGCAAAAGCTACTGCGCTAACCGGATGCCAAACGAACAAATGAATTATGGATTCCAGTAAGATTTAAGAAGAACATTATCAATATTCAACAAGAAACACTGGTTTTAAATGATCGACAAATGAACTACAGCGTGTGTTGTGAAGAGGACCAAATGTTTTACTGCATACATAGAATAATGTATTGAAGCAAACACTTATTGAAGATAAATTTAATCAATTTTTATTGTATCGTAAATCATACGAATAGTAACGAGATTTAGTTAATGAATGTACTGTAACTGTTTTCAGTGTTTCCACTGTTTCTCAATTTTTAGTAACAGTGACATTGACACAAGGAGCCCTAGAACGCAATTCAATGAAAGATCTCTATTAACTCTTTATAAATACCAAATTTGTTCTACATATGTCGACCGAAACTTAAGATATTCAGTTAAGTTTCAACCGTTTTTCCATGTTGAGTAAAAGTGAACTTGACCCTATGGGGTCCCAAACGCAATCCCATGAAAGGTATCCATATAATTATTTTTATATACCAAGTCTGGACACAATATGCCAACCCAAACTTAAGATTTTCAGTTTTAGCCGGGGTTTTCTACTTCTAGTAACAATGACATTGACTTTACCCTGAAGGTCCAAAACGAAATCACATTATAGGCATCCATACACTCTTTCTATATACCAAGTTTGGTCACAATATGTCAACCCAGACTAAATATATTCAGTTTCAATCGTTTTTCTATTTAAAGGTACAGTGACAGTGACCTTGACGCAATGGGCCCACAACGATTTCCAATGAAAGGTCTCCATGAAATATTCCAAAAGTTTGGTCAACCTTATGTACGTATGTAAGTAACTTGGCATGCAAATGTCATATTGATCGCAAAGTTACCAAAAAGTTGTGAAAACAAGATTTCATCGAGGCAAATATTCTGATAGGTTCCGGACATGATATTAATAGACTTCACAATGTGAACTTGTTTCTGTTATCCCAGTTCCAAACTATTTAATAACTTCATCAAGAAAAACATTCTGACTAAGTTTCATAAAAATTGGACCGGATTAACTGCGTCAAGTATGTTCCCAATACAAGATCAGATTTGACCTAAAGACCTAGGTTCAACCCATGTGACCCTCTTTAGATGTGCGGTGAGTTTTCATCAAGGGTAACATTCTGTCAAAGTGAAAACATTCTGACCAATCACAACAATGATATGGTTCCAGACAAAAAATCTAAGATTTGACCTAGTGACCAACATGTGCCCCAGTTTTAATTTCATCCAATATTTCATTAAGAGGAACATTCTAATCATGTTTGATGAACATTGGACCAGATATAATGCCCCTAGTGTTCCAAAGATTTTTCTAAGATTTGACCTTGTGACCTAGTTTTTGATCCTATGTGACCCACTTTTACAAGCGTTGAGAACTTGAACGAGGGAAGCATTCTGGCCAAATTAGAACATTATAAAATCCTTCCAAGAACTTGTTCCAATGTTTTGATTCCAGACAAAAAAATCTAAGATTTGACCTAGTTACCAAATTGTTCATGTGATCCAGTTTAAAATTTATCCGAGAGTTAATCAAGGAAATTTTCTGATGAATATTGGACCAAATATAATGTGTTTGGTTCCAAATATTTTTAACAAGTCACCTTGTTTTTGACCCCATGAGGCCCACTTTTCCACGCAATCGAGAAATTCATCAAGGGGAACATTCTGACAAAGGTTTGAACATTATCTGACCAAATCCTACCAAGATATGTATACGGAATGATGGACGAAAAATCTAAGATTTGACTTTGAACTATCATATTTGACCCAGTTTTAAATTTGCCCGAGAACTAATTACGGAAAGCATTCTGATTAAGTTTGAGAAATAATGGATCAAAAATAATGTCTGTGTACCAAAGATTTTTCTAAGATTTCACCAAAAAACCTTGTTTTGACCCCATTTGACCCACTTTTACAAGAAGTCGAGAACTCATCAGGGGGGAACATTCTGACCAAATTTGAAAATTATCTGACCAATCCCTACTAGTATGTATTGGGCCGAATGGGATTCACTTTGTGTAAAATGTTTGTATCAAAGGAAGCCGACATGTAACACGGCCATTTAAATTTAAAAGCGCATTTCGCATTGACTCAGACCCTTGTGTGCTGGTACATGGACAATGAAACATCTTTTTTAATAATGGAGAGAAAAAATTCACTATTACAAGCCATCTGACTGGATGCTGCCATTTTTAGCGCATGCTTTCAAAGAAACTGACCATCACCTCAGGTATTGATTTCAAAAGTAATAGCCTCCTGGGGCAAAGTCGAATGGATTTTTCCAATAATATTTACTTTGAATTTAATTCGTGACATTCGCTCGATATTTAGCGGACTTCGGTAATCGTTCCATATTTTTCCAAACACTTATTGATTAAATAACCCTCAGTGTTAACGAAAATTCGACCTGACTTAGTATTTGACAAGATACCCATTATGAACTAATGTTCATAAAAACAGTATGAAGAGGAGTTTTATGAAGAAAGAAATACAAGCGTCTAACATACAATATAGCTTAAGTTTTGACCAGACGGGTCCAAAACAATGACTGACAAATATCAAATTATCCTAAACGCTGAAAAGTCGAGGTTGAAGTAACATGTTCTTTTAGAATTGTTTTGACAGTTTAAAACGAATTATAATGTACCAAAATTGGAATTATGACGAATAAACTGGACGTGATTCTCGAGTCCCAGAGACGGCAGGACCATGGCACCTTTGAATCAGACAGACAAGTGCCAGTTTTTCGAATATTCGCTACATTTCTAACGAGTTGTTAAACTAACTATTGTTATTTGCCACTTGCTCTTACCTGGCGAGTCGTTAAATGTTCAGTCGTTTGCAACAATTTAACGATTTTCGTCACTGTGACAATGCTTTCATTGTTAAATATTTAACAAAAGTACGAACAACCAGGTCAGTGTGACGAAAGCGTAAATCTGATGATTTCATGGTCAGTAATTCACGAAGAAAAAAAATGCATCGCAGTATTTTATTATGTTATCCTTGACAAATCCATCAAATGATGAAACATTTAAGACATATCTGACAATATGCAGATTACATATATTACATTAACACAAAGGTAATTGCATTATGCTAACTATTTCATTTTAACTTGTACATAAATATATTGATAAGGTTAAACACTTTACTAGACTACATTGCGAAAAAAAGTAATTTTCATATAGTTGTAACCCAATCTTAGAAAGGAAACTTGAGGTAAAATAAAGGAAACAAATTCTGACTGAGAGCTTGAGCAAAACAAAGAGGAATGTTGGTACACTAAAAGCATGAGGAAAAGCCAACAATAGTTCACATGTATAGCGATGAGGTTCGAGTTCAAATTACAGATAAAAACGATGATGTTACCTTTATAATTCACAATAATGATGAACACCATTTTGTGTATCATTTTTCCCAAAATATAAGAAGCAAGACTTGATCTAATGCATGAAGAATAAATAGTACGAACATGTATTTACAACCAATGTTTCAATAAGGTGTTGTCAGAGAAATATGAAATAGCTAAAGCGAGCAATAAATTGTCAGAGAAATATGAAATAGCTAAAGCGAGCAATAAATTATAACAATAAACCTTCTCTATATACAATTATAATAGGTAAATACAACATTTCTGTTTAAAACAAGCATATTTTTATGTGCACAACATACAGTTTAACAGGAAACCTTTTTTATGATTTTGCAATATTACAAGAATTTTCCATCTGTCCATGAATCTGAATATTAAGATCATAATTATATAGATATTAAAACCATAGAAGTGTAAGTATATCCCTGAATAACTTAATCTAATGCTAGTTTAACCAATGCTCAGCCTACATTGGTAATAATAGTACCTTTCATATCAAATGCAGCTTTTCCATAACACCAAAGAAATGTTATTATTTTCTCCTGGCCTGGATTTCTCAGACATTCTCAAGTCTCTTAAATATAATGGGATCAAGATAAGCTCACTATTTTGGTATGTATTGTGTGTATTTGTCATTGTTAAGAGTTTTTAGACATTTAATTATAAGGTGTTATATATCAGATAGCACAATAAAGTATTTTCTTTGTTGACAAATCAACTGACTTGGATAAGTGTAATAAGACACTTAAGCCTGTTATGCTTTAATAAGAATTTTTGAGAAATTTGCGTCTGGTTTAGTAAATCATGTTGCTGATTTGGTGAAATATCAAACAGTATCAATTATTATAACACAAATGTTAATGACATGAATAGATAAATTAACGAAAATGGACAAAGTATTCTTGACTGAGGTCAAACTATGGTATTGCCTTCAAAAACGTGATCCTTACAATTGACTAACTTATCAGAAAGACCATACAACAAATGCATAAGTCTAGCATGCCCATACATACTATTGCACTGTTAACAGTGATATCCCTGTATATGGATACAAGCTTAGTGAAAAGTGATATTAAAGGCATAAAATGTATACAATATATACTATTCTGAATCAACATGATCCACTGATAAATTAGTAACCATCATACAGCAATCAATGTTTTAAAATCCAGACACAGTCAGATATTTTTCACAGCTGTATTCATTTAATAAATACATTTACATACACCTACATACAAACATGTACATACATCTACATATATAAATACATGTACAAAGGCTCATATACATACATGTACAAAAACACAAATGCATACATGTAAAAAAAAACATTTACATACTTTTACAAACACACACACATGTATACATGTTTAAAGACACACATACATACATGCACAAAGACACACATACATACATGCACAAAGACACACATACATACATTTGCACAGACACACATACATATGTGTACTAAGACACACATATATGTACAAAGACACACATACATATATGTATAAAACACATAAATATATGTTCAAAGACACACATACATACAGACACAAAGACACACATACATACATGTACAAAGACACACATACATACATGTACAAAGACACACATACATACATGTACAAAGACACACATACATACATGTACAAAGTCACACATACATACATGTACAAAGACACACATACATATACATACATGTACAAAGACACACATACATACATGCACAAAGACACACATACATACATGTACAAAGACACACATACATACATGTACAAAGACACACATACATACATGTTCAGAGACACACATACATACATGTACAAAGACACACATACATACATGCACAAAGACACACATACATACATGTTCAGAGACACACATACATACATGTACAAAGTCACACATACATACATGTTCAGAGACACACATACATACATGTACAAAGTCACACATGCAAACATGTATAAACACACACATACATACATGTTCAAAGTCACACATGCAAACATGTACAAACACCACTTACAAACATGTACATGTAATTAACCGTTTTCTCAAGAAGTTCTTTGAAAAGATTTTTGATTTTGTATAATTCAAACACTTTAGACAAAATCCAACTTCTTTATACAAAAACAATACTTTTTTTTTTGACTTTCCAACTAAGCCAGTCAAATTCAGCAGACTTTGCAGGTGATCGACAATGATAAATACAAGGCTAACATAGCAATGGACCCATGTCATCATGAGGAATTATGTGTAAGCTGGTCCACTATATGCCTTCTTAAACAGGTCATTTTGTACAATGGCGGAAACGGATTTCAAGTATTTAAAATTAATTAAAATTTCAATACCATCTTCAATTTGTAGCTGTTTTCAAAAGAACTTTCTTCTTTGTGTTCTTTCTTGCAATATGAATAATCAAGGGCATTGTGTTCTGACAGCGAAGGAGAATGCCAAGACAAACAGAAGAGATTAATTATCAATGAATTCACATCCACACACTTGAAATTAAAATCAAATAAATTAAAAATAAAACAATTTAAAAAATTTAAAGATCTCTGTAAAATCCAAATATCAATTCTCATGTACAATGTTCTATTTATACAAATGGCAAATACAAGGCTATGATATGGTGTTCCTATCTGCTGAGTAGCCTCTTGGTTTTACACTGTCTCTTGTGGTAGTTCTGTGCCATGGAGTTGATGATGGAGAGAAGGAAGTAGGCCACCATCACTATCACAACCTTCTCAAATATCCATGCCAACACATTCCCAGATTCCTGCAACACAAATGATTCCTGTAAAACATCTTACTGCCAACACTATTAATGCAGGTTGATATCCGTTATTTTTCTCACTCAAACTCAGGGCTTAACTCAAAACAATTATTTAATCATGAGTTATGAACCTTACTACACATGCAGTCGAACCCGTTGGCTCGAAATCACTTGGCTCGAATTCCTCGTTGGCTTGAACTGAATGTAAAGGACCGATTTCATTTAACTGATTGTAAGCCTTCATGCTTGGCTCAAATTATTCGAGGCTCAAAGTTATTTTGCCGGTTCCTGCAAGTTCCGGCCAACGGGTTTCGACTGTATGTGTATTGGCACTGTTGACATGTTCTATAAGTTTCTTATCAATACAGTGAATGTTGTTGTTGTTTATTGCCGAATTTGTTAAAACATAATGGCATCAAGGCTTTGACAAAAGTACTTTGTATAATTCATTTACTTTGTTTAAAGGAACAACAAAGCAAGCATTGAAATAATTTAAGTCAAAATAAACATTCTTCTTGGATGGATATGATTAGTGGTGCCTTACCTTATGAGAGGAGGAGCCTGGTTTGTGATGGAGCTTCTCCTTCTGTACTCTGAGATACTCCTTAAATGGGGTTTGTAACACTGGACCATACTTCGGCAGCTTACTGCAAGCACAAATATTCATTTTTGTCAATATAGTGTCCACTTAAGTTTCTTTGTACTTGTAAATCAATGTTAGGTTGTATGCATTTTATAAAGAGGCTATGGACATGAGATTTATACTTTGTTAAAAAAGTGTAATATACACAGGTAACTATAGAGGTCCTATTATAAGACTGTGTTCTTCACTTATCATACAGGCAGCATGTTAATACTGAAAATGTGATCTATAATATGAAAAATAAGATACTCACCCTATTAAGCTGACTACAGTCTCTACATGATGTTCACTAAACAGGAATATCACAAATAATTTCTGAAATAAATTCAATCATCAATGTTATTATACACTCATTATTATCATTGGAGAAGCAAATACATATATATGTATGCATCTTTTATTAACAAAATATCAAAATGATACAATAATCATTACCAGAACAAATGTTGCATAATCATTTATGTCTAAGAAAATTCCATTATCAGTCTGAATTACACACATGAGTATCAATATCTACTGCACGAGAATACAGACTTATAATATGAGAGTCGGACAATGATCAACTAGAATCTGGTACCTGTATATGCATTTTGATAATGGCCTTTCCAATGAGAGTGGCTCCAAAGAAAGTCCAGAATGGAATGAGGAAGTGCCCACAGGTGATGCCCGCCAGATCAAACAGTGGGTTGGGTATCTGAAAAATGAAAACACCTTAAGTTGTGTTCCTAAAGCATCTTAGTGAAACATTTTAACTTAATAACAAAAAAAATAATAGTTATCATTTTAAATATCCTCTATTTTTCATTGCATATATTCATACGCATTTATTGTTTTTTCCATTTTGTTTTCATATTTTTGGTGTACAAACATTATTACTTTTCTTTAAATTCAACATGTTGAAAATGTTCACAAAGATGCTTTATAAAAATGGACTATGGTAAAAAAACTTTGAACTTACTTTAAATGCTTGTTGCAGGTTGTTTCTACTTATTTTTAAAAAATGCAATAATAGTGAGGTACATGTAGGTCACTAGTTATTAATATTTCTTTTTCATAAGGTGTACTTACAGATGCACACAGCAGAATACCAAAGAAGCCCACTCGCTGGACTAGATTGTGGATGGACAACTTTGCCTTCTCCAAAAAACTCTGCAAGGAGTCAAACAAGGGTTATCAGTCCTTCTCAGATAAAAATCATTGGTCTTTCTCTTTATTGATTTTGTACTGCTAACAAAAGAAGAAGAGAAAAGCATACATCCGGGTAAATATATTAAAAGCTAAAGACAAAAACATTAACAAGATATGTAAGCTTTTGCAGAAGTCATTGATTCGTTAAAAGAAAATTACATTTAAAATTGACTTGTATAATCCCCAGATAAGCATTGCAGGATAACAAAAGAAACAGAACCAGACATATGCATGCAATAGTTGATGCTAACATGAACCCTATTTGAACTGATATTCATTCATACACATACATGTAAGATGAAGCTACATCACAGTTTATCATACCACCACTTAATGTCATCAGTTCTATACCACCAATCAACTTTTACCTTCAAGCTATGGAAAAATATGGAAGCTGGTAATTTAGGGTTAAGTTGTTCATACATCCCTCTTAACTACAAGTATGTTAAAGGTCTCCACCAATGGTGCCATGGGTGATAAGCCCCTTACAAGCCTCTGTTTTGTTTACTTACAAATACATTCCTTTCAGTCTACAATCATAAGAAATGTTTGCAGTAAAAATATTTCTTTTAAATTTAAATAATCTATGATAGATAAACAACCAATATTTGTGATTCAGGGCTATTAAATTGAAATAACATGCTTTCACTTTCTATGAGAAAATAACTGCATAACACAAATATTCAAAGATCTCATATATCCCTACCATTTCTTCTGGGTGATCTTTCTTCTCATGAATAAGCTCTTCGAGTTCCTCAAAGTCATCATCATCAATGTCTGCCCCAGATAGACGGGCAGCGCGTGCCATGAAGTATGGGGGTAGCTCCCCAATGGCTGTGCCCGCCCCCCACATGAATGACTCCAGCCGAACCTTACTGATGATCTTCCACATGGAGATGTATTGATGGCCCTCATCATCCGGACACACAATTCTGAACGCAAAAGTAAAGTTATCATTCACTGGACCATCTTATTAGATTTATAATATAACCTATATTTTTATCCAATGAAATCGTTAATTGGCCGGTATTAAGCACTATGCAGCATTGCTTAATAGCTTAAAAATTCAACATTTAGCAGGGTTTTCAAGCTCTTCCTAGAGAATCAGTGGAAGCCATACAATATTTAAAAATGTACTCTACTTGTAAATGACAGTTTCTACACTTTCTACCCTTTTTAAAATGTAACAAGTTAACATTGATTCCGATGATGGCGATGAATAAGATCTTTTTTTCTTCATTTCAGCCTCATTCAGATCAAAATTAAAAAAGTAACAATGAACAACGATAAGTGTTCTAATTGCACTGAGGGACCTGACACCTGTCAGAGACAATCATACATCCAAAAGACTAATTTTAAATATTATAGTAAAGCAACAAACAGAAAAAATTACTTCTGATTTTTTTAATTCTAATTTCAAATTCATGGAATCTGTTTGGCAAATGCTTAAATCACAGTGAAAATGTTAGATGAAAGTCCTAAATATCTGATGGAAATCTGTTTTATAAATCAAAATTAAATTGTAAAAAGAACCCAATGGAAAGAGAGCCAGCTACCCGGTATCTTGTTTTTTAATTTGAACACATCATTTTTTTTATTTCAGGTTTTAAGTATAAAAAAAGTCTTACTGTGTGGGGTATGGAGGTTCAGGGAAGTCTGTGGACATACATTCATACGCTGCCAATGTTACTGCTGCTATGTGAGGACCCTGAGTAATGTTTAATAAAATAAATATGGACATTCAGTCAAATTGGAAATGATAATATACTTCTTATGACTATACATTTTAGAGACAAAAATAAACTGATAAGTGTTGTGAAAAAGCATGGGATTAATAATTATGATATAAATAAATCCATCTTAGATAAAAACAACAAAAGTATTCAAATGCTTAGAAATTTGTAAACAGCCATATTCAATGTCATGAGGGAATTCAACAGCTTCTCAGTGCCATGCCCTATAAGCTTACCAGGTAAAGTAGGAATGTATGGAGGCCAGTCCCAAGTCCGACGGAGGAGAGGATGCCCAGCCCGACCCAGTATGCGCACCACAGAAATGTCTTTTCCACACTCCCCACAGTCTGAAAAATTTCATTTACATATAAACATTTGATATATGTATGTAAAGTTCAACCCACTAAATGAAGGTGCACCACTGAACCGTCTTTAGTGTTTTGGGGAAACGACCTACAACCTTGGAATTGAGAATCTCTGTGTTTTTACACAATTGGGAATTTTTTATAAATAGTCATGAAGTTGAATATACTCATACACTCTCATATAAAGTGCATCTATCTAGGCTCCTTTGTATCTCCACATTACTAGATCAAGTTGTCTTGGAAGTCTCTTACATGGTGCAAACAAAGTGATAAATATACTATTTCAAAATAAGTAAGTTTAAACTAACAGCCTGTTATAGAAGTGTGTAAGTTAAGGCCATTACCTCCTGGTGGGCTCCCTCCACATGATATACTGCCAACAGTATCAGCGAAATCAACACACACAAGGCAACAGCCTTCTTTCTGTTGTACAATCTGAAAAGCAACAAACAATACTCTACAAGATATCCCATAAATTTCAAGTTGTTTGAGATCATATAGATACGTGTCAATATCATAGCAAAATAACACAAATAATTGGTAGAAATGTTATATACAAAGACCAAGGTCTTTCCTGAAAATGACTCTCAAGTCTCACCTTTTCCCTAACAAATACAGCAGTACACTGGCCTCCAGAAAGAAATATCTGATAGTCCTCACTGGGGACCGCCACAGGACTATAGACTCTCGCTCTTGTTTGTCCATCTCACGTTGTTTTTCGTCTTGTTTTTTGTCACTTACACTTCCATTTAGATCCCTATCACCTGAGCTAGCAGCATCATCATGTTTGCGCTGTCTTGCTTTTGTTTTTGATTTTTTCATTGTTTTCTCAGATTCCATTAATCTTGCCACCTATAATTGTATAATATTAACACTAATGTCAAATCTTACAATACCACAAAAACATATCACTTACATGTAGGTAAATGAAATACCACTAGAAAATACTTTTTTTTAAAAACAACAACAAAATATTGTCATTTTTCTAAATCATGTACACATAGCTTAAACTAGACAAAGACAATTATAATTTATGTAATAAGACAGACTCCCACAACAAATGTGCACCAAGTGAAAAGAACAACTATACTATCATCTATGTTATGAGAAAGGTTAGTCATGGTTAGTCATAATAGGGGATCCAACTGCTTTGTGCTATCACTACAGGGGTAGTTGATAACTTCAAAACATTGTCTTGAATTTTAAGTTGGAAGCTGGACAACTTTACAAAACTGTGAATTTCAGTGTCAACTTGTTCAACACTTCAATTAATTATAAATTGCTATGCTGATAAGCACATGTTTTTTCTGCACTATTTAAGTTAATTTTATCATTTTCGGTAATGTTTAAATATACCAAAAAGGGTGAATACCGGTAAATGTAAAAAACAATAGCTCTTATAAAGGATACTGAGTTTAATTTGAATGAAAGATGCTGAAAACACAGTATTTCTACCTTATGAGACTATAATCACAGTAAATCTTTTAGCACTCACCAATCATTTAATGTGTTTTGCTTTTACAGCCATTAAATACACAGTTATCAGTAAGTAATATTTTTCATAAATGTGTTATTTAGTAAGTAGTTAAAGGTTTATCACTCAAATTGTATTTTAATTATACATGTGTACAACTGTACATATTGATTTTGAATAAGAGTGTCTGTTTAAGATTCTCATTTGCTCTTTTTTTACATGGGGTCGCTGTGCACAAACAATCTTCGATCAGATATGTCTAAATTATGGGAACTACGGACATTACGGACCATGGCAATTTCAGACCAAACATATCGGACCATATTTGGGGACAGTACAGACCATATTTTGGGACAATACAGACCATATTTTGGGACATAACGGACTATATTGTATATTTCGAGACATTATGAACCATGATTTATAATTTTACTAACAGTTTGTTTTAACTCATTTCTCCACATCGTCTTCATATTACGCTTAAAAGTTTATTTTTAATTTATTAATAAATACTTGTATATGAATCCTCATTTTGATATGACACCTGCCAAATGCCTTCCAACTGAAATATTCCCATGAAATTCCAAACAGTCGATGTTTTATATGTGACTATTGTCAAATTCCTGTGAAATTCCATTAGGTATAAGAGACCAGTGTACACCTACAGTAAATAAGTATATAGTAAATAGAAATACATATTGAATTTATATCAAACATGTATAAAATAATATGTAAATAAATTATGTTCATCATGAATTAAGTTTTAAACTACGTCAACTAGAGCTGTCACAGGAGTGACGAATACCCCCAAATGCCGCCTGGACACAGGAATGGCAAACCATTCCTTTGAAAAGAGGCCATAACTCCAAGGTTACTGCACACTGCATCTTCTTTTATCATGCATGTATTGTTTTATTTAAATCTGTTGAGTAATTTAGAAGTTACACTGCTGACAAGAAAAACTAGCTGATGCTCTAGCTGATCTCTTCTGGAATAAGACATCTAGAGCATTCACGAGCTTTTCTTCCAACACGATCATCATCAAATTTTACAAGTACATAGTACAGGTCAATATTTGTAATAAGCACTACTGTGGCAAATAAGCCATACTTAAGTTCTGCTGGTATTCCACTGGCATCTGGTTCAAATGAAGCATGCTGGATTTGTTTTGTTTGTTCATCTTTCCAAGTGTCAATTACTTTTAAGGTAAATATTTGCTCATTTAGTTTTTGAAGGATCTATCAAACTTGACCTGTATCTTCTGATGTTATACCTGTGTACCAAAAAATGTTCAAATCTGTCAAGCCTTTCATGAGTTATCATCCGGAAACCATTTTTCTATTTTTAGTAACAGTGACCTTGACCCCATCAGCCCCAATATCGAACTTGATCTGTATCTTCTGATGTTACACCTGTGTACCAAAAATTGTTCAAATCCGTCATGCCTTTCATGAGTTATCGTCCGGAAACCGTTTTTCTTTTTTTAGTAACAGTGACCTTGACCTTGGCCCCACCAGCCCCAATATCGAACTTGACCTGTATCTTCTGATGTTACACCTGTGTACCAATTTTTTTTAAAATATGTCAAGCCTTTCATGAGTTATCGTCCGGAAACCGTTTTTCTATTTTCCATAACAGTGACCTTGACCCCACCAGCCCCAATATCGAACTTGACCTGTATCTTCTGATGTTACACCTGTGTACCAAAATTTTTTCAAATCTGTCAAGCCTATCATGAGTTATCATCCGGAAACCGTTTTTCTATTTTAAGTAACAGTGACCTTGGCCCCACCAGCCCCAATATCGAACTTGACCTGTATCTTCTGATGTTACACCTGTGTACCAAAAATTGTTCAAATCCGTCTAGCCTTTCATGAGTTATTGTCCGGAAACCATGAAAACCGACAGACCGACCGACAGACCGACCGACCGACAGACAGACCGACAAGCTCAATCCTATATACCCCCTCAAACTTCATTTGTGGGGGTATAATTAAATCAGATGAAAGAAAATAAACAAATATGACAATCTGAAGGTCATTTCAGAAAGCAATCAAGCAAATAAGAACATATAAATATACACATGATACACAAATATACATGGTCTGTAGTGTCCCCAAATTGGCAGGTGCGTAGGAGCCAATATTCTGGCTAGTAACGGCAATGGGGCAACGAATATTTGATACCAATTTTCTTAATAATAGTATTTTAAATTTAAAGCTACGCGCATGTAGATCAATACCAGTCTGACACGATATTGAATAAACAGGTCACAATGTCATAATTAAACCTGTGATAATCTAGCTAATTGATGTGAAAACAGGCAGCAGATTATCAAAGACGGGTAAGTTGAAGAAGAGGCAATAAGACAATAATTATTTGTGTCGTTTTTGATGTGTCAAAAACTGTAGTTGATTATGATAATTGCAATTAATCGTTAAAATAGAATTGTCATTAAATAGCCAGCAATATGCATTTGTTCAAACTGGTCACATTAAAGTTTGACTTTAAAATGGACGTTCCAAATCTGCCTAAAAGTTTTAAATTTCCAAAGAGATCTTTTGGTACTAAAAAAACTGAACACGGGGCATTCAACTCGCAATGGTTCCAAAGTCAGCTGTGGCTTCACTATGAAGAAGTAAACTGCGCTTATTTGTTATTTAAAAATACATTGAATGTTTAAAAGTAAATAAATACTGGCATTTATTATAATTTATGATTGCACAATAATCGATATGTCGCTGTTGCTCATAATGTTATTTTAACCGAAAAAAGGTTTAGACAATAACATGAAAAAAAAACCTGAGCTCACTGGAAATCGAGTCTTTCAATGCTTCAAATTTAAAAAAAACTCGACAGGAAGGGGACACACCTCCCCAGCCCACCCCTTCCGTGGCCCCAATGTCAATTTCCTTCTTACATGCCTGAATGGTACATTATGAAACACACTGTAAGTAATCTTAAATCATGGTCCATAATTTCCTGAAATATGGTCCGCTATGTCTGGTTCATAATGTCCATGGTCCGTAATGTCCTGACACCAATTATGAAGGTGTATTGCTTTTTGTCTACTACTTTTCCAATATGACTTATAGTGCATAAAGAGTTAATTTTATGAGCAGTATATTGATATGAAATAATACATGAAATGATAGACTTTCATCTTACCAATTCATTTTTCTTTCCATTTGTTCCTAGTTTACGCTTTTTTAATTGAGCACGTAACTGTGCGGCTGTCCAACTTTGTATTTCCTCTTGTGTCAACTTATTCAACATTGTACACTACAGTAAAGGGCAATTTCTGACTTTCTATTGGTTATAGATAACATTGGTTAAGAGGTTTAAGAGTGTTATGATATTTATAGGTTACTCTACATAACGAACGTATCATATCCTTTACAAATAAATAAGAAAACGGACTTTGATCGTATGTAATCAGTTTGTTGGCCACGGTGAGTTGTGAAAATAGCCGGTTCCCTTAAGCGTCGGTGAATATTGAAAAATAAGAAGGGAAGCTGGATACCAAACCAGTTTCCGGTGTTCGATATACAGTAAAAACGTCTCCACCCCAAACGGTTATTTGTTTAAGCTCCGTGTATAACCATTTATAATTAACATTATCAAATGATAAGCTGATGAATTGAGTGCGATGATTTTGAAAGAAATACCTTTAAATTTGAATCTAATAGTTATGAATTGGGGTGTAACTAAGAGACAAAACCTTTTGACATTCGCCCCTCCCTCAGAACCATAATTTAAATGGTTTAAAATGTTGGCAAGGGGGTTAATGAAAATTTAACACTTTTCAATCCGAAATGGTGCATTTTGATCATATGCTATATTTTCACCCATATGGTTTATAACTCTACTGTATTAATATTATCACTTACTCCATACCGTAGATTATATTCCTATTGTCTCTTTGGTAATGTAAAATAATTATACTTTGAACATAAATAAAATAGTCCATTTAAATTGATGAAAGCAAATGAAAATTGCCTTAACATGACATGACTCCGTGGGAAAATTTACTCAGCTTCTTATTGTACCACCTATCTTGAGAATCTCGGCATGCAAACGTATCAGGGATAAGGTAGACACACACTAAAAAGTATATGTAATTTCTTTACTGCTTTACGTACTTGTCCGGACTGTTAGCTTGATCACGCATAATTAACAAGGTCGATCAACACAAGGCTAAGTGTCGCCCACAAAAGTAAAGGTTACATTTACTTCATTTAAGTCAATAATACTTTTTTATATAGCTTGGCTTGTCTTGGCTTTATGCACAAGGTCGTGTATGGTAATTAGGTAATTCAAGTACATACACGCCTTTTTGTGTATATATTCTATAATTCGAGCACTTAAGAAATGGGTTTCCATTGATGCCATACACCTGAGCTCTCGGACTAATAAATCAAGACGGTCACTCTCAATGGGCATTTAATAATTAAAATTTCTTACTTGAAATAGCTTAAATATAAATTAGCAAACTAATATAATTAAGACACGTACGTGTTTGTAATTACGACATAGGTAAAGGTAATATTTAGAGGTCATGGTTAAAATTATATATTTATATAATCTCTATAGATATGCTTTTTTCATCACTTACTTGCATTACTGTTAAACAACACTGAAATGGAGTTAATGGTCCTAATAACTTATTCTCAAGATTTTTCTGGGCTACTTTCAGTCAATGTAACGTTTAATAATATACACCCTTAGCTGGCTCGATGTTGATGACGGGCGTTGTTTGATAATACATATTTATTAACTATTATCCTACTGAGGAAAACTATTTAAAAAATACACAAAATTTAAAAAGAAAAGAAAAAAATCTGAACTATAATCCAAGTTGGCATTTTTTCACACATATTCACCCTGCTGAGGCGGTGTCATGTACAAGGTCACACGAAGGAATGAATTGTCAAAAGCAATTATATTTTGGCTCAATTGTTGAACGAAAATGTGGCCTCAAATGTGTATTTTTAATACTTGATCCAATATAAACCATTCTTGACCCTGACCTAGATCAAGCAAACTTTGGCTTTAATAAGTGACAACACGGAAGTTTAGATCAAGCAAACTTTGGCTTTAATAAGTGACAACACGGAAGTTTATATCAAAACTTGATATCAAATAAATTGCACTTAATTAAGTAAATATTCATGCTCAGACATACACACTTGCATATGAATTATTCTTAATTGGAAATGCCTCATTCATAAAACTCCAAAGGTCAGCGTCTAGTGATTCAATGGTATTTCGAAGCATATTTAATTTAGTTCGTTGAACATAATTTTATAGTAAATCATTGCCTCTGTGTGCCTTGCATTTGTGCCAAGTTATTTTTATAATAACAGGATCAACTATACTGTATGTGCATATAATTAGGCGGCATTCCATAATGATTAACCTCTAAATGTGACCTTGACCTTTAAGGCAGTGACAGTTACAGCACGGGCACAACCACTAAAACTCTTGTGCATTTATGCAAAAACAAATTAAGATTAACCTCTTCACCATGACCTTCAAGCTTAGGGAATAGGGTCTTGCATGCGACACGTCGTCTTTATATGCCAATTATCTTTGCCAGGTTATATTAAAATTCCCTTCTGCATGACAAAGTTACAGCCTTGACATGACCATCTAATATCTTTCTATACATACACAGCATTCCATAATGATCAACATTTTAAGTGTGGCCTGGTGGCCACGTGGGGATGTGGGACTCTTCACAAGACACGTAGCCTCTGTGTGTTACATCTGTGCCAGGTTTTTATTCAAAATCACACTGTGCAGATTACAGCCCAAAAGGAAAAACAAACAGAAGGACGGATGCATGGACAGACGGACCGTGCGATTTGAAAATAGTTTCAAAAATTCACTGAAGAAGATACAGTTTCAAACATTTATTTGTATAAATTAGTCACTAATAAATAAATAAAATACATTTATATTTACAATGTTAACAACTTACACAAGAGTACCACAGAGCTGACATAAATAGTCTGTAGTTGTTTATTTCAAGAGAATGGGAATTATTTGACAATACTTAAAGCCAGAGTTACGGGCCCTGCTGTTCATGTGCGTTCTGTCTCAGGCAACATGGGATCCAACTTCCAAGTGTTGTTTCAATATTTAAAAAAAAAATAAATCTGTAATGTCTATTTTCTTATATGACACATACGCAGACAGCAAGTGTATCACAATACAGTGACTTGTTTTCTTAAAAAAAACAGACAAGCTAAAAAGCACATTCTTTTATCTATTTAACTGCATTTTCATGATTACAATTTAACTTAATCATAAACCTTCAAATCAAAGCTTCATTTTGATTTTAAGGGTTAAAACAAATATGGAAGTATCCAACATTTATCTAAAAAATATACTGTACTTCACACTGATTTTCCAAAATCTCTAGCAGTGATTAATTAGCACACTCAGACACCCTAGTAATAGCGGTAATCTATTTATAAGATTTTTTTATCAATATAATTATGCACCATTCCCTGTCACAACCATGCCCGGGATTCCCTGTCACAACCATGCCCGGGATTCACCATTTTCCACCATCATACTTCATCCATTGAGTTCAGCTGTCATTCTCCCACACAATGGATAGCAGGATTAACTTTTCCAGGCAGTCAATGAACATTAAATCTCTTATGAATTTCTATCAATTACGAGTGAACATGTAGTTCTACCGGTACTAGTTTTACATAACTCTTCCTCCTATCACAGCTGAATTTAAAACTCCCCACTATTTGAGCAACATCACCAAAATGGCCTAGAGACAAGGCCGTATCCAATGAAGAATATGATTGACAATGAAACCATCCCAAACACGTATTCACGACTCTCAGAATTATACCGCCTGGTGAAGGGGTGCATGAGGTTGTCCCAGCATCGGTCACCAGGACATAGCTGCTTGTTATCTTCACGCGGTGACTCATAATACCTGCAAAATAATCGAATTCAATTATAATTAATTGTAACTGTAATACGGCTTTTTATTTAACAATAATAAAATACTGACTTGAGTTTAGACCAGTAAATAATTTTTTACATTCTTTATGACTGGAGTAGCTTGCCATCTACGCTCGCAAACTAATTACAGAAAGACATATTACACAAATAATGTAAATATAAATATTAAAAATGGAATCAGTTGAGAACTTATCCCAACAGCAAGGCACACCATAAAGGATGGGTTGTTAAATGAATCATTATATTTTGGTAATTACAAATTTAAAACTTTTATCACATCATGTACAACATTTAAAAAAACAACAACAGTGTCACATACTTGGAGACGGGCTTGGGTATCTGAGGTGGTATCTGTGTGAAGCGGACGCGGGAGGTGAGCAGGAAGGGTTGGCTATCGGTCCCCTCACACACGCCCCCGGCCATATTCGAACAGCGTACAGACCAGCTGGTGTTCTGGTAGCTGTAAAGTTGCAACATACATGCAATTATATTCTATTTAATTGTAACAACATGAGACAAGTCTGACAAAAAAGGAAGAATTTGTATTACTTATTTGTGTTATTGATTTCTTTTTTACAAATCAAAATTACAAGATGAAGTAATGCAACAAGTGTACAAATCACAACACAATCCTCAATTTATTGACAAGCATGAAATACAACATTAACAAACACATTTTGATGAGCAAAAAGAAAGCCTGACCTAACTTTACTACCAAGCACTTCATAGATTGGGTAGCTATTAGACTGTCCCGTTTCTGCGTAGAAGATGTCTAGTTGTATGGTGTTGGTCATGTTGAAGCAGATTCCGGCCCTCCGGTCCACCGGGCTGGAGCCCAGTGGGAAATACTCGCTCAGCGTGCAGCCCTGGGTCAGATCTTCCCTGAAGATGATGAGTTAGAGAACTAAGGTAAATTATTCATCTCAAAAGATAATCTTTCCACAAAAAGAGGGAACAACTGATTGCATCCATTGTAGTCTGGGTATTCTAGATTAGCTTTTCATTTTTTTAAAAAGTTTTTAACATGTGAGGAATAACCAATTTGTGAAATAAACATACCGATATTAATATCGACATCCAAAGCAAAAGTTTTAACAATATGTTTTCCAAAGAACCTTATGTAGCATGATGATGGCATGATTGTGATGATCATTGCAATAATACTTATATTTGTTTGCTTAAATCTAGGAATGAAGTTCAAACAAAGCATGAATACTACCTGAGGACAGGGACCCAGAATGCGGAGTTTAGCTGATCATTGTATCCCCGTCTTCCCAACACATCTGCTGGCATCAGGGAGTTGAGGTAGTAGATCATGCGCTTCCTGTCATAAGGCAAATAAGCAACAGTGTTGTTGTTTTTCTCACCATTTTTGTGAATGGGGCCATTGCCCTTAGAATTGTGAAAATAGTGACAAAATGCCTTAAATTGTGAATTTATGATTCTATCGGTATATTTCAAATACTATATTTCAAAAAATGAAACAAAGCAAAGGCACTTTAAGATACAGAAATTTAAGAGATAAGAAATGCATTTAATCATGACTGTTCTAGTTTACTTGTTAAGAGTTGAATTGTTTCTTAATATTTTTGGGGGGATTGTTTTAAAACCAACTTTTGTGAAAAAAGTATATACTTTGTGGCATTGTGAAAGGGGCCGATTTCGGCCCCATTTTCAGTCACAAGAAACACCGTTTTATGCTTTTAAATTGTGAAAACAAAATTATTGGTACCAACTAGACAAGCTGCAAACATTTTGAAAGCAACCATAATGTTCATCTGTTTTAACATTTATCTGCAAAAAGTTGGTTGATGCAATACATGTATGTATGATAAATCAGTGTGTGTTACATAGCCAAGTGTTTACTCCAATAAATGTGTGTGATACATAACCAAGAGTTCACTCCAATAAATGTGTGTGATACATAACCAACAGTTCACTCCAATCAATGTGTGTGATACATAACCAACAGTTCACTCCAATAAATGTGTGTGATACATAACCAACAGTTCACTCCAATAAATGTGTGTGATACATAACCAACAGTTCACTCCAATAAATGTGTGTGATACATAACCAACAGTTCACTCCAATCAATGTGTGTGATACATAACCAACAGTTCACTCCAATAAATGTGTGTGATACATAACCAACAGTTCACTCCAATAAATGTGTGTGATACATAACCAACAGTTCACTCCAATCAATGTAAGTGATATCATACATAGTCAATTGTTAACTCCAATAAATGTGTGTGATACATAACCAACTGTTCACTCCAATAAATGTGTGTGATGCATAACCAACTGTTCACTTCAATAAATGTGTGTGATACACAACCAACAGTTCACTCCAATCAATGTAAGTGATATCATACATAGTCAATTGTTCACTGCAATAAATGTGGGTGATACATAGTCAATTGTTCACTCCATCATTTACCTGAGGGCTGTACAGTCAGTAAAGTTCGCCACGTTCAGCTGCAGAGTACAGGAAGTTGTGATGTCTTCTCCAAATTTTAGAACCCTCCTTCCCGACCCCTCACACAGGCCGTCAGGTCCTGGGAAAAAAACAAGTCTTCATTATTATTATTTTTATCTTATTGATTTAATCCTAATAAACAGCAAACAAAATTGATATTTTATGTTAAAAGAATACACTTGAATGCATTGAAATGGCATATAAGTACCAGTAGTTTATGTAAGCCCTATACTATAAAATGTCCTCAACATTTAAAATCAATGAACTAAATCTACTAGAAAGTACACTTTGACCAAGAAGTCAGTGACAACATCTTGTGGAGTTTGTTTTGTCATAATTAGTTCATACCTGGACTAAAGACTGCCATCTGCCTGGATGCATTACTGTTGACAAAGAGGAACTGCTGGGGATCAGTTGTGGTATTATACACCATGGATCCACTGAAGAATTCACTCCCTTTGTCATATCCAACCTTTCCTGACCTTGTGTATGGCTCACCAGTTATGTTGTTAAAATTATCTGTTGCTGCATCTGTTATGTTATTGTTGAGAAAGGTCATCTTGAAACGTTGTGAAAGGACATTGGGCACGTTATTGCTTCTTACCGGAATATCGCCAACAATTATCACAGCATCTACTCTAACAATAGTGCTGCCAGCCCACTGGGCAGTGTATTCAACATCTATTACAGCATTTGAGCAGATTTCAGACACACTATTATATGAAGGGGTAAAATTGACCAATACATTTTGAGATGTACAGTCATCCACAGTAGTAGATGGGGTTGTCGAATCAGGTGTATTTAGATCAACACAGAGATCTGTTCCACAGGTTCCTACACAATTTTCATCCAGTCGAAGATCTGAGGTGGCTGAGCTATCAACAGTTATTGGAGTTGTTGAACGTAAATATGTAGAAGCTTGGGCAGATGATGCACATTTATATATTACATTTGTAATTGCCACATTAATTCCATTGAATTCTTGTAAAACACTGAAGGAAGAGGTGAAACTGCTATTTTGGACATAGAAAAGTCGGCTAAGGATGGATGAAGATGAGCACAGATCAGTAGTGAGGGTAAATGTACATGAGTGGTCAAGATTCTTCAGGTACTGGACAGGGGCTGTGTCCAGGCACTGACCACTGAGGACAGGCTGGGGAAGAGTGAAGGTACCAAACCGACTAGGGGTTTCACTCTTTGTTTTCACTCTGGTTCCATACTTGTACGCCACAACACCCAGGTCGGCAACCTGCCTGGAGTCCTGTTCCCTAAAGTAATCAATCACAAGCAGATTTTAAACAGTTTTTCTCAATTAACCTATGCTACACCAAAACAACATTTGAAAAACCTCCAAAAAATCTTACCTGTTTTAAACAACAAAGACAAGTTTAATTTAGGGAAAAATAACATTTGCATTTAAAATTGTTTCTCTAAAAACTAACTCTATCCTTACCTGTACCAATAATAGGACACAGTGCTCAGCCTGTCAAGGAATGTCTGAGTATTGTTTGCAAGTTTTTTCTGCCAGTCATAAAAGTATCCGAGGAAGGCGTTATACTCAAACTGAACACAGAGCAGGGGAAACCAGTCCTCCTTGTTTTGGTGGGTGGAGGTGCATCGGTGATGCTGTGTCTCTGGATCCTGGCCCCCAGGCAGAAATGGTATACAGGCCTCAAAAGTCCTCTTCTGATCATCTGTGCAATCCTGAAATAGCAGTGGAATAGTTTAAGAAACATTTACACTTAAAAGTATTATTATAAAGCATGTCTTGCACTCTTTACAGTAGTCATATAAGTTACGATACATTCATGTTTTGCTTTTTACTCAATGCAGTATATATTAATGGTTGTTCTTAAAATCATATGATCAACAGTGACTTCAACAAAAAGAATCAAAAACTTAGTCATACATATAACACTAACAAATTTTACTGTTTTTAAACTTTCCAAATTTGTTTACAATTTGAAATGCTTACAGAATCACAGCAGCAGTTTGTATCACATGAACCACCAGTGAGATCACAGGGACAAGGGGCTATGTCCTCGAAGGCTGCATTGATAACTTCTGTCTCCTGGGCAACTACAACAAGACCAATCATAGAATTAATTTAGTTTTGAGTAATGAACTTCAAGCCTGGGTCAATATACAATGAAGTTCTGCTTCTTTGGACATGTTCAACTTCTTTGTGGCTTTAATCTTCAAAGTATTTCCCCAGTTTGAGTTGGTGATACCAATCATTCTTTTTCATCCTCACAAACCAATATTAAAGAATTTTGCCAAGGGTATCCTTTTAATAGGACTTTCCACTGTAATACTCAAGTCAAACAGTAGACCCTTTTGACCATGCTGTCAGATAAAAGCTTTAGCCCACCCACCACAATGGATTCCCTTGTCAATAAAAGAGGGAATTCTACAAGCTAGGAAACAAGCTTCCAACAACTGCAATGCTGTCATTGACTGGTATGTATAAACAATAATGCAACTTAAACATTCACAGAATGTTGAGCCGAAAGGGCCAAGTAAGATTCAATAAACACTTGGGTGTCTAAAGCTCTTAAATGGGGTTCTCCCTGTTGATTTTTTGGTCTGATTAAACAGTTCTCAATTTCATTTGTTTTAATGAACAAAAAAGTAATCTTGGGAGGAAAAGTGCGCCATGTTGGGCTCGGACCCATGACCGCGGAACACTAGCAAGGCAATCTAACCAAATGAGCTAAACGGGCGGCTGGTTCTTACCCACACACACAACATTCCTCCCTATTAACCTTTTAGGTCGATCCAGTTTTGTGCTAAAACTGAAGACTGCTGGGACACTAGCATTGAGCTAACAGGGCAGATTCTATTGTTCAATGCCTATATAAATTTTAATATAATGTTTTCATGATACCGTTCCTAAACACATATTTTGAAATTTGAAACTGTTTGGTGATAGCTTTTCATATTTCGATATTTAATAAATTTTGAATAATAATTTAACACTTTTTCCACAGTAACCACAGATATATTGTATAGTATGGTGATAACTATTTATTATGTATTTGGCATTGAACGGGTTTATGTAGTTGAATTTGGTAGAGACCGGAATAAATGCGTACATTGACCATAGTTATGCAATACAAGGTGTTTCACCCATACCAAATTAATGTTTAGCTTCTGCAGATGGATAGGTTTTGGGCTTCCTGATCAAGAAAAACAACAATATTTTTTATGATCAACAATCTTTTACTATAATTCCAACTCCAGAACACCAGTGCAAAGAACATGCTTCATACTTTGCACTAGTATTCTTCGCATTTGATATCAGAAAAGGCTCCTGTGATTATGTGTAATTCCTCTGCAGGCACAGGCACCGCCGCCCCAATATTTTGAGATGTTGAAACTGCGCACTAATACATTTATTGTAGCCCAAGTCTTGTGGCTCCAATATATTTAAGAGTCTGACCTATTATTGTCATGCATACTTTCACAACAGCAGCAGACGGGCCAATTAAAAAATGTGTCACCAGTGTAACCAATGATACTTGAAAATGTATAAGTGCATTAATTAATAAATTTGCAAATTATTAACTGCATGAAAACTTAAACAGTACACGAGATAGAACAAAGATATCCAATTCTATGTGTTCAGAAAACACAAACAAACAAAAGGGCCAATTAATGGAAATTCATTTTTTTATAATAAACTTAAGCTTGTATTCTGTTGAAATAATGCAAAATCAAGTGAAATTAAACAACTTAACTCTATTTTCATAGGTTATGTCAGAGGAATTCAGAAGAGTTTAAATTTTAGTTTGACAGTAGTAGTTCTGGAAAGCTTCCTAAAACTAACAACATAACTTGGAATCCTGCCCTGATATTATGGTTTGCTTTTTTGCGTATTCACACTTAAATTGTGATTTCAGCGGAAGTGAGATGTGATTATGTCAACAAATGGAGACTTTTGAAATTTAACTTCTCATAATCCTTACCTGATGAAACCAGTGTTACTTGCTAAGATGTTTCTAGCGCCTGATTGATAATAACCTGGCGCCTGATATGTAACATCCAATATGAAGGGAAAATGTCATTGAAATGTCTGAGAACTACTGCTGTCCAAGAACTACTGCTGTCCGAGAACCACTTGCCTGCTAGCTTATATGTATAATGAGCTATTCATATTGAACTGTATTCATTCTATGTTTATTATGTGCTATTTATATTGTTCTATATTTAAGACAGTCTATATAAAAGTCTAAACCTGTTGGCTTGATATTTCAGGGACCGGCCAAAATACTTTGAGCCTTGCGAATATCAAGCCAAGCAGGAATTTTTACTGAATGTGTATTTTTCTTTGATACATTAAATAAAGTAATGTTTATCTGCATACTTATCCGATATTTAGGCATTTGGAGATTTTATGACATTGTCAAACTGCAGTAATTCATAGATATTTTAAGCTAGATAGTTGGTAGGAGTGACCTCTTTGATAAATTTGAAGAAAAAATAATAATTCTGTTCAATGTCACTTAAATTTATACAGGTCATATGACACCAAAGCAGGAGTTCATCAAACCACTGTGGTCCAAGATGGACTAAGGAGGCTCTGGTTTCTATATTCTACATGGGATATGCTTTCGTGAAAAGCGCTCATGCGAAACTCAACTTATTGAGCTGACCGACGATCTTGTAAGAATCACTTCATCAGGTAATCAAACTGACTTAATTCTTTTGGACTTCAGCAAAGCTTTTGATAAGGTAAATCATCTCAAACTTCTATTCAAACTACAGGATTATGGTGTTTGTCCACAGGTTCTCAAGTGGTCTGAGGCATTTCTCCTTCATAGAAGTCAGACAGTAGTCTTGGATGGCGATCATTCTGAAGAAGTACCTGTAACACCTGGTGTACCTCAGGGCTCTGTACTGGGTCCCTTGTTTATCTTGATTTACATAAATAACCTCCCTTCTAGTATCAAATCACAAGTTCGACTTTTTGCAGATGATACTGCTGTTTACCTTACCATCAATTCTCCCTCTGACTGTGCTATCCTTCAAAATGATCTCAAACAACTGGAATTATGGGAAAATGATTGGGATATGGAGTTTAATCCCTCCAAGTGTCAAGTTTTGCACATAACAAAGAATAAGCATATCATCAGAAATCGATACATTCTCCATGGCCAGATCTTAGAGCCAGTCAGAAGTGCAAAATATCTTGGTGTTGACATATTAGCAGACCTCACCTGGAACACTCATATCTCGAGAATTACCACCAATGGAAATCATACTCTCAACTTCATTAAAAGAAATATAAAAACAAAAACAGAAAGTGTCAGGACTTTAGCTTACAAAACCCTTGTCTGTCCACAGTTAGAATATGCAAGCACAATTTGGCACCCACACACAAAATCAAACACCAATAAAATTGAAATGGTTCAATGTCGGGCTATCCGTTGGGTTAAACATGACTTCTCTCCTCTCTCCAGTGTTACAAACATGCAGGAAAGTCTTGGTTGGCGCTCACTTGAACAACGTAGACTGGATTCCCGACTTGTAATGTTTTACAACATATACCATCATCATGTTGCTATTACGCTGCCATCTTATATTCAAACACCAATAAGATTTACCAGACTAATGCACCCACTATGTTTCAGACAAATTCAAGTAAAAACTGACTATCACAAATTTTCATTCTATCCTCCCTCGGTTGTACTTTGGAACAGTTTGCCAAATCATATTGTCACTATCCCCACCCCTGACACATTCAAAGTGGCTGTGGCAACCATTAAGCATTAGAAAAGCGAGCAGTATTTTTATCCTTTTACCAGTTCACCAATCTCTTTTTATCATGTTACCTAAATTGTGTTCTCTTTTATACCCTAGTTCTCACTTTTCTGATGTGATTTGCCTCATCAGTGTTTTATTTTTTTCACTAACAAGCCGGCGGTCACCGTTCATGTCAGTAACACTCGGAAGAGGAGTTGACATTAAACAGAGATAGATAGATAGATAGATAGATAGGGATGTCACTTATTAGACTAAAGGCTAAACTGTAAACATTTTACAGATTTTGGTTTATATTACGAACTTTGGGCTGAAGCTGATGAAACAGCCAGTAGGAACAGCGCTGCAAAGGTATGCATGTTGATCATTCAGCATCCATATTGAATAGAGTACACGCGTTGAATTGAGATTTGACTTCGATGAAACAAGAATGTGCAGATCTTTTCCTTCCCACCATTTGTTTACATGTCTCTACGTCAATGTGTTACGCCGGATTTCATTGGACGAGAGCGGAAGAGGTGAAAGTCGTAAAATATACAGACAGGTTTAAATGATTTAAACTACAATAGAAATGTATAATTTTTTACTGAAACCATTATACCATATTTTATCATACACTTTATGTACTTTTCTTTTAAGCATGATGTCGTAAATAGTATGCGCTAATCAAATCTTCACAAAAGGTCAAGGAGAAGAGTGCCATGCTACTTTTACTTTCGCTTTGTTGCAACTTAGTAAATTGTTGTTCAAGATTTTTATTGTATTTCAATACATTGCCACTACATTAGCAAACAAAGATGGTTGAAATCCTAAGTAGTTCTTTCGATGAAAAGTTTGCTGAAATAGAACAAGCAATCAGAAGCTGTGATTATATTGGTGATTATTTTTACACTAAATACCAATACATACATGGAACTGAAAGTTGTTTTTTATGGTATACATACTGTATTTGTATTTGTAAATTAATTCTTTATTTTATTTTACAGCAACTCAAATTTGCAAGTGTCCTATTAGTTTGCTGATGTTTTAAAAGTTTTAGTGACTATCGTTTTCTGGCTTTTGTTTATTTAGGTAGATATCTGTGAGTGTCATTAAAAATAATTCAGCTAGGACTATAATTTAGCATGCCATTATTTGACATCAATCACTTACATGTAACTTCCTAAGACTAGTACGACGCTCTGAATTGATAGTCAGATACTGAACTCCTGTTTATTTGTTTAGGATTCTATGATTCATTTTGCACCAGAATGGTTAAAAGAAATATTTTATTTTTGGTAAGCACATGTATGTATGCGTAAGATGAATAAATGTTTCTCACTTCCAAGGAGAAATGAAATGCTTAAAGACCCAACTGGGGTATAAAAGGGAGGTAATGGCAGGTGGGTGTTTTCCCCTGTTTTTTGAAAGCATTTCAAATCAGGAAAGCATTTTTCAAAATTTTAACCTTAAATCAAATTATTACAACCCATAAAAATTTAGGCATGTAGTTTGAAAGTATGTCCATCAATATGTATACATATATCATAGTTTTATGTTAAAACATGGTCTTGATAATAAGAAATGCATATCTTCAATTTCAAATTTTGAATATTGTAGGAGCTAACAATCTGGCTTGATCATGTGATCTTCTGTTTGTAAACATGAGCACATGTTAGACAGGTCTATCTAGAATCAGATTTTCAATCATGTAAATGGCATGCATATAAACTTACTGAGTTCAGCTGCATTTTTTCTCACAACAGGGACAATAAAATTCCAGTGAATATAACACAGTAATATCATTATGGTAATGCCAGCTGTATGTGGGTATTTTGATCAGACCAATTCAAGCACACATCTTGGCATTATTTCTCTTTGTATTCTGAATACTGTCATATCAACATTGTCCCTTACATTAGTCTAGCTTTCTGTTTTATTTTGATTGTTTCATGCACTGTGATATAACATTGACCAGAACTTTTTATATCTCACTCTGCGAACTCTTCTATTTTGTTCATGTGTCAGGGCTTTTTCTATAGTACCCGCGGGTCCGACTATCGGACCCATTCCCAAAGCAAAATATAAGATATTTTTCCCAATCTTCAGAAAAAAATCCCAATCCAAATTTTTTTTTTTTTTTTTTAGAAATTCTTTTTACCTGTACTGGTTCATTTTCAACATCCTAATAAATTATGTGATGTGAAGTTTTTTTGGTAATTGAACATTGAACTCAGTAATCATTGATTTTCATCATATTCAGAGATATGAAATATTATCTGTCATGATTTATTGCAATAGATATTTACACCCCAAAGGATTGATATTTCAGTTATTGTGGGTCTTTTAAAGGGAAAATAAACTAATATTAAATCATTTCCTAATTCACAGGAGACTGGACAGCTTTTTCTTTTCCCTGTAAAATTTCTCAATCTCCGCATTTTCATGACGCAAAATTTCCCAAAATGTCTAGGGTCTTTTTCCCAAAATGGGCAGAAAAAGCCCAGTGTGTGTTGACTCTACACCGAGCCTTGCCTGTTCATGTGTAATATGTCACACATAATGAACATAAACACTCTGTACATGTTCCATCTTAAACATCATTTTCATTAGTTTCTCATTTTCCTGTATATTATAATATTATTTTCCAAAATGCTCCTTCTGATGTCGAAGGCAATCTCAGCTGATGTTCATATTCTAAATTATTATGTAACACAGCCTGTTGTTTTGACTGTTCATTCATATCCATTTATTTGTAAATTTTAACAAAATCCCAATTATTGTGATTGAATAATGCTTTAATGGTTAATTTTTGCTCCTCGTTTAATGATATTGATAGATAAAACTGCTTATTTTCATCCATACTCAATGTGATGATTTCCAAAAGAATGACTGTGAGAGCAATAAAATGGAGCCAAAATCATCCCGCCAGAAATAAACTTTCCTATTGAAATATAATAGGGTAGGTCGCTTATACACAAATTATTTTTAGAGTAATTATGAAAAGTTGTGTTGATATAAATTAACCATTCTTTGAAAATGTTCAAGAACATAGATTGTAGATTTGAGTGTTACGTTTTAAAGCAATAAAAACACTTAATATTAAAATGCAATTTTACTTCAAAAGTAATACCACCCATTCAATATATGAACTGTTCCAATTTGCATGGGTCAGTTGGTCAGGGCTAAAGACTTCACATTTTGGAACATTTCTAGGCCAAAGTTGTAAACATGTTCTTATATAAATAATCTGTTAATTGAGCCTTACAACATCTGAAAGCATTCCAACAAAGTAGCTACTCACTCAGATATGGGTTGTTTGTTTACATTCTTGGGCTATAAATACTTCCCAGGTACTGACCCTAACTGATAAGCCACTCCTCTTCTATAGCTCATTTACATCCGATAGTCTGATCGGATGTTGGGTCTTTAAGAAATTGTACTGAAAAAATATTTGAAAAGAACTTAATTTTTAGCTTGACTTTTCGAAGAATATAAACGGACTGTACAGTACTAAATTAGGGTCTTTACAGCGGACGTTATAGAAAGCGTTGAATAGTGCAGACAACATAAACAAAGAAGGGTTTTGAAAACTGCGGCCAATATAGACAAAGAAGGAAATCTAATAATTGTGTTTTCCTTGATTCGCGTAAGCTGAATGATGCAAATGTTAATGTTATTTTATTAGAATTGATAGATAACATGTTATAAGAGCTTGTATTTGTTTATTATTATTGTTTTTATGAATGAAAATCCGGCTTTTTGTGGTGAAAATAAGATAATATTGGCAAAAATAAGCACATATAAACATAATATTATTGTATTTAATAAAATTTAAATATATTTTTAGAGCGCTTAGTTGTAGATGGATTACTTTTCTAATCATAAGCAATAGAAAGTATCTATCTACATCCAGGCCACACCAAGTGGGGGCTATCTTGCAATGGCCCTTGTGTTGTTGAATACATGAATTAGTTAGTGAGTTCGTAAATAATAAATGAAAGAATCAAGAAATAAGAATATAAGTAGATATATAAGTAAATAAATTTGTTTGAATAGTGCGGGCGACATAGAAATAGAACAAACAGAGGTAATGAGACTTGTTCTTATTCAATATTGTCCGCACTATTGATACAGAGGTAAAGATATTTGTTTTTATTTTATATTGTCCACACTATTGAATCAGATGTATTACAAAAAATGACCAAAATATAAGCTTTTAATATTAGATTTATTCTACTCCTTTATTGTCCGCAGTATTCCAATAAATGATCTGTTGAAATTTGTTCTTTTTCTATGTCGTCCGCACTATTCAAACAAATGTACATATTGAGATTTGTTCTATTTCTATGTCGTCCGCACTATTCAAACAAATGTACATATTGAGATTTGTTCTATTTCTATGTCGTCCACACTATTGAAACAGATTTATTACGAAAAATGACCAAAATTTTAGTTTTATGAGATTTATTCTACTTCAATATCGTCCGCAGTATTCCAATAAATGCTATGTTGAGATTTTTTCTATATCTATGTCGTGCGCACTATTCAACGCTTTCTATTAAGTCCGCTGTAAAGACTGCATTTTAGTGCGACCCAATATAGAGAGCTGTACTACTAACCCACACATCAGTGTCACATCTTTGCAAATTGGAGGTTTTTAGAAGCCCTGGTTTATATTATTAATTGGTGGAATAAATTTGCTTCTGTCCAGAAACTTAAAGAATAGCCCTAAAACATAGTCATTAATTTATGTCTCTGATTTGAACTGTTGAAATTAAAAATCAATAAACAATTATACTGTTATTTTTGTGTAGAAATAAATTTTTAATGATATCAATTTAGCTAAACATCATTAAATGAGTGCTAGAAAAAGTATTTTTATGTTCTGCTGTACATGCTGCCATTATGTAATTATTTAAAAGTATCTCAATTTTAAAAGATCTATTTTCCAAAGTGCATGATCATTGTTTCAGCTGTATTCCAAATGTATGCTCATGTATATTTTTATATTTTAACTTATATCTTTACAGCTATTGACACTGAGTTCACAGGCCTGAGATTGAATGAGCAAGTCAAATCAAGGTAGTTCATGCCAAAAAATTAAATCATCAACATCTTCATAATATATATATATATCATATTTTTTTGATCTTGTCTACATGTATCTGAAGAATAAGGATGGTTATACTAGTTGCCCCGATTGTACTTCTCAACGTTGTTCAGGACCATTACACAATTTAGTTACTTAACTCTGTATCATCCTAAATACGAATTATGGCCCCTGTTTGACTAAGGATCATAGCTTGAAGGTAAATTGGGAGTTTCACTAATAACTTCTATACACTTCATTTAGTTGACTTCATACTTTTCAATGTTGTTGACTACCATCATACAATTAGGTTAGATAACCATATTATCATAAAGACAAATTATGGCTCTTGATTGACTTTAAATGTTTGGTCCAAGTTTAAGGGCAGCTTTGGGTTTTAACTCAGACCTCAAATACTGTTCATTCAATGGACTTCATACTTCACACAGTTGTTTATGGCTAACACACAATCAGGTTACATAACTCCACAGATGATGGCCCTTGATTTTTATGCCCCCGAAGGTGGGCATATTAAGATCGCCCTGTCCGTCCGTCCGTCTGTCCGTGTGTCCAGCTCAATAACTCGTGTCCGGGCTGTAACTTTCCCTTGTATGGACAGATTTTAAAATAACTTGGCACATGTGTTCCACATACCAAGACGACGTGTCACGAGCAAGACCCGTGTCCCTACCTCTAAGGTCAAGGTCAAACTTAGTGTTTATTCACAATGGAGTGCTGCATATAGGACATAGAGTATAGGTTGTTGTGTCCAGGCTGTAACTTTCTCTTGTATGGACAGATTTTTAAATAACCTGCCACATGTGTTCCACATACCAAGGCGACATGTCGGTGCAAGACCCGTGTCCCTACCTCTAAGGTCAAGGTCACACTTAGTGTTTATTCACAATGGAGTGCTGCATATAAGGACATAGAGTATAGGTTGTCGTGTCCGGGCTGTAACTTTCCCTTGTATGGACAGATTTTAAAATAACTTGCCACATGTGTTCCACATACCAAGACGACGTGTCGCGTGCAAGACCCATGTCCCTACCTCTAAGGTCAAGGTCACATTTAGTGTTTATTCACAATGGAGTGCTGCATATAAGGACATAGAGTATAGGTTGTCGTGTCCGGGCTGTAACTTTCCCTTGTATGGACAGATTTTAAAATAACTTGCCACAAGTGTTCCACATACCAAGGCGACGTGTCACGTGCAAGACCCATGTCCCTACCTCTAAGGTCAAGGTCACACTTAGTGTTTATTCACAATGGAGTGCTGCATATAGGACATAGAGTATAGGTTGTTGTGTCCGGGCTGTAACTTTCCCTTGTATGGACAGATTTCAAAATAACTTGCCACAAGTGTTCCACATACCAAGACGACGTGTCACGTGCATGACCCGTGTCCCTACTTCTAAGGTCAAGGTCACACTTAGTGTTTATTCACAATGGAGTGCTGCATATAGGACATAGAGTATAGGTTGTTGTGTCCGGGCTGTAACTTTCCCTTGTATGGACAGATTTCAAAATAACTTGCCACAAGTGTTCCACATACCAAGGCGACGTGTCACGTGCAAGACCCGTGTCCCTACTTCTAAGGTCAAGGTCACACTTAGTGTTTATTCACAATGGAGTGCTGCATATAGGACATAGAGTATAGGTTGTTGTGTCCGGGCTGTAACTTTCCCTTGTATGGACAGATTTCAAAATAACTTGCCACAAGTGTTCCACATACCAAGGCGACGTGTCACGTGCAAGACCCGTGTCCCTACTTCTAAGGTCAAGGTCACACTTAGTGTTTATTCACAATGGAGTGCTGCATATAAGGACATAGAGTATAGGTTGTCGTGTCCGGGCTGTAACTTTCCCTTGTATGGACAGATTTTAAAATAACTTGCCACATGTGTTCCACATACCAAGACGACGTGTCATGAGCAAGACCCATGTCACTACCTCTAAGGTCAAGGTCACACTTAGTGTTTATTCACAATGGAGTGCTGCATATAGGACATAGAGTATAGGTTGTCGTGTCTGGGCTGTAACTTTCCCTTGTATGGACAGATTTAAAATAACTTGCCACATGTGTTCCACATACCAAGGCAACGTGTCGGTGCAAGACCCGTGTCCCTACCTCTAAGGTCAAGGTCACACTTAGTGTTTATTCACAATGAAGTGCTGCATATAAGGACAATGCAACATAGAGTATAAGTTGTCATGTCCGGGCTGTAACTTTCCCTTGTATGGACAGATTTTAGAATGACTTGCCACATGTGTTCGATGTACAAAGACGACCTGTTGCGTGCAAGACCCGTGTCCCTACCTCTTAGGTCAAGGTCACACTTAAGTGTTTATTCACAATGAAGTGCTGCATATAAGGACAATCCAACATAGAGTATAAGTTGTCATGTCCGGGCTGTAACTTTCTCTTGTATGGACAGATTTTAAAATGACTTGCCAGATGTGTTCGACGTACCAAGATGACCTGTCGCGTGCAAGACCCGTGTCCCTACCTCTTAGGTCAAGGTCACACTTAAGTGTTTATTCACAATGAAGTGCTGCATATAAGGACAATCCAACATAGAGTATAAGTTGTCATGTCCGGGCTGTAACTTTCCCTTGTATGGACAGATTTCAAAATGACTTGCCAGATGTGTTCGACGTACCAAGACGTCCTGTTGCGTGCAAGACCCGTGTCCCTACCTCTTAGGTCAAGGTCACACTTAAGTGTTTATTCACAACGAAGTGCTGCATATAAGGACAATCCGACATAGAGTATAGGTTGTCGTGTCCGGGCTGTAACTTTCCCTTGTATGGACAGATTTTAAAATAACTTGCCACATGTGTTCCACATAACAAGACGATGTGTCGCATGCACCCGTGTCCCTATTCTAAGGTCAAGGTCACACTTAGGTGTTTATTCACAATGGAATGCTGCATATATAAGGACATAGAGTATAGGTTGTCGTGTCCGGGCTGTAACTTTCTCTTGTAGGGACAGATTTTAAAATGACTTGCCACATGTGTCCGACATACCAAGACGACATGTCACGTGCAAGACCCATGTCCCTACCTCTAAGTTCAAGGTCACACTTAGTGTTTATTCACAATGGAATGCTGCATATAAGGACATAACAGTATAGGTTGTCAAGTATGGGTGGTATTTTTTTATGTTTAGAGGCAATTTTAAATAACTTACCATATGTATTTGACATGTAAAGGCAAGATCAACTTTTCATGTACTGACCTTGTTCATAGGTCAATGTCACATTCGGGGGCATTTGTCACATACTGTGACAGCTCTTGTTTATGATTTTTATACCCCCATAAACGAAGTTTGAGGGGGTATATAGGAGTGAGCTTGTCGGTCAGTCGGTCGGTCTGTCAAAAAAAAATTTGGTACACAGGTGTAACATCAGAAGATACAGGTCAAGTTCGATATTGTGGCTGGTGGGGCCAAGGTCAAGGTCACTGTTACTAAAAATAGAAAAACGGTTTCCGGACGATAACTCATGAAAGGCTTGACAGATTTGAAAATTTTTTGGTACACAGGTGTAACATCAGAAGATACAGGTCAAGTTCGATATTGGGGCTGGTGGGGCCAAGGTCAAGGTCAGTGTTACTTAAAAAAAGAAAAACAGTTTCCGGACGATAACTCATGAAAGGCTAGACGGATTTGAACTATTTTTGGTACACAGGTGTAACATCAGAAGATACAGATCAAGTTAGTGAGCTTGTCGGTCGGTCAGTCGGTCGGTCGATCTGTCGGTCGGTCGGTTTACATGGTTTCCGGAGGATAACTCATGAAAGGCTAGACAGATTAAAAAAAATTTTGGCACACAGGTGTAACATCAGAAGATACAGGTCAAGTTCGATAATGGGGCTGGTGGGGCTAAGGTCAAGGTCACTGTTACTAAAAAAAGAAAAACAGTTTCCGGATGATAACTCATGAAAGGCTAAACGGATTTGAACAATTTTTGGTACACAGGTGTAACATCAGAAGATACAGATCAAGTTCGATATTGGGGCTGGTGGGGTCAAGGTCACTGTTACTAAAAATAGAAAAATGGTTTCCGGATGATAACTCATGAAAGGCTTGACAGATTTGAACATTTTATGGTACACAGGTGAAACATCAGAATATACAGGTCAAGTTTGATAGATCCTCCAAAAACTAAATGAGCAAATATTTACCTTAAAAGTAATTGACACTTGGAAAGATGAACAAACAAAACAAATCCAGCATGCTTCATTTGAACCAGATGCCAGTGGAATACCAGCAGAACTTAAGTATGGCATATTTGCCACAGTGGTGCTTACTACAAATATTGACCTGTCAGATGGACTTGTTAATTCGGCTACAGGAACAGTCCCGGGATTTATTCCCAGGTGGATAAGGATGCATTCAAGCCCAAATATGTACTTGTAAAATTTGATGATGATCGTGTTGGAAGAAAAGCTCGTGAATGCTCTAGATGTCTTATTCCAGAAGAGATCAGCTAGAGCATCAGCTAGTTTTTCTTGTCAGCAGTGTAACTTCTAAATTACTCAACAGATTTAAATAAAACAATACATGCATGATAAAAGAAGATGCAGTGTGCAGTAACCTTGGAGTTATGGCCTCTTTTCAAAGGAATGGTTTGCCATTCCTGTGTCCGGGCTGCATTTGGGGGTATTCGTCACTCATGTGACAGCTCTAGTTTTTATTGTTTTTGACAGGAACATTTAACATCATTAATGCATTCATTTTAAAGAAAAATGCAACATATAGTTTTGCTAGCTGTCCTATAACAGCTATTGTTAGGTTTATTCTCATGGTAGATCACATAAAAGCAACATACCGGTATTGTTGTGCTGGCTGTCCTATGACAGCTATTGTTAGGTCTATTCTCATGGTAGATTACATGTACAATTGTTAATAAGATAGCTTGGTTTACTTGTAATATAAAATTTGCAAGATTGGTAATGAGAATGTTGAAAAAGGTCCTTTATTACTACATAACTGTTATGTAACATCTGAAATGGCCTAGATATTATAGATATTGCTCTGTCAAGTTAACATTTAATGTACACTAGAGCCAACTGGTCCCAGATGTACATAGATCTTCTATGATCATTTAGATATTCTTACATCTACATATTTTTCAGTCTATTTGACGATGGTGCAGAGCGCTATAGGAAGCTGAGAAAAACAGTGTCCCAAATTACAATGTGCCAGATAGGTTAGTTTAGACTAGGTTGTATCATGCCAAAGTTCAGTTATGAGTTTTTTCTTCTCTTCATTTAAAGAAACATTTATTTAGGTGTAAATCATTCTATTTATGAGATATTTGGTCAAAAGTGAAGGTAATTATGATTAACTAAACTTTGTAAATCACATTGATTCTATGGCATAAAGATTCACTCCCACAGATATACCATTTTTACAATTTTTTTTATTTTTTGAATTGGAAAGAGCAATTTTTTGCTTAAATATCCACAAACAAATGATAAATGATTGCGGACAAAAGATCAGATCGCAGATTTTCTTATTTCCGTTCAAAAATTAATGTTTTATGGCTACTAACGATTTAAGAAAAATGCATAAAACATCAACTTTTTAACTTAAATTAAAAATCTGCGATCTAAGTTTTTGTCAGCAGTCTTATATAACTGGTTTCCATGAATTTTTCGCAAAAATTGGCTCATTCCAAGACAAAAAATAAACAAAAATGTCAAAACGTTCAACCTGTGAGAGTGCAGTTTAACTTTAAATTTAAAAAATAATATTTTATACAATAAATATAAAATAATTTCTTGATTTTTAAAGAGTTATATACTAGAAGTATTCACATGTTACCATGCTACATGATTTTTCAGGAATATCAACATTTACCAGAGACCGAAAACAGAACAGGTACTAACATCTTTGAAGATGCTTTTTCTGTTATTAAGTTATGAGAATAAAATATGCATGAATATCAAACTCTTAATGTGTTTGCTGAACTAACAAGTCACATGACAGTGTTACTATGTAAATGATATTTTACTGCACATTTCAGCCTGTATACTGCAAAGACTTTCAACATACCAATATACCCCCGCTCGTTTGGTCCGATTGATGAAAAGTTTGTGTGCCAGGTAAAATATATGTGGAATAACCTCTTGAGAAAAGTATTGTGTACTATTCCTTTGTTTTTAGCTCAAATAAAAAGAAAGCTGATGGGTCATAGAACAATAAGTATCTTTAAAAAACTACATGTTTAATGAATTTTGTCAAAACCATCCATCAACCATCCATAATCCTTAACTTATCAAGTTAGATAACTATATTTTGCATAATCATATAACCCCGGTAATGAAAATTATGGCTGTTTATTAATCACCTAGAAACTGTGGTAAAGGTTTTGCGTGTAATCTAACTTTATAGCATGCTTTACCAGAACTTTGCAATCATTAAACTATATAGTGATAGAATAGTCGAGTGTTTAGTTTTAAGGGCTGCTCTGAATGAACCATGAAAAGAAATTTGACTTGCAGAATACATGTATTAATTTTACTTGGTATCATTTGAAAAACTTTGTTTTCTTCAGGCATCCAGTTTTCAGTTTTTGACCCGCTACAAGTTTGATTTCAACAAGGTATGTTTGCATATAAAAATATATATAGTAAACTCTCACATTATTACAGGTTATTTCTTATTTCTATGTTTTAAATGGTGAGATGAGAATCTGTTTGTTTAGAGTTGGCAAACCAAAAAAAACAATGTAACATCAGATTTATGATGATAAATACTGATGAATTTGATTATAATTGTAGTTTGTGTATGAGGGAGTGTCATTTCTCAATGAAGTCCAGGAGCGAGAGGTCCGGGAGCATATTGCCAGTAAGGCCATGTTTACAGGGCTGGAAAGGTGAGCATCTGCAGTAGTGTGGCTTTTACTTAAGTTACAGAATGTTGTTGTCACCCCTGTGTGTGGTGAGCGAGACATAGTTGTCACAATGGCAGTACAGTGTATGTGCGTGCGTCAGTTTGTCTGTCCGTACTGAACCTTGTCCGGGCTGTATCTTGACGATGCATTGCAGTATTTTAAAAAAATACTTGCCATAAAAGTTTACCATGATAAGGTGGCTTTTCACACTCAAGAGCCAGGTCAAGCTTAGAGGTCAAAGGTTGAAATGATACTTTTTTGAGCTGTATCTTGACCATGCATTATAGGATTTTCTAAAAACATGCCATGAATGTTCCCCATAATGCAGTGGCTTGTCACACACAAGACCAAGGTCTGTATCTCAAAGATCAAGGTCATGCTTAGAGGTCAAAGGTTGATAAGATTCTGGTACTGGCTGTATCAAGACCATGCATTATAGGATTTCGAAGAACTTGCCATGAAGGTTCACAGTCATGCTTAGAGGTCATAGGCTGAAATGATAAATATTGATAGACCTGTATCTTGTCCGGGCCACCTCTTTACCAATCATTGTAGGATTTCCGTGAAACCTGACATGAATGTACATTAATATTAGGGGTTGTCATGTACTAGTCTCAGGTCTGTACTTCAAAGGTCAAGGTCTCACTTTGAGGCTAAATGTCTAAATGAGTACTGCTGATAGGACAGTACTACTCCGGGCCTTATTTTTACCATGCATTATAGCATTTTCAACTTAGTTGAAAGGAATGGGCATCATGACGGGCAGCATGTCACGCACAAGTTTAGTCTGCATCTTAACCATGTATCATAGGAATCCCAAGTAACTTGACACATATGTTCTCTATTATGTGGAATGGGTTAGTTAAAGACTCAGGCCTGTATTGCAAAGGTCACTGTCAAACTTACATGTCAAAATGAGCTGTGTTCATAGGCCACTTACTTGTCCAAGCCACATATTTATGTATTATTAGATTGGCAAGTAACCAAGCACACATAGTCATCATTATGAGATTGTGTGTCTCATGCACGACCCAGGGTCACATAAATTGTTGTTATTTTGAAATATTACTTTTATTTTTTAGGGTGGTCATATAAACATCATAATTATGGTGTCTGATATCTATTCTACTACATGTGATTATGTGTTGCTTTTGCATGGAAGAGCACTATGTCTGTGTCAAAGGCTCCTTCAACAGGCTCGACATGTCTCCTGTTGGCATCTGGTATTGAAGTAGTTGTCATATATTTGTATTGGAATATTAATATATAATGATTTTTGAATTAATAATAGGTTAACCTGGAATAGTTTAGCTAAATGTTTCTAAACATAGTTTTAGTAACACATACAAAAAAAAATGAAAATAAGAATGTTGTTTTCATGGAAAAAGAGATCTGGATGAGTTTGCTATACAGAAGATCTGTTCTCGTGTGGCAGATTGGCTGGTCAGTAAAGAAGAGGAGAAGACTTTTACCCTTAAGCAGACAGGTATGTCTTATCCTGTGTCTACCTTTAAATAGACAGGTATGTTCTAATCTGTATCTACCCTCTAGCAGACAGGTATGTCCTATCCTGTATCTACCCTCTAGCAGACAGGTATGTCCCATCCTGTATCTACCCTCTAGCAGGAAGGTATGTCCTATCCTGTATCTACCCTAGAGCAGACAGGTATGTCCTATCCTGTATCTACCCTCTAGCAGACAGGTATGTCCTATCCTGTATCTACCCTCTAGCAGACAGGTATGTCCCATCCTGTATCTACCCTCTAGCAGACAGGTATGTTCTAATCTGTATCTACCCTCTAGCAGACATGTATGTCCTATCCTGTATCTACCCTCTAGCAGGAAGGTATGTCCTATCCTGTATCTACCCTAGAGCAGACAGGTATGTCCTATCCTGTATCTACCCTCTAGCAGGAAGGTATGTCCTATCTGGTATATACCCTAGAGCAGACAGGTATGTCCTATCCTGTATCTACCCTCTAGCAGACATGTATGTCCCATCCTGTATCTACCCTCTAGCAGACAGGTATGTCCTATCCTGTATCTACCCTCTAGCAGACAGGTATGTCATATCTGGTATATACCCTAGAGTAGACAGGTATGTCCTATCCTGTATCTACCCTAGAGTAGACAGGTATGTCATATCTGGTATATACCCTAGAGTAGACAGGTATGTCCTATCCTGTATCTACCCTAGAGTAGACAGGTATGTCCTATCCTGTATCTACCCTTGAGTAGATAGGTATGTCCTATCCTGTATCTACCCTTGAGTAGATAGGTATGTCCGATTCTATGTCTACCTTGAAGTAGTCAGGTATTTCCTAATCTGTATATACCCTCGAGCAGACAGGTATGTCCTATCCTATCCTGTATCTACCCTTGAGTGGACAGGTATGTCCTATCCTGTATATACCCTTGAGTGGACAGGTATGTCCTATTCTATGTCTTCCTTGAAGCAGACAGGTATGTCCTATCCTGTGTCTACCCTTGAGTGGACAGGTATGTCCTATTCTATGTCTTCCTTGAAGCAGACAGGTATGTCCTATCCTGTATCTACCCTTGAGTGGACAGGTATGTCCTATCCTGTATCTACCCTTGAGTGGACAGGTATGTCCTATTCTATGTCTTCCTTGAAGCAGACAGGTATGTCCTATCCTGTATATACCCTTGAGTGGACAGGTATGTCCTATTCTGTATCTACCCTAGAGTAGACAGGTATGTCCTATCCTGTATATACCCTTGAGTGGACAGGTATGTCCTATCCTGTATATACCCTTGAGTGGACAGGTATGTCCTATTCTGTATCTACCCTAGAGTAGACAGGTATGTCCTATCCTGTATATACCCTTGAGTGGACAGGTATGTCCTATCCTGTATATACCCTTGATTGGACAGGTATGTCCTATTCTGTATCTACCCTAGAGTGGACAGGTATGTCCTATCCTGTATATACCCTTGATTGGACAGGTATGTCCTATTCTGTATCTACCCTAGAGTAGACAGGTATGTCCTATCCTGTATATACCCTTGATTGGACAGGTATGTCCTATTCTGTATCTACCCTAGAGTAGACAGGTATGTCCTATCCTGTATATACCCTTGATTGGACAGGTATGTCCTATTCTGTATCTACCCTAGAGTAGACAGGTATGTCCTATCCTGTATATACCCTTGAGTGGACAGGTATGTCCTATCCTGTATATACCCTTGAGTGGACTGGTATGTCCTATTCTATGTCTTCCTTGAAGCAGACAGGTATGTCCTATCCTGTATCTACCCTTGAGTGGACAGGTATGTCCTATCCTGTATATACCCTTGAGTGGACAGGTATGTCCTATCCTGTATATACCCTTGAGTGGACAGGTATGTCCTATCCTGTATATACCCTTGAGTGGACAGGTATGTCCTATTCTATGTCTTCCTTGAAGCAGACAGGTATGTCCTATCCTGTGTCTACTTTAAAGTAGACAGATATGTCTTATCCTGTGTCTACCTTAAAGTAGACTGGTATGTCCTACCCTGTGGGTACCTTGAAGTATACAGGTATGTCCTATCCTGTGTCTACCTTGAAGTAGACAGGTATGTCCTACCCTGTGGGTACCTTGAAGTATACAGGTATGTCCTATCCTGTGTCTACCTTGAAGTAGACAGGTATGTCCTACCCTGTGGGTACCTGAAGGAGACAGGTATGTCCTATCCTGTGGGTACCTTGAAGTAGACAGGTATGTCCTATCCTGTGGGTACCTGAAGGAGACAGGTATGTCCTATCCTGTGGGTACCTTGAAGTAGACAGGTATTTCCTACCCTGTGGGTACCTGAAGGAGACAGGTATGTCCTATCCTGTGGGTACCTTGAAGTAGACAGGTATGTCCTACCCTGTGGGTACCTTGAAGTATACAGGTATGTCCTATCCTGTGTCTACCTTGAAGTAGACAGGTATGTCCTACCCTGTGGGTACCTTGAAGTATACAGGTATGTCCTATCCTGTGTCTACCTTGAAGTAGACAGGTATGTCCTACCCTGTGGGTACCTGAAGGAGACAGGTATGTCCTATCCTGTGTCTACCTTGAAGTAGACAGGTATGTCCTACCCTGTGGGTACCTTGAAGTATACAGGTATGTCCAATCCTGTGGGTACCTTGAAGTAGACAGGTATGTCCTACCCTGTGGGTACCTGAAGGAGACAGGTATGTCCTATCCTGTGGGTACCTTGAAGTAGACAGGTATGTCCTACCCTGTGGGTACCTAAAGGAGACAGGTATGTCCTATCCTGTGGGTACCTTGAAGTATACAGGTATGTCCTACCCTGTGGGTACCTGAAGGAGACAGGTATGTCCTACCCTGTGGGTACCTGAAGTATACAGGTATGTCCTATCCTGTGTCTACCTTGAAGTAGACAGGTATGTCCTACCCTGTGGGTACCTGAAGGAGACAGGTATGTCCTATCCTGTGGGTACCTTGAAGTAGACAGGTATGTCCAATCCTGTGGGTACCTTGAAGTAGACAGGTATGTCCTATCCAGTGGGTACCTTGAAGTAGACAGGTATGTCTTATCCTGTGGGTACCTTGAAGTAGACAGGTATGTCCTACCCAGTGGGTACCTTGAAGTAGACAGGTATGTCTTATCCTGTGGGTACCTTGAAGTAGACAGGTATGTCCTACCCTGTGGGTACCTTGAAGTATACAGGTATGTCCTATCCTGTGGGTACCTTGAAGTAGACAGGTATGTCTTATCCTGTGGGTACCTTGAAGTAGACAGGTATGTCCTATCCTGTGGGTACCTTGAAGTATACAGGTATGTCCTATCCTGTGGGTACCTTGAAGTAGACAGGTATGTCTTATCCTGTGGGTACCTTGAAGTAGACAGGTATGTCCTATCCTGTGGGTACCTTGAAGTAGACAGGTATGTCCTATCCTGTGGGTACCTTGAAGTAGACAGGTATGTCCTATCCTGTGGGTACCTTGAAGTATACAGGTATGTCCTATCCTGTGGGTACCTTGAAGTATACAGGTATGTCCTATCCTGTGGGTACCTTGAAGTAGACAGGTATGTCCTACCCTGTGGGTACCTGAAGGAGACAGGTATGTCTTATCCTGTGGGTACCTTGAAGTAGACAGGTATGTCCTACCCTGTGGGTACCTTGAAGTAGACAGATATGTCCTATCCAGTGTCACAGCAGTGTGCAGGTGGAGACAACACTCCTGGATATTTGAATTGCTCTGATAAAAATTGTTTTCAAAAAAAGTTCCCCCACCTTGATGAACCAGTATAATCATTTCACAAAGGTATCCAGTAGAGTATGTCTGGGAGCATCCATCAATTACATCAATAGTTTTGTTCATTTATTGTTTTGATTTGATGATTGAATTGTAAAATCTTCAAATTATTTTCTCATTAAGTTCATCAGGTCTAGGACAATTATAAATCTATGCAGATGGTTTAAAAGGACATAGATTCTCTAATATCCATACTTTAGCTGAAGGGCAATTAAACTTTCGTTTTGCTATTTGACAGATTTTCTTTTTCAGAAACAGAGGGTATGCCAATGTATGTGTTGAGTATGGAGCTGAGAGGGAGATTTCCCTCCATTTGGACAACCATTGATAATGATGGCAAACTGGTATGGTGTGTGTTTTTAAAATACACATCTTGTATTTCTAGTTCATACAACATTAAAAATAAATAGCTCATTTATTTAAAACCAGTTTAAACAAATTATTTTCGAAAGATGGCTTAGTAATATTTAATTTTTAAACACACAGTAGGAAATAAGGGAAGCTACTGTACTGTTGTTGAATTTCAAATAATTATAATCTTTTAATTGTCAAAATATATTCCTGCTCACCCAAGATCAGTATTGAGCGTATAGGGTTGGAGGAGCGTCAACGTTTCGAGGAGGCAGAGAAGGCGTTACAATGGAAACAAGAGGAGCAACTCGTACTCAAAATGCTTGGCTTTACACGAGTCTTCCGGGTCATGAAGCAATGCAAGAAGGTATGACTTACTATCATCATTTACAGTATACAGTATTGATGAGTTAAAATAAGGGATGCAAACGAATATTCGATCAAACGTTAGGTATTCGAATGTCAAAATCGGTATTCGAATATTCGATTTTTTGATGTTGAATAAATAGAATAATACATATTTTGCGTACAACTTATTTTTACAGCATTGACCCATAACGCCAGAGGTGTGAAATAGGATGACAATACACTAAACACGTGTCATATGTCATTAAGGGACTTACCGTCTGGTACAATTAAAAGTTCCTGTAATTTTACAATAACTGGCTAAAAGACAAGAGACATCCAAAATTTCAATTATTTTCAGTAAATTTAAATGCCTTTGCCAATTAAGGATTTAAAGAATCGGCCTTCTCACCAATGTGTTGTCTTGACTGCAAATTAAGCTGTGTAACATTGCTGAAATCGCCGTGATGATATGAATGACATGTGCTACAGTAATGTAGTTACATGTATGTGCTTTATACTGTTTTCCATGTTTTTCGATATAATCTTCATGCTTTGAAATGAAACTGTATATTACAGCGGTTTACGATATATTTATTTTTCTCTATTGATGTACAGTGAGACAAAATGTGTGGCTGCTCTATCTATGGAAAGACCTTCCATAGACGCATAACATCATTTGACCAGGAATCCATCTTATTTCACATTGTGTATAAATATGAAAGCAGTGGAATTGAAATTATTCGATTTTGGTAATTGTTTATTCATAATGTATTGCGTTTTTTCTTTCTGAAAATATGAAAATTCAGAGGATCATTTGGGGAAAACCAGGGTCTGCCGAGCGTACTTGCTATGGCAAAGTAGGGTTAAAATACCCCGGTTATTACTTTAGTGAATTATAATAATAGTTTACTTCAACTTCTAAAAGACGTATTTTGATAATCGAATATTCGAATATTCAATAGAAAGAATTACCGAATATTCGAATATTCATTTTGCCATTCGATTGCATCCCTACCCGGTAGTTAAAATTGAGATTTCATTTCGATTTTCTTGCTAGCAAAGATTTGCACTGCATCAAAGTTCTGAACAGTAAACCTTTCAAACTTATTTGAAATTTGTAATTGTAATGGAAGTTAATGACTTAATCAAGTAATTTTGTGAAACTGGGCCCAGGCTTAAAAAATAATAATCATTGTCTTTAAAGAATGAACCTATTTACAGCCTCTGCTGGGTCACAACATGTTGATGGACCTGATGCTGATGTATGACAAATTCCACCGCCCACTACCCGTGTCGTATTCTGAGTTCAAGGCAACCCTACATGCCTTCTTTCCCTGGATATACGACACTAAACATGTTGCTCTTAGGCTCAGAGGGGTATGCCAAAGATGCTTTATTGATTTTCCAGTTATATCTATTTTACATTGAATTTTCATGTAATATAGTAATTGTATCATCCATCTGTCCATGTGCTCTGTTGTTTGCTTTTTTATCTCCAGGCTCTATCTTTCTTATGCATGGGATGAACTGGCACAAATTTACCCCACACTACAGGCACCCAATATAGTTTGATGTGAAAATATTTTTTTTTAATTTTTATACATTTTCATGTTTGACTCATTTGAACCTAATGATCAAAACAAACAAAAAGCATATGATTAAGGTACATAAAATAATAGTAGTGATATTTTGCGGCTTTTTAACTGGGGATTTATGGCCATATAGCTATTAATTAAAAAAAACACCATTTATAAAGATTAATATATTATTATCTGTACCTAAATTATATGCTTGTTTTTGTTTTTATTTGGTGAATATACAATCATATTACATATGGTCATGTCCTTCTTGTAGTTTTCTCACACATTGGAGTAATTTTACATAACTATAAGCAAATGTTCAGCACATGAAGATGATATGTCTGACACAAGTCCCAAGTTCCTACCTTAAAGGTCAAGATCTTACTTGCAGGTTATATGAGAAAATTCAGCTAGTACATTACATATGATTGAGTCCGTGCTGTAACTTCCTCATGCAAATTTGGTACAAATTTTTAATAACTAGGCACAAATATTCAACACATAGAGACATTGTGTCAGCTCCAGCCTCTAGATCAATATTGTACTTTGTGGCTATTGAGTATTCATTGAAATTTTGCAATTACATTTCAGGTGCTAGGGACTTCGGTTCATTCCTTCAGGGGCATTTGTCACTTATGATTGAATGCTCTTTTTTAATCAGTCTGATTTACAGGAAATATGCCATCAAAAAAGTTAGTTTTAAATTAAAACTAACTTTTTTGATGGCATATTTCCTGTAAAACTTTTAATAAACAATGATACATGCTTCTTTTCTGAGTTGCCTTAAAGAGCTCTATTATTTTGGAATAATTTTATAATACTAAGTAAACATTTGTTGATTTCATTCAAGAAACTGGAGGAGTCGGGATTGTTGCAGAACACCAGTCTGTCGGAACTGTATACGGATATTGAAAGGTATGGAAAGTTTACTTCAAGAACATGATGAATTTATTAGATTTTCTTGAATGATAACACAAAATCATTTGAATTTATACTGCACTTTATCATCTTCCAACAGTAACGCAGTGTAAATGCATGTATGTGGAATTTCTTAAAGTTTGTGGACAAGTTCATTTTGCAAATTAATAATGTAAACAATATATTAAGATATTTAAAGCTGCACTCTCACAGATATACCGTTTTTTACAACTTTTTTATTTTTATGCCCCCGAAGGTGGGCATATTAAAATCGCACCGTCCGTCCGTCCGTCCATCCATCCGGCTCTGTAACTTTCCCTTGTATGGACGGATTTTAAAATAACTTGCCACATGTGTTCCACATACCAAGACGAGGTGTGGCGTGCAAGACTCGTGTCCCTTCCTCAAAGGTCAAGGTCACACTTAGTGTTTATTCACAATAGAGTGCTGCATATAAGGACATAGAGTACAGGTTGTCGTGTCCGGGCTGTAACTTTCCCTTGTATGGACAGATTTTAAAATAACTTGCCACATGTGTTCCACATACCAAGACGACGTGTCGCGTGCAAGACCCGTGTCCCTACCTCAAAGGTCAAGGTCACACTTAGTGTTTATTCACAATGGAGTGCTGCATATAAGGACATAGAGTATAGGTTGTCGTGTCCGGGCTGTAACTTTCTCTTGTATGGACAGATTTTAAAATAACTTGCCACATGTGTTCCACATACCAAGACGACGTGTCGTGTGCAAGACCCGTGTCCCTACCTTAAAGGTCAAGGTCACACTTAGTGTTTATTTACAATGGAGTGCTGCATATAAGGACATAGAGTATAGGTTGTCGTGTCCGGGCTGTAACTTTCCCTTGTATTGACAGATTTTAAAATAACTTGCCACATGTGTTCCACATACCAAGACGATGTGTCGCCTGCAAGACCCGTGTCCCTACCTCAAAGGTCAAGGTCACACTTAGTGTTTATTCACAATGGAGTGCTGCATATAACGACATAGAGTATAGGTTGTCGTGTCCGGGCTGTAACTTTCCCTTGTATGGACTGTTTTTAAAATAACTTGCCACATGTGTTCCACATACCAAGACGACGTGTCGCGTGCAAGACCCGTGTCCCTACCTCAAAGGTCAAGGTCACACTTAGTGTTTATTCACAATGGAGTGCTGCATATAAGGACATAGAGTATAGGTTGTCGTGTCCGGGCTGTAACTTTCTCTTGTATGGACAGATTTTAAAAAAAACTTGCCACATGTGTTACACATACCAAGACGACGTGTCGCCTGCAAGACCCGTGTCCCTACCTCAAAGGTCAAGGTCACACTTAGTGTTTATTCGCAATGGAGTGCTGCATATAAGGACATAGAGTATAGGTTGTCGTGTCCGGGCTGTTACTTTCCCTTGTATGGACAGATTTTAAAATCACTTGCTACATGTGTTCCACATACGAAGACAACGTGTTGTGTGCAAGACCCATGTCCCTACCTCTAAGGTGAAAGATACACTAAGTGTTTATTCACAAGGAAATTCTGAATATAAGGACATAACAGTGTAGGTTTTCAAGTATGGGTGGTATTTTTTTATGTTCAGAGGCAATTTAAAATAACTTGCCATATGTATTTGACACGTAAAGGCAAGATAAACTTTTCATGTACTGACCTTGTTCGTAGGTCCATGTCACATTCGGGGGCATTTGTCACATACTGTGACAGCTCTTGTTGTCTTATAAAGTGCAATTTTTTGCGTAAATAACTGCAAGCCAATGATAGAAGATTGCTGACAAAAAATCAGATCCTAGATTTTCATATTTCCGATCAAAAATTAATGTTTTATGGCTTAAATCGTTTCGAACAGTTTATGAAAAATGCATAAAACATTAATTTTTAAACTTAAATATAAAATTCCGCAATCTAATGTTTTGTCAACAGTCTTATATAACTGGTTTCCATACCGGTATATTTTCACAACAATTGGCTTGTTCCAAGACAAAATATAAAAAAGTTGTCAAAACGTTCAACCTGTGAGAGTGCAGCTTTAACTTGCAATTCAATACATTGGGAACAAATATTGAAGATTTCATTCACAAATAATGATGGGAAAAGTTTTCTATGTACAATTATTAGCAACCCTTCGTTAAGGCACCGAGAACTTTTACATGCCAAGGACGTCGTGAAATAAAACAAAGCTTTTTTTCCAAAGACTGTTATCTGTCCATATTTCTGCTATACAATGGTGTGTTTTTCATTCTTTTTTATTTTGAATATATAAATATCACTAAATTGTCATATAGACCTACTATTTAGATGTTTTCTTTCTCTTTTTTTCCTCATTTTTCATTATGTAAGTTAAAATGTGGTTTAGCAATGATCATAAAACCCCTCAATACACATTTGTAAACAGTGTCAAGGACAAAAACCTTTGTTTCTATAATGGACAAATTGTATACCTTATGTTGATAAAACATAGGAACATTAAATAAGTTATTAAATATAAAAAACTTTTAAATATAAAAAACTTTTTTGGTTTATGTTACGAAACCCCCAAAGACATGGCTTCGCTTCTTGCATAATGTCAGTTTCACAAGTTTTAATGTTGCTATTTCCACCATTGATTTTCCAAATCAAATACAAAATGATTCTTATTGATCAAAATCTTGACCAAAGTATGTAGTCTCTGACCTATGGCTTGTATTTCCAGTGAGAAAGGTCGAGACTTGGTCATACATCCCCCAGCTGTAGTTCATGCTGAAGGGTTTGACAGATATCGTAAGTCATTTCTGTGTATTTCTGTTGACTTGTATCAATTAAGTATTAAGCTTCATGACACACCTTTGGAGAGAACTTTGGGTAAAATCAGAAGCTCTTTCATATTTTTTTTTTACAATTTATAATATCTTAAAAAAGTATTTGGTGTACTCTAAAACACAGAAATTACAGCTACAACCTGTGTAGTTATTATGTTGGATACTTAATTAACTTACTCATGGAGAGCTTTTGTCTTGACTGTTGTCTTATTCAGTCCTGTATATATTTTACCTGTAGACACTCAAGCAGCCACATTGCTACCAAATCTTCATGAAACTTGTTTCAATTTTTTGTGTTTAAAGAATCTATGCCAATTAACTTTTATGTTATAACATGTTTTTGCATAGTGACATGACCATGAAGTAAAATGCACTATGTATTTAATTATTTGTCTTAATCACTGGCCATAGTCTACAGGTCAATTTTTCATTCACAGGCGATGGTTTCCTACCTCATGAAGCTGGTTTTGATGCTTATATGTGTGGTTTTGGTAAGATGTTATAAACTTTAACAATAAAACACATCTTGATTCATTCACTAAGTTATTCTGCTTAAATATACACTGAAAATTTGATATAGTCATTAATGTGGCTGTAGTCTATTTCTTTAACATGACTGTACTTTAGCAGTTATAAATCCATGTCAGTTGAAATTTTTAAGGATACTGTATTTGTAAGCCCATGTCCAGTTGACAATCATAAGGAGATTGATAAATAAGCTGGTGTGTTCATTGACATTGGAAAGGCATTTTATACAGTAAGTTCTTGTCCATTTAACATTTTTCAAAGCAAAAGCTGTAACCCTAGACCAGACAATTTAAACTTTTGATAATTTTAAAACTAATAACTAAACAAATGAATTTGGATTTTTCCACAATTTCATGATTTTATTGTTTTACAGTGTTCCTGAGATATGCACACATCATAACCTTCATGGATGTTAAGTATGTGAATTGACTTGTAAAGACTGTTCTTATGAAATATATCTTCATCTTTATCTAAAAAAAACCACATTTTCTTGTTTTCTTGTTCTTTTTTACCCCCCTGAAAATTGGCATAATGTTATGGTAAATATCCCTTCCGTGAGCGTATGTAGGTCCATGTTGAGTTGAATGTTAAAGTCTGTTGTCCCATTGTCTCCTCAACGAAATAGGCCATTGGCTTCAGACTTTCAGCAACTATTTTTGGCTCCATAATAAGCAGAGCATGTCCAGAAGTAAACATAACTGGAAACAATATTTCTACGGCTTTATGGCTCAAGAAAGTTTGCCTCAACTATATGTATAAAAATATTTCCTTCAAATTTTAAAAACTACATAGTTAAAACACTTCTTTTGCACCCTGTCACTAAGCTGAGAGTGTTCTGCAAGATGCAATGAACATTAAACTTAACTTTTATGGCCCTTTCGGAACAAACAGTGTTCAAGTTTGAATGGCTATTTAAGCATTTAGAAATTATATGGATGGCAATCTTGTGTTACAAGATCTGTTTGGAAGCATTTTTTCTACTCTTTAAAAATGAATGTATATGAATGAACTGAAATGCTTTCCATACACACTTGACTTTGTACTAAATTGCCCTCATGTGCGTTGTAGATCCTCCGATGTGATACCGTGCATGTTCCGGCGTTACCTCCAGGCGATGGAAGACTACTGCAACAGAATCAACATCATACGAGCCAGAGTCAACAATATAGTAAGTTTCTATAGCATTTGAATATCTCACAAATTTCTATGAATCAATATGTTTTACCAATTTAATTAATAATATTTCTTTTTTTAGCCAATAATAGTTGAGGATTTCCCAACATCAACTTTTGTAATGATCGCTTGTGTTGATGGAGTTGAGATTACCTTGATAGTAGGATGACCTTATTTGCATTTAAGGTATCTGAAACACAAACACTGGAATTTTGAAAGCCTTTTGAGTTCTAATACCATATTATTTTTGAATCATTTCAAAGGGGTTTTGGTGTAGGAAAAAACTGAAGAAGTTAGACATTAAGTAGTGTTATAAACAATTTTTTTTGTCCTTGAAAAAAAAGAAGTCTTCACTTTTGATTTCAGTTGAAACAAAATTACAAAGTACAATAGCTTTAAATATATACAAAATACTTCTGGTCATTTAGTTAACATTTTGGTAATCGGCAAGAAGAACTCTTTCGAAAGATGCTTAAAATTACATGGGGTCACAACTTGCATCAACATTTAACATAATCGTAAACATAACTTGCTTATATGTGGGTCAGATTCCTTAATCTCAAAAACTAAATGTTGTTACATAATCATATGATATAAGCCGTTACATTATTATACAACCTGTAGCTGTCTTTACAAAATACTGAATGGACAACATTAAGATTTTTTTTATAAAAGAGGTCATTGTCTTATTTATGGTTTCAATAATTTTTCAAATAAATAATTTGTATTAGAATCTAGATGGGGCTGACTACAAATCTCAAAAGCCAGAGTTCTTGTTTGTGAAGAGCAGATTTATGAAGAAAAGACTCAATATTGATCAGGTGAGAATAGCATGGGTTTGTAAAGTATGGTGGCCGTATTTGCATATAAGTGTCCTCAAATGATTAATAATATCAAAATATGAAACTTCTTTGAAAATAGTTTCCACTTTTATAACATCATTTAGGAATGTTACCTACACACTTGTACATTATGTAATCATTTAAAACAATGTAAAAAAAATCTGTCAATATGATGTTTATTGACAAATATTAAAATTGATAATGTTTATGGTTGCAGCTGGCAAAGTGGTTTTCTCCGTATGGCAATGTAGACTTAAAACTGTATGGCAAGAACCAAGCACTGGCAGCCACCAACAGTTTCAAATGGTAAATTAACATCATTCCTTGATAACTCACCCTACAAAACAAAAACAAAATAGTAAAAAAAAAAAGTAATCTGTACTAATTATAATTTATATATGTTACAATATATGATTTGCAAAGTTTGGACAGTCGGATTTAAACATATGCAAATTCATTGACATTTAATGGCAAATTGTCAAAATGTCTACTTGTACATTAATACATGCCTGTGTATGTTAGGCCAAAAAAATGAAATAGTTTGGTTAAGGTTACATACTTTAAAAACTAGGTAGGGTAGGTAGGCTTTTTCTATTAGGCTTTATATAAGAACATAATTGTCATCATTGGAGAATGAGGTTAAAGCAATTTTCTAAATAAAGCTTTAAAGGTTTTAAATCACGTATTGAAACATAAAAAATAAATAATTATTAGGGTATTTCGATGAGTCGGGTTACCCAAACCAAATATATTTTGTAAGGCCTTATCCTTTTGCTTACCGTATGTTTTTTTTTTTCAAGTTCCAAGGACATTCTGAAGGCCTTTAAACAGCACAACAGCATCTTTGTGACCAAGTACAGTGTGTGGAGACATTCACCTGTGGTCCGTGGAATACTTTGGTATGTTTTGTGTGACAAGAAAAATGGAATGTCCAATTTTCTCCTTATCTGTATAAGTAAAATAACGCTTTTATCTCTGCCAAAATTGCTTATATTTACAGCGCTGTAATGTAAACTTGGTGTACAATATATGTGCATGTAAAGCAGCTACATAAACAGTAGAAAAATTAATTAGCTGGCCTGGGGGAGGGAGAAAGGGGTAAGAAAACAATGATATAAGTATTGTCATAGCCTTTGGTGTTTTTGGCTGGATCATGCAAAAGTTAGGCCTTTTAGTGATTTGGTCTGGGTCATGCAAAACTTAGGCCTTAGCCAGGCTTATTTCACATTTTTTTTAGCATGTAACTAGTAAAATGCTATCAATGCCCAGGGTGTAACAATGACTATAATAAGTAATAATATTATTATGGAAAATAAATAACTGTTGAGTTGTGCCCCTCAACCAGCTGGAAAATATAGATGAAAGTTTGCATTGGCTATTAAAAAGTGTGCTCGTTTGTATATGTTGAAATTATATCATCTGTTTTAATTGCATTTTTCAGGTCAGGGGTGTTGATCTCTGGAGGACTGTGTATATGGGCATTACTGGGCACAACAGACAACAAAAAGCCTTGAGGTCTGGCAGATTTTCGAAACCGTGCTTTATACAATGTATATGTACCGGTACCTGTTGTACATGTGTATGAGGGCTTTCAGGATTGGTCTAGTTTACTAGAATCCACGTGAATGTTTAAAGCAGACAGTCAACCAAATATTTGGTGATAACAATATTCTTTTTGATTGAGATAAGCCAAATTCTGCAGTGTATTGCAGTGTATCAATACAACGTAATATTGTGTTCTCTCACTATCTGCTTGAGAAAAGGTACTTGTGTATAGAATGCTATTCTCAACAATTTAGTGTCAGTAAAGCATTTTTACTCATTTCAAACTGAAATTCATCGTGAAAAAAGATGATGAAATTGAATAATATGTAACAGTATAATTTTACATTTCCAATACATGTAGTCATTATCAATTACAGACACGTACCTGTGTATGTCAAAACAACTTTGTTAACTTATCATGTGTATAGATATGCACTTTTGGTTTTACATACAATGTCATGTAATGTATTCTTTTTTGTTAATGTTCTTTTGGTGTTAACCTTTTTTTTAAATGATGAACAAAACCGTGATGTAGTAAAACAGATAAAACTTTTGTTCCTCTGCTTTATTGTGGATAGGTTTGAAGCTTGTGTGTGTTTTGAAGAAAGGGCAACAGTATTGTCATAGCTTTTGTGTTAACATCAACTTGCTACATTGTTTAATTGCCATAAAACCTTTATATTATTTACATCAAATTTAGCATTAATGTTTCAATTTAAAGCTGCACTCTCACAGATTTACCATTTTTACACCTTTTTTTTTTTTTTGGAAAGAGCAAACTTTTGCGTAAATATCTGTAAACCATTGATTTAAGGCTGCTGACAAAAATTCAAATCGTTGATTTTTATAATTCCGTTCGAAAATTAATGTTTTATGGCTTAAACTGTTTATAACAGTTTATGAAAAATGCTTAAAAATCAATGTTTGAACTTAAATATAAAAATCTGTCATCTAATTTTTTGTCAGCTGTCTTATCTTACTGGTTGCCATGGATTTTTGCAAAAATTGGCTAGTTCCAAGACAAAAAATAAAAAAGTTGTCAAAACGTTCAATCTGTGAGAGTGCAGCTTTAAAATGGGATACATGCATGTAGCAAATGCCATAACTCTGTTTAACATATTGGTCAAGTTCTATTGGAAAATATGGACGAAGGTTGGCACCTGCCAGTGCGGGGTCTTTGATTAAATCAAGCATCATCAGTGTTGTAGGGAAGTCCAGAGAACATGAACATGTATCTTTTAAACGAAGAAAATAGGTCGAACAGTCTTGGTTAATGTCATATCAAAATGTGTTTGCAAAACCACTAATATGTCTAATTCCGAAATTTGGCATAAAAAATGGTCAAGGTCATGCAAGGTTAGAAATACAATTTTTTCGCAAGACTGTAGACATATTAAGAATTTCATTGCTGTTGTTTTAAAAACAAGAAAGGAAGTCAGAGGTCATGATCATAATGGAATGTGTTTGCAAAACTGAACTTAATGCATACATTTCATTGCTATCACTTCCAAAATAAGGTCATCCAGGGACACTATCAATTTGGTTTGCGCAAAAATATGTCATTGGAAAAATATGTTTTCGAGACAATTAAATTAAATTTACCTTCCTCTAAAGCCTTTTAGAAAATTGTGCTTAATTCTATCAGCTTTGATGACTTTCAGACAATAAGAGAATAGAATTAATATTATTAATTTCTTCCTTCCAAAATAGTAATATTTCTTTTCCTTTGATAATTACTACAAAGTAATTGATCACTTGTTGTAAAAGTTTCCTTTTGGCATTTCACCCTTGTGGATTTGTACAATTAGTTACACTCACATACTGTGGTTTCACTTTGTCATTATTGCCTGATGTAAAATTTCTAAAAAAATAAAAAAAAAAAAAATTTTTAATTCCGGGGGATTTTTATCTCCCGCCGGGAGACCGGGGGATGGATCGAAATTTCGGGTGATTCCCCCCCCCCGCCGGGGGATATGGCATGTATGTGGAAGACAAATTTTAAAATGGTGAGTGAAGTGTAACTGGGTTTTTATATATGTATAGAGCAGCACGTATTCTGTCTCACTTTTCAGCTAGCTTTTATATTGATGCCTGCAGATTGAGAGGTCATTGGTACAACACCACCAGATGCGTCACGATTTGTGAAGTATTGTTATATTGATAAGATAAAAGCAAAGACATACTAGAAATAAACGCCATGCCATGCTTAAATAAAATAGCATACATGTTGAAAAAAATAATATCAAATTATTTTGCCTCAGTTTCTCGAAATTAAGTACATTATTTAATTCTGTGTATATTGCCAATGGAAAGGAAACATATTCTGCATCTTTCATATTTTGGTAATGTTCATTGCTTCCTAATATTTTAACCAAATTGTGTGTGTTAACATCCTATAAATATAAGGTCATTGAATTAAAAAAACAAAACTTAAGTACACTTTTTCAAATCTTGAACAATCATGTTTGAATTTTTACCAAAAATCTGTATCAATATGCCCAATATGTACAATTTCGGACTAGAAACTGTAGAAAGTTATTGCATAAGTATCTCCAAAGACCCCTTGCCGACAATTTAATTTCGAGTTCAGTGGGAGGTGACCCGGAGGGGTGCAAGTCAAGTTACGCCCACTTTATCACCAAATCCTGGATAGGAAGAGGTAAAATGAGTTGAGTAATTACAGAAGTATTTTCGAGAAGCAAAGCCAAAGGCCTGGTGTTCGTATATAACGCAAAATTTCTTTAAAATGTTAACTTGACATTTGTTGCGGGTTCATGTAAAGGGAAGTTAATGCGTAAGAGTTTTTAAAAGCGATGGGTTTTGAAAACTGTTGTGTGCTACATATAAACAGGAAACACGTGAAATGAGGTAAACAAAGTTATGTCAAACATTATCTGGGCTTTATCCTATTTGACAAGAGGGAAAATATAATACATAGTTTGTATCAAAACACATTCTGTTGATTTGTCTAAAATATTTTACATTTTATATGAAGACTGTGGTAAAACTACATTTGTTTTTGTCAAGCATATCAGTATTTCGGATGGAAAGTTCGGACATTGAGATCATCAGAAGTCGTTTCGGTGTTTAACTTTTACTGTGTCGGATCGAAAACGGGTTGAAGCCATGCTCGATAACTATGACTATCAACTTCCATTCCATTCGGTTTTCCTGCGCTGTCATTTTAGGCACTTACTAAAATGCATGTTGCTTTTTTTTATAAACTTGTAAAGTTTTATGATTTAGTAAACGATTTTCTTTCAACTTCTACATGATTTTTTCATCTTTCTATATTCCTTAATGTCAAACCCTTTAAAATGATGTTGATTTTGAGATATTTGCTGAAGCCTACTTAAAAGAAACAAGACACCTGATTAGTCTAAAATTATAGACATGATATACGGGATTCTTCCACTCCCTAAAGTCTAAACGGGTTTGTGCAAAAACCTGGGGTGTTTTGAAAAATATTGAAATTGTATTAAGTGAAGTATTTTATGGTTTAAATTGATCATAAAGGTTTATATTCATATTTGATCATGTAAGTGAAAAGTTATTTTGCACAAAACAAGCATTTAATGTATTAAAACACATTATTTACCTTTCCAACAAAATGAAATTTGACTGACACAAACAACAATTATGCCAAGTGGAACAACTCGACCCAATCGTTATAACTCGGCCACCTCAGACAAGCTTCGAGATAGACCTCGTAAATACTATCGTAACCACTCGGCCAAGGCAAAAATGTTCCGATTGATTAAAAATTGTGTCCTGAAGCCTTGCAGGTGCCCTTCATGTATATATCGCTATGTTTTGACAGCAAGAAATGAAAAAAAAAACACGTCAAACTCATAATTATTCGTAGGATATGACATTTTTATGTATCGAACTGATATAAAATAACATAATCTGGTTATATTTCTTGTTTTTATGATATATTTTTTAGATGTTAAATGCTTTAACCCGGAATCCCGACGGAATAACTACCCACTTTTGATACTAAACAATTTGTACGTGAAGGATTTGCCATATCAAAAAACGTAAAAAAATTCCGTAAATGTACAATTATTTGGACTAGACACCTGATATGGTCCAAAAATTGGCAAATACAGGGTTCGAATTTAGACTCGCATACTCGCAAAATGCGAGCGACATTTACAAATTGCGAGTAACTTTTATTCAAGCTTGCAAAATTCTGCGAGTTGCCTTTTCTAGACCACAAAATGTTAAAAGGAGAGTGGAATGAACATGAACTTAATTTCGCTACATAGTCTAGTGTAAACAGCCTATAAGTGGCATGTTTACACTACCAGTATAAAGAAGACAGTACGGAGTCACGCTCTAGTAAGTTTTCAAAAAAAGAACAAATACGGAAAAGGCGGAGATTTATCTCGTATCTTTCCGGGATGCTCCGAGGCGTGCATAATACAAAGTGAATACAAATGACATAATCACCGAGCTCAATCATTGGCTAAATTTAGCGCTTTCTCGCACAATATGAAAACCCCATCAACCTTTGAATATATTTCCGCCCAACTGTCAAAGTGAATAGACTTTGTCGATCGATATATTTCATGGTCCAAAGCATCCACGCTACTTTTACTGTTACTTTTATTTATTTGAAATTTATAATGTTATTGTTTTTAATACTTGTAGACTTAATTAAATCTGTAGCGTGCTTGCGTAATGGGTATTACCCGATGGCGAGGGTAAATATACAAAGTGAACAATGTCAAATTATTGGACAGCTTTGTTACCAAAAAGTGGCCAGCATCTGATGAGTCTTTCAGTACCCCCCAAAAAGAATAAGCCATCAACAAGTTCTAGTAGCCGAGTTACTCAAGATTGATACTTTTTAATATTCATAATATGTCTTAAGTGTAAATTTCTACTTTAATTAGACAATATTATAAGGGAATAAAGCAAATAATAAAATTGCAAGTTGATTTTTCATTTTGCGAGTGCTCCTCAAAGTTAAATTCGAACCCTGAAATACAGTATTCCCCGCATCAAGCCTAGTATTGTCAATGCAAGCTAGTATGAGGCTGTTAATACATAATTTTACATTATTGAAACAATAAATGCAACAATCATGCTGCTGTCTCAACTGAGTTTCCCCATTAAGAAAAAGCACATAATGGTTTCCCAGTTTAAAATAGCGCAGAATGTGTTTTAACACCTTGCAAGTCATGTTATCGTTTCAGACACTTTACTGTCAATGAGCGTTTACCAGCTCGATATCATTTTCAGCAGAGTTAACATCTTTCAAAAGTTTTCATCCATCATTTTCATCACCAATGTTGATCTGTCAGGCTCTGTGTCTATGTTGTTTCACAGTAGTCTTCCTCTTCATAGCATCTTCAGTTCTTCTGCAAAGCCATGAAGCATGTGAAAGTCACGTGTTGAGTACAGATAAATATACCGACGTTGTTTTTAAACTTACTTGACTTTATTTGGTAAACAATCCTAGCAAATTTAGAATTAGAACAATGCCCAAAAGCTGGGAAAGATACATGTGTCATTCATCAGTAAGTAAGATTCAATGCATTGTACACAATGGTATCAATTTTATGAAGGTTTTGGACAATTTTCTTTGTATTCTTGCAATTTTGACATGTGGTGTCTAGTCCCTTTAAGGGGTTTTATTACACGTGGTATTAGATTTACCAAGAAAATACATGAATGACAGTTACAGAAAAAGCAGAGCATCAACACTGACGATTTTAAACATGATGCTGACAATATATAACTTATATTCATAGTTAAAGCAGCACTTAAATTGTGGAAATAAACAGAGTGCATGTCTATATAAGAACATTCAAACTTGATGTTTAATGAAGTGTTCTTAAAATGGTTACACATATATAAACTGCAAATGCCAAAGAATCTTGTCCAGGCAAAGTTTCTCTACAAAAGTACAGATGCTCAATAAAAGGTAACTGTTTCTCACTGTCTGTTTACATAGAGATCAATGACAAACATGCCATCAACATGTACATAAGTGGTCATTTGGAGTTTATTTTCATGTATTGCATTATGACTAGGATGAAATTCTATTGGACACCATTCTTTGGTAAGTGCTTTTAAGATATGTATAACCAATTTTAAAAATAATGACACAGATTATGAGTTTGAATGTGTCTTGGGAAAAAGGCAATTTTTCTGGTAATGAAATGGACATTTTTTGGAACATCCTATTTTTCAGTAAAACATTTTGCCAATTAAACTTATTATAAAAAAGAATGTTGTCCTAATTAGTGCAACCATACTGTATAGTAAGTTATTTGACTTATATGTAAAACAACACAACATTGATAACCCGAAGTGGACATTTAGGGTTTCCATACATTCTATATTTGAAAAAAGCGCACAGGGATTTTCTTATCCTATCACATAATTGAAAATCAATACAACTCCTAAAGAATAGTGTATAGCATATGGTCATGGAAGATAGTTAACTTTCCTAGGGTTTAACCAGTACTAGAACTCCAAATTTCCCAGTAATGCCCTTAATGCCTATCACCATGTAAGGGAGAACCAATTTATAACGTCTTTGGTATGACACGCCTACTTCCTGCTTTGAAGCAAACGCTCTACCACTAGGCTTTCTTGGCATGCATGCATGTTATCAATTCTGAAAAGAAGAGTTTCTTAAAACCATTTTATAAAATCACTTGAATTCTTTAACCCAACATATAGTTTATTAACAATAACTGCTCATTTCTGAAATTATATTTTAATAGAGGAGTCTAAGATATGGAACACTTGCTAAACAGAAAATGAAGTTGTTCATGACATACACATCCTTTAAATAGTTACCATATATTGAAGAAGTAAGGAAATGACAATCACAATAATTTTCAAATTAAATAAAAAAAAATAATATTTATGTCATTTCCATTTGTTTTAGTTCACAAGGGGATGAAGACAAGGACCAGACTGGTCGCAGACTATTAGCGCAGTTTAAGAGTGAAAATGGTGAAGTGACAGGCAGTGCATTCGATCTGCCAGTGAACATCACAGTTGACAAATTACAGCTCATCTGCAATGCCCTCCTGCAAAAGGTACTTCTAGTCTTCTGTGATTGCCCTCATATCCCCCAAAAAGAAGGAAAAAACTTGTCTTTGTTGATGCATTAATATATACAATTTGCTTTTACAAAATTAATGTCACATATATTTTAGAGCGATACTAATATTTGTTCTTTTAAGGTTATTTTCTGAAACTGTTCATGTATATTATTATATATAAGATGGCAAATATTATTGTATGGCAGGAAGAAAAGGTTCCATATTCCTTCTTTGTGGAAGACAAGGAAATAACCGAAAGCCTTGAGAAGACATTGGATGAGAAGAGACTTGAGAGTTCAGAGGATGTGTTGGACATCGTCTACCAACCACAGGCTGTGTTCCGGGTGAGGGCAGTGACCAGATGTACTAGTTCCATACCAGGCCACGCTGAGGCTGTCATCGCTGCACAGTTTAGTCCTGATGGCAGGTTAGTGAATTTTTGAGTGAGCTGATATTCTGATGCATTGTAACAAACATAATATGCTACATCATTTCATTATTTAGGTGTGGATATATAGAATAGACACAAAAAATACAAGGCTGAATCTCTGGACCATATATTTTGACCTTGACCTTAAGTTGGTGTGAAACAAACATTGGGACGAGTGTCCTGGAGAAATAAATGTATAAATACACTATCTTACAAAAATTAGAACAATGAATGTTTTCAATGAAAAACTGACATGAACCAATGTTTTATTTCAGGTATTTAGCAAGTGGTTCAGGTGATACAACAGTTCGGTTCTGGGATGTGAACACAGAGACCCCTCAGTACACATGTACCACACATAAACACTGGGTGCTGGCTATTGCATGGTCACCAGATGGGAAAAAATTGGCGTCAGGATGTAAAAATAGCCAGGTAATTTGTTGAACCTTGATAAAAAAAAACACATGATATCGACATCAAAGATTTGTTCATATCATTTATTAGCTTCTTTACAGCGTTTTAAAACATTTAAAATTTATTATTGCATTAGACTATATTAAGGATGTATACACATACAGTCAAAATCAATTATACATTTATTAAGAGTACACTAAATGGACAATAATAAAGCATGGTAATTTGGCATTTATTGTCTGATATACAGAGGATTATGTTTCATTAGTATATAAGCTTCCAATAATGGTTCTTTAATTACCAGTAGTGTCATTGATATCTCTGATACACTACAATTTTGAAAACAATTATCATTCACATTTTTTCTATGATAAAAAGTTCTTTTCAACATGTAGGTATGTGTGTGGGAGCCGTCCACAGGGAAACAGATAGGGAAGACCATGGTACAACACAAACAGTGGATCACCTGGTTGGCATGGAAACCACTGCATCTGTGAGATTCATATTCAGCACTAAATCCTTGCAATCCTTTGCTTATTTGTTCCATTGCTATTTAGAGAAATTGTTCAGGTAATTTATAAAGCTTGTGAAATGCATAATTATGATGACCATTATCAGTGTGTCATGGAACTCTTAAAAATGATGGCACATATATCAAGCTAACTTTATTTGTTGAGTTGATTGTTAAGTATATTCCTGAGTATTTGGAACCCTGATCATGTCACGCTCAGATTATTCATGCCTTGTGTTTATTTTCAGAGATCCAGAGTGTAGATATTTAGCCAGTTCATCAAAAGTAAGTGCTTCACACTGATGATTATATTGCATATGATTGTTCGCCTTTATAAAATAGGTTACAGATTTTTAGCTCAAAGAATAAGGAGAGCTCTACTACTCACCCTAGTGTCGGCGTCTAACCTTGGTTAACGTTTAGCATGTAAGCACGTTCAAGTCATTATCTTAGCAAATAAATAATGCAGTGCATTAAAACTTTAGATATGTGTTCTTAACTATTCAACCCACTCATTTAATAAAGTTAGATAACACTAATTTGAAAATAATGCCTTCATTATTTAACTTTGCTGGTTAAGGTTTCGCATGTAAGCACACATAGGTTAATATCTCAGTAACTACTGGATGTATTGCAATGATACTTAATAGAATGGTACTCAACAGTCCAACCTACTTGAATAACCAAGTAAGATAGCTCAATTGTGCATTAAATGCAAATTATGGCCCTTTATTATTCGACTCAGAAATTCTGGTTAAGGTTTTGCATTTAACCACATGTAAGTCAATATCTCCGCAAATACATCATGTATTGCATTGAAACTTTCTACAAGGGCTCCTAACTATCCAACCTTCTTAATTGATAAAGTAAGATAACTCTATATTGCATATAATTTAATTTTGCCTCTATCTTATTTGACTTAGAAATTCTGGTAAAGGTTTTGTACGTAAACACATATAAGTCAATAACTCTGCAATTATCTCATGTATTGCATTGAAACTTTATACAATCATGTATGATAACTCTATCTTGCATATAATGCAAATTTTGCACCTTAATTTTTAACTGGTTATGGTTTTGCATGTAATCTAATTTTATAGTGATCCATGCATGTTTCACCAAAACTTTGCAATCCTTAAATTTAAAGCGGTGGAAAAGTTGAGCACACGTGACAGCTCTTGTTTATAGATGTTTTTTGTGATATTTTTTTCATTAATATTCTATAAATTATATGATTGAATAATTATGAAAATAAAATGGATTAAAAATATGAAATAACTTTTCCCAGGATGCTACAGTGCGTATATGGGATACGACATTATCGCAGTGTATGGTGTGTATATCGGGACACCTACAGAGTGTGACATGCGTGAAATGGGGAGGGACAGACCTGATCTACACTGCATCACAGGACAGAACCGTCAAAGTCTGGAAGGGAGACAATGTGAGTGCATCTGGTGAAACATTCCAGAAACTTGTCTGGTATAGGTGTCAACCTCTCAACCAAGAGGTTCTGGGTTAAAGCCCAACCAGGGTTTGAGTGGTCTAGTGATATAGGTGACTGCCTCTCAACCAAGAGGTTGTGAGTTCAATCCCCACCTGGGTGGGAGTTGGTTTTAGTGGTATAGGTGCCCCACAATTCACCCAAGAGCTTGTGGGTTCTAGCCCCACAAGGGTGAGAGTGGTCTTGTGGTATTAGTACTGCAATATGGTGAAAAATTGTGCAAATCATGGGAAAAGCATGAAACTTTGCAGATAGGTTCTATTTACCATACAGAATTCAAAATGTATGAGACCCCGGAAGTATCAGACAATATGGCCGCCAAAATGCGATAAAGTCGTACGAAGTCTTTGATTTATTTGGTCTGTATAGTATTTTATTTCTTTTTTCCATTTTTTGCACAATTTTAGCTATATTTGCACCAAAGTGCAGGACTATGTAGGTGTCTGCCTCGAGAGGTTATGGGTTTCCGCCACCAGCAAGGTGAGAGTGATCTGGTTGTATATGTATCCACACCTCACCTACGAGATTGTGGTTGAAGCCTCATCCGGATGTAAGTGGTCTTGTGATATAGATGTCTACCTCTCACCCAAGAGGTTGTGGGTTCAAAGCCCACCTGGTTGAGAGTGGTATAGATTTCCACCTTTCACGTAAGATGTTGTGGGTTTACACCAAACAAGGATGAGAGTGGTGTAGTGGCATAGGTGTCCACACCTCATCTTAGAGGTTGTGGGATCAAGCCCCACCAGGTTGAGAGTGGTCTTGTGATATAGGGTTATAAGTAGAATTTTAATATGCTTTCTCTTATGACTTTAGAAATATTGCCAACGTGTTACAGGGCATGCTGTGTAGAACACTGCAGGGCCATGGACACTGGGTGAACATTCTGGCCTTGAGCACAGACTACGTGATGAGAACAGGAGCCTTCGATCCTCGCAAGGCAGAGATTGTGTACAGAGAACAAACACTCTCAGGTAATAACAGGTTTTATTTACACAGTAAAGGGTGATGGTGATTTCTGAAATTGAAGTCTGTGTTGAAGGCGTCACTGCAGTAAAACATTTAGCTGTACTTTCATGTTGCAATTTCATGTACTGGTATTCTGTACCAGTTGGGGTTCAAGATTGTTGTTGTTGTTGTCTGAATGATGATATTATATTTTTTTCTTTAGGACCTGAACTACAACAAAAAGCAAAAGAGAGATATGATGAAGCAGTTGTAAGTAAAATCGTTCAAAGCATTTAAGATTTGCACATGTTGCCATGGTACATGTGAATGAGCTGTAGTCAGTGAAGTGGAATGTAGCCTATGCTGTCATGGTACATGCGTATGTACTGTAGTCAGTGAAGTGGAATGTAGCCTATGCTGTCATGGTACATGCGTATGTACTGTAGTCAGTGAAGTGGAATGTAGCCTATGCTGTCATGGTACATGCGTATGTACTGTAGTCAGTGAAGTGGAATGTAGCCTATGCTGTCATGGTACATGCTTATGTACTGTAGTCAGTGAAGTGGAATGTAGCTTATGCTGTCATGGTACATGCATATGCACTGTAGTCAGTGAAGTGGAATGTAGCCTATGCTGTCATGGTACATGCGTATGTACTGTAGTCAGTGAAGTGTTATGTAGCCTATGCTGTCATGGTACATGCGTATGTACTGTAGTCAGTGAAGTGGAATGTAGCCTATGCTGTCATGGTACATGCGTGTGTACTGTAGTCAGTGAAGTGGAATGTAGCCCATGTTGTCATATGTACTGTAGTCAGTGAAGTGGTATGTAGCCTATGCTGTCATGGTACATGCGTATGTACTGTAGTCGTGAAGTGGAATGTAGCCCATGTTGTCATATGTACTGAAGTCAGTGAAGTGTTATGTAGCCTATGCTGTCATGGTACATGCGTATGTACTGTAGTCAATACATGCGTGTGTACTGTAGTCAGTGAAGTGGAATGTAGCCCATGTTGTCATATGTACTGTAGTCAGTGAAGTGGTATGTAGCCTATGCTGTCATGGTACATGCGTATGTACTGTAGTCAGTGAAGTGGAATGTAGCCCATGTTGTCATATGTACTGAAGTCAGTGAAGTGTTATGTAGCCTATGCTGTCATGGTACATGCGTATGTACTGTAGTCAATGAAGTGGAATGTAGCCTATGCTGTCATGGTACATGTGTATGTACTGTAGTCAGTGAAGTGTTATGTAGCCCATGTTGTCATATGTACTGTAGTCAGTGAAGTGGTATGTAGCCTATGCTGTCATGGTACATGCGTTTGTACTGTAGTCAGTGAAGTGGAATGTAGCCCATGTTGTCATATGTACTGTAGTCAGTGAAGTGTTATGTAGCCTATGCTGTCATGAAACATGCGTATGTACTGTAGTCAGTGAAGTGGAATGTAGCCTATGCTGTCATGGTACATGCGTATGTACTGAAGTCAGTGAAGTGTTATGTAGCCTATGCTGTCATGGTACATGCGTATGTACTGTAGTCAGTGAAGTGGAATGTAGCCTATGCTGTCATGGTACATGCGTATGTACTGTAGTCAGTGAAGTGGAATGTAGCCCATGTTGTCATATGTACTGTAGTCAGTGAAGTGGTATGTAGCCTATGCTGTCATGGTACATGCGTATGTACTGTAGTCAGTGAAGTGAAATGTAGCCTATGCTGTCATGGTACATGCGTATGTACTGAAGTCAGTGAAGTGTTATGTAGCCTATGCTGTCATGGTACATGCGTATGTACTGTAGTCAGTGAAGTGTTATGTAGCCTATGCTGTCATGGTACATGCGTATGTACTGTAGTCAGTGAAGTGGAATGTAGCCTATGCTGTCATGGTACATGTGTATGTACTGTAGTCAGTGAAGTGGAATGTAGCCTATGTTGTCATGGTACATGCGTATGTACTGTAGTCAGTGAAGTGGAATGTAGCCCATGTTGTCATATGTACTGTAGTCAGTGAAGTGGAATGTAGCCTATGCTGTCATGGTACATGCGTATGTACTGAAGTCAGTGAAGTGTTATGTAGCCTATGCTGTCATGGTACATGCGTATGTACTGTAGTCAGTGAAGTGGAATGTAGCCTATGCTGTCATGGTACATGCGTATGTACTGTAGTCAGTGAAGTGGAATGTAGCCCATGTTGTCATATGTACTGTAGTCAGTGAAGTGGTATGTAGCCTATGCTGTCATGGTACATGCGTATGTACTGTAGTCAGTGAAGTGGAATGTAGCCTATGCTGTCATGGTACATGCGTATGTACTGTAGTCAGTGAAGTGTTATGTAGCCTATGCTGTCATGGTACATGCGTATGTACTGTAGTCAGTGAAGTGTTATGTAGCCTATGCTGTCATGGTACATGCGTATGTACTGTAGTCAGTGAAGTGGAATGTAGCCTATGCTGTCATGGTACATGTGTATGTACTGTAGTCAGTGAAGTGGAATGTAGCCTATGTTGTCATGGTACATGCGTATGTACTGTAGTCAGTGAAGTGGAATGTAGCCCATGTTGTCATATGTACTGTAGTCAGTGAAGTGGTATGTAGCCCATCTAGTCATATGTACTGTAGTCAGTGAAGTGGTATGTAGCCCATGTAGTCATATGTACTGTAGTCAGTGAAGTGGAATGAAGCCCATGTTGTCATATGTACTGTAGTCAGTGAAGTGGTATGTAGCCCATGTAGTCATGTGTACTGTAGTCAGTGAAGTGGAATGAAGCCCATGTAGTCATATGTACTGTAGTCAGTGAAGTGGTATGTAGCCCATGTAGTCATATGTACTGTAGTCAGTGAAGTGGAATGAAGCCCATGTTGTCATATGTACTGTAGTCATATGTACTGTAGTCAGTGAAGTGGTATGTAGCCCATGTTGTCATGTTACATGTATAATTTATGTACTGTGTAGTGGAATGCAGCCCATGTTGCCATGTAACTTGTATATGTACTGTAATCTGTATAGTGATATATAGCTCATGCTGAGGTCTAGTTTTATCTTTGGTGTTGTCACCTTTATTTTGATTGCATTAACAATTCTGAGATGATTAAAAACTATAAAAATGGAATACATTCCATGCAACTTTAAGTCTGATGAACATAGTGCATTGTTATACCTTTAACTTAGTCAATAATTGTATTATTCCTTATCACTTTCTTACTCAGAGTATAGGTGGTGAGAAGCTGGTTTCTGGCTCGGATGACTTCACTCTGTACATGTGGACTCCAGAGACAGAGACGAAGCCGTTGGCCCGCCTTACAGGGCACATGCAACTCATCAACGATGTCCGCTTCTCTCCAGACACAAGACTTCTTGCTAGCGCATCATTTGACAAGTCTGTGAAGCTCTGGGATGGTAAAACTGGCAAGTAAGAGAGATTTAGCTTTATCAGAAATCTTGCATTATTTAGGGTAAAAAAAATATAGATTCTGAAATACCATGATATGTATCTTTATCAGCAAACATAACCTCTTCAGGACTTCTAAATGGTTATAGTATGTTAATGTCTATATTATAGCATCCATTAATCTATATGAACAAACACTATGGCATGCTAATGCCTGCACATCCAAACCCTAATCTGCATATAAGGCTAACCTTCATTTCTTCTTGATCAATGTAGTTGGAATGATAATAAACAAACTTGTAATATAACGTTTATTTAGCGCGAAAGGTAATCAATATTTCTCACTACATCATTCACATTTCTGCCAGATTCATCACCACCCTACGAGGCCATGTGAGTCGTGTGTACCAGGTTTCCTGGTCTGCAGACAGTCGCCTGCTTTGTAGCGGGAGTTCTGACTCCACACTCAAGGTCTGGGACTTGAAGACAAAAAAACTCCTGCACGACCTCCCAGGGCACGCAGATGAGGTGGGTTTTTAAGTTTGTATTCCTTAATGCAATTATCGTGGAATACACCATTAACATGATGTGTGTTCACTAAGTGGTCAACATATGAACAGTAGGTGGTCAATAAATTTCCTAATTTATAGAAAATAAATTCCTCACACGTGAGTGAAATATTTAAAAAATGACATACACTTATTATTTAAAGGGAAATCACTTTAACTCTTATTTCAAGAGTTTTAAATCTGTAAAAATATTTTTTTCTCTGAAAATTATAATATATTTGGGATCTCTGAAAATGATTAATGTGAAGGTTGAATCATGGTTTTTAAACCGTTGAAATTGTAGGTGTACACGGTTGATTGGAGTCCAGATGGTCAGCGAGTGGTCAGCGGGGGCAAGGACAAGGTCCTCAAAATGTGAGTACAGTGTCCTCGACTCACCTGCTGGGGTGTTGTCTATCATATGAGTATTCTGGTGAAATATGTTCGACTTCGGTGATGGAGATACCATAATGATACATTCGTTTTGCTAATGCCCAAGTTGAAATCACTACAATACTTAATATTTACTGCACTTAATTTGATATTGAATTGACTTGAGAGTAAATATTTTATCCCATTTTTCCAGTTCTGTATAGAAAAAATGTCATAAAAGCCCTCTTTTCTAAGTTCTTTCTAAGATTTAGTTTAATTTACTATTAAAGAAAAAGCCAATACGTTTTAATATTTTTTTTGCTTTTTTCTATTTTCAGTTGGAGAAAATAAGAGTAGCTTGCAGCTTGACTTGTTGAAGATTGTTGTGTATTATTTTGAATAAAACAATCAATGCAATGCTCTTATGTCCGTACTGTATGTGAAATAAATGTGTTAAACATGAACCTTCTGTACATAATACATGGCGAGATATGTAGTTCTATTACTACTAAATACAACATTTTTGTATGTGTTTAAGCTGTTATTTGAAATATGACAGGTAATGTGTTATTCTGTGGCAAAGTTTTGCAAATGATGGAAGTTATAGATTGTTTGGTGTATTCGTTGAATTTTACAAATCTTTGCGTCATCTGCATGTCTTTATAATGTGTTAGTTGCCTTCGTGTTGTCGCCATAGCTGTCGTCTGCCCAAACTGGAGCCCGTTAAATACAATATTCAGTAGCTCGCCGTAAACTTAGTCGTTAAATCATTTTTTTAAATTGCCAATGCAATCATGTAGTTTTCCGTCTTTTCTTAGATTTTACCATTGTAATACGTCAAGTTCCGGTACCATGCATGACTGGTTTGAAGTTGTATTTACTGGTTTGTTGTATGAGTAAATCAATTCCTTGTCGTCATATTATACAACAACCATCTTTTTGCCTGTCAAAATCGCTGAGTAAGCTAGTCATGGTCGGTGGAAACTTCATTACGGGTGAAATGACATCTACTCACTGTCCACTGCCCCGGGGCTACATTCGGTCAGCTCTGATTGGTGAACGTATTTCTTGACGTATTTTACAATTTTTTATCATGACAATTCAATATATATACCACAACCAGCCCCCTTACCCACCATTTAAGAGGGATAACTACACTTTAATAGGTATGTTTTGTTATAATTTTCTATTTTGCTAATTGCTTTTATAAGAATTTCATATGGAACGTGATTTTTGCTCCAAGTTTTATTGGCGTATGTTGCTTTCTAAGATTGTTTCAGTAAAATTAATTTCCAAACATCAGATTTTACAAGGTACTTCTGTTTTAGACGATGCGTAGCGCCAAACAGGTTCTGCTGCACGTGTCGCTGTTGATTGGCAGCCTCCTACCCTCAATCCACTGTCAGGTGCCTGCTACCGGTAAGGCTGATTTCTTACGGTCACACTGATTTCTTGGATTAATGTATGTGTATTTTTTTCGAATTTGGATTGACTCCGCACAGTATTGTAACAGTCCAAGGCGCTCATGAAATTATCTAATTCTTAGCAGCTATGCAATTGCGTTAAACGTTTTAAATATTAGTGATTACTGGTGGGAGTGCAGAAGATTTGACGAGTGTCGTGTTTGTTAATTCATCAATTCATTGTGATATTTCATTACTTGCTTTATTTTAAGCCGAAAAAAAATGAACAAAATGGTTTCAATTAATATGTAAACAGCATTAGAAACGTGACTTGCGAACCTTATTGTTGAACATGTCTAGTTCATTACGAACCACGAAGTTCTCCATCATTTCGATTAAATATCTAGTATTTGACATAAAGTGCATAAAACGCTATTGAAATTTTACATACATTCGCTAGGACTTAACCCGTTCAGACCATTGTCACTCACCAGAGGTTTGATAATGGTAAATCTACGCATAACATCATCGCTCTTGATGTACGAGAAAGATTTAGACAATCATATCGGCGGTGATAATAACTAGTTGCACTGTCATATTCTGTTGTCAATGCCTCACTACACTTAAGGCTACCACTTTTATTTCATTTTAATCCGGAAAATACTGCAATTATTATTCGTTAAAGAAATACATCATAATTCATGCACTTTACGAGGATCTGATACTAGGTAAAACTGGTCACACAATACAAATGATAGCATCTTGTTTTATTGCATTACACAGGCGGCGGATATTACCCAGTTAACGCGTACGCGCCTGTAGGGACAGGTGTGCGGGGCTACGCGAGCGGAGCCGTCTACCAACCGGCCGTTCAGCCCCTGCAGTCCCAGTACTGGACAGGCCAACAGTCCTCGCAGTACGCACAGCCACAGTATTCGGCCGGATACACACCGACCAACGGTTATTATCAACAGTATGGCCAGCAGGCCTATTCTCAGTACGGCCAGCAATACTATCCACAAACGACCGGGCAACAGTCTTATCCACAGTCGTATGGTCAACAGTATTACCCTCAGTCTTACGGTCAGCAGAACTATCACCCAGGATACTGGACGGGAGCCAGCCAAGGATACTACCCCCGGCAGCAAGTTCCTAACTACCCTGGCCATTATCCTGCCCACCCAGTCCACTACCCCACAAATCGCGGCTACTATCCCACGCAACGGAAGCCGTATAAAAAATCGAAAGATTTGACTAAGACTCTCTTAGGAGCGGTTGTCGTTGGGGCGGTGGCTGGCGCTGTAGCGCGCGGTTAAACGTTCCAAACATTGGTGAATTACCGGGACGAAAACTGCAGCTTTCTATCAAAGTCTAATTTATAAAATAAACGATTAGCACGCATGAAAGCATTGATTCCGTTACACAACTGCTATATCTACATTGATAAACAATGCATTTTGTGGCCTTATCACTTTTATTTTACAAGATTCGTACTGTTTACAGAGCTTTTATATATTATGCATATATGCTTGTCTTCATTTCTTTAAAATAATAAATATTCTTAAAATGTTCTCGTCTTTCTTTTTTTCAAATCGTATTTGACAACTTTATCCACTGTTTGTGCAGTGTAAAATGTTTCATATCGAAAACAAACGAAATAGTCTTGGACCATTCCTAATTTCGTTAACTACTCAAAGTCAGAAATATCAAATGAACTCGGTGAATTAAATGTAATAATTACTATCGCCTTAACTCACATTTGTTAACAATGCTTACACTATGTGAACCTGCTTTTATAATATAGTATCTCCGTTAATCTCTATTGTCCAATATGAAACATTTTAATTGAATTTTAAGAAAAGATTGAAGTCAATTGAAGATATCTACCTCCGTACACACTTCATGACGCAGTTCACCACCAACTCGGTGATTTCGAATATATGTTAAAAGTTCACCAGTACTGTTCAAGTTGATAGTGTGTGACTGGCCATGAGCTCTGACGTCGTCATAGTCCGATTGTCATCGATGTTGTCCATCACCCAAACACCTATTTACTTTTAACTTAAAAAAACAGAGTCATAAATGTCGTAAAGCTGGCTCCATGGACTGAAAAACAGAACAGCGCTGCCCCCCCCCCCCCCCCCCCCCACACACACAGACACACACATTAGAAGTGTTTTGTTTTCTCTTGCACGTTTCATCTGAAAGATTTTAAGAGAAAATCAACTTAAAACTTCCCGCGAGTGCCAGTGTTAAGTTGCGTATGAGCCAGGATATTTTTCACACGAGCAGGGGCAGCGGATAGGAGGCGAGGAACGACGAAGTATAAGGGGTGGGCGATGTACTCGTGCTTGCGCCATTTGCCATATAATAACTTTAGTAGTTAACACCATTTAACCTGAAACATGTTGATAAACTTGTAGTTACATAGTTGACCATTAAAGTATATTTTGATCTACTCGTGGTTACATAATTCGCCATTGAATAGCTTCATGTACTCTTGGTTACAGCATGTGACTTTAAATGGATCGATGCACTCATGGTTACAATATTTGACTTTGAATAGTTTGATGTACTCGTGGGTACAGTCTTTGGCTGGAATAGCTTGATACACTTGTGGTTACAGCCTTTGGTATTAAATAGCTTAATGTACTCGTGGCTACAGCCTTTGGCATTGGATAGCTTGATGTACTTGTGGTTACAGCCTTTTGTATTAAATAGCTTGATGTACTTGTGGTTACAGCCTTTTGCATTGCATAGGTTGGTGTACTCGTGGCTACAGCCTTTGGTATTGGATAGCTTGATGTACTCGTGGCTACAGCCTTTGGCATTGGATAGCTTGATGCACTCGTGGCTATAGCCTTTGGTATTAAAAAGCTTGATGTACTCGTGGTTACAGCCTTTTGCATTGCAAAGCTTGATGTACTCGTGGCTACAGCCTTTGGTATTGGATAGCTTGATGTACTCGTGGCTACATCCTTTGGCATTCTATAGCTTGATGCACTCGTGGCTTCTGCCTTAGGTATTAAAAAGCTTGATGTACTCGTGGTTACAGCCTTTTGCATTGCATAGCTTGATGTACTCGTGGTTAATGCCTTTGACATTGAATAGCTTGATGTACTCGTTGGTACAGCCATTGGCATTGAATAGCTTGATGTTCTTGTGGTTACAGCCTTTGGCATTGAATAGCTTGATGTACTTGTGGTTACAGTCTTTGGCATTGAATAGCTTGATGTACTTGTGGGGACAGCCTTTGGCATTCTATAGCTTGATGTACTCGTGGGTACAGCCTTTGGCATTGAATAGCTTGATGTACTCGTCGGTACAGTCTTAGGCATTGAATAATTTGATGCACTTGTGGGTACAGCCTTTTTGCATTCTATAGCTTGATGTACTCGTGGGTACAGCCTTTGGCATTGAATAATTTGATGCACTTATGGGGACAGCCTTTGGCATTCTATAGCTTGATGTACTCGTGGGTACAGCATTTGGCATTCTATAGCTTAACGTACTCGTGGGTACAGCCTTTGGCATTGAATAATTTGATGCACTTGTGGGTACAGCCTTTTGCATTGAATAATTTGATGCACTTGTGGTTACAGCCTTTGGCATTGAATAATTTGATGCACTTGTGGGTACAGCCTTTTGCATTGAATAGATTGATGTGCTTGTGGTTAATGCTTTGGCATTGAATAGCTTGATGTACTCGTGGGTACAGCCTTTGGCATTGAAAAAATTGATGCGCTTGTGGTTAATGCCTTTGGCATTGAATAGCTTGATGTACTTGTTGGTACAGCCTTTGGCATTGAATAGCTTGATGTTCTTGTGGTTACAGCCTTTGGCATTGAATAGCTTGATGTACTTGTGGCTACAGCCTTTGGCATTGAATAGCTTGATGTACTTGTGGTTACAGCCTTTGGCATTGAATAGCTTGATGTACTTGTGGTTACAGCCTTTGGCATTGAATAGCTTGATGCACTCGTGGCTACAACCTTTGGCATTGAATAGCTTGATGTACTCGTGGGTACAGCCTTTGGTATTGAATAGCTTGATGCACTCGTGGGTACAACCTTTGGCATTGAATAGCTTGATGTACTCGTGGGTACAGCCTTTGGCATTGAATAGCTTGATGTATTTGTGGCTACAGCCTTTGACATTGAATAGCTTGATGTACTTGTGGGTACAGCCTTCGGCATTGAATAGATTGATGTACTCGTTATTCCAATGCTTCGTATTTGGCTTGTTGATGATTCAGTGGTTGTAAGAGGATAACGCGAGAAAGTCCGTGAAATAGAGACTAGCGTTGATGACACCGTAGATGAAGAGGAAACAAGACTACCATGAAGTTTTAATGTTGACGTACAGATAACTTGACGTTATTTGAACCACTTAGTAACGTCACCCGCACGAAAGGGCATATGCGCAGTGCACGTGAGGTTGAGGTTGACGGTGATATCGTGGGGCTCGTGACCAGGGAAAACACGCACGTCTGATCGTTGGCGGCAAACTCGTCCTCTCAAGTGCTGTCGTTGCAGGACACCTTAACGGAGCCCTGCTCACATAATCACCAGTGGATCCAGAGGGGGGGGGGGGCTAAAATCATCCAAGTTTACTTATTATTTCAGTTTAGGTAATAACATACGCCCAAAATGCACCATTTCGGATTAGAAATAGTTCAAACTTTCTTCGGGGAGCACCCCAAACCCTCATGACAACACTTTAAACTAAATAAATTTCGATTCTGAGGGAGGGGTGTAAGTAAAAAAGGTTACATCCCTAAGTCACGCCCCCTCTAACGTCGATTCCTGGATCCACCCCTGCTAACAAAAATCATACCGTTAAGTCTTCAGCGGTTGAAAATATCATTAAGTAAGTATATAATATATGTTTAAAATTGGTGCATTTCACACTTCCTGCACTTTGAATAGTGCTTTTAGGTCATCTGTATTAATTTACCAGACTGAAACCAAGATAGAGATACATTCACACAGAAGTAACGTAATATGCGGTGGGTACGGTTCGCTGGTTGTCTGTGCGCCTGCTCCAGATGACAGCCCGGATACGAGGCTCCCGATGCCTTTTTTTAATATTTCTTCAGAATCATGCAGAATGTCTTTCCATTTCCTTTTCTGGAACATAATATGTAGACGGTTAACAAGGTAAGATATCGTAGATGTAAAAAAACAATGTCAAGATTTTAATGACCGAATTACAATCATGGATAACTCCCTCATCATCAGCAAATGCGCTGGAGTACCAAGTGTAACGTTCCGCTGTAGGCGGAAGTGCGTTCGAAGCGTAACGTTCCGCTGTAGGCGGAAGTGCGTTCATGGCGTAACGTTCCGCTGTAGGCGAAAGCGCGTTTATGGCGTAACGTTCCGCTGTAGGCGGAAGTGCGTTCAAAGCGTTACGTTCCGCTGAAGGCGGAAGTGGGTTCAAAGCGTAACGTTCCGCTGTAGGCGGAAGTGCGTTCAACGCGTAACGTTCCGCTGTAGGCGGAAGTGCGTTCATGGCGTAACGTTCCGCTGTAGGCGAAAGTGCGTTCATAGCGTTACGTTCCGCTGTAGGCGGAAGTGCGTTCAAAGCTTAACGTTCCGCTGTAGGCGGAAGTGCGTTCAAGGCGTAACGTTCCGCTGTAGGCGGAAGTGCGTTCAATGCGTAACGTTCCGCTGTAGGCGGAAGTGCGTTCATGGCGTAACGTTCCGCTGTAGGCGGAAGTGCGTTTATGGCGTAACGTTACGCTGTAGGCGAAAGTGCGTTCATAGCTTAACGTTCCGCTGTAGGCAGAAGTGCGTTCGAAGCGTTACGTTCCGCTGTAGGCGGAAGTGCGTTCAAAGCTTAACGTTCCGCTGTAGGCGGAAGTGCGTTCAACGCGTAACGTTCCGCTGTAGGCGGAAGTGCGTTCATAGCGTAACGTTCCGCTGTAGGCTGAAGTGCGTTCATAGCTTAACGTTCCGCTGTAGGCGGAAGTGCGTTCATAGCTTAACGTCCCGCTGTAGGCGGAAGAGCGTTCAACGCGTTACGTTCCGCTGTAGGCGGAAGTGCGTTCATACGTTGGTGTACTTGGTTGGTTATATGCAAATTAGCAAAACCCGGTCTCCGTAACGTGGCTGGATAATATTATATATATATATATATAAGACCAGTCGGGGTTGAGCGTGCTTTTCTCTGAAGGTATCCGTTACGTCCTTGGCCTCGCACGTTACACAAAACTGTATTGGTTGCATGCTGAAACATTGAGAGAACATGTCAGGGCCGAAAATGCCAGCCTCTATAGAAAAACGTCTCTGATCTGGTCCATGTTAACAGATAGTATCCAGTCTGAGTTCAAACTTCAAAATCGTACTTTGATTACAACGCGCTTTCAAGATAAAAAATGTTGACTGATTTCCACATGAATGTTTCGCTTTGATTTACATGTGTGTACGAGTGTTTCATAGCATTGACATATTAAAGATTTGTTTGTGATTAATTATGTTTATTATTCTGATTTTTATATACAACCAAGTTTTTGCCCATTTAAATTAAACAATACTTTTCGTCAGACTGTATTTTGTCACACGGTTTTTGTGAAAACACTAAATACTTTACTGACGGAAAAGGAATTGAAAATTTGGCTGCAAAATAAACATTAATCGATGATTGAAAATTATGCTCAATTCATTTATAATATCTGCTGTAATGTTATGTTATTGAATACGTTGTAGTTATTGATAGAACATTTAAAGAAATGTTGCAGGTAGTTCATTCAAATAAATAATACCATTTTTAAGCAATAAACCTGTTATTCCATAAATTGTCGGAATTTTTATCATTTGTATCACAAATGGAATAATGATTACGTAAATATAGTCACAAAACATTTTCGTAGTGTGAGCAAAGTACATGATTAACGGGTCATTAGAACGAAATCTTGACGACACTTTAATTAAAGTGGCCCTCTTATTTAAAATCAATACATACACATGTATAACGAACTTAAATTTGAGTGATAAACCTAAATAACTTCTTCCTAAATAATGCATTTATTGAAAATATTAATTAATGATAACAAAATTGTAACCTTGTATATAATAGCTGAATACCCCAAAATATTAAATGATTGCTAAAAGATTTACAGTGATCTACTATCGTCTCATAAGGTTGAAATACCACCTTTCTTCCAAATTAAACTCGGTATCCTTCATCAGCATCATCGTTTTCGGCATTTGTTCATCCTTTTTGGTATATTAAAACAATTGTATAAAATGTGTTTAATCTTATTTGGGATTAATTGTGCATTTTTAAGCAAATGTAATCGATTATTCATACGTATTCTTGGTATAGTGCAAGACTTCAATCCATTATTTTATGTTCACATTATCGTCATGCATCTTAAATCGAAAACGTATTAAACGAGAATACTATCGCGACTGATCACAGCGGTAACTTATTATATTCGAGTATGTTTTTATTCGATCCTTGAGGCTTCCAACCAATGCAAAACACGTAACCCTGAGATCAGCTAGGGCTGACATTAGCATATGTACGCAATTTGCTTTGTATCCCTGCTGCATTGTAGCGCATACAGTGCATGCGGGGAACCAAAACGCAAACGTTGGCGGCAAACACCGAACAACTGGTTTAGGCATTGTCCCATTGTCCCACCACTCTGCAAGTAAGGAGGATGCTGCGTACGCCTGGTGATGTCATACATTAGGTCTGACAATTTACATCAACAGAAGCAAAAATACTATGCATAACCAGCCCAAGGTTGGCACGTATACTTGTCATAACAGATTAATACCTAGGTCACATGTTCGTACGAAGACCGAATGATAAATGAACTCGTACTATTCAACCAATATTTAAAATCCGTACGGTTTCTTTGCATTCATAGCTTCTGGTCACATGCATACGGACCCCGTACGACCTCTTGGAGGATATCCATATAGTCATCGCAGACAAGTCGTGCGGAGTTCACAAGGAGCTCGAACATACTTTGTAGGATGCCCGTAAGGTGTCCGCACGGTGTCCGTGCATCAAAAATAGACCAGTTCGGTGATATCTGGAGGTTTCTCATTTCTAGCCAGTCATTTGAAGTGGAAATACTTAGTTCAAATAAATTAAGAAAAAAATAAATCAAGATGCCTCCAAAAGGACAGTGTGGTACTAATAGAAAAGGGAAAAGGAAGGCTCCCAAGAAAAAACATGGATCTGATTTAAAAGTAGGCATATAATTGGTCGACACGGATCAGAGAAAACAGCAGATGCTGTCAAAAATATCGTACGGAATCCTTGCGGCGGACGTTACGCATGTGTGCCCCTTGTGGACAACGCAAGTTCCCCGCCCGGTGCCCGAAGAATTTTACGAACATCGTGCGTTGACTGTGCAGCTCCCCTGCAATACTCGTAAGAACACCGGCAAGCAAACTGGTGTTCTAAATCTGCAAGGACATCGTGCGATTCCCAAACGAGCTCTACCGAGCTCGAACGAGCGCTACTGGGACCCTTGCGGGCTGCTCCCGACTACAAAAATTTCTACGAGCTCGATGAGAACTCGGGAGCTCGGCTTGGAGGCCCGAGTCCTATTTGCGAGTTCAAAAAATTCGTACAATGCCCACAAGAGTCAACGGTGTCTGTGCGGACTCTGTGTGATTTTGCAAAATTTCGACCAAAAACCTACTCGCCCGGAGTTCGTAGCTTAAATAGCTTTGTATCTAAAGCATATAGTTATACGGTGTATGTCGTAGTTCAAATGGAAATACAAGAACATATACGGTAGCCAACAAACTAATCTTTAGATTGAAATAATGGTTCCATTTCCATAATAGCCATTCGAATAAAACGTATGGATACATACGTTCATGGACTCAACATACATGCACAAGTTTAAATTGTATACTGTATGTGTTCGTAAATTATATTTTAATTAAGTACCAAAATAAAATTTTCATAGACTTAAAAAAGCCTTTGATATCGTTTCTTTTAATGAACATCTAATGATTTACGCAAGTATAAAACGTGGAAGGAATTTTGTTATGCGTTGAATACCACTTATTATGTTTATAATTATTAGAAGAAATCATTGTACCATTCCTGACCTATCGTTACACCCATGGTTTTACTCCAATATTTTGGCAGACATCTGCCTTAGGAAACCTTGTAAAGAGCACTGTCATTGAAGGGCTCCCGAATCCTTGATTGTATTTCAATCCATTATTCAGTAATAACGTTTGCTGGAGAATGCTTTCTTCTCAGCCAGTAAGAAATACACAAAAAGTTAATTACTCGCCCCAAAAAATCTAAGGATTTAAAAAGCGATTCTTTAATACTACATCGAGAATTCGGCCCAATGTACGAGTTTTGGTGCACCCATTCAAAACGTTTTTACGGTGTAAAAGGAGGAGTTAATTTGTAGTCAACAATTGTGTCAATATCTAAAGTGAGGTCGGTAATATCTTAATGACAGCATTAAGATGTCATAATGTACAACAAGTAATGAATTCGTTTAACTGAAATACGATCTGCATTTTAGATGTGTTCATTTATCTGATACATGCCTTAATATTCGAGAAGAATATAATAAATTTAAATTATTTAAAGTTTATTTAGACACACGTGAATTGTATTTGATTAAAATATAGACATACGCCAATTCTATAAATGAACGGTTAAATAGTAAACAAAAGTATCTGTTATAGGACCATTGCTTTTTCTCTCGGGTCTATAATTTGAAAAAACGGTTGGCACCTTACAAGCATTACCATTGATAATCCGCCATAAGTACCACAATACACCTTGAATGGTTTGTCTGATATTGTGTTTTCTTCGTCCATTAGTACCATAGTAAATCTTGAATGGTTTGTCTGATATTGTGTTTTCTTCGTCCATGAGTACCATAGCAAACCTTAAATGTATTGTCTGATATTGTGTATTCTTCTACTGTGATAACCATAGTAAATCTTGATTGGTTTGTCTGATATTGCGTTTTCTTCGTCCATTAGTACCATATTAAATATTGATTGGTTTGTCTGATATTGCGTTTTCTTCGTGCATAAGTACCATAGTAAATATTGATTGGTTTGTCTGATATTGCGTTTTCTTCGTGCATAAGTACCATAGTAAATATTGATAGGTTTGTCTGATATTGCGTTTTCTTCGTGCATAAGTACTATAGTAAATATTGATAGGTTTGTCTGATATTGCGTTTTCTTCGTGCATAAGTACTATAGTAAATATTGATTGGTTTGTCTGATATTGCGTTTTCTTCGTGCATAAGTACCATAGTAAATATTGATTGGTTTGTCTGATATTGTGTTTTCTTCGTGCATAAGTACCATAGTAAATATTGATAGGTTTGTCTGATATTGCGTTTTCTTCGTCCATTAGTACCATAGTAAATCTTGATTGGTTTGTCTGATATTGTGTTTTCTTCGTGCATAAGTACCATAGTAAATATTGTTTGGTTTGTCTGATATTGCGTTTTCTTCGTCCATTAGTACCATAGTAAATCTTGATAGGTTTGTCTGATATTGTGTTTTCTTCGTCTATTAGTACCATAGTAAATCTTGATTGGTTTGTCTGATATTGTGTTTTCTTCGTGCATAAGTACCATAGTAAATATTGTTTGGTTTGTCTGATATTGCGTTTTCTTCGTCCATTAGTACCATAGTAAATCTTGATAGGTTTGTCTGATATTGTGTTTTCTTCGTCTATTAGTACCATAGTTAATCTTGATTGGTTTGTCTGATATTGTGTTTTCTTCGTCCATTAGTACCATAGTTAATCTTGATAGGTTTGTCTGATATTGTGTTTTCTTCGTCTATTAGTACCATAGTTAATCTTGATTGGTTTGTCTGATATTGTGTTTTCTTCGTCCATTAGTACCATAGTTAATCTTGATAGGTTTGTCTGATATTGTGTTTTCTTCGTCTATTAGTACCATAGTTAATCTTGATTGGTTTGTCTGATATTGTGTTTTCTTCGTCCATTAGTACCATAGTTAATCTTGAATGGTTTGTCTTATATCGTGTTTTCTTCTAATATGAGTACCATATTAAATATTGATTGGTTTGTCTGATATTGCGTTTTCTTCGTGCATAAGTACCATAGTAAATATTGAATGGTTTGTCTTATATCGTGTTTTCTTCTAATATGAGTACCATATTAAGTATTGAATGGTTTGTCTGATATTGCGTTTTCTTCTAATATGAGTACCATATTAAATATTGAATGGTTTGTCTTATATCGTGTTTTCTTCTAATATGAGTACCATATTAAATATTGAATGGTTTGTCTGATATTGCGTTTTCTTCGTGCATAAGTACCATAGTAAATATTGAATGGTTTGTCTGATATTGCGTTTTCTTCTAATATGAGTACCATATTAAATATTGATTGGTTTGTCTGATATTGCGTTTTCTTCGTGCATAAGTACCATAGTAAATATTGAATGGTTTGTCTGATATTGTGTTTTCTTCTAATATGAGTACCATATTAAATATTGATTGGTTTGTCTGATATTGCGTTTTCTTCGTGCATAAGTACCATAGTAAATATTGAATGGTTTGTCTTATATCGTGTTTTCTTCTAATATGAGTACCATATTAAATATTGATTGGTTTGTCTGATATTGCGTTTTCTTCGTGCATAAGTACCATAGTAAATATTGATTGGTTTGTCTGATATTGCGTTTTCTTCGTGCATAAGTACCATAGTAAATATTGAATGGTTTGTCTTATATCGTGTTTTCTTCTAATATGAGTACCATATTAAGTATTGAATGGTTTGTCTGATATTGCGTTTTCTTCTAATATGAGTACCATATTAAATATTGAATGGTTTGTCTTATATCGTGTTTTCTTCTAATATGAGTACCATATTAATCTTGAACGGTTCGTCTTATGTTGTGATGTTTTCTTCATTAATTAATAATTACTTTATTAAATTTTGAACTGTTTGTGTAATAGTATGCTGTCTTATACCATATCCAGTACTATAGTAAATCTGAAAGGCTTTGCTGATATTGTACCAGCAGTTCCATGGTAAATTGTGAACGGTGTATCATAGTAAATCTGATATTTTGTCGTCAACCAACATGAAGAAAAGGTTATTAGTTTCTTACTTGATTACAGAACAATTTCTTCAAAATCTAAAACATTGTAACAACAAGAGCCCTGAATGTCATTACGTCATGATTGCGCTCACCTACTTTATTGTTTGACTTTTTTGATGAGTATTCAGATAAAGTATAAAGTGGCATCATTTCGTTGTTGAGTAAACATCGCTATTGAAGATCATTTTAAAAAGATCCATTGTAACTTAAAGTGTTATGTCTCTTAACACCGTTTAGAGTTATTAAAGTGCATTGTTAAAAAGGTGTTTCATAGAAAACTAAAAGATCAAGAGGAGCTGTACAGAGGACTACAAATTAAGTCCAAACGCTGAATTGGACAGAAATGAGAGGTTCAGAAAGATCCGATTATTGCTGTCCTCTTTTAATACACATTGATATTTTACTTCCAATGACTATTATTGCTTCAAGTGATGGGCAATCGTCATGGTCTTTCGACATCGCTTACTTTGTGTATTCAGATGACCTTACCAACCTTCCGTATCAGAAGATTACAATTCCGTTTTGGTACCGGTTCAGTGTATTCCTCCCCGATGCCTTCTACCAGTGTCAGGCTTATTATTGCTGGTATTTTCTTTTGCCCCACTTCCATGGCGCTGATAGATCTGCCGAGTAGGGCATTAGCTTTTCTCACTTCCAGAACATGAAGTCTTAATTACTAGCTTTTAGTAAGTCTTGCTTAAAACCTCTAGTCTCTCGTTACATTCAGATTGGAGGCCTTCAACATTACCAGTTTAACCTGATACTTGGTAGGGGAATTATCTTGTCTGTTTAAAATGGTCAAAAACAGCGCTTACTATTTGAGCTAATGCCAGTTCATAACATGTACACCGTATGCTGTAAAATGTGATATTGCAGAGTATTAGTATCATCCCACAATTGCTGGCGTTGGCTCGTCAGCTATGTCGAGCAAATAATTTGTGGAGTATTTGTGACTGGTTTGTGGGAAAACTATGAAATTTTTGCTTTTGCAATTTTGATACTGGACCTAGGTCAAAAGTTTGTGTACATTTAGGGTTGTGATAAAATTTCGGCAATGTAATTTATCTTGTGGCCGTAGCAACGAAATATGTTCAAATGGAAGAGCTGAACACTTTACTAGCACCTTTCTTGTTGTTTGCTACCGTTGTCAGCTGTGCATAACACTTTATAGAATATATATTATAATATACATATACACTGAAACCGCCTTTTCCAACTGTATGGTCAAACGTTTTTATTTTAGTGTTTTGTTTTCTCGTACCATTATCTAACATCTACTATCTATATAATTATAACATCTTTCTGCAATACCTCCCGATATTTTTCGACTGTATGGTCAAACGTATTTTGTTCTCTCTTAACATTTTCTAATTCTGTCTATCTTTCTGCAATACTTCACTTTACTAGTTTAAGGAGTTGCCGGGCCTCTACTTGATAAGTGTGTCGATAAAAAAGACGCCTTTTCATATCATTACGAAAGAGTTGATCGTTATAGATGTGCAATTAACTATCGGGCATAAATCAAAATATTATATCTAAAGACGTGAATTGTTTAAGTAACTGCTAATTTACAACATTAGTTTTTATACTAGTATAATGTTAAGCACGAGGCGGGTGAACTATCTTGCAATTGTGGTACTTTTGTCTTTTATCGGCACAGGTAAGATTAATGCTTAAAATATACATCATATGAATATATTAAATAAATTATTTAAAACATGACCACTTAGTGTTTCAATCATATAGATTCCAGTATCAGCTAACATGACCCAAATAAAAAAGTAGTTTATTTCTACGTGTTCGGAATTCATTCGTCCGTTTGTTGGTACTATGCTGTTGTTTTTGAACCATTTTGCCGTGTCAAGTATTATTATTTTTCGTTTCAATTGCTTTACTTGATATTTGTTTGACATTGGACATGAACCTAAATTACCATTTTCCTCACATTCATTCTGAACAGGGGAATTCAATAATAATATTGTTTGTTAAAAATAAACGAATTCATCAATAAGAAATAACTCCATATTGATTGCCTATACCTGATGAAGTCTCATTTTATATTAATGCATTAACGACATTCGTTTTTGAATACTATCATTTCGCTTATTTCGTGAATACTGTGAATGTTGCGAATGTTCCGAATCTTGTTAATGTTGCAAATGTTGTGAATGATGCGAATCAACTGAACTGTACGAATGTCATAAATGATTCGATTGTCATAAATGATGAGAATGTCATGAATGATGCGAATGTCAGGAATGTTGTGTATGTCGTGAACGATATGAATGATGCGAATGTCATGAATGATGCGAATGTCATGAATGATGCGAATGTTGTGTATGTCGTAAATGATATGAATGATGCGAATGTCATGAATGATGCGAATGTTGTGTATGTCGGGAATGATATGAATGATGCAAATGTTAAGAATGTCATAAATGATGCGATTGTTGTGAATGTCGTGAAAGATATGAATGATGCGAATGTCATGAATGATGCGAATGTCATGAATGATGCGAATGTCATGAATGATGCGAATGATATGAATGATGCGAATGATATGAATGATGCGAATGTTGTGTATGTCGTGAATGATATGAATGATGCGAATGTCATGAATGATGCGAATGTTGTGTATGTCGGGAAAGATATGAATGATGCGAATGTCATGAATGATGCGAATGTTGTGCATGTCGTGAAGGATATGAATGTCGTGAATGTTGCACAGATGATAAAAAAGGATGTTATTTGAATGTGGAATGGCGTAAGTTGAGCAAACTTTACACAGCTCGTTATAAGACGCTCGTTTGTAATTGATACTGTAAGCAATTTTCATTTTGTTTTAATTCAAACTCAATATTTGTCAGGATTCTATAAATTATTTAACTGTTGCAAGCGAAATTGGACTAATTTTAAGAGGCAGCAATGGAACCAGAAGTTAGTTATTGTATGAACAACTTAATGTTGTATACCATTATGTTTAGTTATTATAGTAGGCTAGTAATATTTTTGTAGATATACATGTAGTTAAAGTATTTTAGTTAAGATGTTATGCACTGTTGAAATTACCTGCATAGTTCCCTACCATGTGCACTGATTGAAAACGTTACTCTGCCTGAAGACTGACGAGTGACTCCGTTGCTTGCTTTTTTTTTTGCCAAGATCTGCCTTCACGAATAAAACCTTTGTAAATGCCATAAGTCATATGAGGAAGAAGTGAATCTAGTCATTAGAAGACATGAAGAAACAAATAAAGATACAAGAGATCCGGGTGCGAATAGAACTCTTGGTTCCTTAACGTTCTCAATGTAAGGCACCGATATACGGATAACAATTTCCTGGGTTGAACCAGTACTGAGTACAACATTATCCCCAGTTCTACCCTTTTAATGGCGATAGTTGGGCAAGGGAGCTGCTGGTGCCATATTACAACGTATTTCAGCTTGACGTGGCCGGGGTTTGAACCCCCGAACCCGAACCGAACGCTCTATCACTGAGCTACCGAGGCGGACTGACTCCATTGCTGTATGTTTGTTTATTTGTGTTTATAAAGGTCTGCCCGAACCTATTGGCTGCATTATGGCTTGACATCCACCGTAGACGCCATCACGACTTAAATTATGTTGAAATTCCATAAGTGACATCAGATAAATTAATTCAACTTGTCCGGCCAGGTGACCACAAACCAAACAAATTTTAAACATGCAGTTTGGAAAAATGATAAATATTACTAATACACTATAAAAACATAGCAGGTATTCTAATCGCAATTTAATTAAGATGATAAAGGTCACAAAAAGGCTATTCAGTTTACAATAAAACACAAAACAAGTGTCTGGATAAAATAAGCACCCGCAGTATCGGTCAAAAGATTCACCAATTTCATGGGAGTCTCTTCAATGATAAAAATAAAAAGGTTCAAGATCATATGACTCGTCGAAAAATTGAAAAGGAGCCTCGGCCAAGAACCATATGGTACACGTCAAAAATATAAATTTTAGTGAAATTTTAGCAGGCTTGTTTATCTTCACACTGCGTTATCAAACGTTTGTTTAGTATTTAAATCACTTAAACAACCATATCGGTTCTGAATGACAACTGGCAAAAACGAGGCCAAGTCGAACAAATAAAACACATATTTGTAATGGCGTACTGTGATTTACTGTGATGAATACCAACAACAGAAACTATTTCTTATTCACAAGTTCCACTGTGTGACTTTGTTGCAGTGTCGTCTGCTGTTTCTTTCACGAATCTTCCGAGCACGATTAGTGTCAGCAGTAGTTTGGGGCTGGACGACGCCGTCTTTACAGTGCGCACCAACAATGACGCCGTTAATGCCGTCACGTTAGCGTCAACGTCACAGTACTTCACACAAGACTCCGCCAATGACGGTAACGGAAGTGTTTTTTCTTTCGTTATTTTGATATGATGGACACTATTTAAACATTAAAACACTTCCAAACAGAAGTTGCATTAATAGTCTCACTGCCAGCGCAAAATGAAAGTTCTCGCCTTTATCATCTGGCTGACAAATGCACAACTCTATGATCAGGTCTGCTGTTAGTCGGATCATGTATGGAGTCCAGTCTCGGAGACGTAACGGAGGTGTTGACGTTCACGGCCACGGACGGAACACAGACGGCCACCGCCACGCTCACCGTCAACATCGTTGACACGGTACGCCTCCGTCTTGATATAGGGCTATGGTCATAACTTATAAGCAATCTGGGGGCAGTCATTTCGCATATGTAATAGATGCTGCACCCACAACTCGAGTTATACAGTTTATACACGAGCGCCTCAGTACATGTGTATGGTTTCAATCACGATGGTAGTGGTTGACGTAAATATAATTTTATGCCGACATAAATGTAAATGGATCTGCGGGTTGAACTGAATCACCCCTTGCTAAATGTGCGGGTTTAACCGGTTACATCTAAAGCGTGGCTTATCAGCGTTCCACACCGTGACCAGTGGTCACGTGGTGTGTGCTTGGCTTATCAGCGTTCGAAGCCGTGACCAGTGGTCACGTGGTGGGTGTCAGCCTATCGCTAGCCTCCCGCGTCAGCCATTCTAGAAAAATCTTCTGAGATACGTGCTTGCATATTTTGAGCAAAATATTTTGCATAATTTTACAATACAAATATTTTATCCGCACGCTAGTTTTCAACGGTTAAGCTCTGTCTGCTTATTACCGTTCCGATATGGACGAAAAGAAAAGAACCCACTAAAACATGGAATAAGTCTAAATATACGTCTGTTCCCTTCTTAAGTTCATATTACCCTTGGTGACCCGTCCTTTCTATGAAAGATGGGGGGGGGGGTGTTTTGTTTTTTCAATTTTTCAATTTTGCTTGATCAGTGATTTTCGGATTATGTTAATATTAATTCATGTGGTGAGTATAATCACTAAAGGTCCCGATAATGCACAACGTACCAGCCACAACGTGGAAGCTGACCACATCGGAACGTAACGGTCTGCAGGAGCTGTACGTTATTGACGTGTCTAACGGCTGTGACGATGTCGATTGCGTGGTGACGTCAGTCGTTCCCGACACGGGCGCTAATGTCCGAATGCAACAAGGTAAATTGAACCTTTCACTGCGTTGTTAATGTTTTTATGTTTGGAATAAATACGGTATTTATTTGTTGAGATTATTTTTACCGTGAAACATTTGGAATTCAACCAGTGAAGTGGCTCCTTTTTATAATCAAGAATGATGTTTTATCCAGGAACAAATATCGTCGCTAACGTGAAACTGCTTAATGAGCCAACTTCCCTTGAAATATCCGTGAACTGCGGCGGCGCAACAGGGACAATTTACCTTGGCGTTTCAATAACAACCCCACCACCAACGACAACGCCAACAACCACAACTTCTCTAACAACAATGCCAACAACAACTACAACGCCAACTACAACTACAACACCAACTACAACTACAACCACAACATCAACTTTAACTACAACGCCAACTACAACGCCAACTACAACCACAACGCCAACTACAACCACAACGCCAACTACAACCACAACACCAACAACAACCACAACACCAACTACAACCACAACACCAACTACAACGCCAACTACAACTACAACCACAACGCCAATTACAACAACAACGCCAACTACAACCACAACGCCAATTACAACCACAACTGTAACTACAACAACAACTACAACAACAACAACGCCAACTACAAACACAACGCCAATTACAACAACAACGCCAACTACAGCCACAACGCCAACTACAACCACAACTGCAACCACAACACCAACTACAACCACAACGCCAACTACAACCACAACACCAACTACAACCACAACTACTACCACAATACCAACTACATCTACACCACCAACTACAACCACAACGCCAACTACAACTACAACGCCAACTACAACTACAAAGCCAACTTCAACCACAACGCCAACTACAACTACAACGCCAACTACAACCACAACGCCAACTACAACTACAAAGCCAACTACAACTACAACGCCAACTACAACCACAACGCCAACTACAACTACAACGCCAACTACAACCCCAACGCCAACTACAACCACAACGCCAACTACAACGCCAACTACAACCACAACGCCAACTACAACGCCACCAACGACTATAACAACAACAACAACTTCACTTTCAACGCCAACTACAACCACAACGCCAACTACAACCACAACGCCAACTACAACCACAACTACATCTACAACCACAACCACAACACCAACGCCAACGCCAACTACAACAACAACACCAACTACAGCCACAACGCCAACTACAACCACAACTGCAACCACAACACAAACTACAACCACAACGCCAACTACAACCACAACACCAACTACAACCACAACTACTACCACAATACCAACTACATCTACACCACCAACTACAACCACAACGCCAACTACAACTACAACGCCAACTACAACTACAAAGCCAACTTCAACCACAACGCCAACTACAACTACAACGCCAACTACAACCACAACGCCAACTACAACTACAAAGCCAACTACAACTACAAAGCCAACTACAACCACAACGCCAACTACAACTACAACGCCAACTACAACCCCAACGCCAACTACAACCACAACGCCAACTACAACGCCAACTACAACCACAACGCCAACTACAACGCCACCAACGACTATAACAACAACAACAACAACTTCACTTTCAACGCCAACTACAACCACAACGCCAACTACAACCACAACGCCAACTACAACCACAACTGCATCTACAACCACAACCACAACACCAACGCCAACGCCAACTACAACAACAACACCAACTACAACCACAACTGCATCTATAACCACAACGTCAACAACAACCACAACGCCAACTACAACCACAACTGCATCTATAACCACAACGTCAACAACAACCACAACGCCAACTACAACCACAACGCCAACTACAGCCACAACTGCAACTACAACCACAACACCAACAACAACGCCAACTACAACCACAGCGCCAACTGCAACTACAACGCCAACTACAACCACAACACCAACTACAACCACAACGCCAGCTACAACGCCAACTACAACCACAGCGCCAACTACAACCACAACACCAACTACAACCACAGCGCCAACTACAACCACAACACCAACTACAACCACAACGCCAACTACAACCACAACTGCAACTACAACCACAACACCAACAACAACGCCAACTACAACTACAACACCAACTACAACCACAACACCAACTACAACCACAACGCCAACTACAACCACAACGCCAACTACAACCACAACAAATACCACAATACCAACTACATCTACAACGCCAACTTCTAATTTTTCACAAACCAATCCTTCTGCGCTTATTACTTCCACAACATTAATGGCTGTTGCACAATTTGATGAAGAACCAGACGTTCTAAACGTGAAGGAGGAGGAGTCCTCAGGGTTCTTTGACAGTCCATGGGTTATTGCGGGGCTAGCTGGGATACCTGTAGTGTTGGGCGGGGCGGGGCTCGCTCTCTGTCTTGCCAGGAGGCTTGGAGCGCACGGGTTGAAGAAGGTGGCTGCTGCAAGACGAAGGTATCTTGTGATTTTTCTTTGCGATTTCATTTAGCTTGATAAAAAATCTAACTGAAAATATCCCCCCTCTGTGTTTAATACTCCAATGTGTACTTATATCTAAGACGGTTTCATAATATAACTACCATATGATGGATAACAGTGTTGTGCATGTGCGAATGCTGGTTGTTAATTGTTGGTTATATTACACTCATTATTAACTTTCTTGTCTGAAGACGGGACAGCGAGGACGAGGAGGGGGATATTGACGGTGTTCAGGAGGAGGCGCCAAGGCCGCCCACCGGAAGGCGGCTTAGCATCTTCTCACGCGGAGGCAGCGCGCAGCTGGCGCCGAGTTCAAGGACATGCACGGCCATGACACATCCAGGTACGTGGCCGCGGTCGTGTTTTAGAGGAACTGCTCCTTGTAATTAGTATTGACTTATGTGGCTTATATATATCCAATCATGTATAACGACACTTTCTTAGCTATTTTTTTTACTTCGTTTGCATTTTAATTTTCAGATGATCACAGTCTAACACCCGTTGGTAAGTGCCCGCTTATTAGAAAAATTAAACTTTACACATACACGTCTTATTATCTACACACAAGCTATATTAATTATTTAAGAAAAATTAATATCTTGCCTTCTTTGCGCTAAACGGTTTGTTGCCACGAGGCAAACCTAGTTGGCGTTTACAAAAGAGCAATTGGTTTCGTGTTGAAAAAATGTTTTCAAAATTTATGCTTTTATAGAGTTATTTCTTTTTAAAGCCTTCATTCAGGTTGGATAAGCATGCTTTACAAACATATAATTATACTTCACAGAACTGACTGGGCTGCGGTTTGTATGAGACTTCAGATGGAAACCTGTCGGAACATATGCGACCGTACAGACTGTACGTCGTCGCGCAATCCCATTTAAAACATATCGTGATGTTCAAATCATTTCAATACCCTGTGTAATAGTGTAACGTCTTGAATTGAGTATTAAGAGTGATTTTAATGAGATTGGTCATCGCGGAGCCCGGTACATTTACCGTCATAATGTTGTTGTTTTTTGTGATCTTCCCTGTTTATTGATGACAAAAATGATTGAGGCTTTTGGTTCAGCTATTATCATGTCCTTTATAATGACATAGAATAATACATTAGGACCACCAATCCCTTAACAGAATGAAACAACACGAACAAATATCCGTAAACTGATAACAGAATACAACAACATGACCTACAATCTAAAAACTGTCATGTAACACCATGACCAAAAATCAATTTTAGACAGAATACAAAACCATGACTACCAATCGACTTTAGACAGAAAACAAAACCATGACCACCAATCAACTGTAGGTAGAACGCAGCACTATGAACGCCAATCAACTGTAGACCGAAAACTAAACCCTGACCACCAATCAACTTTAGATAGAATGCAACACCATGACTACCAATCAACTGTAGATAGAATGCAGCACCATGACCACCACTTAACTGTAAAAATAATGCAGCACCATGACCACCACTCAACTGTAGATAGAATGCAGCACTATGACCATCACTCAACTGTAGATAGAATGCAGCACTATGACCACCACTCAACTGTAGATAGAATATAACTCCAAGACCACCACTCAACTGTAGATAGAATATAACTCCAAGACCACCAATCAACTGTAGATAGAATGCAGCAGCACCACCACCACCATTTTAACTGTATATAGAATGCAGCACTATGACAAAAACTCAACTGTAGATAGAATGCAACACCATGACTATCACTCAACTGTAGATAGAATACAACACCATGACCACCAATCAGCTGTAGATAGAGTATAACTCCAGGACCACCAATCAACTGTAGATAGAATGCAGCACCATGACCACCACTCAACTGTAGATAGAATGCAACACCATGGGCAACACTCAACTGTAGATCAAATGCAACACCACGAACGCCAATCCGTCAAAGTTAGACATAATACAACAACATGACCACCAATATGAACACATTAAAAAGAATGCATAACCATGCCCACCATTATGTAAACTTTGGACAAAATACAACACCGCCAACACCAATCCGTTAACTGTATTCAGAATACCAGTTAGCGCCCAAAATCGTCCCATAAAATGAGAGCTTCGGATTTTGTGATCCTTCCCACATTATGGGTACACGGATTTCAAGCAAAAGTACCCAACGTAATAATGAGTTACAGCATAATTATGCATGCAGTGTTTATCAGCAGCAAAAAGTGTTGTTGTTGTGTGTTTTTTTATCTCAAATATTAGGTTACGCGGTTACATCGGTGGAAACAAGCGGTTACATCGGTGGAAACAAGCGGTTACATCGGTGCCATTAAAATGTTCAGACTCAAAAATCGAGTTTTCAGGCCGACATCTGATCAGAGTTATACGGTCACAATAGTTCCAATTAATGAGTTACATGATTGTTTTAACACAATGTGAAAACGTTCTATCTCAAATATCTGGTTACGCAGTTACATTGGTTATAACCGGTAACATCGGTTATAGCGATTTTTTTACAAACTCAAAAATCGAGTTTTCAGTCCGTCGTCTAATCAGAGTTATGCAGTTACAATAATTACAATGAGTTACAGCAGTAGTTTTCAAAAGTTTCTTTTACTATGTCAAATATTGAGTAACGCCGTTACATCGGTAATAACAAGTTACATCACGTGGCCACAAATCCGTACACTGTAGACAGAATACAAAACCAAGGCAAAAGATGGAATACAACATCATGACCGGCCATTTGTAAACTTGATATAGAATAAAACATCTTGAACCCCAATCTGCAATTTTTTGATAGAATACAACACCATGACCGCCAATATGTATCAATTTTAGATAAAATACATCAACATGACTACCGATCTGTAAACTTTAGATATAATACAACACCATACTCTATAGCACAATATTCTCACTAGTAGCACAACCGCTACCATAACAATTTTGGCCAGCATTTTCCTTAAAACAGCTTACAGAGTTAAACCAAACATCTGGAATAAACAAACGAACGAATATTTTGTTGTTGCAGTGACACAAGACGAGAGTACAACTAAATACTATCTGTATGAGAATCAAAAAACACTTCACCTCTCGTTGAATTTCACTCAGTTCAGAGCCGGAATGGTCGTCATAACTCAACGATGTTTTGATATATTGGTCTCACATTATACCAGCGGTCAGATAAATCCAACACGCATCGAATCAAATTTCTGGTTTTCCGAAGAAATGTTTGAAATTTAAACAAAATGAGTCAAAGCTGACCAACTACTTTTCTTGATCAAAACAAACTTTGACAGTACCGTCACCGGAACTTTGCGGAACAATTTTCCCGCTTCATCAGAGGTAAAGGTTGTGCGCGATTTCACTCAGTGCGAAAGTTAGTTCATTTAACCCTAAAATGCTATGCTCTCGCTGGAAAGTTCATCTATCCTGTGAGGCGTAGTAAGTTGCGACTTCTAAAATATTTCAGAGAAAGTTCTGCTTTCCTGTTTCACGTAGTTAGAGCGTACATAGAGATATGGAATGCTTGCAGTAGTAAAGAAAGTGAGCCTCCCTCTATGTTTATACCAAACAAGATCGGCCACCTGGTCATGGGGGTACAGGTATTCCGGATCTGCAACGGTTTAAGTGAGGTTTTGGAGTCTGATATGCAAGATGGCGGCGAAATAATGGCAAAATGGGATTTTCGGAACCTGTTTTCGCCTGGTTAGTAGTATAAAGGATATATTTTCAAAATATAATGACGCGCATTCGGCTCTACAATTACCATGCCGCCATCGTGCATATCAGACTCCAAACTCTCACTTAACCGTTGCGGATTCGGTATACGTGTACCCCCCTGCTGGTATTGCATAACTGAAAAGTGTTACATTTCACAACCGAACAAAAACTGTTAAGGACTTAAGGTACAACACTGTGTTTTAACTAAGAAAGACCAGCTTTCTGTTCACACATATCATTTTCATAGAAGTAGATTTGGATGATTTTGGAGACTTTGTAGTTCATTGTTGATAAATCAATTAAAGGCAAGAAGCTACAGGGAAAGTTAGTTATACAAAACTTCTTCCATAAATGGTTCGTAAATATTTATTGGGAGCTCAATCAATATGTGTGTACAATCAAAAGGTTAAGTAACCTTGTGGAAAATTATTATAACGTTTCATCTTTTGATATTTATGAGTAAGTTCTGCTGTTTATATAATGATAATATAGTGTACATCATCTCGGTATTTAACCCCGCACATGTTACAATAGAATACAACACCATGACAGCCAATCTGTTAACTTAATTTAGACGGAATACAACACCAAAACCGCCAATATATATAAACTTTAGATAAAATACAACACCATGACCACCAATCTGTTAATGACATCTGTATAGATAATCTTAAGACGAAATTCAACACTTTGACCACAAATCTGTAAACTCTCGAATGGATATAAAACAATGACCACCAATCTGTAAACTCTAGAATGGATATAAATTTGACCACCAATCTGTAAACCCTAGAATGGATATAAATTTGACCACCAATCTGTAAACTCCTGAATGGATGTGAAATAATGATCACCAATTTGTAAACTGCCGAATGGATATGAAACAATGACCACCAATCTGTAAACTTTAAAATGGATATGAAACAATGACCACCTATCTGTAAACTCTAGAGTAGATATTAAACAATGACCACCAATCTGTAAACTTTAAAATGGATATGAAACAATGACCACCAATCTGTAAACTCTAGAGTAGATATGAAACAATGACCACCAATCGGTAATCTTTAGAATGGATATGAAACAATGACCACCAACCTGTAAACTCTAGAATGGATATAAAACAATGACCACCAATCTGTAAACTCTAGAATGGATATGAAACAATGACCACCAATCTGTAAACTTTAGAATGGATATGAAACAATGACAACCAATCTGTAAACTCTAGAATGGATATGAAACAATGACCACCAATCGGTAATCTTTAGAATGGATATGAAACAATGACCACCAACCTGTAAACTCTAGAATGGATATGAAACAATGACCACCAATCTGTAAACGCTGAAGTGAATATAAAACAATGACCACCAATCTGTAAACGCTGAAGTGAATATAAAACAATGACCACCAATCTGTAAACTCTAGAATGGATATACAAAAATGACCACCAATCTGTAAACTCTAGAATGGATATAAAACAATGACCACCAATCTATAAACGCTGAAGTAAATATAAAACAATGACCACCAATCTGTAAACTCTAGAATGGATATAAACCACCAATCTGTAAACGCTGAAGTGGATATAAAACAATGACCACCAATCTGTAAACTCTAGAATGGATATAAAACAATGACCACCAATCTGTAAACTCTAGCATGGATATAAAACAATGACCACCAATCTGTAAACGCTAAAATGGATATAAAACAATGACCACCAATCTGTAAACTCTAGAATGGATATTAAACAATGACCACCAATCTGCAACCTTCAGACAGAATGGTGCCCCTTTTTAGCATAAATCTCTTACTTAGATTATAACAAAAACAAATCGGTAATGCAGATAAATGCAGATTTTCATCCAGAAGCAGTAAAGTTACCGTTCGTCGAAATCGTTCGCCGAAATAATGTTTATGTAAGATAGAATCTGTACAAAGAATATGATCGGGTTATTCAATTAACACTGTGAACAACAGAGCATTTTGTACTCGACGTTGTTGTTATAATCGGTGTTGTTCTTTATGTGAAACTGTTGTTGGCATGGTTTGTGAATTCCACTTCATAAGTATAACAACTACTAGTTAACTAGATAAGATTTGATAATTAGATGTATCGCTAAGATAATGTGGCTCACACGAAATAGTTTTCGAATGTTATCCGGTATTCTAATGGCAGTAATATGCAAACATACTACCGCCTTAACTCATATTCAATAACAATGTCCGCACTATGTAAACCTTTATTATAATATTGTATCTCAATTATATCTTTTATTGTCGAAAATGAAGCATTTTAATTGATTTTTACGAAGTAATTAAAGTTTATTGTTAACAGATATCTACCACTTTACGCAATACATGAAGCAGTTAATATCGCGAATATATGTCAAACGAATCAAGTTACTTCGTTATTCACGTTTATAGTGTGAGACTGGCTATGAGGCTCGATGTTGTCATATCCTGAGTGTCATCGTCGTTGGCGGCGGCGGTTTTGTCGTCGTTGGCAGCGATGGGGGGGGCGGTGTTGTCGACGTCGTCCATCGACCAAACATCTATATGTATTTAAATGAAACTTTTTACACAGTAGCAGGAATGTAGCAATGCTTACATATTAACCTCTTGCTCCATTGACTGATCCATCAGACCAGCGTTAGTTCCCGCTAAAGAAGAGTTTTAAGACAAATCACAAACGTCCGATTACTTTCGCGTCACTGGTGGAGATAGCTGCTTCCGGTGTGACCGGAAGTACCTAAACATGCGCTTTACGATCCCTACTAACACCGGCAGGTCGGACAGCACTAGCAACGAGATTACGGCGATAAAGAACGCCATTCCGACTGTACCCACGACCCTAGCGGAAGTCCGCTGGTCCTCCACACTGACCAACTTCCGTTTGGCGATTATGGTCTCCGTCCTCTTAACAGTCATTTCCTTGAGGCTTTGTTCTAGCTCCAGTCCTACCTGATCCGTGGTTTTGTTGGTACTAGTCAGGTTCCGGATAAGCCAGTACTGCTTACACGAGCATGGACACCAGACTGGCACTACAGAGGAGGAAGAGAGGAACAACGAGGAGGAAGTCGTCGGCGATATACTCGTGTTTACACCATTTGACATATAATAGCTTGGTTTAGTATTGATTACAGCATTTAACCTGGAATATGCTGTTATACTCGTATGTAGCTCATTTATCGTTGATATATCCCATGATATACTCGTTGTTACAGCATTTATCATTGAACGGCTTAATGCACTCGTTGTTAAATAATTTAGCATTAAATACCTTGATGAACTCGTGGTTACATCATTTAGCATTGAATATATTTGTGTACTCCTGGTTACAGCCTTTGCTGTTGAATAGTTTGTTGAACTCGTGGTTACAGCCTTTGGTATCAAATAGCTTGATGCACTCGTGGTAACATCATTGAACATTGAAAAGCTTGATGTACTCGTGGTTAAAGCAACTGACATTAAATAGATTGATGTACTCGTGGTTACATCATTTAGTATTGCATAGTTTGATGAACTCGTGGTTACAGCCTTCTGCATTGAATAGCTTGATGTACTCGTGGTTACAACTTTGGGCATTGAATAGCTTGATGTACTTGTGGTTACAGCCTTTGGTATTGAATAGCCTGATGCACTTGTGGTTACAGCCTTCGGCATTGAATAGCTTGATGTACTCGTGGTTACAGCCTTCGGCATTGAATAGCTTGATGTACTCGTGGTTACAGCAATTGGCATTGAATAGCTTGATGTACTCGTGGTTGCAGCAATTGGCATTGAATAGCTTGATGTACTTGTTGTTACATCCTTCGGCATTGAATGACTTGATGTACTTGTGGTTTCAGCCTTCGGCATTGAATAGCTTGATGTACTTGTAGTTACAGCCTTCGGCATTGAATAGCTTGATGTACTCGTGGTTACAGCCTTCTGCATTGAATAGTTTGATGTACTCGTGGCTACAGCCTTCGGCATTGAATAGCTTGATGTACTCGTGGTTGCAGCAATTGGCATTGAATAGCTTGATGCACTCATGGTTGCAGCCTTCGGCATTGAATAGCTTGATGTACTCGTGGATGCAGCAATCGGCATCGAATTGCTTGATGCACTCGTGGTTACAGCCTTCGGCATTGAATAGCTTGATGAACTCGTGGTTGCAGCAAATGGCATTGAATAGCTTGATGTAAACGTGGTTGCAGCAATTGCCATTGAATAACTTGATGTACATGTGGTTGCAGCCTTCGGCATTGAAAAGCCTGATGCACTCGTTATTTCAATGCTTTGTATTTGGCTTGTTGATGGTTCAGTGGTTGTAATAGGATAACGTGAGGAAATCCATGAAAAAAGAGCTGGCGTTGATGACGCAGTAGACGAAGAGGACACAAGAGTACCATGAACGTTTAATGTTGATGTAAGTTCAGAGGCTGTTGATAAGCTTGCAGTGTTGCTGATCGAAAGCTCACTTGTTGAAGGCGACGCCGTGGCTATACTGCTCGAGGACGTTAATGTACCACTTGGTGTGACAACGGATGTTGTGTAAGAGTCTTCACACAGAGATTGTTGCCCTAAAATGCAGTAGAATATAGTCAGTTATAGGGTATACATTGAAGAAATTTGATCCTAAAACTACCAACAAAAATAGAGATCTGATACATATACCAAATATAAACATTTTAATCGTCACAAAGGGTATATTTTTACATGCAAGGAAGGGTTTCTTACCGAGAACTGTCGGGTTACATACAGATAACGTGGCGTTATCTGAACCACTCAGTAACGTCACCCGCACATAATTCCCGTATATAGGCGCAGTGCAAGTGAGGTTGACTGTGGTATCGTGGGGCACGGTACCAGGTACAAACACGCACGTCTGATGGTTGGCGGCAAACTCGCCCTCCCAAGTGCTGTCTTGGAAAGACACTGTTACGTGTCCCACCTCAACTAGCAGATTTCGTAACGTTAAATCTTCAGCTGTTAAACAAATATTTAAAAAATGAATATAATATAAGATAATATCGGTTCTACTGGTTATAATCAATAACGGCTGCCAGCTAATGAACGGCATATATTGAAAATACTGTTCTTCCACTAGACACAATATATTTTTAACGATCGTTTTGTGTTACATATTGTACACCACTGAAGGTTTATTTAACGTCTGTTTTTCACCACGATGTCTTTCTAATGAACAAATTTGATTAGAACTTACAACATCTTTTGCATTCGGGCGATGAAGTAACCGACACAGAAGTAACATAATATCCGGTGTCAAGTCCGGCTTGCCACCAAGGGTTCGGTTCGCTGGTTGTCTGTGCGCATTCTCCGGATGATAACCCGGATACGAGGTTCCCCATGCCTTTATTTAAATATTTCTTCAGTAATTCAATGATATCTTTCTTGCCAGCTCTAAAACATGAATATACACAGACGGTAAACAAGGTAGGAAAGCGTAGATGTGAAAACAATTTAAAGGTTTATATGACTTCATTACAATCATGGATAACTTACCCATCATCAGCGAATGCGCTAGAGTACCAGGTCTGGTTAACAGGCAATTGGGATGGGTTGCATGCTGAAACATCGAGAGAACGTGTAAGGGCCGAGAATGCCAGCTTCCTCTTAAAAAATGCTCAGAACAAACAACATCAAGTCTGAGTTCAGACTTAAGAATCAAATATGCAAATAAATATCCTTATGTTAGTACTCTTTTTAGCAGCGTTCGATGGTGAAAAATGCTGAATAGATTCATTACCATTATAACGTTTCAGTGATTATTATGAAATATAATGGATTATTTTGTAATTTAATTGTTTGTTTTAAGTTGGAGTTTGCGATCAGACCTGCGACCATTCGATAATACAGATCGGACTCGAACCCAGACCTGAGACCATTCGTCAATACGGGTCGCACTCGAACCCAGACTTGTGACCATTCGTCAATACGGGTCGCACTCGAACTCAAACTTGCGACCATTCGTCAATACGGGTCGCACTCGAACCCAGACTTGTGACCATTCGTCAATACGGGTCAGACTCGAACTCAGACCTGAGAACATTCGTCAATACGGGTCGCACTCGAACCCAGACTTGAGACCATTCGTCAATACGGGTCGCACTCGAACTCAAACTTGCGACCATTCGTCAATACGGGACGCACTCGAACCCAGACCTGAGACCATTCGTCAATACGGGTCGCACTCGAACTCAAACATGAGACCATTCGTCAATACGGGTCGCACTCGAACTTAAACATAAGACCATTCGTCAATACGGGTCGCACTCGAACTCAAACATAAGACCATTCGTCAATACGGGTCGCACTCGAACTCAAACATAAGACCATTCGTCAATACGGGTCGCACTCGAACTCAAACATAAGACCATTCGTCAATACGGGTGGTACTCGAACTCAAACATAAGACCATTCGTCAATACGGGTCGCACTCGAACTCAGACCTGAGACCATTCGTCAATACGGGTCAGATTCGAACTCAGACCTAAGACCATTCGTCAAACTCAAACACAACATTTTAACTTATTAGCATGTAGTAAACAAATTAATTATTTTTGTTGAATACGTATCCACAAGTGTTCCTATCCGTTTTGCAAAGTTTATATATACAAGCTTGATAATTTAGTATCTTTCTTGAGTTCACTTTGATCCTGGGCTTGATCATAGTTCGGCTGTCATTTCTGTCACGCGTTATTTTGTGAAAGCACTTGTGAAAGTAATATACTGATAGTAAAGTATTTGAAACATGGGCTGAAAATAAACATTAATTAAAGTCATTATATTAATAATACATGCCGACTGTTCTGTTATTGTAAACGTTGTTATTCTTGTTAGAACATTTACAGAAATGTTGAGGTTAGTTTATTAAAACTTTAATACCATTTATTTTGAACCTAGTAGTATTTAAACAAACCTGTTATTCCATAACCTGTCGGGAAATTAATCACTTGTATCCCAAATACAAGTATGATTACGTAAATATAGTCACAAAACATCTTTTCGTAGAGTTAGAGGTGTCTAAAGTGTTTAAAGTAAATGATTAAAGGGCCATCGGAACAAAGTCTTAACGACACTTTAATTAAGCAGATTTAATCAATTATTCATACGTGTTCTTGGTGTCGTGCAAGACTTTCAACCATTATTTTATGTTCACGTTATCGTCATGCATCTTAAATCGTATGTGTATTTAACGAGATTACTAAGGAGACTGATCACACCGAGCATTTATTCCATACGAGGTCTTGTATGTTCATATTCGATCCGTGCAGCGTCGAACCAATTAAAAAACTTACCCAGATTTCTGTTACGGCCTACATTAGCTAACGTTCGTAAACTTTGTTTTGTATCCCTGCTGCATCGTAGCACACTGCAAGCAGGTAACCAATTCACAGACGTTAAGGCTATGTCGGTTAAGGCTTTGTCCCACCACTCTGCATGTAAGGACTCTCGAGGATGCTGCGAATAATTTTGAGCATAGATTGAACCAGATTGAACATACTATCTAAAGCATAAATATGGTGTATGTTGTAGTTCAAATGTAAAATTAATATTGTAACATGCACGGTAGCCAACGAATTAATCTTATTTTGGTTTAATGGTTTATAGTCCATAGTAGCCATTTGACAAGTAGGTATGCCTTGGATCACATTGGTGGCAGTATCCGTCATGGCTGGTAAAAGCAAAACTAATGTTAAAACATCAATTTAAAGACCTTTATCATCATTTAAAAAATGCAAATGAAACTATTGTTAACGACAAAAAACAAACAAATCATAACCCATCTTTTGAGACATTGAAGCATATTCATAATATTCTTAACGCCCTAATAACTAAGGAAGAAATACAGATGTTTGGCACGAAAAAAAACAGTGCCCACTAGGTGCAGAAAATTATAGGCCAATTACAATTTTCAGTGTTTAGATAAGTTATTCACCGCTTTTTTTAAATATACATCTACATCATTTTGTTGACAATAAAGACATAATAAATGAATTTCAATCTGGATTTCGCTCAAGCTACTCATTGATAATATGCTTGTGCTGCATTGTTTAATACAAATATTAAGAGCTAAAAAAAAGAAATATCATTACGTGCGTTTATTGACCTTTAAGCTGCATTTGAATCTGTCTGGCGCTCTGGTCTTTGGTCAAATTTATTTTATATAATATTGGCGTTAAATTTCTAATGGTAATAAACAATATGTGTAATTCTATTAAATCTTGTGTTAGGGTAAATGACGAGTCGTCTACATGTATGTGATATAGAGGTACGAGTGGACAATCTTTCTCCGGGGTTATTTTCCCTGTTGCTAAACGACCATCAAAAAAATATTTTACACTAGAACGCTAAATGGCATCGAAATGAATCTTGTTTTTTCTGTTTTGAAAAGTTTCATCTTAACATTATTACAATTATATTTGTATTTTGACAGCATTTGAACCACATTGTACATATAGTTTCTTTCTGACTCAATGTATACTTTGTTCTCATATTTGTATTCTTTATGAGCCTGCATAAAGTCTCGTTATACTTTGTATTTATAATTTCCTCATATTTGTAAACTCTGTTTGCATTGAGTGTATGAATAAACTTTGAAACTTTGGTCTAAAAATGTACTGATTTATCTATAATTGATTTGAAGCTAACTTTTACTATATTAAAGGGAATTGACACCAGATGATACAGTTGCAAAAAAGAAAATTGTAAAATATTCACATAAAATTGATATTGTTGTGTTCAACGCATTGAATCGTGTTTACTGATAAATCACATCGCTTGCGACACATGCATCTTCCGCATTTGTTTTTCCGAATCCGAAATACCACGTAAATCTCAGTAAGTGTTAAAGTATCGTCGGTATATTTATTTGATTAATCAGGTGACTTTCACATGCTAAATATACACATTTCATGGCTTCCCGGAAGAACGGACATTGTAAGGAAGTGGGATACTGCTGCGAAACAACACAGAACAGAGCCTGACAACCCAGCATCTGTGATTAAAATGATCGATAGAAACTTTAAAAAGGGGTTAACTCTGCTGAAAATGACAGCAGTTGCTAAAACACTTATTGACAGTTAAGTTTGTGAAACGATCTCATGACATGCAAGGTGTTGAAAAAACCATTCCGCGCTTTTTCAAACTGGGAAACCATTATGCGATATTTTTAAAGGGGAAACTCAGCTGAACCATCGGCTAATTGTTGCACTTATTCTTCGTAAAATGATGTATTGTCGACTTCATATTAGTTCGCATTGACAATTCTAGGCTTGCATTGAGGGAATTATATGTTTGCCGATTTTGGGACCATCTGGTGTCCAGTCCCTTTAAAAAGGTTTTATAATTTAAGTGTTGAGAGCATTAAATCGGCTAATTTTGAAACAAATTAATATATAATAATGATTTCTTAGATATCACTAATTAAATCAGAGTGGCCCCTTATTATGATATTGATTTTAAGAGCTCTACAATTCAGTTGATATAGAAATATTTTCAATTGAATTGTAGAGCTCTACCAATCATTCGGAGAGGTCTCTTTTTTAATTGATGCTGACATTTATTCGATTGGAGCCCTCTTTAATTGATTTGAAAAGGTTTCTAATCATTTGAGGGGTTCTTAAAATATTCGAGTTTATGTTGATTTGATGTTCCATATTGATCCATACAAAATTATGTATTTCAGAAAAGAAGGAAAACATATATTTCTTGACATGCACATTTAAGGATTTTCAGGAATGCATTTTAATATGCATTGAATACCTTCTTATAAAGTTTATAAAATATATGCAATGGTTTTTCTCGTATATCTTGACAGAAATCTGTAACCTCTCTGGAGAACTTATAAAGTGTAATGTCATTGACAGTCTATTATTATTATAATTGTCCAAATATATTTGAGAATTAAACGTACATCGGTTCTGTATTATGTGATTTGTTGAATTCATGTTTGATATTATTTGACCATGTACTTCGATGGTATACGTCTAATAAAATTCTGTTCTGTTCTATTAATATTCATAAAATATCGCTGGATAATGCTTTCTTCTCAGCCAGAAAGAAATCAACAAAGAGTCAATTACTCGTCCAAAAGGTGTTGCAGGCTTTAAAAAGCCATTTTTCAATACTACATGGAAAATTGGGTCCAATGTACGAGTACGGCTGTACTCATTTAATACGTTTTTAGTTTATATGTAGGAATAATCTTTATTCAACGATTGTGTCAATATCTAAAATAATATCGGTACTATCATTATGACAGTATTAAGATGTCAAAATGAATTTCATCCAACTGAAATACAATCGGCATTCTATGCATTTTAGATATGAATAAATGAAATTTACTTACGCGATTTTAATTTGGATGATTTTGTCTGATATTGAAGTGTCACCTACCAGCAGTACCAAAGTAAATTTTGGGTTGTTTTTCCGATTTTGTGTCATCTGCCACCATTAGTACCAAACTAAGTCTTGAATGGTGTGTCTGATATTGTATTGCCATCGACTTGCAGTACCAACGTAAATCTTGAATGGTTTGTCCGATATTGAGTTGTTATCCACCAGCAGAACCATAGCAAATCTTGGATGGTTTGTCAGATATTGTGTATACATGTACCAGCAAAACCATAGTGAACAAAAGTAATACCATAGTAAATCTTGGATGTTTTGTCTGAAATCGTGTTGTCTTCTACCATTATAATCATAGTAAATATTGAAAGGTTTGTCTGATATTGCTTTGTCTTCTACCATTAGTAACGTAGTAAATCTTGAATGGTTTGTCTGATATTAGGTTATCATTCACTAACAGCTCCATAGTAAATCTTGGAAGGTTTGTCTTATAATGCGTTGTCTTCTACCATTAGTACCATAGTAAATCTTGAATGGTTTGTCTGATATTAAGTTGTCTTCTACCATTAGTACCATAGTAAATCTTGAATGGTTTGTCTGATATTGAGTTGTCTTCTACCATTAGTACCATAGTAAATCTTGAATGGTTTGTCTGATATTGAGTTGTCTTCAACCATTAGTACCATAATAAATCTTGAATGGTTTGTCTGATATTGAGTTGTCTTCAACCATTAGTACCATAATAAATCTTGAATGGTTTGTCTGATATTGAGTTGTCTTCTACCATTAGTACCATAGTAAATCTTGGAAGGTTTGTCTGATATTGAGTTGTCTTCTACCATTAGTACCATAGTAAATCTTGGAAGGTTTGTCTGATATTGAGTTTTCTTCTACCATTAGTACCATAGTAAATCTTGAATGGTTTGTCTGATATTGCGTTGTTTTCTACCATTAGTACCATAGTATATCTTGGAAGGTTTGTCTGATATTGCGTTGTCTTCTACCATTAGTATCATAGTATATCTTGGAAGGTTTGTCTGATATTGCGTTGTCTTCTACCATTAGTATCATAGTATATCTTGGAAGGTTTGTCTGATATTGAGTTGTCTTCTACCATTAGTACCATAGTCAATCTTGGAAGGTTTGTCTGATATTGCGTTGTCTTCTACCATTAGTACCATAGTAAATCTTGGAAGGTTTGTCTGATATTGAGTTGTCTTCTACCATTAGTACCATAGTAAATCTTGGAAGGTTTGTCTGATATTGAGTTGTCTTCTACCATTAGTACCATAATAAATCTTGAATGGTTTGTCTGATATTGAGTTGCCTTCTACCATTAGTACCATAGTAAATCTTGAATGGTTTGTCTTATATTGTGTTGTCTTCTACCATTAGTACCATAGTAAATCTTGAATGGTTTGTCTGATATTGTGTTGTCTTCTACCATTAGTACCATAGTAAATCTTGAATGGTTTGTCTTATATTGTGTTGTCTTCTACCATTAGTACCATACTAAATCTTGAATGGTTTGTCTTATATTGTGTTGTCTTCTACCATTAGTACCATAGTAAATCTTGGAAGGTTTGTCTGATATTGAGTTGTCTTCTACCATTAGTACCATAGTAAATCTTGAATGGTTTGTTTGATATTGAGTTGTCTTCTACCATTAGTACCATAGTAAATCTTGGATGGTTTGTATTATATTGAGTTGTCTTCTACCATTAGTACCATAGTTAATCTTGAATGGTTTGTCTTATATTGTGTTGTCTTCTACCATTAGTACCATAGTAAATCTTGGAAGGTTTGTCTGATATTGAGTTGTCTTCTACCATTAGTACCATAGTAAATCTTGAATGGTTTGTCTGATATTGCGTTGTCTTCCACCATTAGTACCATAGTAAATCTTGAATGGTTTGTCTGATATTGAGTTGTCTTCCACCATTAGTACCATAGTAAATCTTGAATGGTTTGTCTGATATTGAGTTGTCTTCTACCATTAGTACCATAGTAAATCTTGAATGGTTTGTCTTATATTGAGTTGTCTTCTACCATTAGTACCATAGTAAATCTTGAATGGTTTGTCTGATATTACGTTGTCTTCCACCATTAGTACCATAGTAAATCTTGGAAGGTTTGTCTGATATTGAGTTGTCTTCTACCATTAGTACCATAGTAAATCGTGAATGGTTTGTCTTATATTGTGTTGTCTTCTACCATTAGTACCATAGTAAATCTTGAATGGTTTGTCTGATATTGAGTTGTCTTCAACCATTAGTACCATAATAAATCTTGAATGGTTTGTCTCATATTGAGTTGTCTTCAACCATTAGTACCATAATAAATCTTGAATGGTTTGTCTGATATTGAGTTGTCTTCTACCATTAGTACCATAGTAAATCTTGGAAGGTTTGTCTGATATTGAGTTGTCTTCTACCATTAGTACCATAGTAAATCTTGGAAGGTTTGTCTGATATTGAGTTGTCTTCTACCATTAGTACCATAGTAGATCTTGAATGGTTTGTCTGATATTGCGTTGTCTTCTACCATTAGTATCATAGTATATCTTGGAAGGTTTGTCTGATATTGCTTTGTCTTCTACCATTAGTATCATAGTATATCTTGGAAGGTTTGTCTGAAATCGTGTTGTCTTCTACCATTATAATCATAGTAAATATTGAAAGGTTTGTCTGATATTGCTTTGTCTTCTACCATTAGTAACATAGTAAACCTTGAATGGTTTGTCTGATATTAGGTTATCATTCACTAACAGCTCCATAGTAAATCTTGGAAGGTTTGTCTTATATTGCGTTGTCTTCTACCATTAGTACCATAGTAAATCTTGAATGGTTTGTCTGATATTAAGTTGTCTTCTACCATTAGTACCATAGTAAATCTTGAATGGTTTGTCTGATATTGAGTTGTCTTCAACCATTAGTACCATAATAAATCTTGAATGGTTTGTCTGATATTGAGTTGTCTTCAACCATTAGTACCATAATAAATCTTGAATGGTTTGTCTGATATTGAGTTGTCTTCTACCATTAGTACCATAGTAAATCTTGGAAGGTTTGTCTGATATTGAGTTGTCTTCTACCATTAGTACCATAGTAAATCTTGGAAGGTTTGTCTGATATTGAGTTGTCTTCTACCATTAGTACCATAGTAAATCTTGAATGGTTTGTCTGATATTGCGTTGTCTTCTACCATTAGTATCATAGTGTATCTTGGAAGGTTTGTCTGATATTGCGTTGTCTTCTACCATTAGTACCATAGTAAATCTTGAATGGTTTGTCTGATATTGAGTTGTCTTCAACCATTAGTACCATAATAAATCTTGAATGGTTTGTCTGATATTGCGTTGTCTTCAACCATTAGTATCATAGTATATCTTGGAAGGTTTGTCTGATATTGCTTTGTCTTCTACCATTAGTATCATAGTATATCTTGGAAGGTTTGTCTGAAATCGTGTTGTCTTCTACCATTATAATCATAGTAAATATTGAAAGGTTTGTCTGATATTGCTTTGTCTTCTACCATTAGTAACATAGTAAATCTTGAATGGTTTGTCTGATATTAGGCTATCATTCACTAACAGCTCCATAGTAAATCTTGGAAGGTTTGTCTTATATTGCGTTGTCTTCTACCATTAGTACCATAGTAAATCTTCAATGGTTTGTCTGATATTAAGTTGTCTTCTACCATTAGTACCATAGTAAATCTTGAATGGTTTGTCTGATATTGAGTTGTCTTCAACCATTAGTACCATAATAAATCTTGAATGGTTTGTCTGATATTGAGTTGTCTTCAACCATTAGTACCATAATAAATCTTGAATGGTTTGTCTGATATTGAGTTGTCTTCTACCATTAGTACCATAGTAAATCTTGGAAGGTTTGTCTGATATTGAGTTGTCTTCTACCATTAGTACCATAGTAAATCTTGGAAGGTTTGTCTGATATTGAGTTGACTTCTACCATTAGTACCATAGTAAATCTTGAATGGTTTGTCTGATATTGCGTTGTCTTCTACCATTAGTAACATAGTATATCTTGGAAGGTTTGTCTGATATTGCGTTGTCTTCTACCATTAGTACCATAGTAAATCTTGAATGGTTTGTCTGATATTGAGTTGTCTTCAACCATTAGTACCATAATAAATCTTGAATGGTTTGTCTGATATTGAGTTGTCTTCAACCATTAGTACCATAATAAATCTTGAATGGTTTGTCTGATATTGAGTTGTCTTCTACCATTAGTACCATAGTAAATCTTGGAAGGTTTGTCTGATATTGAGTTGTCTTCTACCATTAGTACCATAGTAAATCTTGGAAGGTTTGTCTGATATTGAGTTGTCTTCTACCATTAGTACCATAGTAAATCTTGAATGGTTTGTCTGATATTGCGTTGTCTTCTACCATTAGTATCATAGTATATCTTGGAAGGTTTGTCTGATATTGCGTTGTCTTCTACCATTAGTATCATAGTATATCTTGGAAGGTTTGTCTGATATTGCGTTGTCTTTTACCATTAGTACCATAGTAAATCTTGGAAGGTTTGTCTGATATTGAGTTGTCTTCTACCATTAGTACCATAGTAAATCTTGGAAGGTTTGTCTAATATTGAGTTGTCTTCTACCATTAGTACCATAGTAAATCTTGGAAGGTTTGTCTGATATTGAGTTGTCTTCTACCATTAGTACCATAATAAATCTTGAATGGTTTGTCTGATATTGAGTTGCCTTCTACCATTAGTACCATAGTAAATCTTGAATGGTTTGTCTTATATTGTGTTGTCTTCTACCATTAGTACCATAGTAAATCTTGAATGGTTTGTCTTATATTGTGTTGTCTTCAACCATTAGTACCATAGTAAATCTTGAATGGTTTGTCTTATATTGTGTTGTCTTCTACCATATGTACCATACTAAATCTTGAATGGTTTGTCTTATATTGTGTTGTCTTCTACCATTAGTACCATAGTAAATCTTGGAAGGTTTGTCTGATATTGAGTTGTCTTCTACCATTAGTACCATAGTAAATCTTGAATGGTTTGTTTGATATTGTGTTGTCTTCTACCATTAGTACCATAGTAAATCTTGGATGGTTTGTCTTATATTGAGTTGTCTTCTACCATTAGTACCATAGTAAATCTTGAATGGTTTGTCTTATATTGTGTTGTCTTCTACCATTAGTACCATAGTAAATCTTGGAAGGTTTGTTTGATATTGTGTTGTCTTCTACCATTAGTACCATAGTAAATCTTGGATGGTTTGTCTGATATTGAGTTGTCTTCTACCATTAGTACCATAGTAAATCTTGGATGGTTTGTTTGATATTGTGTTGTCTTCTACCATTAGTACCATAGTAAATCTTGGATGGTTTGTCTTATATTGAGTTGTCTTCTACCATTAGTACCATAGTTAATCTTGAATGGTTTGTCTTATATTGTGTTGTCTTCTACCATTAGTACCATAGTAAATCTTGGAAGGTTTGTCTGATATTGAGTTGTCTTCTACCATTAGTACCATAGTAAATCTTGAATGGTTTGTCTGATATTGAGTTGTCTTCCACCATTAGTACCATAGTAAATCTTGAATGGTTTGTCTGATATTGAGTTGTCTTCTACCATTAGTACCATAGTAAATCTTGAATGGTTTGTCTGATATTGAGTTGTCTTCTACCATTAGTACCATAGTAAATCTTGAATGGTTTGTCTGATATTACGTTGTCTTCCACCATTAGTACCATAGTAAATCTTGGAAGGTTTGTCTGATATTGAGTTGTCTTCTACTATTAGTACCATAGTAAATCTTGAATGGTTTGTCTTATATTGTGTTGTCTTCTACCATTAGTACCATAGTAAATCTTGAATGGTTTGTCTAATATTGAGTTGTCTTCAACCGTTAGTACCATAATAAATCTTGAATGGTTTGTCTGATATTGAGTTGTCTTCAACCATTAGTACCATAATAAATCTTGAATGGTTTGTCTGATATTGAGTTGTCTTCTACCATTAGTACCATTGTAAATCTTGGAAGGTTTGTCTGATATTGAGTTGTCTTCTACCATTAGTACCATAGTAAATCTTGGAAGGTTTGTCTGATATTGAGTTGTCTTCTACCATTAGTACCATAGTAAATCTTGAATGGTTTGTCTGATATTGCGTTGTCTTCTACCATTAGTATCATAGTATATCTTGGAAGGTTTGTCTGATATTGCTTTGTCTTCTACCATTAGTATCATAGTATATCTTGGAAGGTTTGTCTGATATTGAGTTGTCTTCTACCATTAGTACCATAGTAAATCTTGGAAGGTTTGTCTGATATTGAGTTGTCTTCTACCATTAGTACCATAGTAAATCTTGAATGGTTTGTCTGATATTGAGTTGTCTTCTACCATTAGTACCATAGTAAATCTTGGAAGGTTTGTCTGATATTGAGTTGTCTTCTACCATTAGTACCATAGTAAATCTTGAATGGTTTGTCTGATATTGAGTTGCCTTCTACCATTAGTACCATAGTAAATCTTGAATGGTTTGTCTTATATTGTGTTGTCTTCTACCATTAGTACCATAGTAAATCTTGAATGGTTTGTCTGATATTGTGTTGTCTTCTACCATTAGTACCATAGTAAATCTTGAATGGTTTGTCTTATATTGTGTTGTCTTCTACCATTAGTACCTTACTAAATCTTGAATGGTTTGTCTGATATTGTGTTGTCTTCTACCATTAGTACCATAGTAAATCTTGGAAGGTTTGTCTGATATTGAGTTGTCTTCTACCATTAGTACCATAGTAAATCTTGAATGGTTTGTTTGATATTGTGTTGTCTTCTACCATTAGTACCATAGTAAATCTTGGATGGTTTGTCTTATATTGAGTTGTCTTCTACCATTAGTACCATAGTAAATCTTGAATGGTTTGTCTGATATTGCGTTGTCTTCCACCATTAGTACCATAGTAAATCTTGAATGGTTTGTCTGATATTGAGTTGTCTTCTACCATTAGTACCATAGTAAATCTTGAATGGTTTGTCTGATATTGAGTTGTCTTCTACCATTAGTACCATAGTAAATCTTGAATGGTTTGTCTGATATTACGTTGTCTTCTACCATTAGTACCATAGTAAATCTTGAATGGTTTGTCTTATATTGAGTTGTCTTCAACCATTAGTACCATAGTAAATCTTGAATGGTTTGTCTGATATTGAGTTGTCTTCAACCATTAGTACCATAATAAATCTTGAATGGTTTGTCTGATATTGAGTTGTCTTCAACCATTAGTACCATAATAAATCTTGAATGGTTTGTCTGATATTGAGTTGTCTAGTACCATTAGTACCATAGTAAATCTTGGAAGGTTTGTCTGATATTGAGTTGTCTTCTACCATTAGTACCATAGTAAATCTTGAATGGTTTGTCTGATATTGCATTGTCTGCTACCATTAGTATCATAGTATATCTTGGAAGGTTTGTCTGATATTGTTTTGTCTTCTATCATTAGTATCATAGTATATCTTGGAAGGTTTGTCTGATATTGAGTTGTCTTCTACCATTAGTACCATAGTAAATCTTGGAAGGTTTGTCTGATATTGAGTTGTCTTCTACCATTAGTACCATAGTAAATCTTGGAAGGTTTGTCTGATATTGAGTTGTCTTCTACCATTAGTACCATAGTAAATCTTGGAAGGTTTGTCTGATATTGAGTTGTCTTCTACCATTAGTACCATAATAAATCTTGAATGGTTTGTCTGATATTGAGTTGCCTTCTACCATTAGTACCATAGTAAATCTTGAATGGTTTGTCTTATATTGTGTTGTCTTCTACCATTAGTACCATAGTAAATCTTGAATGGTTTGTCTGATATTGTGTTGTCTTCTACCATTAGTACCATAGTAAATCTTGGCAGGTTTGTCTGATATTGAGTTTTCTTCTACCATTAGTACCATAGTAAATCTTGAATGGTTTGTTTTATATTGAGTTGTCTTCTACCATTAGTACCATAGTTAATCTTGAATGGTTTGTCTTATATTGAGTTGTCTTCTACCATTAGTACCATAGTTAATCTTGAATGGTTTGTCTGATATTGAGTTGTCTTCTACCATTAGTACCATAGTAAATCTTGAATGGTTTGTCTGATATTGAGTTGTCTTCCACCATTAGTACCATAGTAAATCTTGAATGGTTTGTCTGATATTGCGTTGTCTTCTACCATTAGTACCATAGTAAATCTTGAATGGTTTGTCTGATATTGAGTTGTCTTCTACCATTAGTACCATAGTAAATCTTGAATGGTTTGTCTGATATTGAGTTGTCTTCCACCATTAGTACCATAGTAAATCTTGGAAGGTTTGTCTGATATTGAGTTGTCTTCTACCATTAGTGTCATAGTAAATCTTGGAAGGTTTGTCTGATATTGAGTTGTCCTCTACCATTAGTACCATAGTATATCTTGGAAGGTTTGTCTTATATTGAGTTGTCCTCTACCATTAGTACTATAGTAAATCTTGGAAGGTTTGTCTTATATTGTGTTGTCTTCTACCATTAGTACCATAGTAAATCTTGGAAGGTTTGTCTTATATTGTGTTGTCCTCTACCATTAGTACCATAGTATATCTTGAATGGTTTTTCTGATATTGAGTTGACTTCTACCATTAGTACCATAGTAAATCTTCAATGGTTTGTCTTATATTGAGTTGTCTTCTACCATTAGTACCATAGTAAATCTTGGAAGGTTTGTCTTATATTGTGTTGTCTTCTACCATTAGTACCATAGTAAATCTTGGAAGGTTTGTCTTATATTGTGTTGTCTTCTACCATTATTACCATAGTAAATCTTGGAAGGTTTGTCTGATATTGAGTTGTCTTCTACCATTAGTACCAAAGTAAATCTTGGAAGGTTTGTCTGATATTGAGTTGACTTCTACCATTAGTACCATAGTAAATCTTGAATGGTTTGTCTTATATTGTGTTGTCTTCTACCATTAGTACCAAAGTAAATCTTAAAAGGTTTGTCTGATATTAGGTTATCATTCACTAACAGCACCATAGTAAATCTTGGAAGGTTTGTCTGATATTGTGTTGTCTTCTACCATTAGTACAATAGTAAATCTTGAATGGTTTGTCTGATATTGAGTTGTCTTCTACCATTAGTACCATAGTAAATCTTGGAAGGTTTGTCTGATATTGTGTTGTCTTCTACCATTAGTACCATAGTAAATCTTGAATGGTTTGTCTGATATTGAGTTGTCTTGTACAATTAGTACCATAGTAAATCTTGGAAAGTTTGTCTGATATTGAGTTGTCTTCTACCATTAGTACCATAGTAAATCTTGGATGGTTTGTCTGATATTGCGTTGTCTTCTACCATTAGTACCATAGTAAATCTTGGATGGTTTGTCTGATTATGAGTTGTCTTCTACCATTAGTACCATAGTAAATCTTGAATGGTTTGTCTGATATTGCGTTGTCTTCTACCATTAGTACCATAGTAAATCTTGGAAGGTTTGTCTTATATTGAGTTGTCTTCTACCATTAGTACCATAGTAAATCTTGGAAGGTTTGTCTTATATTGAGTTGTCTTCTACCATTAGTACCATAGTAAATCTTGGAAGGTTTGTCTGATATTGAGTTGTCTTCTACCATTAGTACCATAGTAAATCTTGAATGGTTTGTCTTATATTGTGTTGTCTTCTACCATTAGTACCATGGTAAATCTTGGAAGGTTTGTCTGATATTGAGTTGTCTTCTACCATTAGTACCATAGTAAATCTTGGAAGGTTTGTCTTATATTGAGTTGTCTTCTACCATTAATACCATAGTAAATCTTGGAAGGTTTGTCTGATATTGTGTTGTCTTCTACCATTAGTACCATAGTAAATCTTGAATGGTTTGTCTTATATTGTGTTGTCTTCTACCATTAGTACCATAATAAATCTTGAATGGTTTGTCTTATATTGTGTTGTCTTCTACCATTAGTACCATAGTAAATCTTGGAAGGTTTGTCTGATATTGAGTTGTCTTCTACCATTAGTACCATAGTAAATCTTGAATGGTTTGTCTGATATTGCGTTGTCTTCCACCATTAGTACCATAGTAAATCTTGAATGGTTTGTCTGATATTGAGTTGTCTTCTACCATTAGTACCATAGTAAATCTTGAATGGTTTGTCTGATATTGAGTTGTCTTCTACCATTAGTACCATAGTAAATCTTGAATGGTTTGTCTGATATTGCGTTGTCTTCCACCATTAGTACCATAGTAAATCTTGGAAGGTTTGTCTGATATTGAGTTGTCTTCTACCATTAGTGTCATAGTAAATCTTGGAAGGTTTGTCTGATATTGAGTTGTCCTCTACCATTAGTACCATAGTATATCTTGGAAGGTTTGTCTGATATTGAGTTGTCCTCTACCATTAGTACCATAGTATATCTTGGAAGGTTTGTCTGATATTGAGTTGTCTTCTACCATTAGTGTCATAGTAAATCTTGGAAGGTTTGTCTGATATTGAGTTGTCTTCTACCATTAGTACCATAGTAAATCTTGGAAGGTTTGTCTGATATTGAGTTGTCTTCTACCATTAGTACCATAGTAAATCTTGAATCGTTTGTTTGATATTGAGTTGTCTTCTACCATTAGTACCATAGTAAATCTTGGAAGGTTTGTCATATATTGTGTTGTCTTCTACCATTAGTACCATAGTAAATCTTGGAAGGTTTGTCTTAAATTGTGTTGTCTTCTACCATTAGTACCATAGTAAATCTTGGAAGGTTTGTCTTATATTGTGTTGTCTTCTACCATTAGTACCAAAGTAAATCTTGGAAGGTTTGTCTGATATTGAGTTGTCTTCTACCATTAGTACCATAGTAAATCTTGGAAGGTTTGTCTTATATTGTGTTGTCTTCTACCATTAGTACCATAGTAAATCTTGGAAGGTTTGTCTGATATTGAGTTGTCTTCTACCATTAGCACCATAGTAAATCTTGGAAGGTTTGTCTTATATTGTGTTGTCTTCTACCATTAGTACCATAGTAAATCTTGGAAGGTTTGTCTGATATTGAGTTATCTTCTACCATTAGTACCATAGTAAATCTTGAATGGTTTGTCTGATATTGAGTTATCTTCTACCATATGTACCATAGTAAATCTTGAATGGTTTGTCTTATATTGTGTTGTCTTCTACCATTAGTACCATAGTAAATCTTGGAAGGTTTGTCTGATATTGAGTTGTCTTCTACCATTAGTACCATAGTAAATCTTGGAAGGTTTGTCTGATATTGAGTTGTCTTCTACCATTAGTACCATAGTAAATCTTGGAAGGTTTGTCTGATATTGAGTTGTCTTCTACCATTAGTACCATAGTAAATCTTTGAAGGTTTGTCTGATATTGAGTTGTCTTCTACCATTAGTACCATAGTAAATCTTGAATGGTTTGTCTGATATTGAGTTGTCTTCTACCATTAGTACCATAGTATATCTTGGAAGGTTTGTCTGATATAGCGTTGTCTTCTACCATTAGTACCATAGTAAATCTTGGAAGGTTTGTCTGATATTGAGTTGTCTTCTACCATTAGTACCATAGTAAATCTTGAATCGTTTGTTTGATATTGAGTTGTCTTCTACCATTAGTACCATAGTAAATCTTGGAAGGTTTGTCATATATTGTGTTGTCTTCTACCATTAGTACCATAGTAAATCTTGGAAGGTTTGTCTTAAATTGTGTTGTCTTCTACCATTAGTACCATAGTAAATCTTGGAAGGTTTGTCTTATATTGTGTTGTCTTCTACCATTAGTACCAAAGTAAATCTTGGAAGGTTTGTCTGATATTGAGTTGTCTTCTACCATTAGTACCATAGTAAATCTTGGAAGGTTTGTCTTATATTGTGTTGTCTTCTACCATTAGTACCATAGTAAATCTTGGAAGGTTTGTCTGATATTGAGTTGTCTTCTACCATTAGCACCATAGTAAATCTTGGAAGGTTTGTCTTATATTGTGTTGTCTTCTACCATTAGTACCATAGTAAATCTTGGAAGGTTTGTCTGATATTGAGTTATCTTCTACCATTAGTACCATAGTAAATCTTGAATGGTTTGTCTGATATTGAGTTATCTTCTACCATTAGTACCATAGTAAATCTTGAATGGTTTGTCTTATATTGTGTTGTCTTCTACCATTAGTACCATAGTAAATCTTGGAAGGTTTGTCTGATATTGAGTTGTCTTCTACCATTAGTACCATAGTAAATCTTGGAAGGTTTGTCTGATATTGAGTTGACTTCTACCATTAGTACCATAGTAAATCTTGGAAGGTTTGTCTGATATTGAGTTGTCTTCTACCATTAGTACCATAGTAAATCTTTGAAGGTTTGTCTGATATTGAGTTGTCTTCTACCATTAGTACCATAGTAAATCTTGAATGGTTTGTCTGATATTGAGTTGTCTTCTACCATTAGTACCATAGTATATCTTGGAAGGTTTGTCTGAAATAGCGTTGTCTTCTACCATTAGTACCATAGTAAATCTTGAATGGTTTGTCTGATATTGAGTTGTCTTCTACCATTAGTACCATAGTAAATCTTGGAAGGTTTGTCTGATATTGAGTTGACTTCCACCATTAGTACCATAGTAAATCTTGGAAGGTTTATCTGATATAGCGTTGTCTTCTACCATTAGTACAATAGTAAATCTTGGAAGGTTTGTCTGATATTGAGTTGTCTTCTACCATTAGTACCATAGTAAATCTTGAATGGTTTGTCTGATATTGAGTTGTTTCTACCATTAGTACCATAGTTAATCTTGAATGGTTTGTCTGATATTGAGTTGTCTTCTACCATTAGTACCATAGTAAATCTTGAATGATTTGTCTTATATTAAGTTGTCTTCTACCATTAGTACCATAGTATATCTTGGAAGGTTTGTCTGATATTGAGTTGTCTTCTACCATTAGTACCATAGTAAATCTTGAATGGTTTGTCTGATATTGCGTTGTCTTCCACCATTAGTACCATAGTAAATCTTGAATGGTTTGTCTGATATTAAGTTGTCTTCTACCATTAGTACCATAGTATATCTTGGAAGGTTTGTCTGATATTGAGTTGTCTTCTACCATTAGTACCATAGTAAATCTTGAATGGTTTGTCTGATATTGCGTTGTCTTCCACCATTAGTACCATAGTAAATCTTGAATGGTTTGTCTGATATTAAGTTGTCTTCTACCATTAGTACCATAGTATATCTTGGAAGGTTTGTCTGATATTGAGTTGTCTTCTACCATTAGTACCATAGTAAATCTTGAATGGTTTGTCTGATATTAAGTTGTCTTCTACCATTAGTACCATAGTGTATCTTGGAAGGTTTGTCCGATATTGAGTTGTCTTCTACCATTAGTACCATATTAAATCTTGAATGATTTGTCTGATATTGAGTTTTCTTCTACCATTAGTACCATAGTGAATCTTGAATGGTTTGTCTGATATTAAGTTATCTTCTACCATTAGTACCATAGTATATCTTGGAAGGTTTGTCTGATATTGAGTTGTCTTTTACCATTAGTACCATAGTAAATCTTGAATGATTTGTCTGATATTGAGTTTTCTTCTACCATTAGTACCATAGTAAATCTTGAATGGTTTGTCTGATATTAAGTTGTCTTCTACCATTAGTACCATAGTATATCTTGGAAGGTTTGTCTGATATTGAGTTGTCTTCTACCATTAGTACCATAGTATATCTTGGAAGGTTTGTCTGATATTGCGTTGTCTTCTACCATTAGTACCATAGTATATCATGGAAGGTTTGTCTGATATTGAGTTGTCTTCTACCATTAGTACCATAGTATATCTTGGAAGGTTTGTCTGATATTGAGTTGTCTTCTACCATTAGTACCATAGTATATCTTGGAAGGTTTGTCTGATATTGAGTTGTCTTCTACCATTAGTACCATAGTATATCTTGAATGGTTTGTCTGATATTGAGTTGTCTTCTACCATTAGTACCATAGTATATCTTGAATGGTTTGTCTGATATTGCGTTGTCTTCTACCATTAGTACCATAGTATATCTTGGAAGGTTTGTCTGATATTGCGTTGTCTTCCACCATTAGTACCATAGTAAATCTTGAATGGTTTGTCTGATATTAAGTTGTCTTCTATCATTAGTACCATAGTATATCTTGGAAGGTTTGTCTGATATTGAGTTGTCTTCTACCATTAGTACCATAGTAAATCTTGAATGGTTTGTCTGATATTGCGTTGTCTTCCAGCAGCATAACAATTTGGATTGATTGTCTTATATTGTTCGCCTACAAGCAGTACCATAGTACAAAGGCAATTACTTTTTTCAATGATCACAAAACGATGTAGTCATAACCTTGAACATTGTAACAATACTGGCATTGCGTCATGACTGCACTCACTTACTCTATTGTTTGAATTTTTTAGACAAAATATTAAGCCTGACATCATTTCGTAGTTGAGTAAACATTCACTATTGAAGATCACTTCAAAAAGATCCATTGTAACTTTAAGTGTTACGTCTCTAAACACCGTTTAAAGTTATTACAATCCATTGTTAAAAAAGGTCTTTAATAGAAAACTAATATATCAAAAGATAATTGTACGGGGGAATGTAAATTAAGTCCACACAATGAATTCGGACAAAATGAGAGGCTCAGATAGGATCCGCTTATTTTTGTCCGCTTTTAACAAACATTTGTATTTTTATCAACATACATTATCTAAATTCTGTCATTCAACCAATGTAAGATGTTCAAGTTCTTTCTTACTGATGCCAAGTTACATTGTATGCAAGTCAGGTTTATTTTTTCATGCATTTTATTCTTTTCCCATCCATTGCAAATGGCAATCAGACGAATATGCATGTGCCTCTTCTGTTTTTTCTTGTTTTTCAGGCATAGATGCAAAGCCATTTTTGTTTGTTTTAAATACAAATGCTGTCCGTGTTACATCTTCGCATTTACGAGCTTTTTGTTAGTATTGCTTTAATTGTATATGCACTTAATGTCAGTCAGACGTCCTTCGCTTTGTGTAGAGGGCTTCAATACTAACAGTTTAACCGTAAACACGGTAGGTAAGTTTTCGGTACAGAGTAAGTCTTGTCTGTCTTGTCTCTCTTAAAATGGACAAAATCAACGCCTACCATTTGAGCTAATGTCACTTCGTCACCGGAAGAACATATGCTGTAACGTGTAAGGTTTCTGAAAGTATTAGTATCATCATTTGCTATAGAGCCCCTATCGCTAATGTTGGCCCCTCAACTATATGGAACTCAATCATCATTGAATACAACCACTATCGCTGACGTTGGCTCGTCAGCTCTATAGAGAAATTCATATGTGGAACTCAATCATCATTTAATACAACCACTATCGCTGACGTTGGCTCGTCAGCTCTATAGAGAAATTCATATGTGGAACTCAATCATCATTTGCTACAACCACTATCGCTGACGTTGGCTCGTCAGCTCTATAGAGAAATTCATATGTGGAACTCGATCATCATTTGCTACAACCACTATCGCTGACGTTGGCTCGTCAGCTCTATAGAGAAATTCATATGTGGAACTCAATCATCATTTGCTACAACCACTAACGCTGACGTTGGCTCGTCAGCTATATAGAGAAATTCATATGAGGGAACTCAATCATCATTTAATACAACCACTATCGCTGACGTTGGCTCGTCAGCTCTATAGAGAAATTCATATGTGGAACTCAATCATCATTTGCTACAACCACTACCGCTGACGTTGGCTCGTCAGCCATATAGAGAAATTCATATGAGGGAACTCAATCATCATTTAATACAACCACTATCGCTGACGTTGGCTCGTCAGCTCTATAGAGAAATTCATATGAGGGAACTCAATCATCATTTGCTACAACCACTAACGCTGACGTTGGCTCGTCAGCTATATAGAGAAATTCATATGAGGGAACTCAATCATCATTTAATACAACCACTATCGCTGATGTTGGCTCGTCAGCTATATAGAGAAATTCATATGTGGAACTCAATCATCATTTGCTACAACCACTATCGCTGACGTTGGCTCGTCAGCCATATAGAGAAATTCATATGAGGGAACTCAATCATCATTTAATACAACCACTATCGCTGACGTTGGCTCGTTAGGTCTATAGAGAAATTCATATGAGGAAACTCGGCACTCGGTCAAAATCTTGTTTACATTATGGATTGTTTGATAATTTTCTGCAAATGTAATTGATTTTGTGGCCTGGCTGTAGAAACAAAATATGTTAAAATATTTTTTTTCCGACTGTAAGGTTTAACGTTGTCCATTATGTTCGCTCATATCATTTTCGTATACACTTTTCTAGACTAAGTCAACGTTCTGCAATAATTCACTTCTATTTTAATGAGTTGCCGGGCCTCTACTTGATAAGTGTGACGATGAAAAAGACGCTTTTATCATATCATTATAAAAGAGTTTATCGTTAAATATGAGCGATTAACTATTGTGCATAAACAAAAATATTAACGTTATAGACGTGAATTATTTTAAAATAAAACCGACAATTTAAAACAATAGTTTGTAGAATAGTATAATGCTTACCACGAAATGGGTGAACTATCTTGCAAATGTGGTAATATTGTCTTTCATTGACACAGGTAAGATATACATTATATAAAATATATTAATTAGATTGTTTAAAACAGTTCAACTTATTTTTTTCATTCATATAGATTCCTGCATCAGCTAACATGACCATATTGAAATATATTATTTTCACATCGTCCGTTTATTTGTGATATGCTGTTGCTTTAGACCATTTGGTGATGACAGTTATAATTAAAACCAAAAGCCAATTCGCTAACAGCTAACGTATTTGACAATTGCTACACAAATCATAGATGTTTAATACGTATGTTAAGTAAGATGCGATCTTGAAGAGACGGCGCATTGGCGCGTACTTTGAGTCAGTAATCGTTTTTGTTCGGGTTGGTTTTTCAAAACAATTTGATCGGCATCATCATGTAAATAAAATTGTGAGGACCTAAGACAACTGTTAAAATAAGCATTTTCCGGTAGACAGGATTTTCTATGTACAAGATAAAGAAAAATATTCGAAAGTAAAACTATGGTGGCATATAATTGCCGTAAGATAACCTGTTAACGATCGCGAATTGTTTCATGTTAACCACTTAATTTTCGCGATAATTATCTAGCTAACTAGTTAATATTCGCGTTACTTTTTTCGGTAAGATAAATATCATAAGACTAAAAACAGGCTTGAAAGTGCCCAGTACTGCCACATATTACCTTTTTAGCTGTACAACATTAACAGGTTATCTAGTTATTGTTTGCGAATTCCACTTAATAAGTAAGATTCTAACTGGTTAACGTAATAAGATTCGTGTTCTGAGCTATAAATGCATTCCAGTTTCAGGCGCTAACAGGTGCTAACAGGTTTATGGTGTGCGAATTCCACTTAATAAGTAACATACACGTAACAAGATTCGTGTTACCACTAATAGTTGATGCCAAACTAGCACTTGTTAACTGGCAAAAGTAACAGTAGCGAAAGCCGTCCTTCTCAATTCTGTCGTGACTATTTTATTTTGTGAACATATCACGTGCACATTTTTCACATATTATAACCACAGTAATCCTTTGAACATGCTTAAATGTTGTATGTATAAAAAATGTTTCGTAGAAATAAATATCTTTTAAACTAAGCAAAAGTAAGACGAGATGCATTCCAATAGCAACAAAAAAGTACACAATGTAATAACACATTTATTGTTCTTTCCAATTTATAACTTATACGCTCTAGTTAACTGTTGTTTCGATTTCTTTAGTTTATATGTCTTTGCCATTAAGCATGAAATTAAATTACCATTTTACTCCCATTGAACTCCAATAATGATAGCATAGTTTGTTAAGAATAAACGAATACATCAAAAAGAAATAATTCCATATTAATTTACTATACTTAATGTAGTCTAAGTTAAATCAATGCATTATATGAGCTATGTCACATTTCCGAATGTCTTAAGTGAATGTCGCAAAAGGTTGAAATGTAGTGAATGTCGCGAATGGTTGAAATGTAGTAAATGTCGCGAATGGTTGAAATGTAGTAAATGTCGCGAATGGTTGAAATGTAGTGAAATTCGCGAATGGTTGAAATGTAGTGAATGTCGCGAATGGTTGAAATGTAGTGAATGCCGCGAATGGTTGAAATGCTGAGAAAGGTTGAAATGTCGTGAATGTCGCAAAAGGTTGAAATGTAGTGAATATCTCGAATGGTTTAAATGTAGTGAATGTCGCAAAAGGTTGAAATGTAGTGAATAATGCAAATGGTTGAAATGAAGTGAATGTCGCAAATGGTTGAAATGTAGTCAATGTCGCAAAAGGTTCAAATGTAGTGGATGCCGCGAATGGTTGAAATGTAATGAATGTCGCGAATGGTTGAAATGTATGTAGTGAAATGTTGCGAATGTGGTGAATGGTTGAAATGTAGTGAATGTCTCGAATGGTTGAAATGTAGTGAATGTCGTGAATGGTTGAAATGCTGAGCATGTTTGAAATGTAGTGAAATGTTGCGAATGTGGTGAATGGTTGAAATGTAGTGAATGCCGCGAATGGTTGAAATGTAATGAATGTCGCGAATGGTTGAAATGTATGTAGTGAAATGTTGCGAATGTGGTGAATGGTTGAAATGTAGTGAATGTCTCGAATGATTGAAATGTAGTGAATGTCGTGAATGGTTGAAATGCTGAGCATGTTTGAAATGTAGTGAAATGTTGCGAATGTGGTGAATGGTTGAAATGTAGTGAATGTCGCGAATGGTTGAAATGTAGTGAATGTCTCGAATGGTTGAAATGTAGTGAATGTCGTGAATGGTTGAAATGCTGAGCATGTTTGAAATGTAGTGAAATGTTGCGAATGTGGTGAATGGTTGAAATGTAGTGAATGTCGCGAATAGTTGAAATGTAGTGAATGTCTCGAATGGTTGAAATGTAGTGAATGTCTCGAATGGTTGAAATGTAGTGAATGTCGCGAATGGTTGAAATTTAGTGAATGTCGCGAATGGTTAAAATGTAATGAATGTTGCGAATGTGGTGAATGGTTGAAATGTACTGAATATTGCGAATGTGGTCAATGGTTGAAATGTAATGAATGTTGCGAATGTGGTCAATGGTTGAAATGTGATGAATGTTGCGAATGTCGCGAATGGTTGAAATGTTATGAATGTTGCGAATGTCGCAAATGGTTGAAATATAATGAATGTTGCGAATTTTGCAAACGGTTAAATGTAATGAATGTTATAATGTAGTAAAAGTTGCGAATGGTTGAAATGCTGCGAATGGTTGAAATGTAATGAATGTCGAAAATGGTTCTAATGTAATGAATGTTGCGAATGTCGCGAATGGCTGAAATGTAATGAATGCCGCGAATGGTTAAAATGTCGTAAATGTCGCAAAAGGTTAAAATGTAGTGAATGTCTCTAATGGTTAAAATGTAGTGAATGCCGCGAATGGTTGAAATGTAATGAATGTCGCGAATGGTTGAAATGTAGTGAATGTCGCGAATGGTTGAAATGCTGAGAATGGTCGAACTGTAGTGAATGTTGCGAATGTGGTGAATGGTTGAAATGTAGTGAATGTCGCGAATGGTTGAAATGTAGTAAATGTCGCGAATGGTTGAAATGCTGAGAATGGTTGAAATGTAATGAATGTTGCGAATGTCGTGAATGGTTGAAATGCAGTGAATGTCGCGAATGGTTGAAATGCTGAGAATGGTTGAAATGTAGTGAATGTCGCAGATGGTTGAAATGTAATGAATTTTGCGAATGGTTGAAATGCTGAGAATGGTTGAAATGTAGTGAATATCGCAAATGGTTGAAATGTAATGAATTTTGTGAATGGTTGAAATGCTGAGAATGGTTGCAATGTTGAGAATGGTTGAAATGTAGTAAATGTTGCAAATGGTTGAAATGTTGAGAATGATTGAAATGTAGTGAGTTTTGCGAAGGGTTGAAATGTTTTGAATGTTGCAAATGTAGTAAATATGGCGAATGGTTCAAATATAGTGAATAAAGTAAATTGTTCAAATGTAATGAATGTTGCGAAGGGTTGAAATGTAGTGAATGTTACGAATGGTTGAAATATAGTGAATGTCGCAAATGGTTGAAATGTAGTGAATGTTGCAAAGGGTTAAAATGTAGTGAATGTCGCGAATGGTTCAAATGTACTGAATGTTGCAAAGGGTTAAAATGTAGTGAATGTCGCGAATGGTTCAAATGTACTGAATGTTGCAAAGGGTTAAAATGTAGTGAATGTCGCGAATGGTTCAAATGTACTGAATGTTGCAAAGGGTTAAAATGTAGTGATTGTTACGAATGGTTGAAATGTAGTAAATGTCGCGAATGATTGAAATGTTGCAAATGATTGAACTATAGTTAATGTCTTGAAGGGCTGAAATGTAGTGAACGTCTCGAATGGTTGAAATGAAGTAAATTTTGCAAAGTGTTGAACTGTATTGAATGTTGCGAATGGTTGAAATGTAGAAAATATCGCGAATCGTTGAAATGCTGAGAATGGTTTAAATGTAATGAATGTCGGGAATGGTTAAAATGTAATAAAAATTTTGACTGGTTGAAATGTAGTGAATGTCGCGAATGGTTGAAATGCCGAGAATCGTTCAAATGAAGCGAATGTCGCGAATGGTTGAAATCCTGAGAATAGTTCAAATGTAGTGAATGTCCCGAATGTTGTGAATGATTGAAATGTAGGGAATGTCGCGAATGTGGTGAATGGTTGAAAGGTAATGAATGTTGCGAATGGTTGAAATGTTCTAATCACGAACACTTTTTGATGATAAAGGTCACAAAAAGCTTATTCGATTAACAATAAAACACGACCGAAATGTCTGGAAATGAATAAGCACCCGCAGCGTCCGTCAAGAAGTTCACTAATCTTTAATGATAATAATGAACCAAATGATCCAAATAAGGAAAGGTAATTAGTCATTTTGCTCTCTGCTTCTTTTTATGGCTTGAAATACATAATAAAAAATATATTTTATTGATATTCAGTTTGCTTTATCAATGCTAATTTTCTGTCTGTCAGTTTAGTTACACTGACCTGAGATTTCAAGAAAATATTACTCGTTGGCAAAATCGAAAACATGTCTCGGCTAAAAACAAATGTTGAAAATAGTTTATTATTTTAGGCTTGTTTATCTACATACTGCTTAAGTTTAGTATTAAGAAAATTGCACAACCATCAGTTCTGAATGATAACTAGCAAAACAGCTACGATAGAGCCAAGTCGAACAAATAAAAACATATTTGAAATGATGTTTTGCGATTTAATGTGCATAAACTGTTTTTCATTCACGAGTTCCACTGTGTGACTTTGTTGCAGTGTCGTCTGCTGTTTCTTTCATGAATCTGCCGAGCACGATCAGTGTCAGCAGCAGTTTGGAGCCGGGCGACGCCGTCTTTACCGTACGCACCAACAATGACGCCGTCAACGCCGTCACGTTAGCGTCAGCGTCACAGTTCTTCTCACAGGACACCACAAATGATGGTAACGAACAGGCTTTTTCTTTCGTTATAATGGTATGATGGACAATATTTAAACCATGATAAATCATATTATTGTATTATACTTGTTAAAACTCTTCACATCAGAAGTTGCATTACATTTACTAGTTTCACTGCCAGTGCAGAATGATATTCCTCGCTTTTAACATCTGGCTGACAAATGCATCTATGGCCAGGTCTGCTGTCAGTCGAAACATGTATGGGGTCCAGTCTCGGAGACGTAACGGAGGTGTTGACGTTCACGGCCACGGACGGAACACAGACGGCCACCGCCACGCTCACCGTCAACATTGTTGACACGGTACGCCTCCGTCTTAATATAGGGCTATGGTCATAAGCAATCTGGGGGCAGTCATTTCGCATATGTAATAGATGCTGCACCCACAACTCCAGTTATATAGTTTAAACATGAACGCCTCAGTACGTGTATATAGTGTCAATCACGGTAGTAGCTGACGTATATACTCTGTGCAATGGTGTCAAGGTCACGGTTTAATAGCGTGCTCTATTAGTGAATAGAACTGTTTTTTATCCGCACGCTAGTTTTCCAACGATTAGGCTCCGTCTACTTGTTACCGTTCGGATATAGACAAAAAGAAAAGAACCACTCTAAAACATGGTATACGTCTAAAACACTTTTGTTCTCTTCATAAGTTTATATTACCCTTGGTGACTCGTTCTCTCTATAGGCATGTTTATTGTTGTTGTTGTTTTATCAACTTTGTTTGATCAGCGATTTTCGGATTATGTTAATATTAATTCATGCGGTGAGTATGGTCACTAAAGGTCCCGATAATGCACAACGTCCCAGCCACAACGTGGAAGCTGACCACATCGGAACGTAATGGTCTGCAGGAACTGTACGTTATTGACGTGTCTAACGGCTGTGACATTGTCGATTGCGTGGTGACGTCAGTCGTATCCGACACGAACGCTAACGTCTTTGTGCAACAAGGTAAATTGAACCTTTAGAAGTGTTGTTCATGTTTTGAACCCTAACTCAAACTTTAAAGCTGCACTCTCACAGATTGAACGTTTTGACAACTTTTTATTTTTTTATCCAGGAATGAGACAATGTTTGCGTAAATATCTGCAAACCAGTGATAAAAGACTGCTGACAAAAATCAGATTGCAGATTTTCACATTTCCGTTCGAAAATTAATGATTTATGGCTAAGAGCGTTACTAACGTTTTAGTATGCATAAAACATCAATTTTTTAACCTAAATATGAAAATCTGCGGTCTGATATTCTGTCAGCAGTCTTATATCACTGGTTTCCATGCATTTTCGCGTAAACTGGCTCGTTCCAAGATAAAAAAATAAAAAGTTGTCAAAACGTTCAATCTGTGAGAGTGCAGCTTTAAGCTTTGAATAAAAACGGTATTTATTTTTTATTTGTTGAGATTATTTTTACCGTGAAACATTTAAGCATTCAAGCAGTAAAGTGGCTCCATTTTATAATCAAGAATGATGTTCTTTTCAGGAACAATGATCGTAGCTGACGTACGAATGCTAAAACAGCCAACTTCCGCTGAAATATCCGTGGACTGCGGCGGCGCAACAGGGACAATTTACCTTGGCGTTTCTATAACAACCCCACCACCAACGACAACCACAAGCAGCACAACAGTGACAACGCCAACAACTACAACTTCTCAAAGTATCACTTTAACACCAACTACAACCATCACGACAACTGCGCCAATAACGCAAACAACCACTGCAGAGGAAACTTCTACAATTACAACGTCACCGACTACTACAACACCAACAACAACCACTGCAACGCAAACTACAACCACTGAAACCTCAACTACGACTACAAAGTTAACTACAATAACAACTTTTACTAAAAATACAACGTCAACTACAACGCAAATTACAACGCCAACAACAACTACAACGCCAACTACAACTACAACGCCAACTACAACTACAAATCCAACAACAATTCCAACGCCAACTACAACAGCAACTACAACGCCAATGACAGCGCCAACTACAGAGCCAACAACAACTACAACGCCAACTACAACTACAAATCCAACAACAATTCCAACGCCAACTACAACAGCAACTACAACGCCAATGACAGCGCCAACTACAGAGCCAACAACAACTACAACGCCAACTACAACTACAACGCCAACTACAACTACAAATCCAACAACAATTCCAACGCCAACTACAACAGCAACTACAACGCCAATGACAGCGCCAACTACAGAGCCAACAACAACTACAACGCCAACTACAACTACAAATCCAACAACAATTCCAACGCCAACTACAACAGCAACTACAACGCCAATGACAGCGCCAACTACAGAGCCAACAACAACTACAACGCCAACTACAACTACAAAGCCAATAACAACAATTCCAACGCCAACTACAACAGCAACTACAACGCCAATGACAGCGCCAACTACAGAGCCAACAACAACTACAACGCCAATAACAACTACAACGCCAACAACAACTACAACGCCAACAACAACTACAACGCCAACAACAACTATAACGCCAACAACAACTACAACACCAACAACAACTACAACGCCAACAACAACTACAAAGCCAATAACAACAATTCCAACGCCAACTACAACAGCAACTACAACGCCAACTACAGCTAAAACGCCAACTACAACAACAACAACAAATACAACGCCAACAACAACTCCAACAGCAACTACAACGCCAACTACAACTACAATGTCAACTACAACTACAACGCCAACAACAACAACGCCAACAACAACTGCAACACCAGCAACAACAACTACATTGCCTACTACAACCACAATACCAACTACAACCAAAACGCCAACTGTAGCGCCAACAACAACGCCAACTATAACTCCATCGATTACAACAGCAACAACTACAGCCACTACAAGGCCAACTACAACCATGACGTCAACTACAACGCAAACAACAACAACTACGCCAACAACAACACCAACTACAAACACAACGCCAACTGTAACTACAACGCAATCTACAACGCCAACAATAACTACAACGCCAACTACAACGCCAACTACAACGCCAACTACAACTCCAACGCTAACTACAACAACAACAACAACAACAACAACAACTACAATCACTACAACGCCAATTACAACGCCAACAACAACTACAACGCCATCTACTACCACAGTGCTTACGTCAACTACAACGCCAACTACAATAACACCAACTACAACTACAACGCAAGCTACAACTACTACGCAAACTACAACTACAACGCCAACAACAACTACAACGACAACTACAACGCCAACTACAACGCCAACGCCAACTACAACATCAACGCTAACTACAGCTTCAACACCAACTACAACTACAACGCCAACTACAGCGCCAACTACAATTTCAACGCTAACTTCAATTACAAAGCAAACAACAACTACAACGCCGATTACAACTACACCAACAACAACTACAACGCCAACTTCACCTCCAAGGACAACTACAACTTCAACGCAAACAACAACTACAAAGCCGATTACAACTACAACGCCAACTACAACTCCAACGCCAATTACAACAACAACTACAACTTCAACGCCAACAACAACTACAACGCCAACTATAACCACAACACCGACTACTAGTTTAACGCCAACAACATCTACAACGCCAACAACAATAACAACGCTAACTACAACTTTAACGCCAACAATAACTGCAACACCAGCAACATCAGCAACAACAACTACATTGCCAACTACAACCACAATGCCAACTACAACCACAACGCCAACTGCAGCGCCAACTACAACCATGACGTCAACTACAACGCCAGCAACAACTACATCGCCAACAACAACACCAACTACAACCACAACGCAAAATTCAACAACAACGCAATCTACAACGCCAACAATAACTACAACACCAACAACAACTACAACGCCAACTACAACTACAACTACAACTCCAGCGCTAACTACAACAACAACAACTACATTCACTACAATGCCAACTAAAACACCAACTACAACTACAACGCCAACAACAGCTACTACGCCAACTACAACTACAACGCCAACAACAACTACAACGCCAACTACTACTACAGCTTCAACGTCAACTACAACGCCAACTACAATAACACCAACTACAACTACAATGCAAACTACAACTACTACGCCAACAACAACTACAACGACAACTACATCGCCAACTTCAACCACTACCCCAACTACAACTTCAATGTCAACTACAACTACAGCGCCAACTACAACTAAAACACCAACTACAACTACAACGCCAACTACTACTACAGCGCTAACGTCAACTACAACGCCAAGTCCAATAACACCAACTACAACTACAACGCCAACTACAACTTCAATGTCAACTACAACTTCAATGTCAACTACAACTACAACGACAACTACATCGCCAACTACAACTACAACTACAACGCCAACGCCAACTTCAACGCAAACAACAACTACAACGCCGATTACAACTTCAACGCCAAAAGCCACTACAACGCAAACTACAACTACAACGCCAACTTCTACTACAACGCCAACAACAAGTACGACTGCAAGCACAATGTCAACTACTATTGTAACATCTTCAAATGCTATTATTACATTGCCAATAACAACTACAGAAGTCACTGCATCACCAAGAGCTACTACAACACCAACCATTGCAACAACTACTACAACAAAAACAACACTAAATACGACTAAAATGGCTACTCCTGTTACAACGGCAACTTCAAATTTTTCACAAACCAATACTTCTGCGCTTATTTCTTCCACAACATTTATGACTCTTGCACAATTTGATGAGGAACCAGACGTTCAAAACGTAAAGGAGGAGGAGTCCTCAGGGTTCTTTGACAGTCCATGGGTTATTGCGGGGCTGGCTTTGATACCTGTAGTGTTGGGCGGGGCGGGGCTCGCTCTCTGTCTTGCCAGGAGGCTTGGAGCACACGGGCTGAAGAAGGTGGCTGCTGCAAGACGAAGGTATCTAGTGATTTTATTTCTTTACGGTCTCATCTAACTATATAAAAAAACTAACTGAAAATATCACCCCAGTGTTAAGTAATCGACTGTGTACGCATATCTTAGACGGTTGCACAGTACGTAAATATCTGCCTGAACATACAGATACCATCTGCTGCATAACCATGTTTTGCATGCTCGGATGTTGAACTGTTGGTGATATTACACTTATATTATTGACTATCCTGTCCGAAGACGAGACAGCGAGGACGAGGAGGAGGATATAGACGGTGTTCAGGAGGAGGCGCCACGGCCATCCACCGAAAGGCGGTTCAGCATCTTCTCGTGCCGAGGTAGCGCCCAGCTGGCGCCCAGTTCAAGGACATTCACGGCCATGACACATCCAGGTACGTGGTTGGGGTCGTATTTTTGCGGAACTGCTCCTTGTATTTAGTATTGACTTCTACTTATACTTTTAGTATTGACTGATTGTCGGGTTTAAGCGGAACTACTCGAATAATTTAGTATAGAATTATGGTGTTGATGATATATCAAAGAATGTATATAGACACGATTTTTTACATAGCTTTTGATGTTGAATTTCAGATGACCACAGTCTTACACCCGTCGGTAAGTGCCTGCCTACTTTTTTTATAAAGTAAAACTATACATTTGCCAGTTTGTTTGTTTTTTAAACGCAAGCTACATTTATCATTCAATGCAAACTAATTCCTTGCATTCTTTGTGCCAACGATATTTTGCAAAATAGACCATCTGATTGGATTTTTTTAATATACAGTAATAACATTGTATTCGTTTGGTAAACAGCTTTTCCACTTATTTTATTAGAGTAATTTCCTTTAGAAAAGCTTGAAAAGAACATATTATTACCATTCACAGAACTGACTGGGATGCGGTTCGTATGAGACTGCAGATGGAAACCTGTCGTAGGCACTATACTTGTGCGACCGTACGTCATCATGGAACCAGTGACATTTTACCGGCATATTCAGATATTGTTTCTTGTGTGATCTTGTGTCCATTAATGACAACAAATGATTGAGACTTTAGATGCAGTTACTATAATGTCGATTTTATATTTATATATTGTATAACACCATGGCAACCAATATGTAAACGTTATACGGAAAACAACACCATGACTATCAATCTGTTAATTTTATACAGAATATAACACCATGACGGCGAAATCATTTAACTTTAGATAGAATGCAAAACCATGACCATCTAGTCCAAATAATTGTACGTTGACGGATTTTTTTTAGATTTTTGATATGGCAAATCCTTCACGTACAAATTGTTTAGTATCAAAAGTGGGTAGTTGTTCCGATCAGGATTCCGGGTCAAAGCATATAGCGTCTATAAAATATCATAAAAACAAGAAATATTACCAGATAATGTTATTTTATATTAGTTCTGTACACAAAAAATAAATATCCAACTAATAAGTAATAGTATGAGTTTGACGGCTTTTCTTCATTTCATTCTGTCAAAACATAACGATATATACATGAAGGGCACCTGCAAGGCTTCAGGGCACAGTTTAAAATCGCTCGGAACATTTCGGCCATGGCTGAGTTGTTACGATTGTATAACGAGGTCTATCTCGAAGCTTTGTCGGAGGAGGCCGAGTTCTTACGATTGTAACGAGTTGTTCCCCTTCGCATAATTGTTGTCAGTGTCAGTCAACTTCCGTTTTATTGGAAAGGTAAACAACTTGTTTTGATGCATGAAATGCTTGTTTAGTGCAAAATAACATTTTACTTACATGGTAAAATATAAATATAACTCTTTATGATCAATTTCAACCATAAAATACTTCACTTAAAAGAATTTCAATATTTTTAAAACAACCCCGTTTTTTGCACATTCCCGTTTAGACGTTAGGGATTGGAAGAATCCCGTATAACACGTCTATTATTTTAGACTACATGACCATCGGTCAGTAAACTTCGGACACAATGTAACACCTAATCCATATAAACAGCCGCTTCAGTCTTTGACGATTTTTGTGATGGCAACTCTATGTAAGAGGGAACATTACGAATGTCCAAATGTTAAATAGTTCCCTTAACGCGCAGTATTGTGGCTAATGTAGCACCATGACCACCAATCTGTAAACTTCATACACAATATAACACCATGACCGCCAATCTGTACACTTAGGGTTAGAGACCACTACATAAATTTCATATATATTCTATAGTCAATTGACTAATTTGCACGCGATATAACACTGATTAATAGTGCTTCTCCGCATCATATATGGGAAAAAGAGTTCCACTAAACAATAAACAACGTTTCTTATAAGATAAATACAATTGATTAAACGTAACCACTGTGTTTCCGATAAAGTGGCCACATCCGGTGTAAGGGTACACACAAAAAGGTGAAAATGTAAAAAAAGAGGAAATAGATCCAGCATGTTAAGTCCCTGTTTTTATATCACAATCCATTCAGCTTCAAACCATATCAAGGTTTGAAAGTAGCTATAATGGTCTGAGATGGTATACAAAGCATGCTTTAGACAAGTGTTAATAAAAAGGGGCTTGTAACACTGAGCAGTCCCTTCCGAATTGTGTGATTTGCATATTAGACAGAAAACAACACCATAATAATCTGTAAACTTCAGACATAATGTAACACCATGACTACCAATCGGTACACTTTAAAATGAAGACCAATCAGTACACTTTATAATGATCACCAATCCATTTACTTACGACACAATGAACCACTATGATCTCCAAATCTGTAAACTTTAGATAGAATACTAGACCATGAGCGCCAATCTGTTAACTACATGTGTAGATAGAATACAACACAATGAGTGCCAATCTGTAAACTGTGAATAGAATACAACGCTATGAGTGCCAGTCTGTAAACTGTAGATAAAATACTACACCATAAGTGCCAGTCTGTAAACTGTAGACAGAATACTACACCATGAGCGCCAGTCCAAACAGTCAGAATACAACACCATGAGCGCCAGTCTTCACTCTAGACAGAATAAAACACCATTCGCGCAAATCTGTAAACTGCATGTGCAAATAGAATACAACACAATGAATGCCAATCTGTAAACTGTAGATAGAATACTACACCATGAGCGGCAGTATGTAAACTGTAGATAGAATACTACACCATGAGCGGCAGTATGTAAACTGTAGATAGAATACTACACCATGAGCGGCAGTATGTAAACTGTAGATAGAATACAACATCATGAGCGGCAGTATGTAAACTGTAGATAGAATACTACACCATGAGCGGCAGTATGTAAACTGTAGATAGAATACAACACCATGAGTGGCAGTATGTAAACTGTAGATAAAATACTACACCATGAGCGCCAGTATGTACATTTTAAACAGAATACTACACCATGAGCGCCAGTCTGTATACTGTTTATAGAATACTACACCATGAGCGCCAGTCTGTATACTGTAGATGGAATACTACACCATGAGCGCCAGTCTGTATACTGTTTATAGAATACTACACCATGAGCGCCAGTCTGTATACTGTTTATAGAATACTACACCATGAGCGCCAGTCTGTATACTGTTGACATAATACAACACCATGAGCGCAAGTCTGTGAACTGTATATAGAATACTACACCATGAGCGCCAGTCTGTATATTTTAGACGGATTACAACACCATGGCCACCCATCTGCAAACTACAGACCGAATGTTGCTTTTTATGAGCAAAAAAATCCTTACGTAGATTTTAAGAAAAACAAGCAAATTCGTTGAATTGATATCCCCTGCCTGATTGGGCTAAGTCAAGGAATGGAAATCAATTGTTGGTGAAATATATATATTAGTATATGAGTTTGAGTTCGATTGCCACTGTTTGAATTAAAAAAAAATGTATATATAATGTAGTATTTAGAATTGACCAAGAAACCTAGTTTATGACTCCATGTTACCCAGTTCCAAACTTATCTAAGATTTCATCAAGGCAAACATTCTGATCAAGTTTCATGAAGATTGGTCGAGATATATTGCAAAACATATAGTCTCTAGAGTGTCCACAAAGTTTTTTTAAGATTTGACCCAGTGACCTCATGTTTGACCCCACATGACCTACTAGTTTCAAACTATTCCAAGATTTCATCGAGGCAAACATTCTGATTAAGTTTCATGGAAATTAGAGCAGATGTATTGCTTCTAGAGTGTTCCCAAGATTTCTGTAAGATATGACCTAGTGACCTAGTTTTTGACCCCATATGACCAATTTTAAAACACTTGTAATATTTCATAAAGGCAAACATTTTGACCAAATCTGAAGATAACTGACCATTTAATATCAATGTTTGGTTCGGGACCCAATTTTTCAAAGATTTCACCTACTGACCTGGTTTCTGACCCCATGTGACCCAGTTGAACTATTCAACAACAATCAAGGAAAACAGTCTGATTAACTTTCATGAATATTAGATTGCCTCTAGTGTGTTCCCAATATTTTTTCTAAGATTTGACCTATTGACCTTGTTTTTGACCCATATGACCCACTTTTAAAACGTCGAAATTTAACCCAAGAGAACATTCTGACCATGTTTGAACATAATCCGACCAATCACCACCATAAACTAGTTTCGGACAAGATTTTTGAAAGATTTGACCTAGTTACCTATTTTTTATGTTTAGTTTAATAATAGTTTATTGCATGTATGTTGACAATAAAGCAATACAAATATATCATATATATATACCTTATTTAAAGCAAATGAGTGATTATCTGACATGCAAAGGGATCGGGCCACGAGTTATACCAACATCAGTTACGGCCCTCTCCCAATTTACCTATTTTTTATCACATGTGACCCAGTTTAAAACAAGTCCAGGGGCTCATCAAGGAAAACATTCTGATCAAGTTTCATGAATATTAGACCATACATAATGCATCTAATGTGTTTCAAAGATTTTTCTAAGATTTGACCTAGTGACCTAGTTTTTGACCCCATGTGCCCCACTTTTACAAGCGGTCCATATTTTATCAAGGGGTACATCATGACCAAGTTTGAACATAATCCGACCAATCATTTCCATTTCGGACAAAATAAATCTAAAATTTGACCTAGTGACCTAATTTTCGATCATATGTGACCCAGTTTTAAATAAGTCCAAGATTTCATCAAGGAAAACATTCTGTTTAAGTTTTATGAATATTTGACCATGTATAATGCCTCTAGTATGTTCCAAAGATTTTTCTAAGATTTGACCTAGTGACCTAGTTTATGGCCCTATGTGACCCACTGTTACAAGTGGTCGAGATTTGATCAAGGGGAACAAGTAACCGTACACTGAGCGTTCGCCGAAGTAATGTTTATTTCAGATAAAATGTAATGTGTACAAAAACTATGATCAGCTTATTAAAATTCAAATAACAATGTGAAGGAATCTCAACAAGCGACACGTCTCATGCTGTTTGTTTGTTTTGTTGGTGTTCTCCATCAGAAGTCTGAAAAGAGAAAACAAGAAGAACTTGGTAGAGGGTCACTATTCAATGATCTTGGTTGAACAATTAAAGCATGTACTTTGTGGTTTCAGACTACACTATTTTAAAGTGTATTTTCTTAAGACGGACATGTTTAAACAAATCAGCCCTTTGGCTACTACTCACCAATGACTGTCATTCTGGAACTCTCTGAAAAACGAGATGATTCATTATTTAAAGAATACTGTTTCTCTTACGTTTTAGGATTTTAAATCTAAAACAAAGTCTTTTGACATGGTGCTCACAGATACATTATATAAGGTTAAAGTAACTCGCTCATGGTTTGTAAAATGCACTTTTTTAATTACGAAATATAGTGTGGCATATCATAAGGAGTGTTAAAACAAAAATACCAAAACCTGGAACCCTTCAGCAAATGTTGATATTTGATCAAATAGAAAATTTGCAAATAACAAAAAAAAAAACATGTTGTTGATCAAGCGAGAAAAGCTTTATTCAGTCTGTATGTTAAAATAAGAAATTTAGATTTACCAAAATTGTTTGATAACACTGTTGCACCAATTTTGTTATATGGTTGTGAAGTGTGGGGTTTTGGAGACCTTAGCACAATTGAAAAAATTCAAACTGATTGTATGAAGCATATTTTAAAAGTAAAGAAAGGCACACCTCATGTTATGCTGAATGGTGACTTAGGTAGATTCCCACTCAGTATTGTTATTAAGAATCGGATTATAGGATTCTGGTATAAACTTACTCACAATAACTACAATTTATCGTCGATATTGTATAAACTACTCTATAATGAGTCAATTAGAAATAATAGGCATTACCTGTGGCTAGACAATGTTAAGAATATTTTTTATGAATTTGGACTTAGTTTCATATGGAAAAACCAGTCCTTTGACGGTACAAAGGAATATTTGTTAAATCTTGTTGAAAATTTGTTAAATGATCAATACAAACAATCTTAGAATAGTACTGTAAATGAGTCTCAAAGTGTTACAATTATAGGATTTGACGGATCGCTAGCATGGTATTCAAAGAAATGACCGAAAATGTACTTTATGTAACTTAAATGACATTGGCGATGAATTTCATTACATTCTGAAATGCATCCACTTTGCAAATGAAAGAAGAACATATTTACCAGCTATTCATAGAAATGATGTCAATAAAATATCTTTCCAAAGGATAATGTGTGAGAATGATTGTGAAAAGCTAATACTCACAAGCAAATTCATATATTTTGTGTTTAAAACATTGCGAAACCCACCTGGCAATATAACCTAGTATTTTAAAGATGAGTAGTTCGACTATAACTTATTATGGTTAAGTGTATCTTATGTCTTTTCAAATTCAAATATATTATGCTTTAACATCTGACCCCAAAAACCTGGTTCATTATTTTTTTTGTTTTTTATATTATAATTACATTATATTATAATATAATGTCTACCTCTATTCGAATGTATAATGTGTTGAGTGCAATAAAAGTAAGAAAGAAAGAAATATCGTCTTTAAAGACCACAATTTTCATTAGCGTTAGTAACGCGATTGAAAATTAATTACGGCTGTGGTGTTGCGTGATTGGTTGATTGACATTGTCACGTGATGTTATCAATGTAGCGTTAACAGGTCAACATATCCACCCTCTTGTTAAAGTACTGGTGGTCGTATGGACTTGCAGTCTGTTTTCTACATGTTTCTTGACTTTACTGGCGTGGGTTCGAACCCCACTAAAACAAAAATTATTTTTTATGCTATAACTGTATTTTTTCTGCAATTTCGATATCATAGAGTAAAATAATGATAAAATGAGTGTTTTCAGATGCATTACCGGGAAAACTAATTTTTGGTCCCAAAACATGAGCGAGTCACTTTAATGTCTTGTTAAACTAGCTAGACCATAACTTATTTTAAACACATCAATAACGTGGAACACCACCTTGTTGCCCAATGCTGGAGTTAAAGCGTGTCCATCTGGGCTGCTGACCAAATGGCTCGGACGGTAAGTTGACGCTGGAAATATTAACAATGAAGACAACAATGTAAACGTATGTACACTGTGGACATAAAGTAAGTCATGGATATATTACAGTTACCGTTATAATTGATAGTAAACATGCTATTTACGATACCTTCCGGCAAGCTATTCCAGTGATTGGAATGAACCTGCCCTTTTGTATCTGAAGATATGAGATACGGATGTAAACTTATGCCTTCTGGATTTCTAGTTTACAAGCATTCTGCTATTACTATTAGAATTGAAGCAATCAACGTATATTTCTTTTTTACGACTTACTCAACAGACGAATTTCCAATGTTTGTTTTAGCAAAGCGTTTCTTCACAGCAACGGCGATGCCGGTTAGGACCAGCAGCCCACCAACGCTCCCCGCTACTATAGGAATGATATCTAGTCCCGAATTCTCCGCGGCCACCGGTACGGCTTGTGGCCCCGCAGTTTGTGTTGTTATCAGCGTTTCGTTTTTCGCAATAGAAGGTTTATCAGTCATTGTCGTCATTGCTGCTGACGTCGATGCCTTTGTAGTCGCAAACGATAAAGAAGTTGTTGTTGTCGGTGTTGCAGTTATTGTAGTAGACATTGTTGTTCTTATCGGTGTAGTTGTTGGTGTTGCAGTAGGTGTTGTTGTTATTGTTGTTGTCGCTGTAGTTGTCGTTCTCAGTGTAGTTTTTGTATTCGGTCTTGTTGATGTAGCTGATGTTTTTATTATAGTTGGTGTTGTTGTTGTATGTGATTCTGTTGTTGTTGTAGTCGATATTGCTGTTGCAGTTTGTGTTGTTTTAGTAGTTAATGTTTTGATTGTAACAGTCGGTATTGTTGTTGCACTCGGTATTGGTGCTGTAGTCGGTGTTGTTATTGCAATCGGTATTGTTGTTGTAGTAATTATTGTTGCTGATTTAGACGGTGGTTTTGTTTCTGTTGTACTCGGTTTTGTTGTTTGTATTGGTAATGCTGTTTCTGTTAGTGTTGCTGTTGTTGTTGTTTTTGTAGATTGTGTTGTATTCAGTGTTGATGCTGAAATCGGTGTTGGTGTAGATCTCAGCGATGCTGTTATTGTAGTAGTTGTTGATGTTGTTGTAATCGGCGTTGTTGTTGTAACCGGTTTTGTTGTTTTATTCGGTATTGTTGTTGTAGTCGGTGTTGTTGTTGTAGTCGGTGTTATAGTAGTGGTTGATGTTGTTGTAATCGGCGTTGTTGTTGTAATCGGTGTTGTTGTTTTAGTCGGTGTTGTTGTTATAATCGGTGTTGTTGTTGTAGTCGGTGTTGTTGTTGTAGTCGTTGTTGTTGTTGTTGTTGTTGTAGTCGGCGTTGTTGTCTTAGTCGGTGTTGTTATCTTAGTCGGTGTTGTTGTTGTAGTCGGTGTTATAGTAGTGGTTGATGTTGTTGTAATCGGCGTTGCTGTTGTAATCGGTGTTGTTGTTTTAGTCGGTGCTGTTGGTGTAGTCGGTGTTGTTGTTTTAGACGGTGGTGTTGGTGTAGTCGGTGTTGTTCTTGTAGTCGGTGTTGTTGTTTGAGTAGGTGTTGTTGTTGTAGTCGGTGTTGTTATCGTAATCGTTGTTGTAATCGGTGTCGTTGTTTTAGTCGGTGTTGTTGTTGTAGTCGGTGTTGTTATCGTAATCGGTGTTGTTATTGTAATCGGTGTCGTTGTTTTAGTCGTTGTTGCTGTTTGTTTAGTCAGTGTTGTTGTTGTATTCGGTGTTGTTTTTTTAGTCGGTGAGGTTGTTGTAATCGACGTTGTTGTTATAAAGTGTGTTGTTATAGTTGCTGTTGGTGTTGTAGTCGGTGTTGTTGTTTTAGTCGGTGTTGTTGTTTTAGACAGTGTTGTTGTATTAATCGGTGTTGTTGTTTTAGTCGGTGTTGTTGTTATAATCGGTGTTGTTGTTGTAGTCGGTGTCGTTGTTTTAGTCGTTGTTGCTGTTTGTTTAGTCAGTGTTGTTGTTGTATTCGGTGTTGTTTTTATAGTCAGTGGGGTTGTTGTAATCGACGTTGTTGCTATAATGTGTGTTGTTATAGTTGCTGTTGGCGTTGTAGTCGGTGTCTTTGTTTTAGTCGGTGTTGTTGTTTTAGACAGTGTTGTTGTATCAATCGGTGTTGTTGTTTTAGTCGGTGTTGTTGTTATAATCGGTGTTGTTGTTGTAGTCGGTGTTGTTGTTGTAGTCGTTGTTGTTGTTGTTGTTGTAGTCGGTGTTGTTGTTTTAGTCGGTGTTGTTGTTGTAGTCGGTGTTGTTGTTGTAGTCGGTGTTGTTGTTGTAGTCGGCGTTGTTGTTTTAGTCGGTGTTGTAGTTGTAGTCGGCGTTGTTGTTTTAGTTGTTGTTGTTTTTGTAGTCGGTGTTGTTGTTTTAGTCGGCGTTGTTGTTGTGGTCGGTGTTGTTGTTTTAGTCGGCGTTGTTTTTGTAGTCGGTGTTGGTGTTGTAGTCGGTGTTGTTGTTTTAGTCGGTGTTGTTGTTTTAGACAGTGTTGTTGTATCAATCGTTGTTGTTGTTTTAGTCGGTGTTGTTGTTATAATCGGTGTTGTTGTTGTTGTAGTCGGTGTTGTTGTTGTAGTCGTTGTTGTTGTTGTAGTCGGTGTTGTTGTTTTAGTCGGTTTTGTTGTTGTAGTCGGTGTTGTTGTTTTAGTCGGTGTTGTTGTTGTAGTCGGTGTTGTTGTTGTAGTCGATGTTGTTGTTGTAGTCGGCGTTGTTGTTTTAGTCGGTGTTGTAGTTGTAGTCGGCGTTGTTGTTTTAGTCGTTGTTGTTTTTGTAGTCGGTGTTGTTGTTTTAGTCGGCGTTGTTGTTGTGGTCGTTGTTGTTGTTTTAGTCGGCGTTGTTTTTGTAGTCGGTGTTGTTGTTGTGGTCGGTGTTGTTGTTATAATCGGTGTTGTTGTTGTAGTCGGTGTTGTTGTTTTAGTCGGTGTTGTTGTTGTAGTCCGTGTTGTTGTTATAGTCTGTGATATTGTTGTAATCGGCGTTGTTGTTGTAGTCGGTGATGTTGCTTTAGTCGGTGATGTTGTTGTAATCGGGGTTGTTGTTGTTGTTGTTGTCGGTGATGTTGTTGTAATCGGTGTTGTTGTTTTAGTCGATGAGGTTATTTTAGTCGGTGTTGTTGTTTTAGTCGGTGATGTTGTTGTAATCGGCGTTGTTTTTGTAATCAATGTTGTTGTTTTAGACGGTGATATTGTTGCTGTCGCTGTTGTTGTTATTGTAGATGGTGCTGTAGTTGGTGTTGTTAATGAAGTCGGTGATTTTGTAGTCGGTGTTGTTTTAGCCGTTGTGTTTGTGGTAGTCGGTGTTGTTGTTGTTTTTAAGAGAGAAAATGTTGATACAAATACAGTTGACGATGAATACGTTGATGACATCGCGTATGTACTCAGGGTTGGTGGAGTCATACCAATCCCAAGACCTAGGACACCCTTGGTAGGGCCGCAGGAAACGTCAAGAATAAGAGCCGTAGGCTCCCGGAACACTTTCTTGTAGGAAACGACATGGTAACCTGAAAACAGGCTATGAAAACTTATTATTATGGAATCGTAATTAAATAGTCACAATTAGAAACTCACAATGGTTGACCAATTAACTATTCTCATAGCCTATATCGTTTAGATACCTTTCGTCCAGACGTTCAGGCCGCTCGGCTTGACAGAGTCGACGCTGCACTGGACGCTGCCACAACCGTCAGACACGTCAAGATGGTAGAGCGTGCACAGGCCCGTCCCGACCTGAGAACCCACGTACACGGACGCCGGGATGTTGTGGATCTCAGGATTCTGAAAAGTTGGTCCCATGAAGTGTTCATGTTCGATGTAAAATCAAATACCCACTCCCTCTGTCTTTCATTTTAAGACGCTAAATACATACCAATAATTTAATAATAAACTTCACTGATTTGAAGGGAAGACTAATTTTTGATAAAAAATTCTTCCCATCTCAACAATTATTACCAAGTAATCATTGCCGCAAAATGCAAAACGCATAGCACTTGATTACTAATATGCATATGTTGTTAATCAAACACAAATACCTTTAGTTAACCGATACTCAGGTATGCCTATAGTTGTTTGGTTATTTTTGTGTAGAAAGCGAATATACATTACATGTATTTTTATCTTCAAAGACTGCAACATAGGTCATTAGAACTTCAGTAGAAAGGAAGAATACATTTACACAACTGTTCTTACATTATGTATTATAAAATTTCGGTCAATTCATTGACATATTAGTAATCAGCAAGTGATACCTTTTTGAACAATATCAAAGTTGTATGGGGTCACCAGCCATCAAAATGTAACAATACGGTTAGTAAAATCGTATACATTTACATAATCATTACTATCACTATTTAATCAAACGAGACTTTGAATAAAAACTGTCCATACGTACGTTGTCGATAACGTCAAACGTAAGAGACACTGTGGCCACACTGACTCCGTCTGTGGCTTCTATTTCTAATGTGTCCTGATCGCCAGCATTCAAACAATCTTTGACTATAACTGATTCTGAAACACAAATGTTAAATAACCATAGTAGTTTGAGGATAAGTGAGCGCTCTAGAATCATAATGGAAAAAAATAAAATATTTTAATGACCCTGATTCATAAATCAGAACTAGATATGTATTACCAAGATGTTATCAAAAAGTACTATAAGGCCTAAATCGGTCTTCTATCTTCAAACCACTCCGGTAAAGACTGAGAATACGTTCAGTGCTAATCGCATACAAAAACAAACGTAATTGTTGTTATTATAATCATATAACCATCGTATTTATTCCTGGTAATTACAAAGACAAAGTGAAACAAACTTAATCCCTACTCACTATCATTTGCAGGGTCGAGCTCAAAGAGTGATGATGAGGATGTCATAGAAATGGTGTTGGCGTCATCGTTGTCTGTGTGGATTGTGTAGGCGACCTCTCCAAGTTCTAGGAACTGGTTAACTTCAACACTTGACCCAGGGCTGAAGACAGACACCCCGTACAAGCCTGCAGAATGGACAAGCAGGTGAGGCTGGTCATAGGTGACGACATACATGCAGCGAAGTATTCATATTAAAGTAGTCTTAACTATTATTTCGATATTATCTCCTTCGATTTACACAGTTGATTGATAGCTATCAAAATACGTGAAGTCAGTTTTTATCGATTAAAAAGGGCATATACACTTTATTTTTGTTGTATGTGCTATTTGAAAATTGTTGTAGTGTAGCGTAACCGCATAGTTGCACGATTACCGCCCTTTGTTATAAATTAGCCATTTGCGCTTACAAAGTTAAATGTCTGGCGGTGTATTTCAAAGGTTAGTTTTACATTTTAGACTTATTTATTCCATACAACTATTTTATTAGCGACAATAATAATTAAAGAAATCATGTTAAACATTATTAATTAACCGGGAGTTGTTTTCATAAAGAGTATAAGTAAAAATAAAGCTGTCTCCCTTCATGTTTTCGCAAAGTGGAATATACCCGTTTTACCCATCTTAATAATGAACTCGTCCGCCCGGTGAGTATATAAGCGCGTCGCTTAGCGAAAAGATTCATTCTGTGTTTGACCGCCGTCGAAGTAACTTCAAACAGTAAACCGGAAATAGTCTTTCGAAGGCAAATAATTAGAGTCTTGACCTTCTGGTTGTTTATTATTGAACACAGAGCATTGCGATCTGTGGGATAAAAAGGCACCAGGAACTTGACATCTATAGGGTTATCTAGCGTTCCAGTTCAAGTAGCCAGATACATAGAGCATTGCGATCTAGTCTGGTGAACGGAGCTGGTGGCTAGAAACTCTAATAAGCCTCATACCTGACAACTGCGTTGGCCACAGAGCATTGCGATCTGCGTGCTGACAATGGTTAAGGTATTTTTCATCGCCAATAAAAAGCTCCCGTAAGAGAAAGCCGTTCATCAAATAAGTGACTGAACTTTATATAAACCAATGAATAATCTTTGAACCCTGATTATTTGGTTGATTATGTTTTAACTCACCAATCATTTTTGAATCATTTGTTTTAATCATAAGGCAAAGTAGCCTGAGGAAAATTTATATAAGAGCGATCCATATAGGCTCTACGACACCGATTGAACATACAGCCGGCACGTTACAAAATTTGGCGCCCAACAACATTAAATATGGATCGAACTTCATCACAGCCAGACCTATATGAAGAACGAGAGATGATGGCCAGAGAAATCGAACATTTAAAGCGGGTGGTGCACATTCTACAACTAGAGAAAGAAAAAGCGATGGCACAAAGGGACTTGGATTTATCCAGTAGCAGACTTGTGACTTCCACGCCTAAGCCAGGGGTTCACACGCGATGTGATGTAGGCATACAAACACCTGCTAGGACCGATTTTGTCATGGAGAGGCGACGGTTAAAAAGTGAGCCTGGGACCGACGAAGCTGGGATCGGTACTGTTTGTGGTGGTCTGAAACCACAAGCAATTGAGACTTGTCAGGGCCAGACAAGTAAGCCATTAAGGGCTGGAAGCTCAGCAGGTAGTGACAAACGTACCGTAATGAAGCCGGCTACGTTTGATGGAAATGGTGCCTGGACTGATTATAAGGCACATTTTGAAGCTTGTGCTATGTTAAATGACTGGGATGATACCCAAAAGGGTCTTTGTTTGTCAGTGTCATTGCGAGGACAGGCACAAGGTGTTTATGGCAATTTGGCCACGAAAACAACTAATTACACGGATTTAGTTCAAGCCCTTGAGGAGAGGTTCGCTCCTCCGAACCATACTGAACTATATAGAGTTCAGTTGAAGGACAGGCGACAGAGAGCTACAGAGTCGATTACTGAGTTAGGGCAAGATATTCGTCGCCTGACGAACCTTGCATATCCAAACGCACCCGTAGACGTGCGCGAGACATTGGCAAAAGAGCAGTTTGTGGATGCTCTGGTGAATTCGGATATGCGATTGAAGATAAAACAGGCTAGGCCTGTGAATTTAAATGACGCAGTGTGTCATGCTGTAGAGCTGGATGTTTTCTACAGAGCAGAAAGAAAGAGCAAGGGAATGGTGTGCCTTGCCGCAAACGAAAGTCCGACGATAGCGTATGAGGTAAAGGAACTTATGAAGAAAATGCAGGAAATGCAATGCACTATTGATAAGTTATCAAAGGAAATGTGTAGTCCGTCACATTCACAGATGAATTACGGCTGGAGTGGAAACGTCCGTAACCGTAAATGGGGTCTTAACAGGGACAACGGAAAAAGATGTTTTGAATGTGGGTCAAAGTACCATTTGAGAAGGAATTGTTCCAAACTAAAAGCTTCTCAATCCCATGCGAATACGGGTGAGCGTACATGTAAGAGAAAAGAGCCTTTATGGACAAAAGATTATGTTCTGTCGATATTCAGTTGGACAACGGCGAAAACTAAGACAACTGAGGAAAGGGATAAGGACATGGGATGGATAAAAAGGGCCGGAAGAACCTGTGAGAGTTGTACAAAAGTGTTCAAGAGAAGAGCATATATGCTAAAACACGTGCGAAAAGTACATCGTGGGAAGGATAGTGAAGTTCAATGGGTAACAGATCGGTCGCTAGAAAGTAAACCAAATGTGTTCATGGAGGACGAAAAAGAGCCAAAGAGCACACTGGAAGAGACAGCAGTCGGTATTGAGAAGCAGAAAGCAAGTGTGCCTACAGCGGAAAATAGTAAGGGCATTGAAATGGTGAAGTTTGTAGCGAAGAAAGGGAAGTCGAACATTCAGAAGATAGAGAAGACCAACGTTATCTTCAAGGGCAGAATCTTCGGGAAACAAACGTTCCAGCCAGTGTTTGCTTCCAAGAGGAAGTGCAACGACGTACCTTCCAACTCTACGCTAAAGAAGTTCTGTTTTCAGCCGAGAACGTCTGTGACTGAATTACAGACAGATCTGGTAATGATCAAGAAAGAATCAAGGGATCAGGAGATGCAGACTGAAAATGATGAGCCAGACGAACACATATATCAGAATAAGCAATTTGTTTGCAAATATTGTGGCATGCAGTATCGGGACTACGTCATGTATTGCGCTCATGCTGGTTGTCACAATATAAATACACCTTTGAGATGCAACATTTGTGGGCAGGATCAGAAGGACAGTCAATCATTCTATGTTCATCTGACTTGGGGACACAAGTAGAAACTGAACCAGAATAACATTTGTTTAAATGAGATAGTTAAGTTGTGAAAATGTTTGTATCTTTTGAGTGTTGAAATTACTGTGAATTTGTGGCATTAACATTTACGAAACATTTTTTTTTACGAAATTGTTGAACTTTATTGGCATTTTTGAAATTGCATATTGTATTGTATTGTTTGTGGTTACAAACTTGTTTTATTAAAAAGTTCATTGTTTGATCATTTTTTTTATTAATCATGCAGGGACGCATGAACTCGGAGGCGTGGGTAATGTAGCGTAACCGCATAGTTGCACGATTACCGCCCTTTGTTATAAATTAGCCATTTGCGCTTACAAAGTTAAATGTCTGGCGGTGTATTTCAAAGGTTAGTTTTACATTTTAGACTTATTTATTCCATACAACTATTTTATTAGCGACAATAATAATTAAAGAAATCATGTTAAACATTATTAATTAACCGGGAGTTGTTTTCATAAAGAGTATAAGTAAAAATAAAGCTGTCTCCCTTCATGTTTTCGCAAAGTGGAATATACCCGTTTTACCCATCTTAATAATGAACTCGTCCGCCCGGTGAGTATATAAGCGCGTCGCTTAGCGAAAAGATTCATTCTGTGTTTGACCGCCGTCGAAGTAACTTCAAACAGTAAACCGGAAATAGTCTTTCGAAGGCAAATAATTAGAGTCTTGACCTTCTGGTTGTTTATTATTGAACACAGAGCATTGCGATCTGTGGGATAAAAAGGCACCAGGAACTTGACATCTATAGGGTTATCTAGCGTTCCAGTTCAAGTAGCCAGATACATAGAGCATTGCGATCTAGTCTGGTGAACGGAGCTGGTGGCTAGAAACTCTAATAAGCCTCATACCTGACAACTGCGTTGGCCACAGAGCATTGCGATCTGCGTGCTGACAATGGTTAAGGTATTTTTCATCGCCAATAAAAAGCTCCCGTAAGAGAAAGCCGTTCATCAAATAAGTGACTGAACTTTATATAAACCAATGAATAATCTTTGAACCCTGATTATTTGGTTGATTATGTTTTAACTCACCAATCATTTTTGAATCATTTGTTTTAATCATAAGGCAAAGTAGCCTGAGGAAAATTTATATAAGAGCGATCCATATAGGCTCTACGACACCGATTGAACATACAGCCGGTGTAACGTTGTAAAGTGACCCCCATAGAATAATGACCCCCCGGTCATTATTTTATATAAAATAATGACCCCCGGTCATTATTTTATATAAAATATTGACCGGGGGGTCATTATATTATGACTGGGGGGTCATTATATTATGACTCCTCACACGTAGAAAAATGACCCCTCACGTAGAAATGTGACCCCCTATAGAATAAGGACCCCCCCCCCAATCCAAACCTTGACCTAACCTATCTAAGGTACACTTGCACAACATAATTATCTTCATCCATAGACATCGGAGGAGAGATGGCACCCGTCCGTGCATGCGTCCATACTGCACGTTTTTTTTTGACCGCAGTTAGATGGAATTGATCCAAGCTTCAGGGATTACCACTACCGATGCCTATTTGTGTGGAAAGAAAAAATGGTTAAAGTCTCCGACCGAGAATCACTTGCCCCTCACCGTTGTGAGTTCGACGCCTACCAGGGTCGTGTATGGGTGACAGGCATACAAACTGTGCGCTGCTCAGTTTATCATTTAAAACATAGGCGATGGACTGCATAGGAACGTTCCATCAACAAAATACGCAACTACTTGTTGTAATTTACGGCCTGTTTGAATATCAACAATCAAAAATATTTATAATCACAGAACTAGCTAGTTTTCAGGGGGCGAGGGTGGCTGGATTTCAATCTAGTATCGTTGGACTTCTTACCAGAACTCGTCTAATCCTGATCTGATGTAACATACTTCGATAGCTTCCTCGCCTAAGAATCGAATCTGTGCAACTGGATTAGGAGTCAACTATATAAACCTCTCTGCGATTGAAATTAAATAATTATTAATTATACAAGCAGAATCACTGTAAGTGCACTGTAAGTGACAAGTGTTTGTTAGTGATTTGAATCATTTTCGTAGTCATCAAAGTTGTATAGTGATTAAACGTCCCACACAGATTAATGGAACTAGCAATGATGAATGACTTAAAAATATTATCCCTTTTTTCTTTTCATGACCATTCGAAAAGTGGTTTTAGAAATCATTTAGCACAAAAAGGATAAGCAATTCATGCAAAAGATCTGAGTTACAGGTTAATTACAGCAACCTCTTATTATCATAAATGTTCTTTCTTCCCCAGGACTGTGTACCATTGGAACAACCTACCACTTACTGTTGCCCTCCTCCCTACCCCTGAGCAGTTCAGTGCAGCTATATTTAAGAAATGAACGCCTTCTCGCGTCGGTTCACGATTATATGAATACAACAAGTCTCGTGCATAGTTCGTAAACCCCGAAGGGGTTTACGTTAACTATGCACGCTACTTGTTGTATTCATATACCCGTTGAACTATAGCGAGAAGGCGTTCATTTCTTATATTTATATTATCATTTATATTATTTCTACTTATATCAAAAGAATAATAGTCGATTTATTGGATTATCTTCTAAGAAAATCGATTGCATCTTATTAACACGACGATCGCGTCCGTTATTCGGAAGAGCGGTGGCCAGCCCATATGACGTCACGGAGACTTGTTTATTTCGTATGTGCCAATCAGATTGCGTGACGAAATATCTCGCTCATTTTTTGAAGGAATTTAACATTAACTTGAGATATATTTTAACCTTAATTAGAAGACGTGTCGCGCACACCACCCAGATCCGCTCGTCAAAGGTCAAGGTCACACTTGGAGTCGGCGCAAAATCCGTGTCCGGAGCATAACTTCTATATGGATGGAGGGATTTTAATATAATTTGGCATAAATGTTCTCCATGGCAAGGCGGTGTGTCGCGCGAAAAAATTATGTCTCTGTGGCAAAGGTCAAGGTCACACTTAGAGGTCAAATGTCAAATAACAAGTTCAAGGTTACATAGACCTTAAAACTGAAAACGGTTTCCGCTCAATAACTTAATTATTGTTCAACCTTCAGCTGCCAAACCTGATAGGATGATCACCCATATTGAGTAAATGACCCCTATTGTTTTTGGGGTCACAATATCAAAGGTCAAGGTCATTATCATTCTTTCATCTTCACAAATGTCCATTATGAATCTTTCTGTGAAAATTTAAACCTACAAAGCGGGCTCGACATCTGCCCGTGGGCATGCAGAATGTATTTCTAGTTAACCCTTTTAAACATTCTTTTAAATCTTTTTAAACTACTCTTTAAACCTTCTTGCGATTTTGACGCGCAACCATGTCTACGTCCCCGGGGGTGTTTGACATTACCGGAAGACAGACAGACAGACGGACGGACGGACAAACGGACAGACGGACGGACATACTTCTAATTTTGACCTAATATGACTCAGTTTTAAACTCACTCGAATTAACTAGCATTCTGACCAAATTTTATAAAGATTCATATAAAAATGTGGCCTCTAGAGTGTTTTTACTTTTGTGTGAATATAGATACGGGTCTTGGTAGCATTATCGTTGAATTTGCTAGATCTGATTTTATCACATGACATCGCTTGTTTTTCATGTAATATAATCATTACGAATTTCTTTATATTTAACACGTGTAATATAACTTTGACGTGACTCATTTCCGCCAATACATTCCATATAGAAAAAAGGCGTGAAAAGCGTGCGTACTCATAGCGTTAAAAAGGGTTTATTTTATATGTTTTATTTTTATGTTTTAAGTCATGTGATAAAACGAATCTCACATTCGTTGTCAAAAAATATAATATTTTATTAAACTCGTTCAAGAAAATGTTATAAAGCTCGCCCGAGGCTCGCTATGTAACATTTTCTTGAGCTCGTTTAATAAAATCTTATATCATATGACAACTCATGTGAGATCCTATATATCCGTGGTTCGGGAGTGTTGTTCGGTATATAATAAGGACAATTTCATAAACGAAAGGACTTTTTATTTAAAACTGTATGGAATATAGAGGCGAATCCAACAAAACGTCCCAGGGTGTTGACCTGTGCTTTGGTAAAACTACATGTCACATATGTTTATATCTTAAGCTATTATTTTAGTTAGTAAATCACACAAGGTATATTTAGCACGCATTGTTATGCTCATCAGATGCAATATGTTAAACCAAATTTAGCATAAATTGTATCGTTCTCCACTGAGTTGTTGATTTATTCTTGCACGTGTCACTTATCAATTAAGTATGTTTTCGACATCGCTCCAGTCACATACTATATTGAAAATATTTGCATCCACCTCGTCAGATAACCCACGCAGCCCTTCTACATTGTAAGGCGTGTTAGTAAAAGCCTTCACATATACAGTCTTTACACTTTTGTCAAGTTTTAATAGCAAGGCTTCGTCTGCGTAACAATTCACTAAAGCAGCATCTAATATGTCATCACTTATAAGGGCGTGGTATCTTTCTGGAATGTGGTTCCGAATTCGTTTGTATGGCTTTCTTGAGAACTCTTCGCCATCTACCTCTAGCACCGGGACAAAATGGTCGCTGGAATTCTGAATGTACACTGCTCGACCCCTTAAATTACCACCAATGAGGCCTAACGGTTTGTATTCTAACCAACGCCACTGTTCCTTACTGCCATACTGTGAATAAACATACACAACGCTTCTGGTGAGAGTTGCAAAAGCAAATATCTCCACTTCTGTTCCCCAAGTGTTTTCGGAGGCCATCATTGACGTGTCTAGATATCTGGAAACCGAATCACGTGTAATGCCTTTCATTAGAGTTTCGTTTTCTTTCATGAAGTCAACAATCGCTTGCCTTATCAAGCTATGGTGTGTTTGTACGCCAAAAACTAAATAACTGAATGTTCTAAACAAACAATTGCCATCCCCACGCATGTTTACAGTTTTAGTAGGTTTGGCGTCTCGTCGTATATATTTGTCTGGACCGGATGCATACGTGTTTTTGACTGCCGACTTAAATACACTCGAGATTTGTTCCTGCCATTCTTGATTAGATGGTCTGAATTGAAATGGTTGGGGTTCTTGATTAGTAGATTCTGTAGAATTGGTAGGTTGTGTTGCAACATCTTCTCGCGATACTCTTCTCTTTTTTGGAGGGAGATTGCAGTCGTCAGATTTATCGTTTCTTTTTGCAGGTCTTTCAAACGCTTTCTCGTTTGCTTGGGTTCCTGTTTCTTTGTTTATTAGACTGTGGTCATCTTTTGGACCTTCAGTTGGTCGCTTTTCTGTGTTATCTGTAGCAGCATCGTCATTACTCTGCCTATAGCGATTCAGTCTGTTCCCACTTACACTTGTTTTCATTCCTTCTAGGAAATAAGTGCCTTTTCCAGTTACTTTTGTTATTTTGAATGGTCCTTTCCATTTTAGACCCAATTTCCCTCCTTTTCTCGTCAATTTTCTGGTGTTATGAAGAAGGACTTGGTCGCCGACTTCAAAACCTGCTGTATCGTCTTTAGGTAGTGAAGAATCGTAATATTTCTTCTGCTTCGATTGTGCCGTTTTAATATTGGACGATGCTTCTTTTCTGTTGCACGACAGTTTAATGAACGAGTCTATTCTTTCCTTTAGTGACAATTCAGAGTCTTGGTTATCATCCGATTGCATTGCTAAGTCTAGTTCTATTGGTAAGCGTGCGTGCCTTCCAAACACAAGATAGAATGGTGTTTGTTTCGTCGACTCATGTTTAGACGTTCTATAGGCAAACAGTACGTATGGTAACTTAATGTCCCAATTTTTCTGCGACAAATCTACACTGTGCACAAGCATATCGCACAAAGTCCTGTTAAATCTTTCAGTATGTCCTCCTGTTTGTGGGTGATATGCTGATGCAATTCTATGTTCTATCCCAAACTGCTTGCAAAACTTTTCATTCAAGTCGTTGCAGAATTCTCTCCCCTGATCCGTTATTAATACGCTGGGGCAACCATGTGTCGTGACAAACTTTGTGAATACTGATAGTACAGTTTCAGATGACTTGTCTGGAATCCCTTCTGCCTCTACCCATTTTGTCAAATATTCTGTTATAACGACAATGTACTTGTTTCCTGAAATGTATAAATGTAAGCATTTTACAATACTTATTTTAATCAACGATGCATTGTCAAAGACAATACTAGTATATCCCCAGCCGATAGATGTTTCTTTTCAAGTTTGAGTTTGCATAGAAACTAGAATTTCATTCTGCATGTCTACGGGCCAGCATCGCAGTTTTAAGATGTTGCATAAAAATTCCCTCATGCATATAGGATATCCTCTAGAAAAGCACTTCTAATGACCTCTGTTATCTTTACCTTTAACTGGAGACCTGGTTGATGCGTGCGACACTAGATCTCATGGTAGTTAACATTTGTGTGAAGTTATAGTAAAAAAAATCTCTTCATGCAGTTACCAGATATGCCCTGCACAAGCATTTATCAGTGATCTCTAAGAAGACCTTTACCTTTGACCCATAAACCCAGTTCATGCGCGCAGAACTAGAACTCATGGAGGTGATCACTTGTGTGAAGTTTTTACAGAAATTCCTCCATTTTCATTCAAATTGGAGTTATGGTCCGTAAAAATCAGGACGGACACATGCACGCACATATAGCGAACATCAAAACCTGGCGACTAAGGGTCGAGTTCACCGAAGGTGGGCTCGACAAAAATGGAAGGAAAATAAAAAAGCACTACTCTGTTTCTTAATAATATCTTTCTCAAGTTTACAGTTGATATGTTCTATACAAACTACTTTAAGAAAAAAATCCCCCATTCATTTCGCTTGAAAATTGCAAATTGCTAGTCAAATGCTATAACTCTTAAAAAAAATAATTGAAATCTGGCCAATAGTCTTCAAGAAATAGCCCGGAAACAAAATTTGGACGGACGGACAGACGGGACAGACGGACGGAGGGCAATCCTATCTCGGTTACACCGGTAGGGGAGTTCCATAAAAAAATTCAATGTACTTTTGGAGATATAGTGGAATCCAGTTAGGTTAAAGATGTGTTGAATGTTTTTTAAAGCAGACAGACAGACGGACGCAAAAACGAAAAAAATAAATAAATAAAAAGACGTGCATAATCTCCATATTGCCCTTTATCACTATTCCAAGTTTCATGAATTTTTTTTAAGTATTTTGAAGATATCGCGGGATCCAGATTTTCGGACGGACGGACGGACAGACGGACGGACGGACAGACTGACGGAGGGCATTCCTATAGTCCTCGTAGGGGACTAATAAGCCTGATCATATTTGACTGACAGGTCATAAACAGCTGGTACATTGACATATCAGCTGGCAACCGTCGACGGCGTTTAAGTTACAGAACTATCAAAATTTAATTTAATAAACTATGGTTTTCCCGTAAAAATACAGAACTATCAAAATTTAATTTAATAAACTATGGTTTTCCCGTAAAAATACGACATATATTTACAGTGCTTAAAAAGAAATGCAGTTGCTTTCGCACATGGCCCTGTTTCACATGGGCGGTCGCTTTGCTTGTAACTAATCGTAAACTGCGTAAAATCTATTTCAGTTTACCACCACTCAACAGGTGCATTACCGATACGTCTCTACCGCTCCAGTAACTAAAAATCTCAAGTTAAACTGACTACAATGTATTACAACGTTTCAAATGAGTACGGTGGTACAGAGGTGAAATACCCAGTAGGTTGTTTTCCACCATCATTTAGCATTAACTTCACCGTCAAACCACGTGAAGACTGGACATGGTGATTTTATCAATATAAGTATATTGTAACTTAGCAAACTGATCCTTATAGAAATATGAGTCGCATCATTACTTTTATGCATAATAGTGACTAAAAATGAGCAGTGCAACCGTTGGTACTATGTGAAGGGCGTTTTCTATGTGTAGGGGAGATGTAAAATTATGACCCCCAGTCACAGTTTATGACCGGGGGCACAATATTATGACTCTGCCTCACACAGAAAATAACCCTCATATAGTGGTTTGTGTGAGACTCATTTTCCTATGTGTGGAGGAGTCGTAATATTATGACCCCCGGTCACAGTATTATGACCCCCCGGTCATAGTATTATGACCCCCGGTCACAGTATTATGACCCCCGGTCATAGTATTATGACCCCCGGTCATAGTATTATGACCCCCAGTCATAGTATTATTACGGGGGTCATAACATTATTATGCCCTGTGGTGCCGCATAGCGGTGTTGCCGCATAAAGGTGGTCGGACTCGTTTATGCGGTGATTTTCAACGCATATAGAGGGTGACCACCTTTATGCGGCGACATGCCACGCATAAAACAACTAGATATGTGTCCATAGGACACTGGTGCACCCCTACATGATGCTTAGTAACATGTTATATCATTTGATCTTTAGCGCATATTAAGTTTGTCTTAAAAAGGTTGTTGTGCTCAAGCATGAAGAAAACTAATAAATAAATAGCAAAGTTTTAGTCACTTTTGGGAAATTTCAAACTTTAAAGTCCCATAAGGCTTTTATTTTTATGTTAAAAATGGGTTTAACATTTGTCTAAATAGGGAATGTCAACAATAAAACGTAAAGAAACACTCACTTTTAATTATCCTACATGTAAACATATAGTAAAAAGAATTAAGGGAGGTAATAAAATATTTTGTTTTCCTTATAATGCTTATTGGATATACAAATCTGTTAAAAAGCTTTAAGAAAACAGTTATTTCTTATATAATTTAACTTGAAAAATATATAATTTCTTTAGTATACTTTAGTCACAAAAATAGTGGCAGCCACTCCAAACACAAAGGCCTTATGAGGCTTTAAATTTGAAGGTCAAGGTCATTCAGAGGCCAAGGTTATCTTCATATTAATTTTTTGAAGGTCCAGTTCAAAGCTTTGTTGTGTTCAAATATGAAATTAATAAGTATATTAATACCAAAATTATTACTTCACAAATATTTCCTTATATAATGTATAGTGAATAAAACAACAAAGGGCCATAATTCTGCTAAGACTAAACGCAGCAAAAATTCCTGTCTGTACGATCATCAACATATTAAGGTTGATCATCTGTGAAAGTTTGAACAAAATCCCCCAAGCGGTGTAGGAGGAGTTGCGTTCACAATTTTTTTTCCATATATAATGTATAGTGAATAAAACATCAAAAGGCCATAATTTTGCTAAAACCAATCACAGCCAAAATTCCTGTCTTTACGATCATCTACACATTAAGGTTGATCATCTGTGAAAGTTTGAACAAAATCCACCAAGCGGTGTAGGAGAAGTTGCGTTCACAATTTTTTTCCCTATATAATGTATAGTGAATAAAATATGCCCCCACTTAAGATGGAATGACCTTCGGAACTTAAGACTTTTTCAGAGGAAGAGAGAGTGAGTACATAAAACTAGATCCTGGTCTGGTTGAAACTTCATAGAAGTAACTAGTAATTATCGTTTATGTTTTAATGGGTTTCTTTATGCGGCGAAAGGGGGCCTTTCTGCCGCCTAAACATGCCCTCTGCATGCGTTGAAAATCGCCGCATAATTTTGTTTGACCATCTTTATGCAGCAACACCGCTATGCGGCACCACAATGCCCCGACATATATTGTCTACGAGTCAAAGTCACCAGGGTCTACCAAAGCAGCCCAACAAACCGACAGACAAAACTTACCCTGATAAGAGGTTTCTAGAGGACCTATAAGGTCCATGCCCACTTGCTTGAAAGCCTCGGCGGGAACTGTGATAGGTCGCAGTGGCTTCTTTGCTTTCTTCAGGTTCACCTTTCTTTGACAGTTGTCGCAGTTCTGTATAAACGTGTGTACATCTTCGAAACATCCTTTCCAGTAAAACCTAGTCGAAATCTTTTCCCATCTGAAACAAAGCAAACATAACTATTAGTCCAGATAAGTTACCAAAATACAGTCAACCTTGCCTTAGCGACTCACTGATTTAGACAACTTCCTGCCGTATACGACCCTGTTTACGACCGCCTGACGTAAAAAAATCTATATAAAGTCACTGACTGAATTAAAAGACTCCCTGTCTGACGCCACAAACGACCGTAATGTTTGCACCCCGTGATGATAATATGGCTTAATTAAACGAATTTCATGCATTTTTCAGTCATTAACATATAGCGCTTCGGATCTTGGATTTCTTACCAGCGTGTTAACTTTACTGTGTGCTATGGCAAAAATGTTTATTTTTCTCTTTTATTATCTGAGTTAAGTCAATTTAACCATAACTTCTAATATGTCCAAAATTGGACGATCTGTGGATGCACGAGTTCATTTTATATAATCCGTACGAACAACTTTTCTTGTGAGAAAATCGAATTGGAGCTACCAACCTAATTAAAATTTCGAAATTTCAAAATCCCTGCTCCTTTTAGTATTACCAAACAATAATAAAATATGATGGAAATATAATCTCATATAAACCTATCCATTACCCGATGAATAAACGCGGGATTTGAAAACTCAACCGATGTGCAGTAATATGATATCACGGCAGACAAAATGGCTTGCAAAACAAGTAAAAAGGAATTAGACAAATAATAATGCAAATACGTATACATATTCTAAATAGGGAATATCTTATATCAATTTAAATACCATAATCCAAGAAAAAGACAGGCATCAGGATTTACAAGAACAAATAATAAATTGAAACACTTGACGTTAGTGGACCTGAATTAAAAGACTCCCAGTCATACGTGACCTTTTTGTTAAGGTCTCACGGAAAGTCACCTATTACAAGTTTCACTGTAGTATCATTACTAAAAATAAAGCTAGCCATGGATGCACCTGAGACAAGTTGAAATCCAATACATGTTGTTCTAAATGTTCTAAATGACGATAGAATTATTAGAATTAGTTTTGAGTTTACATAAGCAACTTTCAATGACTGTGGCGTAGTGGTATAATGGAAGAATGCGGAACACTACACATGTTATGATCATGGGTTCGATCCTCATAAGTGCACAGATACAACCTTTTCCTTTTCGGCGGAATTCAAATACTTTCCTGGCATTCTTATAGTTTACTTGGAGGATACTGTCTACTTATTATGTGTACTCGGACCTTATTTGAATTATACATGCAAAATCGAGATAAGTGAGGTTCTCGTGATTTAGATTTTTACATAACATTACTAAATACAAACTATGTAATTCTTTCCAAAAATGAAATAACAAGAGCTGTCACTGTAAGAGACAAATGCCCCCCTAGCACATTGACCTTAATTTGACCTTTGACCTTGAAGGATGACCTTGACCTTGAAATGTTTGAACTCAAAATTTGCAATTCTGTGAAGTTTGATTCAAATCCATTCAATAGTAAAGAAGTTATGGCTGAGACACGAAAAAATTGAACTTTGACCTTTAAGTGTGACCTTGACCTTGGACCTGGGGGACCCGAGAGTTGGATGCGACACACCGTCTCATGGTGCTTTACAATTCTGTGAAGTTTGATTCAAATCCATTCAATAGTAAAGAAGTTATGGCCAAGACACGAAAGATTTGAACTTTGACCTTTAAGTGTGACCTTGACCTTGGACCTGGGGAACTGAGAGTTGGACGCGACACACCTTCTCATGGTGCTTTACAATTCTGTGAAGTTTGATTCGAATCCATTCAACAGTTAAGAAGTTATGACGAAGACACGAAACGGGACGGACGGACGGACGAACGAACGAACGGACGAACGGACAGACAGTGCAATCACTATATGCCTCCCACTTTGTGGGGGGGGGGGGGGCATAAAAAAAACTTCCTCACTTGAGGTTCGAACCCACAACCGCTATCGTCATAGATCTGAACGATACCACTGGGCCAGCGACTCTATATGAGAAATTAATATCTGTAATTTCATTAAGTACAGAGCATTTTAGAGGACAATTAAATTAAAGTGAATATGCTAATGCATCAAGTAAATAAAATACTTATCAAAACAATAACATTTACCTGGAGTCATCCGATCATTACACCCCTATTTATTGACAATAAACTCGTATCTCATAATCAGCTTTTTTAAACGGACTATACTTTAATATTGCACACTGCATATCAAAATAAACCAGTATCATTTACTATTGGCATGAAAAGCGGACAATATATAGACAAAACACTTTATTTCAGTTTTATCTAATAATGGAATGATCCAAAGACCTGTTCACCTATATTATAAACTTTAAAATCAAGTACCGTTATATATTCTTTACCTTTTTCAGTATAATGGTTTTGTCAGCGAAAACCAAAATATTGCGTTCGGACTGTTCTCACAATATATTTACAGTTATTATAATCGAAAATTAATCATAACTGATACAAAGATCTAGAGCTTAATGTTAGTTTGTAAAACGACTCATCTGATACGCCTTATTTATACATACATGACTGTTTTAAAGCATGAAATAACTTTGAGAGTATCCCCTGCCTGTCGGTTGTTCGCTCTCAGTGTCCGTGTCCGTCATAATCCGTACAAGTCTAATAACAAGATAGTTGTCTCGTTATAACGAGATACTTAGTCGTTTTTACGAGATATTTATCTCGTTATTACGAGTTCAGTCACGTTTTGACGCTTTTGTTATTCAGCTTTCGTACTAATTTAAATAATCTTAAATGTCATATCTAACACAGGCTCACAGGAATCACAAGTTCCTTTTTGGTCATGATAATGAAATCATTATATCAAACTTACGTTTTTGAAACTCCCAAATGTCCTCCGTGATCTGATGCATGCATGCTCTGAATGATGTCATCTGTCTTCCCTTTCTTAACAACTTGCAAACGTTTTGATGAGCTGGTTTTCTTATAATACAACCCGTCATCAAAAATAAAAGGTTTGCACTTTCTACGAAAATTCCTCTTTTTGTTCTTGTCTTTTACAGAAACGGGATACTTCCCATTTTTTACAAACTCTACAACATCTGTGTAATCTTTCTCGTCCATGCTGCAAGGTTGGACTGACTGCTTACCACAGACCTTTATATATACACGCGTTTACGTAGAACTGCTTTCGGTGTCGCTGTCGTTTTCTTTGATGTTGAACGAGCGGCTTTTCTGAGGTAAATCAAAGGAACTATTTTTAGAAATGATGCAGTCTGCATAAAACATAAAAAACACCGCTCAGTGACATCATGGACTTTGATGTAAGTCATGGCACGAACAGTGACTGCTTAAATAGCTCCTCAAAGCCTTGCATTTTTAACACATTCGTTTTAAGCAATGCCTCCACGGTATGAACAAAGGCTATCTAACGTCAGATGAAGTAGAACAATGTTGTCTTTGAAGTTGAATCATATACAGCTACGTTAAAGCGACTTATGTATATTGTATTACATTGATGATAATTTAAATGAAATTCAAATGGAAGCAATTTTATATTTCATTTCAATAGATGTAGACACAGCAGCTTCTGCAGCAGTAACATGCAGCGGCTCCAGAAGCAAAAACAACAACAACAAATATAAAAGCCATAGAAACACGACAGTGACTTGAATTGATATAGATATGTTAGTAACAGGCTAAGTGGGGGGGGGGGGGGGTCAATATTTTACAGATAAAATCGGGGGGTCATTATTTTATAAGGGGAGTCAGTATTTTATAGAAAATGGTCATTATTTTATATAAAATAATGACCGGGGGGTCATTATTCTATGGGGGTCACTTTACAACGTTACACCGGCACGTTACAGTAGTATGTCAAATTTAGAAAGAAGCTGTATTAATGAATATGTGTTTCTAAGCCTCGCTCTAGCTACTGTGCCATATTGTTGGCTGTCAAGGAGGTCAGTACATAACATTGCTCGTTAAATCACGAAAGTATTTCATATGGTTATCACAAAAAAATGGTAGGCTATGCATAATAGATATCGACATTTTGTCGTCGGTCTGTTTGAACGGGAGTAATTAACACACTTTTGAGGGATTCGGTTTTAACCATGAGTGGATTCAATTCTGGCGATCTACAGATAATAGAGCGGCTGTACATCGGCTGCAGGCAGAGATGGCCCGCTTATGTACGTAAAATTTATATACATAAATTATTATATGAAAAAGCCTCGATTGACATAAGCCACACCAAAATGCTGCTAACACCAACGCAGTTCCAACGCCCGGAAGAAAAAAAACATAAAACGTGGGATGTTCTCGTTCTAATATATAGTAAAATTATTTAAAACACTCAATGAGTCAGGTGTAAAATCAACTCGTGTCGTAATACTATGTAACAATACCTAGTTATGTCTAAAGTACAATTGAGGGACAATATTTCGGATATGTCGGAGATAAATCATCTTCCATGGCCGCTCATGTAAGATCCCAGCCCTCGCGCAGACTCGGTTAACATGGCTTCCGCAAAAAAACTACCCCCTGGTTTGGATGAACCTATCTTACACTCTCGGCCATTGAATATACTATAATCTTATTTTGCTCTTTCTCAATAGCACTTCTTCTAAACGCCATCTCCACCACTTATGGGTGGTGCAAAGAAAATGATATGTCGACACTTCCGTGGTGCAGCTGGCGTTTAGTAGGCGTACTATTGACATCACAGTATAGCATTATGGAAGCCGAAGTTAATTTTCTACTTTTTGTAATATCCCTCAAAAAATAAAACTGTAACCTCTTCAAACAATCGATATTATCCTCCAAATGTCAAAGTTAGCATTGCCTGGTAACATTGGAATTATCTAAAGTCCGGATCAAATAAAGGACGGTACTACAATATGTTTAAAATGAACCTGCTTCATTAATTAATCATGATTACGAGATTTTCGTAGCCAAATCGCCCGCGGTTCACAGCGAAGCATAGCGTAGAATTTTCGGGTAGTTTGATATGGAAGAGCATATCGTTTATACATATGGTGTGATCTAAGTCAGATTTAAAGTTTTTTTAAACGATTTGCTTACGAAAATCTTGTAATCATGATTAATTAATGAAGCAGTCTCATTGGTTCCTCAAGACGCTTCTAAATTTTCTGACGAAAGCCGGATTTGAAATGGGTCTGCCTTTTCAGCACAATAGTTGTTTGTTTTTTTTCTACATGAGGTCTACTGGCATTACAGGGTTATTGCAGAATATTTAACTGTAACATGCTAATTCATTGGAAGAAGAGTTGTCTCCCCTGTCGCATGCATATTTATTAATAAGAATTTGTCAGTCAATTGTCTAACAGTTGTTACATGATAGCTTTATCATCTAAGGGTTATCTGCTCTAATGAGTTAAATACCTAGGCACAGCCACATGCTGATCAGTTTTAGTTTAGATATCGTACAATACATGTCGCAATAAATACTTAGAGCACATTTAGTGTCGTTCTTATATTTATATGTATTCCTCCATAACATAACAACAGTATTTATTAAGTATAACGGAATCAATTACCGTGGTTGCTGATGATGTGAAATCGTATGGTATACATATGGTAAAGAAGCTCTTGTATAAACGGTGGAAAGATAAGTTTTGTTCCACCTCCAAGTATATAACTATGGTATACCATTTATTTTAACAGGGTATATATGCACGTTACCATGATACTTAGAACAATGTATGTATTATAGACGATGCGCGTTATACAGTCTTCATAAAATGTCTCTTCTATTCTTGTCAACTAACTTCACCGAAGAACGTAGACCTGTGAAAGACTGCATTGTGTTTACCATCAACGTATATGGAAGGAACCACAATTGAAACGACATTGATGATGATTGCCAAGTAACTTTCCTCAACACGACATAGCTTAATCTAATAAAATGAATTATACATACCATGGTATCGTATAGTGAAATACAAACAAAGTCACCCTAAGTTACTTATCGTACGACGATTTTCAACTGAATGCTCAGAGTATTAAAGGGTCACAAATCGAATTAAATATTTAACCTGTTAACCTTAATAGGTCAAAGTACTATTTCTAGCCAAACATTTGTTTTAAAATATATCCCAATAAAACCAAGAATAAGAAAAATCCAAAATTCTATCGTACGATACAATCGCTGATTTGTCCGTTCTCTTTCTTCAGCATTTCTTATCACATATTGGCAATGTTTATGGCCATTACATCTCGACCAAGTTTGATAAATGACCAAGTCTCACTTTTCACTTCGGAGTTATGACCCTTGAATTGAAATTCAAAACTGGTTAAAATTTTATATTCCTGAACATTTTCTTTCCGAACTGTGTATAGGCATCTTGGAAAAGTTTGATAGACTGCAAGATTGCACCATTTTAATGGGGGTAACGTACCTTAACTTATTACAATCTGACCATGTCTCCGTAGGATATTATACCTTTAAGAAGGAAAAAAAACATTCAAAGAGTTTTCCAATTTCAGACAAAATTAGTGCATTGCAGTATAGTTTGAGATTTTTCATTATCATGACTATTTTGATCTTTAGAATTGACATCAACGATTTAAATATGAAATATGGGTTGATGCGGTAACAGGTCGTCATAAAAAAACAAAAGCAAGTTTTACTCGTCCTCGAACAATTACATTAGTTGTACGCGCTAGCGGATCCTGAGTTGTCCAAGTGAACTATTCAAATATCAATAATAAAAAATACATATTTTTTTTAAAAAACTAAGCCAGAACCACATGGGAGAGGTCACTCTCTTCCATATTAGATTTGGGAGTTATTTTTTCGGGACCTGGGGTAGGGGTTTTGCGTCCTAAGTTGCGCACCCGAAAGTGACTCCGCCCCCTCCACTATAACGTTAAGACCTTGGTCCACCTCGGCGTACTCTGGTGTTTGTTACTCAGGACATAACAAAAGAAATTATATATACTATCAATTTAATGTTTATATTTATGTATCAATTTCATAAATAATTATACACATAAAATTGAGTCTTGTATGATAAGTGTAGAGTAGAAAAGAAATAAAAGAAACGAAATGATTATTTTGAATCGCTAGTTTTTAGTAAAATACCTGGAAGGACTGTCATCAAACAGCTCACCAAAAGGAATAAGCCACCAAAATAATTTCCACTTTTCATTTTTAAAAACATAGGTAGTGCAAGAATATATCTTAACATCTCAAAGACCATGCAGCATTTACATATTGAGCTTCACCTTTTCTTTGCGAGTGTTTAACAATATGCGTTTATATTTGAAGAGATGAATCCTTAAATAGGACCAATTTGAATTTTTGGTGTTAATTATTTTATCTGGATAACAAAGCAAATATAACAGCATTTAATGGATTTAAAGACTGATTACTTAGTATTTAAACTCCCGCTAAGTGCTTGAACATAAAGGGATAGGCTAGAGATGTTTGTGCATTGTCACTCTAATTAAGTAATGGGCAAAGTCTCACTTAACTGTACGTTATATTAAATGAAATACTTAAATTGAAGTCTAAAAATCAAGATAGTTGGACTTCAACAATATGGGGTCAAATTGATCGAGTACGTAAGGTCCGTTGTGGAAGGCCAATTATGATATAAGCTCATTGTCAAATGCAAAATTCCATTTGCAGATCGAATTTTGCCAGTTGCAAATTTTAATTTTACAATTGTCAAATGGAGAGACTTTTGTATTTGTCAATTAACAACATGTACATACAGCATAAGTATCGACATTGATTCCAGACCTATATCAGCAATAGTCGCCGACCAGTGACGATTACTCGATTCCACTCGACAATCGTTAAATCACTAATGTCACATGGTAAGCAATTATTACCATGTTCAGAGTAACAAGCATATAGTAGACATTTTTGAGAACAGGTTAAACAAGTCTTGACACTATTTAGTAAAATTTAGATCGACCTAAGTTTCCGATTGCTATTTATCACATATAAGTGACAGTGGTATAGTGGTCAAGTAGTGTCCTCCTAACACCCAAGAGGATGTGAGTTCAATCCCCGCCAGGTTCAGAATGGTTAAGTGATCTGACGGTGTCCCCTATCACACAAGGAATTGTGGGTTCGATCCCAACCAGGGTATGAATGGTTAACTGGCCTAGAGGTGTCCGTACCCCACTCAGAAGTCAGGATGTGGGTTAAATCCCCTCCAGGGTGACAGTGGTCTGGCGGTATAGATGTCCGCCTCTCACCCAAGAGGTCTGGGGTTTGATCAACACCAGGTGTTCATTTTTAGTCGTAACTTAAATAATCTTAAATCTGTACAAACGTCATAAATGACAACACGTTGATTTGTTTTATTTCTTCAACGTTGTGGTCATTTGAATTACTGCTTGATGTTCAATTCAATCAGATGTGTGTATTAAAACAATGACACTATGATACTGAGATCATTTCAATTTTCGACTAAAATCGGCTAAGATCTTTATTGAAATGGGACCAGGGGTATTATCTCATGGCCTTGCTAGACCACGGGTATTATCTCATGGCATTGCTAGACCACGGGTATTATCTCATGGCTTGCTAGACCAGGGGTATTATCTCATGGCCTTGCTAGACCACGGGTATTAGCTCATGGTCTTGCTAGACCAGGGGTATTATCGCATGGCCTTGCTAGACCAGGGGCATTATCTCATGGCCTTGCTAGACCAGGGGCATTATCTCATGGCCTTGCTAGACCAGGGGCATTATCTCATGGCCTTTCTAGACCACGGGTATTATCTCATGGCCTTGCTAGACCATGGTATTATCTCATGGCCTTGCTAGACCAGGGGCATTATCTCATGGCCTTGCTAGACCAGGGTATTATATCATGGCCTTGCTAGACCAGGGGTATTATCTCATGGCCTTGCTAGACCAGAGGTATTATCCCATGGCCTTGCTAGACCAGGGGTATTATCCCATGGCCTTACTAGACCACGGGTATTATCCCATGCCCTTGCTAGACCAGGGGTATTATCCCATGGCATTGCTTGACCAGGGGTATTATCCCATGGCCTTGCTAGAACAGGGGTATTATCCCATGGCCTTGCTAGACCACGGGTATTATTTCATGGCCTTGCTAGACCACGGGTATTATCCCATGGCCTTGCTAGACCAGGGGTATTATCTCATGGCCTTGCTAGACCAGGGGTATTATCTCATGGGCTTGCTAGACCAGGCGTATTATCTCATGGCCTTGCTAGACCAGGGGTATTATCTCATGGCCTTGCTAGACCACGGGTATTATCTCATGGGCTTGCTAGACCACGGGTATTATCTCATGGGCTTGCTAGACCACGGGTATTATCTCATGGGCTTGCTAGACCAGGGATATTATCTCATGGCCTTGCTAGACCAGGCGTATTATCTCATGGCCTTGCTAGACCAGGGGTATTATCTCATGGGCTTGCTAGACCACGGGTATTATCTCATGGGCTTGCTAGACCACGGGTATTATCTCATGGCCTTGCTAGACCAGGGTATTATCTCATGGCCTTGCTAGACCAGGCGTATTATCTCATGGCCTTGCTAGCCCACGGGTATTATCTCATGGGCTTGCTAGACCAGGGGTATTATCCCATGGCCTTGCTAGACCAGGGTATTATCTCATGGCCTTGCTAGACCAGGGGTATTATCCCATGGCCTTGCTAGACCAGGGATATTATCTCATGGCCTTGCTAGACCACGGGTATTATCTCATGGGCTTGCTAGACCAGGGATATTATCTCATGGCCTTGCTAGACCAGGCGTATTATCTCATGGCCTTGCTAGACCACGGGTATTATCTCATGGCCTTGCTAGACCAGGCGTATTATCTCATGGCCTTGCTAGACCACGGGTATTATCTCATGGGCTTGCTAGACCAGGGATATTATCTCATGGGCTTGCTAGACCACGGGTATTATCTCATGGCCTTGCTAGACCACGGGTATTATCTCATGGCCTTGCTAGACCACGGGTATTATCTCATGGCCTTGCTAGACCAGGCGTATTATCTCATGGCCTTGCTAGACCACGGGTATTATCTCATGGCCTTGCTAGACCACGGGTATTATCTCATGGGCTTGCTAGACCAGGGGTATTATCCCATGGCCTTGCTAGACCAGGGGTATTATCTCATGGGCTTGCTAGACCACGGGTATTATCTCATGGGCTTGCTAGACCAGGGATATTATCTCATGGCCTTGCTAGACCAGGCGTATTATCTCATGGCCTTGCTAGACCAGGCGTATTATCCCATGGCCTTCTTAGACCAGGGGTATTATCTCATGGCCTTGCTAGACCACGGGTATTATCTCATGGCCTTGCTAGACCACGGGTATTATCTCATGGGCTTGCTAGACCAGGGGTATTATCCCATGGCCTTGCTAGACCAGGGGTATTATCTCATGGGCTTGCTAGACCACGGGTATTATCTCATGGGCTTGCTAGACCAGGGATATTATCTCATGGCCTTGCTAGACCAGGCGTATTATCTCATGGCCTTGCTAGACCAGGCGTATTATCCCATGGCCTTCTTAGACCAGGGGTATTATCTCATGGCCTTGCTAGACCACGGGTATTATCTCATGGCATTGCTAGACCAGAGATATTATCTCATGGCCTTGCTAGACCAGGGGTATTATCTCATGGCCTTGCTAGACCAGGCGTATTATCTCATGGCCTTGCTAGACCAGGCGTATTATCTCATGGCCTTGCTAGACCAGGCGTATTATTTCATGGCCTTGCTAGACCAGGGATATTATCTCATGGCCTTGCTAGACCAGGGGTATTATCTCATGGCCTTGCTAGACCAGGCATATTATCCCATGGCCTTGCTAGACCAGGCGTATTATCTCATGGCCTTGCTAGACCAGGGGTATCATCCCATGGCCTTGCTAGACCACGGGTATTATCTCATGGCATTGCTAGACCACGGGTATTATCTCATGGTATTGCTAGACCAGGGGTATTATCTCATGGGCTTGCTAGACCAGGGGTATTATTTAATGGCCTTGCTAGACCACGGGTATTATCTCATGGCATTGCTAGACCACGGGTATTATCTCATGGCTTGCTAGACCAGGGGTATTATCCCATGGCCTTGCTAGACCAGGGTATTATCTCATGGCCTTGCTAGACCACGGGTATTATCTCATGGCCTTGCTAGACCAGGGGTATCATCCCATGGCCTTGCTAGACCAGGGGTATTATCTCATGGGCTTGCTAGACCAGGGGTATTATCTCATGGCCTTGCTAGACCAGGGATATTATCTCATGGCCTTGCTAGACCAGGCGTATTATCTCATGGGCTTGCTAGACCAGGGGTATTATCTCATGGCCTTGCTAGACCAGGGGTATTATCTCATGGCCTTGCTAGACCAGGCGTATTATCTCATGGGCTTGCTAGACCACGGGTATTATCCCATGGCCTTGCTAGACCAGGGATATTATCTCATGGCCTTGCTAGACCAGGCGTATTATCTCATGGCCTTGCTTAAATGGCATCTGGGGTGGAGTTCAATATGCAACTTAAGTTATGCTTAGGTTCATACATCATTGACTTTATTCACTATATTGGTCAGTTATTAATAACAAGTAATCCGATTAGCTACATCGTTCTTAGATCCAATTAAGACCAGCATTGAATACCAGCCAACCACAAATTTCTACCTTGGACACGGACTCTTCTGTGATTCATATCAACATTCAGCTGTCTTCACAATCGAGATAAAATAAATAACTATAAACTACAGGTATGATTAAATGAGCTTGAGAACCGATTGAACAATTGTCATAATGTCATACGAAGCAACGAATCTTTAAGGCCTTATAGATTCATCGGTTCTCTGCCACGCGTGCTTTAGAAGTCTATCGCTGTCAGGTTCTGGTTATCTGGAAATAATAAAGATAAAATTCCCCAAGCGAATTAAAGATGTAGAACGAATTACTGATTTTATATTTCAAACTTTCGGAAACTTTCTTCTGACGATTTCACACATTAGGATTTCTTTACGAGTGTTGTTATCGTTTTTGAAGATAAATCCCAAAGCAAGATATCATTAAGTGTGAATCTTTATTTTTTAAAGACTAATAATAAAGTGCAAAATCTCCATTTTTGAGAAAAATGGTGAAGTCGTGAAGACTTAATTAAGAAACATGAAGCCACCACCGATCTTTCCTCGCATAATAAGTAGCTGTATGCGAATATAATTCACCGAAAAAAATCTTGAAATAACAATTTAATACTTTGTATTATAGTTCGCCAAACATGCATTTTCATATTGCATTTTCTCCACATACTATTTTTATAAAATGTATTAACGTGAGCACACAGGCATAGTTTGTAACTTCCAGTTTAAATATTAGAAAATACACCAATGCCTACACTGTCCTATCCCAGAACCATGTGGAGTTTCTCTGAACATCCTGTAGCCGTTCGACTTTCTCTGTTTCCCACGTTCTCCACGCTTACTGCTAGTGTCATTTTGGGCTTCGGCTTTGCTAAGGTTGCTTGAAAACGTAAAGAAAATAAGTCAATGCTTCCAGAGAAAAAAACATGGCAGAAGAAGTAAAGAAAAGGCGTTTCATCAAGAAAATTAGGGAGGATTAAAAACGGTGCCATATTTTTTTTTAAATAGTGTCTAAAATTATATATAAAATTGAAATGCAACTGATGTACCTGAGCATGATTCACACCATTTAGATGCGCTCGAGAGCCCGGCTTTTATACTATGTGACGTCATGATCCCAGTTATAAGATTATTGCAAAGCGCCTTGGGTCCGTTTCAGTAAAGGGTCTTATTTATAAATTCAACTATTTTAAAATTGTAGAAATGCTACAAATGTCAACAAGTTGATTTGTCTTTATTTGAAAGAGGAGTAAGATTTTTTTTATCGAAACGGACTCCTGGATGCCCAGGTAATCAAGTGACAAAATTTTCAAAACGAAAAATTCTAAAATGTAATCTTTAGTGGATACACTTCTTAATATCGTATTATCCAAATGATAATACAAGTGTAAATGAATGGCAAGAAAAACAACACTACTCAGTAATTGAAAGCAAGCATTTGATGACAAACGAAACACCGAAATTACCAAAAAAATGATAATATATTTACTTTACAATATATTTAAAACTTGAAATAAAATATGTAAAGCTGAGATTTAACTTTTGAAAGATATACGTTTTCAGGAATGCATAATGCATCACTTATAGTAAGTATCAAGGATGTAATTATGATGTCTGCAGGTTTCAAACATATGCATATGTATAGCAAACCTTTTTGATTGCACTGGTACACTTGGTTTCTTGTACTTGCTGATCAGCCCAAAGGCAACGCCTGACGCCGCCACAAGACCCGCCCCGGTTCCAACAGCGACCAGAAGGAGAAGATTCGTACCATCAGAACTTTCATCGTTAGATGCAGCTGACCATCCGACACCGGGAGTAGTTGTAGTTGATAATGTAGATTGTGACTTGGTGGCAGAAGTATTGGTCGTTGACACTGGTGGGGTTGTGCCGCCGGAAACTACATTAAATTGTGTTGTATCAGCCTGTGCACTAGTGGAAGATGATGTACTTGATGCTTGTGAAATAGATGTAGACGTGGAATCACTTTGCTGACCCGAACTAAGAGATAAAGTAACATCTGTGGACAGTATAGTTTGCGAAGCTGTTGATTCTGTACTTGAAAGTTCTGAACTAGTTGATGAAGTAGTTGTATCTGAATGTGGAATTTTAGTTTCTGTGCTGGAAAGTTTTGAACTAGTTAAAGCTGTTGTATCGGAACTAGTTGATGATGGTGTTGTATTAGAAGACGGTGTTTTAGTTGCTGTGCTGGAAGGTTCTGAACTAGTTAAAGCTGTTGTTTCGGAACTAGTTAATGCTGCTGCTGTTGTATTAAACGGTGGTGTGTTAATTGATGTGCTGGAAAGTTTTGAACTAGTTAAAGCTGTTGTTTCGGAACTAATTGTTGAAGTTGTTGTATCAGAAAGCGGTGTTTTAGTTGCTGTGCTGGAAAGTTCTAAACTAGTTGAAACTGTTGTTTCGGAACTAGTTGATGATGGTGTTGTATCAGAAAGCGGTGTTTTAGTTGCTGTGCTGGAAAGTTCTAAACTAGTTAAAACTGTGGCATCGGAACTAGTTGTTGAAGGTGTTGTATCAGAAAGCGGTGTTTTAGTTGCTGTGCTGGAAAGTTCTGAACTAGTTAAAACTGTGGCATCGGAACTAGTTGTTGAAGGTGTTGTATCAGAAAGCGGTGTTTTAGTTGCTGTGCTGGAAAGTTCTAAACTAGTTAAAATTGTGGCATCGGAACTAGTTGTTGAAGGTGTTGTATCAGAAAGCGGTGTTTTAGTTGCTGTGCTGGAAAGTTCTAAACTAGTTAAAACTGTTGTTTCGGAACTAGTTGATGATGGTTTTGTATCAGAAAGCGGTGTTTTAGTTGCTGTGCTGGAAAGTTCTAAACTAGTTAAAACTGTTGATTCGGAACTAGTTGATGATGGTGTTGTATTAGAAGGCGGTGTTTTAGTTGCTGTGCTGGAAAGTTCTAAACTAGTTAAAACTGTGGCATCGGAACTAGTTGTTGAAGGTGTTGTATCAGAAAGCGGTGTTTTAGTTGCTGTGCTGGAAAGTTCTAAACTAGTTAAAGCTGTTGTTTCGGAACTAATTGTTGAAGTTGTTGTATCAGAAATCGGTGTTTTAGTTGCTGTGCTGGAAAGTTCTAAACTAGTTAAAACTGTTGATTCGGAACTAGTTGATGATGGTGTTGTATCAGAAAGCGGTGTTTTAGTTGCTGTGCTGGAAAGTTCTGAACTAGTTAAAACTGTGGCATCGGAACTAGTTGATGATGGTGTTGTATCAGAAAGCGGTGTTTTAGTTGATGTGCTGGAAAGTTCTGAACTAGTTAAAGCTGTTGATTCGGAACTAATTGTTGAAGTTGTTGTATCAGAAAGCGGTGTTTTAGTTGCTGTGCTGGAAAGTTCTGAACTAGTTAAAACTGTTGATTCGGAACTAGTTGATGATGGTGTTGTATCAGAAAGCGGTGTTTTAGTTGCTGTGGTGGAAAGTCCTGAACTAGTTAAAGCTGTTGTTTCGTAACTAGTTGTTGAAGTTGTTGTTAATGGTGTGGTGGAACCTATTTCCATAATCAGTTTGGAAACTGCACTGCCGCAAGTGATTTCCAGGATCAGTGTGAACGTATCATCAAACAACTTCTTGTAGGAAACCACATCGTCACCTACAAAATAACAACGCAACGGCATTTGCATCAACTCATTTGGAGTCAAGCATGAAATGGTATGCATTGCTGATTTTTCTTCAGATTATATCCTAAATGGCAAACTATTATACAAGAGCCACCCAATATACTCTTTGATTTCAAATAAAATGGTCTGTAACATAATGATTTCCATTGAACCTTTCCGGTGGATTACAACACGAGACACCTCATGTATTTGACCAAATTTAAACATATTTGGTCTTTGTCTCGACAAACGAATCATATATTTCACTCAAAGTTGTTAGTAAAGTGAACAAATAAAGATAAAATGAAACTCGTTATAGTGTTAGTTGAAGGACATATTGGAAAAACCGCAAATTTCTTTATGTTGGACATATCTTCCCTACTGGATTCTTAGAATATGAGCAGACACACGTAATTTCATTAGCGTTATAAAAGATATCTGACTGATACAGACAATAACTCTCTGTTTCCTACGGAACTCCGTTAGGGCCTTCGCCTGTGAGTGTGTTAATCTGAAACGATATACTCGATAGTACGATGATGAAAACACGACAGAACGATCGTGTTTACAACGTAGTATATCGTATTATCATAATCGTACAGCAATATTCTCGCATTTTCGTTATTGACCTATCGCGTTGTCATTTTCAAACTGTCGAGTTTTCGTTATCGTAGTTCCGTTATTTCAGATCAACACATTCACAGTCGATGACTCTTATGCAAGTGTCACACTGTCCCGCAATAGACACAAGATAGCCATACGAATATGGAATTTTGAATTTGACACGAAGATAGCCCCGAATTTGGTAAACAGCCAGTGAACAGACGATGGTTCCACGACGTCGTATTGAGACGTTGAGACTTCTCTTCAGGGAGATTGAATATGTTGTTCGAACTATAATTTGTAGTCAACGTCGACCAGAGCCATAAGGACAATGGAGAAGAATCCCTTGTAGTTTCTGTACAGTTTTTCAGGTACGGATGACCGCTTACCATCCAGAGCACAACGGCAGTTTGGAAATTGCCATCTCGGTGTTCAGAGAAACTCTGAAGTAGTAGGACTGACTTGGATAATTGACACTGCAGGCCAGATGTCGTAGACCAATTGGCAGCTTGAGACCAGAAGGGATATACTTTCTGTTGCTCATGGCTGATTGAAGAACATGTTTGTTTGTGTATTTGAGTTTATCAAGATCTGCCCGTGCCTATTGGCTGATTTATGGCTTGACCCCGCCGTGACGCCATCACGATTTAAATTGTGCTGTAAATGCCATAAGTAACGAATGTAGAAGTGACTGCAATTCGCAGTCCAAGTCAAACAGAATGAAACAAATATAGATTTAAGAGTTCTGGGTACGATACCTTAGCTCTTTGTGGATAGACCTCTTGGATCTATTACGTGGTCGGTCTACAACACCCGTACATGGAATACAACTCTCCTTGGTTGAACTAGTACTGTGTACACTTTTTCGGTTTGACGGTCTGAGGAAGAGGCTCTGAGGCTGGCCATTTATTTGTCTACATTACCATGGCACATTGGTACGCCATCGTACTACAATACGGTGGCCACATGATGGCTACACGACGGCATTGCGAGTGCTTCAGGTAGTCATGTTACCTTCCTTAGACCTACGGGCCGCGTCTTGTTTCCTTCGTATTGTACTCGTGAGGCGACAATGCCCGATGATAACATGAAGTAATAACGAAGATGACACGATTTGACAAGATGCCCTTACTTTTGTAGTCCGAAAAGCATAACGGTAACACGAATTCAACACGAAAAAAACCTTCGCAAGGTCTTTCGGCTTTCTTTGGAATGCCAAAGAATTAATTCCGTCGTTTTCTTCTCGCTAAATGTATTTTAAGGATTTCTCCCACCCAAGATAAGTAAATCCAAATAGTTTGCCATGCTGGAAATCCTTTTCCCCCACCTCAGATAAGTAGATCCAATAATTTAACCATGCTAGAAATTCTTATCTTGCCCACGGGCGAAGATAAAATGCCCGTATGGAACTCCTTTTTAATGGTCACCACATTGTGATTACCTCCCTTAAAGACTGTCGTCTGTAGCATCACGGAAATCTTGTCTTGTGGCAATATTTAGAACGCTTATTAATTATTTCTCACTTCAAATGTCACCATAACAAAGTTTTCACGCACCTTTCATGAAATAATGCTTCATTCTCCATAGAACTATTTAAAGACCGATTTGTCTATTAACATAATCTGAATCACTGCGCGCATATCCATGACAACCACGAATTATCAAATACCCAGAGTTCCAGCAAAAAAATACATTTTTACCTAATTTTGTTTAACTGAGGTGGGAGTAAAAGCATCTACCATAGCCGCTCGTGTAAGACAGGTTCATCCCGACCCTCGTGCATTGTGTTTTGCGGAAACTCGGTAAACCTCGTTTCCGCAAAACACCCTACGTTCGGGTCGGAATGAACTTATCTTGCACTCTCGGCCATGGAAGATACTTATACACCTCCACCCCAGATATGTAGATCCAAATGTTTGCCTATGCTGGAATATTTAAAAGTATCTTCCATGGCCGAGAATGTAAGATATGTTCATCCCGACCCGATCTTACCCGAGCGGCTATGGTAGATGCTTTTTCTCCCACCTCAGTTCAACAAAATTTAGTAAAAATGTATTTTTTGCTGGAACTCTTTTGTGCGTAGTGAAAATAAATGCGTATGGATATGTGATAATTCGTGGTTGTCATGGATATGCGCGCAGTGATTCAGATTATGTTATTAGTCAAATCGGTCTTTATGAGGAGAGTTTTGTGAAAACTTTTTATGGTGACATTTGAAGCGATAAATAATTAATGAGCATTCTAAATATTGCCACAAGACAAGGTTTCTATGATGCTACAGACGATAGTCTTCAACAAGGGAGGTAATTACAATGTGAAGACCATTAAAAGGAGTTCCATACGGGTTCTTGTTTTATCTTTGCCCGTGGGCAAGATTATAAGTATCTTCCATGGCAGAGAGTGTAAGATAGGTTCATCCCGACCCGAGCATAGGTTTACCGAGTTTCCGCAAAACACCCTGCGCGAGGGTCGGGATGAACCTATCTTACACGAGCGGCTATGGTAGATGCTTTTTCTCCCACCTCAGTTAAACAAAATTAAGTAAAAATGTATTTTTCCTGGAACTCTTTTGTGCGTTGTGAAAATAATGCGTATGGATATTTGATAACTCGTTGTTGTCATGGATATGCGCGCATTGATTCGGATTATGTAAATAGTCAAAGCGGTCTTTAAATAGTACTGATGAGAGTGGAGCATTATTTCATGAAAGGTGCGTGAAAACTTTTTTATGGTGACATTTGAAGCGAGAAATAGTTAATTAGCAATCTAAATATTGCCACAAGACAAGGTTTCTATGATGCTACAGACGACTGTCTTCAACAAGGGAGGTAACTTCAATGTCGTGACCATTAATAAGGAGTTCCATACGGGCATTTTATCTTCGCCCGTGGGCAAGATAAGAATTTCTAGCATGGTTAAATTATTGGATCTACTTATCTGAGGTGGGAGAAAAGAATTTCTAGCATGGTTAAATTTTTGGATCTACTTATCTATGGTGGAAGAAACTCGCGCAAAACAACCTACGCTCGGATTGGGATGAACCTATCTTACACTCTCAGTCATGGAAAATACTTATAATGCTGCCCACGGGCAGATATAAAAAAGTACCCTTGTGTTAAAAGATAATTTTAAAAAAACATTTTTACTAATGTTTGTTTAACTGAAATGGTAGAAGGCATACACCATTTTTATCTAACGATAAGGTGTAAAATTTGAGCGATCTGTAAAAATTCAAAACTGAAAATAAGTGAACGAAAGATCCATCGTGGCCTTCAATAAACGCCTTTTATATTTATGTGTCTGGTGATTTCAGATTTCGTTTATCTTTATTTCTTACATAACACTATATGACAAAAACTTGTTCTTCATAACACATTTCTCTGTTGATGAGTGGTAGCATCTTATCAGGAGTCACCAGATTATTATTTACTCAACATTGTCATAAACTTCAGTGTGCACACCTGAATACATTTTTAAGTAATAGTTAGATGACATGAAGTTTATTCTTAATGATTAAGAATGGGCGGAGGAAGTGGAACGGAAGTTGAAAATCTTAATGATTGAGTCTTCTACTCTAATGGTTGCCTATCTGCAATTTCATTGGCTGAAAATGAAGGTTGTATTCAAAAGTACCATCGCAACTTACTCTTCATCCAGACATTATAACCGCTCGGAGATATGTCTGTTACGTCACAGCTGACATCATCACAACCGTCATACACGTCAACCGTATATAAGGTCGCCAATCCGTTATTGGCCGGTGTAACGTTGTAAAGTGACCCCCATAGAATAATGACCCCCCGGTCATTATTTTATATAAAATAATGACCCCCGGTCATTATTTTATATAAAATATTGACCGGGGGGTCATTATATTATGACTGGGGGGTCATTATATTATGACTCCTCACACGTAGAAAAATGACCCCTCACGTAGAAATGTGACCCCCTATAGAATAAGGACCCCCCCCCCCAATCCAAACCTTGACCTAACCTATCTAAGGTACACTTGCACAACATAATTATCTTCATCCATAGACATCGGAGGAGAGATGGCACCCGTCCGTGCATGCGTCCATACTGCACGTTTTTTTTTGACCGCAGTTAGATGGAATTGATCCAAGCTTCAGGGATTACCACTACCGATGCCTATTTGTGTGGAAAGAAAAAATGGTTAAAGTCTCCGACCGAGAATCACTTGCCCCTCACCGTTGTGAGTTCGACGCCTACCAGGGTCGTGTATGGGTGACAGGCATACAAACTGTGCGCTGCTCAGTTTATCATTTAAAACATAGGCGATGGACTGCATAGGAACGTTCCATCAACAAAATACGCAACTACTTGTTGTAATTTACGGCCTGTTTGAATATCAACAATCAAAAATATTTATAATCACAGAACTAGCTAGTTTTCAGGGGGCGAGGGTGGCTGGATTTCAATCTAGTATCGTTGGACTTCTTACCAGAACTCGTCTAATCCTGATCTGATGTAACATACTTCGATAGCTTCCTCGCCTAAGAATCGAATCTGTGCAACTGGATTAGGAGTCAACTATATAAACCTCTCTGCGATTGAAATTAAATAATTATTAATTATACAAGCAGAATCACTGTAAGTGCACTGTAAGTGACAAGTGTTTGTTAGTGATTTGAATCATTTTCGTAGTCATCAAAGTTGTATAGTGATTAAACGTCCCACACAGATTAATGGAACTAGCAATGATGAATGACTTAAAAATATTATCCCTTTTTTCTTTTCATGACCATTCGAAAAGTGGTTTTAGAAATCATTTAGCACAAAAAGGATAAGCAATTCATGCAAAAGATCTGAGTTACAGGTTAATTACAGCAACCTCTTATTATCATAAATGTTCTTTCTTCCCCAGGACTGTGTACCATTGGAACAACCTACCACTTACTGTTGCCCTCCTCCCTACCCCTGAGCAGTTCAGTGCAGCTATATTTAAGAAATGAACGCCTTCTCGCGTCGGTTCACGATTATATGAATACAACAAGTCTCGTGCATAGTTCGTAAACCCCGAAGGGGTTTACGTTAACTATGCACGCTACTTGTTGTATTCATATACCCGTTGAACTATAGCGAGAAGGCGTTCATTTCTTATATTTATATTATCATTTATATTATTTCTACTTATATCAAAAGAATAATAGTCGATTTATTGGATTATCTTCTAAGAAAATCGATTGCATCTTATTAACACGACGATCGCGTCCGTTATTCGGAAGAGCGGTGGCCAGCCCATATGACGTCACGGAGACTTGTTTATTTCGTATGTGCCAATCAGATTGCGTGACGAAATATCTCGCTCATTTTTTGAAGGAATTTAACATTAACTTGAGATATATTTTAACCTTAATTAGAAGACGTGTCGCGCACACCACCCAGATCCGCTCGTCAAAGGTCAAGGTCACACTTGGAGTCGGCGCAAAATCCGTGTCCGGAGCATAACTTCTATATGGATGGAGGGATTTTAATATAATTTGGCATAAATGTTCTCCATGGCAAGGCGGTGTGTCGCGCGAAAAAATTATGTCTCTGTGGCAAAGGTCAAGGTCACACTTAGAGGTCAAATGTCAAATAACAAGTTCAAGGTTACATAGACCTTAAAACTGAAAACGGTTTCCGCTCAATAACTTAATTATTGTTCAACCTTCAGCTGCCAAACCTGATAGGATGATCACCCATATTGAGTAAATGACCCCTATTGTTTTTGGGGTCACAATATCAAAGGTCAAGGTCATTATCATTCTTTCATCTTCACAAATGTCCATTATGAATCTTTCTGTGAAAATTTAAACCTACAAAGCGGGCTCGACATCTGCCCGTGGGCATGCAGAATGTATTTCTAGTTAACCCTTTTAAACATTCTTTTAAATCTTTTTAAACTACTCTTTAAACCTTCTTGCGATTTTGACGCGCAACCATGTCTACGTCCCCGGGGGTGTTTGACATTACCGGAAGACAGACAGACAGACGGACGGACGGACAAACGGACAGACGGACGGACATACTTCTAATTTTGACCTAATATGACTCAGTTTTAAACTCACTCGAATTAACTAGCATTCTGACCAAATTTTATAAAGATTCATATAAAAATGTGGCCTCTAGAGTGTTTTTACTTTTGTGTGAATATAGATACGGGTCTTGGTAGCATTATCGTTGAATTTGCTAGATCTGATTTTATCACATGACATCGCTTGTTTTTCATGTAATATAATCATTACGAATTTCTTTATATTTAACACGTGTAATATAACTTTGACGTGACTCATTTCCGCCAATACATTCCATATAGAAAAAAGGCGTGAAAAGCGTGCGTACTCATAGCGTTAAAAAGGGTTTATTTTATATGTTTTATTTTTATGTTTTAAGTCATGTGATAAAACGAATCTCACATTCGTTGTCAAAAAATATAATATTTTATTAAACTCGTTCAAGAAAATGTTATAAAGCTCGCCCGAGGCTCGCTATGTAACATTTTCTTGAGCTCGTTTAATAAAATCTTATATCATATGACAACTCATGTGAGATCCTATATATCCGTGGTTCGGGAGTGTTGTTCGGTATATAATAAGGACAATTTCATAAACGAAAGGACTTTTTATTTAAAACTGTATGGAATATAGAGGCGAATCCAACAAAACGTCCCAGGGTGTTGACCTGTGCTTTGGTAAAACTACATGTCACATATGTTTATATCTTAAGCTATTATTTTAGTTAGTAAATCACACAAGGTATATTTAGCACGCATTGTTATGCTCATCAGATGCAATATGTTAAACCAAATTTAGCATAAATTGTATCGTTCTCCACTGAGTTGTTGATTTATTCTTGCACGTGTCACTTATCAATTAAGTATGTTTTCGACATCGCTCCAGTCACATACTATATTGAAAATATTTGCATCCACCTCGTCAGATAACCCACGCAGCCCTTCTACATTGTAAGGCGTGTTAGTAAAAGCCTTCACATATACAGTCTTTACACTTTTGTCAAGTTTTAATAGCAAGGCTTCGTCTGCGTAACAATTCACTAAAGCAGCATCTAATATGTCATCACTTATAAGGGCGTGGTATCTTTCTGGAATGTGGTTCCGAATTCGTTTGTATGGCTTTCTTGAGAACTCTTCGCCATCTACCTCTAGCACCGGGACAAAATGGTCGCTGGAATTCTGAATGTACACTGCTCGACCCCTTAAATTACCACCAATGAGGCCTAACGGTTTGTATTCTAACCAACGCCACTGTTCCTTACTGCCATACTGTGAATAAACATACACAACGCTTCTGGTGAGAGTTGCAAAAGCAAATATCTCCACTTCTGTTCCCCAAGTGTTTTCGGAGGCCATCATTGACGTGTCTAGATATCTGGAAACCGAATCACGTGTAATGCCTTTCATTAGAGTTTCGTTTTCTTTCATGAAGTCAACAATCGCTTGCCTTATCAAGCTATGGTGTGTTTGTACGCCAAAAACTAAATAACTGAATGTTCTAAACAAACAATTGCCATCCCCACGCATGTTTACAGTTTTAGTAGGTTTGGCGTCTCGTCGTATATATTTGTCTGGACCGGATGCATACGTGTTTTTGACTGCCGACTTAAATACACTCGAGATTTGTTCCTGCCATTCTTGATTAGATGGTCTGAATTGAAATGGTTGGGGTTCTTGATTAGTAGATTCTGTAGAATTGGTAGGTTGTGTTGCAACATCTTCTCGCGATACTCTTCTCTTTTTTGGAGGGAGATTGCAGTCGTCAGATTTATCGTTTCTTTTTGCAGGTCTTTCAAACGCTTTCTCGTTTGCTTGGGTTCCTGTTTCTTTGTTTATTAGACTGTGGTCATCTTTTGGACCTTCAGTTGGTCGCTTTTCTGTGTTATCTGTAGCAGCATCGTCATTACTCTGCCTATAGCGATTCAGTCTGTTCCCACTTACACTTGTTTTCATTCCTTCTAGGAAATAAGTGCCTTTTCCAGTTACTTTTGTTATTTTGAATGGTCCTTTCCATTTTAGACCCAATTTCCCTCCTTTTCTCGTCAATTTTCTGGTGTTATGAAGAAGGACTTGGTCGCCGACTTCAAAACCTGCTGTATCGTCTTTAGGTAGTGAAGAATCGTAATATTTCTTCTGCTTCGATTGTGCCGTTTTAATATTGGACGATGCTTCTTTTCTGTTGCACGACAGTTTAATGAACGAGTCTATTCTTTCCTTTAGTGACAATTCAGAGTCTTGGTTATCATCCGATTGCATTGCTAAGTCTAGTTCTATTGGTAAGCGTGCGTGCCTTCCAAACACAAGATAGAATGGTGTTTGTTTCGTCGACTCATGTTTAGACGTTCTATAGGCAAACAGTACGTATGGTAACTTAATGTCCCAATTTTTCTGCGACAAATCTACACTGTGCACAAGCATATCGCACAAAGTCCTGTTAAATCTTTCAGTATGTCCTCCTGTTTGTGGGTGATATGCTGATGCAATTCTATGTTCTATCCCAAACTGCTTGCAAAACTTTTCATTCAAGTCGTTGCAGAATTCTCTCCCCTGATCCGTTATTAATACGCTGGGGCAACCATGTGTCGTGACAAACTTTGTGAATACTGATAGTACAGTTTCAGATGACTTGTCTGGAATCCCTTCTGCCTCTACCCATTTTGTCAAATATTCTGTTATAACGACAATGTACTTGTTTCCTGAAATGTATAAATGTAAGCATTTTACAATACTTATTTTAATCAACGATGCATTGTCAAAGACAATACTAGTATATCCCCAGCCGATAGATGTTTCTTTTCAAGTTTGAGTTTGCATAGAAACTAGAATTTCATTCTGCATGTCTACGGGCCAGCATCGCAGTTTTAAGATGTTGCATAAAAATTCCCTCATGCATATAGGATATCCTCTAGAAAAGCACTTCTAATGACCTCTGTTATCTTTACCTTTAACTGGAGACCTGGTTGATGCGTGCGACACTAGATCTCATGGTAGTTAACATTTGTGTGAAGTTATAGTAAAAAAAAATCTCTTCATGCAGTTACCAGATATGCCCTGCACAAGCATTTATCAGTGATCTCTAAGAAGACCTTTACCTTTGACCCATAAACCCAGTTCATGCGCGCAGAACTAGAACTCATGGAGGTGATCACTTGTGTGAAGTTTTTACAGAAATTCCTCCATTTTCATTCAAATTGGAGTTATGGTCCGTAAAAATCAGGACGGACACATGCACGCACATATAGCGAACATCAAAACCTGGCGACTAAGGGTCGAGTTCACCGAAGGTGGGCTCGACAAAAATGGAAGGAAAATAAAAAAGCACTACTCTGTTTCTTAATAATATCTTTCTCAAGTTTACAGTTGATATGTTCTATACAAACTACTTTAAGAAAAAAATCCCCCATTCATTTCGCTTGAAAATTGCAAATTGCTAGTCAAATGCTATAACTCTTAAAAAAAATAATTGAAATCTGGCCAATAGTCTTCAAGAAATAGCCCGGAAACAAAATTTGGACGGACGGACAGACGGGACAGACGGACGGAGGGCAATCCTATCTCGGTTACACCGGTAGGGGAGTTCCATAAAAAAATTCAATGTACTTTTGGAGATATAGTGGAATCCAGTTAGGTTAAAGATGTGTTGAATGTTTTTTAAAGCAGACAGACAGACGGACGCAAAAACGAAAAAAATAAATAAATAAAAAGACGTGCATAATCTCCATATTGCCCTTTATCACTATTCCAAGTTTCATGAATTTTTTTTAAGTATTTTGAAGATATCGCGGGATCCAGATTTTCGGACGGACGGACGGACAGACGGACGGACGGACAGACTGACGGAGGGCATTCCTATAGTCCTCGTAGGGGACTAATAAGCCTGATCATATTTGACTGACAGGTCATAAACAGCTGGTACATTGACATATCAGCTGGCAACCGTCGACGGCGTTTAAGTTACAGAACTATCAAAATTTAATTTAATAAACTATGGTTTTCCCGTAAAAATACAGAACTATCAAAATTTAATTTAATAAACTATGGTTTTCCCGTAAAAATACGACATATATTTACAGTGCTTAAAAAGAAATGCAGTTGCTTTCGCACATGGCCCTGTTTCACATGGGCGGTCGCTTTGCTTGTAACTAATCGTAAACTGCGTAAAATCTATTTCAGTTTACCACCACTCAACAGGTGCATTACCGATACGTCTCTACCGCTCCAGTAACTAAAAATCTCAAGTTAAACTGACTACAATGTATTACAACGTTTCAAATGAGTACGGTGGTACAGAGGTGAAATACCCAGTAGGTTGTTTTCCACCATCATTTAGCATTAACTTCACCGTCAAACCACGTGAAGACTGGACATGGTGATTTTATCAATATAAGTATATTGTAACTTAGCAAACTGATCCTTATAGAAATATGAGTCGCATCATTACTTTTATGCATAATAGTGACTAAAAATGAGCAGTGCAACCGTTGGTACTATGTGAAGGGCGTTTTCTATGTGTAGGGGAGATGTAAAATTATGACCCCCAGTCACAGTTTATGACCGGGGGCACAATATTATGACTCTGCCTCACACAGAAAATAACCCTCATATAGTGGTTTGTGTGAGACTCATTTTCCTATGTGTGGAGGAGTCGTAATATTATGACCCCCGGTCACAGTATTATGACCCCCCGGTCATAGTATTATGACCCCCGGTCACAGTATTATGACCCCCGGTCATAGTATTATGACCCCCGGTCATAGTATTATGACCCCCAGTCATAGTATTATTACGGGGGTCATAACATTATTATGCCCTGTGGTGCCGCATAGCGGTGTTGCCGCATAAAGGTGGTCGGACTCGTTTATGCGGTGATTTTCAACGCATATAGAGGGTGACCACCTTTATGCGGCGACATGCCACGCATAAAACAACTAGATATGTGTCCATAGGACACTGGTGCACCCCTACATGATGCTTAGTAACATGTTATATCATTTGATCTTTAGCGCATATTAAGTTTGTCTTAAAAAGGTTGTTGTGCTCAAGCATGAAGAAAACTAATAAATAAATAGCAAAGTTTTAGTCACTTTTGGGAAATTTCAAACTTTAAAGTCCCATAAGGCTTTTATTTTTATGTTAAAAATGGGTTTAACATTTGTCTAAATAGGGAATGTCAACAATAAAACGTAAAGAAACACTCACTTTTAATTATCCTACATGTAAACATATAGTAAAAAGAATTAAGGGAGGTAATAAAATATTTTGTTTTCCTTATAATGCTTATTGGATATACAAATCTGTTAAAAAGCTTTAAGAAAACAGTTATTTCTTATATAATTTAACTTGAAAAATATATAATTTCTTTAGTATACTTTAGTCACAAAAATAGTGGCAGCCACTCCAAACACAAAGGCCTTATGAGGCTTTAAATTTGAAGGTCAAGGTCATTCAGAGGCCAAGGTTATCTTCATATTAATTTTTTGAAGGTCCAGTTCAAAGCTTTGTTGTGTTCAAATATGAAATTAATAAGTATATTAATACCAAAATTATTACTTCACAAATATTTCCTTATATAATGTATAGTGAATAAAACAACAAAGGGCCATAATTCTGCTAAGACTAAACGCAGCAAAAATTCCTGTCTGTACGATCATCAACATATTAAGGTTGATCATCTGTGAAAGTTTGAACAAAATCCCCCAAGCGGTGTAGGAGGAGTTGCGTTCACAATTTTTTTTCCATATATAATGTATAGTGAATAAAACATCAAAAGGCCATAATTTTGCTAAAACCAATCACAGCCAAAATTCCTGTCTTTACGATCATCTACACATTAAGGTTGATCATCTGTGAAAGTTTGAACAAAATCCACCAAGCGGTGTAGGAGAAGTTGCGTTCACAATTTTTTTCCCTATATAATGTATAGTGAATAAAATATGCCCCCACTTAAGATGGAATGACCTTCGGAACTTAAGACTTTTTCAGAGGAAGAGAGAGTGAGTACATAAAACTAGATCCTGGTCTGGTTGAAACTTCATAGAAGTAACTAGTAATTATCGTTTATGTTTTAATGGGTTTCTTTATGCGGCGAAAGGGGGCCTTTCTGCCGCCTAAACATGCCCTCTGCATGCGTTGAAAATCGCCGCATAATTTTGTTTGACCATCTTTATGCAGCAACACCGCTATGCGGCACCACAATGCCCCGACATATATTGTCTACGAGTCAAAGTCACCAGGGTCTACCAAAGCAGCCCAACAAACCGACAGACAAAACTTACCCTGATAAGAGGTTTCTAGAGGACCTATAAGGTCCATGCCCACTTGCTTGAAAGCCTCGGCGGGAACTGTGATAGGTCGCAGTGGCTTCTTTGCTTTCTTCAGGTTCACCTTTCTTTGACAGTTGTCGCAGTTCTGTATAAACGTGTGTACATCTTCGAAACATCCTTTCCAGTAAAACCTAGTCGAAATCTTTTCCCATCTGAAACAAAGCAAACATAACTATTAGTCCAGATAAGTTACCAAAATACAGTCAACCTTGCCTTAGCGACTCACTGATTTAGACAACTTCCTGCCGTATACGACCCTGTTTACGACCGCCTGACGTAAAAAAATCTATATAAAGTCACTGACTGAATTAAAAGACTCCCTGTCTGACGCCACAAACGACCGTAATGTTTGCACCCCGTGATGATAATATGGCTTAATTAAACGAATTTCATGCATTTTTCAGTCATTAACATATAGCGCTTCGGATCTTGGATTTCTTACCAGCGTGTTAACTTTACTGTGTGCTATGGCAAAAATGTTTATTTTTCTCTTTTATTATCTGAGTTAAGTCAATTTAACCATAACTTCTAATATGTCCAAAATTGGACGATCTGTGGATGCACGAGTTCATTTTATATAATCCGTACGAACAACTTTTCTTGTGAGAAAATCGAATTGGAGCTACCAACCTAATTAAAATTTCGAAATTTCAAAATCCCTGCTCCTTTTAGTATTACCAAACAATAATAAAATATGATGGAAATATAATCTCATATAAACCTATCCATTACCCGATGAATAAACGCGGGATTTGAAAACTCAACCGATGTGCAGTAATATGATATCACGGCAGACAAAATGGCTTGCAAAACAAGTAAAAAGGAATTAGACAAATAATAATGCAAATACGTATACATATTCTAAATAGGGAATATCTTATATCAATTTAAATACCATAATCCAAGAAAAAGACAGGCATCAGGATTTACAAGAACAAATAATAAATTGAAACACTTGACGTTAGTGGACCTGAATTAAAAGACTCCCAGTCATACGTGACCTTTTTGTTAAGGTCTCACGGAAAGTCACCTATTACAAGTTTCACTGTAGTATCATTACTAAAAATAAAGCTAGCCATGGATGCACCTGAGACAAGTTGAAATCCAATACATGTTGTTCTAAATGTTCTAAATGACGATAGAATTATTAGAATTAGTTTTGAGTTTACATAAGCAACTTTCAATGACTGTGGCGTAGTGGTATAATGGAAGAATGCGGAACACTACACATGTTATGATCATGGGTTCGATCCTCATAAGTGCACAGATACAACCTTTTCCTTTTCGGCGGAATTCAAATACTTTCCTGGCATTCTTATAGTTTACTTGGAGGATACTGTCTACTTATTATGTGTACTCGGACCTTATTTGAATTATACATGCAAAATCGAGATAAGTGAGGTTCTCGTGATTTAGATTTTTACATAACATTACTAAATACAAACTATGTAATTCTTTCCAAAAATGAAATAACAAGAGCTGTCACTGTAAGAGACAAATGCCCCCCTAGCACATTGACCTTAATTTGACCTTTGACCTTGAAGGATGACCTTGACCTTGAAATGTTTGAACTCAAAATTTGCAATTCTGTGAAGTTTGATTCAAATCCATTCAATAGTAAAGAAGTTATGGCTGAGACACGAAAAAATTGAACTTTGACCTTTAAGTGTGACCTTGACCTTGGACCTGGGGGACCCGAGAGTTGGATGCGACACACCGTCTCATGGTGCTTTACAATTCTGTGAAGTTTGATTCAAATCCATTCAATAGTAAAGAAGTTATGGCCAAGACACGAAAGATTTGAACTTTGACCTTTAAGTGTGACCTTGACCTTGGACCTGGGGAACTGAGAGTTGGACGCGACACACCTTCTCATGGTGCTTTACAATTCTGTGAAGTTTGATTCGAATCCATTCAACAGTTAAGAAGTTATGACGAAGACACGAAACGGGACGGACGGACGGACGAACGAACGAACGGACGAACGGACAGACAGTGCAATCACTATATGCCTCCCACTTTGTGGGGGGGGGGGGGGCATAAAAAAAACTTCCTCACTTGAGGTTCGAACCCACAACCGCTATCGTCATAGATCTGAACGATACCACTGGGCCAGCGACTCTATATGAGAAATTAATATCTGTAATTTCATTAAGTACAGAGCATTTTAGAGGACAATTAAATTAAAGTGAATATGCTAATGCATCAAGTAAATAAAATACTTATCAAAACAATAACATTTACCTGGAGTCATCCGATCATTACACCCCTATTTATTGACAATAAACTCGTATCTCATAATCAGCTTTTTTAAACGGACTATACTTTAATATTGCACACTGCATATCAAAATAAACCAGTATCATTTACTATTGGCATGAAAAGCGGACAATATATAGACAAAACACTTTATTTCAGTTTTATCTAATAATGGAATGATCCAAAGACCTGTTCACCTATATTATAAACTTTAAAATCAAGTACCGTTATATATTCTTTACCTTTTTCAGTATAATGGTTTTGTCAGCGAAAACCAAAATATTGCGTTCGGACTGTTCTCACAATATATTTACAGTTATTATAATCGAAAATTAATCATAACTGATACAAAGATCTAGAGCTTAATGTTAGTTTGTAAAACGACTCATCTGATACGCCTTATTTATACATACATGACTGTTTTAAAGCATGAAATAACTTTGAGAGTATCCCCTGCCTGTCGGTTGTTCGCTCTCAGTGTCCGTGTCCGTCATAATCCGTACAAGTCTAATAACAAGATAGTTGTCTCGTTATAACGAGATACTTAGTCGTTTTTACGAGATATTTATCTCGTTATTACGAGTTCAGTCACGTTTTGACGCTTTTGTTATTCAGCTTTCGTACTAATTTAAATAATCTTAAATGTCATATCTAACACAGGCTCACAGGAATCACAAGTTCCTTTTTGGTCATGATAATGAAATCATTATATCAAACTTACGTTTTTGAAACTCCCAAATGTCCTCCGTGATCTGATGCATGCATGCTCTGAATGATGTCATCTGTCTTCCCTTTCTTAACAACTTGCAAACGTTTTGATGAGCTGGTTTTCTTATAATACAACCCGTCATCAAAAATAAAAGGTTTGCACTTTCTACGAAAATTCCTCTTTTTGTTCTTGTCTTTTACAGAAACGGGATACTTCCCATTTTTTACAAACTCTACAACATCTGTGTAATCTTTCTCGTCCATGCTGCAAGGTTGGACTGACTGCTTACCACAGACCTTTATATATACACGCGTTTACGTAGAACTGCTTTCGGTGTCGCTGTCGTTTTCTTTGATGTTGAACGAGCGGCTTTTCTGAGGTAAATCAAAGGAACTATTTTTAGAAATGATGCAGTCTGCATAAAACATAAAAAACACCGCTCAGTGACATCATGGACTTTGATGTAAGTCATGGCACGAACAGTGACTGCTTAAATAGCTCCTCAAAGCCTTGCATTTTTAACACATTCGTTTTAAGCAATGCCTCCACGGTATGAACAAAGGCTATCTAACGTCAGATGAAGTAGAACAATGTTGTCTTTGAAGTTGAATCATATACAGCTACGTTAAAGCGACTTATGTATATTGTATTACATTGATGATAATTTAAATGAAATTCAAATGGAAGCAATTTTATATTTCATTTCAATAGATGTAGACACAGCAGCTTCTGCAGCAGTAACATGCAGCGGCTCCAGAAGCAAAAACAACAACAACAAATATAAAAGCCATAGAAACACGACAGTGACTTGAATTGATATAGATATGTTAGTAACAGGCTAAGTGGGGGGGGGGGGTCAATATTTTACAGATAAAATCGGGGGGTCATTATTTTATAAGGGGAGTCAGTATTTTATAGAAAATGGTCATTATTTTATATAAAATAATGACCGGGGGGTCATTATTCTATGGGGGTCACTTTACAACGTTACACCGGCTCCGACATGTAAACTGTAGCAGGTAAGTTGTTGATGACAGGACCCTGTTTGAGACAACCGTAGGATCGTATGAATGTCGGTAATTCATATCGCATGGTGATATTTATATATACATCGTCATTATTTTCTACATGTATAATATGGTGAGTTAAGGTCGATTTTATTTCACTGATCGTTCACGGAAAAAAAACACAAAATAAATAATCACGAGTGAAATAATATCAAAATTCAACACATTTTCTGTCTCTTATATACTTATATTTCGATAAATGTCATTTATTAAATGATGTCCTGTGGCTCAAAGAATTCTATCAATGAAATATCATTTTGATAATTTTCACATTTTTGAATTCTGAATCCTATCTGAATTCCAAATCAAACGTCGGCGCGCACAGGGCTGGGACACAATTTCAACGCTGTCATTTCCGAAATGACGTTACATTCGTCGATTTTCAGACAGATAGACAGACAGAATTGTTTGTTGTCGTTAACATGTTAATAACAGTTTCTTGACAAAACATGTTAATAGCAGTGAAAATAACACGATATTTTAGGAAAACTTTGATACGTTAACTCAGTTAAAAGAAAAAAGATGCGAGAATGTGAAAAGGAAATATTGCGGGCTTTTTCTTCCCCAATTTCATGTGGTGAGGATCGAGACCTTGATGTCACCTTACATTGTTTGTTTTTTAATCAATTTAATATAATGGATACACATAATATTTTGCCATACGTCCAACATTTTTCATCAATAGGTTTACCAGTTTGAGGGTTTGAAAGACTTTAAAGAAAATAGAATTTACTTTATAATTGAGACTTTTATTTTGAAAAATAGTCTTGTGATTTGTAAAAAACGTTCAAACCAAATACGTGTAACCTTTTGTATAAAAGTACATTTTTCAAGCCATTCGACGTCTTTTATTGTTTAAAGAAATCGATGATAGACAAAACAAAAAATAAGCTATCAACAAAAACAACAACAAAACAAACATAACTGGTAAAAGCAGATACGTATAAAATATCCCGTTTGATAGGGAACAGTTTCATTCGATTAATAATTTAAAAGATGAACCGAATAAAAACAGTCTGTTAATCATTTCTTGTTGCGATTTTTGTATAAAATGCGTCACGTAAAGAAGACTCAAAACCAGACGTCATTTCGACGCTCAGTCGCAATCAATATATCGTTCCTCTGTGTAAGAAGTTATTTTAAGAGATGATATCAAGCCTTTGAGGATAAATAATTAATAAACTAATATACACTTACATGCAGAAGAAAACTTGATTTTAGATGGAACAAAAATATATATGATCTCATAGCATATGTCACTTTGAAAATATCATGTTTTTGAGATGAACGCAAACTCGTAAATGTGTTAATTTCACGATTATGTACGCGTATATAATTCTTATTTATTTCCAAAAAGTTTAAAAAATAACCGAAAAGTAAGAACAATCGATGTCGGTTCAAAATGCCCTTCTAAAACCGTCACCACGGGCGGTCCAGGAATTTACGTTAGAGGGGGCATTTAACTTAGAGGCGCAACCTTTTGGTGCATTTTGGGCACCAGAGTCTGTGAATTACATCCCGGGGGCCCGTTTCATCGACGATATTAATCGTAAAGTGAATGCTCTAAGACGTGAAGTGAATGATCTTAATTGTAAAGCGAATGCTCTTAGACGTGAAATGAATGATCTTAGTCGTGAAGTGAATGCTCTTAGACGTGAAATGAATGATCTTAGTCGTGAAGTGAATGCTCTTAGACGTGAAATGAATTATCTAAGTCGTGAAGTGAATGATTTAAGTTGTGAAATGAATGCTCTTAGACGTGAAATGAATTATCTTAGTCGTGAAGTGAATGCTCTTAGACGTGAAATGAATTATCTTAGTTGTTAAGTGAATGCTCTTAGACGTGAAATAAATGATCTTAGTCGTGAAGTGAATGCTCTAAGACGTGAAATGAATTATCTAAGTCGTGAAGTGAATGATTTAAGTTGTGAAGTGAATGGTCTTAGACGTGAAATGAATTATCTTAGTCGTGAATTAAATGATCTTAGACGACGTGAAGTGAATGCTCTTAGTTGTGAAGTAAATGAGCTTAGACGTGAAGCAGTGAATGATCTTAGTCGTGAAGTGAATGCTCTAAGTGGTGAAGTGAATGCTCTTAGTTGTAAAGTAAATGATCTTAGACGTAAAGAAGTGAATGATCTTAGTCGTGAAGTGAATGTTTCTAGACGTGAAGTGAATATTCTTAGTTGTGAAGTGAACGCTCTTAGGCGTGAATAGAATGTTCTTAGGCGTGAAGTAAATTCTCTTACACGTGAAGTGAATGCTCTTAGACGTGAAGTGAATGCTCTTAGTCGTGAAGTGAATGTTTCTAGACGTAAAGTGAATGTTCTTAGTTGGGAAGTGAACGCTCTTAGGCGTGAAGAGAATGTTCTTAGGCTTGAAGTAAATGCTCTTAGACGTGAAGTGAATGCTCTTAGACGTGAAGTGAATGCTCTTAGACGTGAAGTGAATGCTCTAAGACGTGAAATGAATGCTCTAATACGTGAAGTGAATGATCTTAATCGTTTAGTAAATGATCTTAGACGTGAAGTGAATGCTCTAAGACGTGATATGAATGATCTTAGACGTGAAGTGAATGATCTTAGTTGTGAAGTGAATGATCTTAGTCGTGTAGTGAATGCTCTTAAACGTGAAGTGAATTCTCTTAGTCGTGAAGTGAATGATCTTAGTCGTGAAGTGAATTATCTTAGTCGTGAAGTGAATGCTCTTAGAAGTGAAGTGAATGCTCTTAGTCGTGAAGTGAATGCTCTTAGACGTGAAGTGAATTATCTTAGACGTGAAGTGAATAATCTTGGTCGTGAAGTAAATGATCTCAGTCGTGAAGTGAATGCTCTTAGACGTGAAGTGAATGATCTTAGACGTGAAGTAAATTATCTAAGTCGTGAAGTGAATGCTGTTAGACGTGAAGTGAATGCTCTTAATCGGGAAGTGAATGTTTCTAGACTTGAAGTGAATGTTCTTAGTTGTGAAGTGAACGCTCTTTGGCGTGAAGAGAATGTTTTTAGGCGTGAAGTAAATGTTCTTTGACGTGAAGTGAATGCTCTTAGACGTGAAGTGAATGTTCTTAGTCGTGAAGTGAATGTTTCTAGACGTGAAGTGAATGTTCTTAGTTGTGAAATGAACGCTCTTAGGCTTGAATAGAATGTTCTTAGGCGTGAAGTAAATTCTCTTAGACGTGAAGTGAATGCTCTTTGACGTGAAGTGAATGCTCTTAGTCGTGAAGTGAATGTTTCTAGACGTAAAGTGAATGTTCTTAGTTGTGAAGTGAACGCTCTAAGGCGTTAAGAGAATGTTCTTAGGCGTGAAGTAAATGCTTTTGAAGTGAATGATCTTAGTCGTGTAGTGAATGATCTTAGACGTGAAGTGAATGCTCTTAGACGTGAAGTGAATGCTCTTAGACGTGAAATGAATACTCTTAGACGTGAAGTGAATGATATAAATGGTGAAATGAATGATCTTAGTCGTGTAGTGAATGATCTTAGACGTGAAGTGAATGATCTTAGTCGTGAAGTGAATGATCTAAGACGTGAAGTGAATGATCTTAGATGTGAAGTGAATGCTCTTAGACGTGAAGTGAATTCTCTTAGACGTGAAGTGAATGAACTTAGACGTGAAGTGAATATTCTAAGACGTGAAGTAAATGCTCTTAGACGTGAAGTGAATGATCTAAGACGTGAAGTGAATTCTCTTAGACGTAAAAAGAATGCTCTAAGACGTGAAGTGAATGATCTTAGTTGTGAAGTGAATGATCTTAGTCGTGTAGTGAATGATCTAATACGTTAAGTGAATGATCTTAGTCGTGAAGTGAATGATCTAAGACGTGAAGTGAATGATCTTAGACGTGAAGTGAATGATTTAAGACGTGAAGTGAATGATCTAAGTCGGAAGTGAATGATCTAAGACGTGAAGTGAATGCTCTTAGACGTAAAGTGAATGCTCTTAAACGTGAAGTGAATGCTCTTAGTCGCGAAGTGAATGATCTTAGTCGTGAAGTGAATGATCTTAGTCGTGAAGTGAATGATCTTAGTCGTGAAGTGAATGATCTTAGTCGTGAAGTGAATGATCTTAGTCGTGAAGTGAATTATCTTAGTCGTGAAGTGAATGCTCTTAGAAGTGAAGTGAATGCTCTTAGACGTGAAGTGAATGATCTTAGACGCGAAGTGAATGATCTTAGACATGAAGTGAATGCTCTTAGGCGTGAAATGAATGTTCTTAGACGTGAAGTGAATGATCTTAGTCGTGAAGTGAATGCTCTTAGACGTGAAGTGAATGCTCTTAGACGTGAAATGAATTATCTTAGACGTGAAGTGAATGCTCTAAGACGTGAAGTGAATGCTCTTAGTCGTGAAGTGAATTATCTAAGACGTGAAGTGAATGCTAGATAAGACGTGAAGTGAATGCTCTTAGACGTGAAGTGAATGCTCTTAGACGTGTAGTGAATGATCTAAGTTGTGAAGTGAATGATCTTAGACGTGAAGTGAATGATTTAAGGGTCAAATTTTCGTTCTTTCCTATATTTTTTGTTTGAATTTCACTTGAAAGAAACGCAAGTAGCGCAAAGTTGACGGAATGAAAATTATGAACTGATGTTCGTGCATATTTAAGACTGTTGTAGTTACTATAAAGCTAATGACTAAGGCCACAGTAACCTGTTAATCTTATAGGATTAATGACAAATCACCCCCTGCATGTTCAAGTGACAATTGATTAATCCTAACAACCTCATATCCAGGTGGATGATATCATTGATCAAAAGAGTTGATAAGCTTAACACGATATATTTGATAAATCAACAAATCAACAACTGATATTTCAATATTTATAAAAAGTATAATAATTGAAACTACATAAATAGTTTAACGCGTTTAAAAGCTCTTTAAATCAAGGGATTTATCTCTATTTTGTTATTTGCTAGTCACGATCGGAAATGTTCCGGTGCCAAAATCAAAAGTGCTCAATATTTCACTACTACAGCAAAAGAAAATATTAGCATTGTAGTCGTTATGATATCTCGTTTCTCTTTTATACTTAAAGTGCTCGATATATGAAATACATCATTAATATCTTGAATGAAAAGATTTAAGTAAGTAAATGTACTATTATGTAACCATTTGAACTTTTAGCGAGCACATCGAAATGCAATAATAATTTGGTAGTGATATCAGCAGAAGATATGGCATTTAAAATAAATTCTAACTAGCAGCAGTGGCAGTAAAAGCGCCACAAACACCACAAGCATCATTATAACCATCACCATCACCATCAAAATACATTGTCCTCGTTCTTTTTTTAACAATTTATTTTATGAAAGGTACATACATAAATGTCGGTATTCAATAAGCAATACTACCAGAACGAGATATTTGTACTGCCTATCAAACTTCGGTCGACCCTGTGGACATTTTCTCTATCGAAATCTTTGCCACCTGGAATACTTTCAACTGCACGCAAAAGAACCTATGCACGCCGATATTTCATCAATATAAATATACATACGTTGTCAAGGACATCCAAGGTCAATGACGCTGTAACGACGCTGATTCCATCCGTTGCCTGGAAACTAACGACTTCCTGGTAACCCGCCGTCAAACAATCCATCACAACGACGGATCCTTAAAAACGGAAAATGTAATTTGTTTTAATTTGTGTTTCTAATCCTACAAAAAACATAATCTTATTGAAATGTTCCACTACAACAAACATTATTTTATATACTGCTGTTACAGTCTTAGATAAGAGTGCTAATTATTTAGAGGTTAATACATGGCGGAGCCAGGCCTTAGCACCCGAAGAACTGATAATCGCCGAGAATGCAAATACTCGCGGAAACATAGCACAAATAAGTCATAACTGTTATTAGTTGTATATGTATTAAATGCTGGTAGTGGGCAGAAATTATGGTTGGCCATATATCGAAAATACAGTAAATTTATAACATAAAGCCGCGGAACATCCAGACAGCCTAATGGCGCTCAACATAAGCAACATACATGGTCACCATTTATTGTTTTTAATTATTTTATTTTTTAAACATGAATCTGTCAGACATTATTCTGCATAAAGTTTTCATAATTGTATCTTAAAATAATCATAATTACAAAAAGGTGAAAAAGAAAGCTCGTCAGAAATCTACAAAAAGTCCATTTTGGACGGACATTTTGTGTTATTGTTTATCGTACTGTGGTTCTGAAAGTCCTTCAACTTGCCGTATATATTATGCATGTGTTTACATATTTAAGGCATATATATATTATAAACGTATTTTTATAAAAGTATATTATATGTATACAATGTAACGAAAAAGGCGAGTTATCTTTTTCACAGTAACGTAATCTTCGAAAACTACGATATTTTTTAAACATGTAGATAATAATACTTTTGTTTCGACAGAAATGTTTCTGATGTTTTTAAATAAAGCAAAGCAAATTTTAGATTTTCTTTACTGTTATCGGTGGTGTCCAGTTGAAAAAGTGTAGATTGCGATGTCATCGAAACAGCATTTACGTCATCGTCATCCGTTTCTACGGTGAATACCGTGCTGCCTACTTCCGTGCTACTGTTAACATCTATCGTCTGGTCCAGGTTGGTGAAGGACAATCCAGATATATCTTGAAATGCATTTCAGGAGCGATTTAAAAGATTGATGACAAAATGAGTCACGTTCTCTCAGTATTTTTTATAAATTTATTTTATATTTTAACCGTTCCCTGCTCTTTTAAGTTTACTCTCCGACGGCACCAAGACGAGACTCAATGTAAACGGCGTTTCAAAATTCCGCGTTCTTTTTGAGAGACGAAAAGTTCCTTTCTAAATATTACACACAAAATGTAAAGTCTCAATAAAAAATAGAAGAAAATGTAAATCTTATAAAAAGATGGATACTTTTTTTCGCGCAATCAAACATGAACGCTCGACCCGGGGCGAGCAAGTCAACGCAGAAATGACGTTTTTCAGGTATTGGTATAATAATATTTTGGAAATCGGCAAAAATAAACTGAAATTATATCATTTTACCTTTAACATAGATAACACAAAATAAAAACCAAACTCCGCGTGTAGTCATCATGGTTGCAATAACCGGATCAGATATGTCGCATCGTGTCGCTGAAAAAGCAAAGTTTTGTTAAAATCAACTAGCAACTACGGGGAAAAACTATTTTCGACCTCTTCGTGACTTCTAAAAGTTCATTTGGTAATATCGAACACTATACATGTTTTTCATTCGTATGAGAAGGTTCATATAAAGAATAGACACTGCGTCTAAGATTTAACATAAACATTTTTATGTACTAATAGAGAGGTAAATGATATGTTCATGGCGCTAATGTTCTGAACATAAACATCTACCATGATAAATTAACCTGATTAAATTTTGAAGTACCTTCACTGAATTCTTTGGGTTCGGCTTCTTATACAACGAGGTCAAAGCCAATAATCTTATTACCTTGGCCACTCAAAAAATGATTTTTTTTTTAAATGTCCAATGTCTTGCTAGCACGACCTTTATTTTCTTAATGTCAAAATGCACTAACTACCCTATTTGTGGCAACTCTTTCATTTGCTTGTATTTTGGAAGTGTCATTGAATTACATAGTCTTTGAGAATATGAAATAACTAATTTGTTTGTACAAAATCAGCAAGATCGCTGAAATAACACCCCAAAATCTTTTTACCTTGAAATGTAAGTTACATTTTAACATTATTTTTTATTTAAAAATCAAAACATTTTAACATTATTTTTTGTCATATATATGCACGAGATCAACATTTATTTATACACGCGAAAGAAGAAATTATGATCGTTATAAATACAAAAAACCCTGAACGTATGTCATTGATTTTTGGATGACATATTATAATTTTTCAGTACTTTGCGACCATGAAATTCCAAACAAAACCACCGACAATAGACTAAATCGTCGAATATTTTCCTTATATCGCACGCCTGTGAAATACGACGAAAAAGACGTTTCGCTATTTATGCAAGTGACTAATGAACTAGAATCGGACAACAAACGCGCGTGATATTCAAATAATTAAGGGAAATGGACAATTAATGACATAAGGCAAAATTCTGATTTTAGTTTTTTTCTACTCACAAGAAATATCAAACTTTAAAAATAGCATCACTCGAAATGGTTTCGTTTGTATTTTCTTAACAATTTATTAACAATGAAATAATGTACAGACTTTTGTGAAAGTATCAATGAAATTCAAATTCATTATAACGACCTATGCGTCTTCACAAAACATGAACACGAAGAGTTTGCACAAACTCATAAAAGCGCAATGGTTCCTTACATGGGTCCAAGAGTTATAAATATTTAGCAGTCCACAATTTCTAATCATCATATATGTTATAATCTATGTCCCATGTTTCATGAATTTTCTTGCAGACCTTCCGAGTAAGGCATTAATTCACAATACCATACATGAATGATCAACCCTTCAGTGGTTTCTGAGTTATTCCTCAGACAAGCTTTGTTTGAAAAACAATCCTATCAAAAGCGACCAAGTTTCAAAATTCCTTTGCTGCACGTAACTTCACATTGCTATCAATTAATGTTCAGAGCTTCATTCAGTTCCTTCCAGAAGTGTTCCAGTCGTGTATCTCACAAACTTTTATTCAAGAAATTCAAAGAACAAGGGGAGATAAATGTGTTACAGTTAGACCAAGAGTTATATTTGTTGCCTTGATTGTCAACTTTAAAACCTTTGGAGGGGAGATAACTTTAGACAAAGGGAGAGGGTGAGAATACTGATAAAAACAACATAATGTTTCTCCCTTTCATGAAAAGGAGACACATAATGATTTGGTGACCAAGAGAGACACAACGGAGATTGTTATCTTATTTTACTATGTAAAAATACTTCACAATATAAAAAACAATATGAAAATGCAGTCAGTATAATGGCATCAATGAAGACGAAAACATGCAGATTATACAAGTATAAATTAACACATTATGCATAGTGTAACAGTTGTAAAGTGCATATACATGTTTATAGAAATCATTGTAATTGTATGAACTTCAAAATAAGAAGCATGTCATTGTATAGCTAGGCAAAGTGATCTAACATAAAACAGAAAAAAATATCAGACTCAATAAACGAGTACTCTATCATATATGAAATCTGATAGCTTATAGAATCAGTCTGGAGTTAGCCACCAGAGTGGACACCATTACTAATGTCCATTTCCAAAGGCCATGATATTGTTCCCATGGTGGAGGGTGCAACTCTAACAATCTTCCTATTTTAATAAGATGTTATTAAAATAGAGACTGATAAAGATACTTTGGCCACGTTATAATGGAATGAGAATGATAAATAATGCCCCTTTAATCAGCCCGTATATAGCCAGGTGCAGACAAGGGAAACTTCATAAGCAAATATATACCACAAATTTAATATCATCAGAATATATCATCACAAGCAAAAGCAATCATATTTGTCCTGTTTATAATGAATCTGTTACTGAAATGCTTATAACTCTTTCCCCAAAAAACAAAGTACCTAATGCCTCGGGCAACATGTACACCAAGTTCCATTTAAATATCATGAACATTATTATTAATACTTTCATTTTAGTAAAGTTTAATGCTTTTGCACTATGACAACCTATAACATAGACGATGAAGACATCAAGGCTATCACAATAACCCAACTTGTGTTTTCTTAGAAAACAGACAAGATTGAAAATAAATATTAAAGCTGAAATTGAAAAAGTGAGTTTTAATTATTTACAATCAACTGAGTAATCATCCTTTTTAGTTTTTTTTCTTGCTATACATTTAACATGCAACAAAGCTACACCATATACCATAAATTATGTACTTTGGCTAAACAACCAGAAAGTTATTAAATAAAAATTACAGCATTCAAATAAATAAAGAAAAAGAATACCTAGTTAAAAGAAATCAAAGAAAGTTTACAAAGAAAGGATTGGGACTATGCATAACAAGAAACATCTCAGGTTTATAATATTATCCTTACCTCGGCCATCTTATTGTAGTATGATTCAATCAATTTTTCATATCCTTTATTCTTGGTTGTAAATTGTAATGATTACTGGAAATATTGCTCTAGGCTTTCTTAGATTTAACTGTTTAATTCTTAGTTGTATTTCTGACACTTCTGCTACATATATTTTTTTTTAAAAACATGAGCTTTCACTATTTGGATCTATGTTTGGTAATTAGATAGCCCTATGGTCTGTATGATCATCTTAGTTTAATGATTATGAGGAACTCATGAACACTAGTCAAAAATTGTCATCAAAATAAATTCACAAGAATTGCTTGCTTTATTCCAAATTCCAACATTTTAACACTATATATCAAAGTTGCAAAACTACAACAGTGATATCTTTGAAATGAGTCAGAATACATGTACTTTAAAATATTTACAAAATGTTCAAACACTTCCAACAGCTCTCTCAATCACTTCTTTATATTTTGAAATAAGAAAGATTTATGAATTTATGTGAAAACAAATGATCTGTTTATGTTTGCTTAGTATTAAATTAAAGTTTCTGATTGTTGGCCGCCTTAAAACAATAAATGTTTTCAATCTTTTACTTTTTGACAATCTGGACTTGTTTAAAAACTATTTTTTCCAAAGGAATTTTAAGAATAAAGACATTATTGCACATACAAAATGTCATGGTGACACAATGTATCACATACCTGACCTAACACAGAAACCTGGGGTATTTCTAGTTCTATTATTTCCTTTATAATCACAGTAATCAAATCTTCTATCTTACCGTTTCTATGATTTAAACATACAAATGAGCATTGATTTACTAACCAGTCCTCTCAGATCATCTTGAAAAAAGGGGTTAATCCAAAATTATCACAACAGTTTTGGTGTTAGCATAATTACAACAAAGCAGGTAAACAATAGAATGGCACACAATGATTTGCATCTAGGCAAGACGTTATCAACATATTTGAGGTAAAATAAAAGGTTAGTATAAACAAATTTCCAAAATGAATTGTAACAGAAAAGTAACAAATGCCACCAGCTGGCCAATGCAGACAGACGGATAACCACTTGCAAGATAAATGGTGTCTTGTGGACAAGGAAAAAAAAACCTGTTGACTTTATACTGGAACATCGTCAGAAAAATATTAATAACAGTAAACAGTAACTACACTTTTAAAAATCATGATCAGCAAATATGAAAATCTCTTCAACAGTGTTTTGAGCAAGAGTTCCTGTCTAATGCTGCTTAAAACATCACCTGGATCACATCAAAAATAACAACAACATCAACTTTCCTGCCTAACAACCTTGAGATAATAGACTTGAAGTAAACTCTATTACAGAGGTTTTAATTGGTTCGAAATAATTCAGATGAAATGTAAATGATTTTAATGTAAACCTAACTGCAAACAAGTTCCCAATAACCATTGTTTTCATGAAATTTAAAATCACCTTTTAATCTTACTGTTATTCCTCTGTGCGAAAAAGTGCAAACTAAAATATCATAATTAAGGGACAAATTACAGAATTAGTTTAGAGATATATGTCCTTTTGAAATCATCTTCATTAAAACATGTGGTAAAACTATCGTGGTATTCAAGTATCATTATTATATAACACCAAAAAAAATGTGTAAAACCTATAAAAATGTAAATTCAAAAAAGGAAAAATTTAAGAATTGTATTGAGATGAACTAATGATGCAATTGTTAACATGAGCGCCGTGGTGAAAATGCCAAATGCTTGCCTGTTTTTTTGTTGTTGAATACGCCACTTAGTATATGTAATATATCACTGAATAACATACATTATTAATGAAATAAGTGCATGTCAAAAACAGGTGCTATAACTTATATTGAGGATCATATGGAGTTAGCTAACTGTCTTGCAGCCATGAACACTAAGATGAAGTGTTATGTCCCTTAGCATAATTAAATTTTTGAGATATGATCAACAGCCCCGACATGCTGAAAAACTCAACCCAACTTTTTAAGTCAATCAGCAGACATAATTTCTTTTTAGGATATTTACAAGCGAGCATACCCCTGAACAAACAATTCTCTTCTATATGGTGGAGTAAGAGTTGTATGAGTAAGTTATCAACTACACAAATGCATTGTCAGATCTATAAAAGAATCATTTGCATTAACCAATTCATTAGCATTTAATGTGTCTTATCATTTCACAATGAATACACAACCTCTATAGATGATTCACATAATAAAATTGTATGTAAGAGTACATTATTTTTCATAACCGAGTAAGCTACATGTACATCGAGTAATTTTACAAGAAAATGCCATTGTTAAAGAAATAATGTTATCTGCTTAATCACCCCTCTTTGTCCATCTCACTTTGTCCATCTCACTGAGTCATGGATTCTGGTTATTCTCTCTTTCCGACACTCATCAAAGCATATCTCTTCTAGAACTAATCTGGTTCACAATACATAGATCCAGTCAGGTAGACTGGTTTACAACACAGAGAACTAGTCTGGTTAACTGGCTTATGATAGACTGGTACAATACAGAGAACCAGTCTGGTAGACTGGTACATAGTAGATTGTTACATAACACAGAGAACCAGTCTGGTAGATAAGAACATGGTTAACTGGTACATAACACAAAGAACCATTCTGGTAGACTGGTACATGGTAGACTGGTACAAAACAGAGACGCAGTCTGGTAGACTGGTACATGGTAGACTGGAACATAACACAGAGAACCAGTCTGGCAGATTAGTACATGGTTGACTGGTACATAACACAGAGAACCGTTCTGGTAGACTGGTACATAACACAGCAGATGTGACATCTGTCCAGCAGGTGTATAAATATCAGGAGAGGATCACAGTGGCCAATGCTGGGGTCACTAACATATGTTAGGCATGATCCCCCCAGGCAGTATATGGCTTGGTGGACACACATTCCAGACCCTTGTATAACCAGCATACAGTTGAAATTGTCCTCTTACATATTGCTGTTGTGCCTCTACACATGCAGTGAACGTCATACATACACAGGTCTGTCTGCTCCATTTGGAAGGTTCCATACACAGTCAAACTGTAGAAAACAAAACATTATGATGACAATATGGTTTAACAGAAAGCACACCTTATTAAAAAGTTTTCTAAAACAAAATGTATCAGAATGTCTACAATTAACATGTACTTTCAAAGACATTGCAGAAGCACTATTGCAGAAGCATTACTTTGGAATGAAAGAATTCCACTTAAACTTTTAAAGCCTTTTATTTTACTACTCCTGAGCATAAAGCTGCATAACAATTGTACACAACAGGTGCTAGTATAGACTATGTCTTACATCTTGAAAGCTGTCATTTGAATGTGTAGAGCCAGGTGCAAAACTGTAGCTGGTGCCAGTCATGGGGAAGAAATCTTGTCCCACCAGCTGCCGGGGACTTATCTGGAGTGTATATAATACATGTTTATACATCATAGCTATTAAGAAATTGGATACCAATTTGTATAATGTCATTTGCATTAAGTTGCTGATATAATTATCTGCTATAAACACCTACTCCCGTAAAGATTAAAATCTACCTAGAGGAGGACTAAACTGTTCTTAATCCTACTCTAATATCACTTTGCCGAAATAAGCTAGGTTATATGGGAAATATAAGTTATTGTAGGTGGGGGACTTGAGATATTGGGGGAATATAATTTATGTTTTATTAATCAATGACTTTCTCATAGAATTTATATTCTGTCCCAAATAAAGAATATAAATTAAACAAGTATGTTTCTGAATAGCGTCCACAATTTCATGGAGGTTTTGAAGACCCATACCTTTCTCTCTATGACATCAGTGAAGTTTAGGCGGCTAAAGAGGGTCATATTCTGCAAGGAATACAGGTCAACCAGTCTCTTTGCAGGGCTCTTCATCAGCAACTGTAGGAGGGGAATAATTACACCAATATACAGGCTAGTTTAGTTAATGCTAGTACAGTACAAGGGGTGGAAAAAAAAGATCCTATCTGCTTCTTGGTTTAATGTCACTACGATATATTTTACGACAGACAAGGCCCAGTTTAATAGCTCACCAAGATCTCATGTGAGCTATTAGTTAGAAACACATCCGCAGCAGAGCAGACAACCCAATTATAAATCATACACAGCTTGCCTACAAAGCCAATAATTAGCATTATAAAGTTGTACTTTACTGATACACTCTGCCTTGTGACACCAGATCACTTTCAGCAAACCAGGGCAGTACCAAAGTACTTGAAAAGGGAATCTTCTATCAATTTATGCCCGGTCATGAAAAAAGACACCCATGTTTCATATACCTTAGTTACAATGTTCTGTGCATAAGGATATTTGCCTTACACAATCTTGGTTGTGTACTAGATTAAGAAGAACAATAGATCTGAAATCCTACTGTTCAAACTTTTCTTTAATATCCTCATTTTTGAGATATTGGAGATCAAACATATGCTTTTGTTGTGATTTTATTTCAATAGTACCGTAATACTAGCTCTACAAAACTGCTACATTTCCTGAATAGCTGTTCTCACTGCCTTGTTGGTCTTGTTTCCAGATTGGAAAACATCTTGATTTATTTGGATATCTTAAGAATGGGGAAATCAAAATAAATCTGAATGGTATGATATTTTATTCATTTTTTAGTTTCTAATATCCTTAATGACCTGATGCAGAGAAAAATGATAGGAAAAAATGGACTTTTTGTTTCCGAACCGGGATATAAATTGACAAAAGTTTCAAGATTGGAAAATAATGAAGGTTGATCCCTTTGTTTCCCAATCTGGCGTTTTCTCAACTGATTATTGAAGATAAAGAAGCTTTGTACTCTAAAAAGAAATATTGGAGATAAACAAAAAGCTGAGTAAATGACCACAGTAGCTACCTTGTTGACAATATCCTGAGCTGCATCTGAGACAATGTCGGGACATAAGTAATCACAGTCTATCACACGCTGGGCCATCTCAATATGGTCCGCGGCACCATCAACAGGGTACTAGAAAAAATGTAGAATTTTTGGAATATGCTTATTAAAACAAATATATATAAACAGTCTACAATCAACAAAATACTGGAATAATGTTCACTTTATCTTTTGGTACATACTGCACAACTGACCAAACCTTCAGTGTTTAATTATAAAGAAAGTAAGAAACTGCCTTAGCCTTATTGCCTTTTTCTGCTTTCACAAATTTATTCCAAGGCGCTTGATCTCAGGTTCCTAATTCCCTGACTATTCCCTGAGATTTGCCCAATTCCCAAATTTCTCTGACAGAATTCAAAACTTCCTGACTTTTCCCTGACCCTTGGAACCCTGTTTGAGTTTTATTATTCTTATCTAATAATAATGGTAGCTAAAAATATACATATAACATGATGGACAAACCTGAACTTGGATGTTTTGTCCTTACAATAAAGATCTTATCCAAACAAGCAATAAACACTACAAAGGAGCTGACCTTTCCAACAAGCATGGCATACACCAGGATTCCAAGTGACCACCAGTCTGCAGTGTGTCCGTATGGGTAAACTGCTAATACTTCTGGTGCTAAAACAAACATGTTCAATTCTGCTCAGGTTTTGTATTAAAATCTCATTCTAGTTTTACTAAAAAGACGGTCTGCAGCTGGAATATATCACTTCATATTTGTTTCCAATGAAGAAATCAGTACAGGTGTCCTTTTTAAGAACCCAATGGTCTCAATGAAATACCAATATCTAATCATCCTAAAATGATTTCAAAACAGGAAAAGTATTTTGAAAATCATTTATTAGCAATTATATTACAATTCACTGAGTAAGCATTACATTTACAATGTGGCTATCCAATCCGATAATGGTGTTAAGTATTGGATATGATTTATCAAGGCACAGAAAGGGCAACTTGCCCATGTACTGCAGTGTAGGAGCAGAGAGGGCAACTTACCCACGTACTGCAGTGTAAGAGCAGAGAGGGCAACTAACCCACATACTGCAGTGTAGGAGCAGAGAGGGCAACTTCCCCACTTACTGCAGTGTAGGAGCAGAGAGGGCAACTTGCCCACTTACTGCAGTGTAGGAGCAGAGAGGGCAACTTGTAGGAGCAGAGAGGGCAACTTGCCCACGTACTGCAGTGTAGGAGCAGAGAGGGCAACTTGCCCATGTACTGCAGTGTAGGAGCAGAGAGGGCAACTTGCCCACGTACTGCAGTGTAGGAGCAGAAAGGGTCACTTGCCCACGTACTGCAGTGTAGGAGCAGAGGGCAACTTGCCCACGTACTGCAGTGTAGGAGCAGAGAGGGCAACTTGCCCACGTACTGCAGTGTAGGAGCAGAGAGGGCAACTTGCCCACGTACTGCAGTGTAGGAGCAGAGGGGGCAACTGACCCACGTACTGCTGCAGTGTAGGAGCAGAGAGGGCAACTGACCCAGGTAATGCAGTGTAGGAGCAGAGAGAGCAACTTGCCCATGTACTGCAGTGTAGGAGCAGAGAGGGCAACGTACCCATGTACTGCAGTGTAGGAGCAGAGAGGGCAACTGACCCACCTACTGCTGCAGTGTAGGAGCAGAGAGGGCATCTGACCCATGTATTGTAGTGTAGGAGCAGAGAGGGCAACTAACCCATGTACTGCAGTGTAGGAGAAAGGGTAACTTACCCATGTACTGCAGTGTTCCACAGACTGTCCTTGTCTTTTCACCTCGAGCAAGCCATTTTGCAAGGCCAAAGTCTGTCAACTGTAGATGGCCTTAAGAAAAACATAAATAAAAATTGCCACCTCTGATGATGTTTTTTATAAAAATTATGGTATATATTTGAAAACTTATTATGGTTAAAAAAATAAATATGTTTTTGTTCAATAGCATATCAACATGATTATTTCATCAACAAAATCTTTAAAAAATGCCAGAAAATGTTAACTATCAAGAGTCTCACTTTAATTTGATTTGAGAGGGATTAAATGAAGATTTAATTTTTTACAACCAAAACAAAACCAGACAAATATAAATCATGAAGCTCATACCTTCTGCATCAAACAGGAGATTCTCCATCTGCAAAAGAGCTATAACATTACCAAATGACAAAATACAGTATATCAATAAACAAGAGTGTCACCAGGTGAAGTGGAAAAAAAGGCAATTCAAGTCTTATAAATCGTGAGTATTGCACTATTGGTAAAATATTGACTGGAGGTGATAACTCAAGCAATAAAATCGTTGTCTCATTCGTTATCAAAAAAGGTTTGTGAAACTATGTCCATGAACATTATTATCAAGTTCTATAAAGATTTGGATAAGAGCTGTTGAAGATAGAGAGAATCAAATTCTATATCTTACTCATACAAATAGATTTGAATAAAGACACAGAAAACGATGTTTGGTCAAATTTTGACAATTGAAGAGTCATGAATAATGACTGAAGCAATGTTACTAGATATCATAAATTGTCCATGACATTATTGCTGTAACTATTATAATCAAGTGTGAAGGTGCAGACTTTCTGGTGGTGCCCATGATAGTGGTGACACATATAATTCCCTACCGAAAATATAAAACTATCATCTGCTTAAAACAGACTTTCATACTGGTAATGGTTATAAACTGTTCCAGTACCAGTCAGGCTTAGTCTTTGTTCTGTGTTACCTGGGATTCAGGGATTCTTTTAAAGGATGTTTGTAAATATATAACTCACCTAAAATGAGCTAAAACTTTCTAAATTGAGTGCTTGCAAGTACAAAAACTTCAAAAGGTGAAAGGTTGGAAAATTTGGTTATCAAAACCTGGTGGCAATGTTACATTTATACATTTTCTATAATCTCTAAAAAAATCATTGTCTAAATACAATTTTGTGGAGTTGGCATGTTTCAAATCATTTCATACATGGTCAGAATTGTTGAACATTAATGATAATGGAAACATTCTTTGTTTTCGAGATAATTGATCTTACACGGCTAAAAAGTACCAAAGGTAATAGCAGAAAGTTCTAACTTCCACTTGCAAATTCTAAACAGAGTATTGACTGTTTGCCAACTAGTAGTGCACCAGTGTGACAGGTTTCATCTTTACAGTCCTGTATTAAACTTCATCCCTATAACAGCATTTATATACAACAGAAATTCTATCACCAATCCAAGATTCAAATTACCTTCATGTCTCTGTAAATAACCCCCGACTTATGAAGATAATCTGAAATACAGAAGTAAATCAAATACAGCTGTTCACTGACAATGTTTTGTTACAAGTTGTTGCTAGCAAAAGTTACTAACAAAATTTTTTTTTTAACAATTAAGGTTAAATGTTAATCAAAGCAAATGCTATTAAACATTTTGAATAATGACAATAATACATCTATCAGTTTGTACCGTTAATATCAATTTGAGTCACCTTATTTGAATTTTTTAACCATAATTCTTTTTTCTCAATAAAAGACCTACTGGTAATAAAGCCTCAATACTTAATACGTGCTGATAATGTATTAAAATATACATATATATATAAACGACCAATAGCACAGCAAGCAGATGCAAACATTCATCTGTTGTTGTGGTTATTCAGTCAGTAAGGGACATAACTTGACTATTACTATAGCATGAGTTATGGGTTACATATACATAAGCATATTCTCAGTGGTAACATGTGTATCAAGCTTCAGAATATGCAGAACCTTTCCTTCTAACTTATTAGCAAGTATTTGCACAACAACATCAATGCAAATGAAAACAACATAGTCCGGCAGCCAAATGGGATATTTTGGCTGAACCTTGCATCGGAGTGTATAGAAAATGTTTTTAGCTTTTTAAGTAGTTAAGACCCCCTAGTTAAGGAATCCGTTTGATGGCCTCACACCACCCTTCAAGATGGCTTCCAAGATGGCCGCCAAATTTTATCAAAATCAACAATTGACTAGTAATTGTGTATAAATGCATTAATTCCTGTTCAAAATTATACCATTATGTATTTTTATTGCAAACAGATCCATTCTAAAATATTTCATATCATAATTAAGCCATCATGGCATCCAAAATGGCCGCCAAAACAAAGAAAATTGACAATTGAGTTAGGTTTTGTTTCAAATACCATCAATTGTTATACACATGTATCTCGTTTTTACATTACAATATAGGTATCACAAATGACATTATATTATTACATATTAACCAAGATGGCGTCCAATATGGCCGCCAAAATAAACATTAATTAACACAGACTAAATGAAACGAGCACAACCGTTTACATATATGTATAAAAAACAATGGCATTTTTTTTTTATTCCAATTTACTTCGTAAGAACTACTGACAGAAACATTTGTAAGTGGTATTATAGACAGCATGGGTGACCTCAATAAAATTCTTTCAGAGCTGTAATCTAGAAGCAGAACATGAAAGCTATGGATAACTGTGTTATAAAGTCATTGCTGATCATGATGCTTCACATCATAGCTGAAAAAGAAACTGATTAGGGTTTTCATTTGGTAGCTATTAAATCTACGATCCCCTACTTCTTTGCAGCAAGACACGTGCATTACGTTTGGTATTGCCGCTCCTATTTACTATCTAAGGAGTAAATGCCCGGTTCATGCAGGGAAATATTTCGGAAATGGAAGCATGTGATGCGTCAAATCTTAAGCTTTTGGAACAGCATTTCGAGTGATATGTTCATTGAGACTGGTATGGAAAAGAAGGCATTATTGGTATTACATTAAAATCCGACACACCCAAGATATGGTCGCCTGGTCTACACATTTGTAGCAGGTTGGAGGCAGATATCTCAAGCCTTGCAAATAGTGAACAAGTTAAGCCATCTAATGCTAAACCCAAAGAGGAAATGAAGGCAAGAATATTGAGTGACTGCAACGATCATAGATCACTGCAGGGAGCGATAAATGACTGTATGAATCCATTGGAGCCGTCGAATTACCCTGATGAAATCATCAACTTAGTTACAGGTCAGATAGCACAAGAAACTGTAAATGTTGATCAAGATGTTGAAATTGGAATCAAACAAATGAAGGAATTTGAAAATGGTTGGCCAGGGAGTCTCAATGTCAAGATAAGTCGCAAGATCAGGTGCCGTATTCACTAACGTCTTTAGTCTGAGTTTAAGACTCAGGCTCAAAAAACTGAATTCTTATATGTTTGAAAATATCTCTAATATAACTATTGACAATATATTCTTATGTTATAGCATTTTTATAACAACATTAAATGTTCGCTTTTCTGAGCCTGAGTCTCTAACTCAGACTCAGAACGTAGGTGAATACGGGCCCCGAACACAAGCAGAAACACGAATGGGTATACAAACTGGTGATACGAAGGTCTTTAAGACATAATTAATTTTCACAAGAGTGATCAGCCTTCAAGCGAGCTCACATGACTTTGATGTGAAAGGTTGCATGAGTTGTCCCATGTTCCAACAGCGATGTTTTGAATGTGACTTGCCAAATCCAAATATGTGCTGAAAAAGTATTTGCAAGTTCAGGTGTCAGCACGTTCTGCAACAAAGCAAGTAACATCGATAATTATAGACGGCTACTTATCTTCGCCAGATACAGGCAATACAGCACAGAAACTGAAACAAGGGAAAACAGAAGATCACATACGTAGCGCGTACATCAGTTGTCAACTGCAATGCAAATTCCTCCTCAGAAAGAGATCATGTCGGTAGCAACATTTCATTCCCTAGACATGTGCGTGCTTATTGTTATTGGAGATGAAGATTCACCAATTGAAGTTACACCAACTGTGATAATTACGCGTCATGACATGCGCAACACACATAAAGAAGCTGACAACATTGTTGCCCATCAAATTGTTAGTATAGTAAAGGCAAATGATGCAGGCATTTGAGTACTTTCAGAAGATACCGATGCTTTGTACTTCTTCTTCACCATTACCTGGAACAGTTACGGAATAACCTGTGAAAGACAGACTATTGACAGATATAACAGCCACAGTCAACAAATACAAACGCATAGTTCCAGATTAACTTGCAGCACATGCACTATCAGGATCGGATACTACTACTTTCTGCTACGGCATAGGTAAGGGCATAGTATTGTAGGTACTGAAAGCGAGTATCACTCATGTGTGTTTGAGATGAAACATCTGACTACTCGACAGTCAACCGAGGATCAACTCGTTTCATTTCGCAATGTTACAACATGGATGTTGTTGACGACGACATGTCAGAAGTTCTACAAAAGGTATTAAGTTCTAAGGTTAGGAAAGCGACATCGTGTGCACCAAAGCTTGCTTCTCTACCCCTAACAACAGAGGCATTTAATGATAATATCAAGGGAGCACATTTTCAAACGTGTGTTTGAAATTGTGCAGTTAAATCAGACCAACCAAACCTGGACCCGTTTGAACTGGTTGGGAAAAAAGGACATGCGATCTTTGGTCCCAATAATATTACCAAAACAATTTTCAGTGGCCTCATATGATTTCAGTGGCCTCATATGATGTGCTTAAAATGATAAAATGTTTGTGTCAGTCAAATACTCAATGCAACACTCTTGCTGTCGTTGCAACAATGTGCATATGTCATGTTCAATATTTAGTAAATGTCAAGCATAAGAAAATTGCCACAATAAGCAAACAAAATGAATATATAAATCTTTGAGTTAACAAACTAACTTTTCTATTTAAGTTAGAACAGATGTAGTAATTGTTCTAAAGCTATTAATACAAACCATAAACTACAGTGTAATTTTAAATAAAGAAAAATGCTATTGTTTTTATACATTTGTAAACAATTGTGCCCGTTTTATTTAGTCTGTGTTAATTTATGCTTTTTGGGCGGCCATATTGGACGCCATCTTGGTTAATATGTGTCTTTATAATGCTATTTGTGATACCTATATATAATACATTGTTATGTTAAAACGAGATGCATGTGCATAAAAATTGATGGTATTTGCAACAAAATCTAACTCAAATGTCAATTATTTTAGTTTGGCGGCCATTTTAGACGCCATTATGGCCTAAACATGGTATGAAATATTTTAGAATTGATCGGTTTGCAATATAAATGCTTTATGGTATAGTTTTGCACAGGAATTAAATCATCAAAACAAAATTACGAATTAATTGGTGATTTATATTAAATTTGGCGGCCATCTTGGACGCCATCTTGAATATCTCGATTTCCCCAAGGATGGCGCGAGGCCATCAAACGGATTCCTTAACTGGAGGGTCAAAGCTATTTTAAAACCCCAAAACATTTTCTATACACTCCGATGCAAGGTACTCGACTTCCGCTGCCGGACTAACAACAACGCCAGGGCTTATACCTCTATATTGTTTTTTCATAAAAACAGACAAGCTTCAAATTAGAACATAACTTACCTAGTGACATTGCCATTTCTGCAACATAGAGTTTCACTAATTTCTCTGGGAAAAAACCATGAAACGTCCACAGAGTGAACATGTCTCCGTATGGTACATAGTCCAGGACTGGAAACAGATAATTTGTACATGTTTTTGTTTGTTTTATAATGTAGTTTAAAACATAAGAACTAAACTGTACATTTTGTACATAATAAAAGCAGAATATGGTATGATGCAAATATTCCCAAACACCTATGCCACACACATAAATGTGCCATGGACGCATTGGTAAGTTTAAAAATGTATGTGAAGATTATCCATTTTGCATTACACTGTATGAAACTTACCTATGTAAAGATGTTTACGTGATTGCCAGTACTCATGACACTTGACGATAAATGGATGATCTCCCAAAATTGACTGAAAAAAGAAGAATTAAAGCTATATTGACTAAACTTCAAATGGGACCAGAAATGTGCATTGACAATTTATGAAAAGAATGCAAAAGCTGTGATGGAGGAAATAAAGATAATGATAGATTGATTGATTGATTAAAGTAAGAATTTCATTGAATCATTACATAAAATCTGGAATGAAAAACATTTGTAGAACATAAAATGCACTTTTATGTACAAACATGTATTGTATGTTTATAATTCTGTTATATAGCCTCTGGCTCAATCATTCATATAAAGCATATATAATCTTGCAGCTGCAGTACGTGCTATGCCACAGACCCGTAAGTCTATTGTTGGCAAAACAGATTCTGATTCTTGTTATATCAGTAACATGTGTGTATTTTTCAACTACATAGTAATTCTTAAAGTTAGTTTAAATAATTAGCTATTAGAGAAACATTTTTCCATCCAGTTTTGCGTATACTAGTCTTTAAGCCGTTGAACATATCAATATAAAAATAGCTTTTGATTACCAACATTTTGTTGTTCCCATATAATTCTAAACCCATTGGTATACACATATTTTTTTATGCTTGACATCCAAGATTCAAAGACCATTTTATGATAGTACATAAGCATTCCAGTTTCATTAGATTACCTTTGACAGTTTTTGAGTTATGGCCACGGTTAAGGTTTTTCATGAAGCTGTAGCCGACTATACTAAGGCTTTGACATTTCCTTGACTCTTTGAAAAACTGACAAACCAAAAATATACTGTAAGTACACACAAGGGGTACATGTACAATTGTCCTGTGGATAAGTAAATGTATATGTGAACATGCATTTGTTTACATGTGTATGTTTAAATAAATTATACTGGTAACCTGTATGGCAGCCTCGTCTTTACACTGCTGTATGGCACTCTCCACGATAATCTGCTTCTTGTCCAACACCTTACAACACATACAACAGCATCTCAGTAACATTAGCACACAGTATAAGTGAAACATAATAAATGTTGTAAACTTTCAAACTGACATGGTGGGATCTCACTAACTGTACAAGGTCACATCATATTGTGAATCATAATTCATCTCTAACAGTAATATTACTGTGCAGTTTACTGATAAGAGACAAGTAACATTTTATATTAATTTCTTTACATTTTATATTAATTTCTTTACAACTTACATGTGAAACAGTTTCAAGTCTCTCCTGGTATTCAGTTCAATTTTATTTGCAAACAATGATTAAGATGTTAGAAAAAGAAAGTGATTATCTTTAGATTTAATAGGTAAGAGTTTTTTTTAAGATACCAGTACAATACTTTGAAAACAATTGTTACTTCTTAAGAAAACATTGTATCCAGAACATAAACAAAGTTGCTTCCATACTTTTACAATAATATTTTCTAGTCATTATTTGCACAGAAGTAATTAAAGTTGAAATATAACAAATGCATTGTAAATGTCTGTTGACCTTCATTGCATAGTACAGTTTGTCATCTTCTTTGCGAACCTTCACCACATTTCCATATGCACCTTTGGCTATCACGTCAACAATCTGAAACAGAGCAAACAACTCCTTTACCAAATAGATCTAGGCTGCTAAAGCAGCTTGAAAATGCCTGTATTTATCTTCAAAGTCAGACAATGACAGACATACACATAATAGAAATATGTGTCAACAGACTGCACAAATTGCTGTGTGCACCTGTCGGGGTTTGAACCCACGACCTCTTGCTCTACAAGCGGACACTCTACCGCGTCGCTATAAACCTAGCTCCATAGCGAGACAGTATAAGTTATGCTATATACATACAGAATATATAATTGGTTACACATGACCCAAGAATTCATTATTTTCTCTTCGGCATGCCTTTAATGATAAATTATATGAGAAACAAAAAGAGTCAATACAAAATTTATGTTATGAATTGATAGTTAACTTACATCAAAGTCTGTGTCTTGACTCTTCACAGGAAAGTCGGGAAGAAACAATGCCTCAACCAGGGGCACTGCCAGCTGAGGCTGGGTTTTCTTCTTTGTGGCTACTTCATTGGCATCCATCTTGTCTATAGCATTTGTTGACTTTCCACGGAAAAGGCGCCAAGTACTGCCAGACTTTCCTTTGGAACTCGAAAAATCAACATTTGCATCTAGGACCTAAAGTAATAAAAATATCATTAACAGAATATCTATATTTTTACTATTAGTTTGGACTTTTGCAATCAAATCTTCTATCATTGGGACACAAACATTTTATCTTTCTAGATTAAGCCATTCAGGACTATTTGAGTTTTATTGTTTGATTCCCAGTCAAAACGCAACCCCAAACCTTCTTGTACAGGAGGAAATGCTCTAATGACAGTAATTTGGACTTACTGGCGGTTCAAGAAAACCTAAATAGGATTAAACAGTTTGGGCAGAACTGGCTCGAGCATAGGTGAAGTCATCACAAAGAAGCAAGCATCCATCATAACAACATATGTTATCCATGATGAAGAACTGCAGGTAGTTAAATGAGGCAGATATCTTGGGAGTACATATCAATTGAAAAGCTCTCCTGGAATACTCATATCTCTGTGACAGCAATTTATTTGCCTAAGCTTACTGCGCAGGAACTTCATGACTTTCCTGCATATTAATGAGACCCAGTACTACCATGCTCTTGTCAGGCCCTGTTGAAATATGAAGTTCCTGTTCGGAAACCCCACACTGGGATCAATTTCACATTAATTGTAGCTTGTACAAGTCGAGCATCCAGCCCCAAGCTTCCAGAAGTTAAGTCATCATCAGCACCAGAGGAAACACAATTAAGTGCCTGCTGCCTTTCTTCCATGCTGATGTATACCAGCCAGGTTTTTTCAACTATGCCATCAGATCTCTTAAACCAGCAAGCCAATACCGACTGTGTTGAGGCCTTAAAAATGTAACGGACTGCTGAAGGCGGCGGATTAATGTAACGCTCCGCTGTAGGCGGCAGATATGTGTTCATAGTATAACATTCTGTTATAGACGGAAGTATCTTAATAGTATGTATGTTAACTTGGTTGGTAATAGGCAAATTAGCAAAGCCTGGGTTCTGTGTGGATTGAAAATTTACTGTATATAAAGACCAGCAGAACCTTTCAGAGTCGAGCATGCTTTTCCCTGTAGGAATCTGTTAGCTTGTTTGGTCTCGGACGTTACAAGAATTTCAGAAGCATTGCCATTAACAGCAGGATGTGAATTTTATGTTTTAAACCACATTGGACGTATGCTTCCACATAGCTACTTGTAAGCTCATTTCTGTGAAGATGGGCCAGAGTGAGGTTTTTACACGATTTGAAAAAGAAAAGTTTGTCAAGCAAATGTTCTTCATTCATGAAAGATTACCCTCACCTGAGTATCAGGGACAGACTGCGTCTTCCGTATTGGTGACTTTTGATTAGTGTTGCCCATTTTATATTATATTTCAAATCCTTTACATAACAAAGCAAACAAATGTCTTAAAACGGAAAAATAACAAAAAAATATTCATTGTTGACTTTTTCAATTTCAACGATTTCATAGACCTGTCGGTGTTGAAATATTATTTTGATGTAAAAGTTGCTTTTGAAAAAAATACTCTAAGGATAAACAAAATGGGTAAAAAGCAACATCAAAAAGATAAATTGTAAGTTTTAAATACTTATTAAAGAATATTTATTATTCATCTAATGATGTATTCGCAAATAAGTTCTGCTTATATTCTAAGAGGTTTAAAAATTAGTACACGTACACATGCAGTTTTGTCGGATATATTATTCGGATGCAATATTCTTAATATTTCCTTTCATAATCATAAAGCCTGTTCATCTTTAATATCATTGAAGGGCCATTAATTTGGATGCAAGTTATGGGAAGTCAATATAAGATATATCTGAAAATTTTGAAAAATATATCATATGAAAACTTATAGTGATAAAAATCGTCACAAAAAAGTAAAGTTTTTAGCTCCACTGGCCGAAGGCCATGGAGCTTATGTCGTCACAGATTGTCCGTCGTGAGTGCGTGCGTGCGTGCGTGCGTAAACTTTTACTTTAAACGACATCTCCTCTGAAACTGATAAGCGGATTTTGACAAAACTTCACAGGAATGTTCCTTTGGTGGTCCTTTACCAAAATTGCTCAAATGGTTCCGGTCCATTGCACAATATGGCCGCCAGAGCTAAAAATAGCAAAATCTTTAAACGACATCTCCTCTGAAACGGTTCGGCAGATTTTGATGAAACTTGACAGTAATGTTCCTTGGGTGGTCCTTTATTAAAATTGCTCAAATGGTTCTGGTCCATTGCACAATATGGCCGCCACAGCTAAAAATAGCAAAATCTTTAAACGACATCTCCTCTGAAACGGATAGGCAGATTTTGATGAAACTTGACAGAATTGTTCCTTGGGTGGTCCTTAACCAAAATTGCTCAAATGGTTCCGGTCCGCTGCACAACATGGCTGCCAGGGCAAAAAAATAGAAAAACCTTTAAAGAACATCTTCTCAGAAACCGATGATCAGATTTTAATGAAACTTAACAGAAATGTTCCTTGGATGGTCCTTTATCAAATTTGCTTCAATGGTTTCGGTCCACTGCACAAGATGGCCCCCAGAGGTAAAAATAGAAAAACCTTTAAACGACTTCTCCTCAGAAACCGATGATCGTATTGCAATGAAACTTGACAGAAATGTTACTTGGGTAGTCCTTAACCAAAATAGCCCAAACAGTTCTGGTCTGCTGCACAACATGGGCACCAGAGCTAAGAATAGAAAAAAACGTTAAACTACATCTTCTCAGAAACCGATTATCAGATTTTGATGAAACTTTACATAAATGTTCATCGGGATGCCCTTTAACCAAAATTGCCCAAATGGTTCCGGTCCGCTGCACAACATGGCTGCGAGAGTTAAAAATAGAAAAACCTTTAAGGACTTCTCGTCCGCAGTCTTCACGAAAAAACATTTTAACCTACTAGCCAGTTGGACTAGCATAATGGCATATTTTACTAGTCCGAATGACAATCTAGTAGTCCGACTATTTTGGCACATTATAAAACTGTATGCTTGAGGTAAATACCTATTTCAATTGAGCAGCTTGCAGTTTGAGTAAACATTTTTTTATTATGATGCTCATGCAGTGATAGGGAGTGACATCCTTCTGTTGGGAATAGTGCTCCTTGTTTTTCAGAACCTATGGGTACTATGTAAAAACAAAAGGCATCTTGCTTGAATAGACTGTAATAATATCAACATGGTTAGAAAAGAAATGCCATCCTTTAATAGCTTTGATTACATTTTACTACTGAATTACCTCCCTTTAATAGAAAAAAAAATAATGTCTTAATTTTTCACCTATAGCATCTTTAAATAATTTTTAAACAATAATAATTTATGAGTAAACATATAAGCATAAAGTTCTCACAAAAAGATCAATTTAAAAACCTTACATTTATACATAGGAAAGTATATATAGACTGAACATTAATTTTCGTTTAAGTGACATTCTGAAAGTTTATGAAACAGCTATTTTTAGTAACTTAAATGGCCGAAAAGTGTAAGTGAAACACCAAGTCGATTCTATCTCGTCAGTTCTTGTTCAGGTTAGATATTTGCTTCATAATCTATTCAGATTAAATGTTAACCGATGATCAGATTTTGATGAAACTTGACAGAAATGTTCCTTGGGTGGTCATTAACCAAAATTTGTTAAATGGTTCCAGTCCACTGCTCACCATGGCTGCCAGAGCTAAAAAATAAAAAAAAACTTTATACGACTTGTCGTCGAAACCGATGACCTTTTTTCGATAAAACTTGACAGAAATGTTTGTTTGGTGCTCCTTTACTCAAATTGCCCAAATCATTTCGGTCCACTGCACAACATGGCAGCCAGAGCTATTAAAGTAAAAAAATTTTTTAAATAACTTCTCCTCAAAAATTGATGATTGTATTTCTATGAAACTTGACGAAAATGTTCGTTAGGTGGTCTTTGCTTGAACCTTTTGGCCAGTGGAGCACAGGCACTGATGTGCCTCTTGTTTTAAATAAAGCTGACATTTCATTTTGGAATCAAACTCAGGTCCTCAAGGTACTCTAGGTCATTTAAACTCTGTTTGAAAATTTGGCAGAATTTGTCGTTATTGCAACTTAAAATGTAAACACGCAAATGTTTATGTAGTGCCATCATTTTACCTGATGTTTTTTAACATACTTTTGAACAAAATTATCTGTTTTGTCTAATGCTTAGCTTCAAGTCAAAAGGTTAAAAGGAAGTGTTCAAGTGGCTAAATACGACCAGTAATTTATTTCTTTATTTGGTAATATAAAGAAAACACTTGTCATAAATTTAAGAAGTCTTACTATACACTTACAGATATCTGACAACTACAGAATGGAAGAACCAGTTTGGCGGGTACAAAGGAAAACAGGTGAAGAATCAAGACTTCCGCCGTCTACCATTCTCATGCTGCACGTAAGCTGAATATATGTACTTTTGAACTTTTTTGTATTATGCATATAAATAGTTTCCTCTGTCTACATGTATGTTTCAACATTTCTAACAAAATCGAAAAATATTCAATTGGATGTTCGCTGATATTTGACAGGGGTTCGTAAGTTCAGAATTAATCCTTGAATCAGGATTGAGATCTTTTAATGCAGACAATTGGACAGTTGTAAAGATTGTTTTTAGGAAGTACCTTGAAATAAATATAAGTGACTTTGGTAAAAGAATATGAAAGAGCGCTAAGCCACTATACTTTGCTTAAGGCATTACACCCATCACCCTCATACTCATACTCATACTTACGACGATGTACTCTTGTATAAGTCGAATAAACTGTCTGTTCTGTTCTGTTCTGTTTACTCAAACAGATCCTTGGGTATTTTTCAGGAATGACAATTATTAGCTGTTAGCACCCCTGTTATTAGTTAAAGAAAGTAGCTCATAGTTATTGTTAACATTTTACTTCATGTATATGTACATTTGTAAATATATACTGATACAGTCAAGTTCATGTCATGAGATAAAGCTTTTTTTTTTACTGTCAAGCCTTATTTATTTCAGATTGTCCATGCAGCCATTTGAAAATCCTCTGTGCACAAAAGATGGAGTAATTTATGATCTTATGTATGTCAAAATTATTAAATGAATTATAGCATGCTGTTCTCTAGTTAATTAATTCTTAAAATATTTATTTTACAGACTTTGATGCTCATTTACTTTTATTTTGAACAATTATATCCATGTGGGCCATGCGAATTCAATGATATTGTAAACTTGTACTCTTAAAGCATAAAATCTGCATTTTGCATTCATACATGACCTATCATATTTTTCTGTAAAGCAAGTCTTAGATTTATGTATGTACATTTTAGGAGCATAGTCCCCTTCTTGAAGAAGTATGGTATTAACCCTGTCACAGGAGACAAACTCAGTGCCAAGGAACTGGTCAGACTCAACTTCCACAAAAACGCTGATGGTCAGTTCAACACAAAAAGATGTTTTAGATTTCAAAGGCAATGCCAATATTTTTAGTTAATACTGAATAGACATGCCGTCATTTTTTTTGGCACTCATTCTACAGAAATTTTCTTTTTTTTTCAAGTTGGTAAGGTTTTAAAACAAAGTATTCATTTTGATTATATTTAAATAAGTTATTGTTATGATTATTACAAATATGTACAAAATATACCAAATATACAAGGAGTTAAATTTGACTTCCTACATACCGGTAGATAAGAAAATACATGTGGATGCAAATATGTGTGGTCATAAAGTTGAACTTTACTTCAGGCAAGTATCATTGTCCAGTGACATTCAAGGTCTTCAATGAGAACACTCACATTGTTGCAGTAAGGCAAACTGGAAATGTCTTCGCTAATGAGGTCAGAATAATTTGCTTAGAATATTTTATGGATTAATTCTTAAAATATCATATGTTAAGCTAAGTATAAAATGATATATGAAAACTAGTAAAAAACATACAGATTTCATTGAAGTGTTTTTTTATGTTGTAGATGTCAAGAAACAAATGGTTCAATATCTATTTTAACTTTTGCCGTTTGGTTTAAGATTGAAGGGTGTTTAACAAGTGCTGCTGGAACATAGATAGATAGACATACAGAAGTGCTTATTGTTGTTAACATGGTGTAACCAGTTTCTTGACAAAAACATAAAATGTATCATATTATATAATATTAACATGGCCACAATGATACATGGTATTATCATGGAAGGAGGAAAAGTAATTATGTTAGAAAACTAAAACAAAAAAATCTATCGGTATGCACAAAAAAATTCACTTAAAGAAAATGCATGTATTCCACATAATGCAGTAGCAGTGTGTGTATACCACATGATAAATTACATCATATATGCTACGCGGGAAGGCAATATTTGCTTAAAATGAAGACTTGATTCAAATATAACTTTATTTTTACTACACCACAACGTAGCATTTATGACGCAATTTATCACATGGTATACACACACTGAGTAGTCTTTTGCTGTATACAATACAATATGTTTGGCAATCACTGTAAAATAAATCATTAAACTTAAAAATCTATGATGATTCTTACAACAAGTTTTGCCCATTCCCTTCAGGCTGTGGAGAGACTAAATGTCAAAACAAACTTCTGGAGGGATCTACTTACAGATGAACCATTCACCAGGAAAGACCTTATTACAATACAGGTGGCACATTAGACCAGCTTTAAATGTCTTAATTAACACATTAATAAATGATAGAAAATATGGTCCTTTTATAGTGAAAGGCCAAAAAAAAAAATTGTTTGTTTAGGGTAACCTTCCCAAAATTTTTAGGTAGGGTAGGTAGGGATTTTTTTATTTAGTTTTTTTTTTCAATATCTGTCGTAAGTTCAGAGTGTTTTCTTGTAAATGGCAGTCTTTCCTACATTACTGTCATTGCCTGACTTTGTTTTATCATATAAACAATAATTCTGATTAAAATCTGCATTTATCCGCCCTTCGTTACTCTCTACTCGCTAACGAATATTTTTTTGCTCAGAAACGGAAAAAAATAGTTAGGGTCGGCGCATTTTTAAAGGTAGGGTTGGGTTACCCGAAACGGACATTTTTTTTTTTTAGGCCTAATCAAAATAACTTAACAATGATAATTTATTATTAACATATGAATTTTGAGCATACATTTGCGGAAAGCCAGAAGAATATGTCAAAACTCTGGGACTTTCACCCAAAAAAAGATTGGACATAATTATAATTGACTTTCTCTCTGTCAGAATTTAAGTATATAACATGTGACACATATCTTTGACTGGCTTGCTGGGGTAGTTGTCACTCCTGTGACAGCTCTAGTTATTTCTGCTGAAATGTTGAGGCCCATGTTCTTATTGCAGGACCCAACTAACCTAGACAAATTTAACATCCAGAAGTTCTACCATGTGCAGAAAGGCCTCAAAGTCACCGAGGATGGTAAATGTAGTAATGAAAACATATCTCTCACATGCAAACTTCTAAAATGTAGGATGCAATACAAAGTTAAAATTCAAAATCCTTTTTCACTTGTCTGATAAGTGAACATCTTTTGTATAGGTCTTATTTCAACATCTCATATGTTCTTATGCTTGACAGACTTATATTCCTTATTTTAATTTGCCAAAATAATTCTTAAATCTGATTTGGATTAATAAAAAATGCTTTATTGTAATTATCATTATCAACGGTAATTGGTATTTTAAGTCCAAATATTCTAACAGAAGCATGTATTACGCAAAATATACCAAAACAAAAGTAGTGAGCTAAGATTTATCCTGTTATTAGGGACTTTGGAAGTTTCGAGAAGTGAGGCCCTGCACTATAGGTTGAGTACAGATTAAAATAAGGAAATCAAGTTGTTGTTACTTTGCTTTCTATTTGAAATAAACTTTTCAACAACTAGAATAATATGTTTTGGTGAGCCCCTGGACATTTTTTTTTCAGATGAAGATGTATCCTCTAAGGATCCTAAGAACCGATTGAAGACGATCAACGCTGAGACGCGCGATGTGCTGGCCACATTGGAGAAGGAGTATAAAGCTCCTGTGAGTACCTGACTGGAAATTGACTTCCAGCTACCTGACATGATTAAAACTGAATTCATAAATGAGTACTGGGTACTTGATATACATGTGCATGTACTTTGGAGGGCTTTTTGCTGCATTCATACTTTGCATGTGACTGACTACTTGACATGTTATTGATGGCATGAGCCAATGTGTGTTGATTAGTTTAAAAGGGGCATCACATACTTGTAATGTCATTGACCTGAAGAACATGTGGACATGATGTTACCATGAAACCTAATAGAGCCTTACATATTTTCAAATCTTTTCAACTACCTTTTTCTACAAATATTCTTGATTTTGGTTTATAGTGAAAATGTTACTAAACTTTTCTTCTTTTGTTATGAATGAATTATATCAACTTTGGATGAGTTGTCATATTATGTTACTTTGTTTTTCAAGGAAAAAAGAACAGAAACCAAAAAAGTAGCTGACAAATTCAACTCTGTGAGTATTAAAACTAGATACATGTAGCCAATAGTAAATTAGCAATTGTCAAGCAATAAATTAGAATTTGTGTCTTCCAGTCTTAATTCTCTATCTGTATTGTTATGATTGTTACATTTAAAAGGAAAATCAGAAGCTACACATTCAAACAAAATATTTTTTTAAATTTCATAATTTTAAAATAAAAAATCCATAAAATAAAAAATCCATAATTATGAGCTAAACAAAGTTTGTATATACCGTGTAGGCGCACTACTCAACGGGGGCGGTTTCTGCCTCGTTCACCTCTACTGCTATGGAGCCCACCACTCAACATGAAGCAGGTATATTAACAGAGTCATAATGATAGCTGAATATAATATTTCTTTTGTGAAGTGGAGGAAAATAACCTTGATTTTTATTTCTGTGAATGTGTTCATGTAATACATGAAATTTGGCTGCCTTTTTTTTTTACTTACAAAAAAAAGTTATTGACATATTATTTTTATTAGTTCAATTTGTTCAGAGGGCAACTTTGAATATGTGTTCTAAGCTTCACACCCTGGATTAAAAATAATCCCATCATATAAAATGAATTCCAAACTACCGGTAAAAGTGATCTAAGACCATTAAATATTCAACTATAAAGGAATCACCTTGTCCCCTCTGTCAGTCTGTTCATCTGTCTACTGACATCAAGTCCATAGCTCCATATGTATTGATTTAAACTGCATACACCTTTTGACTGTGTTGATGTGAAGTGCTGTGCAACAGTCACATTATTATGTGTATGGTATTTTTAGAGTTATTGTTTTATTGTTATAATTTTACTCGTACAAGTCTACTTTTTGTCATAACTCCATATGTTTTGGAGGTAATGACTTCAAACTTCATACACACATTGACTTTGTTGAGGAGAAGTGCTGAAGAACTTAGGACAATTAACTTAATTGATGACTTCTCACCGACGTAGTGCATTGAAGGAGTATACATCACTCCCATTGATACTTCTTATTACAAAAAGGAGGTGTGGTGGGGGTATTTATCACATCCAGTGAATGCTCTAGTTTCTATGCTTTTTCCTTTATCAAAGCAAAGGATGGGGACAACATATGTACATGTAGTTGTTTTTCACAGCAATCATTGATGAGGACATTATCCGATATGAAAGATTAAAGAAGAAGGGCTATGTTCGTCTGCTCACCAACCGCGGACCACTGAATCTCGAACTTCATTGTGACATGGTATGGGTCAGAGCAAACATTAATGTTTGTAGCACTTAATTGTTTATATTTGTATGATACTAGGTGGTATTTGCTAATCTGTTGTAAATATGCTGAGTCTTTTATTAGTGAACACTGTTGAATTAAAAAGAATATTATTCCCTTTTGTGTTTTGGTGTAATGGTAGGCTGTCTTAGAAGCCAGTTATATCATTTGGTTAATAGTTTGGTGTGGTTAAAGATAAAAATAATATTTATTGATTGGTCAATATGTATCCAATAACAACTACCGTATTAACCAATCCAATCATTTGAATTTGCTAACTAGCCAAAAGGACAAGTAATTCCAGTTTTATGCACTTGGCTGCTATTTCCTCTCTTTATATATTCAGGTTCCAAAGACATGTGAGAATTTCATCAAGCTGACCAAGAGAGGCTACTATGATAACACCGTATTTCATCGCATAATTAGAAACTTCATGGTAACATGATGATAAATCATCACTATTTATAATTGGAACGCAGTTACAATTTTTAATCAAACATGGCATATAAATGTTGTGGCATGATATGTCAGAAGCCTTGAATGAGTACTTAGATTTCAAGTTTAATGCTCCATATTACTATGTTTATCTTTGGCAGATGTCTTGGGAAACGTGAATTGTATTTGTATTGGCAAGAATGGATGGATGGATACATACAGTGTTCAGATTATTGTGATATACAACTGTAATGTTCATGCTAGTTTCCATTTCATGTTGCATTTAAAAGTTACCAAGTCATGTGTGCATTCTTTCAAAAAGTGCCACATTCCATCAGACTATCCACCACATTGTGTGTTTACAGTTGTACAGTAGCATCTATTTGATAGTTTTATTTCAATTAAGCCTTCAATTACTTCAGATTCAAGGTGGTGACCCGGAAGGCACTGGTAAAGGTGAGTTGACTCCTGTTTCCTTGCAAAATATTTAGACATGTGGTGTGGGATTGAATAAGAACAATTGATTTGATGACTTGGCTTGATACGGATGACTACATGGACAACATGTACATGCACATGCGTATATACTTAAAGGCATGTCTTGGCACTAATGTCATTTGTTTATGTTTAGGTTATTCACTTAGGTGTTTTCATTTTTCATCCTGCTTTACTATTTAAGAAACCATAAATCTAGAACATACCTCAATATATATATATGTGTGCACATCAACATATAATTGTATTGTAAACACAAATAGGAGGGGAGTCAGCATGGGGCGGGACGTTCAAGGATGAGTTCAAACCCAACTTGACCCACTCGGGCCGTGGTGTTCTCTCCATGGCAAACTCTGGACCTGACACCAACAAGTCCCAATTGTATGTATTAACCCTTTTCTGTCAGATCCAGCATTGTATTAAATTAAAAGTGTATTTGACATGACTTTGCTATTCATGTTCCTTATTGTCATAACTAAACTCTGTGTTCATTTTTGGGGCCTGTGACTGTGTGAGATTGGATGTTAAAGACTACATATTCCTTTGTAGGTGTAATATATGATGTTGCTGATGATTTGATAGGAAATAGAAATAAATTGAGTGAGGAAATAAAAAAAAAATGAGTAAATTTTGATATTTTTTTATTTTTCAGTTTCATAACATTCCGATCTGCCAGACATCTTGATGGAAAACATACAGTGTTTGGGAGGTTTGTTTTCATCCTATCATAGATATCAATTCTATTGTACATCCAAAACAAGCTAAACATGTATGTTTTTTAGATACTGTGACAGTCGTGGATTCAAAACTTTAAAGCTGGACTCTCACAGACTGACGGTTTTGACAATTGGTTTTTTTGGTTGTCTTGGAATGAGCCATTTATTTTCCAAAATGTGTGGAAACTAGTGATATAAGACTGCTGACAAAAGATCAGATCGCAGTTTTTTATATTTGTGTTCAAAAATTATGTTTAATTGCTAAAAGCGTTACTGACACTTGAAATGAAATTTTTGGCAGTTTCCAAACTATTGAAATATGTTCTATTGTGAGTTATCTTACATGACTGAATTAAAGGAATTGATACCAAAATAAACTGACTCTGAGACATGTTTTTTCTTAAATGACAAAACTGTCTAACTAAGAGAGTGCAGCTTTCAACTCATTTAAACAACTTCAATCTTTGCTTAACTTAAAAATTGATTTAGATATTCTCATGAAACTAAGTACATTTGTTACCAGTGCCAATAAGCATGTGTAACAAGGCCAATGATTTTTTTCTTTAATAACTTCCAATTCATAATCCTTACCGTAATCATTTGCGGAAAAAGGGACAACCATTAGCATCTGCTTGTGAAGGTCTGGTCATAAACTTTGTGATTGATATTCCAAACATTTATTAGTGCAGATTTGTGTGTATTGTGCAGGGTTGTAGGTGGCCTGGAGACGCTTGATGCCATGGAGAAAATAGAGGCTGACAAGAAGGATCGACCACAGGTAAACCTACAACACTTTGGGGGATGTGGTTTGGAGGGTTTGCTGGAAGGGATTCTATCAATGTTGGATGGAGTTTGTTTGGTCCAAGTTTCTAGTAACATATATTTTATCAATAAGACACTGAGCATATGACATTAACCTCAATTCTTAAATCAGGACAGCATCTTTAAGTTATCATGGCTGAAAGTTGGCAGATGATCTTCGTGAAAATGATGATATTGAGTTGAATGCATGGAGATAAGATGTTGATACTCTGTGCAAGACAAACATTGTCTTACTAAGCTAACAACTTAATGATATCTATTTCATTTTGAACTTCTACATTGACTAACTGACCACAAAGGTGATAGTGACTGCATTCACTATATTTACTTTGTTTTTTTTTTACAGAAAGAGATCCGTATTGAGGCAACGGCAGTTTTTGTTAACCCATATGAGGAGGTGGATGAAGAGGTATGTTTACCCATATGAGGAGGTAGATAAACAGGTATATTTACCCATATTAGGAGGTTGATAAACGGTTATTTTTACCAGTGGATAAACTGGTATGATGACCCATATGAGAGGTTGATGTCCATGTATCTTGAACCATATGAGGAGGTAAATAAATGGGTGTACTGACCGATGAGGATGTGGATGAAAAGGTATGTTGACCCTTATAAGGAGTTGGTTAGACATTTATGTTGACCCTTAAGAGGAAGTGGATGAAAGGTACGTTGACCTTTACAAGGAGGTGGATGATTGTTTTTTTTACTCATATGAGTGGGTGGATGAGCATTTATGTTGATCCATATTAGGAGGTGGATGAACAGGTATGTTGACCCTTATGAGGAAATTGATGGATAGGCATCCTTAAGTGTTATGTATGATATGATTCATTTCGTATTGTAAGAAAGATATACTAACTCTGAAGTTGTGCACTGTAGTTGTAGTTGCTTCTTGTTACCTCATGTAATATTGGTATAAAGCATACCTTTTTACTTGTTATGAATGATATCATGAATATGTATCCCATTTGTTTTTCATAAACACAACAATGCAATGTATAGTGAATGACACAGTGTATACCTATTTACAGCTTGCCAATGAGAGAGAGGATGAGTTGAGTCGTCAGGCCGCTGCGGAGGCGGAGAAAAGAAAGCCCAAGAGTCGGAAGGAGGAGCCCAAAATAGAACACAAGGTCTTCTCTGCAGGCGTCGGCAAATATATTAATCCTTCTACCCTGTAAGTTACCGGTAGTCTTTTTTTACATTTGTAATGAGAACATGTTTCTTCCGATAATGTTCAATTGATGTTTTTTTACTCACACATTTCATTTATTTATTTGTAATTCTAAAAAACACACACTAAAATTAAACAAAAAACATACAGTTTTTGGTCTAGTTTTCACATTTGTACAGCTTTGGTATTCATTCTTCTTAAAGATCCTTCAAGTAGAGTGAAATTGTTTCATAAGATTGTGTAATATTGTTTGATCACTGAAATATGTAGTAGAACTTTTTGAAGAACACTCGTACCGTGTTTGAAACCTGCAATTGGGACTTACACTAAGGGAGCCTCAAATTGTGGAACTATTAAGATAATTCATGTAACTAGTTCTGTTCATATGCAGGAAAAGAAAGATGGCAGAGACCGAGGCAACTGTTTCATCATCAGAGGGCACAAAGAAGAAGGTGAAAACTAAGACTTCACTTTCAGACTTCAGTGCTTGGTGAAAATAATTGTGACTTTTAAATGATCATGTGGAAAGAAATGTTTCAGCATGTGCATGAAAACGTTTTGAATAAGTTTCATTCAAAAGTATTACGGTACTACTGATATGCTCATATTCAATAGCATCGTGAATTCTTTTTTGCAAAGGTTGGAAGTCATTTATATTGTGAAATTGTTATTTGTATGAATTTGTCAAAATAAAAGTTTTAACATTTTAGATCTTGCTGTCTTCATAAATTTAGCAACTTTATCAACACAATTATTGTCATTTACTTCACGAGTTCTGGTGGATGATTGAAAAGTAATGGTTGACTTAATCCTGATAAACTTATCGTTCAAATCAGAAAGTTTATCAAGGAACAAGTGTATTGCTTCACTCATTTTAGCCCCATTTCTCCATAAAAATCAAATATAAATGCATACAGTACTTGGAAGAAAAACCAATGACGTCATTTTTGGTATAATGTCATGGCTGAAATTTTGACGACCAATTTTCCTATTAAACATCAATTTATTATTAATTTTAATAAATTTTAAGCATGAAATAAACTAATTATTTGTTTTATTGTAAGATTTAATATTACGTGATATGCTCGCCTGGTGAAATGTATTGCTCTCTAACGCTGAAACAAACAATTATTCTCTATATCCTTGGAAATTAGCATAGTCATCGTCATCTGCAGTCATTGTCATTGGGCAAAACAATGAAAATGTTAAGTCATACTTTGAAAAGCAGTAACTGATATGAAACCTATAACACATTTTCAGTTGATCAATATGAAAAAGTCATGTGAAGCTTGTCCCATAACTTTGGCTTATGTATTTATTGAGATGTGTGCCTTTATCGACAGTGACGGATGAAGGATGGCATTCCATTGCTGTGCTCCTGTCATTTGTCAGTATCTTTGAAGCACGTAATAATTTTGAAATAACCTTTCACCAATGATAACCAGATGTAATGACGTTTAAAGCATATGATCTCACTACTTCAGTTCAAGGTCAGTGTCATAATTGTGTCATTTTTCTTGTTTGTAAATCAAAGGATTTCTAGATGAACTCGTGTTTGATTTATTGTTTGATAATTTGATCCATAATTCTTCCAACTGTTGAGTTGAAAAAGCATACATACTAAACATAAACATACAGTGTCTGTTCAGTCCGGTTTGCATCAAGCCTTCGGTTAAATAACTACAGGCTGATCTCTTTCCGATGTTATCTATTGACACACTTGATTCATTCTTTGCCATGAGAAGCAAAAGTCTGTTACACGGATCATGATCAGCCCATTGATAGACAGAATGATTTCCTACAAATATGTATTTATTTAGTAATCACAAGTTACTTGTACCAATTGTGAAGAGAATTTTGTTGTAGAAAAGGATGGAAAAACACTACCTTTATCTTTTTTATTTTCAGCAAGTATATCACATTAAGTAGACCATTAGTAGAAAAAGAGCAATTTCATAATAGAGTATTTCAGAACTACATGGCGTAGACACTAACAATATTATAACTTAAGATATTAGACCTAAAAGAAACTATAAAACAACACCATTCATGTATGCCGGTTACAGAGTTAGCAGAAAATGGACATAACATGCTTTGATCAATTCTCATCCTATTGATCTGAGGCTTCATTCATAAAGCAACTTAAGTAAAAAAAAATATCTTCATGAAAAATTGCCTCTTTTATATGTTTAATTTAAAGAAAAATAGCATTGAATATTTAAATAGCATGAATGTTTGTTCTCCTCAAATATAAAAATAAGCAAGAAAATGGTCTATTAAATGCTGGCATATGAATGGACTGTACGAAAAGTAAATGGGACATAAAATCATCTTATTTTCTCAAATATATTTAAAAAAATCACTATTAAGATTCTGCATCTTGGTGAAAAATACCCAACTTACATAACCTCTACTTTTCATTATTTTTCATGTGCATTTGTATTTGACCATTTTCTTGCTCATTTTTATGTTTTTGCTGAACAAAAGTTTTTTTATAAAAAGATAAAAGGCAATGTTCCACATATAATAATTCACTAAGATACTTAATAAATACAGCCCCAGGTACGTTTGAATGAAGATATACACTTACAACGGCTATAATAATGACAACAGTAGTTCTAAGTGTATTAACATACAAAAAAACAACCCAATGTATGTTTTACATATTTGTATATAAAGCAAGAAGTAGATGAAATGTGATGTAAAATTAAAATGTTAGTTTCTCTCCCTCGGACTAATAAAGGCTGACAGAAACAGAAAATGTGTGTTAACTAACTGGAAAACCAAGTAACATACAAAGTCATGCACTAACATGCATTTTGTAATGATTCACAAAAATGTGTCAATTGTAAATTAGAAAAACATGCACTATACATTTGTTTAAACAATAAATATCCAAACACACAAGGTTTAGTGAAAACAATATGAACTTCATCAAATAATTCATAATCACTGCTTAGTACAGCCCGCTTGAAGAAGATCATTCTCGTAATATCATCAATAAACTGAAGGTACACAATCCTGTATACACTGAACTATGTCATAATATCAATTGAATATATCAATTCACTCAAAATAGTTCCTTTCAATTAATCACTAGCATGTTGAGAAAAAAACTTTATTAGACAACTTTCTCAAAGTCTGGTATGTGTATCAAGCCACATATATACATGTAGTAGCCTGTGTGATAACATGTGCGATACATGTACACCAATCACACTCGAGACATACACTGCAGCTGATATCATTTCAGCTTATATACATTTTGAAGAAAACCACATAAAGTAAAGAATTTATCTAAAACAGACACTTACAACAAAAGTTAACTGCAGTAGTAACAAATATTGTAAAATATACCACAGAATCATATTTTAAAATACAGACTAATAGAGAGAAAGCAATAGACAGCTTTATTACTATCACATTAGCTGTCAAATAACAAGAGAAGCTGAAATTATGACATATCTCAATTATGATGATGTAGACAGAAGCAAGAAAAGCACTGTCACTTTGTTCCATGATGATAAGTTGGTAACTTCTTCAATATTTTACCTGTGCAAGATGCAGTGAACACCACCCCTGCCACCCAAATTATACTCTTCAGGCAACAAAAATTTGCATAAATTTACATAAAAAATATTTAAGCAAATAACCAAATTCAAAATATTGCACATTATCCTTCAATCAGCAGGGCCTGAGTCGGCAAGGTCACTCTCAGTGACCCCATGTACAGCGAGCTCAGCCAACAAATTGTCCAGGTACTTGGGGTCGGGGAAGCCATGTTCCCCGTGGTTGCCGTGCAACTCGGTCTTATGGTGGATCTCATTCCATGTGACACTGTGGTCTCGACCTGTCGTGTGTGATCGTCCAATGGTGAATGTCAACCGCCGCTTCCATGCCACTATCAACAACTGTAAAACCTGCAATCAGTACACAAATAATATTACAGCTGTACTTTCCTTCATAGTTACCATTTATGTCCTTCAACTCAGAGTTAAAACGTCTGCGTATTAAGAGTCTACAAGGCATCTTCAATAGATCTTATAGCTGTATGTGGTTTTCATCAATAGTGTTCAAATCATTAAATACTTCAAATACTGGGATCCACACTCTGACAGTGAAAGCACAACACTGTCATCACCCCCTCGCATCAGCTTAAGGGTTTTCTTTTTTTCCAAGAATTATACATCAAATATGATAGTCATTGATCCCAGAGGACTAGAAAATAAAAAATTACAGTGTTTATGAAGTTTCAACATGAGTTAGACTCTTCAATGATAGAAATGGAAGCACAAGACTGTCATTATCCCCTAGCATCAGCTTAAGATTGGTTTATTTTCAAGAATCATTATGAAATTGATCCAGAGGACGGGAATATAAACAAGAGGCCCAAAAGGGCCTATGCTCTACTGGCATGGCTTTTGTGGTCATATCAATCCAGAGCATGTATGTATGGGTAAAAGGCAACAGACATATAGTTTATGTTTTGTGTTTGGGTTACCTGAAAACGTAGCACGTTCAACATCTGAGCCCAGAAAGTATTGTAAGCAGATTAGTTGCATGAACTATTTTAATATGTGCCAAGTAAAAGTCATCTGACAAAAAAAAATGCTTTCAAAACTGTACTCATAGTAAAATTTTCTGTAGTTTTAAAAGTTAAAAAAAGTTGGTCAAAAGGTCAAAGTCAAGGGCATCCTAGGACAACATTGATCAATGATCAAACATTCACAATCAATTGTGCTGAGATGGATGCACGAACACACAAAAAGATTTTCAAACCTTTCCAGATTTATGTTTACCAAACCTGTGAACCCTGGGTGTGGCCAGTAATGACACCAGGTGCATAACTTAAACATTCACAACCAATTTTGTTAAGATGAATGCTCAAACTACAGAACTTAAGCTAAAAAATGGCCTTTGGGCTTTCAACAAGAACAAGGCAGAGTAATTCACAAAATCAACTGCAGAAGCAAAAAGCAAATTGTCTCTCAAAATCCTAGACTTGCAAATTGTCTCCCTTAACTCTAGACTTGAATTAACATATACATGTAAACTTGGCTAAAAATAGAATTTGCTCATGCAGACCTGGCTAAAAATAGAAAGCATTTCTTTAAAACTTTCATGGCCCATAATCTAGGCATTCATGGGCGGATCTTGCTGGTTTTCGAAAGGAACCAAGCTCTAATGGATATCTAGATACTGTACAAGTTTCATAGAGATATAATCAAAACTGAAGACTGTATCGTGTTCACAACCAATTGTTTACACAATAGCATTTTTTTATACTATCAAGGGCCATAATCTAGGCATGCATGGGCGGATCTGGCTGGTTTTCGAAAGGAACCGAGCTCTAATGGATATCTAGGTACTGTACAAGTTTCATTGAGATACAATCAAAACTGAAGACTGTATCGTGTTCACAAGCAATTGTTTACAGACGCACGACCGCACAGACGCACGGATGCACATACTACGTACACATTACCATCACATAAGCTCTTCTGGCCTTTGGCCAGTAGAGCTAATAACTACCGTGGAACTACTTCTACCAGAGTACAAAAACATTTTAGCAAAGGCCAAACTACTAACCTTTCTCCCTTTCTCATTGTCAGGCAGGTAGCCGATACGTGGAAAGGCAGTCAGGTAGTACCTCTGGCCCGGGGCAGGGTGCTCTGGACCCTGAAAGTCAGGAGAGTAGATGTACTTAATATATTCATTCTGTATAACAGTATATACACTCCTTACATGTATATTACTTATCAAATAGACTTCATTAAATTTTGTGTACCTCCAATGTCAATGACAATTTTAGCATTGAAGATCTTATTTAAAGTGGGGGTTTTTTATTAAAGAAATCTGATATCATCACAGCACACAAAGACCAATGCATTTTTCAACTAGTAGTTTGTCCTTTATCCGAAAAAATTATTTTCTATTGACACATTTATAGAATGACTTTATTAAAAACAGGTTGTGAATTTTTTTTTAATATACATGTACATCGATTTTAAGATGGTCCACAATTTATATAAAAGTGTAATATAATAAAAATCATGACTTTGAACTTTATATTAACATTAAATAGAATGCATAAAACCTCAAATACATTTGCCAAACAAAACCTGCGATCCTACCTGAACTCCGGGCTCTATATTGTAGATGATCTGTATAGTTTTACAATCAGGGTGTCCAGCAAGGGAGTGGGGGATCACCTGGTAATCCATTTCACCCCGCGGGCAGCTACCAGTCTTCTCCCCATATATAGTCTTACACGCTGGGCACTGGATACATCCATCCTGGGGAAAGACAAGTATTCACCATGATGAATACACAAAACCATTTATTGGATCATTCATAAGATCATTGATGCCAGATATTCAGTCAAGTTGTTTTATTCAGAACCAAAAAACTTGGTATTTTTATTATTACTTCCACTGCCAAATAACAGAAAATCCACATCATCTACATGAATGTAATTGGGTGCCATTTACTTATCTACAACATTTAATGTTGTTATGATCTGTCTCTAGAATTACACCAAGCAAGGCATATAATGTTATCTTATTTGTGAAAGTTTCTCTTCAATATTGGATAAATCTTTGTGGATAAAAATTAACAGTAAAACATTTGACAACACGTTTTCACAAATCAATTTAATAGTCATACCTTGGGACCGCTGTCATAGAGGGCTGTGAGACATAGTTTGTGATACATGTGGCTGCATTTCTCAAGCTGAAGGACCACCCTGTCTTCCGGCCCTCCCACCCCGTGACCTGATGCCTCACTCAGTCTCTCGTAACAGATGCAGCAGTCCTGTGGGAGGTTAAAAGGCAGATTCTGATAAAAGGTTGTATTTTTCCCCAAAAAAATAATCTCTCAATTTGCAAATATAATATTATTCAGTGATTGTTCTAAACATTTACATTTACTTAGAATAAGCTACAATTTTTTACTCACAGAGTGTAATAAGGTACATATTTTATAGCAATACAGCAAGAATTTCAGGAAGAGTAGGGCAAAATGAAATGTAAAAATAAAGGAAATGAGTCATAGAAAAACCTGAAAATATTACCTCATCTTTCGGTGCCGCAGCAACAACTGTCACATATTTCTTCAGGATTTTCTCCGCAGACATACCTAATAGAATGGAATGTAGAAAAATCACAGGATTTAATGTTAGTCAACTGGTGCATAATGCCATCTTATAATACCATCTCTAACCATTTAACTAAATATATATAAAATGTAGGCTTTATCAAGAGAGCTGTGGTGCAAACACTTGTGCTCGTCTGTTGTTTTTTTCATTTAAACAATGAGCATTACTTGACAATTATTAAAGCAAGAGTTATGGGCCAAGCTTAGTGTTTGTGTATTCCTATTGTTTCTGGCAAAAGGTGTACCAAACTTGGAAAAAAAAGTTAATGGGTAAAGTTGAAGTTTTTGAATGCAGACGATGACCATCCAGACATCAAGGCTATGACAATAGCTTCAACTTTTTGCTTCAAAAGTAAGCAAGCTAATTAAACAAAGTAAACTAGAGCTATCAAAGAAGCGATGACTATCCCCGCAGGCCACCTTGACACAGCATGTTTATGCCTGACTTTATTGAAATATATCATAATTGATGTTTACAGATTATATGAAGGGAAATAATTTATTTGCCACAAGATCAATCTTAATTCTTTAATATAGCGGCAAAATCAAGCGACATTATTCAATCATGCACAAAGAACTTGACCCAGCCATGTGAGTGACCTTAACCCAGCCATGAAAGTGACCTTGAGCAAGAAGGACTGGGATTTTGAAATTCAAGCATGCATGGCAGTTATGGACTTGGACATGAACTCTTTATCATCAGCAAAGCTTTAACTCCTCCAAAACTGACTAAGTTCTAATATGTGCAGTGACCTTGACATTGAAGCTAGAGACCTAGGTTATGGTCCAGACACGAACTACTATCATTAGTAAAGATAATATAGCAAAACTGACAAGTTCTGAAAAAATACTGAACATCTATTCAGGACAAAGTTAAAATGGTATAACTCACCAGCGCTGGCAGACTTCTGTTTTGTGGATTTTTCGTAGTTTAGTATTTTGCCAGCAGGTGGAAGCTGTGAGCCATAACCAGCATTTCGCTGACCTTTAATAACATAAGATATCAATGTTACCTTTAATACCATCAAGCTTTCAGTGTAGCATTGGAATTTAAGGTTCTTTGTTAATGCTTTAACGTTCTTCAGATGCATAATAGTAACTTGCCTCCATCAGAGCATATAAGTTTATATATATGAAAAAGATTTACATAAATTTTATTATCCTCAGTAGTCTATTAAAAGTCCCTTTTCAATGGCTTGTTATTCCATGTTGGATAATATTACCTTTTGCCTTTTACTATACTAGTGTAGCGTAAAATAGGTATAAAGTTTACCATGTGAGGCAGCATTTGGCTGTACACGGCTAGAACTGGAGCCCCCAAACAGACTTCTGGAATACGAGACAGATAACTTGTTTCACATAACAGAAAATGATTGTATAACTTAAAAATTATCATAATAAAGATACAGGGGATGCAAATGTTTAAGTAAAAACCTGGGGGCATCACGATGAAACCAGTAAAAACTTGGGGTCATGGCGACAAAACCTGTAAAAACTTCGGGACATAGAGACAAATCCAGTAAAAACTAGGGGACATCGATGGGGACAATACCAGTAAATACTTGGGGACATGGAGACAAATCCAGTAAAAACTAGGGGACATCGATGGCGACAATACCAGTAAATACTTGGGGACATGAAGACAAATCCAGTAAAAACTAGGGGACATCGATGGCGACAATACCAGTAAATACTTGGGGACATGGGAGACAAATCCAGTAAAAACTAGGGGACATCGATGGCGACAATACCAGTAAATACTTGGGGACATGGAGACAAATCCACTAAAAACTAGGGGACATCGATGGCGACAATACCAGTAAATACTTGGGGACATGGGAGACAAATCCAGTAAAAACTAAGGGACATCGATGGCGACAATACCCGTAAATACTTGGGGACATGGGAGACAAATCCAGTAAAAACTAGGGGACATCGATGGCGACAATACCAGTAAATACTTGGGGACATGGGAGACAAATCCAGTAAAAACTAGGGGACATCGATGGCGACAATACCAGTAAATACTTGGGGACATGGAGACAAATCCACTAAAAACTAGGGGACATCGATGGCGACAATACCAGTAAATACTTGGGGACATGGGAGACAAATCCAGTAAAAACTAAGGGACATCGATGGCGACAATACCCGTAAATACTTGGGGACATGGGAGACAAATCCAGTAAAAACTAGGGGACATCGATGGGGACAATACCAGTAAATACTTGGGGACATGGAGACAAATCCAGTAAAAACTAGGGGACATCGATGGCGACAATACCAGTAAATACTTGGGGACATGGAGACAAATCCAGTAAAAACTAGGGGACATCGATGGCGACAATACCAGTAAATACTTGGGGACATGGGAGACAAATCCAGTAAAAACTAGGGGACATCGATGGCGACAATACCAGTAAATACTTGGGGACATGAAGACAAAACCAGTAAAAACTTGGGGACATCTTTGGCGACAATACCCGTAAATACGTGGGGACATGGCGATAAAAGCCGTAAAAACTTGGGGACATGGCGACAAAAGCCGTAAAACTTGGGGACACCAGGCAACAAAAGCAGCAAAAACATGGCGACAATACCAATCAGCATGAGAAAGAACAGATTACTGAGAAACAAACAGTGGGGAATTTTCATCGATGGTCAACTTAAAACAGTGTATGGGTGTATTATTTAATTTATTTATTCAAATCAATGTTAATAACACTGACGAAAAAAGAAAAAAGTAAGTATGTAAATTGCATACTTAGGCTGTTATGGGAAATATGAAGAAGAACATAACATTGATTATTTTTATTTACATTGTTGCTAATTTTTTTATTCCCTTGCAAGTATTATTTACAAAGAAGAATCACTATGCACTGTCAATGTGTAAAGGTGTGAAAAACTGCCTCTGTCTTACTAGATAGTTTCATACCAATAGTACAAACTGGTGCAATGACAGTGCGGTTTGTCCCATAATACCATCTGTGCTGACGGTGTTGAAATTATATATGTACAAAATAAGCATATGCTTTTACAATTCGTGATGATGATGACATTTAATTTGAAGGCTTCAAGGGCAGCAACATTGGGATGACATAATAAAATTGTTGTTTATTGATTATGTAATACAGTATGCAATTAATCATTCTTGTGCTTTATACAGCATTTGCTTTTGTTATTCAATATGTTTTATCATTTATATACATGTGCTGTACTTAGTGTTGTGCTGATGATCGATTATAATCGACAATTGATAGGAAAGGCCTACATCGGCGACAATCGACAGTGAAATTTGAACAATCCATTATAGAAACAAGGAAGGTAACTACTGCTGACTAATTTTCTTTTTCTACTTAATGCTAGTTAATGTTGAAATGTTAAGGTGTTTAACTATGTTAAGTTATCTAGTCAAATTCTTAAAAAGTCAGTATTCACTTCAGTACCTTATTACAAAATTTCTTTGTAATTTAACCGCTAAAGGATTAGTTTTCAACTTCTCATGTTTGTGGTTTAAAGGTAATTTTTTAAAACATGTTACCATTTAAGAATTCAGTTTTTTCAGTTTTCTGAAAGGAAATGTTCTTGAAACATATGGAATATTCAACTGCTTGTTGCACTTGTTACTGACTAATTATTAAAAAGAAATTGATATCTTTCTTTGTGTTTATTTTACACATGTATACAATACTAAATGTAGGACAAAAATTAGAGCCTGTGGTCTTATGTTCTGTGAGGTAACTTGTAAACACTAAAAGATAGTTGCGTTCTCGATTAATGTGTAACTTAAACAAAGGAATGAACAAACAATATTTTAAGGGTACATTGGTGCTAAAAACTGGTGCATGTTCTGTATCTGTATGCCTTAAATATCATGACCAAAGATAATGAAATAATGATTAAATCGATTAATAATTGGTTCCATAAACTGATTATCAATAGCAATATTTCTGTCCCATTCCCAACACTAGCTGTACTATTTAAAAACTTCTGCCTTTTTCACATTTCAATGAAATTTGCCAAAACAAACATAGTGGATGCCGATTTTGAGACTTTTTCACTGCATCCTATCTATGGTTTTAAGTTTTTTCCCCCAAAATTTCTCTCATTTTTTTCTCATTTATTTGGAACATAGATATTATAATAAATGAATAACAGTTTTGCCTACGTCCTATTCAGAGCTTCTAAAAACCAACATTTCGCTTGTCTGGACCAATTTTGCCCACGCTGGATAGATTTCAGTAGCCGAAAATGGTTAAAAAATTGTTCTGAAATTTGTTCATTTTTAATATTTTCGGTCCAAAACCACTAAGTCAGATAAAATTGTAATACACATACCTGGTTTGTCATTCACACATAAACAAGACAACCAAATAAAAGTGACAAGATAACCACTACAATGTTGACAAATTTCAATCATTAATCGTGTTTATAGTGATACATAACACCTGGTATTCGTCCACATATGTCTATGTCTCAATCTTTCCTTATTTTTTATATAATAAAGCTTTTAGATTTTCTCACAAAACTAGAAAGTCACACAGTGACAAATTTTCGATAATTGAGCAGTGTCAAAGAGTTCAGTAAAGCAACAGAACTGAGATCTGAGAAGGTTAAGGTGATGATAGTTAAGAAGGGGGAACTGTTAAAATCCTATTAGAAATGTCAAAACACACTAAATTAAAATAAGAATATTGCAGAAAAATGAATATGAAACAAAATATTATGAAGAATTAAACATTATGATTTTTCAAAGAAAAATATATTTTTTTTATAAAACTTGAGCAAGAAATTGTCCCACGGTGACATATAATTTGATGTCACAGTGGTCCAGGGGTCAAGACCTTGTGAAGGATTCCAGAGAATCAATGATCAAATCCGGCATTGCATGTAAAACTTCATCTTTTTATTTCATTTTGTCAACTTCTATTTGTTTTGTTTTTTAGAATTAATTTTTTTTCCTATTTACATGCTTATAAAAGTATTTTAAACATGTCAAAAATGTTTTATACAGTGAATACTTCAGTACCACAGCTTAAGGACCTTAAGTTTAACAAAAGAGCATATTAAGAGCAATTCAAACTGTACAATTGATTTCCATTAACTTCCTTATTCCATGATATTATATATGATAGGAATACAGTTTTAAATATCCAATAATTGAAATTGTGCATTAAAATAAATTGACCTAAATTAAATAAGAAACAAAATTTACCTAATCGATATTTTTTTTTTCCACATGTTAATTTCAATATCCTCATAGAAGTGAAACGTTATTCCTTTCAGTGCGTATCATTTCTCATTTCCTTATAATTATTTCAATGTAAGCAAGATGCATCTTGAATGTCCAAAATTGCCGACTGGAAGATATTGTCAATAACATCCAATATTCAGGCCTACTACTAGGTCTTACAGCCAGAATATGCCAGGTCTGGAAATATCCACTAATGTATATCATGAGTATCCTCAAAATAAAAGCAGCCAACCGGTATTACACAAACCACTACAAATCAATACCATCAATTCCTATAACACTTAAATACCATATATATCCTCATGAGGGGTTAACAGTCAAAATGACAATAATGAAAAACAAGGAAAAACTAACTAAGGCTATAAATACAAACATTGTAGGAAATTAAGTGACTGCAAAAGAAAACAGAGGAGATCTCCAATTATCTGTTCAAAAACAGGAAAAAATGACAAATAAACAGAAATTCTTTAGTGAATAACCAAAGGAAAAATTGAATATTCGTGCATTATTCATTGTGGGTTTTTTTATGATGAACAACACTCCTCTAAAAACAAACACTGTCAACCACAGGGCTTGATAAACATGTTCTGTACCAGTCAGAGACTGTTACTACTTTCATTATATATTATAATTACAGATTACGCTAACTCACACTCGATTTTTAAAAATTAAATCAATCACAATACAACTAGAGCTAAAACAGACATGATGAGTACCACTACATGCCTCATTGACACATTGTGTTTTAAATCGTCCAACACTATATATATATTAGCTTCATGGACACGATGAGGATGTGACCCAGGATAAATAATATGCCAGGCACTACTTCATACATGCCATATTTCTGAAAAAGAAAGAGGCTTCCCATTGGATATTAATTTTTGACAATGACTAGATGATTTTTGTCATCATTCATCCCTCAGTGTGGTCATTTTTTATTTGCGCTCTACATTGAAAACACAGTTTATTCCAACTATTGTTTCTTTTTTCCCTGAAAAGCTTTGTATTGAGTACATATGTTAATAAGTTAATGTATTGTACAAAGTTATGTTAGCTGGGCATAACATCTGGTCCAACCTATTTTTGTCCCGAGATGACCCATATTCACACTGGTCCAACCTAGTTTTTGACCCAAGATGACCCATATTAACACTCAGGTCCAATCTAGTTTTTGACTCAAGATGACCCATATTAACACTCAGGTCCAACCTAGTTTTTGACTCAAGATGACCCATATTCACACTGGTCCAACCAAGTTTTTGACTCAAGTTGAACCATATTCACACTGGTCCAACCTAGTTTTTGACTCAAGATGACCCATATTCACACTGGTCCAACCTAGTTTTTGACCCAAGATGACCCATATTCACACTGGTCCAACCTAGTTTTTGACCCAAGTTGAACCATATTCACACTGGTCCAACCTAGTTTTTGACCCAAGTTGAACCATATTCACACTGGTCCAACCTAGTTTTTGACTCAAGATGACCCATATTCACACTGGTCCAACCTAGTTTTTGACCCAAGATGACCCATATTCACACTGGTCCAACCTAGTTTTTGACCCAAGTTGAACCATATTCACACTGGTCCAACCTAGTTTTTGACCCAAGTTGAACCATATTCACACTGGTCCAACCTAGTTTTTGACTCAAGATGACCCATATTAACACTCAGGTCCAACCTAGTTTTTGACTCGAGATGACCCATATTCACACTGGTCTAACGAAGGTTTTGACTCAAGATGACCCATATTCACACTGGTCCAACATAGTTTTTGACCCAAGATGACCCATATTCACACTGGTCCAACCTAGTTTTTGACTCAAGATGACCCATATTCACACTCAGGTCCAATCTAGTTTTTGACTCAAGATGACCCATATTCACACTGGTCCAACCTAGTTTTTGACCCAAGATGACCCATATTCACACTGGTCCAACCTAGTTTTTGACCCAAGTTGAACCATATTCACACTGGTCCAACCTAGTTTTTGACCCAAGATGACCCATATTCACACTGGTCCAACCTAGTTTTTGACTCAAGATGACCCATATTAACACTCAGGTCCAACCTAGTTTTTGACTCGAGATAACCCATATTCACACTGGTCTAACCAAGGTTTTGACTCAAGATGACCCATATTCACACTGGTCCAACCTAGTTTTTGACCCAAGATGACCCATATTCACACTGGTCCAACCTAGTTTTTGACTCAAGATGACCCATATTCACACTCAGGTCCAACCTAGTTTTTGACTCAAGATGACCCATATTCACACTGGTCCAACCTAGTTTTTGACTCAAGATGACCCATATTCACACTGGTCCAACCTAGTTTTTGACCCAAGATGACCCATATTCACACTGGTCCAACCTAGTTTTTGACCCAAGATGACCCATATTCACACTGGTCCAACCTAGTTTTTGACCCAAGATGACCCATATTCACACTGGTCCAACCTAGTTTTTGACCCAAGATGACCCATATTCACACTGGTCCAACCTAGTTTTTGACCCAAGATGACCCATATTCACACTGGTCCAACCTAGTTTTTGACCCAAGATGACCCATATTAACACTGGTCCAACCTAGTTTTTGACCCAAGATGACCCATATTCACACTGGTCCAACCTAGTTTTGACCCAAGATGACCCATATTCACACTCAGGTCCAACCTAGTTTTTGACCCAAGATGACCCATTGGCCATATTCACACTAGTCCAACCTAGTTTTGACCCAAGATGACCCATATTAATACTGGTCCTACCTAGTTTTTCATCCAAGATGACCCATATTCACACTGGTCCAACCTACCATTTGACCTGAGATGACCAATTTCACAATATCATGCTGAGAAATATTCCGACAGATTTTTGAAGATTGAATGAACACTTGACGAATTTGTGAAAGGAATTAGATGCAAAATTTTGTCTCAATATTTGACTTAGTTTTAGACCAGGGGTGACCCATATTCATTGTAGTCTTAAAATCTGTTAATGAATTTGGTTAGTCCTTTATATACTTACTCTAAACTATGGAGAAAACAGTAAGGAATGGAACATGTTTCCATTGTCCAATGAAGATTAAGTTCAAGACTGTGTTCAAATGGGTTAAGGGCGATATGTTGAAAACTTAGTTCTTCATATTGATTATGATGAAAAAAATCTTCGCTCGCTTTGATTTTTATGAAAAAAAAGGGGTTGTTTTTCTATCAATTAATTTTGTGCTTGCTAACTTTCATTTTACCAAAAAACTGAATTGTGTGGCCTTATGGCCGCAATATTCGTTATTTCACATGATATGTCAGTTGACTGGTTTAAGTTAAAGAACAACAACTCTGTTAGTTTAAGGATACTAGGAGGTTTAGTCATTGACCAGTTCTGAATGTTGTTACCGGACTTAATGAGTCATATTTTCAAGTAAAACATGTTTGCATCCTGTTTGAAAGCAAAAAATAGTCAAATGGATAATATGAAGTTAACAAAGTGAGCAATGCATGTTATACAGATATCCAGATAGCTGCTTAAAGTGGTAACTGATATACTTAAGGGCCAGCCACAATTCAAAAGTGGGTGGGGAAGGTAAAAAACTGACACCTTTAAAAACTTCATGTTTTATTTAGTTTTGAGGAACAATGTTATTTAGGAGTGAAACATATCTTTTTGGTGACATGTTTTAAGTTAAACAAATTTTACATTTTATCAGATTTTGGATCAAAAAGCATTTACATTATTGCGGAAAAGTCTGTAGGAATTTCTACTGTCTTTTTTCCTTGTCAAAATGCCCCAGACTACCTATTCAACTCTCTGAAGAGTTCTTGATGATATCTTGTCAAATAAAAAAGTTATTTTGAAAAATCAACACAAAGCCCCAAGACATTGTTCATTGGGCAGTTCAGATAAATTTGATTCATAAACATATTCTTTTTGTATTAAGACATTTCCGGGAATACGTAAATGCTTTTTAATTGGAAATCTCATAAAATATTCTTTCGTAAAAAATGCTCAAGAATCAAAAGTGGTTGTCCAAAATCAATGTCACTTTTGTTACTTCCGGAAATACAATATTTATTGTAATGTGGTAAAAACCTAGAGTAAACTCTGATAAAATTAAGTGAAGTAAGCACTTTTGCTCAAACCATTACAAATTTTCCCCAAATTACAAATTGTGTAATTCATTGTTTATAATTTCATAAAAGCTGTAGTGGATGCAGTCTCACCTGCAAATCCAACAGATCCTGGCTCTATTCATTCTGTTTGTGAAACCTTTATCTTGTTTGCATTTTAAGTTTTAATATAACAGGTTATTGAAGGTTAACAACAATTAAATATGCTTTTACATGGATACAATGCTGATATTCTTGTTGCAGTGTGCATCATTTTGCAACTGATGCGCAATAATTATGTAGGTGGTTTGTTGTCATGTTCTTTCTTTATTTAGACAGTAAAATAAAATTGAAATTTACTAACTGTTCCAAAAAGCATGACTAAAGTATCACACTTACTGACTCCAGGTTAAATCATTTCAATGATCATGAAAATACTCTGTCTGAAAAATGTAATACCAAATGATATTATGAACTTTAATTGTTGTTCGGTAGTAAATCGAAATGCTTTAGGCAATAAGAGTCATACTTTCAAGCACATACATGGACCATACCATTTTTCAGAAGGTTGCTGTGACCTTGACCTTGAAGGCAGGGACATGGGCCATTTGTGTGACACATTCTCATACTTTGTTGGTCACTTCTGCCAAATAATTTTAAAATCTGACAATGAATGAGAAAGATATGGGCTGTACACAAACAATAATCAGTACCCGTAAGGCTTATATAGCCCAAAATACTATGTTTAGAATGTTGCTGTCACCTTGACCTCGAAGGTAGGGACATGGGTCATTTGCACGACATATCCTCATGCTATTATGGTCACTTCAGCCATATGATTTAAAAACCTGAGCATGAATGAGAAAGATATGGGCCCGGCAGACGGACAGACGTGACGAATATCGTGATTACTATAAAGGCCACTTCATTTTGTGAAGCAGGGGTATAAAAATGAACAGTCCACTGATGGGAGTATCAACTAACACAGCAATTGCGGATTGGGGCATAGACAGTCTGTGTTAATAATTATGGAAATATTGACAGTAACATAGATCAACATGGTAAAGTTATAAAGAATGCTGAAAGAAATGGCAGAGTTATAACAAATGCTGACAAGAGAATCAACAATGAAGGTAGTCACATATAAAACGACGAAGGGAACGTTGTCTGACACTGTAATGATATGAAATACAATATGGGAACATTGAAGGACATGCTATGTTATACGACTATGGGAGAATCAATTGACATGGAAGTGACATAAAATACAAAGAAGGTAGTACTGTCAGACTAGACAGTCATAATATACTGCTACAAACGCACCGACAGATAGGGCAGAAGCATGAAATATGACAACAGGAACACATGGATAGACATGACAGTGACATAGATTATTTTGACAGGAGCACTGACATCAATAGACATGGCCCTCAGAATGAACATGACCTTGCGAACGCATACAACCTCAGCTGTTACAAGAAAAAAAAGCAAATTCGTTGAATTGAAATCTCCCGCCTGATAAGGCAAAGTTCATGGATTGGAAATGAAAAGTAGGTGGAATATTCCTATATTAACATGTAATATGGCTGCAGAGAAATGGACTGCTATGAACATTGGATATAAGTTTTAGTTTTTTTGGAATTATTTGAAATAAAAGTTTTGTATATATAGAGTAACATTTTTAATAGATTCTATGAATTTGCATGATTTCAAAGTGAAAGTTCAGATATGTCTGAAGTGATAACAGGAAATAGTGGAAAATGACATTTTAAGGTACCTGTTGATCATGTTCACTGTGTGTTATTTTCAATTACAGATAATGAAGGACGGACAACGCCAAAACAATATCCCCCTCCCGAAAGCTTCGATTTGGTGGGGGATAAAAAAATCATGAATAGGAGCTTCATGTTGGTGATTTTTGATTTTATTGATTAATTAATAATTTTTTATCACATGTGACCCAGTTTTCTAATTTTTTATCACATGTAACCCAGTTTTAAACATGTCAAAGAGTTCATCATGGAAAACATTCTGATCACGTTTCATGAATATTAGACCATACTCTAATGTGTTCCAAAGATTTTTCTAAGATTTGAGCTAGTGACCTATTTTTTGACCCCATGTGGCCAACTTTTACAAGAGGTCCATATTTCATTTTGGGGTACATCCTGACCAAGTTTAAACATAATCTGACCAATCATTACCATGAAATGGTTCCTGACAAGATTTTCCCTAGATTCGACCTAGTGACCTCATTTTCGATCATATGTGACCCAGTTTTAAAAACTTCTAAGAGTTCATCAAGAAAACATTTTGATTAAGTTTCATGAATATTTGACCATGTTTGTTCAAAAGATTTTTCTAAAATTTGACCTAGTGACCTAGTTTTTGACCCCATGTGACCCACTTTTACAAGTGGTCGAGATGTGATCCAGGGGACCATTCTGACCAAGTTTGAACATTTTCTGATCAATGCCTACCAAGATATGGTTCCGGACAGACGGACGGACGGATGGAATGATGGACGGACGGACAACACCAAAACAATATCCCGCTCCCGAAACCTTCGATTCGACGGGGGATAACAATAACAGGAACATTGTTGGACACAACAACAACAGTAGCACTTTCAAACACTATAATGACACAAAATATGTTGACGTGAACACAGCACTGACATAAAATACAACATTGAAGACACAGGCTTGCTTTTAACATGAAATCCAATGATATGAACATTGACAGACATGATGCCAAATCTGAAGACAGGAGCACTAACTGACATGAAGGTGATATGGAATAAGGTTAGGTACATTAACAGACACAACAGTGATATGAAAAGTGCGACATTTAATATGATGACAGGAGCACTGAGGGGCACAACAGTGCTATGTGATAAGTCCACAGGAGTATCAACATACACAGCAGTGGCATGAAATACGACAACAAAACCTTTGACTGTCACCAAGGTGGAATGAATTAAGAAGACAAGAACGCAGAAGGACAGGGCATAAAAAGAACAACTAGACCATTGAGGGACATGACAGTACTTGTCATAAAAAGAACAACTAGACCATTGAGGGACATAACAGTACTTGTCATAAAAAGAACAACTAGACCATTGAGGGACATGACAGTACTTGTCATAAAAAGAACAACTAGACCATTGAGGGACATGACAGTACTTGTCATAAAAAGAACAACTAGACCATTGAGGGACATGACAGTACTTGTCATAAAAAGAACAACTAGACCATTGAGGGACATGACAGTACTTGTCATAAAAAGAACAACTAGACCATTGAGGGACATGACAGTACTTGTCATAAAAAGAACAACTAGACCATTGAGGGACATGACAGTACTATCAAAACTGCTGATGAGAGCAATGAATAACACGGCAATGATATGAAACATTCTCATGGGAATATCAATAGATATGGCAATGAAATGAAAATCAAGGACTGGAGCAGTGGTTGCAGGCATATAATGATATCAAACACTATGATCGTGACCATAGCTTTACTGTTTCTTGTTTCAATATAAAACATAACTCAATTTCTAAAACTAAAAAATAAGCTGTACCAACCGACTCACAATCTACAATCTAGGTTGAGCAAACTACAAACAAACAAGGATTGCCTTAAAGATTTAAAGCATTCTATCACGTCACTACTTTTTAAAGTTTGTGCTCAACTAATGAGTTTGTCAAACTTGAAAATTGTTAATCCTAAAGGTTATATATTATTACTTAGACCAATGTATATAACAACATTGAAATTACTTACCCTGATCTTGTATAGCCCATAGCCATGGATGGGAAGCCAGGTACTGGTCCTGACTGGCCACTGCTGCCCACCTGACCATGACCAAACATTGGTACACCATGACCAATCAAGGGACCACCGGGCATGGAGCCTGAGGGCTGGGAGGTAGCAGCATGGGTTTGTGAGAATGGATTGACCCCGGCAGGGTTTGGATACGAATTCGAACTTGCCTGAGGCATCATCTGTGGATTTCCTTGGCCAAAAGTAAGGCCCTGTGTAAGTAAATGTCTCCTTCGTGTGATAGGCCCTTGATGATGAACACTAGAATTTAGGGACGGCATAAAACTAAAGGGGGCACTCGTACCTGTTGTACCGAACTGGAAGTTTGGAGAGCTGGACACTGAGACAAAGGGTGATGTCTGAGAATTGTTAATGGAATTTGACTGAATCACAGAATTTAGCTGAGTCACTGAAGATGCAGGAACTGTTCCCATGTTTACCGGGTTAGGATTCTGACCAAACACGGATGATGTGGTTGTTGAAGATCTTGTCCTCTTTTGCCCAGAGCTGCTTGGGCCTGGGGAAGTACTCTGTCGTTTAACACCTGTCACAACCTGTGGTCCATCTAATGGATAGTTTCTGCTGGTAAACACCCTCTGAACCTTTCTCACACGGCCTGTATGTATTCTAGTCTGTGTCATGTTTGCCAGATCTATGTGATATGGAAGTCTAAACTTAGTAGATCTCAGATCAATGAAAACACGAGGGTTTTTCACAAAGCATTCATCCAGATACTCTGCAACTTCTAAATCAAAGTGACACCAGGAACCCGGAACATCCCCTTCCCACTGCCAGGTGATCCCTTTCGCAATAGGACTAGTCGACGGTACGATGCTACGTCGCATAGCCCTCTGTGTCCCTGAATGAGTGAGAACAACAAATCAGATTGGAATGATAATCGTTTATGCTTCAACTACCAGTATCATCTTTTAGCATATTAGAATAAAGAGATCATGTTAGAAATCAGAACTTATGTATTGTAATGAAACTAGGTATTGACAACATAAAAATGTATAATCAGCAATATGTTACAATGGAAGTTAATATCATCACCTTAGTGCAATAACTCAGTAACTGCATATAGAAACAGGGATGATAACAGAGCCAAGTTGCCAATCCTGAAAATGTCTGCGTGGGGTTCAGGGGGCCGCTTAAGGCCCCCGATGGGTCCAGGGCAAAGCCCTGGTGGGGGGACAAGGGGGGGCGAAGCCCCCCGAAGCTGTCCGTATTTCAGGGATTCTAATACCCTTTTTTGCCTTAGAATAGTGTTCAAGGAGTACACCTTTCGGTTTGGTAGATATACAGGGTTCGAATTTAGGCTCGCATACTCGCAAAATGCGAGCGACATTTGCAAATTGCGAGTAACTTTTATTCATGCTCGCAAAATTCTGCGAGTGGCTTTTTCTAGACCACAAAATGTTAAAAGGAAAGTAGATAAATATGAAATTAACTCCGCTGCGTAGTCGAGTGTAAACACCCTATAAGTGGCATGTTTACACTACCAGTATAAAAAATGACAGTACGGAGTCAAGCTCTAGTAAGTTTTCAAAAATAGAACAAATACGGAAAAGGCCGAGTTTCATCTCGAATCTTTCCGAGGTGTGCATAATACAAAGTGAATTCAAATGACGTAATCACCTAGCTTAATCATTGGCTAAATTAAGCGCGTTCGCGCACTATATGTAAACCCCATCAACCTTTGATATATTTCCGCCCAAATGCCAAAGTGAATAGACTTTGTCGGTCGATATATTTCATGGTCCAGAGCATTCTCGCTAGATTAATTTTACTGTTTCTTTCATTTATTTTAATTTTATAATGTTATTGCTTTTAATACTTATAGACTAAATGAAATCTGTACCATGCTTGCCGAATGGATATTACCCAATGGCAAGGGTTAATATACAAAGTGAACAATGTCAAATTATTGGACAGCTTTGTAATAAAAAAGCGGCTAGCATCTGATGAGTCTTTCCGTATTCCTCAAAAAGAAAAAGCCATCAACAAGTTCAAGTAGTTGAGTAACTCAAGATTGATACGTTTTAATATTCATAATATGTCTTTAGGTGTAAATTTCTACTTAAATTAGACAATATTATGAGGGAATAAAGCAAATAATAAAATTGCAAGTTGATTTTTCATTTTGCGAGTTGCCTCAAAAAGCACTCGCAAAATTTTGCGAGTGCTCCTCAAAGTTAAATTCGAACCCTGATATAATTATGTTCAACACGAGACATCCACAATCAGAACAATTATCAGGAATCTTAGCAGTGAAGTTTAACACCTTTGTCTTTAAACAAAGTTAAATTTACTTTTTTCTACCTGAAGTCACAGGCATTAGACATGTACCTGACATTTTGATTCAGTTGTCCACTTCCCATAAAACTCAACTGGCTATGATCAAATGGCTGTGTATGAACAGTCTACACTGTGGGATGTTTGATTTATAATAATGAACAACATATCAATTATCATGCTTGCAAATGTTTATTGTAAGTGTTAATTATTCAATTTTTATGTATCATATAAAGAATATTTATTCCATTTCTGCACATTTGATGAAAATATAATGTTATTAATTATTATATATATTATTCCAAGTAATATCCAAACTGGACTTAAATGCTTTGACAGCGTAGCCGTTGTGGACATGGTGGACTTTGACGTATTATGGTCTCTAAGCCAGATTCTTTCCCCTCATGGTGTTAAACGAGTCCAGTAGCACACAAACTAGATTGTCCCACGGCAGTTCAAGTCTCTCCAACTGGCTTTCAATTTCTATGAAAATTGATTCAGAATCAGCCCTTGTGATTTTTAAGGAGGCCAAATGTCTCAACACTATTTCTTTCTCTATAGCAGAAAAATAGCTGAAACAGTTTTCTCAGTGTGTTTGTTGACTTGTCTTAGTTGAAACAAAACCGAGATCCATTAACTCCTCCACATGTTCATCATTGAAATGGCTAGCCACTCCGTAAGTCATCTTGTATGATGCTGTACACCTTTGAAGTTTTAATTCGCTGAGAGCTTTTGTACCTTTGGCAAGTGTCTTAAGTAAGACACACTACTGTGGTGCCAGGGAGCATGTTCTGTCATAAATCCAAGTATCATGGCCTCTGGATTGAATTGTCAGTCAATGACAGGAACAACTGGATGCATTGGCTGAGGTATCTGTTCATCCCTGACTTTTGTAACCATCAACATACCTGGAAATACAAATTACAACTATATAATTTAAATCTCACTCAAACTGGGTCCTCAAGAGGTTTTGTTGAACTGTCTCAAATAGAAAATAAAATGACTGCCTCTGCGTAATATGTATTACTACTACAAAATATTTATTCTTTTTTTCTTTTTTCTTTTAATTTGAACCAAACCAATTTTCATTTGAACCTCCCATTGTGGTCAACAGCCACTTCTTATTGAGAACAATGCTTCAGACATTATGAGAATAATAAAGAAACGGTTTACAGCGTAAAATAATAATTTGTAAAATAAAAATCGATTATTATGACACAATCCGAATCGGGATGTCCGAAATAATGCTACATGCGCAAATTTCATTATTAGTTTGATCACTTTCTATAAACTTAAAAAGAAACGTTTCGGGAATTTCTCTTAAAAATAAATGGCAAATATACCCTTTAAATCGACGAATCTATGTTTCGAAGTTGGTGGTGGTCGTTTTTTTTCCAATTTTCCAATACCCGTTTATTCGTCTGTCATATCCGGATACGACCATCCGGATATTGTCTTCTAGTCCCATCGGTAATTTCCGTTATCACCGGATGCTATCTTAACCAATCATATAGCTCGATTGCCAAGACGTAAATAGGTTCGTTAATTTCCGGCTTTACACTTCCGAAAAACTCACCTTTCGTACCCATGTTGTTCAAACTGAGCTCGATTCGGTCCCTGTACCCCCCCCCCCCCCCCCCCCTAGAAAAAAAATCAACGGATTTACATTAATCTCAAAATCGATCCGTGAGGCCTTAAATCCGGAATTCCGGATTAATCCGGAATTTTATCATCCCTGTAGAAATAGAAGCAGATATTGCGTTCTTGCACTAAGGTGACATAAATACAGTAACTTATTAATTTAAAACAATTAAAATACGATTAAATTCTTTTATCCAATGTTGAGCCTTAAGGTAGTGACCATGAACTTTAATTCAAATTTATAACCAACAAGAAACACCGCAATGCGAAAAAAAACAGGTTTTCAATGATGAATGAAGAAGTTTAGGCTTTGTTTTGAGATTCAATTTTAACTGTTTTTCTATTTTTAGTAACACTGACCTTGACCCTAAATGTAATCCAATGAAAGGTCTCCATAAACTCTTCCTATATGTCAACCCTAACTTAAGTTATTCAGAACCTACTATTTTTCTATTTTCAGTAACAGTGACCTTAACCTTGACCCCAAACGCAATCCCATGAAAGCGCTCCATAATCCCTATGTACCATGTTTGGTCATTATACGTCAAACCGTACTTAAATTATTCAATATCATAGGACTGGTATGTTTGACTTACATTTGACTAGCTTTATGTGTTTCTTTGTGTTAAAACCTGGTTAAAAAACCATAATGAAGCACATGTCTAGTCAGGAACTGTTTTTATAAAAACAATTCTTTTTGATATCTCGAGGACTCCTTTTATTTGCCGCGTAATAGGGAGCATGGCGTCGGGGCCATCCACATGGGCCCTTACAACATTCAAAAACAGTAATATTCCATACAGTGCATGCAGTTATCAAGTTTCAAAATAACAGTGCTGACAAAAAAGTTTAGACATTTAGAATAGCAATACCTGTATAATGTTGCATGGTTATCGATGTCTATATATTGCATATGTTTAATACATCTGAGTTTGAAATATTTTTACCTTCGAAAGCAAAAGTTATAGAAGCATAGCAGCAGATATAATGCACTTCAAAAGTGCCTTTTTAATGATTGAGATCGTTTTTCTAATTTTAGTTCTCATAATACTTCTGAGACTATGAGTCTTCAAAGTATACATGTATACCACTGATATCTGGACTCTGATTTTTTAGTCAGGTTTTGATTGGCTAGTTTGACAGGTAGTCCACGTCATGTTTATAACAATAATAGAATAATAAACAAGAGCTGTCACATAATGTGAAAAATGCCCCCGAATGTGACATTGACCTATAAACAAGGTCAGTACCGGGTACATGAAAAGTTGATCTTGCCTTTACGTGTCAAATACATAAAAATTATGGCAAGTTATTTTAAATTGCCTCTATAAATTAAAAAAAACACCACCCATACTTGACAACCTACGCTCTTACGTCCTTATATTCAGCATTCCATTGTGAATATACATCTAAGTGTATCTTTCACCTTAGAGGTAGGGACATGGATCTTGCACGCGACACGTCATCTTGGTATGTCGAACACATGTGACAAGTTATTTTAAAATCTGTCCATACAAGAAAATGTTACATCCTGGACACGACAACCTATACTCTATGTCCTTATATGCAGAATTCTATTGTGAATAAACACTAAGTGTGACCTTGACCTTAGAGGTAGGGACATGGGTCTTGCACGCGACATGTCGTCTTGGTATGTTGAACACATGTTATTTTAAAATCTGTCCATACAAGAGAAAGTTACAGCCCAGACACGAGTTATTGAGCCCGACACACAGACAGACGAACGGACGGTGTGATTTTAATATGCCCACCTTCGGGGGCATAATAAAAATAATTATTATTCTTATCTCTTAAAGACAGAACTAAATATTGAAAATCGTTTGTCCCTATAAGTCAATAATTCTCATCATATAAAGTGAAATCTGATTGGAAATATAAAATAGAATGTTTATAATAATATAAGCTTCTGGCCTAATTATTGAACAACAATGCAAATATCATTATATATTATTATATTACAGGTCTGACAATTTCAAAATTATGTACCACAACATAGAACACATACACAATTTATTACAATGTTATGATATTACATCCTTGGTATCTTATTATTTTATGCAATTTATTAACTGTACAATATAAGTAAGATATATTATATATATAATCATTTCACAAATTTAATGTATGGTAATGCAAGTTATGGCTGTCACAGAGACAGTACACTCGACTATTCCAACGCTTTTGAGTTTCAGGACTGCAATGTTTTAGTGAAACATTCATGGATCTCTGTAAAATTAGATTACGGTAGAATGATTCTTGCATAGATTAGTGTAAAATTTCAAACAAGAACATAAATTTTATACGGACTTGACAGAAATAGCATAATACATGAAAGAATTTGTACATATACATGTACTTTCCTCAATTTAGGAAGTCTGTTCACAGTTGAGCATTGTTTTAAGTTTCTATGAAATACATTGAGTGGTTGGTGAGATGTGCAATTGAAATTTATGCTGAACAATGATCGTACCCGTAATTAAAATAATGCATTTTGAATACACAAAGTTTGGTGACTAATATATAATGAATCTTATACTCTTATACTCTACTATTAAACTCTTAAAATGAATAAAGAAAATTCCCATGAAGTTGACGGGGATCTTTTAGAGTGGCACTTAATGTAAAGTTAAGTGCAAAGACAAATCTTACTTACATGTATGTAAAACAAAATAAATAGTTATCTAACTTGATTTATTAACTAGGTTGGATGGTTAAGAACCATTGTTTACAGTTTCAATGCAATACATCAAGAAATTGTTTTCTAATGTGTGCTTACATGCAACACCTTAATAACCAGAATTAGCAAATAAAACGGGCCTAAATTTGCATTACATTATATTGATGGCAACATGTAAAACTAAACCGTCAATGTTCTATGTTTCCAGGAGAATAAAACAAGTGAAATAAATTTTAGTAACAACGTGTATTACATCAATATTCAAATCTCAAACATTCTTAACACTACTTCATTACATTTCTTTAAAATTAAACTATCTGTGATCATTTAAGTTAAATTGTATGTTCAATACTTTTTTTACGTAACTTGTATGCTATCGCTGGAACATAACATAATTTTCAAAAGCTATAGAATTTTCACTGCGTCTGAAGGAATAAACAAGAGCTGTCATGTATGTGACCCCGAATGTGACATTGACCTACGAACAAGGTCAGTACATGAAAAGTTGATCTTGCCTTTACGTGTCAAATACATATGGCAAGTTATTTTAAATTGCCTCTGAACATAAAAAAACACCACCCATACTTGACAACCTATACTGTTATGTCCTTATATTCAGAATTCCATTGTGAATAAACACTAAGTGTATCTTTCACCTTAGAGGTAGGGACATGGGTCTTGCACACGACACGTCGTCTCCGTATGTGGAACACATGTAGCAAGTGATTTTAAAATCTGTCCATACAAGGGAAAGTAACAGCCCTGACACGACAACCTATACTCTATGTCCTTATATGCAGCACTCCATTGTGAATAAACACTAAGTGTGACCTTGACCTTTGAGGTAGGGACACGGGTCTTGCACGCGACACGTCGTCTTGGTATGTGGAACACATGTGGCAAGTTATTTTAAAATCTATCCATACAAGAGAAAGTTACAGCTCGGACACGACAACCTATACTCTATGTCTTTATATGCAGCACTCCATTGTGAATAAACACTATGTGTGACCTTGACCTTTGAGGCAGGGACACGGGTCTTGCACGCGACACGTTGTCTTCGTATGTGGAACATATGTGGCAAGTTATTTTAAAATCTTTCCATACAAGAGAAAGTTACAGCCCGGACACGACAACCTATACTCTATGTCCTTATATGCAGCACTCCATTGTGAATAACCACTAAGTGTGACCTTGACCTTTGAGGTAGGGACACGGGTCTTGCACGCGACACGTTGTCTTGGTATGTGGAACACATGTGGCAAGTTACTTTAAAATCTGTCCATACAAGGGAAAGTTACAGCCCGGACACGACAACCTATACTCTATGTCCTTATATGCAGCACTCCATTGTGAATAAACACTATGTGTGACCTTGACCTTTGAGGCAGGGACACGGGTCTTGCACGCGACACGTCGTCTTCGTATGTGGAACACATGTGGCAAGTTATTTTAAAATCTGTCCATACAAGAGAAAGTTACAGCCCGGACACGACAACCTATACTCTATGTCCTTATATGCAGCACTCCATTGTGAATAAACACTAAGTGTGACCTTGACCTTTGAGGTAGGTAAACGGGTCTTGCAGGCGACACGTCGTCTTGGTATGTGGAACACATGTGGCAAGTTATTTTAAAAAATTTCCATACAAGAGAAAGTTACAGCCCGGACACGACAACCTATACTCTATGTCCTTATATGCAGCACTCCATTGTGAATAAACACTAAGTGTGACCTTGACCTTTGATGTAGGGACACGGGTTTTGCACCCGACACGTCGTCTTGGTATGTGGAACACATTTGGCAAGTTATTTTAAAATCTGACCATACAAGGGAAAGTTACAGCCCGAACACGACAACCTATACTCTCTGTCCTTATATGCGGCACTCCATTGTGAATAAACACTAAGTGTGACCTTGACCTTTGAGGTAGGGACACGGGTCTTGCAGGCGACACGTCGTCTTGGTATGTGGAACACATGTGTTAAGTTATTTTAAAATCTGTCCATACAAGAGAAAGTTACAGCCCGGACACAACAACCTATACTCTATGTCCTTATATGCAACACTCCATTGGGAATAAACACTAAGTGTGACCTTGACCTTTGAGGTAGGGACACGGGTCTTGCACGCAACACGTCGTCTTGGTATGTGGAACACATGTGGCAAGTTATTTTAAAATCTGTCCATACAAGGGAAAGTTACAGCCCGGACTTGACAACCTATACTCTATGTCCTTATATGCAGCACTCCATTGTGAATAAACACTAAGTGTGACCTTGACCTTTGAGGTAGGGAAACGGGTCTTGCACGCGACACGTCGTCTTGGTATGTGGTACACATGTGGCAAGTTATTTTAAAATCTGTCCATACAAGAAAAAGTTACAGCTCGGACACGACAACCTATACTCTATGTCCTTATATGCAGCACTCCATTGTGAATAAACACTAAGTGTGACCTTGACCTTTGAGGTAGGGACACGAGTCTTGCACGCCACACGTCATCTTGGTATGTGGAACACATGTGGCAAGTTATTTTAAAATCTGTCCATACAAGGGAAAGTTACAGAGCCGGACAGACGGACGGTGCGATTTTAATATGCCCACCTTCGGGGGCATAAAAATGCTGCCCGTAAAAAATCCTTTAAAATCCACCTTGCTGTCAGTAGTAAAGGTTTTATGACATAAACAAGACAATACAAATACCAACCAACAAATTTTGTTTGATAAGAGTGTTTGTATTCAGTATGAAAACATTTGTAAATATACATTCATGTAAAATAAACAATGGAATAACCTTCCAGCCAAATTAAAAACAATTATCAATAAAAGAATCAGTGCCCACTTCTTATAGTAAGAAGAGTCAATACAAAACAAATTACTTTAGTTTTTCTTTTATTACTTCGTTTATTTGTATTTTTTATTAGGTACACACCAAGGTGCGGAGCTTCGGCCAAAAATAAATGAAACAAAAAAAATTCTGTACTTTGTAAAGTAAGTCCAGTAAAAGTGCAAAATTGAAATCCTGATTAAAGAAAAAACAAAACAAAATGAATTGTAGGTTCGGGTATTCTGAACGGTGCCATGGATATGCAAAAATAGAATGATTATACTTGATTATTTAGAAGAATTGTTGACAACCCTTGAAAAAATTTCAATTCATCACATTATTGCCGAGATGTTGACTTATGTGTGCTTACATGCAAAATATATGAAGGTCCATAATTTGCACTATATGCACAATAGAGTTATCCTACTTGATTAATTCAGTAAGTTGGACGGTTGGGAACACTCGTCTTAAGTTTCAATCAAAGACTTGCTAAGATATTGTGCTCCTAGCGGTGTAATGCCAATGCATTAGGTGAGTAGTATAGCTCTCCTTATTCTATAATTAGTCAAGCTAAAAATATAGCTGTCTTTTAATCAACTCATTTTAATATGAAAATAAATTGTAAACTATTAGAAAAGTTGGATATTCATAAATCAAGCTAAGAGTATGATTTCTGCTCTTTAATAGGTTCTGACAATGATGATACTGTATTAATGTTAGCGATGTATTATCATCTGTTGAATATGATAAACATGTAAGACTTAAAGACAGTTTCCATATTTAAGAAAACACGACCTTTAAAAGTGAAGCATGACATCATTTTTTTCTGTGACATTGTACGTCACCAATGAATGAAATCAACGTTACATAAGTCAACAAAAAGAAAATTGCATGTTCATGTGGTATCCTTTTAAACCTACATGTATGCACTGATGAAATTCCATGACAAAATCATATACATTTTTTGATAGAACTAGATTATTTTGACAGATGTCTCAATATTGACATGAGTGTTATACTTTGAAGACTGACGCTTCAGAAGTGTTATGAATAATGAAACAAGAGCTGTCAAATGAGTGACTAAGACCCCCAAATTCCGCCCCAACACAGGAATGGCAAACAAGTTCGTTGAAAAGAGGCCATAACTCTGAGGTTATTGTACACTGCATTTCCATTTATCATGCTTAACCAATGTGTTATTAAATTAAATTCATTAAGCTTCTGACAAGAAAAAGTAACAAAGGACAATAACTCTGTAGTTAGCTATATAAGAGTTATAGTTCCTGTACACTGCACTTCCTCTTATTGTGCTTTACCATTGTATGAAGCTTAATTGCATTTCATCCTTCAGTTTTAAAGTTATGCTCTCGACTAGGAAAAGTAACAAATGGCTATAACTATGCTCTGGACTGGGAAAAGTAACAAACGGCTATAACTCTATGATAAGGTGAAATAGAGTGATGGTTCTTGTACACTGCACTTCATCTCATTGTGCTTTACCATCATATAAAGTTTAATTAAATTCCATCAAGTAATGTTCAAGTTATGCTCTGGCCTAGTGAAAATAAGAAAGGGCAATAGGTCTGTTATAAGCTGGAATAGAGTTATGGTTCTTGAACACTGCACTTCCTCTCATTATGCTTTTCTATCAGATAAAGTTTATTAAATTTCATCCTGTAGTTTTCAAGCAATGCTCTGGACAAGAAAAAGTAATTAAATTCCATCCAGTAGTTTTCAAGTCATTCTCTGGACAAGAAAAAGTAACAAAGAAAAATAACTCTGTAATTAGCAGAAATATAGTGATGGTCCTAGTACACTGAACTTTCTCTAATAATTTTGTGCTTTACCATCGTATGAAGTTCGATTAAATTCCAACCAGTAATTTTTACAGAATGCTTCACACAAGAAAAGTAACAAAGGGCAATAACTCTGTAATTTGCTGGAGAAGAGTTATGGTTCTTTTACATTGCACTTGCTCTCATTGTGCTTTACCTTCATATGAAGTTTAAATTAAATTCCATCCAGAAGTTTTCAAGTTTAATATGCTGCAGACAAGAAAAATTGCAACAGACCAATCGACCAACCACAGGGTGACTCCAATAATACACCCTCAAAATTTGTATGTCACAGTCAGGGGTATAAAAATATAAACAGTACCTAACTAGGCATATGCTGCTTAGCAATAATGCTTATACCAATGTTCAAATACAAATTTGAAGTTCATGGTTGTGTTCTACTTGAATTGTAGGAAATAAGAAATGAGTCCATGAACACAAACTAATTTCGCTACGGTGTCCGCTTTAAGCTGACTATGTTTGAATTGTTCACTATCTAATGGTCTCTTAAAGTATAAAAGATAATTAAGTGCTACTTTATTTTACATCTATACTGTCAATCAAAAAGCTTTTAAAAACATTTAACATAAACTTTAGTCTTAACCAATCCAAATTCCTATTAATAACCACAATAGCCAATATCTGAACCCAAATAATGAAGCTGTTGACCAACATCGGTTTTGAAATTGTGGTGCATTCAGCATAGACACACTTTGCCTCTCAAAGACATCCTTAGGTTGAGAAAAATGTACATTTAACTTCAAATCATGAACAAATATACAACTAGTACAATGCTGTTACATGAAATTACTTCTCCACAACATTTAGTATTTATAATTAGATGAGATTCAACTTAAATTGTTTTCAAGTTGTTTTTAAAGCTGTAATTTGGCTATTTTTCCAATGCTGAAAACTATATATTCTTTTCAATTTGAATGCAAAAAGTCCCAATGGATCTTTGGTATGGATCCATAAAAAAATCCAGGTGTAGTACTGTTGTTAAATTCAATGTCGAGACAAGGGCAGACTGTTAGGTCATGAAGTGTGTTCGTTTATTTATCAGGAATGATAACAGTCCCAAAATCCCAATCTTGATAATCCTTAAAGTTAAACATGTTTATGAGAGATTCCAACAAAAAATTCAAATGTTTTCCATTTCAATGCACTTGTTAATATTTTTAAAGGAAACTGTTAGTGTTTTATAGAGTCTGAAATTATTTTTTTTTAATTTCAATTGAAATGTTAACAAACTGCTTGTTACAATGATAAAACATCATCAAAAGTTCAAATTAGAGCTCTATTGTTAACAATTATTTAATGATATCACAAAAAAAATATTGCACTAACAGAATAAATGATGATATTGAAAATTTAATGACTTCAGGGTTGGATTTACAATATAATGATAATTACATGGGTATCTGCCAGTTGATGTTTGTTTTTGTTTTTATAAAAGCAAGTAAAATAACTAAATTATAAACAAAATGCGTTCCAACATTGAATACTTGAATGAATCCCTTTTATGCAAACATCAAGTAAAAAGTCTAAAAAAGAAAGCTCTCAATCCTGATTTTCAAATTAATTCTTAATTTTATCATCCCTTTGAAGAGGTAGATTTTTATTTAACTCATATCTTCATAAAATATTTTAATACACATTAACAGTACCTTTCAAGTTTCAAGAGTGTATTTTTTTATCAAGTCCAACATCAAAATGTTCCTGAATTATTCGCAGACATACAAAGATTAGGACAAATATTAGTTGCCATTTTATGATTGAAAGACTCTTGAACTATTAGTTGAACTCTCCAACTACAGTTTGAAATTCCATTTTATACTTCTAGAAAGCATATTTTCTTACCATTCCTTTATTTATTTTTTAAATTTAAATTCCACTAAAAATAATAAAATAATGGTTATTTAAGGCTACTTAGAATTATAAGCACACTTTGAATATTTATCAATAATAAAAAATAAAAACTGAGGACAGCATAATGTTGCTTAATGTTGTTATATTGCACTTGATTTAGATACTGTCATTTATTGTTGAAAGAACAGAACATGACCCCAAATATTTTAATTTAAAATCATTGAGATTTTAATTAAGTTTCATTCTAATGTTGTATCTTCATTTAATCATCTGCAACAGAACAAGAAATCAAAAGACAACATGTTGCCAACATTATAGAAATCAGCCAGCAAAGTTAAGTTATTACAATAATGCACTGAATTACAGTGGTGACTGGTGTGTACCTGTTCCAATTCGAGTCTGAATACATTTTTGCAGATCTGCTGTATACAAATATAAATTACGATCCACATCGCCTAACTGAAGTGGGGAAGTAGCTTGTTTGTTTGATTCGAAGAATCCACAAATTTCTGGGCTATAAGGTCTCCACTGGCCATATTCGTTTTGCCATTCCCAAACAACAACACCATTAGTCGCCATTTTCTACTTTCGGTTTATTGACCTAGCATGTTTTGATCTCGAGTCACGGGATTCTTTTTTTTTTAACAAGCATCTTTTTTTATAATCGTAATCACGAAAAATAATCTGATTCTAAATGAATGAAAAAAACTATATTTTCTACATAATATAATAAAATAAATAAATAAATAATTGTAGTCCCACAATGCAATCGCATTCTTGTTGTGAGGGGAAACTTTGCTGCTAAAAATGTGCACTTTTATATTTTTACAGTGAAAATTCTCAGATGTCCCTTTGATTTCATCGAAATGCTTCTTCAGTCATTAAATGTATAACTCCTTTTATCAACTGGAACTATTGTTGGTTTATTTAATCGAAGGAATATTATAAAAATTAACATATGCTTATCCGAAATCCAAGAATTGTGTGTTAATTTTGGTGGGTGGGGAAGAAAATTTTAAACTATCAATAAACTCCTTGTTTTATACGATCAGTTTATTGCATTTTCAAATGTTTTTACAGAATTGAATTTATTTGATCCAATTGTGTTTTTGTTGAATCAGACATGTATAGGTGTTCATTTCATCTTTTTTTTAAGGGCCATTTTTATGGTAAATGTGTTCAAACTTCAGTTTACCTTTGTAGTAAGTTCAGGTCTACTATATTGCCAGGCACTGAAAAATTGCAGTCATGAAAGAAAAAAATACAAGATAATTTATTTCATGTCGTAATAAGCGAAGTACAATTTCTTTGTACAAAATATATTAAATATGTTATGTTAATAAAATTATAAACTAAAACACTACCTTGCAATTGCAGAGATATTTTCCGAAAATCCAATCTTTATCCACCCTTTTATCAGGGTATTTTTGTGTCCCGGTTGTGGCTTGAAGTATGTGATTTAGAAATTATTTGACAAAGATGTTAAGCAAACAAATGTTGTGTTGTTGCATGCAAGAACTATGACTGTACTACAAAGGTCAAGGCCTTACATAGAGGGTAATCATTCAAGAAGCACATGGAGAAAAGGCTGTCATGTCTTCGCTGTAGCTCTGTCATGCATAGGATGTTTTTTTATCACCTGCTGACACAGATGTTTGGAACATAAGGACTACTTGTTGCAAGATCCATGTTCAATCATGATTGCATTCTATGAATATAAACTTGATGACATAGGGACACCAAGATTTGCTGATAATGCAGTGTAGATTGAAAGATCATGTGGTCCAAACTGGACAACCAAACTAGGCCATAAATTTCTCTGAATTGAACGATATCAGATTAGCAAATCTGAGCTGTATATTCTTTTGATCTGGGCATATTGACATAAATATTGGTAGTATAGTGCTAACTTTGGTGTACTAAACAACAATACTACACCACTTTTTTAAATATGCATTTACTATTATACTAAGTGCCCTTTTGATATTATCTCAAAGGCTTTGTAATTAAAGTATTAATGATTTTATCATTTATACATATGATGTCAAGAAAATCTTTTGAAGCAAAATTGGGAAACCATAATATATCATAGCAGTGTCCACTTTACTTATATTTTTCTTAGTGATTATATGGTAATGGCAAATGTCAGGAAGAGGAAATAAGTTTTACAAGATACTGGAACCATTTTCTTTTTCAGACAATGGCATACAGTTAGTAAACTTTCCAGTGGAAATATCAATTCAGATACTTCAACATGGCAACACAGGAAGCCATACACAAGCGCAATTTGGAGAGCTCCATCCTTTTCATGCAACAAGAGCATGCAGCTACTCTTAAAGCCTTGCATGAAGAAATCCAAAAACTGCAGAAAAAATGTACAGGTATGGTCACAAAGGACAATGTAATTTGTTTCCTCTTAAAAGAAAAAAAAAATATTGAATTTTATGGATTTGAAAGACACCCAACCTGATCAAAATAGAAAACCCACCAATATTTTATTCATGAATTTTAAGTTCAGATGTTTTGATCAGCATTTCTTTTACAATAAACATTTATTAATTCAACTGATGACTATTGTCACAAGGTATTCAAACAATAGAAAAGGGCGAAAGTGATTTTTTTAAAAATACTGTTATATTGATGCATTCAAATGAACATTTAGGTTTTCACTACTAATCTGTGTGTCCTTCAACTCTTATGGTTACCAAATTGGGGATCTTAGATCTTTCTAGTGATTTTGGGGCCAAAGTTCAGCCAAATCTATGACTTTGATGTTAAATAGTTTTCCCATTTTTTGTCCAAATTCGCAAAATTTACATAAAGAAAAAAATGTTGATCAAATTATGACAAAATAGCTAAGATGCATTTTCATCTGCAATTTGCTGTCACCAGTGAGAATACATTTATATGATCTTGATTCTATATTATATATGTCAGTACACAAAAACTAGTGGTTTTATTATGGAATAAATAATATTTTGTTTAGACATGAATATAGGTTTTGTACCTTGCACTTTCAGTCATGTTTTCAGTAATTGACTTTGATAACATACTCTCACTGTTGGTGTAATAAATCACTCATAAAATGCATGAAATGTTCAATGAAAGTTTATTTTAGGTATTTTGTGTGTTAACTGTTGTTGATAACTTAGATGTGTTTTTAATCATAATGACAAATCAATTTGTGCTTTTTAGAGTTAACATTCGAGCTGAACATGGCTGGACTTGATGTCAATGATGGAGGTAATCAATATATATTTAAGCTAAAATTCAAGCACAAGTATGATAATGAAATGCTCATATAAGTTTATCCTGTAAAAAAAACCTATTCCTTATAAAAAATATCGCTTCTTCGTTAAATAATGAGGAATGTTATAGATCAAGACAGCCAAAAAAGTTAAGGTATAAGCACATGCATGGAAAACAAGGCCCATTAATTTTGCTTTTATAATTGTCAATGGGCATAATAAGGGATTTGAATGAAATGAAACTTGAAATATAGATAGATGTCAATAAGCGGAAATGAAGATCACAAGAACCATAATCATGCCCTGCATATTTCTTAAGTTTTCTCCCCTTTACCTTATATTTCTAAAAAAGCGTGCTAGTCCATGCCATATCTGGGAAAATACTGAACAGCTAATTCAATTAAATTTCGAAATAAAGATAGCAATGGCAATAAGAGGAAGTGCAGTGTTGCGGCTTTGTCTGTCTTTCTGTCTGTCCGTCTAGACCGAGGTCCTGAGAATTACTTCAAAAATACAGATGTGATATGAAAACTTGGTATATATATATTTATACAGTCATCGAAATTAGTCTCTTGGATGAACAAGCCCGAATTCTCATACAACTGCTTGGCATTGCATTTTTGAACAATCCCTGCTGTATAATACACAGAATTTGAGCAAGCCTGAAAATAATTATTCCAGTGCAAGGCTTGCGGGCTTGTGCTTATTTTGACCACTGTACATAGATGGCAATGAGCGGAAATGCGGTGCACAAGAACCATATCCCTATCATGCATATTTATTAAGTTATCTCCCCTTTAGCTTTTTTTATCATAATCATAATTCAACAATTCACTTTCTGTCAACACGTTGTCTGCCATTTTACTGAAAATTGGCATTTGGGTAACATCCATCGTCTTATATTTGGTGGCATTTAAGACAACTTTTATAGTGATTTGCAATATTCCAAAACATTACATTACTTTAGTAAAATGAATGGCCATGTACCGGTATACATGCACCAAGATCTCTAATTTTGGCCGTCATGTCAATTTTTTAATAAAAAAATTAATTCTTTTTTTCTAGTTCCACCAGAAGTAGCGGAACACATGAAGCATCAGGAGAAAATGATTGATGCTCAGCGAGAGACACAGCATGAACTGGAAGTAGAGTTGGAGAAGAAAGACAAGCTAATCAAGGAAAATGAATACACCTATAAACGACAGAAAATGAAATATATTGAAGATATAAGGGCCAAAAATAATGAACTTGAGCAATTGCGTGCTGAATTAGATGCAACAGCAAATAGTACTGCATATTATCAAAATGAACTGTTAAAAATAAAGAAGGCCAAATTTCAAAATGTGCACAATGACACTGAAACAAAAGGTGCTGCCCATGCACCAGCCCCTCCAAAAGAGAGCAGATCAAACCCAACCCGTGCTTTCCATATCCGTCGGACTTTGGTTGACCCCTCAAATAATGCTGAAATACAAGGACCTGGCAGTGGTGGGGCCAGGCAAGGCTCAGGCAGCACAAGTCGATCGGACTCGCCAGCCGAACTGGCCAGGCCTTTCCTGCGGGGAGAGGAAGCAGAACAAAGCGTTATACAGATCAAACAAAGCAACCCCTTGCCACCGATCAGAACATCATCCGGTCGTGTTGTTTTCAGGGAGCCGGTGGATGTTGTTCAGGTCAGTGTTCACAATGTGCCCAAGCCCCTGTCCCGCAGTAAGAAGGCCATCTCCTCTGTCCAGGAAGTGGAGACCCTAGCAGTGGGCCAGGTCTCCCACAGCAACCCGTCATGGAAACACTCCCGCAGGAAGGAATCTCACAGCTCAGAGTATAGATAGTCGTAAATACACTATGGTCGCATGTTGGATGTTATGTGAAATATAGACTGAATTAATGAACATATTTAGAGATGCTTTATGTTAAAGATATTTTTGTTTTATTTTGTTTGAGATTTATTAAAGTATTTAAATAGGTAATCTATGTTCATTTTTATTTTACATGGATTTCGTTTACTTTTATTAAACATTTTAAGATGGTATATTTATTTTCCCACCAAGTTTCTATTGTTGCTGACTTTTTTTAACTTCATAGCATCTAGGAATGTCAAAAGATAAAAGTAAGATGCAAGCTTAAATGGACTTGTTTGCAAAATTAAGCAGTAAGCAGATACATGTATGTTTTCATTTCTCATCCTAATCAGTGTTATTTTGTTTGTTTTACTCTTCTTTGTGTGGGGTTTACATGTACATTTATGATACATGTACTTTGTCATTAGTACCTGTGATATTGTTCCTAAACAGCTGTGAATTTGTGATATTTCTTTGCCTTTACTTTGTATTGTGAAGGTCTATCAACTTTGATTGTTAAATCTATTCCTGTTACCATTTCATTTGAAGCACTTTTTATTTTTATTTTATTAAATCATGTTTTAAATAAGAGAGAATAAGAGTGATGAATTGACTGAAATTGCCTGTACCTGTGATGTACATGTTCACATATCTGAGTGTTGTATTACGGTTCATGTGATACTAGTACCTGGCAGGCTAAGATGTTCACATATCTGAGTGTTGTATTACGGTTCATGTGATACTAGTACCTGGCAGGCTAAGATGTTCACATATCTGAGTGTTGTATTACGGTTCATGTGATACATGGAAGGCTATGCACACATATCTGAGTGTATCATGGTCTATGTGCTTGACTGCTTGTAGAGTTACAGTTTACATGTTGTCTTTTTATAATTACTGTATACTGTATATTATATGTGTATGCAGTCTGCTGAACATAGACACCCCAGAATATCACACACCATCCACATTTGCAAACACTGGTGCCATTTGCATAGAGATGTATTTACGTGGAATACAAACATACCCAATTACTGGTAAATTATTTGTTTACATTTTCCATGGTTTCACTTTTTCATTATAATGTTATTTTAAAATGACGTATAAACTGACCTTTGTTTACAAAAGTTTAATTTTGTTTGTCTATGAAACATTTTAGGATGTAAGGCTTAATATTGGACAAGGGTAATTGCAACATACACAGTTTAAAGTTTGTTAAACTCTCGTGCACCTGTTACAAGCTTGTGATTGTGTGTAATAGGTGAAGACTAATTAGTCATTGTCCATGAATTCTATTGTTTTAAAATGCTGATGGCATTAAACTGCATTACTATAGTATATTTTGCAAATTTTTTAATAAGCGATTTCTTCGTACAAAATGTAATAATTATGTTAATCTCTGAAAACTAACCATTAGAACATTGATTGAATGGTGCAGATTTTGTTTTGAATTATATTACGTTTATATAGTATACTTGTGGTTTATGCCTCTGACTTTTAGATGTTTTGTTATGGTTTCCAGTTTAGAATACATGTAAACTTCATGTTATGAAGACATGTACATGCTGTACTTACAAAGAATGTGGTTGCCTTTTATGATCTCATAACTTGTAATTGTCCTTCAAGGCATTGTTAGTCTCATCGTTCAACACCTTGATATTGTTAAGACACATTCAAATGACCATGTGGAAATGACTGTTTTGTTAAAATTTCACAGACTGTGATGCGTTTATGTTGTAAAAATGCACAAATAAAACTGCAAAAAAAAGTATTATTTTGTATTCAATATAGGAAATCAAAGAAGATATTTCTAGGGAGTGCAAGATGTCAAGCATTTAACAGCCATGTTGGCTCACCTTGTAAGTGTCTATCATGTGTTTCTGGTCCTGATAGAAAAATCTGACCCGAGGGCACGTGCGTAAGCCGGTAACGAGGCTTGCCAAGTTACTGGCCACGCAGCGTGCCCGAGGGTTGGATTTTTCTATCCGGGCCGGAAAAATATGATTGATACTTTTTCTTGCGTATCTAAATTTATCAATTTGTTGAAAAAATGACGTAAAAAAAGAACTTTTGTACAATTACACCAAAAGGCGCGTGCGATGTTGTTAACTGACGTCATATAGCGCAGTAATTTTAAATAACTATAAATAGCGTTTTTTACGATGAATTATTTTCAACTTTAATTAAAAGTCTTGCAAACATATATATTTGATTGCGCTTTATTGAAATGGCATAATATATCTTTCATAAACCATACAATAATTGATATAAGAAGTGGCGCGTTGTTGCGCGTGACTTCTCATACATGGGTCATGTAAGATGGGTTTTTCCAGCACTGGTCACATAACCGGAAACACACGTCCGGAATCCAAGAATACATTTGCTCCCAAAAGCTATAATGACGGAAGGAAAGCTTACATTTAAAAAGACTTCAAAGAAAACTTTATCAAACATTTGAAGATACAAATACTATTAGGCAATATTAATGTTAGGTATAATATGCTGCAATATGCTCTTGATGTGGTGAATATATGTGCCTGGTTTCAATTCCCTTTTTTATCATTAATAAGTAGTGGAATTTAAAAAAAGGCTATTTGACCTTTGTTCCACCTGGATGATCGAATGTTGCTGGAACATGCATTTAGCGGTCTTATCAAAGTTAAAATTTAATTTGATTAGTTAAGCCTACTAAAGGAGTTGGCATTAAGAATTGCCATCTTGCATTCAACATTCATGTGTGTCCTTGATCTTGTAGGTTTGTGATTGCTCTGGAACCTGCAATCTGAATAAGCACAAGGTCAACAACTTGAGCCAAGTAATATTGTAATCCTATCATTGGTTGAGTTATTGAGTGGACACGAAAAATTGGTTTCCCTCTTTGGCCATGACCTTGCTGCTGGAGCATGTACTCTCAATGTCCGCACTTTATCATTTATATTTTTGTTGGTCAGTTGGTCCCGATTTAGTTTCCTCTCTTTATCTTTTTAACTGCAATTTTAATTTTTCTAATCCAAAAACTGACCAAGTTCAAATATAGTCCGGGAACTTTTTGACTGCACCTCGTACAGAATGAATTCTTAATAGGTTGACAATATTTTTACCAATTAAGACTATGAGCAGAGTACATTGTCACTTTTCAAGTCAGCTGCATGGAGTATATATCCCGAAATCTTCTATACCTTGAGATGAAGTGCAGTAACATGAATAGTTATATGGCCAAGATAATGTGAAGTGAAAATAAAAAAGGAGATGCCTCATCAGTCGTCGTCTATCCATTGCCAACATTTTCCTTCAAACAACTTCTCCTAAACCACTGGAACAATTTCAACCAAACTTCACAGGAATGTTCTTTTGCTGGATTTCTGTTGCACTCAAAGGCTTTCCTCACTACATGACATTGGTGCTGTATCTTTGTCATACAATCATACAATTATTTTTAAGTAACTTTGTACAATAATTATATATGACATGTATATCATAAACTAAGATGTTATATACAATAAGTTAATAGTTTTACCACTGTAAAGGTAACCATGTCCATAAGTACATGTATAATTAAAAGTATGCTTTGGAGAAATAAAGTTTTTGCACTTGGTACACACTGCCATTTTTCCCAAGCTAGTGTTTCCAAAACAATACGGATATCAAGGGAGGTAACTTTTAAGACCCATTTTTCACCGTTGTGGACCGCAAATTGTTATAAATACATAATTATTTCCGTTTACCAATTTTCATTCTCCTTAATATATTTTTTATCAAGCATACTGGTTTGCCAAGGGAAGAAATCTGGGAACAAAATAACAGTTACGGTTTTTGAAAAGTGCATAAGTCCATATAACCATAAACCAACTTTGCTAATTTGATTGATTTTTTTCATATCATTGGAGGCTATTCCGTAAAAGATGGTCACAAGTTATGGTAATCAGAGTGCCATCTCTATGGTTCAAGTTCCATTCACTTTCTTCCAACATTTTTCAACTTCTGATGAAAAGTAAATTCATTTTTTAACTGTATGTCAAGAGTGGCATTTTGGGAACAGTGTTCCACAGAGTTATGGTTCTTGTGATCTGCATGAATCAAATATATATCACCATCTATCATTACTTAAATTTCCATTCACTTGTTTCAATACCGGTATATTGTGCTTTAATAAAGCATCTATCGTCTGATCAAGAGAATAAATTTGGTAACAATTTGTAAAATAGTTATGGTTCTTGAACTAATCATTCAAGTTTACATTGCCATAAATATATTAAACCTTCAAGTTTCATGATGATATTATGACATTTTATTCAAAACCTTTAGAACTTGTTTTTTCAATATATTGTGATTTAGCATTTTCTTTCATATCAAGGGAGGCAATTTGACAATTCATAAAGTTAAAGGTCACTTCCAAGTTATTTGGCATAACTGGGTTAGAATTAATTCCATAACTCCATTCTTTAGGGTCTCAGTTTCTACACTTACTTTGCTGGTGTTTGAAGTTGCATCAATTAGAAGGATAAAGTAATATTTCGTAGTAACTCTGTCTGTGGCCTATCAGTTCTCACTCTTACAACAAGGTCACTGCAGATAAGAATAAAATGCATGAATTGTTGACTATTAAGGCAATTGTCATTGATTGTATAACACCGCTAACCAAAGGGGTCAATACTACATGTATCTGGCACGAACTTGTTTTAGACCCTCAATAGAAGACAAAATAGGAAATATAATTTCTTTGACCCGAACGTGGAGTGTTTTGAGGAAACGAGGTTTACTGAGTTTCCGCAAATCACCCTGCGCGAGGGTTGGGATGAACCTTTCTTACACGAACGGCTATGGTATATGCTTTTTCTCCCACCGCAGTTAAACAAAATAAAGTAAAAATGCATTTTTTTTGCTGGAACTCTTTTTTTGCATAGTATTGAAATAAATGCGTATGGATATGTGATAATTAGTGGTTGTCATGGATATGCGCGCAGTGTTTCGGATTATGTTAATAGTCAAATCGGTCTTTAAATAGTTCTGAGGAGAGTGCAGCATTATTTCTTGAAGTGCGTGAAAACTTTTTTATGGTGGCATTTGAAGTGAGAAATAATGAATTAGCATTCTTAATATTGCCACAAGACAAGGTTTCTATGATGCTACAGATATCAGTCTTCAACATGGGAGGTAATTACAATGTGATGATGATAAAAAGGAGTTAAACACCGGTATTTGTTTTATCTTTCCCCATGGGCAAGATAAGAATTTCTAGCATGGTTAAATTTTTGGATATACTTATCTGAGGTAGGAGAAGAGTTAATCCTCTTCTGGGAAAGTTATCTTCTCCTAGTAATGTTATTCTTGTGGAGTTTTTGAACTTGCCAAAAAGATCCAGTGTTTTTAAGCTTTTGTAAGTTGGCTCTAAGAATTTTTTTGTTGTTGCCAAGTGGAAAGACAGGTGTTGAGTACTGCTCACAGAGGTGCAATGCACTCAGAAATTCTTATCTCAGCATCAAATAAAGTTATTGCTCTGATTGGCTTAGAATACAAGTCTTCAAATAATAACAAGCAAATTTGTTCAATTAATATCCCCCACCTGATTGGGCTAAGTCAAGGAATGGAAATCAATTGTTGGTGAAATATATATAATTATGAGTTTGAGTTTGATTGCAACTGTTTGAAAAAAAATAAAATGTTTATAATGTAGCATTTAGAATTGACCAAGAATATTTTTTTCACAGATTTGACCTATTGACCTTGTTTTTGACCCACTTTTAAAACGCAGGCGAAATTTAACCCAAGAGAACATTCTGATCATGTTTGAACATAATCTGACCAATCACCACCATAAAATAGTTTCGGACAAGATTTTTGAAAGATTTGACCTAGTGACCTCATTTTTTATCACATGTGACCCATTAAAGCATGTCCAAGAGTTCATCAAGGAAAACATTCTGATCAAGTTTCATGAATATAAGACAATACTGTGCCTCTAATGTGTTTCAAAGATTTTTCTAAGATTTGACCTAGTTACCTAGTTTTTGACCCCATGTGCCCCACTTTTACAAGCGGTCAATATTTCATCAAGGGGTATATCATGACCAAGTTTGAACAAAATCCGATCAATCATTTCCATTACGGGCAAAAAAAATCTAAGATTTGACCTAGTGACCTAATTTTCAATCATATGTGACCTAGTTTTATTTATGACCAAGAGTTCATCAAGGAAAACATTCTGATTAAGTTTCATGAATATTTGACGATGTATAATGCCTCTAGTATGTTTCAAAGATTCTTCTAAGATTTGACCTAGTGACCTAGTTTTGACCCCATGTGACCCACTTCTACAAGTGGTTGAGACTTGATCAAGGATTTGAACATTCGGATCAAGTTTGAACATTGACGGACGGACAGACAACACCAAAACAATATCCCCCTCCCGAAACCTTCAATTTGGCGGGGGATAAAAAATTAAAAGCATAAAACAACAAACATTCATCAATCTTTATTGTATTTACATCATAAGTATTACTTTGTTCAGAAATATTGATCAGAGAAATAAATAAACCAGTTATACATTATAGGCATCTGAGAGATTAATTATTACTTATTACAGCAGTGAATATCAAATAATCTCCTTAAAGTCAGGATAATCTTTAACAAACAAGTGATGGGGTAAAGGCAACTTAATTTAAATCATAACATGGTATTTACCTATATGATTATAAAAATAATTTGATATTCCAAACTAACTGCCATTATAAGCCTTCAAGTAAGCTAAAAATAGTTTGAGATAGATATATCATTTTACATATACACGGGTAACTTTTTATAAACACAAAATACGGAAAATAGCAATAAACACCAGTTTGTATCACTCACATGTGCATTTGTTGTGAAGGTATTAAAGTATCAATAGATATAACTTCAAAATTATCATGTGATGTATAACAGTGTAGGAAAATATCATATATGCCTTCTTTCCATATCATTCTGTGTTTTTACTCTCTGAAAGGTTTTGATCACTGACAAATGACAAACATCCAAATAGCCCTTCGTTACCTTTTATATTTCTTCCATTGATAATTTTATTTCATCGACATAGCCTTGTATAACTGTCAGTTAAAATTTGGCGAGGACAAAAGCCAACAACATTATATTGGTGATGTTTAAGTGTAAGGAAAACGCTTGTTAAATGACATCAAAACATAGCACAGACTAATAACTGACACCACTTTAACATCATACTATTTTGTGATACATTGGGGAGTAATATGTTCAATCATAACTGTGTTTCTACTGAAATCATTATTTTCAACAAGCTCCACTACAGGAGTTGTTATAGTAACAATGATGCCGTAAATTCACTGTAAGGTATGGAACAGGAAACTGATATGCATATACCTGGTAGTAACGGTCATGAATATGGTATCTAAAGTATTAAGTACTGTACACTTAATTGTCTGATTTGATTACTGGTAGTTTGTACATCTCAGTCTCAAAACATTGTGAATAACCTGCATATGTCAGGTTTACATCTTTTATGGGTAATGAATATTCAAATCAGAATGGCACTAATATCACCCCTATTTCCCCCATTCAACAGGTTCCTGTTAGCACACATTTGTTCAATCATGAAGAACTCATGAACTAAGCTACAAACAAATTATAAGTATGAAACATAAATATATATTATATTATTTTATATAGACTTCTTGACATCTATTAACGACAAGGTAAATTTCATTTAATGTTCAAAATATTGAAATCTTAAGGAATTAACACCGATAAAATTAATTAGATTCACACTATTGCTTATTATCTTTGACTAATAACTTATAATCAGACCAAGACTTTACTTGTCTTGAGTCTCCATCGCTGAAGTTTTCACTCAAGTTGGAGTTAAGATGCAGCATAAAATGCTTGGTAAAAATTTAAAATCTGAAAAAAATGTTAAAATCTTCAATTTGTAAAATAAAGGCAGCTTTAGAGTGTTACATACACACTTGCAATTCTATTAAAAAAATAAAGTCTTTGGAACATATATTTGAAATAAAATCAAAAATATAAAATAAGCAATCAGAGCAAATCCTTAACAAATGAAACACACTGAGTACAATATAATGAACATTCATACTTTATGGAATACTCTATTGAATAGCTTAAATAATGTACAATTTGATTTCTGCCCTTGCCAGAGCTATTATTGCCAAAGTGTTCATATCCACTGTGTATGATTCACTCTGGAGGACAAGAAGAGTACATGCTGGCTGGTCTGTTCTATGATGAGCTCTGGCAAGCTGTAACAGATGAAAGGATTCTTTATACAGAAATACATACCTTAAATGTACCTAACACACATATTAGACCTAGAAGAACAAGATTTAAGTGTTATCTATACACTCCATGATTTTTTATATTTGGTAGTCTTTCCTAAGAGTTTCTAGAAACAAGAGCAATAAAATTAATCCTTTTGTTTGTCTATTCTCGTCTGACCAAGGACCAGCCACACCTTTTAGTGAATGGAGTCAGGGCCCTTAGAATTATAAAGATAGGAAACAAAATGCCTAAAATTTACAATACTATATTTTAAACAAGGAAACAAAGAAAACGTTTTTTACAGAATTGAAGAATTGAAATTAAATATAAGTGTAGTAGTTTACTTGTACAGAGCTGAGCATAAGGAGAAAAAACATTGTAGTGAAAGTGATGATACTCGGTTGTGTGACATGTTACATGTCGGTTGTCAATGTTACACAACCACTTTTGGGGTGCTAAATTACTTTCCTAAGGCTTCAAAACTAATCTTTTATTTCACAGGGGATCTGGTCTGGTCAAGCCATAATGCTGCTAATAGGCACTGGCAGACCCTTAAAATTCTAACAAAAGGGACTTGTTACATATAATATTCATTGACTTTAAAAACATTTGTTTAAGTTTGAAATCAATATGAACAATTTCTTACGTATGGCAACAAGGTTTTTGCATCACAATACAAAGTTGTGTCATTCATTATTTTTTCTACAAAATTGGCAAGCTTATATATATTTATCCTTACTATAAAACATGAAATAAATCATTTTTCTTGCATGTGCCTAAGCACTTCCCTTTTAACCATATCAATAATCCTTTAGGCTTTAAGGTAGCACACCCCTAATGAAAACCTCCACTTGAAACTCTTCAATTTTAATGCTTCAGCCTATGTTGTTAAGCACAGGACTAAAAATCTTTTGAGGGTTTCAAGGCAGGTGGTTTGAATCCAGCCAGAGGCACATTTTTTTGTGATTTTTTTCTTCTTTGTTTGCATCAGCTAACATTTTTTACCAATGTTAATATTGTATTTTCATTAAAAAGTATTTAAATACCTGTCTACACATAAATATTAGCATCTATGAAGATTTATAACTTGCAAGCAGGGCTGAAATGGGTGGTTGGGAATTACAAACTCTATTTTAAAAATAAAATAAGATGATAAAACATTTTGATTTTTTAACATAATGTTTCCAAAAGATTAAAGATAATTATTAATAAAGAACAGGTCATGAGTACTTCTAGAACTTGTTGATTTTGCTTTTTAACTTTGATGTTCCAATTTTACGCGGTCAAAACAGTATGTTAAAATTGAAATACCATATGACTTTTTCAGTAAAGTATGATTCTATTTGTTGGTGATGTGATCAATAATGTATTATTTCTGAAAGCAAATATATTTCTTGTTACTCTGAAACCAAATTATTTTGTTTTTGAATCCAGGAAATGGTACACATTAAGAAATTATCAAGTGATCATAGTTTAAAATGATGCCCATTAGGGGTGTGCTACCTTAAATACAAAGTAAAAACAAAAAAGGACTTATCAACAATAACTGCAGATGTGCCATACAATTGTAGCCAACTATATCTTCATTCATTACAGGCAACCCTTTCACATACCAGGAATGACCTTGCAGTTGAACTTATTCTCAAATGTCTGTACGATAGAGTGAATGCCGCTGGCGTAGGAGCATATGTGACTGCCTGTGTTATCATCCATCTTGTAATCCCCACACAGTAGGCCCACCACGTGCACGGACTTGTTTGAATTTGGGTCTTCCATACAAACCACTGCCCCACTGTCTCCATCCTTGGAAAATGGCGCTACTGAAATAGCATTGCCAAATGATTAAATTGATACTCAATTTGAATTCATAGTTATCTGTGTGAAAGATTTATTTTGATGTTTTACTGTACCAAGTGAATCATGAACACATGTTAGTCACCTAACAAGACATAAATGGTACAAAATATATCCTAATATATGCACTATAATCCACTGTACCCTCTCCTAACATATGCACTTTAACCAACTGTTACCTCTCCTAACATATGCACTATAACCCACTGTACCCTTTCCTAACATATGCACTATAACCAACTGTACCCTCTCCTAACATATGCACTAGAATACACTGTTCCCTCTCCTAACATATGCACTTTTATCCACTGTTCCCCCTCCTAACATATGCACCATAACACAATGTACCCTCTCCTAACATATGCACAAGAATACACTGTTCCCTCTCCTAACATATGCACTATAACCCACTGTACCCTCTCCTAACATATGCACTATAACCCACTCTACCCTCTCCTAGCATATGCACTACAACCCACTGTTCATTCTTCTAACATATGCACTATACCCACTGTACCCTATTCTAACATCTGCACCATAACACATTGTACCCTCTCCTAACATATGCACCATAACCCACTGTACCCTCTCCTTACATATGCACAATAACCCACTGTACCCTCTCCTAACATATGCACTACAACCCACTGTACCCTTTCCTAACATATGCACTATAACACAATGTACCCTCTCCTAACATATGCACTACAACTCACTGTACCCTCTCCTAACATATGCACTACAACTCACTGTTCCCTCTCCTAACATCTGCACTATAACTCACTGTTCCCTCTCCTAACATCTGCACTATAACACAATGTACCCTCTCCTAACATATGCACTACAATTCACTGTACCCTCTCCTAACATATGCACTATAACCCATTGTACCCTCTCCTAACATCTGCACCATAACCTACTATACCCTCTCCTAACATATGCACTTAAACCCACTATACGCTCTCCTAATATATGCACCATAACCCACTCTCCCTCTCCTAACATACGCACTATAACCCACTGTACCCTCTTCTAACATATGCACTACAACCCGCTGTACCCTCTCCTAACATATGCACTACAACCCGCTGTACCCTCTTCTAACATATGCACTACAACCCACTGTTCCCTCTCCTAACATATGCACTATTACCTACTGTGCCCTCTTCTAATATAGGCACTATAACCCACTGTTCCTTCTCCTAACATATGCACTAAAACCTACTGTTCCTTTTCCTAACATATGCACTATAACCCACTGTACCCTCTTCTAACATATGCACTACAACCTACTGTTCCTTCTCCTAACATACGCACTATAACCCACTGTACCCTCTTCTAACATATGCACTACAACCCGCTGTACCCTCTCCTAACATATGCACTACAACCCACTATTCCCTCTCCTAACATATGCACTATAACCCACTGTACCCTCTTCTAACATATGCACTAAAACCTACTGTTCCTTCTCCTAACATACGCACTATAACCCACTGTACCCTCTTCTAACATATGCACTACAACCCGCTGTACCCTCTCCTAACATATGCACTACAACCCACTGTTCCCTCTCCTAACATATGCACTATAACCCACTGTACCCTCTTCTAACATATGCACTACAACCTACTGTTCCTTTTCCTAACATATGCACTATAACCCACTGTACCCTCTTCTAACATATGCACTAAAACCTACTGTTCCTTCTCCTAACATACGCACTATAACCCACTGTACCCTCTTCTAACATATGCACTACAACCCGCTGTACCCTCTCCTAACATATGCACTACAACCCACTGTTCCCTCTCCTAACATATGCACTATTACCTACTGTACCCTCTTCTAATATAGGCACTATAACCCACTGTTCCTTCTCCTAACATATGCACTAAAACCTACTGTTCCTTTTCCTTACATATGCACTATTACCCACTGTACCCTCTTCTAACATATGCACTATAACCCACTGTTCCTTCTCCTAACATAGGCACTATAACCAACTGTTACCTCTCCTAACATATGCACCATAACCCACTCTACCCTCTTCTAACATTTGCACTACAACCCACTGAACCCTTTTCTCACATATGCACTACAACCAACTGTACCCTCTCCTAACATATGCACTATAACCCACTGTACCCTCTCCTAACATATGCACTATAACCCACTATACCCTCTCCTAACATATGCACTATAATACACTGCTCTCTCTTCTAAGATATGCACTAGAATACACTGTTCTCTCTTCTAAGATATGCACTAGAATACACTGTTCCCTCTCCTAACATATACACTATAACCCACTCTACCCTCTCCTTACATCTGCACAATAACCCACCCTACCCTCTCATAACATGTGCACCAAAACCCACTGTAACCTCTCCTAACATATGCACCATAACCCACACTACCCTCGCCTAACATGTGCACCATAACCCACTCTACCCTCTCCTAACATATACACTTTAACCCACACTACCCTCTCCTAACATATACACTACAACCCACGGTACCCTCCCCTAACATATGCACCATAACTCACTGTACCCTCTCCTTACATCTGCACTATTACCCACTCTACACTCTCCTAACATGTGCACAATAACCCACTCTACCCTCTCCTAACATGTGCACCAAAACCCACTGTACACTCTCCTAACATATGCACCATAACCCACTGTACCCTCTCCTAACATGTGCACCATAACCCACACTACCCTCTCCTAACTTGTGCACTATTACCCACTCTACCCCCTCCTAACATATGCACTATAACCCACTCTATCCTCTCCTAGCATATGCACTACAACCAACTGTTCATTCTCCTAACATATGCACTATACCCACTGTACCCTATTCTAACATCTGCACCATAACACACTGTACCCTCTCCTAACATATGCACCATAACCCACTGTACCCTCTCCTAACATATGCACTATAACCCACTGTACCCTTTCCTTACATATGCACTATAACACACTGTACCCTCTCCTAACATATGCACTACAACCCACTGTGCCCTCTCCTAACATATGCACTAAAGCCCACTGTTCCCTCTCCTAACATATGCACTATAATCCACTTTACCCTCTCCTTACATATGCACTACAACCCAATGTACCCTCTCCTAACATATGCACTAAAACCCACTGTTCCCTCTCCTAACATATGCACTAAAGCCCACTGTTCCCTCTCCTAACATATGCACTAAAGCCCACTGTTCCCTCTCCTAACATATGCACTAAAGCCCACTGTTCCCTCTCCTAACATATGCACTATAATCCACTTTACCCTCTCCTTACATATGCACTACAACCCAATGTACCCTCTCCTAACATATGCACTAAAACCCACTGTTCCCTCTCCTAACATATGCACTAAAGCCCACTGTTCCCTCTCCTAACATATGCACTAAAGCCCACTGTTCCCTCTCCTAACATATGCACCATAACCTACTCTCCCTCTCCTTACATATGCACTACAACCCAATGTACCCTCTCCTTACATATGCACTAAAACCCACTGTACCCTCTCCTAACATATGCACCATAACCCACTCTCCCTCTCCTTACATATGCACTACAACCCAATGTACCCTCTCCTAACATATGCACTAAAGCCCACTGTTCCCTCTCCTAACATATGCACTAAAACCCACTGTACCCTCTCCTAACATATGCACCATAACCCACTGTACCCTCTCCTAACATATGCACCATAACCCACTGTACCCTCTCCTAACATATGCACCATAACCCACTATACGCTCTCCTAACATATGCACCATAACCCACTCTCCCTCTCCTAACATATGCACTAAAACCCACTGTACCCTCTCCTAACATATGCACCATAACCCACTGTACCCTCTCCTTACATATGCACTATAACCCACTGTACCCTCTCCTAACATATGCACTATAACCTATTGTACCCTCTCCTAACATATGCACTATAACCCACTATACCCTCTCCTAACATATGCACTATAACCCACTGTACCCTCTCCTAACATATGCACTAAAACCCACTGTACCCTCTCCTAACATATGCACTATAACCCACTGTACCAACTCCTAACATATACACTATAACCCACTGTACCAACTCCTAACATATACACTATAACCCACTGTACCAACTCCTAACATATGCACTATAACCCACTGTACCAACTCCTAACATATGCACTATAACCCACTGTACCAACTCCTAACATATACACTATAACCCACTGTACCCTCTCCTAACATATGCACTATAACCCACTGTACCAACTCCTAACATATACACTATAACCCACTGTACCAACTCCTAACATATACACAATAACCCACTGTACCAACTCCTAACATATACACTATAACCCACTGTACCAACTCCTAACATATACACTATAACCCACTCTACCCTCTCCTAACATATGCCCTATAACCCACTGTACCCTCTCCTAACATATGCACTATAACCTATTGTACCCTCTCCTAACATATGCACTATAACCCACTCTACCCTCTCCTAACATATGCCCTATAACCCACTGTACCCTCTCCTAACATATGCACTATAACCTATTGTACCCTCTCCTAACATATACACTATAACCCACTGTACCCTCTCCTAACATATGCACTACAACCCACTGTACCAACTCCTAACATATACACTATAACCCACTGTACCCTCTCCTAACATATGCACTACAACCCACTGTACCCTCTCCTAAGCTGTGTTAAAAATTGAATGCAAGTAATTCTTACGATCTGGCAATCTGTCTCCTCCATGAAAGACGCGGGAATTTTCTGGAACATCAACCTTTGGCTCAATAAGAAATTGAAATACTGGTAGGGCATTCTCTGATCCTGTTGTTTCATTTTTCAGTTTCTCAATACATTTCGCTATATCTTTTGTCACGTTGTCTTGCCCAACCACTATTCCATGGGTTAATTGTGTCCTGCTACCATGTTTGTACACTACCCTTCTTGCTAAATTTCCACTGTAAAAGGTCCAGTGTTGTGCTGCTTCCATTCTTGATGACCGCATGAGGTGCTTTTGGCAAGACCGAATAACATTATTTGAAACCTTGACAGCTGCTATGTCAAGGAAGTCATTTTCATTCAACATATAATTGCATGGGCCAAACTCTCTGTAATCCAGGCCATTTTTTACATGAATATTTGGTTTACAGTTCTTAACACAGTGACCACATGTCAGAGCATACAGATCCTCTTTTTCTTGTTTAGATTCATCCGTTGGTTTGATATTTACAAAACATCCTAAGCTGAAATAGTTGTATTTTTTGTTGTCTACAATTCTTTCATTTTCTGACCTAAGCTCATGGCCTTGATCAATATCAGCACTAACTTGGACTTTCTTTGTAATAAGCTGAGTTTTGTAACCATGGCAATACTGGGCCTTCTTCAAAAAGTAGTCCACATCATTTCGGTCCATCAGAGTCAACTGCTGATTCAGTCTTAAGACCAGCCTCCCGTACTGATGTCCACAACTTTCAACACTTGGAATCCTTTAAACAGAAATGGCAGTGATTTTTGGCAACAAAAACATGATTAATAAAACATTAAGTGATAAACATGACATTTTATCCATTTGAATTGAATTGTTTCTTACATACATCAAAAAATTAATCTGAGTGAAATTTGACATTGTAAACAATATATTATACATTTTACCAACAAAGTTAAGCTTTCATCAAAATTCATTAGTTGTATCACGGACCTTTAAACCATGGGTTGATATCTTCCTTCTATGTCTATATAGATTGTTTTGAACTCTCGCTTGCAGGGTGATTTCATCCCAGATCATACCAGAAATATTACTTTCGAGATGTCCGCCATCTTGTTTTGAACGGAGAAATTGTCCTACATTTATCTACTGCAATCTTCATATTTATTGCTGTAACATATTTCTCAGTAAGGGGATAATAGGTCCGCGGTTGTCTACATGTAGCATCCATTCAGGCATAATTTGTAATATTTAGAAACTAAAATTTACCTGACAATATTACACATGACTTCTGTTGGTAGTTGGGGTATATCTGGGATGTGTGTATCCACAGTTACGTCAGCAACCTGCATGATTCCATGCAGCTCAAACTGCAGCTTCTCCATCAGGCCAAGAATCTCCAGCTTCCTCTGTTTGTCAAATGAATGGCTCATTGTAAAACATAGTTATTACATCTTCAAATACAAGTGCATGCAGTACAATAACAATCCAATGAAAGTATAAACATTGCACACTCATAGACATTCTTGTCTTCAAAATATCTTCTATTTTGCTACTTATAGGGCCAATTGTACAGAGCCTTGTTTAAGTTAACATAATATAGTTGATGATGTGCTGAAGTATTTAAATACAAGCAAGTAATGTACAGCTGAAACAGTGTTCTCAAATCTTGTTTGAATTACAGGCCCCAATTTCTCGAAACTTTTTAATCTTAACAGGCTTAAGTCGCTTATTTCAATTAGCCAAAATACATACTGAAAATGGATTTTGATAAATGAAAAATGGTTTATGCTGATAATCATACAGATTATTTATACATAATTTCTAAAGATTCTTGAAGAAGTAAATGTAACACATTTTATAGAACAACAAAAATAGTGAGATTAGCTTAATCCTGTTATAAAGGAGTTAAGAAGTTTCGAGGATTTGGGGCCAGAAGATCTCAAGTGTTCTGTGTATCATTAAACTTCGAGAGCAGTAACAAGTTGAAAGTGTAAAGGTGATGTTAAAAACCTTGTTAACTTTAACTGGGCTCTGAACAATCAGCCAAGAGTCTTCTTTTAACATGTATTCTTTAGATATCGATAAAAAATACTTTAATACTGATAAAATATTATATCTTAAGGAAACTCTTATTTTCTGATTTACCTGGACATTTTCTTACATATTTACAAATTATCAGTAAACTATGTATACATATATATATATATGCCTTAAATAAATACATTCAATATGGCTTCAACATGACCAAAGGCTCTAACAATAAGGATTGCTTTCAGCTAAAATTTTGTTCCACACCAAAAGTAATTGAACCTTCAACCAGCTAATTTTACACAGTTTCCTTTTCATGTACATGGATGTAGACAGCTCACCTGAATGTAATCCTCAACTTCATTGATGAGTTTCGACATCCCCCTAATGACATCGTACATGAACATACGGCATACAAACATGCCATGGGAGATTCCTCGCGACGTATCCCAGTCCATGTTCTCCATCCCACTCGTCAAGTCCTTCATCTTCTTGTCAAAACCAAAGAAGCCCTCATTGAAGAAATCCAGAACCATTGCTTGTGACAGGCCGTATTTCTTAGCAAGGTTTTCAACCAGCGTACATTTAATTTTGTTGGTAAAATAGGCCACTATTTTTCTGCGGAATATCTGGTTCTTTTCCAATGCAGTCAAATCTGCTGGTATCTTCATATTTCCATCATTGGCTATCATACAATAAATAAGATTTTGTTATAAATACTAAGATAAATTTTGGCTATTACTAGAATTGGGCCATCATACAAATTGACAAATGTACAGAACAGTGGAATGGCTGCCCTCAGGTTATAGTAATATTGACAAATGTACAGAACGGCGGAATGGCTGCCCTCAGGTAATAGTAATAAAGCATCCTATTTCAAAAAAAGCTCCTGTCAGTTTTTATAGATATAATAATGCAACAGTAGCAAGTAAATGGAGGTGTTTTATTCCATCTATCAAACAACAATTGTATTATTACTGACTTGTATTTTGTTGTACAAATACTGCAGCCATTTTGAGCAAAATGCCAAAAAAAGCTTACTTTCTTGCATTCCCCTGTCGGGGGAGATGTCAATAATCACGTTCTCGTCCTTCATGGCCAACTGCAGGCTTGTGTCGATGGCAGACATTATCGGCACTTCAAGCTCCTCACCCTCCTGTGGACGCAAACTGTTCACTTAAAGTACTTGCTAACAATATTACAATAGGATATATAATTATACAACTAAAGTATGTAAAATGAAGAGGGATGTTGTGGTGCAGGTATTACAAGGTTCAGGTTTGCGATATTCCAGGAAGTCCCAATTCTCATCGCAACGACTCTTATGCTCAAATATCAACTGTTACACATTCAACTATAATTTAACAGTTAATATATCAACGAACAACGAAAATGATCCGAATTCAATACCTTTGGAATGAATTTGTTGATAAATGCTGCTATTTGCTCAAACATTGCCATGATTTTGGTCTCGAGCAGTGTCTGTATGAGAGCAGACAGTGACTGGGTGGAGGGCTCTATAATTGGGTCCTCCTGGTCAGAGATGTCGTAATACCGGTAACATTTACAGTCTTGTGTGCTGTAGATGACAATGTTACCCTTCTGCACATTTGTCAGCAACATCGTTGTACTCTTCAGAAACTCCAAGAAATTCTGAAAATTGATGAGCCTATTCCAAGTGATCTTGCTGGGCATAACTTGACTAATGATGCCCATACAGCATACAAAGTCAGTTATTTCTAAATTACATAGAATTGAAATGAAAAAAACAGCATTTTTCAGCCACAGACATTTAAGATTTACATAAGAGTATACTTCATGTATGCAACCTAAAAAAGTTACTTAATTGGCTTCCATTTGCTAAGTAACCAAAAATAACGGCAAAAGATATTTACAAAAAAATGCAGTTGTAGACAACTTTCAAATTTTATACTTATTTAATCATTTCTCAATAAACATCCCATACCTTGGCAGACGTGACCACACACACACAGATGGTACATTCGTACATAGAGGCATTCCCTGTTGATGATTGGAACTCGGACCAGGTGGTACGTTTGTGATCCTCCTTGTCATCTCCATATGATACCTGCAACAGTTATGAAAAGAAATACTGCATGCTCCTCTTACAAAACAGGCATAACTGTAACAAGAGCTTTCACAGGCAGAGGACAAATGCCCCTGATTTAAAATGTGTTCAGAATATTGGTAGTGCCAGTTATACAGATAAACAGAAAGCCTCACTCAGCTTAAACATTAAATGAAGTGAAAACCAAAATGTTTATAATAATACAGCAATGCCAATGGTCAATTTATTGCAACTTTCAAGCAAACAATTTAGTTACTTATCATTGATTTTTTTTTTTTTTAATTATACCTGTTTTCAAATAAGTTGACCTTGATCTTTGATCTGTTAATTTGATAAATAATAGGGATCAACAGGTCAAGTTTGAGGACTGTAGGTTGAAGTGTTCTAGATTTAGACAAGTTTTGTTTTCAAGGTAACTGTTACCTCTAACTTTGACTTTCATACCAGAAGAGTCTTCTTCAGGTCATGACAAAACTCCCTACCAAATTTGAGGACCTTAAGCACAAGCATACTCATGTTTTTAGTTGGCAAAGCTTTTTGATATCAAGGTCACCATAAACTTTGACAAACAATCCTCAAAATCAATAGAGGTCCTCTGCTGATCAGGTTAAAAGTTAGAAAGGACAATTATTACAAAATGGGCCATGCAATTAAAATGTTGCTCACATATCATAAACATTTACTCTGAAATATCTTAAGTTGATTTAAAAAATGTGGACTAACGGAGGGACAGCCCAGGTGATTATTATAGGGAATCCACAATTATTTTGCTGGGCCGTAAAAAAGACAAGTTGAAAATTTCGAAGCTGATGTTTTTTATGCTTTACATGATTCTGTACGAAGAGATCTGGTTTCTTTAGTCCCTTTGGCTCATCAAAAACATAGAGAGTGACGCTGCTTCTGAAGTGCTCCGCAGACTGTACAATCTCCTTCAGCAGTTCTCTCCCATTCAACGTAGCATCAGGCAGGCTGCCAGCTTCTACAATAGATATACATATATTTGTCAGTGAGTCAGTAAAACTGTTAAAATCAGGCCTCACTATAAGTAAATTGATGTTTTCAAGGACATGCAATTTATTTCAAGATGAATGCCAAAAAGCAATATCAGCTAAACAATAGCTTATTCTTTCTCACAGTTTTCCCACAAATCTGTTTTTTTTTTCATTATTATTGAAATTTCAAACTTGAAAATGTTATAAACACATCTATTACTTGTATTATTTTAAAGCTTCTATGATTAAGTTAAAAATGAAACAGTAATTTTATATTAATTATACTTACATACATGTTGTCTATTCAATATATAAATTGTTACAGTAATAAAGAAGTTTTACCTGTGATACGACATAATCGTGGCACTAATTCAGCAAGTCGCTGCTTTAAGTGTCGGTACCTCGGGTAAAATGAGGCAGGAAATGTAAACTTTGTTCCTTTGTCCATTATTCAAATCTGTAAAGTAAAACACAATTTCAACTAATGCTGGTCCGCGGAGGCTTCATAAATGGCAGTTTTGCTATTATAATTAAGTAGTTGCATTTTCTCACCTTACCAAGGTATTGCACATGTACTAAGGTTAATAAATAGCCTCTGTGGCCGAGTGGTTAGGGCATCCACCAAAAAAGTGGGAGGTGGAAGGTTCAAATTGCAAATGGGGCTCAGTTGCTGACCCAGCAGCCAATAAAATGTACCAAATGCCTCTGGCATGTAGGATAGGAATCATGATTCAAGATGTTCATCAATTAAAGTGTCTCTTTACTCTGTTTGGCATGCTGGTAAAGGTGACACTTTAATGAACAAGCACTGTACTTTTTTAACATTCACACCTTCTTCAGAAACTACTGGTTTCTTCACTTTTTATTATGAATAAATGAATAATACCATAACATTTTATTTCCAAAATTTGCCAAAAATCTTTAAAACAACATTTGTTTGGGAATTTTCTTATGGGGAAAGTGGGGAGTGACAAAACAATATGTAACGGTATGGTTAGTCATTCTAAAATGCCATCCAGGCATATTTTTAATGATGTTTAGCCTGGACTAAACATCCAGGCTAAACATCATTAAAACCTGGACTGCATTTTAGAATGACTAGGTCCACATAGCCTGCTATATCATTATATTGAAATAAACCAGAGATTTATTTATATATATATATATATATATATATATATATATATATATATATATATATATATATATATATATAAAATTATATTTTAACGGAACATTATAGAAAAATGATTTTATGATGATTTTTCTTTCTTTTTTAGTGAGTTTGAAAGATGTTTTTAAAAATAGCCTATTTCTGCGACACTAGCCTATTTTCGCGAAAATAACATTTGTCTACAAAAATAGCCTGCTATATCATTATATTGAAATAAACCAGAGATTTATTTATATATATATATAATTATATTTAAACAGAACATTACAGAAAAAATGATTTTATGATGATTTTTCTTTCTTTTTTCTTTCTTTTTTAGTGAGTTTGAAAGATGTTTTTAAAAATAGCATATTTCTGCGACACTAGCCTATTTGGTAGTGGTGGTATATCGAATTATGGCTTTGTTGTCGCCTATGATCTCAATGTGCTATCGACTTCATTCGTCGTTATTGTCTCAGTGCTATGAATCTTCGTGTACTTAAACTCTTTACTTTTGTAGAAAAACGGAAAGTTGCCAATAAGTTTAATTGTTGTTATTCTTATTTTGTTCTTGCATGCGTTAATTACAGCCTGTTTGTATCTCGCAGGAAGTCACACAAAGAAGTCACCAAATCTTGCTTTGCTCCAATAGAAATGTCATGTACTTCCCCTGCCAGTACTCCTATTGTGATGAATGAGCACGAAACATTGTGCCTATAGAGAATTTCTTCCGTCCGCTGTTGTAGCTTTTTTCTGGCATCTGATTACTTTAAGCAATGGAAAATGTAGTGATCTGCTGTTTCTGGCATTTTACATGTGTCACAGCAGTTGTCTGTATGTTCCGGAGTGATTTTGGCCCAGTGATCTTTGAGGCGCATATGTCCGCTCAGAAGCTAATTGATTAAACTATACATTTTTCTGTTGTTTTCACCGACACAAATTCGTTTCCCTGGTTCAATGGAAACATCATGTATGGCGACAGATTTTTCTTTGTGGTGGTATTGTCGCGGCCATTTTTCCTCCCTAATTTTGCATTTCATCATTTGTCTCACTGTTTTTCCATCTATTTTTTTATCAAATTCTTGGGCTAACTTTGTAGCATCCATTGCCCCTACTTTCGCTTGTTGGTCTGCTGCCCCTGATGTTTTGTTGTCCAGGTATCCAATGCACTTTCAAAATGTTCTCTTTTTCATCAATATTGGATAGATGTGATTTAATGTCAAGTACAGTTTCAATGTTATTCGGGGGTAGCTCAGTAGAAGCAAAAGCTGTGTGAATTGCGCTCTGACAGTCGGTGAATATTTGTATTGACCTGTTTTTTATCCCGAGTGAGACTAAGAACTGCAGCGCTATTAAATTAATATAATTTCTATACTGACAAGTTCTCCTGTGTAGTTGTTGCTGTGATTTGAGACACTCTTGTTAAGAAGTATTGGTTAACTATTGTAACCCTCGAGGAATATAGCAGCCCCTGCTCCTGTTGGTCCTGGGTTACATAGTGTGGAGCCTATTTTATTTACGGTGAGATAATCCAATCAAGGGACACGTGTATCAATCATCATCAATTAGTGACATCAGGCTACTAAACACTCTTGCTATACGCATACTTCCGAACTGAATGCGTGAACAACAAAAACAGATTGAAGTTATATTGTATTCAACAGAGACCACATAAAGAAAGCACCATTATTTTCTTAAGAGTTTTTCGTCATCTCATGTTCATTATCTGAATAAATGTCTGAATAAAGGTTCACATGTCTGCAATAATTATATTGATATTTATCAAGTTAAACTCTCGAGTTATGTTGAAATGTCATTTTATCAATTTTAATTATTTTTTTGTTAAATTTTAGACAATATCAAAGGGCCATATTTTAACGATCAAGCCATGTGACGGACACCTATGACTAGGTTACTACAGTAGGTGTAGCCAGTACATAGGTCTAACTGCTAACTTGTATAAAGCCTGACTGGTCAGGATTCTTGCAAACTAACCACAGGAATTTCAAGTAGTGATTGTATATACAAACATATCATAATACGTTAGATAATGAATTTGTTATTCTTATTCTTATTGAATAAATACAACAAAAATAATACCCAAAAACAAAATCCACTTTCGTTTTCAATGGGATTTTCCAGTTCTAGTCGAAACGTCCACCTTTTAACCGGTCTCACACTCACACGCGATTTTTAAATTTCCTACTATACGCAGTGACCTCCCGTGACAGAAAAGATCTCTGCCACATTGAGCGAGTAAAGCTTGATTTCAGATATAGGCCTATAAACTTTTTTTAAATGTTTTCTTTTTTGGATAGTTTTATCAAATTTCAATTTGTGAACATGCATTGAGGCATGGACCGATAGGTCCGTGATTGAGGTTGAAATACAACTGAAAAACACATTCAGATTTATAGTTTACAATCTATACCGATATGATATTTTAACAGAGCAGTGAGTTACTACTACTACTACTACTACTACTACTACTACTACTACTACTACTACCACCACCACCACCACCACCACCACCACCACCACCACCACTACCACTACCACTACCACTACCACTACCACTACTACTACTACTACTACTACTACTACTACTACTACTAGTGCATAAACCGACGCTATTTTTTTTTTAATTTACTGGGATTTACGTGGTAGACTGGCCCAATACTGAATTTCGATTTGGAAAAATACGCAACAACTGTGAAAGATGCATGTGTCGTAATCGATGTCAAAGTAACTTCAGAAAATAAGATTCAATGCGTTGTACACAACGATATCATTTTTTTGTAAGTTTAAGACAATTTTCTTTTTTTATTGCAATGGTATCATCGGGTGTCTAGTCCCTTTAATAGCTTTCAATAATTCACGGCTCATATTCAGTTATTGATTTTATTTGCATTTATTTTCCTTTAAATATAGGATCCGTCAAGAGTCAATATACGAGTTATATAAATAACTAGGCACATTTTTATTTTAACGGGTTCGGGGAGTGTGTTAGTAAGAGAGCCTTATGATGAGAACTGAATACAAAATAGAAACGAATGCCCACCATACGAAGGTTTATCCAATTAAAGATATTGGGCACAGTTATAATATAGTAATTAATTAGAATTACTTATTGACAAAGACTTCTAGAGTATCAATCGAATAAAGAGTGTGTTTTGTACAAATTTCTTACTGAGCATTAATATTAATATTTTTTTTATTAATATTAATTATTTTTACCACATATTTAAAATATCGTACATGTAATATCAAACAAAAAGTGTCCTTTGTAAACTTTGCACATCTGAAATTATTTATAGAGGTAAAGGGTTTTTTAAAACAATGGACTATTTCTAAATAAAGATCGAAGGAACTTTATTATAGACAGATATAGCAATGCTTACTTGCACGAAAATCTTAAACCAAATCACTTGCATGAGAACATGACAGGAAAGCGATTTAAGTATGGACAAACGTGTTGTGGTACAACATGATCTACAAGAAGGGGGCAGTTAATAATTATTACTGAGAAATGCTATGAACATGAACTCGTTCGGACATTGTACTTGCTTTGAAATTTGTCCATAACTTTTGTTAAACACAAACAAACCTTGACACTTACCAGAAAGAATACATTTGCAAGTTGAATAAATATTTTGAATAGTTTACATACCTGAAACACTCGGATAACGGACTTATACAGACAATGTACAAATATTAATAAGATCTGTATAGAGTTTCAGGCCTAAACTAAGCAAACCTCCGAAAAACAAAAAAATCACGAGAGTAAATTTTGTTACAATGCAGGTACTTTGCGCCTATTCTAAAGATCCTACCTTCACGTAAACCATCCGTAAATGTCGAATTCGTTGGTTGAATCGGACGATTTATACGCGGCATTGTACGGCCGATGTATTATTGCGACCAAGTGATAATTCCCATGTATAATAATTATATTTTTTGTATGAAATCAATAATGCAATGCTGTTGTTTTTAAATTTTAACCGGGGTCGTGCCACTTAAGGTGGGACAGACTCCCGCAAGCGTCTTCCGCGGGCTCCGACTGTAAGCCATTTACAATTTGGCGATTTCACGGACATGTCCTAACGATTTGATTTGATTTTATTTCACTGTTTTATTGAATCTAAATATTATATAAATTTGATATCGAATTATCTACATTGGCATAATTCGTATAATATTTCGTAACATGAAGAAGAAGACGCCAAGAAGAAGAAGAATACGGTTAAAGCCCATGAGTAACTTATAAAGGAAACATGTACATTTTTATAAAGATTTTCGGTAGAATGGCAATAATGCGTGTACACAATAAATTCGAATCCTTTGCGTGTGAGGTATAATTGAACATTGGTTTTGGAACATATTTGATGTAGATTATCTAACTTGTAATGAATAATATTAATTATTTTATAGTCCTGAACAATTATTCTAAACATAAACTTTAATGTGCTTCATATGCAATGTTAAAATGAACAATAATCTTTAGTATCAATTAAAAAAACAAATATTTTCAGCATCACGTATTGTTGTACAAGTTTAATATCCACTTACTGTATATTTAAAATACTTCTAAAGCACTTGTTTTTGGTACTTTAAAGTTTCGGACTTGTATTCATTTCAACTCACATTCTTTTTATATAGTCATACATTATATAGTCATACATTTACATATTGACGGGTAATACAGCCCTTTTCAATCCAATATATGTTCATAAAGCAAGTCCGGATATGTCGACATCAGCGAGCAAATATCGGAGCAAGGGCTAGTATCTCTTTTGATGCATTTCAAATCTTTATAAACAAAACAAGATAGGGTTCGCATTATAATTTTATTTTCGTGTGAGATAAGTTCGATACACTTTTCGGAATGTTAGGAGTGATAGTATCGCTTGATATATAATAGTCTTAGATCACAGGATATATGGTCACAGTCCGTGCGTATGAAGAATGGTTATAATCAAAGTAATATATTAAACAATACAACTATTATCGACTGACAATAACTGATTTTGAAAGACCAAGGACATAAAGAGGTGGAATGATGAAGAGAAGTTTAAAATTAAAGGTAAGTCGGCTTATTGTCGTATATTTGCAATATGGGCAGCAAACAATGACAAGTTCCTGATCTAAAACGTTCATTTTCGTGTTAAAGGCAATGGTAAATCATATTATTAAATTTGTATTTGAAAGAAAGTACATGATTATCATGGCTAACGATGAAATTCATTATTGCTTTTGAGAACACCGCCTCAAATTAGTGTTTCCATTTAAGACAACACTCACTGTGTTGATGTTGGCAAACGGAACATCTATTTCTCTGTTTACAATTTCAGACAAGACCAAATGTTGATATTGTCAAACGGTGCATCTATTTCTCTGTTTACAATTTCAGATAAGACAAAATGTTGATGTTGTCAAACGGTGCATCTATTTCTCTGTTTACAATTTCAGACAAGACCAAATGTTGATGTTGGCAAACGGTTTGACTATTTATCTGTTTACAATTTCAGACAGCACCCACTGTGGTGATTTTGGCAAACGGTGTGTATATTTCCATGTTTACAATTTCAGATAGAACCCATTGCGTTGATAGTGGCAAACTATGTGTCTATTTATATGTTTGCAATGTTAGACATAACCCAAGATGTGTTGATAGTGGCATTAAACGGTGTGTTTATTTATCAATTTACATTTTCAGACAGCAACCACTATGTTGATGTTGGCAAAGGGTGTGTGTATTTCTTTCTTTAAAGTTTTAGACAAATCTCATTGTGTTGATGTATGCAAACGGCCGTTGTGTTTATTTCCATGTTTACAATGTTAGACAGCATCCATTGGGTTGATGATGGCCAACGTTGTATCTATTTCCATGTTTACAATGTTAGACAGCATCCATTGGGTTGATGATGGCCAACGTTGTATCTATTTCCATGTTTACAATGTTAGACTGCATCCATTGTGTTGATAGTGGCAAACGGTGTGTCTATTTCCATGTTTACAATGTTAGACAGCATCCATTGTGTTGATAGTGGCAAACGGTGTGTCTATTTCCATGTTTACAATGTTAGACATCATCCATTGCGTTGATGTTGTATGATCAATTTCGATTTAACAATTTCAGACAATACCCATCGTGTTGATGTTGGCCTTTGCAGTCCTCATATTTATGCTGTATGTATCACCCACCACTAACAGACGCCACACTTACAACGGTTCCGATACTGCTGCGCTAGAGATGGAAGACAAACATATCGAACAGAATGATTTGTATTTTGATAAATTGTTCATTCGTCACGACTCGGATCGTAGGACTTTTCTCAAGGGCGCAATACATTTTGTATGGGACACTTATTTGAAATACCATTCACCTAACACCCTGAGGTCATGTGTGAATGGTCGGTTTCTTGTGTACTCGTGCACTGGTGGTACTGTGTGTGGTGGTCTTGCTGATAGACAGAGGGGCATCATATCCGCCTTCCTCCTTGCTCTCCTATCTAATAGGACGTTCGTGGTGGATATGGCTAGGCCGTGTGAACTGGAACGCTTCTTGGATCCAAACCTGTATGACTGGACCAAATGCAAAGACTATATCAGAAAACTTTCATCCAAAGATATAACAACATTAAATTACCATAATGAAAGACAGGAATTCAAACGATTGCTGTCAATCAACAATAGCAATACCGAACTATTTAATGATACGGTTGTAAAGATAATACTGAATATGTGTGCGCTGCCTTTATTTTATAGCGCCAACTTAACGGCAGTACGGATGCCGTGGCTAAAGCTTTATACGAAAATAGATCTTATAAACATTGTGTATCATATACTTTTCCGCCCTGGCAAGAAACTGTTACACGATTTAAGACTAGTTGACCAACAGATAGCCAAGAAAAATCTACATTGTGCTCATATCCGTATTGGCAAAAATCCAGATATTCCGAATGATCCAACATTCGTCCAGAGTAGAGGGTTCATCAACACAAGCACGATATCATCTTTCTTCAAAAGAGGGACAGATCGCCACACAAATCTTGTATTTATTGCTGCAGATGCTTCACACGTCCGGAAGGAAATGACAGCTCGCCATGAGCACGTTCTGCAGCTGAACACAAGCATAGTTCACATTGGTTTCAGTCGGAAGACCCCCGAGGCATGTGGCGGTTTCTACTCGGCGATCCTGGAGCAGCTCGTTCTGACACAATGCGAACAGCTGGTCCTTACGTCCAGTGGGTTCGGGTCCATGGCGGCCTATCTACGAGGCATATCGTGGGGACTTTTTCAGTATAATTCAAACCGTACTAACGATGTATCTTTGCGGAACTCCGTTTCGGAGCATACGCTCGAGGCCGACATGAAATCGCATGGATTTTTTATTCGATACTAGGGGCAACTTAGTACAATATTTGTACAAACCGATAATGAATAATCAAAGGAAAAAATAAAAATACTAGTTGTTTATTTTTATCTTTAGGGAAATGCACAACATTGTCGTCTGGATTTTACCACACTATATTAATTCTTGTAGGGGAGATACATTCAATGAACTTTAAATAATCCATATTAACATCCTGAAAATTGTTACAATTTATTGTCCAAAAATGGTGCATTAGGAGCGTATTTTATTACCTTTTGGACGATTAGGGGATGCGCCCCCACCCCCTCCCCCTTAATTCGCTAGTGACAATTGATTTCTTTTCTGGTCCATTCAAAATTGTCTTACTGTATTGATTTAATAGTACTGATAAGAACATTCATTGATGCCTTTATGGTGCAATTTCATTTTACTGATATATGAAATAATGTCAAAGGGTTTCTACCAGTCATTTACTGGTCTTGTTTTCTAATTTCAAAATGTATAAACAACATTTAAACTTGTATTCCATTTATTTGTTAACCAACATATAAAAGTAAGAATGTACATATGCTATAATTTTAAATTGGCAATTATGTGTACAAAGTATATCATTCTAAGCTGATTGTATAAGTATTAAGTATGAAGTTGATTCACTCATTTTTTATTGATAAAATATGTCAGCATTGGAACAAAACACTTTTTTATTTTGAGTATGCGGACCATGAGCATGATATAATTAAAGCATGCAACAAACGAGAAATGAAAAATGCTGATTTCAATTCAATTCAATTCATTTTATTCAAGTACTATCAAATTGGTATTCTGTTTGTAAATATTTATTCTTGTGTATGTATTACCATATACCATGTACATCCCCAGAAAATGGGGGAAATAAAGCTATATATAATAGATGGTATACATAGATTGTTAACTTCAATATTGTATTATCAGTTTCAGTAGACATTAAAGAGTAGAAATCATTAAAATTATTACCAGATGAATACCAGTTAAAAAGATATTGTCTACGAATAATATCGAATTTAAGACATTGAAAGAATGCATGATATTCACAATCAATAACTGTCAAATTTTGATTCAGACAATATATACAAAGTCTCTCATCTTGTGGAGTATTTATATATCTACCGAGTTCCATGTTTAGTTTATGGTTTGAACAGCGAACTCTAGCAAAACAATCTTATATTTTAATGGAATTTCCAGATGTAGGTACCTTTCTGTATTTCATAAAGTTTTGTAATGTTTATAATGATGACACCTTGAGGAATCACTAACATCGTCATGCCAGTTTTGGTCGAAACAGTCAATTATCCGTTGTCTAAATATATATATAAATAGATCCATATTTCCTACATCTTGAGCAATCGAAATGTATCCAAAACCGTATGTGAATAACAAAGATTTAATATTGGATGACCAAAAATTTCGCCCGGCGTCATCTAGCGATTTTAACATTTTGTAGCAGTGTTTAGGGTACCTATCATAGTTAATAGCTTACACCAGTATTTAATGCAGTTAAAAAATAATTAACACACAGAGGAATATCGCCTTTACATAAGTATCAGTATTACAGAGTAGTAGGGCGTTACTTAACACAAGAGTTTGCATTCAGGTATTAGAAAATGTATTTTTAAAAAAAAAACACATCTGAAAAGTTATTTTATATAACTGTAATTCATAAACTTAACATTACTAATTTACATAACTATATCACAGAATCGCTGTCTTTATAAAGTATCATAGCACTCGAAAGTGGCTCAATAACTTGATATGTTCACAGTTTATGACCTAAATCATAAATTTGCTTTATGAGAAAAGAAAATGAGACGTCAACAAAAATGTGTATGAAATAACAAACCTTGATTTTTTTTTAAACATTACGAGTTATACTTACGACTAATGAAAAATCTAGACCTCTTGTTTACCACAGAGTTTACTAGTTTATGATACATTGCTGTACAGCTCAAGTATGAGAGTTTGAAAAAAAAACACTAACACATAAGTTCTGCATCGTTTTGGTAATAGTTTTACACATTATTTCCCTACGTATAAAACCCAAATTATACCAAAATACTATGGGGTCACACGATATCAACAGAGTGATGGTCGAATACCTTAAACACTTAGCATATAACTATTTTACTATATACTGAATTTAAGTTTAAAAACCAAAACTTTAAACCATTAAACTAGAACGGAAAAAGTCGAATATTAAAAATATTTGCAGTGAACTGTATAAAACCGTTTGAAAAGTTTGCAATAATTCAATGTGCTAAGGCCATTTTCCCCTGAAGCCATTAACAAATGGTGTTGCTGTTGTTCGGTTGACACAAATATGTTGACATTTGCTTTCCGGTGATTTACAGAGATTCATCAGTGCAATAAAAATAACAATTCACTGTTTCAAACGCAAATCAAAAAGTTGCCTCCGGTAAGCGCAGTGGTAAAATAGCGCAGTCGCTTCTCACCTAGGCTACTAGGCTTGTACGGTTGATTTGTGGCCACCAAACCGGACAAGTGTGTTTCCTCCGATCATCCTGCTTTCCCTCACCACACAAGACCACACCGTCGCTTAAAATCGTGCCATCGAGAGTGGTTGATATAATGTTGTAATAACTTGTTTCACAATCGTTGTAAAGTAGTATAAGTTTAAACCAAACGCCACTCGTAAATATAGCTTTTGGATGCCCATTCGGTTAAGTATGGAACGGACTTACACTGAAACAAACAATGTATCCTCTATTTATATCCCACTAGAATTTCATTAAACTTGACGAAATAAATACATCTTGTTCTTTACAATCTCTTGAGAAGCGGTACAAGTTTGTCTTCAATGATTCTCTTGTCCACGGCAGATGTAGTTGTCGTTTCTGACGCAGACGCAGCTGCTGAACCTCCCGCGTTTGGTTTTACACAGGCTAAATGCAAAAAGAAAAAGTAGTATTTGCATCCGTAAATATTTTTAAATATTATAATGTAATGTATTGTAAGAAAAGATGCATAAATATTGAGAAAATGAATATATTACCAGGTAAAAGTTGGATGTTTTCTCGTTTTTTGACGATGTTTAGTAATTTATGAAACACGCTTCCTTTGGAGAAAATGTACTGGAGTGGTCCGTTGATGGAAATACGCCTCTCGACCGCTCCAGTTAGAAGTGCAATAACGTGAACATTTTGAACGCTGTTCATATCATCCGCGCAAATAACGGCACCACTGTCACCGTTTATCGAAAACGGCTCATCTGAAATAAATAACAAGGGGTTGTTAATAACAGGGTTATTATATATTTTAAACATTTGTAGGAAAGATATACCTATCATAGCTTAATGTAAGATGAAGTGTAAAACTTGAACTTAAAATACTCGCACAGAACAGAAAGAAATCCAAGAATTATGAACAATTCTACATTTTCCGCGATTGTTAAGAAATGCTGTGAGAACAAGCAAATATGGTGAATTATTGATATCCCCGCCTGATTAGACAAGGGCGACGTAATGGGAATCATGTGTTTGTGAAATATTTCCACTGAAACATGTTATAAGACTGCAGAGTGGTGGATATAAAATATGACTTTGTTAGCAATTCTTTAAAATAAAAGAATATTGTATATAGGGTAGCATTCAGATTTGACCTAGAAACCTAGAGGTTGACCCTGCGTTACACAGTTACGAACTAATAAACTATTTCAACAAGACAAAGATTTGACTAAGCTTCACCAGGACTGGACAAAAAATATTGCAAAAAATAGCCTCTAGAGTGTTAACATCGTAGATCTAACCTAATGAACTAGTGTTTGACCCCATGTGACTAAACTAATTCAAATTTTTATTAAGGCAAATAATCTGATTAAGTTTAAGATTTGAGCGGATATATTGCATCTGTTTGTTCACAAGATTTCTCAAAGATTCGACCTAGTTTCTGACTTCATGTGACCCAGTTTCAAATTAATTAATGATTCTATCAAGGAAAACATTCTGATTAAGCGTCACAAATGTTGAACAAGAAACATTGCCTCTAGTATGCTCCGAAGAAATATGTTCTTAAGATTTGACCTAGTGACTAGGATTTGAACCTATGCGATTCGCTTATATCTTATCAAGGTAAAGAAATGGCTCCGATGATGTGGTTCCAGACAAAAAGTGTGACCTACTGGTCTTTTTTTATCACATGTGACCCAGTTTGAAATTTATCCAAGCGTTTATCAAGGGAAACATTTTGATTAAGTTTGATGATTAGTTGATAAAATATGATGCCTCTAGTTCGTCCCAAGGATTTGACAAAGTGACCTAGATTTTGTGCCCATGTGACCAACTTTTACAAGCAGTAGTAATTTCATCAAGGGGAACAATCTGACAAAGATTACTGACCAATCCCTACCAAGATATGTTTCCGGACAGTAAAAAGCCCAATACCGCCTTCCAAAAAACAACAAAAAAAAACCTTCGGTTCGACGGGGATGATATGACTATATCTGAGCTATACTAACTATCTAAGAACAGTTTAAACTAAAAGAATATAAAATATATTGATATGACATATTTTACCCATGGCTGATTGAATGTGCACGACGTATGGCCCAGGTAATTCATAGACTTTTTTGCATTTTCCTTCAATCTCATTACATACTTCCATCACAGACATATCCATGTAGTCTAACGATATGATTGTTCCTAAAGTCATTCCCGAGGATTCTTTATTCTCGTCGTATTTCTTTTGACAAGTGTCCTTATAAACATCAAGTCCAACTAGCAGTTCTCCGTCAAAAACATCCCAAGTCTTGGCATCTCTTCCGTCTGATCTTTTTAACTCTGTTTTCACATATTTCTCCTTTAGCGTAATTTCTATAGCTGCAATATCTAAAAATTCATCTTCAGGACAGTTTTGAGCTGAATTGTACTGAACTTTCCCAAGCGGTTTGAAATCATTTCCATGGCCAATACAAACATCAACAGATTTATCGCAGTCTGATACACAATGTCCACATGTAATACCAAGCAGTAAACCCTGTGAATCCATTTCTTCCTTTTGCATAAAACAGCCTAAACTTCCAAGCTTGAATGGATTCGGATCAGCCTTAGTCTTTTGCGCTCTTATTGTGTTTCCCTGTTCTACACAAAACCCAGCTTGCTTAACGTATCTGATGACTTCAGATTCAAAATCAAAATTGAAACTGTTTTCTTTCAGTTCACGTCTAATGCTCTCCTTTTCCTTTTCAGCAAGAGTCTTCTTCACGCCAATCACAAACTTTCCATGTCTGTGTCCGCAACCAATGACATATGGGTGATTCCTGCCAAAATAACTCAAATATTCAATTCATTGCATGGATTACTAGATTATCGTTTCGTATTAGTTGAATGACAATATACAGTTGCCTACTTATTGTATTGCGAAAAATAAAAAATAAAAATCCAGTATGTTCAAAAGTATTACGGACAAAGACGGAGACAAGCGGTAATCTGATATCTGATATCACTATTGTCTTCGTGGAAGATCAATAACAGTAATGTACAGAGCAATGTTAAATAACCTATAATTAAACACATGTGGTTTAAATATTGACAGCAAAAACGATAACCGTCAATTTTGACATGTTCTTGACAAATTGGTACATTTTAAAGAATTTAAAGTACATTTTGTATTAAGTTGTATTGTACAAATTGCAATTAATACATCCGTCAAGTCTAAGTACTTAGAAAGAATGCGAAACAAACGTTACGAAACCTACTGCAGTAGTTTATGTTGTAGTTCACGAGGTACTTTCAGTATGGTAGGGAGTAGGACGTCAATCTTTACATTCGTTGAACGGAGGATTCCAGTCAGCTCAAATTGTTTCCTTGACAACATGGTGATGGAAACAATTTGTTCCTGTTGATAAGACATTCAGTTCAAAGTGATCGTACATATTTCCCAAACACCATCTTACATAATTATTTAACATTAGTTATAAATAAAATTAAAATAAAAATAAATTACAATTATAATTATAATAAAATTTTTACCTTCACGAACTTGACGAATTTTTGTTCGATATCTTGCAAACCTTGAGCTATACAGCTAAAAAGCTCCATCCCCATCGTCATTAATGTTGTTTCATCGGAGCTAGTAATATCTTTTTCATTATTTACTTTAATTTCCATGATCTTCTTTTCGACGTCAAAAAAGTTGTCTCCCTGAAAATCTAGTATGACAGACTGCGGCAGGCAGCATGCTTTTGATAAGTCCTCGCAAAAGGTGGCGCGTGTCCTTTTAATGATGACTGTTTTGATAGCGCAGATGAAAGCAGTTTTGTCTTTCTTTTCCGGAACTTTTTTTGCATGCCCTGAAAACATTAGATGTGAATAAAGTAGTATCTTTCTACGTGTATCCAATGCTGTAATGGTTGTTAAATATGGAATAAAAGATTGTTCAATATTGAAAACATGCATTTGACCTACCTCTCACAAGTTCGTGAATAGCTTCTTTTACTGCTTTTGATTTGTCAATGGAACATGTATGCTGAGTCAAATCGCTGAACTCCTTACAGCCTCTTGGGATCAGTTTATTGATGAAAGAATACACACTTTCAAACAATGAGATAACTCTTGTTTCAAGTTCTGCCTGAACTAGTTTGTTCAACTGTGGCTTCTCTGTCGTATTACGACTGTCGTCTGTATTGAAGAAAATAAGACCCTTTTCCCCGCAAAAAATGTTCTTCCATTTCTCGATCTGTTTACATATTTGAAATCTAGTTTATATAGGCTTTCATATTATTAATATTATTGGAAAAACATTGTTGAAGATCCCCTTGGATGGTTCTTATCATTTGTTTTTACTTCAATTATGTATGTATATATGAACATCTAAATTCTACTTTTTATGTGCAATATCAAATGCAGATTATATTTAACTTTTAAACCACATTCTAGAATAAATGCCCTTATTTCAATTAAAACACGTGTTGTTATTCTTTACATGAAAATGAAACTAGGTTATTTATTACACCGGACACAATAGAACATAAATGTACATAATCATAGTCTGAACCACCGGAGCTCGCGAAACGGTCTGATTTACTAGCCAAGGCTTGCGATATTTGAGTGAGAATGGTCAAAATGCCAAATACTTTTGACAATGAAAATTATCTTTAAGGCTGGTAATAATTGGACTTCTTTCGCTATGTCTAAACAATAATTTATATTGCAAGAAAATAACAATTTAATTTCAATAACAAGATAACTAAAAAGATTATAATAGAAATAAAATGATATATTTTCATGTACTAGTTCTAACGAACAACATGCGTTTTGTTTGTTATGATAAGATACCGATAACATTTTAATTACTTACAGTAGTATTGTTCACAAGAACCAAGCATATCTGGGAGCCACAACTTGCACCAGACGGCCGAGACGTATCTGATTCACGTACAGCTCCGTCATCCATAGAATTGTCTTCAACAATCAGCTCCTTCCACGAGAAAATCTCCTCATTAATTGCATCGTCCTTCCCAACAAATACTTCAACTGTTTCATGAAACTGACCAAACGCTTTCAAGATGTCTTCCATGTGTTGTTCGCCAAACAATATACATTTTGCGAAAACATTTTTTTCTGGTGAAAAATAAATCAAGGTAAGAAGTCTGCACACTCTACGTAAAGTAAGTATGTCTGTTTATATATGTTTACGAATTGTGTAATTGGTCTGAATATACAGAACAGAAACTTTCTCTATCACTAGAGACTTATCACTAATTCATATACAGACATTATAAAAATAAATATATTAAACACAAACTTAGCTTACCGACAATATCCTGAAATTTTGGAACAAATCTACGTAGACGTTGGTGAAAATAGAAGTAACGCGGATAGAACGAAGACGGAATAATAAACCCTTTAAACTCCATTTTCTATCCACTTTCGCTTTACGTTACCATGTAATACGTACAGGATATTCAAGTGTGGAATTCCAAAAGATTTAATCAAAACGGCTATCGGAGCTTCATGTTTTATTCATGTCCGGTTTTACACTCAAATCTAAATATTATAACTGAAATGTTAATTAAACACATCGGCTGCACATCAGCCTATGTCCCTGATTGAACTTTTTTAATGTTAACGTAATCATGTATCAACGTATTAACCAACGGAACCGTTGAAACCAGTATCATATATTGGGATTTCTTCCCTGCTTGTGGGAGAACTTTGCAGTTTTATCAGTGAAAGAAAAACTATGAAAATATTCACTACAACCTAAGAAGTGACAATATCAACTGGGAGAACTTCTTTTAAAATCAAATGTAGTAACAAAACTTTGATCAAAAGTACCTCACTGTTAAAACTGAAAAGAATGATGTTAAAAATTATCACTTGATATTAAACGAAAGATTGCCTTTATGTAATCATTGGGCCATTGAATTCTTTTTTTAATCATATAGTGGACATGAAGTCAACTTCAAGTTCTTGGGCATCTGGTGTTATTATCCCAATCCATAAAAAGGGTAATCAATCAGATCCAAATAATTATAGGGGGACAACTCTTACTAGCTGTTTTTCAAAATTATTCACTGTTATATTGAATGAAAGACTAAACGCGTGGGCGGAGGAAAATAGTATATTAACAGATGCGCAATTCGGGTTTAAAAATAAGTACAGTACTGTGGATCCTGTTTTTATTTTGCATTCATTGATTCAAAAGCAGTTTGAAAAGAAGAAAAAGCTTTACTGTTGTTTTATTGATAATAAAAAAGCTTACGATTGCATTGATAGAAACAGACTCTGGTATAAATTTATTAAGTTGGGAATCGATTGTAAAGTTTGGTCCCTAGTAAGATGTTCGATGTTCGACAATGTTTAATGAAGTGAAACTATGTGTAAAACACTTGGGAACATTATCAGATTTTTTAAATAGTGACATTGGCCTGTTTAAAGGAGAGATAACCTCGCCGATAGTTTTTCTCTCTTTTTCTTAATGATATTGAAACGCATTTACAAGAAAACCTTGACGTCGGAATTAGCATTGACCATATTTCAATTTATTTGCTGCTTTTTGCCGACGATGGGGTTATTGTATCAGAGACTAAGGCAGGATTGCAGAATTCTCTAAATAGTTTACATTCATACTGTCGCAAATGGAACCTCACTGTTAATATATATAAGACTAAGGTAATGGTGTTCAGGAAGGGTGGAAGACTAGGTATTAATGATGAATGGTTTTATGACAATATGGAAGTGGAAATTGTTAGCTCGTTTAATATTTAGGAATTGCATTTAGTAGTGGCGATGCATTTATGCAAGCAACAGCAACTTTAGCTGGAAGGGGTTGAGATCACTTCACTCTTTAATGGCGCTAGTCGGTAATATTAAAGTGCCAATAGATATAATGTTTAATCTTTTTAATGCATACGTATTATCAGTCCTTAACTATGGTTCTGAAGTCTGGGGGTATATAAATTCGGACGTGGTAGAAAGAGTCCACAAAAAGTTTTGTAAATGGGTATTAAATGTGAAACAGTCAACCAATACTTTGGCTTTGTATGGAGTTGGGCAGGTTCCCACTGTATATCGAACGACACGTAAGAATGGTTAAGTATTTCCTAAAACTTCATTTAGTCAACCAAGATAATTGCATTTTAAATGTTATATTACAGGATCAAATTTATAATGTTGAAAATCATTTATCTACGAACTGGGCATCAAAGGTTAAGGAAATTCTCCAATCATCTGGTCTTTATGAAGTATGGTTATACCCTGATTCGGTAAAAATGGACGTATTTGTTCCCGTACTAAAAAGTAGACTCAGAGATATTTATATCAGCAATTGGAGGTCTGGGTTAGGACTTGTCTTCGTCTCTAGATGTGTTCAAAGAAATTAAGAGAAATTTTGAACAATCCTCATATCTCAGTCTTGTTGAAAATACCAAGTATAGAAATATTTTATCTAAATTACGCTTATCATTCCATACACTTACTATAGAAATAGGTCGACACAATAAGGTTCATAGGAATGAAAAAAATGTACACTCTGTAATTTAAATGATATTGAGGACGAGTTTCATTTCGCCCTCAAATGTCCAGTATATGCGGACCTTAGACGTCAATATATTCCGAAGTAATAGTACACTCATACGAGTTTGATGAAATACATTGTTTTAATGCAAAGTAATAACCAAACCATCCTAAGGAAGTTAGCGCTTTACTGTGATAAGTCCTTCAAATTACGTGATTCCTTATAGTATAAATATTTGCTATGTTTTTTTCCATCTGTGTTATTTTGATTGTAACATAAACGGTAGTGTTCAAACTTAAATCTGTAGATCCTTAGGACATACGATATGTACAAATATTCTTGTTCCTTTTGTGTGCGTGTTTTTTGTTGTTGTTGTCTGGTTGTAATATTCATATCCGTACTTAGTTAGCCACAAAGTTGTATGTACCACGCAGCATGACTCTTGCGGCTGTATTAATCAACGTGGAGCAGTATTTATATATAGAGAGAAATACATATAGATCTATATATCACCGAAATCATTACCTTTTCATATTATATCTTAATAACGATAACAGTCGTGTTATTGTTATACACACTCTCACCATATTTATATCAAACTTATGATTGATTTATTAATAGAACTTATGTCATAATTGTCACATGCCATGCATTATATTTCTATACATATTGTTGTGACGATGAGCTTTTTATGCTTAAGTCGAATAAAATTTCTGTTCTGTTCTGTAAATAAAGAATGTTTTGATTGTTTTCGAGGGGGGGGGGATAAAAACAACTGAATGTTAAAAACAACTTAATGTGTTTATTAGGGAAAATGTAAGTACTATTTTTCAAACGTATTCTTGAAGCAGATTGCTCAAACATTTGCTTTCGTACAAAATTATAACAAACGAAAACAAAAGCTCGAACATGAATTATATGTAATATCAACTATATTTAATATATTTACACACCTTTTGGCTTTGTATCGCGACAATCCCGGAAAATTGACACAACAATATTACATTTAAATAGCTAAAGTACACCACCATTAATAATCTGAAACCGTGACGTCAGATGTCAACGACGATGCTTGGTCTTCTTTTGACAGATTCTAATATAGTTAATAACAATTTTGAAGCTCCAGTGATCAGTGGCAAAAATGAAGAAAACAAATACTCAATTTGATTTTTTTTAATAACAAATAAGTCTGAATCTGACTTTACTTAAATCGATAATAGGTTAGACTTTCTTTCTGAGTGTATTTATCTCATACATTTCATATCATTAACTTTAATTTTTTATAATTAAAATTTACATTCTTTTAACTAAGGATGTATGGTTTATATGTCCGTGAGTGTTGGTATCGACCAACTTAATGTAATGGCACAATTAAATGCCTCGGCCCTGTTCACTAATATAGTTCTCTAAATAAATTTGATCTTCATTCTAGTGGTTTAGCAAAATGAGTTTGAACGCATAAACCAGCACACATTTCTTTCAAGACTAAATTCTATGATATCCATCAGTGGTGGTGATGCAGAAACATTGAAAAATGCTGACATTTTTACTGTGCCAATGAAATGCGGACATTTAAATTTTAATCTTATTGTCATTTTCAGAGAAGAGTATGGTACCAGGGGTGCAGCTGACTCTGATTCCCGGCTTGTTCTAATGAAAAAAAGGCAGATAAGGTAATGGTTGTGCTATTTTCGAAATTCGGACAATAATTTTAACAGTCAAGTATCCTATTGGTTTAAGCCCAAAAGTACCTGCATGTTTGTACAATTAATCAACAAGGATTGACAGTATTAAAATATTAACATTGTAGATGAATTTAAACATGATAACAATTTCATTTCATATTTTTTTAATTTACCAGTAGTCCAGAGCTTAAAGCTGCTCTCTCACAGATTGACAGTTCTTCTTGGTCATTCATAAAAAGCCCAAAGGAGTAATTAAATTAAATTTACACATATAATTAATTATATGGCTTAAAGCAATAGTAAAAAAATATTTTCCAAACAATTGAAATCTGTTCTATTATGTGTGACCTTATATGACTAGATTGAAGGAATTTTTACCAAATTTTCAAACTTGTATATGAAAGACTGTGATCTGATATTATGTCAGCAGTCTAATATCACTGGTTTCCATACATTTGCACAACAATTGCCAATTTAAAGACAAAAAATAAAAAAGGTGTCTGAACAGTAAAACTGTGAGGATGCAGCTTTAAATTGGTGTTGCACTTAATATTTTGTGAATACTTTTCTGTTGTTGTACAGAATATAATTGATCTGAAAATATAATTCAAATTATTGTTGTATTTTCTGTTTTCTATTTCAGGCACTGGAATTCGAATGTAATCAAAAATGCCATTGTATGAGGATTGACCTGCAATGCATGGAAATCATCTAACAAAACTGCAAAGCCTACCTTGGAAAAATGAGTGCAAGATGGAAACAAAGCATTCAGTGGAACATCTTGTCATCTCAAATATTTGATGACTTACATACTGATGTGAAGTTAAAGATAAAAGTCATCTGTAGGTCCGTGATTATTAAATAAATCCGAACATATATTTAAAAGGGTTATATGGTAAAGGATTTATCTACGCTTAAAGTGGTTTTCCTATATTATGGAGGGAAGATAACTACAAAAACAGAAACAGATGGCATCGGCAGACCAAATAAAGGAGAACTATTTTGTTCAGTTCAATTTTAAAGACTTCAGAAAATCCGTTAATAGGGCACATCCTTGCAAATGCCATATTGTAAACTGGGCTCTTTAAAATGTGAAAAGGTGAAAGTGGTCTAGAGGATAAGCCTCAGATTCAAGGTTGTGAGTTCAAGACCTCCAAGTTACTTTCTCTTGACCTCAGGAAAAGGATGTCCATACTTGTTTCTACTTAGGTAACAGACTTAAGAGTGATTCTGTAAGCTTCCAGCTTGCATAGCAATCTGATAAGGCATAAAATAGGATACTAGCTGACTTGCAAAATATATACTAGCTGACTTGCAAACAGTTTTTTTTCCATTTCTGTTGATTTATTTTTCAGTCTGTTGGAATGTTTATTAGAAATGATGCGCATTGCTTACTGCAACCAATATTTATTTTCTTTATTAAGTTAAATTTAACGAACACATAACATGACTTGTGATTTTACAGATGCATGTTTATTTTGTTGATTGTATGAGTCTATTTTTCAAATGATGTAATAAAAGTTATTCTGAATGACTGTCCTTTTTTGCTTGAAGAAAATGTGTTGAGGTTTTGGCATAGCATAGTGTCATCATCATCATTGTTGTGTACAAATATAACATTCAAAACAATGTATTAAAAACCAAACTGTCAAGCCAAGTACTCAAAGAGGTACAAGGATATTGCTAAAGAGACCGGTAATACATTTAGACAAATAAAATGCAAAGAAAGATCTATAATTCTGACACATGGTAATGCTTAAGTCCTCTGATTGTGTGTTAAAGTGGAGACATACAGTATTTTTTGTAATGAAGACTTAAATTTGTATGGCAACTTAAAGCCATATTTGGGGTTTAAACGCCAGAAATATTGTGAAGTCTCCCAAAAGACTCAATGCACTTAAAAGGGCTTGGCACAGAAATGAAAGTAAAAATGTGAGCAAAACCTAATTTATCATTAATTTTACATTGGATTGCATATAGATGGCTCTGTTATTACTTGACTAATATTAAAAATAAAATTAAGAGACATGTTGATCCAAACTGTAATTATTCTTGTTTGCATTTTATTGAGTTGGACATTAAAGAGTCATTTGGTGAAGAGTGATCTAAAGGCTAATTATTCAAAATAGATTAAGTATTATTGAAAAAAGTCTGGTATACATTGCTGAAAAGCTTAGTGACCTGGCTAAATATTTTGCTTAAGGCTTTTATTTACAAAAAAATAAATCAGTTGAGTATCTTATCAGTTACTCTTTTTGGTGTTGTTGTTTTTAAATAAAAAATGACAATTTACTCAAAGATATTGAGACTAATAATTATAGATTAAGACAAATATAATGTGTAAGGAAACTTAATGAGTGGTTTTATCCACAGACTAGGAGGTAAAGTGAAGCATGATCTGCCTTGAACAAATACTATCTGTCAACTTAGTGCATCAGTCAATTGTAACCCCCACCCCACCCCAGGTCCACAGGAATACTGGGGTTAACCGGGGAAATGAGCCGTGTTTTTACCTATCAGGTGGCCCTGCAGTGCTGGATGAATGCGGTGGTTTTGTCTTCGCTTAAAATATAGAGGGGAATGGGCCTTACATAGAGTCCCTGGGGTGTGGGGGCATTTGGCAGGGATTTTGCCATTGGATCATCCGCGCAGGGTGGGGAATTTTAGCCAGGGTTGACTGTACTGAAAGTCAAAGTCCCCACTATTCCCCAGACCTGGGGGGGGGGGCGTGGTTACAATTGTCTGGTGCATATCCACATGAACGTTTTACTGGTACTCTAACAATAACTAGAGGTTACTGCGTGGATAGTCACCGCCCCACCACAACCCCACAGAACTGTTTACATAAAAAAATTCTGCAGCCCAAACCCAATAATGCTGAAGCAAATGCATGCATAGATTTCAGCTGGTAAAGCTGACTGGGTGCCAAGCTCACACCCATCCTACCACAACCCACACAACTGCACAATGCAATCAATGATTTTACAGAATAGTAATGTTGTTTTAATGGCAAGGCTTGGTGTGAAAAATAACACGGCAAAGTATGACTTAAAACTTACATTTCTTAGGGTATTCCTATAACTGTTGAGAAAATGTTGACATTTAGTCCATGCATGCATTTAATCCGATGCAATGATTCATGCATCCATGAACCGTATGATCATTTCAATGACTGTCAAGTATATATTCTGTGTGCTCACGATTTTTCTAGAGGAAATAGAGTGCTTCAACTATAAGGAAACATCTAAATATTCATAAAACGAACATTCTTTGAGGTTACAATAAATATTTTCTCTTAAACAAGCACATTTAATTTAACACAATCCATTTCCTTGTTGTTACAATGGGCCTTCTTTGCGCGGATTGAAAACGGTGTTAATAGCCGGCAGCCGCATCGCACTTTCGTATATCCTTACTACTATTTACGAGGTCTATCTCGAAGCTTGCCGGAGATGGCCGAGTTGTTACGATTGTGTTTGAGGGATATCAGGGGTACCAAAGGGATATGCAAAGAGGGGGAATTTGGGGAAAGTGAACAAAATACTTAGCAGTTTCCGAAATGAGCATAAGATAACAAGAAAATTGGTTTTACTTCAGTGTAAAATCGGTTTGCCAAGGGCATTAATGTCATTGCGCCCAGGTTTTCTGGGGGATTGTTTTGGTTGAAACATGTCACCGATTCGGTGAGTAATAACTCTGTTTTCTATAATAAAAATTTTTTTTTGGCTCGTTCCAAGATAAAAAATTAAAAAGTTGTCAAAACGTTCAATCTGTGAGAGTGCAGCTTTAAATTAAACAACAATACATTATTTTAAATCGGCAATGATGTGTAGAACGGATACCATTCTAAGTTGATTTTAGTACTTCACATATTTGTTTTATTTATAAAATATGTCAGGAATGGAACAAAACACTGTTTTACATTATATAAACAGAACATCACACTGATTTGAATTGTTAAATGATATAATTAAAGCAAGCAACAAACGAGATATGAAAAATGCTGAAAATCGCCTTTACATAAGTATCAGTACTACAGAGTAGCTAGAACGTTTCTTAACACAATAGTTTGCATTCAAGTATTAAAAAATGTAATTTAAAAAAACACATCTGAAAACTCATGAAGTTTTTTTTTGTTATTCATATACTTAACATTACTCATTTACATATAAAAGTATATCACAGAATCGCTGTCTTTTTAAAGTTTCATAACACTTGTAAGTGATTCAATAACATGATATGTTCACAGTCTATAAACTAAATCACAGAAAGCGGATGGCAATGTAACTTTTGGTTTCTCACTCGGTGAAATATATTACAGTCTAGCAATTAAACATACATATCCCACTAGAATTTCATTAAACTTGACGAAATAAAGACGCGTTTTTCTTCACATCCACATGAAGCAGTACAAGTTTGTTTTAATTGATGCTCCTGTCCACGGAAGGTGTAGTTGTTGTTAGTGTCGCTGGCGCAGCTTCTGAACCTCCAGCATTCGGTTTTGCACAGGCTAAATGTGAACAGAAAAAGCAGCATTTGCAACCGTATTCGTTGGTACCAAAATAAGTTATTATAAGAAAATATTCGATATTATAATAAAGTAGTATATTGTAAAAAAACATGCATTGAAAAAAAAATGAATATGCTTACCAGGTAACAGTTGCATGTGTGCCTGCTTTTTGACGACGCTTAATAATTTATGCATCACGCTTCCTTTGGAGTGAATATACTGGAGCAATCCGTCGGTAGAAATCTTCTTGACCGCTCCAGTTAGAAGTGCAATTACATGAACATTTTTAACGCTGTCCATATCATCTGCGCAAATTACCGCACCACTATCACCTTCCACCGAAAATGGCCCCACTGAAACTGTTTACAAGGGTTTGTTAATTACAAGGGTTATAAGCTATGTTCAACGTTTCAATTTTGAGCAAGATATGGCGATCACAGCTATATTAAAGATGCAGGATAAATAGTAAATCACAAATTCTCGAAAAGAAAAAGAACTATATTGGCCTTTTACTATATCAAAGTAAAGTTTAAATGGAAACAAGAAAAAGAAGATTATTTATTGATTTGACTTACTTACATTCTTCTGGTGCTATATGAACGAAGTATGGCCCAGGTAGTTTATGGACTGTTTCGCAACTGGCTTCCAACGGCGTAAAGTTTTTCTTCACATTATCTTCCAAGAATTCTGACGATATGATAGTTCCAATAGAAATTCTCGATGATACTCGACCATCGTTTTTCATTTGGCAAGTGATCATATAAACATCACGTCCTTGTGGTATATTTTCGTCAAAAACATCCCAAGTCTTGGCATCTCTTCCGTCCGATCTTTTCAACTCTGTTTTCACGCTCATCTCATTTGTTATTTCTATAGCTGCAATATCTAAAAAATCATTTTCATGACCATTTTGAGCTGAATTGTAATGAACTTTTCCAAGCGGTTTGAAATCATTTTCATGGTCAATACAAACATCAACAGATTCATCGCAGCCTGATACACAATGTCCACATGTAATACCAAACAGAGGACCCTGTGAACCCATTTCTTCCTTTTGCATTAAACAGCCTAATCTTCCAGTCTTGTAAGGCAACTGATGATCAACCTTAGTGTTTTTCACTCTTATGATGTTCCCCTGTTCTACACAAAACCCAGCTTGCTTCACGTATTTGATGACTTCAGATTCAAAATCAAAGTTAAAACTGTATTCTTTCATTTCACGTCTAATTTCCTTCTTTTCCTCCTCTGCAAGAGCCTTTTTCACGTCAATCACAAACTTTCCATGTCTGTGTCCGCAACCAGAGACATCTGGGTGATTCCTGCCAAAATAACTAAAATATTAAATCTCTTGCATGGATTATTAGGTAATCTTTTCTCATCGTAGTAGTTCACTGACAGTATACAGTTGCCTACTTTTTGTATTGCTAAAAATGTATATAAATAAATAAATTATAGTCTGTTCAAAAATATTACGAACTAAAAGACGGAGACAGATGGCAATCTGATATTACTATCTGATATCACTATCTACTTCGTGGGTGATAAATAACATTAAACACATGTGGTTAAAATATCGACAGCAAAACCGATAACCGTCAATTTTGACATGTGCTTGACAAATTGGTACATTTTAAAGAATTTAAGTTCATTTCTTATAAGGTTGTTTGTACAAACTGTTATCTAAACATTCGTCAAGTCTAAGTACTTAGAAAGAAGGCGAAACAAACGTTACGAAACCTACTGCAGTAGTTTATGTTGTAGTTCACGGGGTATTTTCAGTATGGTAGGGAGTAGGACGTCAATCTGTACATTTGTTGTACGGAGGAATCCAGTCAGCTCAAATTGTTTCCTTGACAACATGGAGATGGAAACAATTTGTTCCTGTTGATAAGACATTCAGTACAAAGTGAAGCATATATATTTCCCAAACACCATCTTACATATTCAGCATTAATAATAAATAAAAAATAAAATGAAGTTAATTACAATTATAATAAACATTTTACCTTCATGAACTTGACGAATTTTTGTTCGATATCTTGCAAACATTGAACTATGCAGCTAAAAAGCTCCATCCCCATCCTCATTAATGTTGTTTCATCGGAGCTAGTAATATCTTTTTCATTATTTACTTTAATTTCCATGATCTTCTTTTCGACGTCAAAAAAGTTGTCTCCCTGAAAATCTAGTATGACAGACTGCGGCAGGCAGCATGCTTTTGATAAGTCCTCGCAAAAGGTGGCGCGTGTCCTTTTAATGACGACTGTTTTGATAGCGCAGATGAAAGCAGTTTTGTCTTGCTTTTCCGGATCTTTTTTTGCATGCTCTGAAAACATTAGATGTGAATAAAGTAGAATCTTTCTACGTGTGTCCAATGATGTAATGGTTGTTAAATATGGAATAAAAGATTGTTCAATATTGAAAACATGCATTTGACCTACCTCTCACAAGTTCGTGAATAGCTTCTTTTACTGCTTTTGATTTGTCAATGGAACATGTATGCTGAGTCAAATCGCTGAACTCCTTACAGCCTCTTGGGATCAGTTTATTGATGAAAGAATACACACTTTCAAACAATGAGATCACCCTTGTTTCCAGTTCTGCCTGAACTAGTTTGTTCAACTGTGGCTTCTCTGTCGTATTACGACTGTCGTCTGTATTGAAGAAAATAAGACCCTTTTCCCCGCAAAAAATGTTCTTCCATTTCTCGATCTGTTTACATATTTGAAATCTAGTTTATATAGGCTTTCATATTATTAATATTATTGGAAAAACATTGTTGAAGATCCCCTTGGATGGTTCTTATCATTTGTTTTTACTTCAATTATGTATGTATATAATTATGAACATCTAAATTCTACTTTTTATGTTCAATATCAAATGCAGATTATATTTAACTTTTAAACCACATTCTAGAATAAATGCCCTTATTTCAATTAAAACACGTGTTGTTATTCTTTACATGAAAATGAAACTAGGTTATTTATTACACCGGACACAATAGAACATAAATGTACATAATCATAGTCTGAACCACCGGAGCTCGCGAAACGGTCTGATTTACTAGCCAAGGCTTGCGATATTTGAGTGAGAATGGTCAAAATGCCAAATACTTTTGACAATGAAAATTATCTTTAGGGCTGGTGATAATTGGACTTCTTTCGCTATGTCTAAACAATAATTTATATTGCAAGAAAATAACAATTTAATTTCAATGACAAGATAATAAAAAAATAATATAACAAAAACACAAATGATATATTTACATGTACTAGTTCTAAAGAAAAGCATGCGTAAGATACTGATAAACATTTTAATTACTTACAGTGGTATTGTTCACAAGAACCAAGCATATCTGGGAGCCACAACTTGCACCAGACGGCCGAGACGTATCTGATTCACGTACAGCTCCGTCATCCATAGAATTGTCTTCAACAATCAGCTCCTTCCACGTGACCTCCTCTTTAATTGCATCGTCCTTTCCAACAAATACTTCAACTTGTTCATTAAACTGATCATACGCTTTTAAGATGTCTTCAATGTGTTGTTCGCCAAACAATATGCATTTTGAGAAAACATTCTTTCCTGGTAAAAAAAAATAATCACGGTAATGCACCAGTCAATTGTAACCACGCCCCCCCCCCCTCAGTTCCGGGGAATAGCCGGGACATTGACTTTCGGTCCAGCCAACCCCGGGTAAAATCCTCGCACTGCGGGAACGAACTGATGGTTAAACCCCGGCCAAATGCCCCCGCACCCCAGAGATTCTATATAAGGCCCAATCTCCGCTAAATTTGACGCTTTTACAAAACCACCCCGGTTACCCGTGGTTACAATTGACTGGTGCATAAGAAGTCTGCACACTCTACGTGAAGTAATTATATTTGTTTATATATGATTATGAATTGTATAATTGGTCGTTATATAATTATATTAAACACAAACTTAACTTACCGACAATATCCTGAAATTTTGGAACAAATCTACGTAGACGTTGGTGAAAATAGAAGTAACGCGGATAGAACGACGAAGGAATAATAAACCTTTTAAACTCCATTTTCTATCCACTTTCGTTTTACGTTGCCTTGTATACGGCGTGAGACCACAGTTATTTTTACTATATGTTTCATATAGACACTAACCTGGCTTTTGACTTTATACACACCCCAATTGAAAAACAAGGACATGGCATCTCTAGAACAATTCAAGACACAAAATATAATCACAAGAAAACACCATGTTAACCATTGACCCGACTGTCAAAATTGAGTTCAAATACATAACCCTTCCGCCAGGGAGTCAATCGGCTACAAACAACTAATTTTCAGACTTCCACAAGCTATGATTTTTCCAATATTTACATTGAAAACTATCAATTTCTGCAATAGAGTGTCAACTTCAGTCAAGTTCTCTGCAAAAAGAACATTTTTTGCTTCTTTTTCATTCAATTTTAATAAAATATTGATACTTGAACACAAGCACTCTTTGTTTCTGTATTCACATCCGGATCTTGGTCAACGGGGGGCAGATAACTGTGGTCTTGAGCCATACGTACAGGATATTCGTAAACACTAATGATCATAACATTATTCGCTCAAAGATCATAATGTTTATAAACTGTTGTCTGCAGCTTGAACTCTTAGAAAGGAGGTTAAAAACGACGTTCATGGCTGCTTACAGTGTTGACAATGTTGCGGAAAATCAACTCCAACATTCAGGCATATGAAGATTTAAATACTTTGATTCAAGCATGCTTGCTTTTGCCAATGTTTTAGCCAACCATATGGTGATTTCACTGAAAGATTAGTTCTGGGCGATGAAAAATAGCCTCTACAGTGGTTGAAGAATGTCAAGCTCAATGTTTGAGCTCACCATTTATAATTATTTTGTTGTGACAGACTGTCATTGAGTGATGATAAAAAAGACTAATGCTTTAGATAACCATATACGTTTTAACAGCATTTAAAAGCCCAAATTTATGATAACTGCCACTCGGAAGAAAATTATTATCACTTAATTGTGATGAGAGTGGGTTTGTTTGCTTGTCTGTATGGGAAGTGTTTTAAAGTACTATGGGAAGGATCTATGCATTATTTGATCAGTCATTTGTAACCACGGTCCCCCCAGGTCTGGGGATAGTCGGGAAATTGGCCGTGTTTTAACTTTTAAGGTAGCTCCGCAGTGCCAAGTGAATGTGTTATGCACCAGTCAGTTGTATCCACAGCCCCACCAGGTCAGGTGGTATACTGGAAATGGGTTGTGTTTTTACTTCTATGTGGCCCCGCAGTGCCGGAGGAATGCAGTGGTTTTGTCTGCGCCATAAAAGGTGGAATTTGGCCTATCCTAGGGTCCCAGGGGCGTGGGCATTTGGCGGGGATTTCACTGAAGTTAATGATAAAGATAGTTTATATTGAAAGCAACACTATATAATCAACATGTTTATACAAAATATGTATATACATCGAAAAAACTTACTCCCGTAATAATATAAAGGTAAAGGATTTTGTTGGTTAAAAGTTTTAAATAAACAAATGTAAATGTTACAGATGGGGTCAAGTGCAAACATGCTGATTGATTTTAATTTTATTATTAGTCCTCAAATATCGGCAAATGGTAAATGCAGTGCCAGGGTGAATGCCGTGGTTTTGTCTTCGCGCTAAACATAGTGGCGAATGGGCCTTTAACCTAGTGTCCCCAGGGTTCAGGGCATTTGGCGGGGATTTTACATCAGTTCATCCCCACAGGGCGGGAATTTGCACCCAGGGTTGGCTGGAGCGAAAGTCAGTCCCTGCTATTCCCCGGACCTGGGGGGCGGCGTGGTTACAATTGACTGATGCATAACATACACTGGGAGTGTGAAGAAACACCTAAAGGAGAATGTCAGGACACTTTGTCTGCCGGGCATAAGTGTGGCCAACAAAAGTTTTTTCTGAACAGCAGAAACATTCGAAACCACCTTCTAAGGGCTAGAAAGAACATGGACCAGTCGCCTAATGATCTGGAGAATGTAGAAACATATGCTAGAAAGAAACTGGAAATGAAATTTGTCAAACAAAGGACAATATATCAATAATAACAAATTTACAAAGAAAATGATAGAATGGAAGGTATAAATAAAAGGTTACAGCTTTGACAGGAATTTTATGTTGATGTCGGTAGTAATCATGTTGGCAGTGAAAATTAGTTTTCCTACCAATTATGTAATGTACTATCTGCATTGATGAATCACCAGACAAGAAACTGTGAAGCTCGATGAAGTGGATGAAGAGGAAAATAACAACAAAGGAATGGAATTAAAGAATATAATTCAAATAGAAGTATTCACACTAGCTTCGTTGTTCAGATGTCCTTGCTACCTTACATGTATGGTATCGTAATCACATATTGTAAGAGGTAAAATGTATTATTAGACGGATATTTTCCCAACTTCACTCACATGAGGAGCAGGCTCAACAACATTTCTTTGTATACCTTCTATTCATGTTTCAAATTATTGCTTCAACTGTTTGTGATTGTATACTGTTCCCCACATTTAGAATAAGAAAAAACAAATTTTGAATTTTATAGAAAACAATTTTGGGTAACAGTTTTTTCAATGATCTTCTTTTCATTTGTAATTGATAATGATACATTGGTATGCTTGATTATGCTTCATATCATTTGATACTTTTCAGAAATATTCTGTTTTATAATGATTTGTTTTAAAACCAACATACATACATAATATTGTATTTTCAGATAAATGTTTAACTACTGAGAAATAGCAGCCATCATTTCATTTCACATACATATTTCTCTTGAATTGTTATTTTTTTGTTTAATATAGTTAAAATTTCAGAAGCATCAGAAATTCATGTTTCTGATACAAACATAGCAAATGAAGTATCTGCTACATAAGTATGGAAATAAAGTGACCCGGATGGACATTTAACTGGACTATAAAAAAATCTCTAGTTTAAATCCAGATTCTGTTAATATTTCCATTGTCTTTATTTTTCAGAGGTTTTAATCCATACTGACATAGCAATTCAAATTAAAAAGATAAATGCAATAATTGATACTTTTATTGGAACATATTTTTACATATATATATAAATCATTCTTCAGGTTTATTGATTTTCTTTAGGAATTAAATCATGCAAAAAGAGTCTTTTTTTATTTCAAAGTATTTCACACAAATAATCAAGTGTTTCTAATGTTCTTTCAGGAGGAGCTATAGCCATGCCCTGGAAGTCCTGATGCTTTCTGGTATCCTGAAACACAAACAAAAGAAGATATAAAGAAAAATACTACAAATTTCCATTAGTTTGGCAGTTTTGGTCCATTCATGTATACTTAAGTATATACTGTCCATTTTGGTTGTTTTTGCATTGCGACATGTAAAATAAAATCTCAATGAGATTTATGTCTAATTTGTTAATGAAAATGTTCTTGAAAAGCACTGTAATTTCTCTATCAAAAAACATTTTTGTTCAAAACTAAATTTTTAATATATATATATGCGAATCATGATGTACAATACCTGACTGAAACTATTTTCTGTAATTCAGAAAGTCAACGTCTGCAACTTGCCAATGTGCTCTTATCTGACAATATCATCCGTGAGTTGGAACAAACATTCTGTAAATATAGAGCAGAACATGACTTGCATGTGGCTATATTCCATGCTTGGAAGATAACAACTTTTGTAACTGATCACTTCAAGGTTATTATGCTCATTTATTTTTTGACTGACACTCTTTAAAATGCAAACATTTCTTTCACAAATACATGGATGAATAGTATAAACCTTTGGCCATACTGTAGACGAATGAGCCATTACAGAATGCGATAAGGGCCCTGAATGATTACACATTAATGACTAAGGAAGCACTCAAAAGACATGTCAAAAGTCAAATGAAATGTCAATAATTATTAAAGCTAGTAATATTAATTTTGATAATAGAATCTTTATGGAACATAAATAAAGAAAAAGTTAATGATGCATTAAGGTATTATCAAACAATCAGGTCTTTTTAAAAAGCCAATTGCAATGCTTTAAGGATGAGAGCCATGGTTGCTATAGAAACATAAGAATAGTTAAAGTATTAAATCTTCAAAAATTGTAACAATTATCTCCAACGCCCAAAGTTGCACAATGTCACTTGCACATCTGCATACTATTTTTTCAAACAGCAACCTAGCAGCCATTTAACATACCTGAGTAAACTAGTTTCTGCACTGCTGAGTCTCCAACTATTTCCCAATACTCAGAACATGACATTGTTGGTGACATCATGAAGTATGATATTGTATAACATCTAGCCATTTCTCATTACTAGGAACTGTACAATCTGTAATAAAATCAAGTAAATCAAATATTGCACTTAAATATATCACCATTCAGAACATAAAAGTAAGAAAAATACAGAAAAATAGTATTATTGACCGGCTAATGATCATCACTCAGAACGAAAAAGTCACAAACGACAGAAAAATAGCATTATTGACCGGCTAATGATCATCACTCATAACGAAAAAGTCACAAACGACAGAAAAATATCATTATTGACCGGCTAATGATCATCATTCAGAACGAAAAAGTCACAAACGACAGAAAAATAGAATTATTGACCGGCTAATGATCATCACTCAGAACGAAAAAGCAGCTAACAACAAAAAATAGAGTTATTGACCGGCTAATGATCATCACTCAGAACATAAACGAAGGAAAAGACAGAAAAATAGTAATATTAACAGGCTATTGAACATCGCTCAGAACGTAAAAGTCAAAAACGATAAAAAATAAGTTTCAAATTGACTTTTGATCATCACTCAGAACTTGAAAGTAGCTACAGTATTTACTTTAAAAGTATAGTCATCTCCAATACTTAGCAATAACGTTGCTGTCAAGCTTAAAAACAGAATACGAAATCCAGTTACTCAGTTTCTTATTTGTTCAACTCACCTGATACATTAAAGATGTTCTTGCACATCCAAGAAATGAAAAGAAACATTTAACGTACATGTTTATGGTGGCAGACAACAATTTTAATTGCATTTCCATCTGTATGATCTTGGGTTGTGTCAATTCGGTATTGGTATGATCTTTAGCGCTTACCCAGGATATTCAAGTGCGGAATTCCAAAATAATTAATCAAAACGGCTTCCGGAGCTTCATATTTTATTTAAAGCCGTGTTTACCCTCAAATCTAAATATTATCACCTATTAAAATGAGAGTTAATTAAACACATCAGCTGCATATCATTGCTAACGTTATCATGTATCAACGGCATAACCGACAAAACTAAACCAGTACCATACACAGAATTTCTGTTCTGCTTTTGGGAGAAATGTGCGGTTTTATCAGTAAAGAAAATAAGTGAAAATATTCACACAACAACCTAAGAAGCGGCGAAATCAGCTTGAAGAATTTCTTTTAAAATCAAATTAAGTAACAAACCTTTGATCAAAACTAAAGATCACTGTTGAAACTGAAAAATAATGTTAAAAATAATCTCTTGATATTTAGCAAAAGATTGCCTTTATGTAATTAAAGATTTTATTCCGGGATGGGAGTGGGAAATAAACACAACTTACCGTTTGTTTATAGCGGGAAATGTACATACTGTTTTTCAAACGTATTCTTGAAGCTAAATGCTCAAACATTTGCTTTCATTACAAACGTTAACAATAGCTCGAACATGAATTAAATGTAACATAAACTATTTTCAAACCTTTTCACTTTGTATTACGACTTTCCCGGAAAATTAACACAACAATGTTACATTCATTAGCTCAAATACATCACCACTAATAATCAGAAACCGTGACGTCAGATGCCAACGACGAAGCGTGGTCTTCTCTCTTCAGCTGTTAAGCGAACCGTCTACAAGCGAATATTTTCTGTGAGAGTGATTGATTGATTGATTGATACATTAAACAAGCTTGCTACTGTTTTATCCAATGTTGATTAAAAAAGAGATTGTTTACCATTTTAACCATCGAGTGAATGGGTACCAGTATATTTCATTCAACACAGTGCCGTAGCAAGAGGCACATTTAAACCGAGGCAGTCCAGAAGGGTTGGGAACATGCTTCCACCTATTTTATCTAGGACTTCTCTTCAAAAGTTTACCATTGACGACACTTCGGCCATGTAAAAACCATCGTAAAATTCGTATTATTGGCACTTTATTTACATTTCCATTTTTAATGAGAGAGCGTAAAGAAAATAATTTCATAGTTTATATATTGGTATTAGGACCCAGGGACGAGCTCGGCGGAAAAAAGCGGGGTTTAATGATATCTAGTGATTTCTGATTATTGAAAGACAAATTAAGTAAGCAAACACTGGTTCAATTCACACCATATATATATAACATTTATATTTGTTTTCTGAATAGAAAGCAAAACAAACAAAACACTTCGATGCCCGAACTCGCAATCGCAGAATATACGTGCAGTCTATTGAAATGTTTTTATGAACAAATATGAAAGCCAAACGATGAAGACGAAAGTCCAACATGGTTGATGGTTTCCATGTTTTGAGTCTTATGAAATCATCAAAACTGCTTTCGCACGAACAGGAACCCCGGCAATATATTTATTTGTATAGCTATTATAACTGACCTGTCATAAATCTCTATAAAATAGTCTTAAAAATGCATTATATACCGCTTACCATTGACTTCAAATGTCTTGCCGCATCAGGTTCGTTAAAAGTATCTCTTATGCGATGGATATAATTATTATGTTCATAATGGACACTGCCCTAATGGAATCCTTTCTTGATAACCATCTCGTAACCGAGAGAATATGGAGAGTCTGTCCTTTAAAGTCCACTGAAATATGGCATATTCGTTTCCTCCTCATCCTGTGGTGAGTCGGCTCGAACGTCAGACACTGCGCTTTTACATGCCTTGTGTTTTTGCGTTTGTGAAAAAAGAAAGAAAGTTGTTGAAATGTGTTCATAAAATTGCAAATTGATGAAACCTGAGTGCATCATGAGGCACCTACATGATTTAAGCAATGATTTCTACAATGCATGAAATATTTTGCATAAAGATCAAGGTCAGTAATCCGAGCCTGAACACCAATTACTTGGCCATCCACTGTCGATGCACCATCAAACACTTTCCCTCGACAACTGTTAAGACTATGTCCCATTGTGACTGGCGGCAGCGATGAAATCTGCGCAATATTTGATTTCGAAAGTTGTTCACCATATGTGCTTATCCAATTACGATTTTGCCCTCTGAGAGGAATTCCTCCTGCTGAAAAGTTTTAGATAAACAGCTTAAATTATGTCCATGTGGACATGTTTGTGTTTGCTTATTTTATAACGCGTGCTACCAGCGTGTTAAACAAGCGTGTTCTACGCTTAGCGACCGTAGCTTTACACTTCAGCTAAAAATATTAAAACAAATCCTACATGTACCCGAGATTTAAGCATGTAGGGGTTGATACATTGTACAGCCCCGGCAGTGCTGAATGACAGCAGAGAAGGTGCCTCGGTTTGCCTCAGTGCCTGTTGCTTCGGAAATGTAACATTGTAGTCGTTTCACGAATTCAGAGGTCGATCTTATTAGTATTCATTGCATTAGTTATTTGTATTTATTTAATTTATTTGCTCTTCAAATTTTAACCGCCGAGGCAGCTGCCTCGGTGTGCCTCAGTGTGGCAACGGCGCTGTATGTATGGAAGCGCTGTTCAATTTAAATTGTTAAATTTTTATCCACCCAGATATGATCTCTTGGAAAAACTACATGTGTATATATATAAGTTTAGAACACTTTTATGGCATTTTGAATAAATGCCCTTTATCCATTCAATCAACGTGTTTGTTTTTCCCTTCGTCCATACAAGTTCGCCTTAGACTGGTTTTCGTTCTACCTAACCTTGGTCAATATATAAATACATTAACTTTTATCACTGGGAACATGAATGTTTCAATCAAAGTTTATTGAATAATGTCTATGAGATGTTTGAACCGAAACACGAGTAAAAAATAAACTATTTCTTCACAAACCGGATCACTGTTTGAGGGATATCTCACAGGTAACAAATGCAAAAAGGAGAAATTATGAAAAAATACGTACTAAATCTCTAAAATGAGTATAAGGGAACAAGATAATTGGTTTAATTTCAGTGTAGAATCGTTTTTCATTCCATTCTTGATAATATTAAAACTATATTTTGTACTCGTCGCTTCGCCACTCGTGAAAGTATGTTATTCCATAACACTCGTGAAATAAAATACGATCTTACACTGAAATCAAGAAACATACTCTATGTATGTCTATGTTTACTATTGTTAAGTATTGTGTTACACAGACAAACCTATGATGAATAATTCATACGAGTAAACTTGTGAGCTCATTAACATTTCAAATATCCCAAGAGGACGTTCCAAATTCATTTTGTAATTATATAGTTCAATAATTACAATCAATGTTCAGTGGCAATTTAAGTATTGTAATATCATCCATTTCTGAACAGTTATGAGCAAACAAAGTAAAAGTAAACTGGGGACACGCCCTGTGTATGATTTGACAGCGTTCGCATACTATGCTGTTTTAAAGAAAAAACGAAGCAAGACACACTGGTCATGCTATTCATGCAACCAGCAATAATACATTCATTTGGTTATTGATAACTCGAAAAAATGGATATGGGGCTGGACCATCATATTAACACTTTAATTTATGACGACTGGGCTGGAATATATCAGAAATATATACTTGCTTTTTCTTCATGATGGTTTGGTTCTTAATGCAACTATATTCTAAACAAACGTTATTCCCAACGTTAAAAACACCATATAAAACATAAGAAACTGGTTAAAAACCCCAGTAAATTTACATTTTACTGACCGTTCCATTGTCGGATACCCAGGACTGACCCCTCCCGTTACAATCTGTTCATTGTCGGATACCCAGGACTGACCCCTCCGGTAACACTCCATTCATTTTCGGATAGCCAGGACTAACCCATCCCGTTACAATCCGTTCATTGTCGGATACCCAGGACTGACCATTCCCGTAACACTACATTCATTGTCGGATACACATGACTGACCCATCCCGTTACTCTCTATTCATTATCGGATACACAGTACTTACCCATCCCGTTACACGTCGCTCATTGTCGGATACACAGCACTGGCCCATTCCGTTACACTACATTATTTTTCGTATACACTTGAATGACCCAGCTCGTTACACGTCGCTCATTGTCGGATACACAGGAATGACCCAGCCCGTTACACGTCGCTCATTGTCGGATACACAGGAATGACCCAGTCCGTTACACGTTGCTCATTGTCGGATACACAGGAATTACCCAGTCCGTTACACGTCGCTCATTGTCGGATACCCAGGACTGACCCAGCCCGTTACACGTCGCTCATTGTCGGATACACAGGAATGACCCAGCCCGTTACACGTCGCTCATTGTCGGATACACAGGAATGACCCAGTCCGTTACACGTTGCTCCTTGTCGGATACACAGGAATTACCCAGTCCGTTACACGTCGCTCATTGTCGGATACCCAGGACTGACCCAGCCCGTTACACGTCGCTCATTGTCGGATACACAGGAATGACCCAGCCCGTTACACGTCGCTCATTGTCGGATACCCAAGACTGACCCAGCCCGTTACACGTCGCTCATTGTCGGTTACACAGGAATGACCCAGCCCGTTACACGTCGCTCATTGTCGGATACACAGGAATGACCCAGCCCGTTACACGTTGCTCATTGTCGGATACACAGGAATGACCCAGCCCGTTACACGTCCTTCATTGTCGGATACCCAGGACTGACCCATCCCGTTACGCGTCGTTCATTACATGTCGCATTGCCACGACATCAGCGAATGGCGAGTAACGGAATGGGCCGCTCGTCAGTAACCGCCGATGCTTGCAAATCGACTGCCATCGAGTGTGCGACTGATTGCTGTTGTTAGTATGTGTTTCCCGAAACCTGTCGGTCCCATTGTCGCACTACTCTCGGTTTCTCTGATTATATAAATGAGGCACTTGTTTTATTTGGTACATGAAAAAAATCTATTTGAATTTGATCTTCTAAACCTTCACTTTAAAATGTGTAAAATACCAAATGCGTGTGATCTGTTTTTGTATATCGTAATTAAAATCAATGCAATATATTTCTCATTAGTGAACTGAAAATGCATGATCCGCATGACTGTGGTCTACATGTATAACCTAATTGAACTATGGAAACTAGTACATCGTGTCTAATGGTACAAATGTGAAGTGTTTTAGTTAATTGGTTTTGACAGACATACTTAGGACCATGTAAATAGGGCTAAATAATCGACTCTCAGATTATTAAAAATGGGGAGACATGTAGAAAATCATACATGTTTATTTTTTATTTTAGCTTTTCTGTTTTGTTTCGTCTCTGGAGAATACAAAGCTTCAGTTGGTGAGTGACTTCACTGTAACTTCATTTTACAAATTCAAACAGAAACAAGAATACTTAGCCTTAACTAAATGATTGCAAGCCTGCTTTAATTCGACGATGACGTATATGTCAATTGTGTTATGCTTTTTGCGATTGTAATATATTGGACGTAAATGAACACATCAAAACTCTTTATGTTCCTTCCAGACGATGATTCTGACGATGAATCTAAAGCTGTCACTCGCATGGAGGCAGAAAACTCATTGTTCCAGTACATCGCGGACCCCGCCATATACCAGCGGCTGACCGTGCCTAGAGGAGAAGACGGCGCCGTCACCGTCCACCACGCCCTCTTCCTCAACCGCATCCTCGACGTAGTATGTGAATGTTTTAACGAACGCCGTGAACGTGACGTTTTGCATGGAATTGGGTTTTAAAGGCCTAACAAGCAACACATAAAATTTATTTATATATCGAAACACATATTAGAGCTATTGTCATTGCATTACCGGTGTGTCGTCGTCTTGCAATTACGTTATGTACGTCGTACAGGCGGGATGTTGGGAATGTAGTCCTACTTAAATGTCATATGACCTGTAAAAATAGTGACATTTAACCTCAGGGTTTTCATAGGCGTCACTCCTACCAACGATCTAGCATAACATAATATGAAATGCTGCAGTTTACCAATGTCAGAAAATCTCGAAATGTCTAAATATCTTATAGACATTTCGAGATTGTCTGACATCGTTAAACTGCAGTAATTCATAGTTATATTAGGCCATTTTTTATTAATTGGTTAAAAAAAAAAGGAATTTCGGGCGGCGGATCCGTAAACCAATTTAATGTGCAATTTAAGTGCCATGAGCTTGCTCCTTTTCCCAGCTTTTTTTGCTGTATTTACTTCAGTGTATGTATGCCACGTGATAAATTACGTCATATATACTACGTCGGAAGGCAACATTCTGTTTAAAGTGAAAACTTAAAACAAAGATAACTTTTCTTTAATTACATCATTTTAAATGAAACAAAGGGCAGCCTATGTCGCTTAACGAGCCCCGCATTCGTTTTATTACCGGAGATTGAAATGGTGCTTAGTTTCATAAAACACTTTGACAAACCTGTTTCCAAAATAATGATTTGACTGTCAGGCGGCCGGTTTGTGAAAAGGTTTGTCGCATTGTTTTAAAGATGCACTATTACTTCCAAATAAGATTTAACACATTTGATACAATTGCTTTAATATACCTAAAAGGATGAAGAAATGTTGAAAACAATGGTTCTTATGAAGGATACCGAGTTTAATTTAAAAGAAATGTGTAGAAAACACGGTATGTCTACCTTATGAGACCATAGTGAATCGGAGTTAATCTTTTAGCATTCACCAATCATTTAATAATTTGCGCTTTTAGATATTAAATAAACAGTAATAATATTGTTAATAGTAATCAATATTTTCCATAAATGCATTATTTGGTAAGAAGTTGAGGGTGTATCACTCAAGACGTATGTTTGTTTTACATGTATATGTATTGATTTTGAATAAGAATGGCCTGGTAATATTTTTACAACTGCACCCTCACAGATATAGCGTTTTTACAACTTTTTTTTATTTTTTTTTGTCTTGGAAAGAGCACATTTTTGCATAAATATCTGCCAACCGATGATAAAATATTGCTGACAAAAAACCAGATCGCAGATTTTCATATTTCCGTTCGAAAATTAATGTTTTATAGCTTAAACCGTTACTAACGGTTTAAGAAAAATGCATAAAACATCAATTTGTTTAACTTAAATTATATAAATATCGATCTAACTTTTTGTCAGCACTTTTATATAACTGGTTTCCATGGAATTTTGCAAAAATTGGCTTGTTCCAAGACAAAAAATAAAAAAGTTGTCAAAACGTTTAATCTGTGAGAGTGCAGCTTTAAGAAACTAAACTCTCAAAGTCTGGTAAAAGATCGAAGGCGGGGCTCCGAAAGTGGCGTAGACTACGCTATGTTTTATTTAAAATGGTGAAATTATAGTGAAGTTATCTTTGTTTAAAGTCTATGCTCGAAGCAAAATATTGCATTCCGACGTGGCATTTATGACGCAATTTGCCACGTGGTGTACACATACTGTACTTGTGTATGACTGATAGCTAAATCATTGTGTGTGAATGGACACCGGATATAGCTCAAAAAGTGATAAGTAAACATACCAATATGCTGTTGTTTTTCTAGACCAGAGGTAAGATCTTGCTGTGTTAACGATTATCTACCGTATCCACAAATGAAACAAGTGTTTGAACTAATAGCTGAATGCTAAATTTGGCCTATGATGTGCTTTATAATGCTTAAGAATTAGCAGACCATGAAAAATGTTACTTAAAATATGTGATGATCACTTCAAACTCACAGAATTTCGACAAGTATTGTAATCTTAGGAAATATATCGAATAAATAAAGAAATCTGAATCGAAGGATTTTACAAACATAAGCTAAACTATGTTTATTGTAAAAACTGGCAATGTAACTTTTAAACTGTTAAAGATATGCCCTTACAAATTTCACGATACTGTACCGGGGATAGCCATTTTGTGTACTGGGGATAGTTTCAAAGTTGAGCAATGTGTACTGGGGATAGCATGTAAAAATGGACCAAGATGATCGTAGCACAATAACAGTATATATACAATACACATAATATTTAATGGCTTCGATATTTCATTCGCCTTTTCTTTAGATTTTGGAGTGCTGGTCCTTGGTATGTCTCTTTGTACATTCATATGCCTTTTCAGGTTGCTTTTGTAGTCAGTTGAATAGGTACATATGCTGCACAAAAACTTTTTTTCCATTATCCTCAGTCACAGTTACCGCTGAGCATCCGTCAAATCTATTTTTCAAATTATCTGCAAAAGTGAGAGTACAATGTAATGACAAATTATTGAATAAACTTAAGTTATCAATGAGTTTGGTACATGTCCTCCTAAATGAACGTATACATGTGTATGCATGCTGCTTATATTTCAAGGTTTCATTAGTTTCTCGGTGAAGTGAACGAGCTGAGACCATTTCCTGTTCTAAGTAATAGCAACATCGATCCAAGCTTAGAAACAGCTTCAAGTGAACAAAATTTGATCACAATATATTATTTATTATTGATGACTTAGTGTGCAAAAACGTTGCAAAAATAGCCGGGACTTTGACTTTCGGTCCAGCCAACCCCGGGTAAAATCCCCGCCCTGTGATGGTTAAACCCCGGCCAAATGCCCCCGCACCCCAGAGACTCTACATAAGGCCCAATCTCCGCTAAATTTGGCGCTATGACAAAACCACCGCGGTCACCCGGCCCTGCGGGGGCACATGAAAAGTACAAACACGGCCCTTTTCCCCGGCTGTCCCCGTTATACCCCAGGACCTGGGGGCCGTGGTTGCAACTGACTGGTGCCCGAAGTGTAATGTAAATATTTTTTATATTATACCGAACCTTTTATATTACCACTAAATACTTTTAAAGCGCTGTAGGCGTGTTTTATTAAACAAAGCTAATGAAGTTTTCTTGCGACTTTTCTACGTCGTTGTGAAAATAGCAAGCCGCACTTACTAGTTGTATGACGTCACCGGTCAATATTATATTTATGATATGGACAGCTGATGATATAAAACTGAATTTTCATTAGAATGCAAAGACATACGGACCGATCATCTTTATTTATATATACAAACAAGGGACACATTTATGTAAGGTATACTATACATATAACAGTAACATTATTGCTCTAATTTCTCGATATGGACAACATTGGACAATTTTCCCTGAGAGTGCATAGAGTTAAGAAGACGTAACCATCATCACAGTCTCGTTAATATAAATACATCGCAACTATCCTCAGTACAGTTAATAGCTATCCCTTGTGCAGTTATTTATTTGCTTCAGCTATCCCCAGTACATCTTCAGGTCATCAAAAAGGATGAATATCTCCATAACAACAAAACATATCGTATTGATATCATACACAATATTAGATGCTGTAATTATAATGAAATCGCTCGATTCAGTTTTCATTCTTATTTTCTATTTGTTGTTTCATGTTTGAAATCGTACCACATAACATTTGTGAGCGATCATGCAACATTCGGCGAGAATTTTGCTATTATACAAAAGAGGAGACACATTTCCATTATATAGTCGTGTATTGCACAGGATTGATCTATTCGAAGCTCTTCGAATTTGATAAATATCACTATAAAATAAAATAATAATAACAAAAAACTTACCATGTGTCAGAATCAAATGCTTATTGATTGATCATTTTTCGAGCTATATCCGGTGTCCATTCCCACACAGTGTAAATTAGCCCGCCATAATAGTCGATCCGATATTCCGTAGGACGTTGAGCGGCAAGTGTTGACGGTGGACGCGTGGCAGCGGTGGACGTGGCCTGATGCACGGCTGGGTGAACTGCTGGGAGCCGCCAACATCGACAAGCTGGAAGTCCCTGTTGACCTCCTGTGGATCCCCGACATAATCCTGTATAATAGGTGATGCTTCTTTTTGGTCTTCAGAAGTATTCTGTCATGGCTGCTGTTGTTGATATAAAAGTCATGTCTCATTTTTAAATATTGAAAGGCTTGTATTTGTAATGGTATAAAGATGAGTGTTTATATGGTTGGTTTTGTTGATATTACTGCTTTGTACAATTGCTAGAATTTCGCGAACCTCTCTTGTACCGGGTTCCATTTAGAAAATTGAACTTGCTTTTTCAGTGCAGGTAATCCCGACAACGTGTATCATGTGAAGGCTCGGGTGTCAAACGACGGTAACGTGACGTATCTTCATCCGGCTCACGTGCAGTCGTTTTGCAGCATGCCGGACGCTTTTTCAAAAAACGAAATATTGTCGTGCAAGCTGCTGTTTGGTTCCTGGGTGTACGACAGTTCCACTCTCAAGCTGTCGGCAGACGACCACGCCCAGCTTGACCTGTTTGCGGACTTTGATCGAGAATGGGCTCTGGTCGACACAACGTGTGCTCATTTTGAGTTGAACCGCTACAGTGTCGCGGTATATACGCTGAATCTTAACAAAAAGTAAACTTCAAAATCACGGAAATAAAGCATTGGAAGAAAAAACTACAAAGGCTCTTTATTTATTTTTTTTTCAATTATGAAACTAACTAGTGTTTCTTAAAAAATATAGGCTTCCGTAGATTTATGTTCATTCATCAATCAGAACGCTTTAGTTCAGTGCCAGACTGCGAACCGATTGTGTATCCATGTTAGTTCTTACAAAGACCATAACAGACATTTGTCCGTGCCTAGTATGTAGTCGATTAAAGTCGATCTGGGTTCGTTTATTATCACAGAAAAGCGAAGGAGATAATGCATGTGCGTGTGTGCGTGCGTGCGTCCGGGAAATCTTGTCCTAAGCTTTACTTGAAAAGTCTTTGAGGTAGGTATTGACTTTAAATTTTATTTACAGATAACTGTCATTGAGGAGAAGTGCAGTGCACGGGAACCATAACTCTGGCTGCAGTATTTATTTCAGTTAATGCCCTTCGTTAACTTTGATAAGCATTGCTTGTCCGGAGTCTACCCTGAAAAGTATTTGAGGTATTTAACTAAACTATATACAGATGTTTATCAATGAGTTGAAATGCGGGGGGGGGGGTATAAATCGAAGTGTTTGATGCATTTACTTCGAACATCATTCACAGATGGGCCAAGTTCAGTGCACTACAACAGTAAATCAGGGTGCAGCATTTATTAAGATAGTGTATATTGTTTAATTATAATCCTTTGTCGTAAGACGAAGTTGATACTGTTCCTACTTCTCCGAAGGATATGGCAGTCTGTAACTGCTCTTGTTAATATTGTAAATCCAACACATTCATTTCAAATAAAATGTTTCGAAACGTGTTGCCTCCAGAACTGTCTTTTTTATGTGCGGTATCATTTCAATTTAAACTTATAGAATTAGTTTTATATTCACCCAGCAGCGCAAGGGTGAAGTGTTAAAATTCTTTGTTTTCTCGAAAAAAGATTGATACTTTCTTCCCAATATGTAGCGTAACTATGCTTTCGCAAACTTTATCTGTGTACCACCTGTTATTCGAATGAAATAACACCAGCCAAAATATTTGGCTGAACTTAATGTATGTCCCGGTCCGTTGGTGCTCAAGCTGAAATTAACATCAGTCAAGTTGTCAGAGGTTATTTACTGATTATACTTGCTTAAAATGCCGTTCATCACACAAAGAATTTTAAACTAGAAACCGGCTATAGCAGTGGCTGAGATCTTTAACACCACAATTGATTGACATTAACATTTTCTCTCATTTTACCTTAAAGATATTTGGACAATGTAAAGAGGTCCTGTGTTAGGCTTACTGTTTTTCTCCAGGATAAATCAATGGTGAAATGACAGGAATGTGACAGATATTGAACGGATCGGACTGATCAACTTATTTTGTTTTCGAGTTGTGTGTAAGAATGAGGTCTGCGCAAAAACAACATGTAAATGACGTTGGGAATGGAGTACGTTCGGCACTCTCCCTGTTTCTGACAGTTTTAGCCGTGATTTTGCTGTGCGGGGGATTTGTTAGCCCAGGATGGATTTACTTGGATTCATCGGACGAATCTCAGCACGTGGGTTTGTGGTACACGGTTTCATGTGACAGGAACACACCAACGGGCCAGAGGGAATGTGAAACATTCAGTCTTCTTCACTGGTCAACAGGTGAACATTTGATATTCAAATATAATTAAATTGTATATTGTTTTTAACAAAAAGAGCAAAAGGTAGATATGGCTATAACGAAAACGATAAAGTAATCGGTTATTTGTTTAAGATAAATAGTTAATTGTGGTGTTAACTAATGACGATTAATTTGTTATTGCAGAGACCCGAGATGCATGGCTGACCAGTCAAGTCGAAACGTCCGTTGCTGTGGGTCTCTCGGTTTTCGCCTTGATATTACTGCTTTCCCAAAGAGGCTCTGGCGATAGGAAATCAAGAAAAGTGATAGGGTTTTTCGCAATCTTCGTTTGCTTTGCTGCAGGTAAATACTATGTGTAAAAAACTTATGATAAAAGTTGACATTTGGTTAACACTTTAAGTTAAAGCGGCACTCTCACAGATATACAATTCTTACAACTTTTTTATTTATTTTTTTTTGTCTTGAAAAGAGCGATTTTTTTAGTAAATATCTGCAAACCAATGATATAAGATTGCTGACAAAAAATCAGATCGTAGAGTTTCATATTTCCGTTCGAAAATTAATGTTTTATGGCTTGAACCGTTACTAACGGTTTAAAAATTGCATAAAACATCATTTTTAAACTTATATAATTATAATAATCTGTGATCTAAATTTTTGTCAGCAGTCTTATATACCTGGTTAACATGGGTTTTGCAAAAACTGGCTCGTTCCAAGATAAAAAAAGAAAAAAAGTTGTCAAAACGGTCAATCTGTGAGAGCGCAGCTTTAAAAACCGATTCACACCAAGCAACTGGTGCATTTTAATGTTATAACGTTACACACTGTTAGCTTTGTTTATCACCTATTTTTATTAAAATAGCCTGTTTTATAGGCCTATACATAAACCCTGCACTATGATGAATGTTTTATTACAGGAATTTTGGCGCTGATCCCAGTTGGACAAAAGGGGAACCATGTCAGGAAGTTGAGCAAAGACAGCTCGAATGTGTCTTTCCCCTACTCACTGTTTCTGTTCGGCGTTGGAGGAGTTCTACTTTTCGTAGTTTCTCTTATTTTGTTTTTTGACATCATGTTTAGCTATCAAAAGCGGAAATCATATGGAAAACTCGTTTCCCTGAAAAATGGTTCTGGAAATCATTTGAATCATTCCAAAGAACCAGCGAAGAAAACGCACTTTGTTTATGAGCAAAGTTATGTTTCTGGCCAAGACCAGGCTGATGGCAAAGTCGTTCATAAGAAATATGAAGTCCCAGTCGTTGTTACAAACACGACCACCAGAAATTCTTACCAGAAACCTGCTTCAGTAAATGCATCTTCACAACAGAACACGTCTGTTAAACAACAAGAGATTATACTATCACCGACCGCATACACAGCACAGCAAATAGCGAAGACTCCATCCCCTACAATACAGGTTGCCCCTAACTACACGGCCTCATCGATAAAAGCTGCGACCTACACCCCAACAAAGTCAAGGGAAGTAATCAGAACCACGTCTAGTTCTCCAACAAGAGAGAAAACCAGGACCCTTTCCACTTCTCCTACATGGAAAAGACAGCAAGCTGAAGCACTTGCAGGAAACACCTTGGTGATCACTTCCAAGAGACCATCTTCCAAACTCAAACTACACACTTCTGGGAAAAAATCAAGCACAAATTTTACTTCCAAGCATTACCTCTCCGTAGGAGGACTGTAACTGTATTGTAGTTACGACGCAGAAAATTCTTAGGCTGAAGGAATTAATGTACTTATAATATATATTATATTTGTGATGTTTTATAGTGGTGCACAATACATTATTTTTACTACTGTAGTATAGATATTCTTTCGGTACAATTGTTTCTTATGGTTTTGAATTAACAATCACTACTTCCTAGTTTCATGTAGTATTATGTATCCCTACACTCATTTTGTACACAGTATTAGTATATATTTTACTTAATTATGCCTAATGATGAAATAAAAAAGAGTTGCGACATTCTTATTTTTAACTACATATTATTATTATTATAATTATTATTACTATAAGGTGAGACATTGATATTTTAAGATGTTTTCGAAATGTGAATAGAATTGCTTGTAACCATTGATAACACATCATTACAAATTTGAAATGGAGCTCTGAATATTGAATGAATTGGTCTTCGAGTTTCAAAATTATGTTCAAACAAAAATCTGCAAGATGAGGTTTCGTGTTTGATTATAAAAAAACGTAATTTGAACAATGATATATGTTGACAGCAAAAAATACTTTGAATAAGTCCGTTTGAAATTGTGCGTGTTGCCAAAGCGTAAGCATTTTCACTCACTTATAATTCTATACGGGTTTAAGAAAGAGGCTAAATTCAGGATCAACCTGTTGATCTTATTTCCTATTTCTTTTAAACAAGCAAACGAGTGCGGTCACCTGAAACACTATGGTTTAAAATGAATACCTGTTTAAAACCACGATGATACGCTAGGTGTCGCTTGTCATATATATTATGTTCTAGTGTAGAAACGATGACTAGTTCAATACCACAACACGAAGTAAGACCAGGATGAGTTTAAAGGAGTTGATACCCGCATCTGTGTCATGTCTACTGATGGTTGCCGGTTTGGCAAGCCCAGGGTGGTTTTACTACAAAATACACATCATTAACCTCAATGCTACCCTGCATGTGGGACTCTGGTATACTGTGGAGTGTTCAGAAAACAGTTGTGATGCGAAATACAACAAACTCGAACGTAAGTTGTAGTTTATTATTAATATATTTATTATCATAAATATCTTAAGTTAGTTTAAATAAATAAAATCCAACTGATGGCTCAGAACGAAATAAAAAAGCCATCATTAAAGATGGTGTTACCAACTTTGTACGCGGTATTAAGGGATTTTTAAGTACTCGGGGCTCAGTATCATATAATTTTATATTTAGACCCGTGACACGAATATATTTATACACAGATGTATTTAAACGATGAACTGTTGTATGAGTCGAAATAATCGGAAATCGGATACAATCTTTTATTGTAAAATGTGCTTAAATCCTTATTCCACCAAAAACATTGCAAAGGACGCAGGTTTAATATTCTTGAAAAAGAATGTCCCTCAAAACAGAATAATGAACTTTTAAAACATTTCAATTTTGGCCTTCCCCACCCACTGTTACGTTGTGGAAGACCCTTTAATGTCATTTGAAACAAAGGATTCGGGTAGAAAATGAGTGGTTACATCTTCATTAAATGTTGTTGTTGTTGTTGTTGTTGTTTTTTCAGTCAAGTTGGAGCATACGGAATCAGATCGGATGATTGGCACCCTGGCTGTCATGTTCTGTATAATAGCAGTTGGACTTGCAATCATTCATCTCTTCTGCACCACCTCGGGCCCCACTGCAAAGAGAGTACTGAAAATTGCCTTTATTTGGGCATGCGTTCTTGCAGGTTTGAAATAAACGCTATATACTGTTAAATTATATAAAGAACATGCCATGCATTTCTTAACTCCTCCTCTCTTCCCATATATTGTTTACTATAAAAGTATGAAATTGGGTATATGGAAGGAAACGCTAACACAAGTCGCAATTCCTTTGTGCTTTATCTTAAATCTAGGAGTCCTTGGACTGACGGTTTCCTCCAGAATAGCGGATGAGATTCGAGAGGGGACAGCTCAGAATTCGCAATATGTCATTGCAACGACATACTTCCCGTACTCGTTGGTTCTCCATGGCGTAGGTGCTTCTGTCGCCCTAGCAACGACTGCCTTCCATACCAGACTCCTGATTTCAGTTGACCCGTCCTAATTATGTTAAATTGAGGACAAAATAAGGACAACATGAGGACAATTTAAAAAGAAATGTGGGCCAAAATTGGTATACTCATAAACAGTAATCATGTATATGTACATGTAATGCAATATAAATCTGAATAAATTTATAAGACAAACAAATTTTATGAAATTAATAAACTGACATGTTCAAAGTACCTTCAGGAAAGATAATTAATTTAACTTGAAGCTCTGTTGACATGCAGTAATCGTGACTTCCTTTTGAAAATAAAGGAGTACAACGGTACACGTAGCAAGTGGAAACGATAGAATCACGGGAGAACACTTACTTGGAAGAGTGCATAATTAAAACAACAGAACATTATGTTATTTTCACTAAGCGGTTAAGGTGGGGAGGGGGAACTACATACTACTCTAATTTTCAATAAATATACATCAGTCTTAAGACTGAAAACTATACATCAATATAGTGTTGAAGTACTTCAACAAGATCAACATTGACAATGTTATAGGCCGGACAGTATTCTGCACACAAAAAAGAGTCCGGCTAAAAAAATCTGTATCTAAATTACTAGTAACTGTACAAAAATGAACTTTTCTATCTTTTCTCGATTTGTTACTGATCTGGTGTTCAACAAGGCGAACCGCTTTCTCCGTTGTTTTTTATTTATCAATGATATAAGCGAGTCTATTAACTTTGAGAAAACAACAACTAATTATCTGGAATTGATGACTACGGATCCAAATAGTGTACACGCATTAATAAAACAAAGGTTATGTATTTGAGAAAAAACACACACAAAACTAGACATGTATATCTTCGTGTGGACCGTAAACAAAGAAGAAATAGTAACTCTCTTGCATATCTTAGAACTGAATTTAAATATAGTGGAAATATATATGGAACAGCTGAACGATCATTGTATCAACAAGTCTACAATCGTTTATTATCCATAATTAGCAAATCTTTACTCGATGTTTTATCTAAATCAAAATAGTTTGGCTCCGATTTAAACGTATGGTTTTGAACTATGTGTATTGGACATTTATATATGCAAAGAAGTTGATTAAGTACATCTTAAATTTTGCCAACACCTTCTTGGTGTTCAACCTTAAACATTTTAGTAAACATGTATCCTTCGTCTGTTAAATTTAAGGAATGGGCTTTGGGGTAATTGAATAAAAAAATGAAACAAACTGATACTCCTAGTGATAACATTTATTCAGAACAATTTAATGTGTACATCTGAAAAAAATACTTGTGCTAGTACATGAAGAAGCCATGTCATTCAATTAAGACAAAGCAAACATACATATTTTCTTACGGTTTTTACGGATAGAAAGAAAGAGAGAGAGAGAGAGAGAGAGAGAGAGAGAGAGAGGGGAGAGAGTAGAGAGAGACAGAGAGAGAGAGAGAGAGAGAGAGAGAGAGAGAGAGAGAGAGAGAGAGAGAGAGAGTGAGAGAGAGAGAGAGAGGAAGAGAGATAGGGGGGGAGGGGAGAGGGGAGAGAGAGAGAGAGAGAGAGAGAGAGAGAGAGAGAGAGAGAGAGAGAGAGAGAGAGAGAGAGAGAGAGAGGGGTGTAGTGAGAGAGAGGGGGAGGGAGAGCGTGAGAGAGAGGGGGGGAGGGAGAGCGTGAGAGAGAGAGAGAGAGAGAGAGAGAGAGAGAGAGAGAGAGAGAGAGAGAGAGAGAGAGGGGGGGAGCGAAATGGAGAGGGGAGAGAGGGGGGGGGAGAGGGAGAGGGAGAGAGACTTTTAAAGTAAAGTTTAACCTCAGTGTCCAACGATTTATTACATAGCATGGCACGTATGCCTGGCTACTAGGTTTATACAACCATGTGGTTTTATTTATTTGCCCATTATTATCTCTTTATTGGCTAATTGAATAGTTTAACGAAAATCAGCATGCTGCATCGTTTTAATTGCATTCCAGCCGGGTTTTTTTCAATATTAACACAAAATAAGACGATTTTAATTTTGTGCTTAAGCATAAAATATACCTATAGATAATATAGCTGCAACTGTTTGTTTTTTTTCGTACAGATCTGTTGCAATTTAGTAATTAAGTAAGAAAATATCCGGGGCACGTGGACAATTTAGTGGCCAATAAGGCCCATTTTTATCGCAAAAGCCCCATCCAATGAATCGAATAAGTTGAAGCCGTGTTATTTCAATTATATACTAACTGCTACTGTTCTGAAATATTGCTACAACAAAGTCGCATTCCATATTTCAAATATGCGCTTTGTAGAGGTAAAATTCCAAAAGCCGAATTCAAAACACTAATGTAGTAAAACGCAGTAATGTTCATGAATACAGTGTTATTTTGGTCGAAGTGTAAGGTTTCAGGTAAACATGAATATTTTCAGTAGCAGCTGATGTTTTGGCCTTGAACATTCAACTACAAGTGTATGCTCCAACGACTTAGCTCAACACTATATACAAGTGGTATACAGCTTGTTGGCGTTACGATTACTTTTTAGCGATTTACGGATAATGTCACCGAAGGAACTGCGTGGTCTATTGCTGGCGTTGGTTATTGTAGCCTTGGTGCTGTTGCTGGTGGGATTTGTGTCTCCTGGATGGATTCACATTAAAGCGAACAGCGGAACAACCCACATAGGTCTCTGGTACCGGCTGAAGTGTGACGAAAAATGTGAAAGGAGTTTCGACAACCTAGGTATGGATTATCATATCATAAATAGCACTCTGGGTAAACAGCAAAGCATGAAGAGCACATAAATCGTGGTTATATTTTGCGTTTTAATCATCTCTTTTACTTCCTTTTCCTAATTATGCATGACAGTGTTCGTTAATTTTAAGTATTCCCCACCTTAATATATTTTTATACCAAGATTTGCATTCGTTTCTATATATGGCATAAAGTATCCATGTACAGGATCGTTCTGTTCATAACTATTTTTATCAATGCTTGACGATATGTCTTGCAATACATTTATTGTGTGCACTTTCTCATATAACTAGTTATTCATAAAATGTATATATCTACGTTAATAAAACTATCATATAGAATATTATGGAAATGTTATTTTCAAATACATGCAATTTCATTTGTGTTTAATGCACTTTTTTTCATTTCGTATATATCTTCATTGCATTTTGTTTGTTTCCATTTTAATTAAAGCTGCACTCTCACAGATTGAACGTTTTGACAACTTTTTTATTTTCTGTCTTGAATGAGCCAAACTTTGCGAAAATCCATGGAAACCAGTCATATAGGACTGCTGACAAAAAATTAGATCGCAGATTTTTATATTAAAGTTAAAAAAAAATGATGTTTTATGCAGATTTCTTTAGCCGTAAGTAACGCTTTTAGCCATAAAACATTAATTTTCGAACGGAAATATGAAAAACTACGATCTGATTTTTTGTCAGCAGTCTTTTATCACTGGTTTGCAGATATTTACCTAAAACTTTGCTCATTCCAAGACAAAAAATAAAGAAGTTGTAAAAACGGTAAATCTGTGTGTGCAGCTTTACAATATGAAATGACAGAAAGAAAAGAAACAAGTATTAGTTATTTGATATTGTTAACAAATGAATACTTAGTAATAATTTATAGGCCTCTGTTTCCCAATAACATGCGACTTTCCCAAGTCTTATATGTGAAAAGTTGCTTAACTGGCCAGTTATTCAGTTACATTTCGTCTTCTTCGGATCATGCACATATGGATTGTCATTAGTATCATAATTATGTACTTTAATGACGGTTTAGATATTTTGAAACATGAATATGTCCAAAGGTTTATGTTTTAACGGACTCAGCTGGCGTCGACGAAACTGGTCATTCCTGTACTTGAAAGTATTGATTGACTTATTTAATAAATGTTGTGTTAAGTATATAGAGTAAATATGGAAAGAAAAGTAACTTAAACGAAATTACATTCAAACTCTGCCCAAACTTTCTTGCTTTTCGCAATAACATGTTCCTATATAAACAGGACCTCATTTTAAACTATTTTTTAGCCTGTTGGTATAAAATATTTTTCGGAACTTCCGTTTGATGTGCATACACTGATAAGTACTTGATATCATCTATTTTTTCTGGATTCTATTTTATTCAAACCCATATTTTAGTGAAAAAAACACACGAAGTAAATGTTTGCCTCAAATGTCTTTAGAATGCAGTTTCATAAAATTAATTTAAGTACCCTTCTTCCTCCCAAAATAGCAGTACATTTTTAATAAACTTTTAAATCTGAATTTCAATTAGCCAAAATACATACTGAATATGGATTTTGATAAATGAAAAATTATTTATTCTGATAATCATACAGATTATTCCTACATATATAATTTCTAAAAATTCTTGAAGAAGTTAATATTACACATTTTATAGAATAACAAAAATAGTGAGATTAGCTTAATCCTAAGGGACTTAAGAAGTTTCGAGAAATTGGGGCCAGGATATAAATTCCTGAACCCCGAGGGGACTCACTCTGTATCCATCCAACATGGCCATCAAAACCGTAATCATGTAAATACGTATCTGTGTGATATTTAGTGATTCCTTAAAAACAAACAAGAATTCGTTGCCATGACAACAAGAATATTCTTGAAATTGATAAGTCTCGCGCTTTTACTGGCCATATTGTAATGCGTCAATGTTTATAACAAAGACATGTTTGAAAATCAACATTCATGTAATGTGTTTGCAATTTTGTAAAGTTTCTGAACTTAATTTCACGTATCCTTTGTATAATGAGGACCAAGAAATCAAAGATGGCGTACAAAATAGCCGTCATAAGTGGTGTTTTTCTTTAAACATTGCACACATTTAAATAGATAGCAATTAATATTGCGTTTATATATCTAATTGCTCGAGCTAATGGACCTAGAATTAACTTGCTGCATTGACTTATTCAAGGTCAAGGGTAATGCCTTTTCAAGGTCATAGTACAAAGAAGTCATAACATTCGAGACTTCCTGTATAGTTTGTCAACTGTCTATAATGAATAATGAAATAAGTATAGAGCTGTCGATATTGGTCATATTTGCATTTTGCCAATCAAATGATTTTGACCTCGACTTTGAAATGCTTATTTTGGTATGTCAATATAAAGTACACTATTAAACATTTATCATATGTTCTTCCATATATATATTTTTTTTAAATAAGGAAACCCTCTTGGAAAAAGTACTGTTCGGGGGACCGCCTTGGGTAGTATTTATTTGGATAACACCTTGTTGTATTCGTAAAATCTTATAACATATCATTTTAAAGTAACTAAACATATAGAAATTTAGAGAATTCAATCAGTACAAATTTCTAAAACCCGGTTGTAAGCAAAAAAAAATCAGCAAAGAAGAAACAGACATAAATATGAAGTTCCCAATTTCTCGAAACTTATAACAGGATAAAGCTTAGCTCCCAATTTTGTTTTTATATTAATTTATATTATATTTATTTCTTTAAGTTCCTTATACTATAAATGTGAATTGTTTTGATGATAATTACAACAAAAACATTTATCATTTATCAAAGTAAAACTTAAGTATGTATTTTGACTTAGTGAAAAAAGCTACTTTAGCCTTTCAATCCTAAGAAGTTTCCAGAATTTGGGACCAGTTGTTTACGTTTTGTGTTGTTCTTTTAACCTTGAAATGGTCGTGCCATTGGAGCGGACAGTTATTTATGTTCACCGGCATTACAGTATGGAACAGAAAGGCCACGCAAATAGACACACTTTTGAGTGAAACTAGCAAAAATTGCCATAATAATCTTACAGTTATAGCAATTTGGAGGCCGCCTTTGGTATTTGGTAAAACCCCAATTTTTCGACCTTGAAATGACCATTGCCTTTACAAGTGCCTTTTGATGCGGTCAATGTTAAATGTAAATTTGAAGTAAATTTGAAGAAATATCCATATAACTATTCATCATTATCTTATGAAAGATTATGGATTACTCTATCCACATGATGCGTTGGTAATTTATGCTCACTTCCATTTACTACAGGTTTTTGCCGAACAATTTTGTATATAACATTGCTTGTCACGTATCCACATTAGAGTTGATTGTCACTCCACTCTTAATTCTAGTCTTCCAAATGAAGTTTATAAACATGCGATGAAAGAAGCTTTCTATTGCTAAATCAATGTTTACACAATTATTTTCAACAATTATTGTCAACATACATTTTATACATATTTACAAACATTTTTTATAAAAAAACAAAAGGTCAATATGAAACATGGTTTTGGTCCATTACATTGGAGAACATCATTTTAGGGGGATTGGTGGCCAGGGCAGCAAAAAGCATATGCCATGAAAAATATCAAGTTCATAGATTTCCTTTGTAAGATTTTAACAAAAAAGTAAATGCAACTTAATTTATTCAGGTCATATAACAATGTATTTATAATTGTAATTCCTCTTTATTATATTAAGGATGATGGCGGTTTCTTGGATTTTGGTGGTCATCTTGGACGAAATTGATGTGAGACATGAGCTTTGTTTTTATCTAAATTGTACAGTTTGTTGAAATTTTGTCACTATATGACACTGAGCTATGATTGAAACAATCAGCCTTGTTTTTTGCACTTTTTATTGCAAATGTCATTTTACCATGTCCTTAATGACACTTGTGCGTTTAATGATATAAAAATATAATGCAATTATTTCAAAAAGCATTGCCTTTAATATTAAGGTTTATTTTCGTAATTTCAGAAGCTTTGTAACACACAAATGATACTAATATTAACAATATAAATGATACTGTCCATGCAATAGGACAGTTATTCCATACCAGTGCAAATGCTAGTTAAGCACTCACCAAGCTTCAATAAAGAACTGTTTAAACAAAGATAGAGCTTAGTACAATAAGGAATGTAAAAAATCGCGGAAAAGATTCCAGAGCTAATTTTTTGTACAAATTGCATAAAACTGAAGTACATACAATGAATCTTCAAGATAAAGCAAGAGTTATAAAAACACATTGTCTAAAACTTACAAAAGTTATCAAAGGGCAAATGCAGATAAATTAAAGAAAATGAGTAAATCTAATCCAAAACAATTTTGGATTTTTTTTAGCTCTAACAAATATTATAGTTGTAATGCAATACTGGGCGAAATGTATGATTATTTTAAAAATATCAACATTGGTTCAAATGCTCATAACGATGGTGAATGCAATGAACAAAACATAAATAATACAAATGCAAATATGAATATTGATGACAATATGCTTAGCGATGAAATATCCTTTCAAGAAATAGAAATGGCAATTAAGAAACTGAAAAATAGCAAAGCGTCCGGTGAAGCCAAAATTGTAAATGAATATTTGAAATATTCTTTTGATCTTAAGAAAGATGTGTATCATAAATTGTTCAATATTGTGTTAAACACAGGCATTATTCCAGATGACTGGACTGTTGGTGTCATTAATCCAATACATAAGAATAAAGGAGACGTGTCTGACCCGGCTAATTATCACCCAATAACGCTGCTTAGTTGCTTTGGAAAGTTATTTACATTGATACTATAATAATAGACTTTTGACATTTGTTGAAAAACATGATCTGATAAGTAAATTTCAAGCTGGTTTCAGACCTACGTTCTCGACAGTTGATAATATGTTCGTATTAAAAATGCTTATAGATTACCTGTATGCCTCGCACAAAAAGCTATTCTGTGCGTGCATAGATTTGAAAACTGCATTTGATTCTATTAATAGAAGTTTGCTATGGTTAAAATTGGATAACTATTGTATTCAAGGAAAGTTTTTTAATGTTGTAAATAATATGTACGAAAAGGCTAAAAGTTGTGTTCGAGTAAATGAAACATGCTCGCACTACGTTGTATAGAGGTCAGACAAGGAGAAAGTTTATCCCCTTTATTGTTTCCGGGGTTTTTTTTGTAAATGATCTACATAACTATTTTCAAAATAGCGCAGTTGTCAATCGCTTGATTATTACAAAACCTGATGATGATCAAAGATTAAAAGATTTCTTAAAATTGTTTCTGCTGCTCTATGCTGGCGATACAATCATTATTTTAGAAAGTGCTGACGATTTACTAAATACTCTATATGTATATGAGAGGTAGATTGCTTAGATAGATTCACTCTTTGTAATGCTAATAATGATGTATTGTCTGAATATAAATATCTAGGAGTGATATTTGGTAGAAGTGGTTCTTTTTGTAAAGCGAAAGAATATTATTGCAAAGCAAGCAACAAATGCCATGTTTAGTCTATTTGAAATAGCAAAAACATTATATTTATTCGAAAAGCTACAGAAACAAGCTCAGTAGCAAATTTTTTAAACATAAACCCGGTTTAATGGCACTGGGTCAATGCCAAAGACATAGAACATAAAATCACAAACAAGAAACATGGAAGAACAACACAAACCACCGCAAACAGCACAGTGCATGCATACAATTTATAAAAAAATAGGTATGTTTATCAAGGAGTGTTAGGTACCGCCTTGGAACGGTCAGTAAAATGTAAATTTATGTCTATCTATTGACCTACAGATTGATTTGTTTAAGTAAATTGTAAAACCGATTTTATTATATGGATGTGAAGTGTGGGGCTACAGAAATAATCATATTTTAGAAAAAGTACAGTTGAAAATTTTGAAGTATATACTAAATATTAAAAGCAGTACACCAAACTGTATGGTATATGGCGAAACCGGTGTAAAGCCATTGCAAATAGATACACAAATGATCAGTTATAGGTCAAAGCTTATAGTCCCACACTGTACAAAACTTCCAGTATCTGTATATTATGTTATGCTTAGTAGATACATGTCAATAGAATTAGTAAGAAACAATGACTTTCAATGTATAAAACATATGTATATATATAACGAATTATATTTGTTAAATGTGGTATGAATTATATTTGGAAAGGTCATGAGTTTCCAAATACATTATGGCTGAAAAGGTCCGTCCAAATGAATCTATCTGATCTATTCAAAAACGAGTGGTATTCTGCTTTAAATACGTCAAGAAAATGTTGTAGCTATATTGTAGACTGTTTAAAGAGAATTTTGAATTCAAAGAATATTCAGTTAAAACAAGAGCTAAGTTTTAGAAATCTTTAGTAAAATTCAGAACAAGAAATAATCGACTACCAATTGAAGTAGGAAGCTGGAACAATAAAGAACTGAATGACAGAAAATGCAAACTTTGTGATAAAAACAGCGATGAATTTCATTATTTATTAGAATGTAGCTATTTTGCCGAATATAGAATAAGATTTATTGACAGACAATTATACCGATATCCTAATGTTTTGAAATTTTAAACAAATTGTGAAAATCAATCCCAATGATGATATAAAATACACAAAACTATGTAAATTCCTCAAGTGTATTGGCAACAAATTTAGTATAAGAATGTAACATTATTTTCTCCTCCACATGTATTTATATACATTTTATTGACATCAAAGTTACAATAACATAAGAAATGTTCATATTTAGAAAATTTGTATTATTTTGTCCAATACATTGTGTAATGCATCATTATGTTGTATTGTATATGTACTCATGCTCTTTTTGTCATGTATCTATGACATGAGTAATGTTAAATAAACGTGTAAATGAACTTGTAAAAGTGTGCTATATTTAATAAAGAATGACAGGTGCATGTGTCTTATGATGACATTCTTAAATTGCATGTTGTTAACTACCTGTAATGATGGTTGTGTTGATTGTGAAACTGCAGATAATCACATTTGATATTATTTAATTGAAACAATGCCAAACAACTTATTGTGTTTTTCACATCCTGTAGAATAAAGTTTTTGGTCAAATCAAGTCAAGTCAGTACATATATTCTCTCACATTCATGTACCACATGAAAACATTGAGGTGCATATTAAAGACAATAAAATATATAGGCTCAAATCAGTTATAACATAAAAAATATTGGTGATAACGATTTACCTTCATAATATTTAAGATAAATATTTAAGAGTTGATACTTAGAAGTGAAAGAGCATATTGTAATGTAATATAATTGTCATAATATTATTTTAAAACAATGGGAGAGTCACTTATTTAGTAAAGTACAGGAACAACAACAAAAAATAGTATATGTGTTCGAGAAAATAAATGCATTTACTTACAGATTTGCCAATACTAGACATAACTAGAAATGTAAACATCTATGATAACATATATTACAACATACTGGTCATGCTTACCTATTTTGTCTGAGAATAACATTTGCCATTTTGCAGAGGTTTAAGAAATCTTTTTATTAGCATTATTAAACAATTGTTTGAGTTAATAAATGTTTGGATGTCTGAAAAATATGGTCTGATAAACTGTTTACGCTCATTGTCAAAATTAAGGCATTCAAATAAGGAATGAAATTCTTCACCTAGTTTGTTACATGTTTGACATAGTGTTTCGTTGACTGGTGTTCTATTCCAATTACCTGTTTCTATTGGTAGCCTGTTGTGGTTTGTTTTTATATTTATGAGTGGATAAGGTAAAGACGTTGGTGTAGAGTGAAGGTAGATCTCATAGCCGAAAGTCGTTTTGAAACATTTATAAAATTGGCTTTTGTTTGAATTGTCAATTTGTGAATACAATGTTGTTAGAAACAGATTTTTAAAGTTTTAAATTTTTAAACTGTAAATTAAAGCCATTAAGGATTCTTGAACTGTTAATTTTCCCAGGTGTCTATAAGCCCACATTTTAATAAAATGGCATTTAAAGCAAGAACCAGTTGTAACGAGTTTTTTTTATAATATTCTCAGGTTAAGTTTGCGTTGTGTTTGACATGCTTTTATATATGACGGAAGACAAATTGGTTATATTGTTGTTAATGATGTCGTTATCGACGTCGTTTTTTTTTCTCCAGTTTCTCCACAAAGCATATAATTTGGCGTAGAACTCTTCATTTTTAAAACATACTTGAAGAAATTTAAGTTGGACTCTTTCTATAATATCTAGGTTGCCATATCCCCATATTTCTGATCCATAAAGTAATACTGGCTTTACTGTTTTATTTATTAATTATAATTGGAGGTCAATATGTAAACTAAGTATGTTAGAGTTTCTTAAGAGGGTGATTTATGTTTGGTCCAAATGTTCTCAAAATTTGCTTAACTTCGTCTGATAAAGTAAACTCAATTTTAATTTATACTCTAATGTATCAGACATATTCATAAATCTTTAATCAAAATTTTCCATTGTAAATCCTGCAGCATACGATTATGGAATTGGCACCACCCGCGTCCTGACGACCTTGACAATAGCGTTCAGTGTTTTAGCGGTGATCATGAACGTCGTCAACTATCTCGTAAACAAGAAAAGCACCCAGGAAAAAGACAAGCCGACCAAGGTGGCTGCTGTGCTGGCAACATTGCTCGCTGGTAAAAATATTTCCCATAGTTTTATGACGTGCAAAAGTAAATACATTGTTTGTTGGAAAATGTGGTATCTATTCGAACTATCTTTGAGATAAACATGTACTTGTTTTACTTATACTCGTATTTGTTGTTTTTCTAGATAAAGCGTACGTGGTATTTATTGGTGTATCTTGTTGTTGTTGTTTTCAGGAATTATGGCGATTGTTCCACTACAATCATACATAGACTTCAACAGGAGATATATTACAATCTCTGCTGCAGACGACAATGACTCGCCCATCTACTTCCCCTACTCACTATTCATCTTCGGGATTGGCTTTCTGTTGCTGCTAGTTGCAAACTTAATTTCATTCGTGAATATTGCAAAACATTATTTTCAGGGAAATGAGAACACGTCTCATTTTGAAAATTTGCACAATATTCAACAGGAAACCCGGTTGTCGTAACTAGAAAAGCAACAAGCGGCCATGGTGAAAACATCAAATCTAGATGAGTTGGAATATTGACTTGACTATTGCTATGCTAAAGGAAACTTGCTTCGTAGTTTTAAGATATTTTTTCTATGAATATGTTTCTCTTGTATTTTTATAAATGTTAAAATATTATAATTTAAATATAAATATGTACATGTACATGTTTTATGTGAATAATTTAAATGTCAATTGATGGGATCCTACCCGGGAATTCGTCATTGCATAATCATGCATGCAAGTAGCAACATGATCAAAGGGGCTCCAAACGGGGAATGCGCCATCACGTTATCACATACGCCAGTAACAACACGGTCAAAGGGGTTCCAAACAGGGAATGCGCCATCACATAATTATACTTGCCAGTAACATCACGGTCAAAGGGGTTCCAAACAGGGAATGTGCTTTCACATTATCATACATGCCAGTAGCATCACGGTCAAAGGGGTTTCAGACAGGGAATGCGCAATCACATTATCATACATGCCAGTAGCATCACGGTCAAAGGGGTTTCAGACAGGGAATGTGCAATCACATTATCATACATGCCAGTAGCATCACGGTCAAAGGGGTTCCAGACAGGGAATGCGCAATCACATTATCATACATGCCAGTAGCATCACGGTCAAAGGGGTTCCAGACAGGGAATGCACAATCACATTATCACATACGTGAGTAGCAACACGGTCAAAGTTTTTCCAAACAGGGAATGCGCCATCACATTATCATACATGCCAGTAGCAAACAATTTTTGTGCTCCGGACAGGTTATGCGCCATCACATGATTATACTTGCCATACAGTAGCTACAATGTAAAACGGGTTCCAGTCAGAAAATGCGCCATTAAATAATCATACACGCCAGAAGCAACACGGTCAATGGGGTTCCAAACAAGGAATTCAAGGTAAAAGGGGTTCCAGACAGGACATGTGCCATCACATAATCACACACGCCAGTAGCAGCACGGTCAGAGGGCCACTAAACAGGAATGCGCAATCCCATAATCATACATGCCAGTAGCTACAAGTTCAAAACTAGGTCGCACTTAAACACCTCACATCTAGAGCGTAGTTTCTCGCAATGCAAGTACTTCCGCTGTATTTAAACGAATACCATGGTCGGAAGCCCACTGCTGATACATATTTTATAACGGAATTATTCAGCCAGTCATTACATAAGTTTGGTAGTCGTTGCTTGAATTTGTGCCTAGTCAGTTACTGAGATATCATGTAAGGAAGCTTCAGACAAAACATCACAGAATTGTCCAAGCGGTTTCAGAACCGAAGCCGTTTAAAGCAGTTTTCCCATGCACATACTTGAGAGTGGTCTTTTTTCAACATTTAGTTCAGGATGGCAACTATGACGTACGATAAGGCGGGGGTCTATCTATTTCTAGTGACATGTCCAACTGAAAAATGTATGTATTTATAATATTAGGGCATGCAGGATTTTGAATCACACATCTTCAATATGGGCCGTTCCTGGAACCGGTTTGATTGCAGCTAACGTGACACTAAATTGTCCACTTAACAATGCTTCCTACTGGTTTCACCGAATGGGACTATCATGTTCACTTCTTACGCCTATCCGTCCTTTCGATAGGTTTAACTGGGCAATGCAAAATTATGCTAGCTACGTAAATGATACTTGATATGTGGATGGAGGGCCATCGGAAGATTTTGCAAGTCTTTTATTTTGTCGGACAATAGTTGTAGTTGCTATGGCATTGGAAAAATTGAAAATAAAACTTTTTGGCTGTATCACAGCATTACCCAAACGGTAAGAAAGCTACATTTATGAAAGTAAGTATGTGGATAAGAAGCTGTGTTCGTCATATTTTTGTCAAACAAATGGGGAAAATACCATTATTTTTACTGTATCCTGCAATAACTCAAGATATGCAATCTAGGTTAATGTAACGTGGTGAGTGAATAAAGGGTCATTAGGATATGATGTGCGTCGTTTTATTTTTGTCTATCAATAATTGTGATTGCTATGGCAACGAAAATTAGATCCCAAGGTACAAGAAGTAAACAAGCTAGGCTAGTAAAACTTGGAACGGTGATAGTGGGTCGTAAGGACATTTTGTACGTCTAATTTGTCAAACACAAATGTTGGTTGCTATGGCAACGGAAATAGTGAAAATACCAATTTTTGACACTGCATTAATGGGGTACTCCCCTAAGAAATTTTTAACAATAACTAGTCCGAAAGAGTGCATTTTTGGCGTATTTAAATACTTTTTTATCCTATGTTTAAATAAAAAAAATAAACTTGGATGTTATGGGTGGGGGCTGGATCCGCTATTGATTATGGTGTTTGTTGACCGATTTCATAGCAACAAAACGATTGTGTTAATGGCCACCATAAAAGGTTAGAATGTTTAACAACCATATGCCAATAGAGAAGCTTAGATTGGCAAATATACAACGTATGTGTGGACATAAAAATGTTGGTGATTCTGAAGAATTTGGTGGCGAATTTCATTTTCTTTTTAAATGTTTAATGTTTTTATTTATCAATTACTTAATACATTAGTAAAAATACGGAATGATATCCTGAATTGGCTTGGTTTCCAGTCTCTCCAGAACGAATATTATGCCCATTCTGTTCGTCTTTATATTAGGCGAAGCTGTTGAAATGAAACATTTTCCCATCCGTCCACCACAACTCCACAACTGCTGCAGCATAGTTTAAACGTGTACGCAATTGTGTCGTAAAATAGTATGCTAATAATAATTAGTTGCCTTTCTCTGTTGTATACAACCCATATTCACGATCATATATATATTCTTCTGTGTATATAATTATTATTTACTAATATCGTATGTGTATGTGTTCAGCAAATCTATAAACGGTTAACAAAATTATCTTCTCACATTCAAAAACTACCAAAATCTCAAAATCTTATAAGATAACTATCAAGCCATAATTCGTTTTAATTATCAATATTTATGCGAAAAGCTACAGAAAGAAGCTCAGTTGCAAAAAGTTTAAACATAAACCGGTGGTGTAGAACATACACACTTAGAGAAAAATTACTGTTGTTCAAATATTGCGTTTGATCATCTTTACACGGCTATTTAATTATATACGATAGTATATTTATAAGTCCCCTTCCAAGCATGCTTATATTTCACATATGATAATGTATTTCTAGTAATCATATTGTTCCATCTGCATGTATGTAGATGTTTGCCACCCCAACACGCGACATTTTAATACTGCTTCCTTGCACATCGGAGTTTCACCTAGAATTAAGAGTAGCACATCACCTTAAACAATGTTCCCGCCAACCCCGTGCAAAATTTAAAATTCGAGTCTTTATTTCTTATTGATTGACTAAAATTGCTGCTGACTGACCGCTGGCCTGATGATAAGAATCTTGACAAGTTAATAATGGACCAACATTAGACAGGCAATAGGTGAACAAAGGCAACTTCCCGGTTTGTTATTGACACACCTTACTGTATCGATCAGTTGACAAAATGGCGATGGTACAGTTGTTTGCTACATGTATCGTAAATCACTCGGCGTACCTGTGCAGACTTGAACATGTCAAGGGACATGCTTCAGTTGCCGTATTACTTCAATGCTAACATACTATTGACTGTAAGAGGACATACATAAACATAAAGTTAAAGGTTTGTTTACATTTTACCTGAGGGAAGTTATACACGTTCAATGATAATTATCTTATCATAGGAGAACTGAAATATGACATAAACATTTGTGATTAGATCTGGATTTAAAAATCTATATTCTTATGTGATTAAAGTTCACACGTTTCACCGAATTTAAAGCAAAACATGTATGTTTAACAGTTTAACATACTGATGTGGACATTAAACATGTGAACAGTGACCCTGTGTGGGTAAACAACGTGTTTAGGGCAAACAAAGTACATAAGTGGTGAAGAATGGCGTCCAAGCGCGTGTGGATAACAGTGTTGTGGTTGGCGGCGGCGGTGCTGGCGGTCCTTGGCTGCCTTTTCCAGCTGGTGGGACTGGTGACGCCAGCCTGGGTGTACCTGAGTGGCCAGGGGACGCATCCCCAGTCTTATACCGGATATGATCTCCAGACAGGACTCTGGTTCCGCTACAAGTGTGACCTGGTCGACTGCCGCCGGATCAGCTTCGGCGAGGATAACCTATGTAAGCATTGTTAAGTACTTAAAAGTTGTATGATACTGGCAGACAAACATCAGTTACAACTATTAGGTGTTTTGTTAAAAGAAAAACGGCATATTATGAAAGGTAAAGGGTGAAACAGATAGAACATTGTTTACATAATCACAAGAGCAGAGTGCATGGTTTTCTACGCCCCACACATTATCAATTACAATAAAGGCAAAAGTGTACTTATGCTGGGGATCTGTATCTATCAAATAGTACTGTATTACAAGAATGAGATTTGTTCATATAGTTTTAGATATAATAGTTATATTAAATGAAGATAATGATTGTACTTGTCTTAATTATAATTAATATTTTTGGGCGTGGCTATAGGTGTGTGACATTACCACTCACCATGCCCTGTGTACTTGAGAGGTATTTGTTGACTTCAACTAAGTGACTGTATATGTCGCAATATCTGCCAGTCCCACTGATGTCTCCTAGGACTACAAACACTGACAGACAAATGTGGTAGTGAGTCTACGAGGCATTTTTGTATTACCACGGATCCCCCATGACCAAAAAAGTGAGAGTGTGATTGAATCTACAGAGTATGCTTGTATAACAACTGATCCCGACATGACAAAAAGGGAGAGTGTGAATCTACAATGTATGTTTGTGTTACAGCGAACCCGACCTGTCGAAACAAATGACTCCAAGTGAGATCGTGAAGCTACACTACATGTTTGTGTTACCACAGATCCCGACCTGACCAAACAAATGAGATCGTGAATCTATAATGTATGTTTGTATTACAGCGGATCCACCGAACCTGTCGTCTAACCAGGCGCTAGCGTTGTTCTCCTTCCTGTTGACAGTGGTGGGCGTGGTCAGTGTGGTGATAAGCCGGGCCTGCTGGGGCCGTGCCAAGGTCAGGGTCACGTCCCTCATCGCCGCCACCTTCTTGCTTATTCTCTCATGTACGTACCAAAGCCATCCTTTTATTTCAGATGTATTTTTTAATGTAAATTCAATTTAATTAATTATAATGAAAGTTTTGAAGAGTAGTTATATTGTTTTGAAACTTTACTTGGTATTATGTATATACGTCGGTTACAAAGAACGTTAATGCTTATGATCGTTAAAATGTGTTTATGATTTTGATATTTAAGTTAAGCGTGCATCTCAATTTGGACACCTTTTTGAAATAGAGAATACTGTGACTATGTTTCCGAAAAATTTCCCTATTACTTCTTATACTTTGTAAAATGTTATTACGAGATTGAGGTCTACTATTTTTTACAATAACTGTTTTATATTTCACGGAATTAGTGTTTCTGACATCTCATTTCAGTCATTCTGGGTCTAGTGCCGACCATACGGATGATCGGGGAGAACCAGCAGCTTAGCGGTGAGTTAGCGGACCGGTTTAACGGGATGACGTACCAGGTAGTTGTCCGCTCCCCGTACTCGCTTGCTCTTTTCGGCTTCGGCTCCCTTCTCGTGGGATTCGCCGCCATACCGGTGCTTCTCAACTGTATAATCAACAGGAAAACTGATCTCGACGACGACTACGATTATGGCGGGAAAAGTTACAACGCGAACGCATTCCCAGTCAGAGAAAAACAGTTTGAACCTGCGCCCGCGCGAAATGTGCACTCTGAATACAAGGGCGATCCTTACTACGAGCCGGAAACCGCCGCCAGCAAGTGGGACCGGTCGAAGCGGGGCCGGGAGGACAGGAGCGACAGGACTCGGAGCGAGCCCAGTTCTCGCTACGCTGTTGACCTCCCGGACAAGCCCCGGCACAGGGAGGGACATGGCCACTCCCATGCAAGAAGCAGGGGGCGTGGGTATGATGATGATGATTATGAGGACTATGACACGGGGGAATCTGACCGGGAATCCTATGCAAAGATGGAAATAGGTGAAAAACATGGCCGAGGCACCACACGTTCAGTGTCAAATAAACATTACAATTCCAGCATGGTATGAGAACCATTTCAGTAATATCCGAAAACGAACATGAAAACTAGCAACTGAACACGGTGAAGTCGGTAACATGTATACCAAACTTGTATAGGTACAGTTTGTACTGTTTCGCACATACTGAGTATCTATTGACTGAAGCACATTCAGTGTTCACGCTCATTCATGGGAACGCCATGCAGATTCACATTTCATCATTTAGAAGAGCTCAAGAAATCCAGATTAAAACCGCCAAATTTCCATTTAGTGATGATAACAACCGCCAAATTTCCAATTAGTCATTAATTGGTTTTATCAGGTGAGGTAGAAGCTCGCTCATATGCACTGGCCAATTTAAGAGGCATTCGCGAGGTATTTCCCGCTGAACACTAAGAGAGTTAGCATTTATTATGGTCTACTAAACAATTAGTAGACAACCGGCTGCACCTGACTTAATTGCTTAGAAGACCAAAAAATAATAATTGCAGTAACTATTACAGAGCGGTTTACAGACGGGAATATGCTGTATTAGAGAATTGCTTTAGTGACACTGGGTTGTATTTTGTTTTCAGTATTCAAGAAATCTTCTAATAAATCATTTATCAAGCAATGTGTCTTATGTTATGGTACTAGTCATTCGTAATCTCTAGATTTGGAATGTTCTAAACGATCCATACCATAGATGCAGTTATTGTAAATTCTATAATATTATACAAGCAAATTTAATATTTTGCTTTAAACACTGATTGTACATTTGTTATACACATCAAAATGGGACACGTTTACGTCTTAATCATTCTTTATTAGTATATTGAATTCCAACGTGTAAAACAAATACAAATTGCCAGGTACATTATTCTGTTGTCAGATATACGTATATATTTTTTATTTTTTATACATATTATTTGGAGTCAAATCCAATAAATAAAAGCAATACAACTGAAAACGAGACTGTGTTTTTTTATAAAACGTTTAACTTTGTTAAAACTTGATTGAAATAATACCTGTCCAGTAAGTTACGGAGTAATATGGTCATAGGCGGTGTCTTAGTTCAACAGTTCGATAGTCACTGCAATGTGTCCATGTAAGGTTGAGTTAAAACTTGTTTGAAATGAAAGGGACAAGACTTTAATGGTGATGAACTTCGGTTGCCTTGATAAGCGCACCTTAGCCCGCCCATTTACAGCATGAATTATAGGTAATTGTACTCATTAGACAAGAAGATTTTGTATATGATCATTTTAATTTCAAAAAGCCAACGGAACTATTCGCATCAATCTGTATGTAGTGGAGACCCTAGTTGTCGGCACATTACGCCTAAAACTCTTATTTCATTATAAGTACTGGGTGTACTGGGTTGCTGTGATTTATTCAAAATTATCCCATTGACAATTTGCTGCAATCAAAATGCTTGGAGCGCTTTAGACTTGACAAACATTCGGAACATCTTGAACGTTGTCATGGTGATTAATCTCACTTGTATGGAATCAGAGCAGCCTGAAATCTTGAACGAAATGGAAAAGCATGTGAACTGATAAAAACCTTAATTCATGTCGAGTTGCTTAAAGTTGTTTGCTATCGCGCGTTGTGTAAAACCAACTCATGTGACGTTCCGTTATGCATTTGTGTCTCCAATGATAGAATAAAGTAATGCGAAGCGCCTGCTTAAACGACTCTCCCCGATAGAAAACCCGTACAAGGTACGAGTTACCTGTACGATCAATATTCCCAATATAGCCAGTAAACTTGGCTCAGCCGACCGATCAATCCAACGTAACATCGTTCTCGATATTCACTTATTTTTCAGTTAAGGTTCACTTAAGTTTTAATACGAACTAGATAGAGGTAATGTGGCGTTATTTACCTGTTAAACTAGTTATTTGAACATAAAAGGAAAATATGCAGGTTACACAGGTTGTTGCAAGTTTTATTGTAAATGTACATGGAATATAACAATGTAAATGTTTACATTGTGTGGATTTGAAATGGGACAATAGTGCCAACTGAGAGTGATCCACATTAAGAAATGTTATTCGGTTAAGCAAGAGAATGTGAAAAATCCGACTGAGCCAACCCTGGATTTTGTGAAATTAAGTATGGGAAAGATAAATCCTGAGATAAAAAAAAATATTCTTAAACTTCAAAACATTGGAAACGTGATTTGGGTGCAATATTGCTTTGTAAATGCATGCTAGTATTCATGAGCTTTGTAAAACGATCGGTTGGAAGATTCGAACCGGCAATTATGACATTTGACCTCGGCACGTTAACATAACTCTGCAAAAAACTCTTTCGAAAAATAGTTTGCAGGAAAGATAATCAAAAGCTCGTGCAACAACTGAAGGAAACTTTCGTAGTCAATATGTTGCACAAGTGCAGTTTGTAACCTAAATCGCAAGCGTTCTCAATAAAGCACTAAATGATCGTTTCGTTCCTGTGGTAGTCCCTGTATAAAGCCATGGGGATGAGTCGGGGCAAGAAGACGGTGCTGCTTGTGGTGGCACTGTGTGCCGCCCTGCTGGCTTGCGTCCTCCAACTGGTGGGCGTGGTGACTGCAGGATGGATGTACGTCCGTAGCCGTAACACTGGTGCTGACCCGTACCTCCGATTCGACAACACCCTGCAAACGGGCCTCTGGTACCGCATCGAGTGCATCAATGACTTCTGTAAAAAGCTGGACTTTGGGGAGGGCAACTATGGTAAGTACAATGTTAAACAATATGGAGATCTGGAGTAATACGATTAGGGAATGTATATTTGTATGTTTGCATTAAATAATGTCACGGTCTGTATAGTGAACGATTTGCTTCATGTCGATTATCAATCATTCATAAATACATGAATGGAATGTAACAGAGAAGACATTTGCTAATTTATTGTTTGATACGGATACTATTTTAAGGTATCCCACCCATAATAAGCCACCATATAAAATTGGTCTCATCATATGTGTACTAAATAAGATTTAATCTATTTCAAGTTACTTGGTGGGCTTACCCCTAACGCCTTGTGTACCTTACCCCTCACGCCATGTGTACCTTACCCCTCACGCATTGTGTACCTTACCCTTCACGCCTAGTGTACCTCACCCCTCACGTCATGTGTAACTTACCCCTCACGCATTGTGTACCTTACCCCCCCCCCCACGCCATGTGTACCTTACCCCTCACGTCATGTGTACTTACCCCTCACTTCGCGTGTACCATACCCTTCACGCCATGTGTACCTTAGCCCTCACGCATTTTGTACCTTACCCTTCACGCCTTCTGTACCTTACCACTCACGCTTTGTGTACCTTACCCCCCACGCCTTCTATACCTTACCCCTCACGCCTTCTATACCTTACCCCTCACGCCTTGTCTACCTTACCCCTCACGCCTTGTATACCTTACCCCTCACGCCTTGTGTACTATACCCCTCACGCCTTGTGAACCTTACCCCTCACGCCTTGTGTACCTTACCCCTCACGCCTTGTGTACCTTACCCCTCACGCCTTGTGTACTTTACCCCCCACGCCTTGTGTAACTAACTTTCACGCCTTGTGTACCGTTCCCCTCACGCCTTGTGTACCTTACCCCTCACGCCTTGTGTACCTTACCCCTCACGCCTTGTGTACCTTACCCCATACGCCTTGTGTACCTTAGCCCTCACGCCTTGTGTACTTTACCTTTATGCATTGTGTACCTTACCCCTCACGCCTTGTGTACCTTACCCCCCACGCCTTCTATGCCTTACCCCTCACGCCTTCTATACCTTACCCCTAACGCCTTGTGTACCTTACCCCTCACGCCTTGTGTACCTTACCCCTCACGCCTTGTGTACTTTACCCCTCACGCTTTGTGAACCTTACCCCTCACGCCTTGTGTAGCTTATCCCTCACGCCTTGTGTACCTTACCCTTCACGCCTTGTGTACTTTACCCTTATGCCTTCTGTACCTTACCACTCACGCCTTCTATACCTTACCCCTCACGCCTTGTGTACCTTACCCCTCACGCCTTGTATACTTTACCCTTATGCCATCTGTACCTTACCACTCACGCCTTCTGTACCTTACCCCTCACACCATGTGTACCTTACCCCTCACGCCTTGTGTACCTTACCACTCACGCCTTGTGCACTTTACCCTTATGCCTTTTGTACCTTACCCCTCACACCATGTGTACCTTACCCCCTCACGCCTTGTGTACCTTACCCCCTCACACCATGAGTACCTTACCCCCTCACGCCTTGTGTACCTTACCCCTCACGCCTTGTGTACTTTACCCTTATACCTTTTGTACTTTACCCCTCACGCCTTGTGTACTTTGCCCTTATGCCTTTTGTACCTTACCCCTCACACCATGTGTATCTTACCCCCTCACGCGTTGTGTACCTTACCCCCTCACATCATGTGTACCTTACCCCTCACGCATTGTGTACCTTACCCCTCACGCCTTGTGTACTTTACCCTTATACCTTTTGTACTTTACCCCTCACGCCTTGTGTACCTTACCCCTCACGCCTTCAGTACCTTACCCCTCACGCCTTCTGTACGTTACCCCTCACGCCTTGTGTACCTTACCCATCACGCCTTCTGTACCTTACCCATCACGCCTTCTGTACCTTACCCCTAACGTCTTCTGTACCTTAACCATCACGCCTTCTGTACCTTAACCATCACGCCTTCTGTACGTTACCCCTCACGCCTTCTGTACCTTACCCCTCACGCATTGTGTACCTTACCCATCACGCCTTCTGTACCTTACCCATCACGCCTTCTGTACCTTACCCATCACGCCTTCTGTACCTTAACCATCACGCCTTCTGTACCTTACCCATCACGCCTTCTGTACCTTACCCATCACGCCTTCTGTACCTTACCAATCACGCCTTCTGTACCTTAACCATCACGCCTTCTGTACTTTACCCCTCATGCCGTCTGTCCCTTACCCATCACGCCTTGTGCATCTTAACCCTCACGCCTTGTGTATTTTACCTTTCATTCCGTCTGTACCTTACCCTCACGCCTTGTGCACCTTACCCCTCACACCTTGTGTACCTTACCCCTCACGCCTTGTGTACATTACCTCTTTCGCCTTCTGTACCTTACCACTCATGCCGTCTGTACCGTACCCATCACGCCTTGTGCACCTTACCCCTCACGCCTTGTGTACCTTACCATTCACGCCTTGTGTGCATGACCCCTCACGCCTTGTGTACCTTACCCCTCACACCTTGTGTACCTTACCCCTTACGCCTTCTGTACCTTACCCCTCATGCCGTCTGTACCTTACCCTCACGCCTTGTGCACCTTACCCCTCACGCCTTGTGCACCTTACCCCTCACGCCTTGTGTACCTTACCATTCACGCCTTGTGTACCTTACCCCTTGTATACCTTACGCCTCACGTGTTTTGTACCTTACCCATTACTCCTTGTATACCTTACCCCTCACGCCTTGTGTACCTTACCCTTCACACCTTGTATACCTTACCCCTCACGCCTTGCGTACATTACCACTTACGCCTTATGTATCTTACCCCTCACGCCTTCTGTAGCTTACCACTCACGCCATGTGTACCTTACCCCTCACGCCTTGTGCACCTTACCCTCCACACCTTGTATACCTTACCCCTCACGCCTTGCGTACATTACCCCTTACGCCTTATGTACCTTACCCCTCACGCCTTCTGTACCTTACCACTCACGCCTTACCCCTCACGCCATGTGTACCTTACCCCTCACGCCATGTGTACCTTACCCCTCACGCCTTGCGTACATTACCCCTTACGCCTTATGTACCTTACCCCTCACGCCTTCTGTACCTTACCACTCACGCCATGTGTACCTTACCCCTCACGCCATGTGTACCTTACCCCTCACGCCATGTGTACCTTACCACTCACGCCATGTGTACCTTACCCCTCACGCCATGTGCACCTTACCCTCCACACCTTGTATACCTTACCCCTCACGCCTTGCGTACATTACCCCTTACGCCTTATGTACCTTACCCCTCACGCCTTCTGTACCTTACCACTCACGCCATGTGTACCTTACCCCTCACGCCATGTGTACCTTACCCCTCACGCCATGTGTACCTTACCCCTCACGCCTTGTGTACCGAAAATTGCTTTAATTTCTATACATATCTATAAAAGATTTTTAAGCCAGCCAGTGTACCTAGTATTTCCAATTTCTCAGTATCTGCGTACCGCTAACCGCACTCCTGCACATAATGCTTCTTAAAACCTGCTTAAATACCTTGTACTAAGGAGTGTCAGTAATTGCAAATAAGTCATTTCATATTGCCGAAAACTAAAAAAAGACTTACAAACGATTCCAAGAATATATTGAGCTGGAAGTAACTTTGAGGAGTTTGGACTCTGAAAAGCACAAAAGCTTGATGGTATTGAAGGCAGATTTTTTCCTACTTTGGAAAAATTCAGACAAGCGTATATTTGTTTGCGTTGAAACACGTGAATCCATCACCTATCTATGACTTTCTTTACAGAAAATCCTCCGAACATGAAATCCAACCAGAACGCCGCGTTGGCTGCCCTTGTGTTTTGCTTTTTCGCGTGCATCCTAGCAGTTGTGGCCGTTTGTCTCCGGAACTCCTCAGCGCTGGCCATCTCAACAATAGTACGGATATCCGCCATGGCCGCCTGCCTCATATCATGTATGTTAATGCGTTTCACAACCTACTATTGATAAATCGACTATTGAACCCTTTGGGCTAAAGATTTAGGATTTGAGCATGTCACAACTTCAAAGTTTAAGGACTGTTGACCATTGGCTTATGCATCTTGTTTGTTCAATTTTGAGATCACAGAATATACGTGTTTTTTGTTTTGTTTTGTGCGTTCGTGCGTGCGTGTGAGTGTGCGTGTGTGCGTTCGTTTATTGTCCCATAAACGTCTACGGTGCATTCATTCGAGTTTCTTTTTTTCAGTCAGTGTTGCCATGATTCCTCTCGGAAAACAAGCGGCTGAAATCAGTGAGTACCGGTACACTGTACAACAGGATAAACTGGCGGATCCCAATCCATATACGGACACAACCATTCTGTTCCCCTACTCCCTTTTTATGTGGGGATTTGGGGGCGTGCTAATACTCCTAGCGGTGATCCCACTTTTGTTGGATGTAATATGTCACCAGACGCTTGACAACAAGCAACAGTTCGACACTGTTTCAGAGAGCGGCAGCATGATGAACTATTCGTGCACGTCATACCCGACCGATGACGGGTCGGTCGCAAAAATGAACGGCAAACGCGGTATTAGCAATTCTAACCTCACAATCTCCACCGACCCGGAACCGTTCATGCACGACAAACCCGTGTACTCTATCCGCAGTGTGAGCACGGAGCACCTGTATCACCACAACAGGTTCGCGCATGGCAAAGGGCGGTCGTACGAGCACCAGGATCCGACCAATCCCCTGCAGGCATATGCTCTCCAGGAGGCTATACTGGAGTCGGAGCGGGAAGGGGGCGACAGGAAACGCCAGGACGGAAGGCGCTGGTCGGAGCGCGAGGTAACCGACTCACCCGGGAGGCGCCGTAAACTAAGACGTACATCTGAGCGAGAGAATGGCGACGGGGAGCGACAGGAAGGGCGCCGTCGGTCAGAGCGCGATGAGACCGACTCCCGCGTTGGGCGCACGGATGACACAGAGGGGTCAGATCGCGAAGTGAGTGACAGGAGAAGTAGAAGAGCTAGACGCACGTCCGCACGCGATGTGCCTGACAGAGGGCGGCGTAATAGCGGGGTTTCAAACGAGGGATACGAAGGACCGAAGGAGGTGACAATCTGAGAGGGATATTGTACACGTTTTCCTGTCACTCTTGTCCAGCGTGCATAAACGCTTAGTGTTTTCAGTGCAAATAATGAAAGCATAGTTGCATTATAACTTAAAAACTTTTAAGTAGTACATATAGAACCGGTTCGGTGTTGTGGTAATGAAACAGCTACGTGGGACCTACACTGCATTCTTCTTTAGTAAGAGAAGACGCAATAATACATTATAGTATGTTTTGTCATGGTGTTTTGAATCCAGCATACTCTTAGTGTTCACATTATTCATTTACATCATGCATTTGTACATAGCTCACTTTCTGAATGCTAGCTATCATTTTATCAACATTTCATCTGCTGATGGTGATATTTGCAAGGATAATTTTGTAAATTAGTCATAAGACACAAGTAGCATTCCTAGTGACATTTCAAGCTATCTTCATTAAACCATTGTCATCGGGATTTTTTTTATAGTTTGAATATTTTTTTAATTAAAAATAAATGGTCCCAAAACACAAGTTGTGGATAGACATTTGTTTATTTATTAACCCACAAATAAGCACGTGTGTAAATGAACGATAAAAACTCCAGAGCCTCGCTTAGTGGTCAACATAATATTTTGTCCGATGAGAAGGCAGTATTTTTCGAGTTTTCTAATACATTTATTTCAGTAAATCAGCAGTCAGCCGTCATTAACTTTAATTCATTGAAGCGGTAGATATAAACATTGGTTGGTCCAGTATGTGGGTAGTTTACTCAAAATAATGTAGACCACTTTTTAAGTACATACTAACAACCCTTAACCGTTTCTCCACAACCTTGCCCTATTATGAGATTTTGTAAATTTTCAACTGTAAGCTTTAAGAATAAAAATGCAGTATCAGTGTCAAAATGTTTAGTGAAGCTCTGTCCCACAAACACTTGGACATATTAAGATTTTCAATGGACAGTTTCTATCTAGTGAATGTACTTTTGACCTTGTTACATTGTTACCTAGGAAAATTGATGTATTGAACATGTAACTAGAAGGTTCAGAAAATTACAAATCTGAGGTTAAAAGGTTTGTTGATTCTTGGTCGCATACTTATACATTTGAATGGTCATACAAAGTCTTAAAGACGTCAACCTAAGGTACAAACACAAGACTTCTGTATGACAATAGGGTGCTATCCCTGTATTTATAAAAAACTTCAACCTAAGGTACAAACACAAGTCTATATGACATTAGGGTGCTAGCCCTGTATTTATAAAAAAAAACACGTCAACCTAAGGTACAAACACAAGACTTCTATATGACATTAGGGTGCTGGCCCTGTAACTGGTCTGTAGCTGGCCCTGTATTCATTAACCATCTTAGTGTAGCAATACTCATATTTGACAGATTGTTTTTTTTCAAATCCTCTGTTCTGTTTCATATGCATTTGCTATTTACACTATGGTCTTGTTTATTTACATAGTGTTGGTGTACAAACATTGTAAACTTTCTTTTCACATTCTACCTCGTAAAAGGCAGTTTTTAACCAAGTTGTTTTATGACTATAGCCTCTGATGTCGAATTGCAAGGATGTGTATGTTATGCCATGACAATGTAAGCCTGATGTGGCTCTCTTTATGACTACTACTCCAACAAGGTGATTGCAAAATGAGTGAAATAAACAATTTGTATAGCACTTTATTGATGAGGGGGTATCATTTCAAAGTAAAGATATAGATCTTTGATTTCTCATATTTAGGAACAAAAACTGAACATATGACCCTTGATAACAACAAGGAATTGAGATTTAGCAACCACATACATTTAGACAACGTATTTGGCACACGCTTTTAATCTTTACTAGTTTTTGGCTTTTAATCTTTACTAGTTTTTGGCTTTTTGGCTTTTAATCTTTACTAGTTTTTGGCTTTTAATCTTTACTAGTTTTTCGCTTTTATCAAAAGTTGAGATAAAAAAATACACATTCATTACTGCCATAAATCTGCACTAATTGTTCTTGATTACAGGACATACAATGAATGATTATATTAAATATATCCAATACAATCTGTTATGAAAAAGCAACATCAAGAATTAAATATATATATATAAAGAAAACAAAGAAAAAATATGTATAAAATATAAAACAAACAACAGAAATATAAATCACTAAAATGAGTAACAAATAGACAAACAATGAAGGAATGCAGAAAAATGAGTTTGATTGGTTAAAGCATTGTGTCGGACAACAGGACAAATATAGGAAGACATACAGTGGATTGTTGTAGTTTAAGCCTTCGAATGACAACCAATGTTTACAGATGATTAGGTTATAGAAATACTAAAAAAGGATAAATCAGTCTCATAGTGTAAATCAGAATCAGCAAGAAAGTAAAAGGGAAGGAATTTAAGTATCTTCCATGGGCAACAGTGTAATATAGCTTCATCCAACCGAAGTGTAAACTTCATTTCTGCAGAGAAACCAGAGGGTTGGGATGAACCTATCTTACATGAGCGGCCATGGTAGACACTTTTTCTCCCACTTCTGTTAAGCAAGATAAAGTAAAAACGTATTTTAATTTATTTTTCACATACAGGTACTCTATTTATCTTTGCCAGTGGGCCAGAAAAGCCAAATATTTGGATTTACTTTACTTACCTGGGGTGGGAGAAAATGTTTTACAGTCAATAAATGAGGATCATAAGTACTGATTTAAAACATACATGTACAACTAAATGTACATGCCAGCTCAACAACTGTTAACATATGATGCACAATCATCTTAAACAGGATAATAATCCAAAATATCTTCCTTAACAAATAAGCTATGAATATCTTAAGAACACACAAAGATGACACAATGATGGAAGGCCATTAAATGGCATTTGCAGACAATTACTAGTATAAAATCACAGGACAAATCATACTGATTAAAACCCTAATGGATTACACAAACACTGCAGTGGCATATAACATGGAGCTTCAGAATGAACACAATCATTCAATGAGCAACATTGTCTACAGAACTCTTTCTGTTTGTGTATTAAGTTTGAGCAAGCAAGTTTCATTGAAATACTAAATATGTAATCAACAATGATGTGAAGTGCCAAGTTCACAAAATATCATCAGAACATTGGTCAATACCACTTGTACCTGGGTCAGGACGTAACAATTATTGATATGAGACAATAATTAGAAGAGAAAAATGGCTTGCAGGTACATATAAAATCATATGAAAAAGCAACAGCCCTGTTTAAATATAGTTTTTCAATACTTAAGCGGAATAGAAAGAGAAAAATATGTTAATTCCGATATGAATAAAGGTGTTTCGGATATGGCAACTTTCATTTTAGTCTCAAAGGGGAAAACAATCACATCAAGGTTCTTATGTTATTGTGAGGAAACTTGACACACATTTTCACAGACATCTCTTTTTGAATAAGGCACTTGATGGGTCACAATTAACATTTACTTGAAAGTTAATAAGCATCAAAAAGTTACAAAATAACATTCACTTGTATGCAGAAATTCTGGAAACTCAGTTTTTTGTCTAACAATAGATCATTCAAAATACAATAAAATATCAATTCTCACCCATTTTATATTTTACAGCAATTTCTATTCATTTTGCCATTCAAATATTGAACAGCAACATAATGATATAAAATACTGTTAAGCATTTCCAAGGGTTTATTATTAATGTTAATGTATACTATTTCAGCATTCATACTGCATGCTTGCATGAATAGTAGGAATTATCCTCAACATCTTCATTCACATAGCTGAATAGCAAATGCTTAAAACTTACTTTTATTATACAAGCGCAATAAAAATAAGCTAAATTGTTTGAAATATGACCAATACTAAATATAACCCCAAACCTTCTCTACAATATCAAAAATTAAAAAGAAAACAGAAGGGCATAGTCACACTGAAGTATCTGAGTACATGTAGTAGATTTCTGGTGTACACATTGGTAACATGTAAATCTTAATGCTGAGGTAAGTCTGTAATAAATGTTCATGGCAGCACTATGGTTCTTTGGCCTTGGGTACAGATCTGCTGTTAGCGGACGTCATGTGAGATGATATGTATTAGCTGATTATGCCCCCAAATTCTTAGGCAACAACCTGAAATACATCATGAGAGCATACATTAAATTGCACGGCATGTTCACTGTTCTCAGGACGTGGATGCCATATAAATAGAGAAGTAACATTACTGTGCAAAAAAACTGCTTTCATAGTCTACTAACTGACAATCAGTCCTGCACATATTATAAACTATACAAAAGAACGTACAGAAAACAAAACGAGAGCACCACAAAGTGATTGCCAATCACTCATCTGTTGTTGTTTTTTGTCAAAATAAAGTTGCATACTGGTCATTAAAGTCAGAGTATTAGGCCATGCTATACATGTGCATATTTAAACTGGCAACATGTATGTCTCAATTTTCTTTTGAATCTCTTGAACAGTTTTGAGTAATGGCCAGAGGCCGTCCCAATAACTCAACTCTTTTTTTGAAAATAGACAAGCTTATAAAAATTAAAACTTTACATTTAATATCACCATATTCCAGAAATTGTTGTTCTTGAGTATTTTGACTAATATTTAATTTAAGGAAAATGCAACACAGACAGTGAGACATTCCTTGTTTACATACATGTATACATCAGTCCACATGTAAGTAAGACCATCAAGCAAAATAAGACAAGAATCAATGACCTCACCTCAAACTCATTACTGAGGCCCCTCAGCCAGTTCTTGTGCTTGCTGATATATCCCAGCTGGTATTTACCAGGAGGAACCTTGAGATCATTGCCGCTGAACTCCAGTGTAACCCCGCCCTTGATGTCTTCTGCATTGTTCTTGCCATACACGTAAATCTTGTAGTCATCTAAGTGCTTGAATGTGGCCTAAACAAAGATTTCTGGAGTTAAATGGTCCATTGTAAAAGGAACAAAGCATTACACATTTATATGTAACATGATATCAGACAAAAAACAAATACTGACTTGACACCTGAAAGTCGCCACTTGACTGTTTTCTTCGTTAATTTAGGGGCATAATTTTAGCCCATGTTTTTGGAATTGCTACACACACTTGCACTGTCGGTTTAAACTGTGAATATCTTGAATGGTTAGCAATTTACAGCCCAAATTTAAGCTTTTGCAAAACACCAACAGCCAGCACATAGATTACAAAGAGTATGTTAGCTCCTCCGTTTTATAACAAGAGCAAAGTAATACTGTTTTTTTATCAGCTGAAGAAAATGTATAACTTAACAAATACTTATGGCAGAGTAATGAAACTTGCTCCACATCATTATGTGACATTGTTAACATCGTGACCATACTTTTGTAGTCATGGCAATGTCAAAATGTTGACCAATACTGTCACATGCTTAAATTATACTTCTATAACAATACTTCATGCATTACATTTTTTTTCTAAAAACAGTTAATACCAAAAATGGTATCATACCCTACAATTTATAATAGGAGTGATTTTAGTATCCAGCCAGTAAAATACCCACTAACCGGGAGGAGGGCGATCCAATCCCACGGTGAGGTATCAGGCTCTATGCCTTTACGCACGCTGTAGTGGAACTTGGCATCCACCCCATACTTCCACTTGGAGATCACGTCAAATGTGACAAATGGGTACGCTTCCTCATTGAACACCTGGAATTGAAGATCAATACAAATGTAACAAGTTAATAAACAGAAAAACATTAATGCCTATACTTAAGTCCTGCCAATGTGAAAGCCACTCATACCCAGATCCTACAAACATAAGTTGTTGTTCTGATCATTTAGAAATTTGTTAAAGTCAACAATGTTGTTAACTAAATTGTTTACTTTCAAACATGAGATATGTTCCGATGGGTTCATATATTGTATTCAATCAAGTACAAATGAAGTCTTATAGTGCAGTAATATTAAGATGCCACTGGGAACACAAAAACAAGTCTACAAAACTGACAGAGATTCTTAGTATGAATTCAATAAATCAACAATTGTCAATATATCCGTTATTTTAGTGAGTATGGAATCTAGACAGTATGGTACAGGTTTTACATGAAGGTGTTTAGAACCTCATTCAAAAGCCAATTCTGGTAACAGAGCCTCTTCATAACAGATATTGCTAAAACTTGGGCTGCCATGCACCGCTTTACACCGCACTGTACTCATTAAGTCAACCAGTAAGCCTTTCAGTATTATAAAACTGCATTAAAATGTAGGTTTTCGTAACAAACTTTATTATATTGTCATGTATATTCACTCATAATAAAACAAGAGGCCCAAAAGGGCCTATGCTCTACTGGCTTGGTTTGTGTGGTCAACATCACTGTTTTCGAAAAGAACCAACCTCTTATGGATATCTGAATACTGTACAAGTTTCATTGAGAAGACTGTATCATTTCGCAAGCATTTTTACACAATAGCATTTTTTTTTACTATCAAGGCCCATAATCTAATCATTTCAAGGCCCATAATCTAGACATGCATGGGTAGATCTAGCTGGTTTTCAAAAGGAACAGAGCTCTAATGTATATCCAAACACTGTACAAGTTTCATCGATATACAATCAAAACTGAAGACTGTATCGTGTTAACAAGCAATTGTTTACACAATAGCATTTTTTTATACTATCAAGGCCCATAATCTAGGCATGCATAGGCAGATCTGACTGGTTTTCGAAAGGAACCAAGCTCTAATGGATATCTAGATACTGTACAAGTTTCATCAAGATACAATCAAAACTGAAGCCTATATTGTGTTAACCTTTGGCCAGTAGAGCTAAAAATTGCCAACTCAATGTACTTCAAGCAAGACTCATTAAAACTTGATTCAATTGTTAATGCTATCATATCAAAATGCTGCAAAAGCAGTAAAGATTAATATATAATGTTAAAGTGATATTCAACACATGCTAGCACTCAAAAAGTGGGACAAAGACAAAAAAAAAATGTTTAAACTGTATTGAATCAGCATTGTTGTTGACATGTTGTAATGATTGAAATGACTAGTATTATCCATAGCATATATCAACAACAAAAGCCACGAAGCCCATGTAGAACATGCATTCTTCACCTGGGTACTAAAGGTTCTGAAAGAATCTTAAAGGGACTAGACACTAGTTGATACAATTTCAAGATTTTTTTTTATAAAAATACATAAAATTGATATCGTTGTGTACCACACATTGAATCTTACATAGTGATGTATCGCATCACTTACAACACATGGATGTCTTGTGTATTTTTCTTTTTTGAAATTTACAGGCTATCTGTACTAAGCACTTGACTTTCACATGCTTATCATACACAGTACACACTATAAAATGGAAACCATTATGTGCTATTTTTAAATGGTTCAAAGACAGTGACAAAATATGGTTTTAATCATGTAAAATGAAATTACCTATGCTCAAACTTGTCCATGATGTATGTTTGAAGAATGACCTCTATAACAAGGTTTGTCTTACATCTGACCATTGCACCAAGTTATTTTATAAGACAAGAGCACACAAAGCATATTTAAACTTGGCCTACATTTTAAATAAGACAAAGATTGAGTGATAGGTGCAAGAAAGTGGCCTTTAGATAAAGTGGCCTTTAGATTCCTAACAAGTTTTTCTCCTCTTATATTTGACCAAGTGACCTACTTTTATTATCTGACATGACCAATAATCAAAATGATCTAAAGATTCTGACAAAGTATTATGAACATTGGTTAGATATTTTTGTTCCTAGGGTTCACAAGCAAAATGTTGAAAACGTTTGAATCTTGACAGGCAAAATATTAATTGAGCTAATACCGTAAGAGCACTGCGTAGCGAACATCACTGTTTATTTTTCTGTAAAAAAGGCATTACTCAACAATCATTAAAGCCAGAGTTATGGGCCCTAAACATGAGTTTAGTCTCTGGGAACATGTATACCAAGTTTCATTTGAACATCTTTAAGGTGTCATGACCAAGGTTAACATGGTTCAAGTTTTTGCCTGATGAAGCTGCTTACAACATCATCATAGCTTGCACAATACCTCAAATGTTTTTTCTTTCAAAATCTGACAAGCTAAATAGTATTTTTTTGATGAACAATTATAGTCCAAAATTGATCGAAAAGGTCAACATTGGCGACTGTTAATAGATATTTGCATGATTTTAAAATTTAAACCATTCTTTCAAAACAGTATGTTTGAAGAAATGTTATTCGAAAGTGTACGCATTGGTAGCAATTATAAACAAGAAACTTAACCAAAACCAAACCCAAGATGCACCACTTCCCACGCCCTTTAAGATTCTTTTCAACTCAAAGGGGACACAACTTTTTTTCTTACCTGAGACACACAGATAATTGACTCCATGTGCACAACTAAACATAATCCTGTTTAACGTTCTTGTATAGTTTCATCACTGGCTCTCATGCTTATTTATATAATAGATAAACACAAGAGTGCATGCTCTATATGCTATTTATCAGCTTAGTCAAGAGCCATAACTCTGGACTTAATGCATGCAGCCAAATACTAAACCATGTGAACATCTTTAATTGCTGTTTAACATTCTTGTAAAGTTCCATCACTCTGACATACAAACAAACTGAAGGTCAGATTGACAATCATGCCAAAAGCTATATGTTTAAGGGCAGACATAATTAATCTTCCATTCAAAATTCTTCCATTTAGTATTAATCCTTCCGTAAAGCAAAATGTGATGTTTCTCTAAGCATTAAAATAGTTGACTATTAATTGATCAATGATTGGTTTTCAATCTCTTATAATAGATAGCAAAATAGTGAAAAGATGACATTAAAAGCTAAAAACTTGGTGATCAAATGACCTAAATATTGATGATTTGCAAATCACAAAATTGATGACACTACAAACAGCTTTACAATCAAGCAAAAAGTAGCACAAGCTTCTTGTTAATAAACCTTTCAACCAACATATCATTATAGAGATTATTATAATCATAACACAGACAGAAAATAATGCAAAGATCAAAGCGCCACATTCAATAATAGTTCCTTTCCCTGCCAGGCATAAATCATATTACTGCAGTTTGCAAGAAAAAAGAGTCTCCTTGATTCCTACACGTGCATATACAGGTTCAGGTTACCATCGTTACAATATACCATATATAACAGCTTTGACACGCAAAAGGAGTACATTTACAAAAATATCAAGTAAATCACGTCAAAAAGGGTAAAACTTTGAAAAAAGGGTGCAGCCCTTCAGCTAGATTCAGTTCTGTTTACCAGACATGCGAAAAATTAAAGACTGATCTTACTGACCATTGATGACATTAAGATCGTATTCGTTAGAATATCAATTATGGTATAATGATCAATCTAAATATTTATTCTGAATAATGTGTTATGTTGTTACATTTTTCTTTGACTAAATGAATCTTAATCTATTTTAACTAACATTTTCATACAGATATCTAGTGCAATAAGGACCAAATCGCTCATCTGATTACAATGTCAGTGGTTATTAAGGATGTTGGTAAATGGCCACTACAAGAAGCTACATATCAATTATTAGACTTGGCCTTGTGGTTTCAGAGGAAAAGATTTTCAAAGATTTTGCTACAAAGTTTATAGAAAATTTGTGGCATCTGGGATGGGGCCACTTTTGATCACTCACTGGAATGGGGCCACTTTTGACCACTGGAATGGGGCCACTTTTGACCACTGGGAAGGTGCCACTTTTGACCACTGGAAAGGGCCATTTTTGACCACTGGGATGGGGCCACTTTTGACCACTGGGATGGGGCCACTTTTGACCTAGGGACAAAAATTGACAATTCTTGGTAAAGGCTGCATACCAAATCAAAGGTCTTAGCCTGAGGTTTCAGAGAATAAGATTTTCAAGGATTTTACTATTTAAATATATAGAAAACCTGGGGATTTTTGTAAATGGCAACTAACAGGGGCTAAATACCAAATATCAAAGGTCTGGGCTACCTGGTTTAAGAGATAACAATTTTCAAAGATTGGTGAAGGATCACAATGTGAGGCTGGATACTGGGCCATGGGTTATAGAAAAGTTTTTAGTTATAAAATGTTAACGCTGGACACCAGACTCAGGGTGATCACAAAAGCCAAAAAGAGAAAGAAGGGAAAGGGAATAGACAATAATTATATATACCTGTATACCTGTCAAAGCCTAGCCTAGCATTCTACTATTAATATGTGGCAAGTTACTGGGTAAAACAAGTGAGTGTGAACACTCATGTATTTTTATCATTTAATGCAGGGGTCATTACTGAATATATAAGATTATGGCATTATGTGTAGCTAGTTTCATGTAAATAACTTTATTATAAAATCATTTAATTTATGACCAACATTCAATTATTTGCATGCTCTTTAATGCTACTGACGAAGATGAAAAGACTATGACATTAACTTGACCATTGTACCTTGAAAAACAAAAAGAAGGTAAAATGTCATTGTTGACAGGTATGCTTCTATGTGTATACACTGCTTAAAGCATGGGCTACATGATACTCCCTGCCTCACTTACTTTGACATCAAAGGCACCAGATATGGGCTTGTGGTCGCTCTGTAGGTAGCTTACATGGCTCCTATAGTGCAATGGCTACAAGACAAAGCAGGGAAACTCAATACACTGATACAAGTATGCATGTGTGTGTACAACCACAACACCAGAAACATACCTGCCAACATGTAAACAACACATATACCCTTTAATCAGTGCAAAACAACTAAAAACTTTAATTTTAGCAGCTACAGCATCATGTAATGCATTTGTGCCATGCGTTTGCGACATTACAATTGAGTCAATCTAAACAAAGTGACATTCAGACTTAGACTATGATGCACTCAAATAAGATCGGTTAAACATTCAAAAACACTTTAAAAACATATTGAGATGCATCTACAACATTCATTAAAATACACATTAACAGTTGGCAAATATGTCTTAACTTACCAAAAGTCTAATGTATACAATAGTATACCTAATATCATAAATGAGCTTCACGAAGCTGAGCAATATATGCTCAACAACAATATACTACAATATAAGGTACCTTCCTGTTAAAAAAACCTTTAAGTTTGCTTCAATCTGTTTGAACCAAGAAGAAGACACAGCCATTTCTAACAGTAGCGTTACCCTAGACCTTAAAGACCTGAACTGTGATCCCAAACCAGGTTTTCAATGGTTGACTTAAGCCTCCATTGTAAGATTCAGTTTCAACTGTTTTTTTTTTTTTTAATTTCTATAACACTTACCTTTACCTTGACTTTAGGAGTCCCAAACACAATCCAATTAAAAGGTCACCATAAATTCTTCCTAAATACCAAGGTATTCTGAGTCTCTTCTTACACACAAAGTTTGGACAAGATATGTCAACCCTTACTTAAGTTATTCCGTTTCATAGGTGAGCTTGACATCTAATCCCACCCGCCCAGCCTCCCCCCAACCAAACAACGACATATGTTGTTCTAATAACCAATTGTCGCTATGTGAAAACTTGGTTAAAAAGAGGCTTTACTCAACAATAATGAAATCCACAGTTATGGGCCATGCTAGAAATGCTTGAATTGTCTTTGGCAACAAATATAGTTATACAAAGATTAATTTGAACATCTAAGCTGCTTTTGATGTCCAAGGTTAGGAAACGTGCTCAAGGACTACAACACCAAGGCCGTGCCATTACCTTGAAATAACAGACAAGCTAATAAATACAAATCAACTAATAATAACAAAATAGACAAATATTACTCATGCTTTCTCTCTACTTGTGTGCCCATTTACTTATAAACAATGTACATTACAAATCAAAACATCAACAATACAATGTAAACCCAGGGATAAGCCCAGAGCCAAAAATCAACGAATCTTCTTCCATATCAGCGCACTAACTACCAACAAGATTTGAATGAAAATCTAACCATGACACGCAGTACATCCATCACAATACACTGTTAACGATGGAACCCCCTAAGAAAAGCTTTATTTAGTTCTTAATACCTAATGAAATACTCTAGGTCGCAAATTGACACCAGTAAACTGTAAAAAAAAAAAAGTCAGGAGTCCTAGTATTCTGTAGACTGTCTTCATTTGATCTAATAGCAAAAGAATACTTGTAACACCTATTTGTTAAGCAGGTAACATGGAGCCATATACATACATTGACAAGGAAGGTGGCTGTGACTGGCTTATGGTCCCCTCGACTGTATGCAGGGCTAAAGTATTTACGCTGCTGGACCTTCAGACCATCCAGGTCCGTGTGAGCCCGCCACAGGATTCGGTCACACCATGCAGGCACACGCTGCTTCTCGCTGTACAATCAACAAACATGTAATCATATGTAATGTACATGTACAAATAGGTGGTGGGTTGTTGTTCACAATACTGTGACAAGTCCTTTGGGGTACCTAGCAAGCATGTCACTTTTAAAGCACAAACCACAATGCATATCATCCGCTTAAACTTTTCAAGCGTTTATGTTTACAGTTAACAATTTTCATTAATCATTTCACTTGATTACACCATTGTTACCTTATCCACTGTTTTGTACCATTTCTTTACGTTTCTTAAACAGTAATTAAACATACTTGAATGAAACAACATTTCTTATTTAAACCAAATGACTTCGCCATTACCCACCTTGTGTCATACACATCTGTGTCCTTGTCAAACTTGTATGTGGGTTTGAAGTTGAGAGGCCCTTCCTGGAAGTCCACCAACATGAGACCCTCTTGCTGGGCCTGCTTTAACTGAAGATACAAATGAAAAGATCATATCAATATGCCAGGCATTCATTGGTTAATAAAGTTTTCACATTCTGTGCCTTGAACAATGATAACCTTAACTATAAACTAGAGATTGCTTTTTTGAAAAAGCGCATGTCTCCCCCATTGTGTGGTCGTAGGTGAGAAATAATCAATGATGGACATGAAATTTGTACTTTTGGACTGGAGACGCACAAACATAGGGGTCATCTACTGGTCATGACCAACCTGCATACAAAGTATGAAGTTCCTGGGTCCAAGTATGAAGTTCCTGGGTCCAAGCTTTCATAAGTTATTGAGCCAAAAGAAGTGTGACGTACGTACTGGTGACAAAGAAATTGACCTTGACCTACTGACCTCAAAATCAATAGTGGTCATCTTATAATCAAGACCAACTAGCAAACCAAGTATGAAGTTCCTGGGCCGAAGTTGTGTTTAGTAAATCAGCGGAAACTGTTATTTTACCTCAAGGTCACCTTCACCTTTGACCTACTGACCTGAAAATCAATACGGGTCATCTACTAGTCATGATCAACTGGCATACCAGGTATTAAGTTCCTGGGTGGAAGCATTCTTTAGTTATTGAGCGGAAACCATTTTTTACCTCACAGTATTGTGACCTTCATCTTTGACCTTCTGATCCCAAAATCAATAGGGGCCATCAACTAGTCATGACTAACTGGCATACCAAGTATGAAGTTCCTGGGTGTAAACGTTCTTGAGTTATTGAGCAGAAACCGGTTCTTCACCTCAAGGTCAGTGACCTTGACCTTTGACCAACTGATCGCAAAATCAACTAGACATCATGACCAACCTCACTTCAAAGTTTGGTGAACCTAGATCAAAGCATTCTCCTGATATTGCACGGAAATATTTTTTTACATTAGAGGTCACAGCGACGTTGACCTTTGACCTTGTGACCCCCCAAAATATAGGAGTTTTCTAAACCTCATGATCAACCTCCCTACCAAGTTTGGTGAACCTAGGTCAAACCATTCTCAAGATATTGAGCGGAAATGTTTTTTACATTGGGGGTGCCGCGACCTTGACCTTTGACCTAGTGACCCCAAAAACAATAGGGATCTTCTACACCTCATGACCAACCTCCCTACCAAGTTTGGTGAACCTAGGTCAAACCGTTCTCAAGATTTTGAGCAGAAATGTTTTTTATATTGGGGGTCGCCGCGACCTTGACCTTTGACCTAGTGACCCCAAAAACAATAGGGATCCTCTACACCTCACGACCAACCTCCCTACCAAGTTTGGTGAACCTAGGTCAAACCATTCTCAAGATATTGACCGGAAATGTTTTTTACATTGGGGGTCGCCGCGACCTTGACCTTTGACCTAGTGACCCCAAAAACAATAGGGATCTTCTACACCTCATGACCAACCTCCCTACCAAGTTTGGTGAACCTAGGTCAAACCATTGTCAAGATATTGAGCGGAAATGTTTTTTACATTGGGGGTCGCCGCGACCTTGACCTTTGACCTAGTGACCCCAAAAACAATAGGGATCTTCTACACCTCATGACCAACCTCCCTACCAAGTTTGGTGAACCTAGGTCAAACCGTTCTCAAGATTTTGAGCAGAAATGTTTTTTATATTGGGGGTCGCCGCGACCTTGACCTTTGACCTAGTGACCCCAAAAACAATAGGGATCCTCTACACCTCACGACCAACCTCCCTACCAAGTTTGGTGATCCTAGGTCATGCGGTTTTCCAGTTATCGATCGGAAACGAAGTGTGACGTACGGACGGACTGACGGACTACCGGACTACCGGACTGACGGACAGGGCAAAAACAATATGTCTCCCCCAGAGAGGGGGAGACATAACTAAAAAAAATGTTATTTATTCCGATGAAAAGCATTCCTATGGCCGCCATTTCAGAGCACCTGTTGTCATCATGCATATACAGGAAACAACAAACTCTACTGTTCGCATTTATAAAATTGCCAAAAAATGTGAATTGATAAATTGAAGGCATGTGTTCGGTGGACCATTTTATTGATTTACACAGCAATGTATGTACATAGCTAAGATGCAGCGGGTACTGATTGGTATTTCAAGTTCTTGACATGAATTAAGCGTCTTTTAAACGTTACTGAATGGGGAAAAATACTGTTCTTTTACTGCGCAGGATTCTCAAAAAGATTCGCACAGTGTGCATTTTACAAGACATATAATTATTTTATTTTCATTTTTTTATTTAAATGATCCCCTACAAACTTAAAGAACAAAATGCAAATTAATTATGCACATATTCTTTTCAAATTTTGTTCATATATCTGTAAAACATGTTTGTCCCTGTTAAAATATAACTTTAGGAGAGATGTAAAAGCATCTTTAAATCTGTTTGGCTACAAGGTACATATCTCGTATGTTACCTGGTCTAGTTTAAAAAGCTCTTCAAGACGATTCTGCTGGGTCAACTCAACAGCTCGGTCTCGGCTGATTCCCTCCAGACGGCAGTTCAGGTCACCCATCCAGAACACATAACTGGAATAAGGGTAGATTACAGTGTTTGTAGCAGTGCAAATACGAATTAACAGAAATGAACTCATATTTATTCACTTTGTTTTTGTTTTTATCACCTCAAACTGCATTTAACATGACACACAAGGACCAAATTTATTAATCTCTAATAATTTAAATGAAAAATATTGATAATTTTACTTGTTACTTGCATTGCAATGTAAAATCATTTTTCATATACTAATATTTTTATCATCTGCGAACAGATCTAACATTGCATAATGTATTTATTTATTATCTCCCTTTATAAACTTCAAGTCGGCGAAGCTATGGTTCAGATGTGAGATAATACAGTTTCTGAAATGGGACAAGTTATAACCTTAAACCATAGAATGTTTGAACACAGTCATGCAATACTGAAGACTACAGTACTTACTCATGGTCCAGGATATTTTCCACATCTGGATCTCTGAAACGCTGAGTCTTCAACACAGTGTTGAAGTCCTGGTAAAGATTAACACAATCTACCAATATTTTGTTCAGGTAAATGGTTTACCGTTACAATTATGAATCTATGAATTTCTAAATCTCTAAACTCAAAAGAATATTATGAAAAATTCTAACAGTTTATTTTGTTTATATGAAAAACATGAGCTTCTTATATTAAAGTTAAAAAATAATTACAGCAGAAACATAGATAACCATTTATTTGTGTGATAATTTTAGTAGCTGAATTCTAAACAATGACAATAGCTCAATTTAAGTTATTGTGCAAACAACTACAAATCTCGGAAAAAGAAGTGAAAAAGCAGAAGTTAAGTGTGTGAGGAAACAGAAAGAGGCTGGCACACACCTCAATACGTTCAGCCATGTTCTCCATGTGTGCTGCTAGGTGAGTGTTGACGATGATCAGGTTTACCCCGCCTACGTCAAACCTCACACTCACACCCCCCTTGTTGCCCTGCAAACACACACAGAACAATACCTTCAAACTCACGTTTGTTCGAAACATGGCATTAATGAATACTGATCGGATTACAATTTTATGGCAAAAAATTGTTTTCTTACAACTATTAAACAGTTTAAGAAAAGTTTTTCTGTGTTTTTATTTCTATTTCTGTATCATTGTAACTGGTTAGTTCTTTGTAGATGAGACAACTATGTCATACTATTCAATGTTCAGTCATTGTGGCTGCTCTTTTTGCAACACAAATGTGTTACCATAATCAAACATTTCAATTAGTATGTACCTTGAATAAGTAAACAGTAGATGATTTGAGATAGAGCAACTAAAAGTGACCACGACAAAAATGCAACTACAGACATGTGTATTTATGAAAATAAACACTGTTGAAAAAAAGATATTAAAATAATTATAGATACATGTGACTCATGGTTAGCCACTAAGTCAGTTGAGATACAAATAACTATAACAATCAGTACCAAACTTACACCAAAAATGTCCTCCTGTAACAACAATGAAAAATAACCCTATCAGAACTATAAATGTACATGCCCTAACTAATTCACAATTAATTTCTGTCTGAAGGAATGAATTATGCCCTGGGATTAAAAAAAAAAACACACACCATAATATCCAATTTAACTTCATTCCAGTCAAGAAATATTGAGATTATATGTGAATACTTAAAGGTAAAGATTGAAACACCTGTACGTACCCACCATCCTCCCATGCCGGCTTTGGAATACTCAGACTCAATACTGGTAACGTTGAGCAACAGTGGACGTCGGACAAACACCTGCAGCGATATGGCCTGCATGCGAACAACTTTGATCTGGAAAACAACAAAATATTGTAAGAAAAGTTAAATTAAAGGCATTACTTCTTCAGTCAAAACTGGTTTAAAGACACTTGCGCATTTCAAATCACTATTCATTGGGGTAAATAGGTAATTTGTATTCTTTGATCGTGATCATTTTAGTGTCAAGGTATTGCAAGGAGTGTAGTTTTGATTACCGTAAAAAGTTGACATGATAGCTCAGTTAATAGCACTTCTAGCTAATAATCACTGGCATTGGTTTGAGCACCAAACAAGGCAGATGCTTTGTATCAGTTCATTGTTATTACCCAGTATATGAATCAAATTGTACTTTTATGAATTGTAACCAGAATTTTAAGAATGTAGATACTTTGAAAATGAATTCAACTGCTTTTTTCACAATGTACAACCAGGTTTCTCGAGGGTAACTGGAAAAACATGACTTCTTTACGTGATTTCAAAGTATTCCGATACATCAATTGTGCTTAAACATCAACGAGATTTCAATATGTTTGTTAACAAAACCATATTAGGGTGAAAAATTGATGTGTGTAAGCATATATGGATTTGTGAATTTCTGTCAAATGAAATTAACCTCCCATTCAAAAAACGTCAAAATCTCAAAAATTCATGTAGCAATGGATACAATAGTTTGGATAACACTCCTTCATAGAATTATTAATTTAATTATTTAAACATGGTAATGTCAGAAAAGTTTCGAGAAAAATAAGTTATTGTCTTTTTTTTTATTATATAGCATTATAAAAATATTACTGTATGTTCATGTGCCATGCTAAACGTTTTTAATGGGATCTCATTAAAAACAACAGGTAAAAATTAATGGAAATTCTTACTTGTATATAACTACAGATTGACTAATATAGGGTAGTTCAACTATGCTGCCTATCTGGATCAGCAGATGTCAAATACAACATGAAGGAGCAAAAAAGGGATCTACATAAAGTTAATACTGGTAGGTATTTTAAACCTGGCACCTAATATCTGGGTTGTCAGGTCTGAGGTGGAACTTACGAGGTTTGTGTTAGATTTAACGTTGTATTTCACAAGCAACCACAGAATGACAATATTGCTTAGTTCAGGGGACTGTGTTTGACATAATAGCACATATATATTTTAGTATTCCAAATAATTGTATGTGGAAAGATTTTTGTTACGATTTTATATATGGCAAATCCTTCATTAGGGATTAGGTGAATCCCCTATTGAATGTCTATTATTTTAGACTTATCAATAAAGGTTAATTTTTTCAGGTGTTCGATTCTTGTGACCTACTACAGGGTGGCTTTAATTCCATGAAATAATGATTATCTATTACTAATATTTTGACTATAGGTTGCCACATGTAATATTTAACACTGACCATATTTTCTTAAGCCAATGCCAAAATGCCCAAATCTGAGTAACAAATGCATACCCAGACCAAAAGATTTATGTGGTGCCTGATCTAACTGCAGGAACATCTTGATGCAAGTTAGTCTTCAAGGCAGTTGATGTTTGTTCTAAATAGTGCCATGATTCCAAAATATTCAAAATAGTAGATTTACCCCTTCCAATAACTTTAGAAACATCATGCAGCCATCTTTGATCATCAAAAAATAATTAAAACGTGTTTAATCTTAATGAAAAAAGACAACATAAATTAAACCTAATTTTCAAAAATATTATAAACCCAAGAGAGATTTTACATATATTGGGTAAGACTGTATGGAACATAACTTAAACTGAAAAAGATAAAGTGTAAAAATAGCTCGACATCAACAGCGAATAGCAACCATTGAAAAAGTTCAGTCCTTTTCCGAGCATGATTTAGAATGTGTAACAAAAATAATTCTATAATTGTTTTGTTCCATATTTATATAGTCAATATTCTAGAATTAAAATTGATTTTCTTTTTATTTCTTGGGTGTTAATTAATCACCGCAAAACAAGGAAATCTTGATTTACTTTATTTTACCTCCAAAAATATTTTTATAACTGTTTTCAGGAATATCAATATCAACACCTTAACACCGCAAGATACCTGAACTTTAAAAAGTTTTAAGGGGTCAAGGAAAGAGAATACAGACAACTTTGTTTACCTTAAGCTATTGACATATTTTATTTTCAAAACAGTGAAGAGAGACTTTGATGGAAACAACATGGTTCAATATTTAACTTCCATAAGAATCTTTACTATTTCATTCTTCTATGTGTTACCTACCCTGACATAGTTCATCTGGCCGAGAACATCAGTGAGCCTGCTGGTCCATTGATTGTCCTTATCATCACCATCAGATGGGTCCATCTCCTGGAAACTAACAACACAACATACTTAAAAACATGTACTTCCTGATGCTGGACACCTTACACTCAACAAATGTACGTTACATTCAGACAACAAACTTACAGTACTCTCAGATGCTAGACACTCAAAACTTTTAAACTTGAACTACAATGATAAGTTAGTTTTCATAATGGCCATTCTTCATCATCAAAATAATTAGAATATTACCAACTCTTTTCAATTCTTTTTAAAAAAGGTCACCATCAAAATTTAAGTACCCAATGCCATAAATGTCTGGTAGCTGTTTTGCCTTAAGATCAAGAAGTTCCACAAGATCTTTGGGAGGACCTGTAGCTCCAACATTCCATGTCACAAGATAAACACTGAAAAAATAAGTACATATATAACTTATGCAAAAACACAAAACAGATAATCTAGGAGAATGAAAAAAATACCATGACATTTTTTGTGCTTGAACCATGAAATAAATTATTCCAACCTCAGACAAAAAAGACATTCTGAGTGCTACCTTTCTCTTCATGTGCCTGTAGCTGTAAATGCACTGGCCCTCCTACTTTGAGGAAAAGGGGTCAAGTGCTTTTGACAAGGGATTGAAAGACATATTTTAAACTAAACCAAATTATAATAATACTCGAAACAATGTATATTGGCTAGAACTTAATATATTAAAAACACTTGAAACAAGAGGACAGCACGCTTGACTATACGCCATTTTGTCTTGACCCAAGGGCCTTAAATGTAATTCCATGAAAGGTTACTTTGAACTCTTCCTATATGCAAATGTACCAAGTTTTGTCGAAGAATGTCATTGACATTGGGCAAGTAGTAAAGCATCCTTATTTTTCAAATAGTTATGCTTAAGAGGAACAAGTAATGAAATCATATTGAAAGATGGAATATTATTATTAATTTTCTAGTGTCAGCCGTATAAGGCACTTCCTATATTACTGCTCGGCTACCAGCAAGCTCTTCAGTGACATGAATGTGCTATCACCATGAGAAATGAAAGACCAGTGTTCACATGGTGAAAAAAGGACAAATCTCTGCATTTCATCAGACTTTATTAGAGTGTACTCGTTAAATTTTGCCTGCACATGTAATCTATCAAATATAATAAAAAAAATGTACAAGTTGGACTACATTGTTCATGTACTGCACTGCACCTGTTGACAAAATATTACATTACGAGAAAATATGTTAAGTAAACAAAATGCCAAAAAAACACACTCATTATTAAGATATTTTTATTACTAGTTGTCAATATTTACCTGACTGTGCTTGACTGAGCACCAGCTTTCCCCAGGCTAACTTTGTGCAGTTTGTCTGACACCTGTTGCATTCTGAATCTGCTATGATGCTTAGGGACCTCCTCAAAATATTGCAGTATGTAGAAATGATATAAACAAACCCCAAAAAGAAGTTTTATCGCATCATTGGCCGCTGTCATATCATAATGAAGCAGGCAGAGGAAAATCCAGTGCAGATAGTTCTGTTGTTGTTGTTGATACTTCCTGAAATTGGCTGGTACACGATTTGTGCCAACTATAGAACCATTCAATTATCTAAAAATATGAGGCAGTCTATTATTTCAGGGGAGATTACTGTAATCACCTGTCAAATATTACAACTGGTGTCGAAACATTTTAATAATTTTCCAAAAACTGGTAATTTTACTTAAAACGATACGTTGGATGATACATTTGCTGCCTTTAATTGTTTACCTCCAATTCTACCTGTATTTAAATCAAGATGTCACGTCAAGTAAAGCAGCCCACTGGTCAAAAACGCTTGACAAATGTTGCTATTGTCAGACTGAAGAAAGGTGGAAAGCGTTTTGAGATTGCAAGTTATCCAAATAAGGTGGTTTCATGGAGGAACAAAGTGTAGGTATTTTTCCTTCATGTAATAATACTAGTACTCTTCATGTAAATTTATTCAGATTTTGTATGCAAAAAACCCATTTAGACATGATATTATTATCTTAATGAAATACTTGCCACCTTTATGTGCAGACAAATATTGTAAGTAAATATTCATTTTTAGCTTGATTATTTCATGAATAAGGAGAGATATATTACTCACCCTACATGTAGCTTCTGCGTCAGCATCATACCTTGGGTATGACTCTGCATGATAGCACTTTTAAGTCATTATCATACATGCCTAGCTACAATAATGAGCGATCAGGGATACTTGTTTATTATTTTGACATTTCTTATGTATCCCTGAAACGCTACAACTCACTACCATTTAACAACGGGCGAAATGATATACTGTAATAATATGCATTGATGTTAAATAATAATGACAAAGTTGTTCAATTTTTATCCGACAGTGATTGGAATTGGATTTAGTTTGTCATTGTTAATTTGTTATTTTCACATTAATATATTATGGGTCAAGAAGACCGTTATACATGTACACAACCAGTCAGATTTTTCCCAGATTTACCAATATTGGGATACTTGATAAACAATCGACACTTTTCAGTGTTTTATGATAACTTAACATGTTTTTTTGGGCATACTGACATAACTAAATATGTGTTTAATAGTAGGCAATAATATTTTCGTAGAAATTTGAATTTATAACGGAGATAATTTCAATATTGTTGCCGCGAGGATTCTCTGCGCAAGGACCGCTTGCTACATTTTGCTGGGATGGTGGACGTCACGAGTCTGCCATAGTAAAAAATCGTCAAAAGACTCGTTGACAGCCATGTAGGTGGACTACATACATGCGATATTTCTGGAGACCATTCCGGAGGATTTGTTTAGAAAGGCTGAAAATTCAGGGGAATTTTTTCAGCAGGTCTAAGTTGGCAAAATTTAAAAGTATTTTTAGAAGCAAGTAGGAAAATTAGTTTTCATATATATTTATTTCTATGAAAACTTTTTGAATATACAGAATTATTTTATATAACATGATTTATCATATTCTTATAAATTAATTGTTTGTTGTAAAAGTTTCCTTTTGGCATTTATCAAACATTTTTTTAAATATTCATTGTGATTTATACATTTCTCCCTTGAGGTGTTGTTTGATTACATTCAGTTTCACTCACATACTGTGGTTTAATTTTGGCATTATTACCTGATGTAAAATCGCTCTTTTTTTTAAATTCTGGGGGGTTTTTATCTCCCGCCGGGAACCGGGGGATAGATCGAAATTATGATTTTTCTCCCTGCCGGGGAATATGGCAAGTATGCATTATCTCAGCAAATGCATCATGTATTGCATTGAAACTTTGATATGTATTCCCAACTACCCAACCTACTTAATTAATCAAGTTAGATATCACTTCTTTGAATATAACGCAAATCATGGGCCTTTATTATTTGATTTAGAAATTATGGTTAAGGATTTGCATTTAAGCACACAAAGGTAAATATCTCAGAAATAAGTTGATTATTGCATTGAGACTTTATACAGTGGTACTCAACCATTCAACCTAATTAAATAACCTAGTCAGATAACTCTTATTTTGCACAAAATGCAAATTATGGCCCTTTATTATGATAACTTTATTTAATCTGATTTTACAGTGATCCATGCATGTTTCACTAAAACTTTGCAATTCTTAACTTACCGTATAAGCAGCGTAATAGTCGAGCAGGTCGTCTCTGTGACAGCTCTTGTTAGTTGAACTTAATTGCGTTAAAAAAGATACTCTTGTTCCACTCTTCACTCGCTACTCAAAATATAATATATTATTTACTGGTTTGAATATTCAACTTATTAACCTTATAAATAAAAAAAAACATGCACAGGATTCCCATTTGTTTTATTAATTTTAAGAAGCATCTGAAAACTGCTGTCAACTTAAAATTTGACCTTTTGAACACCTCATTAGGAACCTTCAAAAATAGAGTTTAGTTGATTGATTTTCCTTTATTATGCATTATTTCATCAGCAGAAGAGCTGAATTTTATATTCAGATATTCCAAAAGCTTGAGTGTCAGAGCTACTTGCCTACTGGTACAGATGACTCCAAATGAATCAGGATACTTATATTTGAAAATTGCATTAGGGAAATACTGGAACATGTAGTGTTATGGGTTTTTAGATAAAAATGAGACAGCTGACACATAATACAGTTAAAAATGCATAAATAATGTTTATAATATAATAATCAATCACTTCCACATATTTGAAACATCAGAAAAATCTTATTATGAAATTAAGTTCATAAAGAAAGTTTCATTAAAGGGACTCTCTCCAAGATTAATAAAGCCTTTATAGTTGTATGTTGTTGTCCGTCTGTGGCTAGATGAAGACTAACCATTATGTTTTATTTGAACTAGTATTCCAAGTAAAAAGATGCACTGCTAGAGTTTTGAAAATAATATGCAAAAAATAATGCCATAACTGAAATTGTCAGAACTTTTAAACATTAAGAAAATATCACTATAAATTATAATTTTTGTATATGACATATATATCTAATGTCCAAATCTCCTGGATTTCCCATAAAAAAATCAAAATCCCCTTAAAGTTCTCCAAAAATATGGCATGTATGAAATAAAAGATTAGATTTATTGTGGTTGTTCTCTACATAAAAAAATGTTTTACAGAGAGACAGACATAGATGAAGTACTGCAGACCCACACCGTGTTCACGAATGTGAGCAAGGGAGAGGTGGCCAAGGCTGGAGACCTGAAGAAAGTCTTTGACACTGACAATCAGAGTGAAATCTGCCTTGTGGTAAATGCACTCTTGATTTTAATATCTATTTTGAAGTCATTAAATGAATCAAATTGTTTGACATTTTAAGATGAAACACATTCATTATTTTTTTATTTTTTTTCAAAACTTTTATTTATACCAGTACATACAAAATAACATGCCATATTTCTGGATATCTCCTCTGAGGATTTTGTTCAGAAAACCAGATGATTGTGACATCGATTGTGACATTAGCCCAAGGGATTTTTAAAGCATCTTAAAAATGCCCTGATTTAATATACTTGTCATCTCTCTGACAGGCTTCCAAGGGGATTTTGCTTGAATGGGGCCATTTCAATGAAGAATTTTAGTTGTAATGATTTCATTCATTCACAAATGGAAACACATTGATTATTTATATTTCCACAACTTCATGGTCATTTGCAATCTTGGCTAAAGTACAATTCACACAAATATGTAGCAAAATAATGAAACTGTGGCACTAAAGTAATTTCCATTTATGACTTAATGGTTTTAAATGGATTTGTCACCATTAATCACTCGTGTGCGGGCTTTTTGTGTGTGTTCTACTTTTTAAAGCATTTTATTTAAACTAGCATTTCTTGATTTTGGTTCAATAAAATTAATAATTAACATTGTTGTACCTATTTATAAAATTTTACCTGTTTTTTCAGATTTTGGCTAAGGGTGAACTCCAGGTATCAGAGAAGGAAAGACATGCCCAGCTGGAGTCAATGTTTCGAGACATCGCCACAATCGTGGCAGACAAGTGTGTGAACCCTGACACTCGCAGACCCTACACTGTCACCATGATAGAAAAGGCCATGAAGGATCTACACTTCTCAGTGAAACCCACCAGAAACACAAAGCAACAGGTAGAGCAGGCTTTCTGTGACATATAAGATCAATTGTGAATGTAAACATAATGCATGACCGTTTCTTTTTTCTTGCAAATATTTTTTTGTAATGTTACATACTTAAAGTTAATTTGGTCTGGTTCTGATACCTTACCCTTATCATAAGATTGTATTGTGTATAAGCTTTTTCTTTTTTTCAGGCATTAGATGTCATCAAGCAGTTTAAAGAAAAGGAAGTCATCCAAATTCAACGGGCCTATATGAGACTTAAACTAAGAATCCCTGGTAAGCAAAGTTATACTCATGAGATGCTGTGTGTGATCTTGCAAGGTACAAGGTGCAAACCCTACTGGAGACATGTTCTCAATATTTACTAGAGGCATTTTCTCAAACCACACTAAAGGCACTTAAACCCCACTATAGGAATGTTCTTAACCCCCCGCTATTGGAATGTTCTCAGTCCCGCATGTTCTAAACCCCACTAAAGGCATGTACTCGATCATGACTAAAGGCATATTGGTGATATTCTCATAACCCTCTAGAGGCATGTTCTAACCCCCCACTAGAGGCATGTACTCAATCTTCACTAAAGGCATATTCTCAATCCCCACTATAGGAATATTCTCAACCTCAACTTTAAGCATGTTTTCAACCATCACTAAAGGCATGTTCCTAATCCCTACTAAGAGAATGTATACACGCCCACAAATCTTTGTGGGCAGGTTCTCAGCCCCCACGAGAGACATGTCCTAGAAACATGTTTTCAACCGACACTAGATTCATGTTCTAAATCCCCACTGGTGCATGTTCTTTTCACCTCTGAAAAAAGGACATCAATTCTTGAAATTGACTTGAGCATGATTTATATTGGTTAACAGTATGATAAGTAGATGTGTTAAAACACTTACAGTAGGTTTAATGATTCATATTTATTTACAGCATGATAAGTAGATGTGTTCAAACACTTGCAGTAGATTAAATGATTCATATATGTCCCTGTTTGTGTATTTTGCAGGGAAGGAGGGTCGCAAGTTGCAGCCGAAGGTGCGTAAGGTCGCCACTAAGGTGGAGCGTGATGAGTTCGAGGATGACGAGCTTGAAATGGTAACCATGACCATTTAAAATGAATACTTTCAAATCTACATGCTTAATGCATTATGCATATCATAAAGATATAGTACAGCAATTGTTTAAAACTCCTTGCGCCATGCATTATCATATCCCCAGTTTGATATCTAGAACTACCCGGTATATGTAAGTTGCCTCCATCATGTCACATCACATTTTGTTCTGTTGCTTAAAATTTTGTGATTTATTTGACATCGCATTTATAACCTTTAACTTTGTGAGAAATGGTTGGAAAATCTTATGTCACAAGTAGCTCTTGCACCTGCTTTCATGAAACATCACGGGAATGTTAGTCAGCATGGAAGGTTGTGCACTCGTGATTTGTTTGGCATTTTACTCTGTCTAACAATAGTTATAGCCCTTGACTTATTAGAAAATCGTCTGAAATTTTTATTATAAATGGTTTGACCAAGCTTGTTTCACCGGTACACTCATGAAACTTCAAAGGAATGTTGGTCCACATGGAATGTTTACCTGTTGTTGTTTTTTACATTTCGCTCAAGTTATGGCTCTTGACAATTATCTCAAGTGTTGCAATTACACTCATAATAATTCTGGTCAACATTGGAAGTTGTGCACCTAGGATTTTGTTTATAATTTAACACCGTCTAACACCCTTGGCGTAATAAAAAAGTCAGTTTGTTTCGCATGTAGCTCCAAAAGTATTGCACCTACTCTCATGAAACTTCATAGGAATGTTGTTCAAGTTTACAACCAACATGCTTACGTTGTTGATAACAACTCTGAAGTTCACTATTCCCTTTTCCAGACAGCATTTGGGGGTATTTACATGAAAATTATTATCTAAAAGTGTTTACATGAAATTTATTATCTAAAAGTGTTTGTTTTTTCATACTTTAAAGTTTTTTTTATTTTTTTCATACTTCATTCCATTTTGAATGTTGACATGTGTAACTAAATCATGTAGTTGCGATTTCTGCTATATATATAGGTGATCCTGATTGACCCAGGGGCCTTCAGGGAGGTCGAAGAGCTGGTGAGGGAGGGAACAAAGGGACGGGCACAGATTGAGGTGCTCAGTCTCAAGGACGTCGAGGAAGGGGATGAGGTACTTGAATGACCACAGGAGGTAGTGACAGGTTAGCCTGGATCTTGTGCCTTACCGTAAGGCACAGTAACATGTAACCTTCCCCATGTGTGGACTTTTAGGACTGAAACAGATTATGTAGGTGATGGATATACATGTACTGACTTCAGTTATAGACTTTGAGGTACCTCTGGAAGTTTTTGTTGAAATGAAAGCTTTTATGTATTGTTTTGTATGCAAAGCTTAAAGCGTGCCAGTTATTATTTGTACCTCAAAATGGTCTTTGTTGAGCCATTACGTTAAATTTCACATGTTAAAGATTCTGAACAGTTAATTATCAATAAAACTTATATTACTTAAACTTAAACTTAACTTAAAACTATATTTTAGTTGACAATATTTTCCATCACTCAGAAGTTTATTGAATATTGTAAATATGTGGGAATATAACTATAAGTGCTTATTTCTGCATTACCAATGATACCAATAGTGTTCATTAGTAACATTAAATATAAGGTGAAAAGGTGAATGTAAGTTTCATTGAGAAAATGTAAATATCCTGATCCTGACTATGCATGAAAATTATTTTTAATTCATTAACTATACCTCCAAAACAACAACTATACCTCCAAAAAACAAAGTTTTATTGTAGGAGGAAGGAATATAGGAGGGTCAACCAGTCTTGGTTTTATCTTGATGATAGCTTCTTAGCCTAAGTCTAAGGGTCGACCAAGAATTAGGTTACAAACCACTCATTTTTGAAGGAGTAATGGTCCCATTTTAACATAGAATTTTCCAGAAATAGTGGCCAGATAAAAACTCATGACAGATGTAAATACCTTTTACTGGGCTTTAAGGTACAGAGAAAATATAAGGTCTAGATCGACTTTGATTTCAAACCACCAATTTTCTGACAGAATTATTGCCCCTTTCCAACTTTTTTGTGCCTATTAGATTAAATAAGGCAGGTATACTGGTGTTAAATAGGTTTTGGTTCACATGTTAAACAAAGTAAAATACATGTAAAGTTTGACTGTGGTTAGAATCCTTCCATGTTTGATGGGGTATTAGCCACTCCTGTGACAGATCTTGTTTAATATTTTTGTATTTTATTAAACATAATTAACATATGATACATGTAATAACAGAAATCGACAATATTCTTACTATACATGTATATATGTTAATGTGCATGGTGCTTGGATTTAGCATTGCCATCCACTGTTAAACAGTTAGTTATATAAATAAAATCATAAAATACTACATTTTGGTTTTAATCCCTGCAGTATGCATGCATGCAATATCAGATGTACTTACATTGCCATAGTCTTCTGTTGTCTTCATCAGCAAAATTGCTGTCACCACACAAACACCTTAATGTTGGCCTTAACTTTGAAAACATCAAAGATATTAATGTAAGCTTAGTATACATGCATACCATAACATTATGCAGAATTTGTGTGTAGCAAGTTCAATAAGGATTAACTTAAAAAAAAAAGAGAGACAAACTTCGGCACCCACTAGCGGTGCTCTTATGTCTCCCCAGTGGTAGGATACATTTGGATGTGCTGTCTGTCTGGGTGAATGTCATATATTTGGTTCTGCACAAAATCTCTAACACTGATGGACGGATAATTATAAAACTTCACAGGAATAATAAATACCAATGGCTATTTGTGCATTTGTTCTGCTCTTGTATTTGTTTACAGAGTTAAAGCCTTTGCTTTATTAGCTGTCTGTCCATCTTGATGGATGTCACAAAATTTGTCAGCATGAAATCTCCAAATCTAATGGAGTGATTTTGATGTAACTTTCAGGAATGATGAGTACTAAGCCCAATTTGGCATTAACATCTGGATTTTCCACTTGTTGTCTAAACTTCATCTTCAGGACATGATTGCATAGATTTCTTTGCAGACTTTTTAAAGTTGTATACCATTTAAAAAAAATTATTAATGTAAGGGTACAAGTCTGGCCTCAAAATTGTTTTCACTGCTAATAAAACTATCCTTCACAAATGTTCATATTAGACCCTAGATACCTTAGCTAAATTATAAAACTTTTATAATAGAATGTTTGTTCTTATTTCAAAGTTAAAAAAAATTAATACTCGTGACTGGTCACCCATTTTCCACATATTATTTTTGCAATTTTGTATCAACAGAATCAAATTAAGATTATAAATATTTTTATAAAATTGGCAGTCATATTGCAGCATATGGTTAAATGTCAAATATCAAAAAGTATATATCTGAAAAGCAATACAAAGTAGTATTGTTAAATATTTATTTGTTCAACATTTCATTAAACTACCATCCTTTAAGACAGGACATACTTGCCTGGTGTCAAACTGCCAGCCTTCACCAATAGACACAGATGATGAAAGAGTTTTTATTTCCATACACATTCTTACCAAATTTGGTGATGATTGGCCAATGGCTTCTAAAGTTATTGATCGGACGGGACCAATTTTAGATCATTTCTATAATTAAAGGGCAATAACTTTTAAGTGACTTCAGCGATATGGCGGTTTATCGAACTAGTTCAAGATATGCCCATAAACATTCTTAACAAGTTAGGTGATGATTGGACATAGGCTTCTGAACTAATTGTTTGGCCATCATTTTTGCCGCCGCCAGAATGTGCCTGTACGCTGCAGGTAAAACTATAATACGTCCATTTTATGAACAGGCTTATAAAAATGCATTTTGCACGTCCAGTGCATGAACAAGGAAATACTTAATACTTTGTTAAACTGTTTCAGAGACCTATGGCAAATAAGCCAAATCTTTGAAGTATTAAATTATTTCCAATAATCATGAACATTCTTGAACAAAAATAAATTCATATTCTCAGATAAGAAAAACATGTTATGTGTGCGGTTCTCATTTCAAAAAGAAAACAGTTGATTAATAAAACATGAAACTGTGAGTAAATGAATTGGAAAACAACAAGTTAAACATGATTTACAACACAGTATGTTTTAGTCCCAGTCATCAACAGAATCCCAGACCTTTTTGGACAGCTTTACTTTGGAATAATCCTCTGTCCAGAAATTATCAGGGAGATCACTGCTGGTCACAAAGTCTGCCTCCGTGAGCAGCCTCACCAGACTGGTGGAGAGAAGTTGGTTCAGGTATTTCTCTTCTTCTGTCACAGAGTGGGGTGCCTGATGCTTGAGATCCTTTGCATCAACATATGTATGCTGGTTGTGTGTGCCCTTGCTTGAAACTGCCTGTGAGGAGACTGGAGAGGAAGGGGCTGTAACTCCTGGTGTAGGGACCACAACTCTTGCAGGAAAGCAATATTGCAGTAGTGGCTTCCCCTTATACAGGATCTGGATAAGGGATAGAACTTGATGAAATGAAATATAAAGGGTGTAGAAGAAATATAACTAACTTTTTGAGCGGCTGAGCAAACATTAAATTATGAACACTGCTACAAACTAGTTTATTACCATCTCCATTTAGTATATAATACTATATAATAGCATTTGACATTAAAGATAAATATGCAAAATATTGAAACATGGCTAATAACCATTTGGTAAGCCTTCCTCTTCTTGACCTTAACACCATCTGACAGAGTTGACATCCACTGAGACGCTGTGGTGAAAATGAGCCCATCCAACGTCTTGATCTTTCCCTGGGACGTCAGAGATGCCAGGAATCTCTTACCCTGCCGCATGGATGGAAAGGATATAAGCTAGATTATACTGTATACTGTACAGTCTTTTACAATACAGCTGATATACTTGCATTATACTGTGAAGAAAATTAATCTGTATATTCATAAACCAGTTGTTAGATACAAGTTTAGATTTCAGAGTTCAGAAACTATTGATTTAATAAATAATAATTGATTTTATATTTGTTCAACATTTCATCACATCTACCATCCTTTGTTATCTAATGTACCTGTGTATGGAAAGACAGTGCATTCTTGCCTGGTGTCAAACTACCAGCTTTCACCATCCCTTTTAGTGTGGGTAATGGCCTAAGATCTACATCAGGGACATGCCTTTCACCTGACAAAACTGCCTGGTCAATTTCATGAGGCTGACACACAGCAATCTGAGATAGCAGAGTCTGACTACCAGTTTGGATCATTGGTACAGCAAATTGTTTTGTCTGATTATGTGGCACAAAACTTTTCATCTTTGCAACCCCTCGCACTTGGCTGGAAGTATTAGGCATCTTTTGTAAGGCTTCACCTGATGTTTTTGTCTGGATACTGCTTACTACAGAAACTGACTTAGCTTGCTGCTCTGTTAACCAGTTTGAAGTTGGTTTAGCAGTTACAGGTTCATTAGGCTGTCTTGCTTGAACACTGATCTTTGCTTCACTATTACTCATCTCTTCCTGACTGTAAACATTATCTGCAAATTCTCTTGATTTCTGAATAACGGAATCTATAGCAAGAGATATTGTATCTTTTCTACAATAATTACCAGACGCTTTAAGTAGAACACTTTGTTGAAGAGATTTCTCAAAACGTTCTTGTTCCGGACCTTGTACAGGCAACTCTGATCTCCTTCTCATGCATTTTTCCAGTTCACTTGCCTTGACCACAAACACATCCGAACTCATGGAGGTACAGGTTGGGGAGACATTGTGCCACAACTCTCCGGGAAGTCTCATGTTCGGAGGAGAGCCAATTTCTAGTCTGCTATTGTTGTTGTTTTTGTTAGTTTGAATGTTGTTCAGCTCCAAAGGTGAAGTCATTATAGCTGGTTTCCTGAATGTGTCTGCTATATTATAATTGTTTGCCTTTTTGGATCTAGCTGAGGTAAGGACATCATTGTTTTCACAGTTAGTGCCTTCCACATATTTCTCTTCTGTCTGTGAATGAGGACTGTTTTCTTTGTCATCTTTTTCAAGATTAATATTGTCGGCTACAACATGAGTAGCAGTGACTTCTCTTTCGTCTACTTTTTCATTTATAACTTGCCTTTCATTTTCTAGTTTGGTAGCTGTAAACTGTTTCTTATCTTGGATCTCATTGGCTGGTACTGCATTACATTTTCCAACACCTTTTAATTTGGATTTCTGTTCCTTTATAGATGTCTTACTTGAATCCCTAAGAAGGTTAAGCCATAACATGTCTGATCTACGCTGAGGCTCAGCATTTCCACTATTCTCACTTGATACATTTTTTTGTTTCTTAGCATCCATCAATTTCTTGTCACTTTTAAATGCCCTTTTCATTCCCTTACTATCACTTGTATTCCAACAAGTGTCCAAACTAAGAGTATCTTTCCTGCGTTTGGGTCTTGCCAAGTCTCGATCACCAGCCTCTAGTGATGGCTGTGCAATCTCTTGTATTGCCATCTGACTACTGTAACTGGCCTCATTTCTCACACTACTACTTTGAGTTATGTTGTTTTTGTTTATCTCAGTTTGTTTTGAAATATTTACCATGTATTTGCTATCTTGGTTGTTCAATGTCCAGTTCTTGTCCAGTCCTGTGTAGTCTGTCTGTGAGAACAGGTCTCTATCGCTGGTTCTAGCTGTGTTTTGTGTACTGAAGTCCTGAGTGTTAGGAACAGCTGTCAGCTCCTCTTCCTGTTCCTTGTCTATCATATTCTCATATTTTCCTTCTCTGGAGTCTACATCTCCATCTTTGACTCCATAGACGTCTGAAGGTTGAGCTTTCTCTGAATCTTCTTTTGAATTCAAAGCACTAGCATTGGTGCCATTTGTTTCTATTTTGGACATTGTTGATTTGCTTATGCAGCTTTTTTCTCCAGTTATATTATTTGTACCAGTAGTTCTATTGTTAGCCATGTCATCAGAAATAATGCGTGTTCTATTTTGTAATTTCTTGTTAATTCTGAAAGAGTGATTGATAAAATTGCTAACTTCATGTACACAGACCTTTAGGTTGAACACAGTCAAGCAAAATTAAAGAAAAAAGTGAATATTCAGTCTTTATATATAGCATCTAATAGCATCTACTATAATATATAATTTAGAAACAATGTAATAGTTATCTCTATCGGTGGATAATATCTATTTTAGATTGCAAAGTCATGATAAATTTTAGTACTTGTATATCAAATTTTTGGTCATTAATAATGAAAATCACTTCTGTTTTTCCATGTATTAAATTTTGATAAACTATGTTGACTTCAACCAATATTTATCATACAGCTATTATATTTTTTAAGGTCTGACAGGAAGCCATGGTTTTTAAGGTGGTTTTTTTAGATCAAACAAAACTGAATTATTTCACGTTTCACTATACTACGGTAGTATTATAAACTACATTATTTATTGCTAGGGCTTTATGACAGTGTGTGCCTCCATCTGTCATGCCCTGTGTGCCTGTACCCCCTGCCTGGCTGGCCGGCTGGTCAGTACTAAGTGGCTGTCAGGGCAGTGACAGTTGTGGTCCATCTGCATCCACCAATTGTCCTCGCTGACAAATGAATGGACCACTATGGCTGTTTAAATTGCTATATATTATATGCCTCATTATATTTACATCTTGTATCATCTAAAAGTACTAAAACCTTAATTGTTGACCTAATTGCTATTAAGGACAGTTAGTGCACAATAAAATATCTTTCATGCTCCATTTACATTCTTTTCATTACTAAATGTTTACAATTATTGCTTCAAAACAAATGAATTTTCTTGGCTCAGTGATTTAAATCTGGTCTTGGGCTGTATACTTACCTTCATCTCAAACATATACACAACATTAAATAAGAGAGTAAGTTGAGACATTTAATTTACCACAAATAAAAAGATAGTATTCCATGTTTTATTTATTTACTAAGCACTAACCTTGCCCCTGATTTCAGCAGTTCCACCAGCAGTTTCTGTCGTTTCAACAAACCAAACACCTTGGCCTGTCTGCGCCCCAGGTCCTCCAGGGCCCCGGACCCTAGGTTGTTGATGGAGGTCATGCTCGACTGGGTCTTTTGGTGGCTAGACTGTGTCTGTGGATGACTTGACTGTGACATGGACTGGTTTAGAAGAACCTTTTCTGAGCGGTGCAGTTCTGTCAACCGGGTCAGACTGGTTTGTGTGGTCTGCAGGAGCTTCTTCACATTGCCTGAAACATTTGACTACTGTAAAAAAAGGAATGAAAATATCTCAATTCTGGATTAAAAATAAAAGTTACTGTATAAATCAATTGTTGAACTGCATTGTTTATTTCACAATTAATTCCTTCTGTTGGTCTGCGTCAGTAGTAAAAGTAAATATCATCAGTAAAGTAAACCAAAAAAACAATAACTGTAGAATGTAGTGTTCGATAAATAGACACATTTCCTAAATAAGAATCTAATCAAAATGGACAACAATAACCCATCATTAATGGGGAAGTTTGGCCCAACATAGGGATAGGGTTACAAAACAGACAATTAAATGAATGGACCATTTCTTTATACATGCATAGCCCAAACTTTAAAACATGATGTTATGTGTTAACAATAACACATTTTTCACATGTATTTTATGGTTTTTAAATAAAAACAAAAAAACAATTGAAAATCAATGATAATCATCATTGATTATTGTTGATATTAGGCAAAGAAAATCGTATTTATATCAGAAATGACTTTGTGATCATGAAATATGCTTATTATATAACTAGTGTAATGAGACATCATAAATTAATAGCCTTGAAATAGTGTGATTTTTACATCAAAATTTTATGAATAGTGCACTGTAAATCATCAAACTATTATTGTTGGTATAAGTAGAATAAAGCAGCCTAGGCTTTCAATATGAAATAAAATTAATTTAAAGCTGCACTCTCACAGATTTACCGTTTTTACAACTTTTTATTTTTTTTGTCTTGGAAAGAGCAAATTTTTGCATAAATATCTGCAAACCAATGATAAAAGATTGCTGACAAAAGATCAGATCGCAGATTTGCATATTTCCGTTCGAAAATTAATGTATAATAGCTTAAACCATTACTAACGGTTTAAGAAAACTACATAAAACATTAATTTTTTAACTGCAATATAAAAATCTGTGATTTAATTTTTTGTCAGCAGTCTTATATCACTTGTTTCCATGGATTTTTGCAAAAAATGGCTCGTTCCAAGACAAAAAAAAAGTTGTCAAAACGTTCAATCTGTGATAGTGCAGCTTTAACTAACTTAAATTTAAGCAAACCACTCATGTAATATCCTGTATGATTATTATGCCATCAAAAGTAGAATGTTTTAATTTTGCAAGGTCCTTTTCAGTCATTGATAAATTAACATATCACTAGGTTTAAGATTTGTAAAGAATTGTGAATACATGCACTAATGGTATTAAAGCTGGTAATCTACAATAAGACAATGGTACTGTGTTTTGATAACAGCAATAGATCAACAAGTTGTCCATGTGCCCACCCATACTATCCCTGCTATATCCTGGCCTCTGTAGTTTGTTGTGTAGGCTGGTCTGCAGGCTGCTGATACACTGGACCACTGCTGCCTCCATCACCAGCATCTTCAGAAATCAAGCTTGTTTTCAGTTTCTTGGTACATAATGTAATATAAGTATGTCAGTCAAGGACTTTAAACTAGAAGCCAAAAGGCAACATGCCAAGCCAGCTGAAAGAGCCTTTGTCACAGACATGCTCTTCCATGCAATAACAACACAGAATTACATGGAGTTAAACAATTTGTGGATCCTGCAACTAAATTATGCCTCATCATTGTGAACCTACATGGCAAGTATTTTGAAAGTCCTAAAAGGCATAGTAAAGATACAGCCCAGACAATGATCATTTCAACCTTTGTCATTTACTTCTTAGCATGACCTTGACCTTTGAGGTACAGACTTTGGTTCTGTGACACACCACCTCATCATGGTGAAGCTTCATGGGATTTTTTTTGAAATCCTACAATGCATGGTGAATTAAGATACAGCCCAGACAAGGATCATTTTAACCTTTGACCTCTTGGCTGGACTTTGACCTTTGTGGTACCGACCTGGATCTTGTGCGCAACACGCCAACTCATCAAGGAGTAATTTCATGGCAAGTTTTTTGAAAATCCTATAATGCATGGTCAAGATACAGCCTGGACAAGGTTCACTACAAACGGATGAATGGACATTCGCACATACACCAAAGTGCCATTGTGAAAATTATGTCCTGATCACCGCAAGCATGCTCGTCAAAATTCTTATTATGCTTAAAGTGTTTTAATTGTAAATGATTTTTAAATTTACGGTTTTTAAAAATCACCTGTCTCCTTGGAGCTTTGTCAAGTGTGTTGACCAGTCTGTCCAGCCTGGCCTGTAGCCTGTCCAGGGAGTCGATTCTGTCATTGGATGTGCAAGGTTCATGCTGAGAGGCTCCATGACTGCTTTGACTGTCTCTATGTGATTTCCCAGATGATGAAAATGTCTTGCCTGTATAGTCATTTTTATGGTCAGTAGAATATGAGTTGTCAGACCTTTTCTTCTGTTTTCTCTGTTCAGTTGAAGCCTTGTTTCCATTGAGTGATGAAAAACCTTTTAGTACAAGCCCCTTAACAGGAACTTCATTTTCTGAATCTTCCAGTCTCAATTTATCTTTACTTTGTTGGTTAATACGGTTGGATTTCTTCTTGCATTCATCTATTGCTCTGTATGAATGTGCAAGGGGCTCACACTGGCCATGTCTCATGTCTGTCTGTACGACCTCTCCCCCTTCGGCCCTGTTTGACAGCATGTTCCCCTGGGGTAGCAGACTTTGACTCTCCTCTCCATCAGATTGCTCACCCTGAGAGAGAGAGAAATTGATAATATCACATTGTACACATGTTTACAATAAAAATGTAAAAAAATTGACTCTTAAAGCACCATAATGCAGACATCGTCATAAAACATATTCTTAGAACTTTCTAAAAGTGACTAAAAAAACACATGTTCTTCACATCCAAAATGTATCATTCAATTAAAGACATATTTTTGACTTCCATTTGCCATCAGGAAAATCTCTAGCAAGAAATGCCCCATCAGTCAGTAAATTAAAACAACATGATGTTAATTTCAAAAGAGGCCCTTCGTTATTTAAATATAAAAACAAAGAAATGTTGAAAACAATATTTCATTTTCCATGTTTTCACAGGATTTACTAAAACAAATCAAATGAAATTTTGGATGTTTATCCATGTTTTATCACTATTTCAAATTTTACATGAATAAACAGTAAATAATTATAAAACATCATCATTTTGGTAATACTCAAATTGATTATTTATTTGCTTTTTTTTTAATCATAGAAAAAGAATTGTACATGAAACAAAGTTATGGTGTCCTAATTCAAAACCAATGCCCTGGTACTACTTATAACTGAAATGCTGGCTGATGGTGAGTGATTTAAATGAAAGGGCTTCATAGCAGCAGCCAGACGTACAAGCATGACAAAGTCATCACAAGCCAAGTATTAGCTGTAAAAACAGCCCCCTCCCCCAGATTACGTTAAATAAAGAAGAAAAATCAAATTCATCAAATATAGGTCTTCAATGCTTTTTTTATGAAATGCCTAACAAAACAATGTGGGTAATGTTGTTAATGTTGGTATGTATCAATGAACAAAGACCTGCTCTTGTTGTTGTGGTCCTTGCTGTGTGATGGCGGTTGCAGGAAGCAATGACTGAGAGGCCTCTGAATGCAAAGAGCCAACATCTGATTCTGCCTGTAACTTTAACAGATACCAGTAAACCAATATTTAGAAGTGTAATCTGTCATCAAAGTCAAAGTCTTTAAAAATGCTTACAAAGCTTGCTATGGAAAATCATGATTTTGAACATTTTGCTAATACAGGACATGATTAAATTACACATAAAACGTAATTCAGTGTACAATTGAGAAATTATGGAACTTCTGTTGAGGTTTTGGGGCCCAGAGCTTAGGGCGTGTGCTTTAATATTTCAACCTTACCACTAAATCCTATAGCATGTAAGCAAACAAAAAACAAAAAGAACTTCCCTTAAATATAAATGAGTGAAACTCTTACGGTACCTTTGCCTGAAGAGGGATGATTGGGGACTCACAGCCTACGAAAGAATACACAGTTATTTTTACACAGTTTATATACTTGAAAGTTTAAAATAAACAAAATTAAAAGTTGATTTAAAACATGGACTACTGATCACAGTGATTTTTTTTTTTGGTGCAATTTACGGCCTTCTCAAGGCTGTTTCCCCTTGCGAAAAAATGTCCATTTTTCCTAAAAAAAAAATTTCCCAATTTGATTAATGTAGATTACGTTAATGAATAAAAAAGCAGTGAATTTAATATAAACAAAATCTTGACAAAACTTACTCTTTCACAGCATAATGTATGCATAAAAAAGTTATAACATGTATATATACCATTATAATATATGAGCTTTTTTGGCCTGTTTTGTATTTTTCCCAAAGTTAACTTTTTCACCCAATTTGCAAGGTACAAGCAGTAAAAATATTTCCCAAAAAATCACTGCATCAATATTGGAACATTGTATTGTTTTTTAAAGTGCTTCATTTTATGCTAGTATATACTCTTTTCTATGTTTGTCTGTTGTCAAGAATACAGAAAATTATGAACTACCAGACTTTATTATCAAAATCATGTCTATTTATATAAGTATTTTAATACCATGAAAAAAATGTTCACAATGTTTGCATCATGTGGCTTTGTTTTTTTAATGAACACATGTTTCTTTAATTTCATTATCATGTTTTCATTTATTATCTTTTCATACCTGTCAGTCAAAATAATTTATTTAACATAAGGAGTGTTTTTTTACACTTGTCTTTCACTATTACTTAAAAAATTATCAGGTATCACAGGCTTCATTTTTTTATAACTAATAATAGTAGATAGAAAAATAACAGTTACCTATTTCATGACTCTCATTGTAGAGCAACCTAAAATAAAAATGTTCATTTTAACCATACATAGAATCATTTTTTATATTCTCTGAATTAGTAATCTGATTAAAAATGATAATTTCTGGAGGGTTTTAAACATTTTATTTTTACTTTTCCCAAATAATTTAAGTTATCACTGTACAGCTTCGCCAAGATAAATTGGACACACTACATAGTGTTTAGTTTCAAAATTCTATCACTCCCCAAAAGTTACTGAAAGTTTAAAAAAATAAAATAAAGATCGTTGAACACAACTGTTGTTCAAAAAATATCTGGAAAAATCATTTGCTGTCAGTTGCTCTTTGGTTTACATCGAAATATAAAAAGTGAGGGAAAAAAAGATGACAAGAACATAAACTCAGCTAAGCTGAAGAGAAGCTCATGATATTGAAACTCAATCTGAATCAATTTAGATAATTTAATTCATGCTGTTATTTTAACAATTCAATTTTTTTTATTTCACTTTAAATTAAAAACACAGACAGTTTCAAGTGTGAAAATGACAATAAGGGGTAGTATCTAATATGCAACTTAAGTCAATCTTATATATATGGCCATACATCATTAACTTCACTCACTGTAAAAATCTGTTATTTATATCAAAGAAAGAATACACTTAGCTAAATTGTTTAACAATCCATTTAAAAACCCTTCCAACCCTGACATAGCTTAAATTAAAAAAAGAAGAAGACCTGCCAATCCTATTTCTTTTGGCTGTAAATTGCTGTATTTATTATTGAGTATTTTACTAAAAAAATTAGTTACAGTTTTTGGAATTAGAATAATTAAAGGCGTGGATTAACGAAATTCGGTTCAAATGAGTATTATGATGCTGTTTGTACATAAAAGTAACACAATTCAAACAATATTTGTATTTGCAAAAGTGTTGCCAACATCCTTTCGAACCTAGTTAGTAAAACATTTCTAGTCATACAAATTTATGAAAATCACTGTATATTATGATCATTGGATATTGAAGCTTTTGAAAGAAATACAATGATAAAATGGATTATAGTGTTCGAATGCCGGAATCAAGGAAATGGTGTATTTAGTATGATTTACTAATGATTTAGCATTAACTTCATGAACTTGAATAGTCTTGATTAAGCCAACCGCTGCAAACGGACCCAGTAAAGTTAGTTAACCCAGTCGGAGAGGCAGGCCTGGTTAGGTCAGATTCATGTGTCGAGTTGGTGACAACACTCAATTCATCGTCTGGAACTAATTTCTGCCGTGCATCCATGAGTAAATCCTGATGCAAAACTATTTATACTTTGAATAAAAGCGCTCTTCAACTTTTGATCCGTATCTCGTAGACGCATTTTTGACGAATTAGTTAAAACGGCAATAGTTCGTTACTGTACTGTACATTACTTCCCTTAACAATAATCGTAAAATACGTGTAATTTAATGACAATAAACATAGAGTCTCAATGTAGCGTAATGGTCATTAGCTTCAATTTGAACAATTCTGATATCCTATGGAAATAATTAATGACTTCAGAATTACGAAAGAAAAAAGATATCCAGCTGCCACAAGATTACTGTACATCATTAAACTTATTGTTCATTTTGAAAATGGTATTCATTTTAATGCAAAAATGTTGGAAGGTTCCATCAAATTGCAGGTGACTTTTGGAATTCCCTGTTGAACAGGATTTCAAGTTCAAGACATATTTTTAACATGAAATAAAACAAATGTTTGCTTTTAATAATTCCTATAAAACGGTGGTAAAATATATTTTACATCACTTTTCAGAAAACAAAGTGTAATGCAAAAAGTTAAAAACTCTTGATATGATTTGCTTGTTTTGACAGAAATAAATTATATTTAAATTAGTAATTATTTCAATGTATACGTGAAAGTACTCACTAGAAAAAGATGGATACACAAAATATATACTTTTTTGTTTTACCAAAAACAGCAATGTTTTGAAATATGTTTTTGGTGTTAAAAATTTTTTGTGTTCGCTCATACTATCCATAACTATACATTTACACCGGTAATCAGTCTACACAATGGCGTTTATTCTTGAATTAGAGTGCCATTTGCTTTAAATTTAAAACACACAAACAATATCTTGGAAATATGGTATAAAAATACATGCTTTCCAAAGATAAAACAAACAATGTAGTTTTAATTCTGGCGGTTAGGGATGTAATACCTTAAGTAAAGCGTGCGAATCTTAGATCATGTTGTATTGCCCCGCGTATAAAAAGGTTGTAATAGGGTGTACGTTTTTGTACATCCCTCGGGCATTGTCACTTAAAAACTCATGACAATATTCCCGCGCGACAACCCGAAGCACCGGTTATTCATTTGACAACCTAATTTGTAAACAGTAGCGAGTAGGATGTGCTGAAACAGTTTGCGTTTTGCGTTTATTCTGGAAAAGGTACCAAGACTGAACGATAATTCGGAAGAAACTGTGCTGTAAAGATTCTGGAAATGTGATAACGTGCATTCTTTTAGGAACTTATTTATGCATTTTGGAAATATATTTTAAATAACTCAAAATGGGTAAGTTCACCTAATATTCTTCCTCGCCAGGGCCCTTGTTTACGGCCCGAGAGGAGATTTAATCTAAACACAAATTAAGGATAATTCAGAGAAGCAACTTTTTTAATGAAATTTAATAACTAATAGTACACGTGTGCTTTCTACAAAATACGTATAAATGATAATATAAAAAGCTGTTTGGTATTTACAGTTGTGAGGCTTGGAGTTCAAACTTTTCTTGAACATGGCCCCTGGATAATATGTACACACGAAGGAAATAACATGCTGACAAGATTATTAAGATATTTTGAATATTGAACTCGTATCTTGCGATAACATTTATATTGCAAAATGAAAGCGTGGTGCAGATTAAACGTTTGTAATGGTATTATGGCATTATTTTAACATTCTACATAAAATAGAAAACCCTAATGCGGGTGGGGTCGGGGTGAAAACAACAAAATGAAGATTATGGAACTGCGGGACGGTGTTTTTTTATGTTGGAAAGCATTGCTTAATTGTAATAATTTTGTATTTTTTATCATAAATCATTTGTTTTAAGAATATGTTTACTTGTTTTAATCTTCAATTGGAATACTTGATTCATCATTGTTGATCACCTTTCTAATGTGACGAAAGCGTGTAACTCAACAAAACGTTTGCAGGATGTTACATGTGCGAAAGCATTAATTTAATTTGTGGGGAGCGAACCCACGGAGAGAACCCACTTGACAGGCATAGCCGCAAACCAACCTCATGCTCGAGTTTAAATTGCGCTTACTGACTGCTCAACCAACACCTGTACGGTAATGCAATGGTTCACTGAATGCCCTGTTTTTGCAGATCATATTTTGACACATGTGGCCTTCGTGGTTCTGCTCCTCGTTTCCATGACAAACACTCAAGAAATCCCGACTAAGTCCAAACAGGCAAGCACCTTCGATTTTATGCCCGGCTCCTCCCCGGTCAAACCGAACCTTGTCCTGGCAATGTGCCAACAGCAGGCCACCAAGAAGACCCTGGACATACCCCGACAGGGAAAGAGCGCGGACGACATCAACGCTTGGTGCTCGTAAGTTGATTTTACAAGCAATGCATTCTTGGTAAAAGGAAATATATGCAATATCAATACTTCTCTTTATTTAGTTGTAAATTAAAAAAACATTTAGGAACTCGTAAAAACGTCAAAGTTTAATTTTTATGTCAATATCGATTTTTTTATTAAATTACGCTGAAATGCACCATTCGTGACAATATATTGTTAAAATATTCTAAGGGAAATGCCCCCAAACCCTTCCACCACAAAGTTAAACCATTTTCATTTCGGTTATGAGGGATGGGCGAAAGTAATTTAGTTTCTAGATATACTACTGATGCCGACAACAGATATCATGTAACAGTAAATAAATGCGTTTCCCTGTTAAACTCAGCAATATAATGCATTTTTCCGTGAAAACAGTGCCTAGATTGTTACTGTAAACAATATTGGTCCGATATGTAACCGATATTTATATCATATTGGTTACACGTCAGTCAAAGATCTTTTGTTCAACAGAAAAAAAATAGAACCTGAAAAATGTCAGTGCCTGTATTTTGATATGTCGTTGGACCAATTTTGTGCAGTGTTGAACAATCAAGGCAAACCGGATATCAGAACGATGACGGGTCGATAATTATGGCAGCATCTATTTTATATCGGGCCGATACATCAAGCTAGCTGGAAAATGCATGTGTGCACTTGTATTATCGTCAGGAGAAAAGGTTTCCCCACTATATAAGGCATTAGTGAGGCTAAATAAACATTTGAAGGATACGACCATGGTTTATTTAAGGTATGCGATTTCAGATTTGTCCGTAGGCAGTAAACAACAACAATTACATTTTTAATAAATCTAGGCCCAAACATGAAACGAAAGAACAAGAATTTCTCCGCAGCAGTCACGACAGTAATGTCCGAACATAACCCCGGAGTAGGAAGCTGTCATTTTGTTAAACATTTTCACTACTGGGTGATTAGCGTGAGCTGGTTAGTTGTCATATTTCATTACACAAAGGATGTTTCAACCCAACCATTGCCCGCAAAAACTAGCCAAAGTTTGACAAATATTACTCACAGGCCGCGGGAACTGTTGGACTATAAATAATCGTTTCGACAGAAACCATAGTTTGCATTGTAAAAAAATATGTTGTAGAAATATACAGCGTTTCTTGTCAATTAGGGCCTTTGTCATAATCATAGACTAGGGCAATAAACTGTTACAAAACTCTAGAAACTGTTGTGGTACATGTGATATGTTTATGATATTTATCATTTTTCATTTTTTAGTCGATTCCAGTTATATTTTTCTACTTTATATATATATATATATACTTTAAACCAAATACCGCCCTAACTTTACCTAAGAGTTTATTTAAAAACGATGATGAAATTTAAGAACACGTCAGAAAGCTTCTATCGCCCAATTTACACCTTATCCCAATCTCATTAAAATCATATCGTGACGTTCACTTCATTTCATTACGTTATGTAGCGTAACGTCGTGAAGCGTGTATTGGGGATCTGATTTTAATGAGATTGACCTTATCCTATCCTCCATGTATCGAAGTGAGTACGATGGTGTGTTGCCGTGCTTGAGCCGAACGCTGCCCTCCGCCATAGGTCCCAACGACACGTTCCTGCAGCTGATCTTCAACGAGACCCAGGCCTTCCGCATATCCCGCAGCCTCTGCAAGAGGTTCGCCTTCAGATGTAAGTATAACAAAACAGTCGCATGTTGGCTTTAGGGTTTTTATGGTCTGCCCACGCCCAATTGCATGCTGCATTATGACTTGATGGAGGATTTGTATAGCCTTAAGAATAATTCATAGCCGGGAACAGAGAAGAAACATATTTATATATATGAACAAAGAGTACTGTGCCCTCAAGTGCCCTAGTCGTGTGAATGGTTTTATTTCTTAATAAACAACGGCTAAGATTACCAAATTAAGTGTATGTTAAGCGCCAGGTTGTGGAAGAGCATGAAGAAGGGAACAAATGAAGAAGATAAAAACAACAATTTGAACAACAACACATTATTCTGAATTTTACTTCTTTGAGATATTTACAACAAGCGCGAAAAATATCCGACCATGTATAGCTTTAAAACAAAGCTTCATACATGCAAGTTTACACATTTCATTATCAAACTATTGTATGGTAACTAAAAAACTATACAACTTGTTTCCATATTATACTTGCTTTATAAATGCATATTTTTTAGCTTTTTTTTTACTTGTTGTAACACTTTATTCATTTTCTTAATTTGAAACAAACAGGACGCTGAACATACACTGAATTCGGCATGACGAGTGTTTAGAGAGCTCTGAACAAGTCCAGGTAGCACGTTCATGAAGTCGGAAATGCAGATCTATATGTCAGAAGTCAGAATGCATGCTAACTATTCCTTTTCCTGCAGCTAACGATGTGGGGCTTCCTGATCTTCCATCCATGTCTAACCTGACGTGTGTGGAGGCCCGGCGGCCGGCGGTGGCCCGCTGCCTGGAGGACAGCAGCCAGTTCGCCGTCGAAAAGTACTACAAGCTATTCTCCGGCCCACGAAACACACTTCCGCCAGACAACAGGAAAATGGCTTCAATATACGCCTGCATGTAAACATTTTTTTAATGTAATAGAGTTTAGCATTGAGACATTTAGTATGTCATTGACATAACATTTCTTCCATTGGATGCATACGTTCTAGTTGAATGAAATAGACATAGCGTTCATATTTCATACTCCTTTGACTAAAGAACTGCCTCACGGCAGTTACAACCTATTATGTGTTGATCTTTCTGCAGCATATCCGTGGCAACGGCTGGCTGCTACCACCGAGAGCTGAATGGCCACTGCGCGGTGGCCCAGTGGCGGCTGCTGTTCGACTACCACATCATGCTGGCCGGCAAGTGTCGCGATATCGCCGGCGTCCCGGAAACAACCACACTTCCTCGTGAGTCCTGCATCACTTCATTTTGATTTTACTGTAGAAAGGGTTAATATACTTGCATGGTTCGAGTTTGTCAAAACGCGTTTATTGATATTTTGTAGTGCTGTACGTGTTATACTTATTAATTTTAAATTTAGTAACATGTTGCTTTATACATGTTTATTTGAAGTGTAAAAAATCAATAAACTATTTCATGTCGCGCTTTTAGTCATGAAAACAACGCCGACACTGGAAGTAACGAATCGCATGGATGTACAAGCAGATACTCCTGGAATACAATTACCAGAAAGTACACCAACGTCAGACCAGACATCTTTACAGACGACGGGAAAAATGTCCAACGTGACGCCGAAAACGTCGGACGGGGACAGCGGTAGTGGGTCATCAGAAGTATGGAGGAGGAAAGATGGGGGACCGGGCAATAGCGTGCTGGGACACTCCCCTTCCCTTTTCATTTTACCAGTGATGTTGACATTGTGCACCGTTGTCTTATAAACACAGTTTGTCATGGAGAAGCGAACATAAACTGGCCCTTTTACATTGAATGTTTTTTAATAAGACTCGCTCCTCGTGCGACAGAGACTGATAGTGTCTTTAATGAGACTGTTTAGCTCTGGAATGTACTGTTGATTGAGTAGCACTAAGCTGCAGCATTGTTACCATAACGACTTTCAACAGTCATGTCAATTTTGCCGCCGATTCCACATACTGTTTGTGCTCAGAATGAAAACTTCCTTACAAATACATTTTAAGACTCGTTGCTTGTATTAGATGTGTCATATACAATGCCAGTGTATGATTATTCAAACATAGTATTGACCTGTATAAACATGTAAAAAACATGCAAATAAATCAGAAATAAAATAAATTTAGCATTGTATTGTCACGAAATTGAGCATATTGTTAAGTTGTTCTGGCCCGCATAACACGTACAGTGTTGTGCCGGTGACGGACAAGATGGCCGTTACTACGACCAAGGTATAATAATGAGACAAAACAAGAGCCGTCATAGACGGGTGATAAATGCCCTGAAGATGGACTTTTTTTACATTTGTTAAAATGTTCCTTGGCACAAATTCTTTGTTACAGCGAAATATAACTGTACATTCCATATCAGGCTAAACATCTCAGGAACAATAACTGCGATGTGATAACATTGTCATTTTATTCAACCATTCGAAGTTTTGAAGTGTAAAGCCGTGTACTTAGAGGTTTAATATTTGAGAGAAGTATATGGCTACAAGCGGGTAGCTCGGCTACAGCTGAAACACATATGATTACGTGTACTCTGAAACCTTTAGCCTAGGGCTTATTTGATCTGAAAGTGTCACCTTGACCTCCAAGGCATGAACACGACTGTAATGCACGACACACCTTCCTGTACGGCTGAGACACGAGTTTATGTATTGAAATCCTCATAGGGCTCATATTTGACCTTGACCTTTAAGATACCAGCACGATTGCCATATGCAACACACGTAAGCCTACTGTTGAGACATGAGTTATTACCATGAACTAAATATAAATATTATGTTATCCGTAATCCACATCGGGCTCCATCAGCCACCAAGTGTGACCTTGTCCTTTGAGGTGAGAGTACAAATGCAACATGAGACACACCTTCCCGCGCTACTGTGCAATTATGTGAAGTTTGATCCACATTCGATTGAAAATGACAAAGCTACATTTTTAGAAGAGCCATTGACCTCCAAGTGTTACCTTGACCTTTGACAAAATAGTACGAATCTAAGCGCGACACACCCTATCAGGGTGCTTGACAGTCTGTGAAAAACGACTCATTGTATATACATAAATATTATTAACACCAACTATTGCTATGAAAATCATCAACTTGACCTCAATGTGTGACATTGACCTTTGAGATAAGAGCACACATTGTAAGAGCAGTCTACATCTTCCCATGGTGCTGTACAACTATGTGGGGTTTAAATTCAGTTTCAATGATAAAGTTTTAAAGGATTTGCAGATCAACCACCATCTGAATAGTTCATAAGGGCTGTGAAAAACAGAAACTGTAATAAGTTAAATATATTGTATTTATAATTCATCAGAAATACACATGAATACAAAAATATAATAAGCTCAGAATGAGACAAATATTCTGTCATGAAAAACAACACACACATTCTGTCTTGTACACATGCATAGTAACTTAGTCAAATACATTAAAATAACAAACATTGGGTAAGCAGGGACAAGAATAGTCGATTAGTATCTATTAGAAAATGGTGACCTTATGGTGGCGTGTTATGGTGGCACATTCTTCTTTGTGGAGAATAGTGGTCTTTTAGTTCCACAATTAAACAGGTTCACATTATTGCCATACAGCAAAAGCATCCAAGCAATTTCAGCCATACTTAAAAGTACAATTATCTCTAACACGCATCTCTCTCCTTATATACACTAAAACCAATAATAATGTACCATTGTCTCATTTCCAAATGTTGGCTATAACACAGTATTGGGGTATATTATCCTATTCATACAATGTACATCTAACTGATAGTGCAAGTACACATTGAAGTGTAGATTCTATTCTACAAGCAGTTTGGTTTTGCACATTATTTGTAATTAACTGGTAACTGGTTTGAAAGGAAAAACACTACTTATATCACCATCCTTTCAACCTTGGTGTATACAGTGCATAAACTGATCGGAACATTGTTTAGACAAACAATTAAAAACTAATCTATACACAATTAACAAAAAGGAAAACCTTTCCAAACTTTGGACGTCATTAACACTCCAAACAAAATTTTCAATGTACAGTATACAGTGTTCAGTATTATTATAGCCAAGTTGCAATCTCCTGTCAATTGCTTCAATTACTACACTTAACACAGTTCTGCTATTACGACTTTTATATCTGATAGCACTTGTATGTATCAGTATCTAGATTTGTATTATAATTTAAAACTTGGACTTAATTGGACAAAAGCACAAAAGCACAAAAGCACAAAACCAAAACGAGTAAGCTTTCAACTTAAATGCAAGATTTAAAAAAGAAATGGAGGCATGACAGCATTTAGATAATTAGGATCATGACTGAACACCATCCATTGAACTACTGAATGGAAACTATGGCAAAATAATGAAAAGGGAAATTAAACTTTAACAAGAGGTTTCACAAATATTAAATTTACAAATAAAAAGCCATTAAATTACTATTAAATAGAAACACCAGGCAATTATTTCATTTTCATATTATTATTTTTAAGTCCACTGAATTTTGGTTTACAGTTCTAGCTCTAGTTACTTCTCAAGCGAGTGTGAGTATTAATGAAGTGTCACCACATTATGCTATGTTGATCCCCGGTAGTTGACACAACTAAAGGGGTTGGGTCCTCACAGAGCTCCTAGATCCTGGGTGGAATGGGCACCTGAAAATAGGAAATAGTTTTATAACCTCACACAAAGTTGTTTTAAACCGTATTAAAGTGGACATAACTTATTAATTTTCAGATTTTGATGATTTCTGAGAAGTACATGCTTTGCTGTTCATAGAATCTAGACTTTATTTAAATTCCACTATCCACCAACAAATGACCAAAAAGAGACCTAAACTTACGTCTAAGTGTGCCCCCGCCACTCTCGGATCGTGACTTCCTCATGGTACCCCCGTATCCTGAGCCAGTGTACACATATCCGGCCTCCGAGGTGGACTTCCTGTTTTCCCGTGGGTGTTTTCCCGTCAGGTCTCCAGTCATCCTCAAAACTTTCCCACTGCCCCGGCTAATTGAGTCTCCAGGGCGCTTTACATAGACTGGTGCACTGTATGTGCTTCCTGGGTGCTTCAAGTGGACAGCATCTGTAATATAAGCAGCAGATTAATATCGAGGAAAGATTCTACAATTTTTAAAAGTAAAGACACATCCATTAGATATCTTATGTCCTACTATATTTCAAATATGTGAAACTAGTTAAAATCCAATTAACTCTTGTTGAATTGTTTTAAGGTGGTTACAGTAATATACTTCATTAATAAAGATATTTCAATGTGCCCGTTATCTGCTGGTTTCATTGTGAAGTCATGTATTAATCAGTCAGTGTATGTATGTAAAGAAGGTTATTGTTAAATGTTTGGCCACTGTAGTTCTCATTATTCAACTCATATGAAAGTTGAAATTTTGTTATTGTCTTCAAATTATTATTAACTTTTGACATATTATTTTCACAGGATACTTACTGGACTCTCCAAGGACAACGGGCTCGTTGTAGCCATTTCCGTTGACATACACTACTGAGCTTGGCCTGCTCTTGTAGCTTGGTGGCGCCATCACAACTGAACCAGCATAGTAGGTGTCACGATCATCCTCGAGATAGATGCCCTCCACACCCATGTTGACAAGCTGCCGTACCTTCGGCAGGAACATGGAAAACAGTATGATTGCTGCAGTGATGAGAAGGCCAAATGCCTCACATGCATCAGAGAACTCCTGGGCATACTGGTGGTCCTTGTTAAGACTTCCAACCAGGCCCCAGGCAATCCAGACTGGCACGGAGAACCCGGCAGAAATTCCAATAAACACGCTCTCCCTATGATTGGTGATTATACCATGGGACTTCATAGCAATTACTACAGTAAGGAGGATTAGGAACATAATATAGGTAAGAGAAATGAGATGATTCTCAAAATTTGTACGAACAAAAGTGGTCATGTTCGACCAACCAAATTCATTTTCCAAGGTCCAGGTATAGTGATTACAAATCCAGACCATGTCACCATTGTTACTGGTGACCTTGACAGCCTCTGGTGGAATCAAGATGAGCCACATGGCACCAATGACAACCTGGACACCAACAATGAACATAAACATGAGGAACTGGTAAATACCGCGGAGGTAGTTTGGAGAATCAACATCACCTGGGAGCAGAGTATCGGCAGTGGTTTTAGATGTGAGCAGAACCATTAACTTCACCAACAGAACAGCAAAACAGATACTGTAAGCAAGACCTACACCAAAACGTGTAATGCCACAGGTAGCCTTGTTCGGTGTTGGCAAATAGGCAAAACAAACAAGGAAAGACAAGAAAATTCCCAGCAGCAGAAGCTGCCCAAGCCACATGGTTCTCCAATGGTTGCCCATCTTTGTGCCCATCAACTTGTACAGAATGTAGATTTCGAAAACAAGCACACAAACAATGCCAAGTCCAGCGCAAACACCAAGAGCAATGATCCAGTCCTGTCCGATTTCAAATCTAGTCTTGTCTTCCCCGGGAAGCCTTTCCTGCATCTCAGAGCGGCCCCAGACACCAGTGATTTCCTGGTTCATCTTGAATGCTTTTGTGAGAATGGGTTCCCTGAAGTCAGACATGATTTCACCATACAGAGCCTTGTAGAAAGCATCCTTGTGTGCGAGGTAGTTAATGCTGTCGGGCATGGGTGTGGTTGAGCTTGACAGAGGGGCCACAGTTGTGTCCAGGGTCTCACCGCAGACACGGCATGGGTCCTCATTGCATCCAGAGTTGACAGGGAATGTGTACTGGCCAGAGAAACCAGTATTTCCATTCCTCTCTGTGATGTATGTCATCGCCTGAAAGGTAGAAAGGTAGTTTTGATGAGAGGCAAAATTTGCATTATATGCAAGATAGATTTTTCACCCTTGATTGTATAAAGATTGCATGAAGTAGTTGCTGATTATTGATTTATATGGGCTTACATGCACAACCTTAACCAGAATTTTTAAGTCGAATGATAAAGGGGCAACATTTATACTATATGGAAGAGAGAGTTATCTTACTTGATTAATTAAGAAGGTTGGACGATTGTGAGTCCTTGTGCAAATCATGGATCTTTATAAGTCGACTTTGAAAATCTCCTATTTGCTGAGATATTGACTTAAAATAGGTAACATGCAAAACTCGTTCTCCTTCACCAGAGTAATGAGGCTATGCGTACCAGATTTATCACGATCGAACCTCTGTTGAAAGGGAATGGCAAAACCTTAACCAGGAATTCTATTTGAATAATTAAGGGCCATAATTTGCATTTTATGCAAAATAGAGTTATCTAACTTGGTTATTGAAGTAAGTTGGATTCTTGAGTACCACTGAATAAGGTTTAAATGCATTCAAGTAGTTGTTGAGATATGAACCTACCGTATGAGTGCTTACATGCAAAACCTTAACCAGAATTTCTAAATTGAATAATAACGGCCCAAAATAGTGTTATCTAACATCACTAGTTAAGAAGGCTGGATAGTTGGGAACACATATCTAAAGTTTCAATGCAATACATAATGTATTTGCTGAGATAATGGCTTATATGCAAAACCTTTACAGAGGTGTGACACCAACATTAGGGTGAGTAGTATTGCTCTCCTTATTCTTGGAATAGTCAAGCTAATAATAATGATTTAGTTGCACTTTTCACTGCTGATATTTTAAAAAGCTTCAGTTATACTCACATCTTGGTATGTGCCATTAGCAATGCGGACAATCTTGTATCTCTGGTAGAAGGGGGCAGCTTCTCCGTTGTTTTGGAAGAATCTGTTTTGATTGGCATCTGTTGACCTCAGTGTGTCTGCAAGACAAGTGGAGGGCTATTATGTAAAGAATTAACTAGTCTTTATACAGTAGTAGCTTAACCAGCTGTATATAGTTATAGCTGAAACCACAAAAAAACACTACCAGAATTCCAGATACATCACAGTATTTCAGCATGCAATTTAAGTCTGATAACAGAAAAGTCCTTTATTTAAATGAAGTTTGTTCATTTTTTTTTGCAAAACAATTCTTAAGTTTGACCATACACATCAGAGGTATGATCTCCATATATTTAAATGCACACATATAAAAAAGTATAAAAAGGGCTATAATTTATATAAAAATTATAGGTTAATATGGAGCTATTTAACTTAATTATGTGATGGCCATTAACAACTGTGTAAAGTATCAAGTCCATTATATAAGCATTATTTGATATCTGAATTAAAACCCCAAGTTACCATTTAACTTTAACCAAACTTTCAAAGTCAATCAAGTGCCATAACAATGATAATTTGTATTTAGGATAACATGGAGTTATGTAACCAAATTGTATGATGGCCTTCAACAATTGTATGTACTGTAGTATTAAGTCAATTGAATGAAGGGTTTAGAAGTAATTAGAAATCCCAACTTGCCCTTAAACACACAATGTGACCTAAACTTTAACCCAAGTTCCTTGAGGGGCCATAATTTGTATTAAGGATAATATATAGTTATGTAACCTAACATTGTGATAAAACCCGAATGACTGTGTCAAGCATAAAGTGAATTGAATGAAGAGTATTTGAGTATTAAGTGGAAAGTGGCACAAATGAGTAAAACTTTCACAGGACACGGACGCAATTAGTATAGCCCTCCTAATTCTTCGAAATGTCAAGCTAAAAACAAGAGTTGTCACCATAACCAACAAATGCCCTGAAAGTGCCAAGTAGATCAATGGAAAATGCCTTCTTTCAGGAAAAACTAAAAACAAGTATAAGCGTATATATACGCAGGACCCCATGATTGTTGACTTCAAGTGTGGGAAAGCGATATACTATGAGGGAGGGCCCTGGGACAAGCATGCGATACATCCTGAGATATGGACCTGGACCCCACTAACATGATAAAGTTACAGCCTGGAAATGCGGGAGGGCCCTGGGACAAGCATGCTATACATCCTGAGATATGGACCTGGACCCCACTAACATGATAAAGTTACAGCCTGGAAATGACCTCCTATACAGTATATGCATATATGCAGCGTTCCATAATGATTGACCTCTAAGATTGACCTTGACCTTCAAATGTAGTGATGTGGGTCTCATGCGTGACACAGACATTGTGTGCCAACATCTGTGCAAAATCCCCTCTTGGATGAAAAAGTTACAGCCTGGACAAGACTACCTAGACTCTCTGTGCATTTATGGAGCTTTCAAGTGTGTGACCTTTCCCACAGAGGAAGGGATGTGGACACAAAATTAACAGACGGGAAGGACAATGCTATTTGAATATTTTCAGCTTTAGGGGCATAAAAATATGTTGTTGCTTTATTTGTTGTGAGTTAACTTTTACAATTCATTTCAGTTTGTTTATACAGGTAGTATTTTTAGGTTAGAAGATAACACGACTACACCTTAAAAATAATATTACTTATCAATTATATAACTAAACAAGAGCTATCACAGAGACAGTGACTATTCCGCCGCTTTTCAGTGTAAGGATTGAAAAGTTTTGGCGAAACATGCATGGATCAATGTTATATTAGATTTCAATGCAATACATGATGTGCTGAGATAATAACATAAATGTGGTAACATGGAACATTTTAACCCAAATTTTTTAGTCTAATAATAAAGACCCATTATTTGCAAAGGCAGTTATCTAACTTGGTTACGGTATTCAATTACGTTGGGTGGTTGAATACCATTGTATAAAAATAATTTCTATGTCTAAAAAAGGGGCCATTATTTGAGTTAAATGCAAACTAGAGTAATCTAACTTGGTTAATTAAGTAGGTTGGATGGTTGAGTACCATTGTATAAAGTCTTAATGCAATACCTAAAGTAGTTGTTGAGATATTTCTATATGTGCTTACACCCAAAACCTTAACCAGAATATCTTAGTCGAATAATAAAGGGCAATTATTTACATTAAATGCAAACAAGAGTTATCTTACTTGGTTAATTAAGTAGGTTGGATGGTTGAGTACCATTGTATCGAGTCTCAATGCAATTCCTCAAGCAGTTGCTTAGATATTAACCTATGTGTGCTTGCACGCAAAACCTTAACCAGAATTTTTAAGTCGAATAATAAAGAGCAATTATTTGCATTCAATGCAAACAAGAGTTGTCTAACTTGGTTAATTAAGTGGGTTGGATGGTTGAGTACCATTGTATCAAGTCTCAATGCAAAACCTCAAGAAGTTGCTGAGATATTAACCTATGTGTGCTTGCACGCAAAACCTTAATCAGAATTTCTAAGTCGAATAATAAAGGCCTATTTTTTGCATTAAATGCAAACTAGAGTTATATAACTTATTAAATTAAGTAGGTTGGATGGTTGAGTGCCACTGTATAAAGTCTCAATGCAATACCTGAAGTAGTTGCTGAGATAATAACCTATGTGTGCTTGCACGCAAAACCTTAACCAGAATTTCTAAGTTGAATAATAAAGGGCAATTATTTGCATTAAATGCAAACAAGAGTTATCTTACTTGGTTAATTAAGTAGGTTGGATGGTTGAGTACCATTGTATCAAGTCTCAATGCAATACCTCAAGTAGTTGCTGAGATAATAACCTATGTGTGCTTGCACGCAAAACCTTAACCAAGGTGTGACGCAGACGCTTCGGTGAGTACTATAGCTCTCCATATTCTTTGAATAGTCGAGCTAAAAAATGATAATATGTAGTTTTTCAGTTAAAGCGCAGCAGTATATGACTCACAATTGAAGAGTTTAAGACCACGGTCAATATTGAGAAGATCTGAGCAGGGTCGGACATTCCCGCAGTACTTGGTAGCAGCGTCCCGCACTCCCCGAATAATGGAGTCTATGGCCATCAAGGTGAATGGAATGTAGGTGTCGCCCTTGGGAACCTTGGTTCGCAGATTCTGGTTGGGGATGTCACATGTGTTAAGGTCAATGCGACAGTCGAACATCTCCTCCCAAAACTGGTTGAACCATGGGTTGTTGCGGCTAGTTGTTGTACTACTGCCTGGCTTAAGGGAGTAGAAGTAGTTCCAAAACTCATCAACATCAGCAAGGTTTTCATAGCTCTCTGGAAACAAGAAAAAATATGATTATAGTATGCACATGTATTAAGATATATAACAATGAAAGATAACTGAGCTACTCAGCCCTCTCCATCCCATATTGAATCATTCAAGTTGTACATTGTACAACAATGAATCAGTTGATTCTTTTAATTGTGCTTCAACATCATTAATATGGTATTTATTTAGCATTAATTATATTTCATATCTCCTTACCACAATCCTTTGATAGCTTAGGCTCAGAATTAACATTAACTGAATACTGTGCATATAGCTAAATAACATGTAAACTGTCTTACCAGTGTTCAGCATGACAGTGATGGAGTTTTCTGCTGTAAGTCCCTGGATCACATCTGTATTCTTTCCCCAGGAAGAAGTTCCCACAAAAACCATCCTGAAGCAATCATACATAATAAACATGTATGTAATGCATCATTTAATAGGTTGTCTAGCTCACCTCATGAACTCCATCAACAATATGCCTAACAAATATACCCATGTGGGCAAATTTGGCACTAGGGTAATTTTTGGACATGATTATGTGGCAATGAAAACATTGAATAGTTTTAATCAAATGGAAATAATTTGTGTTGAAAAGTTACATAGTATACAGCTATTAAATATCACTAATGTAAGATATCAACCTGTATTTAATACCAATGACACTCTATAGTATTCACTTAGACATATCAAGTTGGAGTTACTTCAGAAAAATGATTATGCAATCTGTGTTTTTCAAAACAAATGAAAAATGTCAATACTCACTTTATTGACCCCTGTGAGTATTTGCACATATTTGACCCTGAGGTTAATAAGATCACAGGGACAAATTTGGTCAAAGGTATTATATAGCATACATGTGTAAACGCAACAAATATTTCTACAAGTAATTGTAAATATTCTTCCATACTGAAACCTCTTCATATGTTTTTACTTAAAGAGTATCATAAATATATCTGAAACACACCTGTTCTGGATTGCAGAGTCGATGTTGACTTGCTCGAGAACTTTTCTTGCGTGGGAATTATCAGCAAGAACAATGACAATCTTGGTGTCAAAGCTCCTCTTTAGGAAGGCAGCAACATTGTCGTCAATCATTGAGGACTGGGTGACACAGACATCTTGGGCTTTTGCGTTCTCTTGGAAGGCTTCAAACAACCCCATGCCGTACTCAGTATCTTCATACAACACCTGCACATATTTGATGCCCTTGAAATTGAGCAGTTTGGCCATGACAAGAGTTTCCACAGCGTCCGATGGCACGGTACGCAGGAAGAAGCCATAATCATCACTGCTGAGCATGGGAGAGGTGGCAGCAGCTGAGACCTGGGTGCGCCTCAAATCGTGCATCAGGGCAGCTGCCTCAATAGCTGAGCCGCTGCGGTCAGGACCGACAAAGGCGACTGTGTTGCGCGGGCTGATACCAGTGTAGTAGGATCTACATGTGTCAAAGCTGTACACATTTTCAACTGTTCTCTCCTTTCGGCCACAGGAGTCCATGGCAAACCCACCCACAGACACCTGGTTGCCAAGCCCTGCTGAAGCCTGGTACTTCCTTATTGCCCAGAAAAAGGCCTCCATGTTGACAAAGCTCCGCGTGCGAATGTTGCCACACTCATACGGAGTGGTACCCTCATTGTGCACAGAAAACATGCTGCCTATGTAGTAGTGTTCATTGGCATTCTGGTTGTTCGTGGGAAGAATGGCAACATCATCTGAGGGACAGGCTGTTAAAGGGTCACAGTCCTCTTGAGCCCAGGAAATGTGCGCCAGGCCTATCAGCAACACCAAATACCACACCAGCATCTATGAAAAAACATAACGAAAAAAAAAAAAGTTAAAATATATGAACAGATATATATATATTAGAATTTTTGTGTTTAATTTTTAATAAAATATTTGATTTATTGTGTTTGTGATAAACAGGTCCAGGAAAATGCCAGTTTTACTAATATGAGTAGATTTACTCATCATTTTTGGAAATACATATTTTCCACATATAAAAAAATGCAAACGGGGAATATTATTTTTGCAATCATATGGCATATAGTTGAATAATATTTTTTGTTCTCTAGTGAAAACATCAAACATACAAATTATATATACACTTACAAATCACAAAAAGAACAAAATGGGTTGGGCTATAAGTTATAACAACATTAAAATGTTTTGGCCCTTCCTATAAATATATATGACCTCTTCTACAGGCTTACACCTAATTAAATGGGTTTTAAGACATTGAAATTTAGCTATTCTGATAATTTTCTGACAAAAAAATTGTCGAAAATAATTTTAAAATAATCTGATTTGAGTCCCTAAGATTCTGAATCAATTGATCTGTAAAATTGCTTATCTGACAGAAGATTAACTGATAATCAGTAAAACTAGCACTGTATTGGACCTAAATAATTACGTTCATTGTCGTTAAAGGACACTGATGTCTGAACTACAAAAGGTATTGTGACTGTCATAAAAAATTCCATGTATCCACAGTGGCGTCACTACATACAGGCCTTATAGGCCTGGGCCAACAACTTTTTTGAAAAATGACAAAATTTAAGTAATCAAAAAATGCAATCAAAACTATATAAGAGCTACTCACACACTTGGAACAAAAGTTTCTGTTTTTTTAACCAAAGCAAGTTTGATATTTGTTTGAACTATGTGCAGGGTGTATTGCTTGATTTTGTTGTTATCGTTGCAAATATAATTAAGTGTGTGTAATATAAAAGTACCAAAACTCACGTAGAACCATCGGGCCTACAAGTTTGTTTAGGCCTACATGTAGCTACGCCCCTGTATTACATGTTAGTTTAAAGTGTATTTTTGTCTTGTCAATGTTCATCAAATCTGGGGCAAAAAACAAATCCTCTACTCCCAGATCAAATATACTGGCAGTCCACAATAATAATATTCATATACTGTATATATGTAATGCCATTAATGGGTACATAACCACTCAAAATTAAGTTAACAGGAGACTATACAAAATAATAACATACTAAAAGACTTCAATGACACAGATTAATACAGTGTAACGACTACAGTTTAAGTTTACATATCGCTAAAATATGAAGAACATGTACAGCAAGGGTGTGGAATGGACATTGACAATCTTTTTGCTTCCAACATATACATAGATGATACAGGAAAGATGAAAAATCCGTAAAAGTTAAAACAAAAACCCCAACATGTGGGACAGAAGTGTAAATATCACAATAAATTAACGATACCTAACACACATGTCATCTAAAAGTTAGGACCAAAACAAACACAAACAGCACACCTTGTACTGTACCAAAGAAAATAGTCTATTATAATTCGCTAATTACAAGGTTTGTAAAACATTTACCTTTCGTTTGGGACAAATCCTTGCTAATAAATCCACTGTCAAATAAACCTATGGCACTATCTGTTGGTCTGACAGACGGACAAATTTCTTTATTGGAACAACCCAGCCCTGGCTGTTCTAATCGAAAATACTAGCGCTTAAAATACACCTTTCTATGCATGGACACGCATCGGTTAACAAGGTTTTTCTTCTATCCGGCAAAACCTGTCGAACTGGTTCTATTTTAAGAACGGTTATATTTATCTCGGCACAGTCCGTAAATATCGTGAAATCTCGTTTACGTCCGTAACATATGAAAATGAGAAGGAATATGTTTTACCCTCTTCCGTAAAAATTGGCGGAAATGTCAGGTTTTCCGAATTTCATGGATCATTGAAGCGCTTTTTAAGCGGAATGTTTTAAAAATACACGTCGAACTAGTCATTGCTGTATAGATTCAATGCACATCTCACATTATTTTTGACGATGCACATGAAGCACGGACGGACTGTACATATGTATTCTGATAATCACCAATCACTGTTCACTAGGGGTTCAAACATAATGAACACATACACGTGCATTGTATGTTCACCAGGGGTTTTAACACAATGAACACATACACGTGCATAGTATGGTCACCAGGGGTTCTAACACAATGAACACATACACGTGCATCGTATGTTCACCAGGGGTTCAAACACAGGGAACACATACACGTGCATTGTATGATCACCAGGGGTTCAAACACAATGAACACATACACATGCATTGTATGTCTACCAGGGGTTCAAACACAATGAACACAAACACGTGCATTGTATGTTCACTAGGGGTTCAAACATAATGGACACATACACGTGCATTGTATGTTCACCAGGGGTTTTAACACAATGAACACATACACGTGCATTGTATGTTCACCAGGGGTTCAAACACAATGAACACAAACACGTGCATTGTATGTTCACTAGGGGTTCAAACATAATGGACACATACACGTGCATCGTATGTTAACCAGGGGTTTTAACACAATGAACACATACACGTGCATCGTATGGTCACCAGGGGTTCAAACACAATGAACACATACACGTGCATTGTATGTTCACCAGGGCTTCAAACACAATGAACATATACACGTGCATTGTATATCTACCAGGGGTTCAAACACAATGAACACATACACGTGCATTGTATGTTCACCAGGGGTTCAAACACAGGGAACACATACACGTGCATTGTATTTCTACCAGGGGTTCTAACACAGGGAACACATTCATGTGCATTGTATGTTCACTAGGGGTTTAAACACAATGAACACCTACACGTGCATCGTATGGTCACTAGGGGTTTAAACACAAAGAACACATACACGTGCATCAAATGGTCACTAGGGGTTTAAACACAATGAACACATACACGTGCATCGAATGGTTACCAGGGCTTCTAACACAATAAACACATACACGTGCATCATATGTTAACCAGGGGTTCTGACACAGGGAACACATACACGTGCATCGTATCTTCACCAGGGGTTCAAACACAATGAGCACATACACGTGCATCGAATGTTCACCAGGGGTTCTGACACAGGGAAAACATACACATGCATTGTATGTTCACCAGGGGTTCTAACTCAGGGAACACATACGCGTGCATTGTATGTTTACCAGTGGTTCTAATATAGGGCACACGTACGTGTGCATTGAATGTCCACCAGTGGTTCAAACACAATGAACACATACACGTGCATAGTATAATCACCAGGGGTTCTAACACAATACACATAAACGTGCATTGTATGTTCACCAGGGGTTCTAACACAATGAACACATACATGTGCATTGTATGTTTCCCAGGGGTTCTAAAACAGGGAACACATACACGTGCATCGTATGTTCACCAGGGGTTCAAACACAATGAACACATACACGTGCATTGTATGTCTACCAGGGGTTCTAACACAATGAACACATACATGTGCATTGTATGTTTCTCAGGGGTTCTAACACAGGGAACACATACACATGCTTCAAATGGTCACCAGGGTTTCAAACACAATGAACACATACACGTGCATCGAATGGTCACCATGGGTTCTAACACAATAAACACATACACTTGCATCGAATGGTCACGAGGGGTTAAAACACAATGAACACATACACATGCATCAAATGGTCACCAGGGTTTCAAACACAATGAACACATACACGTGCATCGAATGGTCACCATGGGTTCTAACACAATAAACACATACAATTGCATCGAATGGTGACGAGGGGTTAAAACACAATGAACACATACACGTGCATCGAATGTTCACCAGGGGTTCAAACACAAGGAACACATACACGTGCATCGTGTGTCTACCAGGGGTTCATACAAAGGGCCCACGTACACGTGCTTTGTTTGTTCGACAGGGGTTCTACACAAGGAACACATACATGTGCATAGTATGTTCACCTGGGGTTCACACACAATGAACACATACACGTGTATCGTATGTTAACCAGGGGTTCAAACACAATGAACACATACACGTGCATCGTTTGTTCACCAGGGGTTCTAACACAATGAACACATACACGTGCATTGTATGTTCACCAGGGGTTCTAACACAGGGAACACATACACGTGAATTGTATGTTCACCAGGGGTTCAAACACAGGGAACACATACACGTGCATCGAATGTTCTTCAAGGATTCAAACACAATGAACACATACACATACATCGAATGTTCACCAGGGGTTCTAACACAATGAACACATACACGTGAATTGTATGTCTACCAGGGGTTCTAACACAGGGAACACATACACGTGCATTGTATGTTTCTCAGGGGTTCTACACAATGAACACATACACGTGCATTGTATGTCTATCAGGGTTTCTAATACAGGGAACACAAACATGTGCATTGTACGTTTCTCACGGGTTCTACACAAGGAACACATACACATGCATTGTATGTTTCTCAGGGGTTCTACACAATGAACACATACACGTGCAGTGTATGTCTACCAGGGTTTCTAACACAGGGAACACATACACGTGCATTGTATGTTTCTCACGGGTTCTACACAAGGAACACATACACATGCATTGTATGTTTTTCAGGGGTTCTACACAATGAACACATACACGTGCATCGTATGTTAACCAGGGGTTCAAACACAATGAACACATACACGTGCATCGTTTGATCACCAGGGGTTCAAACACACATACATGCGCATTGTAAGCTAACAAGGGATTTTAGCACAATGAACACATACATGTGCATCATATGCTAACCAGGGGTTCTAACACATACACGTGCATCGTATGTTCACCAAGGGTTCAAAGACAATGAACACATACACGTGCATCGAATGTTCACCAGGGGTTCTAACACAGGGAACACATTCACATGTATTGTATGTTCACTAGGGGTTTAAACACAATAAACACATACACGTGCATCGAATGGTCACTAGGAGTTTAAACACAATGAACACATACATGTGCATCGTATGGTCACTAGGGGTTTAAACACAATGAACACATACACGTGCATCGAATGTTCACCAGGGGTTCTAACACAGGGAACACATTCACGTGCATTGTATGTTCACTAGGGGTTTAAACACAATGAACACATACCCGTGCATCGAATGGTCACTAGGGGTTTAAACACAATGAACACATACACGTGCATCAAATGGTCACTAGGGGTTTAAACACAATGAACACATACACGTGCATCGAATGGTTACCAGGGCTTCTAACACAATGAACACATACACGTGCATCGTATGGTCACCAGGGGTTCTGACACAGGGAACGCATACACGTGCATCGTATGTTAACCAGGGGTTCAAACACAATGTGCACATACACGTGCATCGAATGTTCACCAGGGGTTCTGACACAGGGAAAACATGCACATGCATTGTATGTTCACCAGGGGTTCTAACTCAGGGAACACATACGCGTGCATTGTATGTTCACCAGTGGTTCTAATATAGGGCACACGTACGTGTGCATTGAATGTTCACCAGGGGTTCGAACACAATGAACACATACACGTGAATAGTATAATCACCAGGGGTTCTAACACAATGCACACATACACGTGCATTGTATGTTCACCAGGGGTTCAAACACAATGAACACATACACGTGCATTGTATGTTTCCCAGGGGTTCTAAAACAGGGAACACCTACACGTGCATCGTTATTTCACCAGGAGTTCAAACACAATGCACACATACACGTGCATTGTATGTTCACCAGGGGTTCAAACACAATGAACACATACATGTGCATTGTATGTTTCCCAGGGGTTCTAAAACAGGGAACACATACACGTGCATCGTATGTTCACCAGGGGTTCAAACACAATGAACACATACACGTGTATTGTATGTTCACCAGGGGTTCTAACACAGGGAACACATACACGTGCATCGTATGTTCACCAGGGGTTTTAACACAATGAACACATACACGTGCATCGTATGTTCACCAGGGGTTCAAACACAATGAACACATACACGTGCATCGTATGTTCACCAGGGGTTCAAACACAATGAACACATACACGTGTATTGTATGTCTACCAGGGGTTCTAACACAATAAACACATACACATGCATTGTATGTTCACCAGGGGTTCTAACACAATGCACACATACACGTGCATGGTATGTTCACCAGGGGTTCAAACACAATGAACACATACACGTGCATCGTATGTTCACAAGGGGTTCTAACACAATGAACACAAACACATGCATCGAATGTTCACCAGAGGTTCAAACACAATGAACACATACACATGCATTGTATGTTTCCCAGGGGTTTTAACACAGGGAACACATACACATGCATCAAATGGTCACCAGGGTTTCAAACACAATGAACACATACACGTGCATCGAATGGTCACCAGGGTTTCTGACACAGGGAAACATACACATGCATTGCATGTTCACCAGGGGTTCTAACTCAGTGAACACATACGCGTGCATTGTATGTTCACCAGGGGTTCTTACACAATGAACACATACACGTGCATAGTATGTTCACCAGGGGTTCTAACACAATGAACACATACACGTGCATCGAATGTACACCAGGGGTTCTGACACAGGGAAACATACACATGCATTGTATGTCTACCAGGGGTTCTAACACAATGAACACAAACACGTGCATCGTATGTTCACCAGGGGTTCTGACACAATGAACACATACACGTGCATCGAATGGTCACCAGGGGTTCTGACACAGGTAAACATACACATGCATTGTATGTTCACCAGGGGTTCTAACTCAGGGAACACATACGCGTGCATTGTATGTCTACCAGGGGTTCTAACGCAATGAACACATACACGTGCATTGTATGTTTCCCAGGGGTTCTAACACAGGGAACACATACACATGCATCAAATGGTCACCAGGGTTTTAAACACAATGAACACATACACATGCATCGAATGGTCACCAGGGGTTCTGACACAGGGAAACATACACATGCATTGTATGTTCACCAGGGGTTCTAACTCAGGGAACACATACGCGTGCATTGTATGTTCACCAGTGGTTCTAATATAGGGCACACGTACGTGTGCATTGAATGACCACCAGTGGTTCGAACACAATGAACACATACACGTGCATAGTATGTTCACCAGGGGTTCTAACACAATGAACACATACATGTGCATAGTATGTTCACTGGAGGTTCTAACAGCTGACAATTGTCAATCCTGAAAACAAGACGGGGAAGCTGTCAATGAGGTTCATGCTCATGGCAAGTAAGGGGCTTAGACTCCTTTTAAAACCGTACAATCACTTAAATGTACATGCGCTTCTTCCTGTTTTGTTTTTTTATGCGAATGAACGAGCAGTAGACTGAAGCAATCTTTACAACTGCAATAGTATGAAGTTTAATCCAGGGCCTACTAACTCAACACTTTCTTGCTAAGGTTGACTCGAAGTCAGATGTTGTATAATACTATGTTGTAAATTAAAATTGTCTTAAACAATAGACGTTTGAAACGTGATTCTTCTTATCCTCAAACATCTAAATGGGTTTGTCAACAAACATGGAGGTGGGGTGTAAAAATATTAAAATTGTATTTAGATAAGTGTTGATGCTTGAAATAGATTATAAAAGATTACATTAAGATTTTACTTTTTGTTTGCAAATATTTTTTTCATAAAATAAGCATTGAATCTACTCAAATTCAGGTTATACCTCTTTAATTAACTCGGCAAACAAAGCTTCAGACTGAAGAAGAAATCGATTTTGTGTAATGTGAACAGCAAACTGTTGCAGTCTGTTTTATATACATACCGGTATGTTTTGACAGTAAGGGATGGAGAAAAAACACACCCATTTAAACTCATATTATATTTTTGGATATTTGCTTTTTGTGCAAGGAACTGGTATGAAAAAACGCTTAAGGGTATTTAAGCTTCTTTATGATGATCTTATATATACATTTATAATTTAACAAGAAACCCAAATCGGAACAACTGGCCAAAAATGGCGTCAAAACAATTTGTACGTGAATGATATGCAATGCAAAGATCCTAAAAAAACGTCCTCGTAGTTGGACTAGGTGCAAATGAAACTTAACCCATTATTTCTTCAGTTCAACACGGGAATAGTGTAGGTCTTTTATGAAAATCCAAATTGTGAAAACGTGATTAATTAAATGTCCACAAGGATTGGATGATAAGGATAATTCGGCAATACCTAGATAATGCATGGATCGACATACTGTCGATAAGCTGATTTACTAAAAAGATAAATACATTTTTTTTATCTTCATTGTTCCCTATATTCAACATACAAAAGAAACACAATGTTTCCGTTTTAAAACGCATATTTACTTATTTAGAGAAGTTTTATCACTACTTAAAGTATTGATATGTCTCTTATAATGGACAAAATCCATTATCCCGACTACACAGTGTGCCTTGCTTTCGGTTTGTCTTTTGTCAATCAAACATAAAATTCTTGTTATGCCTTGTTTGTAAAAGCCAAAAAGCATCAACATAAGACGAAATATATTTGTATTTAATATCTTCAAAACTGTGACGGATGTGGAACACTCATTTCAGTATTCACTCTTGGACAACCGGTCTTATAACGGAATAACGATTTAGCATGTGTATGCTTCTACATCTATTATATATTACTTGCTGACAGACGGACGAGCTCACATACATAAACATAACTTAATGATTTTATACGCAGCTACCATGGCTACCGTCGTCGTCCGTTATAAAATCAAAGTTAGACCAAATTCACTTTGTCTGCTTTCTAGCTTGAGAATTTCGAATACAATCCTTACCAAACGTAATGACAATGTTTATGGACATTATATCGCGTTTTTACACAGCAGGTTCAACATTGCCCGCCCTTTAACTCTAAATTTCATCAAGTGATTTTAACAAATCATCCTGCCCTTGTCACACAGTTTTCTTTCGAAGCCTACTTAATTTGGTAACAATGTTTCAAGGTATACTACAAAATGTATCTCTAGCAAATGCGATAGCCTTTCACTCCTGCTTTGGCCGTTGAATATTCAGATTTAACTTCTTTTTTCTTACAATAACTTGATCAAATCTTTAGTACCCCAAATGTGCACTAAGCGTCATGCATCATCATCATTTTATTGGTATCAAAATGACTGACAAACCCTCATAAATATACAGTTTATTTGCACTTTAGTTTTAGTATAAAAATATCAAGCACTTTACAATTTATTCAGCATTTGTTTACTACTCTGTCAACAAGACAAGAAAAATAACTATATTATACATGTCTGTGAATTACAGTCATACAGGTAGCTACAGACAAACTATTTACAAATGTATAGTTCATTCCCGTATCACAATCAACATATCTTTAACAAATATACATATTTTATGGATTCGCTCATATGTATATATCATTCATACAGCTTTACATGTATACACATTTATCACAAACATTACAATATTTATTTTGAATATATTTTAGAAATCAAATCTTAAGCCAAAATTGGCTGCACATTTTTTTTTGTTTAAAATCATATGTTTTCTGGTAACCTTAGTCAAGTTGCTGTTGTAAATAATGGTGAACAAAAACAAAATCAACATTGATATTCAGACAGGACAATGTTACTGTTTTAAAGTTGCAAAAAGATTTTACAAGATAAAAAATCTATAAGAACATTTCATAAATGGCAAATAGGGTAATGAAATGGTCTGTGTAAAGTTCAGTTTGTGAGACTTCTAAGCACAATAATAAAACAAAACAAAAATAACAAAAAAAAATATTTAAGCTTGACAACAAGCACCAAGTAACCATGGAGATTGCTCTGCCATGTTGGTTGCTATGGACACTGTTGCTCATGAGGATTCTCAGGTACCGATTCATGCAGTTGCCATGGCTGCAACAAACATTCAACACTCACATCCTTAGCCTGAAAAGAAGAACAATGAATTAACAAGAGCACCACAAGTGGATGGCAATGCTCGTCTGTTTGTTGTTTCTTAGTTCATCAAAGGGCACAACACATGTTGTATTGTTGCAGACTTTTTTGAGGTCTTCAAGGGGCATAGCTTGACACTCATTAAATCCAGAAATATGGGTCTTACTGATATAAGTGTAGAAATACAGGCCTTACTGTTATATGTGTAGATATATAGGCCTTACTCATATATGTGTAGAAATACAGGCCTTACTGTTATATGTGTAGATATATAGGCCTTACTGATATATTTGTAGAAATACAGGCCTTACTGTTATATGTGTAGATATATAGGCCTTACTGATATATGTGTAGAAATACAGGCCTTACTGTTATATGTGTAGATATATAGGCCTTACTGATATATTTGTAGAAATACAGGCCTTACTGTTATATGTGTAGAAATATAGGCCTTAATGATATATGAGTAGAAATATGGGCCTTACTGATATATGTGTAGAAATATAGGCCTTACTGTTATATGTGTAAAAATAAAGGCCTTACTGTTATATGTGTAAAATATAGGCCTTTCTGATATATGTGTAGAAATACAGGCCTTTCTGATATATGTGTAAATATAGGCCTTACTGCTATATGTGTTTGCCCTTTCTGATTAGTAGTGTTACTCGTAACACATGTACTAAGTTTTCTGATTAGTGTGTTACTGGTTAAACTTGTACTAAGTTTCAGGTGAATATCTTTCTTGAGCGGTTGATGCTGCAGGCATGATTTTTAATGATAAAAAAAAATCATCCATGGGCAACAATGATTTAAGCCAGATATTTGGGCCTTGCTTAACATGTGCATATTTTCACTGGTAAAATTAAGTACAGAGTTTCATGTGAAAATCTTCAACTGGTAGCCAAGGCATAAACTTCGGTTTGGTGAAGACGAAAACACAAATACCTCAACTTTTGCTCTCGAAAACTAAAGTAAAACAACAGCACTACAGGAAGATGCCAAAGCTCTGTTGTTTACATCTATCTCTGTCACTCAACGGGCATAACTCAAGGAAAGTTGTGGATTTGTCATACCGGTGTCCATTGTCATTGTTTTGTATTAATTTCATAAACAATTTTAAGACCAGTTTTTGATCCAAACAACAATTACACCATCCATGGCTATGACACAACCACAGGCCTTCCAGCAGCCACTAACAAAAAAGTAGGAAAAAGTAGGAGGTTTTCTGACAGAAAAGAAGGAAATAGTAGGAATATTTTTTACAAAAAAGTAGGAAAAGTAGGAATATTTTTGGTTAAATATGTAATTATTAATAGCTATTAACTTACCTGGAGGAGATGTTTTTAATGCAAAATCATACCATTCTATATGCCTCATTGAATATTTTAGTGAATGATGCTTGGTCGGTTTCTGTTGCTAAACTGTGTGGGTGAAAAGATGATGCACGTCAAAGTGGAACATGTTGCCACACCTTTCAACAACAGAAACCAGCCAGTTTGACATCTTTTGTTCATTTTCTGCAAATAAAACTAGCACCAAGATCAAACCTTAATATTTTTGCAGACTTTATTTTCAAAAAAGTAGGAATAGTAGGTGTTTTTTAGAAAAAAGTAGGAAAAAGTAGGAAGCTGTTTAAAAAGTAGGAAAAAGTAGGAACGCTGGAAGGCCTGCAACCACCATCCATGGCTTTGACACAACCACCATCCATGGCTATGACACAACCACGCTCCATGGCTATTACACAACCACGACTTGTTTTGAAAATCAGACAAGGTTATAAAATACTCTACATTAACCATTATATATATATGTTCCCTTTACCTATTACATATGATGCTGATTGAAGGGACTAACTCTTGGGTTCATACATGAAAACATCGTCTACTCCCACTGTACTGCCCCTCACTGAACCGTTGTCATGCATCTGTGGGACATTGTCATATTGTGTCCCATAGATGGAGTTGTAATCTGAAAAAGTATATTAATTTTAAATGAACATTTTTGGTACTTTCTTTTGTTTATTAAATTTTATCTTTGGCCATGGACATGTACTTTGTAATAAGCAACTGCAACACAAACTTCAATACACTTGTAATATTTCAATACTTTCTTAAAGCAGCTATTTAAATAAGAAGAGAATAAAAATAGTTGTGGTGAAAATAGCTATATATATATATATATACTATATCATAATGTACCTCTCTGACTTGAGGCAAACTGAGATTTTCGCTCTTCCGCCTCCACCTGTGCCTGGTAGCGGTTAAGCAACCAGAGCTTCCGCATTGGCCCGCACATCAGCATCACTGTGGCATTGAACAGAAGACCAATAGCGACAGCTGCATCCCGCATCTTGTACTCTCCCAGAGACGCTACTAGGCACCACACCATCCATGACGGAATTGTTAGCACCACACAGCCCGTCAACCATCTGTACAATACGGCCAAGAAACATGGTCAACAATCAAGTAAAATCTTTATCTAGGATATAGACATCAAACTACATGTATGCATACCAGTATAAGAGTACTTGTTAATGTGGAATTATTTATTATCCAAAATAAGTGATGGTAAAATATACATCAAACATTACTACAGTACACATACAAATAACAGATTGGTATTATTCCATACAAATATTATGTAAATGAAGATAGTAACTTTTAAAATGTTGACATACCTGCAATCCCAGTGGTTTTTGTCGTTGCCAAAGGCGAACAGGCCCACAATGATACAGAGGAACATGAGGAACATGTTAAACACGTTGGAGAGGATCAGTCCCTCATCGTAGAAGTCGTCTGGCGAACAGCGGGGCCACAGCATGTTGTTGTATATGACGCGCTCCATTCCCGGTGCCTCTAGAATCAACCACTCTGCATTAACCATCACTTGTACCAGCACAATAAGACATGCACTGAAGAACAATCCCCAGGGATTGCCTATTTTATTATATTTGACCATATAGATGTCTTCCTTGTCTTTTGTTCTCCAACAGTCTACAAGCTTGACAAACAAAGCTGAATACACAATGGAATACACAAATCCAAGTGCAAATCGTCGGAGACCACAAAGTTCTTCAGAAGCGTGGATAATGAACGCAAACACGAGGCCATACATGAGGATGATTCCGAAGGAGAGCATGTAACCAAGGATGGTTGTTCCACCCCTGACTGGGTAAACCACTAGCAGGTATATGAACATACAGAGGGCAGCAAAAGCTCCAATGGCCGCCAGTGTGGCCACTATGATGGCCCAGATATCCCTGAACCTGTCTGCACTCTCAGGTGTGTCCTCGATAGTTACCAACAGTCCGGTGATTGGGTCCTCATACTGCCCCTCATCTGTGACCTCATAGCCTCGGTCCTGGCGACTGAACGAGTATATGGTGTTATCAAGACCCTCGCATGAGCATGTGGTACCAATCTGGCAGCGAGAGGAAGGCAGGGAACGGTCCGTGAAACTGTAGCTCTGGTAGTCACGAGGGTCAAGGCGTAGATCACCAGAGAAACTGCCAATCTGAATTAAAATTAATACAAATGAGTCAGCATTTTAATTAGACAATCATGCATCCACAGTAATATAAAGATGTTCGAAAGCCTAACACATATAATTTGTTTATTTTGTCATTCAATATATAATTGGACAATAGAAGAGAAATTTCAATATTTTTAATTATAAATATATATATACTAGTACCTTGATGTATTCATACTGTCCTGAGGTCAAATTTCTCCTGAAGTTGTAAATATTGTACCCAATATCACCATAGCCTTCCCCAGTGAATTTAAAGTTGAAAGACCTGTCCTTAAGATCATCGGGCAAGACATCATGCTGTGCATTCAGTATGCTGTCATAGATGGTTTGTTTGCGATCTTTCAGCAAAGCGAGGCAGGATGCAATGTTCAGACTGCTACTCTGGCTGCATTCCTCTATCTGATTCAAACCATTGGCAATCTGATACACGCTGATGATTGTATGAAGAACATATGGGTCCTGAGTGAACATATCGTCAGTGAACAGTTCATTGCCTGTGCAGATTCTAGTGTAGGTTTTCTGGATGACACTGCCCAAGATACGACATTGGTGCATCGTCTGGTAAAATTCTTCAAACCAGTCAGTTGGAATACCTTTGCGGTCAGTGAATGTCACACTCTTTACAAAGTTCCTAAAAGACTGGCTGAATTCAGAGCGGATCTGAATAGTTATGGCACCAGCAGCAGTTTCTTCATATTTGTTTGTTATTTCGTAACTGTTGGCCCAGCTGTCACTACCTATCCAGATGAATCTATGGTTGAGACCTTTTTCAGTGGTAGCTTGCAAGAGGAGTTGTACCTGTTCAGATGTAACAAACGTTACAACAACTCTAGCACCGATTCTTGAGTTTAACCTATCAATTACATTTTTAGCTGTTTCCAGGTCAGCATCAAGAGGCATGGAGATTGTTCTACTGAAACAATACTGAGGGTTTGATGATTCAGCTTGATCAAGGAGTGTGTCCCGTGCAGAACGTCCATACGTGTTGTCAGCATACACAACTGTTATATAGTCCCAGGAGAAGGTCTTAAGGATCTGGCTGACCACAATAGCCTGGACATTATCCGGAGGCACAGTTCGCAGGAAGTATGGATGTTCAAGCTTATCATTCAGCTCCACCGATGTTGCGCTCATACTTAGTGAGGTAATCTTCAATGGAGACAGCATGCTGCTGAGGGCAACTGAGTTTCCACTATTCCTCACCATGTAAGCCACAGCAGAGGATGCAGGGATGACCTGAACGCCATCCTTCTCACCACAAATTGGTTCCCCGCTGAGCAAGCTGTACACATCCTGCCCAATACGGCTAGGCTGGGAACAAGTGTCCAATGCCACGCCTCCCAACTTCAAACTGGCTTGAAACTTGGAATTCTGGTTTGCATTCACTCTTTCAATGGCAAACAAGAAAGCCAACAAGTTCTGCATGTTGCTGCCGGTATCAATTTCTCCGCACCCCATCCCATTTGCCTTATGGATATCAGAGACAAACACTATGTTGAGGTCATTGGGTGAGGGCTTCTTCATGTATCGGGATGGCTGGTACTCTGGAAAGACACACTCACAGTATCCCGTCGAGCAGGAGGAACTCATGGGGGGGTCATATTCCACATCCATCTTCAGGAAGTGGGTGTCATTGTAACTGCCAATCTGCAGGTTAAGACAAGAAATTTGAGCATACAAAAAGAGAACTTACATATTGAATGAGATTAAAGGTTGAAGTATAAGAAAATAAATGTAACCTTAAAGAAAATCTTTCATAACATTGATATTTAACTTTTTTAAGGTCTGTTTAAAATTAAATGCAGCCATAAAGAATGCTTGTTGTAATGATTACATTCACCTAAAACTAATCTGCATCAATGAAATTGTGAAAAATAAAGTCTTAATTAGTTATGATAAAAAGCGCCTTAACAGTTTGCCCTATACAAAGTTAATTTGTTAACTTACATCTTCCCAGTAGTATGACTGTGCACCTGCATGCAGACTGAGGCCAAAATTCTGGGGTTCGTAAATGTGGTAGCCTCTGTCACTCGAGCCAGCTGGTGTGTAGTAAAATGGCTGCTTGGTTCGGTCTTCAAACCTCACCTTTAAAGTTAATATATAGTGATAGGTACCAAACATTGTCAGCTGTAAGAATGTTGCTTTTTATTTCTTATGTGGGCTACTTATTTAACATTAATCAGGTTATTAACCTACATTTTATTAAGGCATCAAATTGTGAACTAAAATTTACAAGATTTATCTTAAGCTTAAGCATACCTTTTTTATATTACTGAGGAACATTTCACGTCTCTCGCCATGGTCAAGCAGGATGTTACAGATGCCCGTGTAGGTCACTCCACACATGTCAATCACGGTCTGCTCAATGCCAAGGGCTGCTGAGAACACTGCGTTGATCACATAAAGCGCATATGGATCCTGGATAAACTTCTCTGCCCGCGGATAGCCCATTGTGTACTGATTGCATGCAAGGGGGGAAGCCAGAGTAGGATCTCCAAATGAACAATTGTGAATATACTCAAAGTACTCCCTGAACCAAGGATTGGCCATATAGTTAGCTGGTGTTTTGTCCTCCAAATAGGCGTCCACCTCTGGGTAGTCAGCAGACTCCACCTCTAGAGTGATCAACCTTCTATTGCTTACAAGACGGTCAATTCCCTCAAGATTTTCATACCCACGCATTCCAAATCCCATCTGGTCAGTTGTTATAAAGAAGAATCCTCCATCTATAATTTGATTCAAGTTATTTGCTTCAAGCAACATAGTGGAAGGGTCATCCATAATTACGACAACTGCCTTAGCTTGTGGCTTATCATTCAATTTCTTCAAAACATCGAGCGCTTCATTTGCATCTACCTTTCCTGCTTGACCAATCACAAACTGAGCAGATACACATATTTTGTTGATAGGGGCAAGTCGCAGGAACTCTTCTCTGGCGTACTCTCCATTTGAGCTGTTCTGTGAGATCAGCTGAACATTTTCAAGTTCATATTTCTTGAGGAGAGAAATCAGGGTCCTGGCTTGCTTGTCATCAGCTGGCACAGTCCTTATGAAATAGCCATACTTGCGTTGGTTTGTGAGCTCTAAGGTTGATGCCCCATAGCCAATCTGAGGAATACCTAACTCTTTAAGTACGTCAGCAACACGGACAGTGGATTCACTCGTCATTGGACCAATGTAGAGGTCGATCAAGCTGGGGTCTATTCTGTACTCTGTTGTCTCAATCTCAAAATTTCTGGCATGGTAGTTGGCCACAAGATTGCCTGCCCTGACAGCACTGCTGCAAGTGTCAAACACAAGAGAGCCAAGCTTGATGCCCCTCAGGCGGTTGGAGAACATGCCCTGCTTCGTGTTGACATAGTTCATGGCCCAGTTGAAGGCCTCCATGAGCTGGAAGCCATGCATGTCATTTATCTCACCACACGTGTACGGTGTGTTTCCCATTTTGTGAACATCAAACAATGCTGTAATGAACACGAGTTGAATTTGAGATTCCAAAAACTATTTTCATAGTCTTTATAATTACATAAAACTTATTAGTCTGGAAAGAAGATTAACATATTGTACAGTTAGATAATCAGATACGGTATGTTGACCTTAAAAACTTTTTGTTATAAGGAAACAGGTGTTTTGAGTGTAATCCAACTGTTTCCTGCATACACTTAAGAAACAGCACAAAAACACAACTCACCTGCAATAGTGACCTCTCCAGCGATGAACATGAATTTCTCGATGCCGGAGCTATCGTCCTTGCACTGGCTACACTCACCCACGCAAGTGGCTTGAACGTTCTCATACTGACCCTTTAAAGTCTCTTCCAGGGGAATATTCAACTGGCCGGTGTATGTGCCAACCTGAATTATAGATAAATGTATGCTGGGTGAATGCAATCCATTAAAACATTTTTTTTATTTACTTCTTCACTCTTACCAAAGTCTTTTAATGAGTTATAGTTGTTTAACATCTAAAACTCTACACAAGGCTCTTAAAATCAATCTTCAATCATGATTTCTGTACATGCAATACATTAGTGACTGATTTCGCATTATATGAACAAAATCTTCTAATATCTTAACTTCACATTTCTCTTGATCATAATGTAAAATTTTGCATGTGTGCGATTTTTATTTTATTCTAGACCTTACTCTGTTCTCATTTCCATTTGACTGAACTTGATAGAATGTCAGGCTGCGGTCAGCTTCTCTTTCAACGAACCGGAACATCATGTCCATTATGTCACGGAAACTCAGGATGTCCATGTTGGCCATTATCTGATCAAACACAGTTTCATCACTGATAAACTCTGAACATACACCGGTGTAGTTGACACCACACTTGGTTTGTAGAGTGCGGTGGATTCCCTCAGCGATGGCATAGACAGCATTAATGGTAGGTAGAACACTCATATCCTGGCGTATACGATCAGTGTCTGAAATAAATAAGTATATAAATTAGCAATGATAATAATGTCAAATGTACTGTTTTAATCGTGTTACCAAAGCTGGATCAACTAAATTCAGTAAACATCATATCTGGTTCAACAGCAGGTGATATTAAGTCGGCAAGTTACATAATTACATGAGCTGTACTCATGCCATACATAAATTCTGTAAAACGGATCAAACTGAAATAAAATTCTTTAAACTGGCATTTTTATATGTGAAAACATAAATTATAAAATAGCCAAAAATGACCTCAGCAGAGCTTTTGAATGGGCTTTCTCTCTTATACTAACCAAGGGGGACAACATTGGAGGCTTGGCACTGCCTTGTGTACTTGTATGTGCCGGCCAGGTTACATTGCATCACAGACTCGAAATACTCTCGGAACCAGGGATTTGGGTGGTCCATGAGAGACAGACTCTCACTCTCCAAGAATAGTAAGAAGTCATTCAGGTCAATGTTTCCATCCATGTTGAAACTGATGGTAGATATGATTGGAGAGTCCCCACTTGGTTTTATTTTCTTTGCTGGTGTTGTCCATGGTTGGCTGGTAATGAAGATGATGTCTGTGTTTCCTACCCGGTCTTTCTCCCTTAAAAGTCCCTCGATGTACTCATCTGGGCTCGCAAAGACAACCACAACCCTGGTTGTAGATTCTGTAAGGTAGCGGAAAATCTGGGCCTCACTCCCGTCAGTTTTAAACTCATATGAGGCACCAATACAGATCCCTTCAGTTTTTGCAAGCTCTCTAAAAACCCTTACTGCTTCCCTGTTTCCATCTTCAGGTGCATTCACAGTAACCACATACTTGAAACCAAGCAGATTGGACAGTTTGGCAATGGCTTCAGCCACCACACTTGCAGACGGAATGGTTCTAAAGAAGGTATTGAACATTTTCTTGTTATCAAGGAGTGGACTGGTTGCCCCTGGTGAGACTGCAGGAATGCCATGACGTTGTAGGATGGTAGCTACATTCACAGTTGTCTTGCTGTCATATGACAGCCAGGCCATTAAGTCCTCAGTGGTAACCTCTGTGCTTGCAAGGTCTGTGTTTGGAATTGGGTAGGCTCCTGAATACATGCCAGTAACAATAGCCGATGCTCGAATGTGGTCTGTGCAACCATCAAATCCCAGGCCTCCAAGCTTAACACCGTTCAACTTGACATCGGCCATGCCCGAGTTGATCCTATCAAGAGCGAATCTGAAAGCCTCTGTGTACTGGAAGCCATTCTCCACCCGAATGTCATCACAACTGTAAGGTGAGTCACCGCGGTAGTGAACATCGAATATTCCGGGGATAATAATGTCACCATCGACGTACATGAATTTCTGGTAGCCGAAGAGGTAGAGGCACTCCATGCAGATGCCAGGGCAGGAAGAGCGGATCTGGCCAGACGGAAGGCTGTTGATCAGAATTAAGTTCTCCAGGTACAGACTGTCCTCACGCGGCCGATATTCTCCAACCTTAAAAAAGGCAAATAGTAGGTATGGTAAACATCTTGTGAGTTCGCAAAAAGAATAATATCTTTTGTCATACTTGAAGCTGATTATTCAGCCAGTGATTACTGTTTTGGTTATGGGTTTGTTGAAATAGGAATAGACATAACCTGGACATAACCTTTAATATTTAAACTGCATTGAAAAACAGAAAACAATATATCCAAATGTAAATAAACTGACAAAAGACAGTAAAAAACACGTTGAAGGAAGTTAACTTGTGTTGGAACACTACTTATCATCAGACCTACATTCAATTTTCTTACATGTAAATCATTATTCCAGGAATTATCGATACTATAACGCTTCCTATGAAAACCATACCTCAGTGTAGTAGTAGGAATTGAGGGCGGTTGCCCGCTGGAAGTTGAAATATTTGTAAGGGATATTTCCCATTCGCTGACTGTTGAAATCGTACACATTGTTGGCTGCTCCAGTGTTCACCACGTACCGTGTCTTGGTAATTATATTCTGCACAAGTGACTCGCCCTTGTCTCGAGCATTCATAAAGTTTCCACACACACCTTCGTAGTCTGAAGTAGTAAATACAGAATTCTTTAGATGTATATTACTGTTACCCTAAAAAGATACATATTATTAAATTGTTCATTAATAATTAATGTATTAGGAGTTATTTATTCTTTTTAATGACTGAAAGACAGCATTTCATTTGAAAACTAAAAAAAGCAAAAGAGGATAAAAGAATAGCAATGTCACACTCACTATCACCACAGTAGTGTTTTAAGGTCTCATGCAGGCCCTGGGCTGTTGCTATGACTCCATAAACCACTGCAATGATGTCAGAGTTAAGTTCAAAGTTGGCGTCAGCAAACATGTTCTGTGCTCCACACACTGTCTGACCAGGGATGGGATTGAAAGAACAGTCATAGAAGTTTTCATACCACTCTCTCATCCAAGGGTTGGTTGTGTAAGTCTGAACATCAACTGTTTTAAGACTGTCAACCAATCCAGTCATAGATGGCCCATTCCATAATTCAAAACTGATCAGTCCAGTTAAATACTCTTCATAACCTTTAACAAGGCGCAAACTGTTACCAGTCGAAGTAATGAACTGGAACTCTCCACGAGAGTCAGTTTCCTTCAACCCCTTTGCAAGAACATGGAAGCCATTACTTTCCAGGAAGACAGCCACAGGCTGCACGTCCATGCGGCGCCTCAGAAGCTCTACAACCTCTGCCCCATTGTCTGACATCCCATTAATCTCATGTGTAGCCACAACACAAATTCCTTCTTCGGCAGCCACCTTCTTTAGAATTCTGCCCGACTCTTCACCATTCGGTCCCGAGTGAATCACAGCCTGTATGTACTTCCATCCATTTCTCTTCACAACATTTATGAATGTCCTTGCAATGTATTCTATATCATGTGTAGCTCTAACGAAATACGGATACTTTTCAAAGTCATTAAATTCAGTAGACAAGGTCTGTACACCAATTACTGGTCTCTTCAATGTTTTCATTAACTCAGACATGTCCCATGACATCCAGGGACCCAAAAAGGCCTCAACTTTACGTGGATCAAGAAGGTTTTGACCATTTTCATCGCGAATGGCACGGGAATAGTGGTGAACGTCTGTGATCAGCTGGTTAGACAGGATTGCATTCTGACAGTCATCGAAACCCAGGCCTCCAAGTTTTACTCCTTTCAACCAACCTCTCCTAAAGTTTAAATATATTTATTTTGAGAAATAAATGTATTGCACAATAAGATTTTCAAAAACAGATCATGTTATCATTCAGGTTTTCACAAACAAGCATTATATTCCTCAAGTTTTCACAAACAAACACTATGAATTGAAGTTTTCACAAACAAACTTTGAAAGAAAGTAGGTTTAACAGTCATATATTTGAACAGAAACTAAAGGTTTTTTTCAACAGAGTCTTCACAAAGAAATATGACGATTAAGGTTTTTAGAAAACCCATCATGATTACAAACAAACTTTACAATTCAGTAACTTAGGTGCTCATGCACTTGTTTTCGATGCATGTAACATGATGATGTGGGACCTGACTTAATTTCCTTTAAAAGTGTACAAAAATTAGAGAATTTCCCCGTAAGGGTAACCTACCCAGGGGCTACTTCTGTATTGACCAGGTGAATGGCGTAGATGAATGCCTCCATGCTCTGTATGCCCATGTCCATAATGCTGCCCAGAAAGTCTCCACAGGACAGAGGCTGTGGTCCCCGAGCATGCACACTAAAGGCAGATGTGATAACAACGTCACCTGAAAAATTAAAACTCTTACTTACATCACATATACAACTTTTAATAACAAACCATTATAATGAAAATACTTCTTACAAACCTTATATATACTAATAGTAATAAAATATGGTGTTATAAAGAAAGCTGTAATGTATTTAACTGATTCAAGCAATTTCCAAAGAATTTCACATATTGATAGAGCATCAGCTCAAAAAATGTTAAAGAATGTGCCAAAAAATTATTAAGGACATGCATACCAGGTATGTATACGTATTTGGGGTCTATGATGGCCCCTAGACAGGGGTTACAGGGCTGGGAAGGGCACTGGGAGGTTGGTATGTAAGGGAGAACCATTGTTCGGGGCTCATCGTAGAACCTCAAGCGGGTGTTGACTATCTCCAGCAGCTGGTTGATGTATGTGCCGATCTGTTGGCGAAAGCATGTATATAATTCATTTATTATGTTTAATACAAGGCCTTCATTTGTTTATGTAGAAATTTGTCGTCAAATATACCTCGTTAATTTCAAAAAGAGGACTCCCATCAAGATGGCTCTACACATAACATTTTATGTCCACTGTATCACTTTTTAAAATGATTCCAATTAATGACATATAGATTAAAAGACTAATAATTTTATAGGTTGAATGTAGATGGTAAGCTACAAAACTTAAGCAATATTGAAACAGAATAATGCATATTCAAGGTTTTGTTCAGCTTACTTACGCTTGTAAACTTGTATGACGTTCCACTAGGGTAGTCGTTGAAATTGAACACCTCAAACGCTGGGTTTGTGATATCGTTTCCCTCATATTTCACCCTAGCTGGGGCATTGTATGGTACTAAACTATAGGATGCCAAGCTCTCAACACGCTCTTTTTTCCCGTAGATGAAGTCCATCTGCCGCATGTAATTTAGATGAAAGTCTCCTGCAGACAGTTGCAGCAGGGCATCACACATTCCTCGGACACCACACAGGTCACTGTGAGCTTGTTTCAGGGCACGAGCATATGTGAATACTGCGTGCACAGCCGGCTCTACAAACTGGTCCTGAACAAAGTCTGTTCGGCGCTGAATTTCTGTGAGTATCGGACAATCTGTGGTGTACACAGAGTTTCTCCCTGGTATACGACACTTGTATTGGGCCATGTACTGGTCTTGGAACCAGGGATTCTCTGTCGACGAGGTGGTGTGATCAATACGAACCCAGTGGTCCTCAAATTCTATGATTGTGCGGCTAGATGGCACCACAGATATCAGTCCTAAAATCATACCAAAATTAATTCCATTCCATGCCAATAAAAATAACTCACTAAAAATTATGTTTTCCAGAAACCTATGTATGTTATAATTATAACATAGTCATAGAGTTGTCCTAGCGCTCATAAAGAAATCATTAATTGCTAGTTATAGATGCTGTGAACCAGGTTCCCATTATCAAACATAACATTGTAAGGTAAAGTTACTTTCCAATAATGTACATACCTCTAGGATAAGTCTGACCAGGGAATTTGTCAGAGAGGGACACACTGTCAGTGACAACCCACTGAAGTTTTCCAGCCCCTTCATACAGTGCACCTCTCTTAAACAATGCATCAATCAGCAAACCGTTCCCAAGATAAATCACACCAGTGGTATTTGTCTGCATCAACTTCCGTAAAACATCATCAATGGTGGCATCCGAGTCATCCAAGGGGTCAGCACCGAGGGCAGCTGTCAGACAGATGCCAGCCTTGGCGAGATGCGGGCGAATCGCATTATATGCCCCGCGGCCATAACTGTTGTCTGTGTAGACAACAGCCACATACTCCCAATTCAACTGGCCAAGGAAATCCGTGATTGTCTGGAAAAAGGAGAAACTGATAAATATTTTTGGAAATACATGAAAATTATCTGTCCCATTTATTTGTGTCAGGAATATGTTTTGAAAGAAAGTGATTTGAAATAAAAATATATTTGTGCATTTAAGGTTACGAACCAAAAAAATAAACAAGAAACATGGCAATGCAACTAAACCAGGTTTTCAATGATTGACTGAAGAGTTTCAGCCTTCGTTAATTCAACTGTTTTTCTTTTTTGTAGAAACATTGATCTTGACCTCGACCAAATAAAGGGCAATAATTAGCCTTACATACAAAATAGAGTTATCTAACTTGGTTATTCAAGTAGCCTAGTAGGTAGGATGGTAGACTATCATTGTATAAAGTCTGAATGCAATGCTTCACTTACATGCAAAACCTTTACCAGCATTTCTAAGTCCAATACTAAAGGGCAATAATTTGCATTATGGTATATGCAAGTAAGAATTATCTAACTTGATTTATCAAGTAGGTTGGATAGTACCGGTAGGGAGAACATGTCTAAAGTTTCAATGCAATACATATGTATTTGCTTAGATATTGACTTAAATGTGTTACATGCAAAACCTTAGTTGAATAATCAAGGGCCATAATTTGCATTTTATGCAAAATAGAGTTATCAGGGATGTGATTGACCTTGCAGCTGGAGAGCTGAAACATTTTCGACCATGGGTTTATGGGGCGCTCTTAGGGTCAAAAGCACACTGCCGTAAAAGAAAAAATGGCTTTTTAGAAGCCCTTTTGAGGGCTCTCCAGACTTCAAATTTGAAGCAAACTGGAATATCAACTGAAAGCAACCAAATATTTTTTTTCAGGTAAAAAAAAATAATTATTTTATCTTTATTTTTTTATTTATTTATTTTTTTTGCGGGGGGGTCTCTGGGGCCATTAGATCCGCGGAATTCCGCGGACAAATCACATCCCTGGTTATCTAACTTGGTTATTAATTAGGTTGAATGGTTGAATAACATTGTATAACGTCTTAATGGTCTACATCAAGTTGTTGCTTAGATATTAATCTATGGGTGCTTACATGCAAAACCTACAAGAATTTCTAATTCAAATAATAAAGGGCATTAATTTGCATAATATGCAAGTTAAAGTAAACTTGATTAGTCATGTAGGCTGGTTAGTTGGGAACACATGTCTAAATGTTCAATGCAATACATGATGTATTTTGGCTGAGAAATTACTTGAAGGTGCTTACATGCAAAACCTTAGCCGAGGTGTGACGCGATGCTAGGGTGAAAAGTATAGCTCTCCTTTATCTTCGAATATTCAAGCTAAAATTCAATAGAGATCAACTGCTGTTCAATGGCAACCTACCACTAAAGTTTTCATAATATTGTTGAACGTGATCTCGTCTTTAACCCAACTGACCCCTAAAGCAATAGGAGTCATCTACTGTTAAAGTGCAATCTACCACTTAGTTTGATGGTCCTTAAATAAACCATTCTCAGGTCATTGTGCAGACAAAGTTTTCGAAAGACTGTTGACTTTGACCTTCAACCTACTGCCTCAAAAATCATAAGGGGTCGTCTTCTGGTTGATCACAACCGATCACTGAGGTTTCAAAGTCCTACTAAACTGATCGGAGTTATTGTGTGGACAAAGTTTTCATAATACTGTTGAACTTGATCTTTGGCCTTATTTACAATACGGGTCATCAACTGGTCAAGGGCAACCTACCACTGAAGTTTCATGGTCCTAGGTCAATCAATTCTCAGGTTATTGTAAGGATAAAGTTTTCATGAGACTGTTGACTGTGGCCATGACATTTGACCAAAACACCAATCATGAGGGTCATCTACTGGTCAAACGCAACCTTTCACTTAAGTTTGATGGTCATAGGTGAACCTAGGTGACATACCAACATCTAAGGTGTAAGAGGTTTATCTTTCTTTAAATTGATAAATTGAAGCAACATGTTCAGTGGACCATTTTATTGATTTTCACAACAGGGGCTGTTAACAGCTTTTCTGTAGCAGATGCCGATTGATGATTCATCAGTTGCAGGCTTTTGACTCCACCTACTGTCTAGGTGATTCTGTGTGTTTTGGTACTTGATATTTATGACTCTATACATGACTGTTTCTTGAATTTTAATGGATCTTAAAAAGGTTTGCTAAAGGGATTTTTTTTAAACACTCAGGGTTCTCATAAAGACAAGCACCCGGTGCATCTTATAAGACATTTACAGAATATCAATTCATATTTAGGTTAAAGATTCTTGTTTTTAAATCCAAACTTAGCTTTATGAGAAATTCTAAGTTGAGCCTTACTTTGGTAAGTGGTCCATCTGGTGGAATGGTTCTCATGAGATTGGGGAACATTTCAGTGTCAGAGAGTTCAGGGGCGGTGGCGTAGTATGAGACAAGGGCTAGGTCGTGGTACTCAGCAAACTTCTCTAGTTCCTTTGTATCGCCACTGCTGGATGCTCCCATCAGACCTAGGTTTACAAGCCAAATGCAAACAAGGTATCATTACAGAGCTAACAAGATTTAGCTGTATAATACTTGAGTGTAATAAAAGCTCTAGTTCTACATCTTCAAAAAAAATGGAATTTTACTCTTCATATTCAGTATTTCCACAAGGTCAAATTGGGCTGTCAGTGCCAACATCACTTCAAAAGCTGAGCTGGCAACCAAACACTCTTTTAAATCAGGTAGTACAAAACATATTGAATGAGTCTCGGACTTACAGACTCTTTACTTTGAAAGCTGAATTAATTTGAAACTCCTGTAAAATTCCAGCACTAAAGAACAGGTTTGGTCCATGTTGCAGCTAATTATTTACTGTGATATATTAAATAAACAAAATTTATGATAAAACCCAAGAGTTACAAATTAGCCGTACCTAGCATAAGTTTATTTGTATTTTTCTGACACTCATACTCAGATGCTCCAAACTGTGGGAACTGCGCCTCTGCCATGGTGACAGCCATCGATGGGTTTGAGCAGTAGTCATTCGCTACCATACCTGTATACACACAAATAGACATTTTGGGATTACTGTAAACATAATTGCATTAAGTTTTATTGAAAGACAATTTTACTTAATCCAGTTAATAATTTAATGCAGAACATTCAAATTTCCAGTTTTGAATTGTCTTCAGTTTCATATTGTAAATGAAATGAGACTAAAAGGTCCTAAGTCATGCCTTCATAATATCAAAGATAATGTCATTGTAATATTTATCAACGTTGCATAAAAGCCTAACTCTACCCACCGAGTCTGACCCCAGGAATGTAATAGTCATCAAGCCTCTCTCCATTGAGATCCTCATTGATTTTGTTCAGACGGTCCAGGGCCCAGCGGATAGCTTCGTAAGCCTGCATCTCTGCAAATACGGACAAATACAAATGATATAATATCACTCTAGAAAAAACAGCACTGATAAGCAGATGCCAACAGAGTTCCATTTTTCCCAGTCTATAAAGGGCAAGGCCAGACAAATAGTCTGCAGAGTTATGGGACTTGTTATACAAATGTATAGCAGGTTTTTGAGTTAATGCCAAAGTTGATAACAACAACAACACCAAGACCAACAACATCACTGCTTCCGAGGATGGAACCAAAGCCTGGATAATACCTCAACCCTTCTCCTTCAAAAGAGATAAAATATAGGCTCAAAATTAAACAGGCATTGGATTGTGCACTCTTTATCCAATCAGAGATGACTATTAAAGCAATTTGAGATTTTTAGTATTTTTTGTCATGAAACAGCATTATTTAATATATATTTTTCAGGTAAATTTCTTCAACTGAGGTAAACATTTCAGTTTATAAGTATTGAATATTGCCAGGGTAAGAGGAGCACTGCAAACAGCCTTTTTGGCAGATATATATATAGCTGAAAGAAATGCTTAATGGGACTCGCTCATGTTTTAGGATCAAAAATCCGTTTTCCTGGTAATGCCACTGAAAACACTTATTTTATCATTATTTTATTCTATGATATAGAAAAAGCAGAAAAAATACAATTACTATCTTAAAAAGTATTTTGGTTTAATTGCAGTGCGGACCCATTCCAGTAAAGGCAAGAAAAAAATAGAAAACCAACACCTTCACCACTAGGCCACCAAGACTTATAAATACAAAAGTGATGGATAATTTGGCCTTCTAACAATACCTTGTTAACATCAAGTGATAATCTCAATCACCCAATCACGCAACAACGAATCACTCAAACCTGTTATTAACGCTTATGAAAATTGTGGTCTTCAGAAATAATATTTGAGCAAATATTTTCCCACAGCTTATATCTTAATAAAAAAAATAGCATTTTACAAAGTATGAATGAGTCCCTTTAAGCGAAGGATGGGAGCTGCGATTAATTTGATTTAAAAAGGTATATAATAAAGAAAATGGAAGTTTATACGGTTATATATAAGAAGTTTATAACAATGTTAATGTCTGCATATATATTTGAGAATAAATGCAAATTCATCCTGAAAGACAAAAGTTACTGATTCAAACAACAAGCAAAGAAGTAGCAAATCATAAAAACAAGTGCCCAACCGATCTTCCTGTATCAGTACTATCAAACCATATTATATGTATAATAATAGGCCCCAGTTTCTCAAAATTTCATATTTCAATTAGCCAAATTACATACTTAATTTGGATTTTGATAAATGATAAATGGTTTGTGATTATCATACAGATAATTCCTATCTAAAGTATAAAAACTCTTAAAGAATAAATATTACGCAAATTATTGGAAAACAAAAATAGTGAGCATAGCTTAATCCTGTTATAAGGGACTTTTAAAAGAAGTCTTGGGCACACAACAAAAATGCAGAAGACGAGAAATGCATCAAATTATAACATGATTTTCTACTATTCATTTACTATCAATTATAATCCCAATAGTCATGAATAGATACAGTCTACTGTTGCTTATTAAAGTAAAAAACAACGAGAATTGGTTTCGGATTTTATGTCCTAAAGAAGTAAGAAACTTTATTAATGAACAAAATGAAAGTTAAAGAGTTTCAATTATCAGCATCTGATAACAATTGATAATTGTGTCTTATTTTGGGCAATCAAACTTTGAAAATCATGTTTTCAAAAATATCTCAGAACAACAATACAGTTTTAAGCATAGAAAAAGACGCAACCAAAGTTACCATTTCCTCTGTCTGAAAAAAATAATTTTTGTGTGATACCTTGGGATTCAAGAAACACATGGATCCAGATCATGAAAACGTCAGTACCATGAAGAAAAAATTAGTAATGCACATGTATACATGAAGTGTCAAGCATGCAATTAACATTAATTAGTGTTAAAATGATGTTAAAATGTTTTACAATTACAAATTGGAATGAAAATGTCAGTGAGTTCACAACACCAGCATGCAAATATATAATTATGTTACTTGTTAAAAGATAAAAAATAATGAAATGAAACAAATGAATGATCAATTGAAAATTAAATATTTTTCATAAGCTTAGTCTAGGCTTTTTATTTATTTTCTCACCACTGGTCCGAATGCCACCACATCCGACGCCATTCTCTCCTGCGTTATGCATAGCGAAAAACCCAGAGATAAAGGCATCAGCATCTGGCTGGATTATCGTTTGATGGCCTTGCATAAGATCACACGTCTGGTGGTTCATCAGCGTCTGTCCGTCCGTATGCACAAACACCACCACCAATGCCAATAAGCATGGGCAGATCCAAACACCCATTTTGATTGTTAACAAATCTGAAATTGCAGAATCCATTAACACCCATTGTTAATTGTATGCCATTATCTGGGACCAATAATACATCATACTCCAAGTATTTTATAAAATTTGAATACAGTATCAAATAAGGAATCATTAAAACCATTACTGTAAACTTTATAATGAAGTATCAAATTTGTGAAAGAGACCTGGTGCAGAATATGAAATGCTCATTGATAATTATAATGACAAAAACAATTGAACCCTTGTTATATTATTGAACCCTTGTTAAACTTAGCAGAGTATTTACCACATGTTTTCACATTTTTTAAAACATTGAAAAGTTTATTTTCAACACCGCACCTAACTCAATTTTGTAAACATGTACATGCCATTCAAGTTTACAACAACAAATCCTGGAAATAGTCATTTTACCTGCTTATTTATGAATTCATCCACATTACAGGCAACAATATTTATAATCCTTTTCGAAAAACGTTTGTCCGGCTGTCTGTACAGCGATGACAAATTCCAGTTGCACGAACAACTGTATTCACGGGGTGTAGTGGACCAACCAGGTGTGCTATTTTTAAACTCATCTGTGTATTGAAATGTACTGGTTCTATTTTTACCTTCTGAAAACCTGTCTGACAAGTTTCCGCCGCGCACCGCTGCTTACGCTATACTGTTTACGTTCCACGCCGCTGCATTTCCAGCCAGTATGTCACGCTGTTTAAATATTCAAGGGAGTTAATCAAGCATTAACACTTACACTATATCGTGCAAATGTCAATGACAAGTAAACGCGTAATTTGTGAACAGTCTCCAGTCAATACTTATCATATTGTTATTTGTAAATATAAAAACAAAAACAAAAAAACTTTTGAAGAAATGGTGAATCTTGACCTAGATCTACTTTTCAATTTATAGTTTGTGGATCGCTTAGTTTTTCACCGTCCAGATACTGTACTCTTTACTTAATACCAATTAAAGATTCGCGGTCTAGTGCATGGTGCTTTAAAAGTGTGTGCCCGTGCCCGTTGTTCTTTTAATTAAAACCTTGATCGGTTACAGGATTTCACATAAGGAAGGGTATATTAAACCTAAGGGCGCAGTAGTTCGGTGACTTGCGCCGCTCCCTAAGAACCGAATTGTATTTGGTTAAAGTGTTTGCATGGGGTATTTGGAGTATTCCCCCATGACAATTTTAACATTTACAGTTTGAAATGGATTAATTTGGGCGTATTCTAATACGTTTTCTCCTGTATTAAAATAAAAAGTAAGAGCTGTGACTCTAAAGGATGTGTGTGTGTGTGGGGGGTGGGGGGGGGGGGGGGGGGGGGCGTGAAACGTGCGACATCAGCAAGCCCAACAAATCCCTTCAGAGAAAAGCATGTGTTCGATCCTGAAGGGGTCCGCTGGACTTTATAAACAGTAACTTCTCAATCCACCCACACAGAGCCCGGGCTTTCCTAATTTGCATTTTACCAACCAAGTAAACATACGTACTGGACACGTACTTCTGTCTATAACAGAATCTTATACAATATGAACGCATGTCTGCCGCCTTCAGCGGACCTTTACATGATTATGAACGCACATCCGTCGCCTACAGCGGACCGTTACACCCGTTAGTTAGCCGTAAAAGTCAGATGACATTAATTGGAATCTTAATGATAAAGAATGTGCGGACAAGCCCTTCTTTAACATTAAAATTTTAATTCAGGTCATCTATTTGACATATAATACTTTCTCATTGGCTGACACATTGCCAACGCAAAATCTGACGCAGGGATTGTGTATCGCATGAGTAGCAGTGGGCGGATCTTTTAACACCCGGGAAAATTGAAATTCTTAATGATTAAACCTAGTAATTAATAAGTGGCTGCAATTTCATTAGCTGCAAGTGTAGGTTGTATTTTAACCCAACTTTACCAATGGTCAGGGTGTTTGGTATCTTGTTTTGCAATATATTTTTAAATTTCACTACTTTGTAACTTAACCATCAACATTGGTTGTACATTACGTGCTATCATTTTTAGAAATATCCCTTGGCGCGGAGGTTTCATTTTAATCGGTGGAACAAACGCAAGCAGCTTTAGCTATTTTAACACGGGTGTTTAGGTGACTACACCAGTCATGATGAGATGCTGAACCGCTTGACTGATAATCCTTTTATTTTTAAATTATTTCTTTCGTGGGAAGTGCCATTTTCTAATATAACCAAATTGTATAATAATATTGTTTGCTTTGTCTAAATGATTTATATCGCGTGTGTATATTATAAACATTAAAATACGATTAAACCAAAACTGTTTGTCATAGTGTCTGCATGATGCAATGTCGTGGGTGTCGTCAACCTTCTTCAATAGCGTATGCATTAATGACTTTGCTTTCGACAACTCTCCATGCAAACTTCAATTGTCATGGCAACTTCAGTCGACATTTAAAATCTTACTCATGGCAAACCATACCGATGAATATAATTGCAATAATACATGTGATATGTTTTAAACAGGTATGTACTTCTTTGGGAGTTGCATTCTTGTCCCAGAATACACTGTACATGTAGAAATATATACATCTTTACATGTTGATGATTATAATTTCAAAGCATATTCAATGATGATGATGGTGGTGGTGGTGGTGGTGGTGGTGATGATGATGATGGTGGTGGTGATAATGATGATGGTGGTGGTGGTGGTGGTGATGATGATGATAATGATGATGATGGTGGTGGTGGTGGTGGTGATGATGATGATTGTAAAAATGTTAATTTCTTCGCATACAGTTCGCGTGGCACGTAACATAGGTTGCCGACAGCCTATATGCGGTTATTCCGACAGTTAAACAAATCAACAAACTGTTTCTAACTGGTTGAGAGAACACATGACTTTGATATTAATTTCTCCATATTTTCTATGGGATGATGTTACTAAGACTGGAACGGAAAAGAATATGCATATCCCAACTCACTTATAATCGTTTAACCAATCTTATATATGTAATTTTTCAAAAAAAGTATTCCCTTTTTATTAAGTTTTTCAATTGCCATATAAACGCAAGTTTACCCAAGTGGCAAACGTTGAATATATACAAGGATAAACGTAGTGATCGCCTTTAATATACGGCGTCATATTCACCAAGATCTTGAGCCAGAGTTTGACTTAGAAACTTGAAATTTAAATCGAACGAAAACAAAATCATATCCATCTTTTGAACAATCTGTCTGTAAATTTAAGTAGAACCGTTTATTTGCAAAACATGATCATTTTACCATAAATGAATTATGTGAAGCATTTTTTCCAAAATCAATAAAAAGGTTATGTGGACAAGAAGAAGTCTCTTTGTAATTATAACTCATATTTTGAGTGAGAATACATGTTGTTGTCATTTAATGCAATACATATGCATTTTACCGATGAGACTTTAACAAACTGTTAAACTACCACATTTCTGGCAATTCGAGTTCATTCATTGAACCAGTGAATGTTTTCGAAACCAGTTCATCACTTTCGGAAAAGGAAGTGTGAAGAAGTTTGGGTAACCAGTTAATATGTACAACATACTTATATACTCGTACAAACAAACGTTTGTAGAGAGTACATTCCTCCATATATCATTTTAACACCAATGCATTCTTTATGTAATTTATAGACCAATATAGGTAAGTTTTTAGATATATTCACAAATCAAGATCAAACAAGAGATGTTTGTCAAACATTATGCCCCCCTGAGCGCCATGTTGTCAGGATTATATGGACAATTGAATGAAATATGCATGGACCGAAATGACAGCTGATTTGTTGCCGTTAAGGCAGTTTTAAGGTTATGACCATTAAAGTGTGAGGATAGAGTGTGTTATGACCATGACCTTTTACTCTATGAACTCAAAATCCAGAGTCATCAGCTGGTCACCAGAAACCTAAATGTCAAGTTCGAGGGCCATGGGTGCAGGCATTGTCAAGTTATCACACAGACAAGTTTTTTTCGTTCAAGGTCACTGTGACCTTGACCTTTGACCCAATGACCCCTTAATTCATAAGGGGTCATCTACAAGTCAGATGCAGCTCCAAGTCAAGTTTGAAGGCCATGGGTTCAGGCATTGTTGAGTTATCACTCGGACAACCTTTTACCATTCAAGATCACTGTGACCTTGACCTTTGGCTCTATGAATCCTAAAATCAATAAGGGTGATCTACTGGTCAGGCTTAACATCCATGTCAAGTTTAATGATCATAGGTTCAGGCATTGTTGAGATATCAGTGGGAGAAGATTTGTTAACTTTTTTGCGTTAATGGTTACTGTGACATTGACCTTGGCCTGATGACCCCCAAAGTCGATAGGGGTCATCTACTGGGCAGGCCCAACCTTCATGTCAAGTTTGATGACCATAGGTCAAGGAATTGTCAAGTTCGCTTTCAATGTCACTGTGACCTTGACCTTTGACCCCTAAAATCAATAGGGTCATCTACTGGTCAGGCCCAACCTCCATGTCAAGTTTGAGGGCCATGGGTGCAGGCATTGTTGAGTTATCACTCGGACAACCTTTTATCATTCAAGGTCACTGTGACCTTGACCTTTGGCCCAATGATCCCTAAAATCAATAGGGACCATCTTCTGGCCAGGCCCAACCTCCAAGTCAAGTTTGAGGGCCATGGGTGCAGGCATTGTCGAGTTATCACACGGATAACCTTTTACCATTCCAGGTCACTGTGACCTTGACCTTTATCCCAATGACCCCTAAAATCAATAGGGACCATCTTCTTGCCAGGCCCAACCTCCAAGTCAAGTTTGAGGGCCATGGGTGCAGGCATTGTCGAGTTATCACTCGGACAACCTTTAACCATTCCAGGTCACTGTGACCTTGACCTTTGGCCAGATGACCCCCAAAAACCATAGGGGTCATCTCCTGGTCAGGCCAATTCTCCAGGTCAAGTTTGTGGGCCATGGGTGCAGGCATTGTCGAGTTATCACTCGGACAACCTTTTACCATTTAAGGTGACTGTGACCTTGACCTTTGGCCAGATGACCCCCAAAAACAAAAGGGGTCATGTACTGGTCAGGCCCAATTCCAAGTCAAGTTTGAGGGCCATGGCTGCAGGCATTGTCAAGTTATCACACGGAAAACCTTTAACCATTCAAGGTGACTGTGACCTTGACCTTTGGCCCGATGACCCCCAAAAACAATAGGGGTCTTCTACTGGTCAGGCCCAACCTCCAATTCAATTATGAGGGCCATGGGTGCAGGCATTGTCGAATTATCACTCGGACAACCTTTTGCCATTCAAGGTCACTGTGACCTTGGCCTTTGGCCCGATGACCCCCAAAAACAAAAGGGGTCATGTACTGGTCAGGCCCAATTCCAAGTCAAGTTTGAGGGCCATGGCTGCAGGCATTGTCAAGTTATCACACGGAAAACCTTTAACCATTCAAGGTGACTGTGACCTTGACCTTTGGCCCGATGACCCCCAAAAACAATAGGGGTCTTCTACTGGTCAGGCCCAACCTCCAATTCAATTATGAGGGCCATGGGTGCAGGCATTGTCGAATTATCACTCGGACAACCTTTTGCCATTCAAGGTCACTGTGACCTTGGCCTTTGGCCCGATGACCCCCAAAAACAATAGGGGTCATCTACTGGTCAGGCCCAACCTCCAATTCAATTATGAGGGCCATGGGTGCCGGCATTGTTGAGTATCACTCGGACAACCTTTTACCATTCAAGGTCACTGTGAACTTGACCTTTGACCCGATGAGCCCCAAAAACAATAGGGGTCAGCTACTGGTCAGACCCAACCTCCAAGTCAAGTTTGAGGGCCATGGGTGCAGGCATTGTCAAGTTATCACTCGGACGACCTTTTACCATTCAAGGTCACTGTGACCTTGACCTTTGGCCTGATGACCCCCCAAAACAATAGGGGTCATCTACTGGTCAGGCCCAACCTCCATGTCAAGTTTGAGGGCCATGGGTGCAGGCATTGTTGAGTTATCACTCGGATAAGCTTTAAAATTATTTTACAATTAAAGGTCACTGTGACCTTGACCTTTAACTCGATGACCCCCAAAATCAATAGGGGTCATCTACTGGTCAGGCCCAACCTTCATGTGAAGTTTGATGACCATACGTCCAGGAAATGTTGAGTTATCACTCGGACAAACTTTGGTCTACCGATGGACCGACCGACCGACCGACCGACATACCGACATGCCTGTGCAAAGCAATATACCCCTCTTCTTCGAAGGGGGGCATAATAATATAATATTTCTATAGTGTAATTGCCACAAGTCCGCGTTTTGCATTCTCATTCATCAGAGGTTAGATAATGATAATGTTATTGTACATATAGCATTATCGCTCTGATGTCAGCACAAGGTGCTATGATTCTCTTCAAGTTTTAACTTAAGTTCCTTGGTCCTTTAGATGTGTTGAATCTTAATCGTGCAAGTAAAAGGAAACTTTTATTATACATCATGAAACTTGAAGCAGACGACTGTACAGAAAATGAGATCAGGAATGAACTGACAACACCAATGGTTCAATATACACGAATGATTTATTCTCATTTTTGTGCTAAATTGCATAATAATATAAAAATAATGATTTATTCACAAATCTCTTTAACAAAATATACACATTTAGAGACATCTAAATACATCTCTTGTAGACTACAAAGCTAGCATAAGTTTTATACAATTCAAAAGCACTATGCAAAGGGCTTAGCCTCAAGTAACTGGAATGTAAGTTAACAGGCCCATTTATGACACAAACACATTTCATTTACTCTCACATATACATCTCGACATCCTTGCTTCAGACACACTTCAATTTAAAAGGGACATTTGTCTCCATTTGGGCTCGGTTTCTCAGAATCAGCACGGTGTTCTTATGCATCTGACATTGCGCTACATGCAGACACCATTATCAATTGACATGGTGATTTCGTCAGTCCATTAATACCAGAAAATCTTGGAAATGAGTAACAGAGCTCTACATGCTAGAAATGAGTAATAGAGCCATATACCTTAGAAATGCATATCAGAGCCCTGCATCTATCTTAGAAATGAGTAATAGAGCCCTACATCTTTGAAATGAATACCAAAGCCCTAAATCTTAGATATGAATATCAGAGCCCTAAATCTTAGAAATGAATAACAGAGAAGTACATCTTAGTAATGAGAAACAGAGCCCTAGCTTATTCAAATAAAAAAATTGACATTCAAATAATTTGTGACTGATTATTATGCACTATATACATGTATTATTATGCACATGTACACATACATGTATGATTCTATTTACTTTCAAATATTTTGCTTATTCACAAATCTTTGTTCAATTCAATCACAACCAAAACAAGCTGATATAAATCATTCATTATATACATAAAACACTCGTCTAATTTACAAAACCATGCAAAATAACAATTACAACAATTCTTTTGGTTTTTGAGAATTAACTTATTGGGCAACAATGAACTCAATCTCAGTTTAAAGAGTAAGACCGGTAGTCTCAGCTTCAACACTGAATCCATTCAACAGCGTTGAAACTCCCTATCCAAGAAGTCTTAGATTCAACACTCAATCCCTTCAACAGCATTAAAACTCTCGATCCCAGAAGTAGTACTTCAGTAGCTGAAGTGATTCTTGCAGAGTCAGATCTAACCGGTCCACCTGAAAAAACAAATCAATTTATATATATATCTTTTAAGAAATGAAAAAAACCGAAACATGAACAGCACATTTTATAAGACAAGCAAGTGTTTAACTTTTAGAACTGTTTTTTTGCGCTTTTTAAATATTTCAAACAGATTGTTAAAAAAATGTCCAAAACTAGTTTGACATGTAAAAAGAATGATGCTGTTGATCTTTATGTGACCAAGAGCATGGGCAGATTGTTCAGAACTTTATTAAAGTTAACAATGTTGTTAACTTCAAATTGTTATTGCTCTGGAAGTTTAATGGTTTCACTTGTGATCTGCCGTTTTTCTAACACGATCTGACAAGAGATACATGTAATTGGTTCAGCTGTACTTCATAATTAAATATGTGAGAACATCATCAAAGTTGTCACATTTAAAAGTTAACAATGATGTTGCTAATCATGTTGTTAACTTTAACAATGTTTTGTAAAATCAGATCAATGTCATGTACTGACCCAGTCATTAATGTTAACCAGGAAAAAAAACCTTTTTCTCCCTGTTGTGAAAAGAAATATTTGTAGAGTTAAAACGTTGAATAGAACTTTACCAAGTAAGTAAAGATGGTTCTTGTACTTTTTACTGGCAGAAATGCTGTCAAATACTATATGTATCTGATATATGATTCTGTGAAATGTTGATGTCTGTTGACCCCAGAGTATTTGGGTATCATATGAAAGAGCTTCATCAGTTTATGTGTGGGTGAAGAACATGTAACTATTATATTGATACAAATATTGCAAACAGTTTTGTTTTGACCTTGAAACATTGAAAAATTGGTCATTTCACTTCCGATTTCAGTTGAAATAAAGAACAAAAATACAAACTGACATTGCTTTATCTGCTATGTATTTTCATTCATCTATGTTACATTTCAGTAATCAGTAAACAATAGTTACGCTTTCAACTGATACCAACATTATATGGGGACTCCTTGCATCAAAATTTAAAATATTATGACCAATGGCATGAGAAAACAGAAATCTCAATTGAATATCGGCTACGTTAATTTTTGTTCTTGAAAAGAGATCTATCAGATGCACAAATGCACCAGATGATCCAGTGTTAATAACAAAAGTCTTGGTTTGAATAAATCTGTTCAATTTAGAAAAATGCCCAACATACCTTAGCAAATAGTTGTTTAGTAGTCATGTTCTGAGTTTTGCTTGGAGTCTGGCTGGAACACATCCTGCTGGTACATCTGGTTTGTGTACACGGTCGAGTACAGCTCAGCTGAAATTTTGACAAATTTTAACACAGAGCAATCTAAATAAGTTGTGGGGCCCAGATTTCTGGAACTTCTTACGTGTCACAGACATAAGTAGCTTATTTTGTTTCACAAAGTTTCTTACTTAAACCTGATTTTGATACATACAACTTACTTTTTTTGTGATTATCAGACAGCTGTTATTAATATAAAGTCAAAACACTTTGAAAAAAGCAAATATTTTCATAAAATATACAAGAACAAAAATAGTGAGCTTAGCTTAATCTTGTTATAATAGGATTTAGTAGTTTTCGAGAAATCGGCCCCAGAAGTTTTGGAGGTTTTAATTTATATCTACTTGAGGGCATAATATTTTAAAACAAATAATCTTAAGACATATTCACTGGAAAAAAAACATTTTTGATATTCATTAAAAATGTGCCAAATTATGTCTTAAACCAATATTTTCTTGAGTTCATGATGGAAATGTACACTATTAGAAAACCCTTTGGTGTAGTACTTTTCAGTATCTAATCATCTTAGAAGTTTTTTTATTTGACAAAAGGAATGAAAGCTTACTAGCATCATCCGCTGGGAGGCTCTTGGCCTTCTCCTCCTCTGATGAGAACCGGATCAGCAGAATCAACTTCCTGAACGGGTTGCACAGCAGGAGAGCTGTCGCATTAACAAAGTTGGCAATGGCCACAGCAGGGTCACGGTATGGTGGGCCCGCATTGGTACTAACAACCATCCACACCAAGAAGCAGCCTGCGGTGCACACACACGAGACAAATATCCACCGCGACTCAAAGTAGTTGCTGTCACTGTCCCATGACAGCGCAGAGAAGATGGCTGTCAGCAGAATGAGGAATATGACAAACACCATGGACAGCACCAGCGAGATGTCGTAGAAGTCATGGGGATCGCACCACATCCAGTCATTCTGCGCTGTCGTGTCGGTCATCATACTAGCTGATGGTGGCTGCAGTATCAGCCATTCAATTGGTATAATACATTGTACCAATATTATTCCCAGTGCTATAAGCACTAAAGCACATGGATTCGTTAGTCCCACATAGCGGTCAGAGCTGTATTCAGTGTCCTTGAATCGCCAGTTGTCTATAGCTTTAACCAGTAGTGGACAAATAGCAAATGCATACACGACCCCCATGAGGAATTCTCTGGCACCACAGGTTGCTTCTGATGCTGGCAGGAAGAAGGCAAAGTTGATGGCGTAGATGCCAAATATTCCCAGCATCATTAGGAAGCCCAGGGCAGTGGTACCACCTCGTACCGGGTAGAATATCATGAAGAAGAAAAATAGGATGATTCCCACCAGGAGACCGATGCAGGTGAGCACGGAAACGGCAACCGCCCAAATCGGCCATGTGAGAACTTGCTTACCCGTGTCTGCATCATACATAAAGTAGTTCCTCGGTTCATGATCACGCATGTACTTTGGCTGCACCTGTCGAATATGAATGGGATGTAATTTTTTCTAATAACTAAACAGGATAGTATATGCCCTGTCAATTGCTGATATTACCAAGTATGTTTTCAAATATGATTTTATAAAATACTTATAGTTATATCATTATTTGTTATGGCATTGGGTAAATATTATCATACATAAAATAGAATAATAACCAATGACCTTGTAGTTTCAATCTGCCGACAAACACAAATGAACCCCTATGTTTATTTACCTGTTCTTCTGTTGTTGGCTTATCATCCACAACACAGTTACAGGTCTTTCCCTCTGGGCATTTTGAGACAACCCCTGGACGACCCTGGTATGCATACTGGGTGGCATTGAACCTGAACCCAGTGCGAGTCTGATCCCCAATCTGAAATGTTTTGTTGTAAATTATTAAGATCTATTGTTTAACATAAAGGCAGTAAAATCTTATACACATTTTTATTTAAAAGTATATGCAAGTATAATTCTTCTGCATCAGAAGGAAAATCAAATTAACTTTACAGTCAGAACTCAGCAAATTTGTCATTATAAGTGCATATATGACCTTCCATTTGCCGATTTTTCCCTATCTGTCCTGATTTTAAGAAACTACTATGATCAAGCGATATCTTAGTATTCTAAGAGACAAACTATTTCTGAAACAGTGAGAGTTCAGAAATATAACTCTACTTACTCTTTCATAGTAGTAGGTCCTTTCGTTTGCTGGCAGCGTTTCATTGACAAACAATGCATATATAGAGTATCCACTATCGTAGTAGCGGTCATCTCCGAGTTCAGGGATAAACTCTCCCTTAGGCTGGACATCAGTTCGTGATATTGTCCAATCCTGTTCAAGGGTGCTTTCAAAAACCTTGACCCTGGCATTAGGTCTTGTAGCTAGACATTCAGAGAATTCTATATCATTGCAGCTGTATTCACGTAAGAAAGCGGTAAGTCCATCAGAAAGGAGCTTTGTAGCAGCCAATGTTTTTATTCCTACACCATAGCTTCGCAGCTTTCCATCAGGAATTCGGTTAATATTGGCAGATAAGCAATTCTCTTCATAATTAGTTTGTATAATGGCTCCAGGAAGGCGACATTCATGAATGTGCTGGTAAAACTCGTCAAACCAGACATCAGGCATTCCCTTCTTGTTGTCACTGTTGATTCCTGATAGCCAACTCACAAATGGCTCAAAGAAAGCATCTCTAAAACCAACTGTTATTGCGCCTCTAAAGTTCATGTTATCATCTGTTTCTAAGGGATCTACAACTGTATCATAGTTTGCCCAGGTGTCAGATCCAATCACCAGGAATCTTTCATACAACCCTTCGGCAGCAATGGCCTGTAATACAGTTGATGGTTTAAGAGTAAGAATAACAACAACATTGACACCCTCTTCTTCTGCAATTCTTCTTACTGCTGGACGCACCTCCTCTACTGAATCATGATTGTTAACAACAGCTGCGACACCAATACATGAGTATTTACCACTATTAACAATAGCTTGAAGTGCTCGGTAGGCATTGACCCCATAGCTTCCCGCCTCGTAAATGACTCCGACATAGGTCCAGTCATTTTGTTTCAAAATCTTGGCAATGACTTCCATTTGCAAATTATCTGGAGGAACCATCCGAGCAAAGTATGGAAATGATTCCCGATTGCTGAGCTGGGTTGAAGAAGAATCAATCCCAAGAAGCTGGATCTGAAGTGGAGCAGTGACACGATTGGCTCCAACGACCATAGTTGAACCCATTGTCATTACTCCCATGATAGTGGAGGCATCGATTTTACTTCCCCGCCAGTCAAAGTTCTCATTACACAGCTCTCCCCGAGATAACAAGTTTATGAGATCTTGGTCAATTCTGATCTGGTTACCACAGTTGTCAAGGATTAGTGGCCGCATGTTCACACGACCTTCGAGCATGTACACGACAGCTAGAGCATTGATCATCTGGGTCATGTCCATAGGGCCACAGTGGTACGGGTCGGAACCATAGTTGTGTATGGCTAGTGTCATAACTAGCGTTGCAGGGTTCGGGTTTGTACTCATGACAGGGTAGACTGGCAACATGTACCTTTAAGAGAAGTCATTCAAGTATACATGAAGAGCTGATCAACTTCTTAAAACTTATTCATTATAATATAGTAAAATAAAGTAACTATACTATACTCAAATAAAATACTAGACTAGTATTTCTTTTTGACTGTATTGTTTCAAACTACATGTACTTTGTACACAAATGAAAATGTATTTTCTTCAATGACAAGGACTATTTGTGAACTTTTTTATCAATGTTTTAATTGTAGGCATAGTGTTACCTTGTGAAGAGGTTTCTGTAGACAGGGCACTCTGTGCAAGAGTCTGCTCGGTTACAGCTGCCATCCCAGGAAGGCTGGTAATCTGAAACGACCAACTCGCCCTCGCTCGAGTATGAACCAATCTGAAATAATGGGTCAAAGTTTGTGACAAAAATTCAAAGTATTAGAATGAAAGATAACATGATGATCATATAAATATATTTTGCATATAAAACTTTTTAATGAGAGGCCGAATGCAAAAGATAACTAATTCATGCAACATAACTAATTCATACCCTGTTGTAAGCGTATCCTGTCTGTGGGGATGTGTCTAGAGAGTAGATGACATAGCCCTTTTTCGCATCCCCGCGTGGGTAGAAGCTGAAGGGGCTTCCAGAAAGGTCTTCAAACTCCACCTCCCTTATCTTGTCAAGTACATACATACGGCGCTTGTCCCTGTTCTTAAAAACCTCGCAGACTGTTGTGTAGTTTTCTCCACATTCCTCCCGCAGGGCTGAATCCAGACCGTAAGCTGCTGCAAACACAGCATTGATCACATGGATAATGCCTGTGTCTTGTTTGTACCTCTGTGAGCTGACAATGTTTCTAGGTGTTGCTGAACAACGTGTGGGGTACCTTTTGTCAGGGATTGTAAGGTAGCAGTTGTGGATAGCCTCATAGTATTCAGGAAACCAGGGGTTGTCTGGATAGTTAGCAGGAGTCTTTGTAGCAAGGTACTGGTCAAATTCAGCCAAGTCATTGATGTCAAGGTCAAATGTGACTGAGCCGACGGCAATATCTTCTTGTCCATCTGTGGATTCAACATTATTGGCCCATGTATCTGAACCAACAAATTTGAATTTTCCGTAGGCCTCGGGGCTACGTTTAATAGCCTGCAGGAGTGAATTGATCTGTGAGCTGTCTGCAAAAATGACCACTGTGTTGGCCACAGGCTTCTGCAGAAGGGAAAGAACAATATCGTTGGCGTTTTCAATGGTGGTGGCCTTCTTGTAAGGGAAAGAAATCGTCTGGGCAATGCAGATTCTATTGTCAGCTGCAACTTGCTTGAAAATCTCAGCACCTTGTTCTCCATAATTGTCAGCAGAATGCACAACCTGCACATATCGGATATCAAACTCGCGCAGAAACTTGATCATGCCAGTCACCTGTCTGTCATCAGCGGGAACTGTCCTCAGGAAGAATGGATAGCGATTTTCATCTGTCAGGGTAACACTTGTAGAACCAAAGCTGATCTGAGGCATGTTGAGAGACTTCAGGAGTCTCGCGAGGTGAATTGAGCGATCGCTAGAATATGTGCCAATGTAAGCATCAATCTTGTCAGGATCAATGAACTCGTCATCTCTAAACAGTTCTGTAAGGCCGCTGTATATATTAGATACAAGATAGCCTCCCCTGACTGCACTCTGGCAGGCGTCAAGGCCAATACCACCAAGCTTGATGTTCTTCAGGATGTTAGCAAACTGGCCAGACTTGTCATTCACCTTGTTGATGGCATAATGGAAGGCTTCAAGGAGCTGGAACCCCCGGAGTGTGTTGATGTCACCACAAGAGAATGCTCGCAGGTCAGCCTCGTGAACATCAAAAATACCTGGAATGTGCATTAGGGAATAATAAAGTAAACTTAATTACATTAAATGGATGACATTCACATGAAGTTTGAATTAATATTCATGTTGTTTCAAAACTTATATTTTGAAAACATAAATAAAACAAGAGCTGTCACAGTATTTGACGAATGCCCCCAAATGTGACATTGACCTATGAACAAGGTCAGTACATGAAAAGTTGATCTTGCCTTTACGTGTCAAATACATATGGCAAGTTATTTTAAATTGCCTCTGAACATAAAAAAATACCACCCATACTTGACAACCTACACTGTTATGTCCTTATATTCAGAATTCCCTTGTGAATGAACACTTTCACCTTAGAGGTAGGGACATGGGTCTTTCACGCGACACGTCGCCTTGGTATGTGGAACACATGTAGCAAGTGATTTTAAAATCTGTCCATACAAGGGAAAGTAACAGCCCGGACACGACAACCTATACTCTATGTCCTCATATGCAGCACTCCATTGTGAATAAACACTAAGTGTGACCTTGACTTTTGAGGTAGGGACACGGGTCTTGCACGCGACACGTCATCTTGGTATGTGGAACACATGTGGCAAGGTATTTTAAAATCTGTCCATACAAGGGAAAGTCATAGCCCGGACACGACAACCTATACTCTATGTCAACAAGGTGAATGCAGCACTCCATTGTGAATAAACACTAAGTGTGACCTTGACCTTTGAGGCAGGGACACGGGTCTTGCACACAACACGTCGTCTTGGTATGTGGAACACATGTGGCAAGTTATTTTAAAATCTGGCCATACAAGAGAAAGTTACAGCCCAGACACGACAACCTATACTCTATGTCCTTATATGCAGCACTCCATTGTGAATAAACACTAAGTGTGACCTTGACCTTTGAGGTAGGGACACGGGTCTTGCACGCGACATGTCGTCTTGGTATGTGGAACACATGTGGCAAGTGATTTTAAAATCTGTCCATACAAGAGAAAGTTACAGCCCGGACACGACAACCTATACTCTATGTCCTTATTTGCAGCACTCCATTGTATATAAACACTAAGTGTGACCTTGACCTTTGAGGTAGGGACACGGGTCTTGCACGCGACATGTCATCTTGGTATGTGGAACACATGTGGCAAGTGATTTTAAAATCTGTCCATACAAGAGAAAGTTACAGCCCGGACACGACAACCTATACTCTATGTCCTTATATGCAGCACTCCATTGTGAATAAACACTAAGTGTGACCTTGACCTTTGAGGTAGGGACACGGGTCTTGCACGCGACACGTCATCTTGGTATGTGGAACACATGTGGCAAGTTATTTTAAAATCTGTCCATACAAGGGAAAGTTACAGCCCGGACACGACAACCTATACTCTATGTCCTTATATGCAGCACTCCATTGTGAATAAACACTAAGTGTGACCTTGACCTTTGAGGTAGGGGCACGAGTCTTGCACGCGACATGTCGTCTTGGTATGTGGAACACATGTGGCAAGTTATTTTAAAATCTGTCCATACAAGGGAAAGTTACAGAGCCGGACGGATGGACAGACGGACGGACGGTGCGATTTTAATATGCCCACCTTCGGGGGCATAAAAATGTATCAAAAAAATAAACTTACAAATAAAATATGATTATGAGCATTACATCCTAGAACTTATAAATTGTAGTCTAACTTAAATATTTATTCAGAAAATGACCTAAATGCAGAGCAAATCTAACTGTGGCATCAATATTTACAATGATGAAGTACTGGCACAGAGAACATTGGTCTCACCTCCAAGCAAGATATCTCCAGGGATATATGTGAAGTTCATGTTGTTGTTGATGCACTGTGTGCAGGGTGGGTTACAGCCAGACCTAGTGTTATCAAAAAGCTGAACCAGGTTTCGGCTCAGAATGTTAATTGAGGCTCCAGCAAAGTCAGCAACCTAAAAGTTAATAATTAAGCTATTTGTATCCAACATAATATTACTATTATTTTTATTATTTGAAACTGTTTCTTCCCAAAAACAGTTTTGTTTATTAACCAATGAAATTTCTATAACATTGATAGAAATCTTCTGAATAATTTTTGCAAATGGATGCTGTATATTTCTAGTTCTCATTAAACATTTAATATATTAAATACTTTTTTGATTGCAATCAGAAAATTCAATGCTTACAAAAAAGTTTTAATTAATGCTGTCAAATTAAATGTTTACCTATATGTAATAACATTATACCATACCTTAGTCATTGTTGAACCATCAAACAGGGTGATCTCGCGCCCCGTGTTTCCTTCCTTGCCAATGTACTGGAACGTGGACCCACTGTCGTCCTGGAAACTAACATCAGTCAGTTTGCTGTATAGGATCGTGTTTGTGTTCGGGTCAGTATAAAATTTGGCACACACGCCACTGTAATTCTCCCCACACTGGATCTTCAGTGTCTCATCTGTCGCAGCGATATATGTGTAGACCGCGTTGATTATCGGGAGAATATAGTTGTCTTCATGAAAGTCAGGACTGTCCACAATGTTGTCAAGTGATGGTGTACAGTCTCGCTGATAGCTGTTCAAGAAATATAACATAGTTGAAAAAATCTGATCAACTGAAAACATAATTATTACCCAGCATAAGAGTAGGATCAAATGACTTTTGGCCGATTTTCTAGCAAAAATATCAATTGTTAAAACTAACAAAGTGAATTAAATTGTATGATGTCAAAACAGTGATTTGTTTCTAAATTGAGGCTTTAGACTGATATGCCACACATGTTTGCAAACAAAGAATCCTACAATTCCATATTTGTATATAATATATAAATGCAAGAAATCTCAAGGACCCATCTTAATCTAAGCAATATTGAAAAAAATCTTAAATGGAACTACTTTTTTTACCTGTATTCCCCTGGCAGGTTACACTGAAATAGGGCCATGTAGTACTGGCGAAGTGTTGGATGATCAGCCAACTGCTCTATGGAAAAAGATCTCACAAAGTCTTGAAAGCTAGTTAGCGTATTGGATCTCATCTTTAATGACAGAACATTTCTAGCTGCTGGTCCCTGCTTGCTTAAAACCATAGGATATGGCTCTGGTGAGATAATCAGAAGGTTGGTTGCATTCACATTGCGACCTCTTGCTGACAAGAACTTGTCCATATCCTCAAGGCTTAGGTAAGTTATTACAACATGCGTGGAAAGGCCAGTCAGCTCTTCCAATATCATGTCATCACTTTGGAGGCCATTCATTTCTATGTGCTTGATCACGCAAATGCCTTCCTGCATAGCAATTTCTGCAAAGGCATCAGTACCAGCTCTGCCAAAGCTATTGGCAGAGTAGACAATGCTGACATATTGGAGGCCAAGAGACTTGACCAGCATTGCCAAGGCAGAGGCAACAGTGCTGTCACCCTGGACGGTGCGAATAAAAGTAGGGTACTCCTCCTCATTTAGGAACTTGTTGGTTGTGGCCATCGGACTGATAACAGGTAGATTTAAGTCACTAAAGAAGTCCTTCATTCCCTCAGTAACGAGTGCGTTGTCTGTGAGCCATGCTCGTATCGTGTTGAGGTTGATGTCAGCCCCCATAGAGCCCAGTATACCAGAGTAGAGAGCAGACGGCAGGCCATAAGCACGAGCTGGACTGTTGCAATGATCCATCATAATTGCACCAACATCAACATCATTCAATGACACTGGGGCAAGGCTAGATTTCACCTGATCTAGAGCATAAGAAACAGCCAAAAATGATTGCATGCCGTTAGTCAGGCGCATAGCACCACAGAGGAAAGGATCAGAGCCAGGACTATGGATGGCAAAGTTGACACCAATCTTGAGGTCATCACCAGGAATGATAATATACGGTCTGGTCTGCACCAGGTACACACATTCACTGCAGAAGCCCATACATTGGGAGAAGAAGTTGTCTGGCAGAGAGACAGGTGTAGACATGGTCATATCTAACTCTTTGTTTGCGGTGTTGTAGGTACCAATCTGAAGAAAAACAGATAAAACTTCAGCTAGACAACTCATGAAACATGCAATCAAGCTTCAAAATTAATTATCTTCCCACTTTATGATTTAATGATTTGCGACTTGTTATTTAAATTACTTCAGTTTTAGATACTGAACACAAACAGAACCACATTGGGGTGACTGATACCTACCCTTATGTAGCGGCCAGCAGTGAAGCTGTAGAGGTTGTAGTTGGCCAGCCCTTCACTGTCCTTCATGCGGAACGGGTAGCCATTGAAGTCAAATTGGGAGTCGGCTAGGTTCATCTGGATCTTCTGCTTCACATCAGCATTGCTCCTGAACTGCCAGCAGAGGCCATTGTAGTTCGTGCCACAGACATCCCTGAGCGTTGTATCAAGGGCCCTGGCAACAGCATAAGTAGCAGAGATGAAGAATGAGGTGTAGGTTGTTTCCTCATAACGTGGGGCATTAGTGATCTGTTGGTTGGGGTTGCACTCTGTTGTATACACACCACGGCTCTCAGCATCCAGATAGCAGCTGAAGGCATACTGGTACCATTCAGTAAAGAAGGGCATATCCTTCATTACAGTAGGGTCATTGGGTCGCTTGCTATTAAGCCAGGTCCTGTAATTATTCAATGCAGGGGCATCAATATCAAGTGTTACACTTCCATCAGCTATTGATTCATACCCAGCAATAACACTGGATCTGCGTCCCCAGGTTTCTGAACCAATCAAGATAAACTTGCCCTTAAGGTTCTGATCTTGCATTGCTCTGAGCATTTCGCGGTAGTCATAGGAATCCACAATCCCAACAACAATGCGAGCCGCTGGCTTCTGATTGAAGTTGTTAACTATTACATTATGATTTCCATCCAGTTCTTGGGCCTCTGCAACACAGATTCCCCTTGTTGCACCTTCTTCCTTTAGGATCTTGTATCCTGTGCGTCCATATTCACTGGCCTGGTAGACTACCTGGACATAGTTCCAGCCCATTCTTTTCAGCATGAGGACAATGGCCAGCATCTGGTGATAGTCTGATGGCACAGCGCGACTGAATGTTGGGAACATTTCCTTGTTGCTCAATTGTACACTGGTAGCTGAAGACTCCATGTAGGGCATTCCAAAATGGCCGAGCATTGTTGCCATGGACATGGCTTCACCGGAATCCAGCTCACCAACAACACTGCTGACAAGGTTGGGGTCTACCACTTTCCCAGTCTTGTCAGCCACCACTCTACGTCCTCCAAGAAGGTCATTCATTAGCAGACGTCCTTTTTCAGCATTATCACATAAATCAACTATCAAGGATCCTAACTGAACTCCTGGGAGAATGCCTGGAAACAAAGATTTAACATTTTCTAGTGCAAACTTGAATGCAGCAGCATTTATAGCATGACTAGGTTTCAATGATCCACATGTGAAGACTTCCGAGCCGACAGCATGGATATCAAACAGCCCAGCCAAAACAATGTCTCCACTACGGAAGTTAAAGTCGACCATATTACGTGGCACCAGGCAGTTTTTACAGCCACTGGATGGGCAGGGTGATGTTGGCAGCTGCGGTAGGATAGACAATCTACTGTCATCGTACATGTACACATTGCTGGGTTCAAGATTAAGAATGTTGTCAACAAAGCTGCCAACCTGAAATATAGCAATGGTGATGTCAAAATAATTACCCCTGGAATAAATCAAGTTAAAAACTTTCACAATTTCTTGTTATTGTTTTTTTGCATTACTAGAAAAGAAGCTTACATGTGTCAGATCTAATCACGTAATTTAAATGAAAGGTTCTCACATTTTTAAAGTCGAATGCACCGGTAGGCTGATTATTGTAGTTCCAGTAATTATGACCAGCGGTGTAGAAATCGCCATTGGCATCGAACTTCACAAACTTCCCTGCAAAGCTCGCGATCGAGACATCATTCAGCTGTAATATATGCAGATATATAAACTTAGATTATAACCTAAATTTTAGCCAATGAAGTCCCATATCAGCCTTCAATATGTTAACTTAACTTAGTAAAAGAAAGCAGTTTGTAACTTTGTATGCACATACTAATGTTTTAGACAAATAATACAATTCATAATAAAATTTTAACATGGTCTCTAAACCTTATCTGAAAACTATAGGTTAGAATCACAGTAGAAACTGCAATATCTAATATTTTCTATTACATACATTCAGGTTAACGTTCTTCAGGTATCTGTTGTGGAAGACTTCCGCGGACATCTGTTGAAGACCAAGGCAGACCCCAGGGGCCGTGCCACACATCTCTTGGTGTGCCGTCTTAAGGGCACTTGCAAACGCATACACGGCCGTGATAGTGGGGTCAACAAAAGGGTTACGCATGTTTATGGCAGCTTTCTTCTGGCTCTGAGTTTTGGGGTCACAGTCAGAGTAGCTACTATATGGGGCATAATTCACATCACGCAGTTGGCACCTTAAATGAGCAATTGACATTTGGAATACAAAAACAGCAGCCTTTAACATGAACATACTGAACAAGAGTGAACAAAGATCTCAAATCAATTGGTATATTTGCCTAAATTACCTGGTTAATGGAAGGGGGCATAATGGTAAAAAATAAAGTGAGAGTAAATTCTTATATAAACGCGTTAATTCTCTATATTGAAAAGTAATAAAGTAGGGCAGACTTACTGGAATGTGCTCATGAACCAGTCTCTGTACCAGGGATTCTCAGGGATGGGGTTGTTCTCATTGAGCTGGGTTGTGAAGTAGTTGTAGAACTCGCTGACCTCAGTGTATACTGGCTGCACAGAGATGGCGCCCCGCAGGCGGTTTGTGAGAAACTGGCGGTTCAAGTCTAGGTAGCTGAACATCCACTGGAGCCTCTGACCTCCAGCTGTGCTTTGTGCTGCCTCTAGAATCTGGGATTAAGTCACATACAGTGGGTACAGTGGTTGTCAAAAATAACATTAATAATGTATTACTTTAAGTACAACCTGTCAGTAATTTAAAGACAAATACTTGAGAACAAGAACAATTATCAAAATTATAAATTTTCTTCTGGTTTTTAATTCATCTTGAAATAAAAATAAGTTTGTATAAAAAAATAAATAAATTATAAACTCTATTTAAAAACCTCAATGTATTAGTCTGGTACCACAAAAACAACTGTGTATTCAACAAACTTAGAAAAACATATACTTTAAGACATATTAAAGAAAACAACAGAAAACAATATAGAACAAATATCTAGATATAAATCTGATATACATTTTAACAGTAAAACCAATAACGGAGAAAATAATTTTGCAATATAAAACTAATATCTGTAAGAGGTGAACCTACTTCCATTGAAGCATCATTTGCACCAAAGAAAACAACGCCAATGACATCATAGTTTCCAATGTCCTTTATCCTCTCCATATACGTGGCAAGGTTGGGGTTGGTTGGTACAGCGATTGTCTCCACAACGCACACATCATTTTCCTGACTCAGACGAATGAATTCCTGGGCCGAGTCTAGTCCATATGAGTCGTCCGAATAAACGACAACCACACGCTCCCAGTTCATCAAAGCCATCCCTTTCATCATTGCCTGTTAATAACCAGTATCATTTTTAACTTAAGGGAATAAACGAACAAATAAATTACCATAGCAATATGAAATTTGCTATGAATGACCAGTGTTTATTGTCAAAGTGAACAATTGCACCATGTTTTATGTCAATCTTTATCATTTTTCAAGATATGGATTATTTAATTCATTATGTTGCATAATAACAACTATGTCGATGCCACTAATACAAAGGCTTTGACAATCCTTCGATTTGTTTTAATGCAGACAAGCTTAATGTATGCAAAAAAATGGTATTTTAAGAACTGTACTGACAATTAAAATTATTAAAATCTTCAACAAGGTCAAGCAAAAGATTAGACAAATACAACATTGTTGATGCACACATGAACACCACAGGTGTTACCTTGATCTGCTCTGAAGCAGAGATGCCCGTCCTCATGAAGTATGGGTACTGGGACTTGTCGCTGAGTTCTGGCGAGGCGGCCATCGGGGAGATGACAGATGCGGGGAACTTGGAGGTCAACTCTGCTACAGGCTTTGTAGTAAAACTCTTCAGTGCACCAACGATACCTGAGGGGTGAAGGAGGCCAGATTGATTGACCATATTAAGATCATTTAGTTTCTTTCTTAGGAATAGGAATTTTTATGTTAAATGTGATGTAATGCTTTTCATCAGAACAAATTGCATTTGTTTCAAGAGTTGAGGAAAGCATTGTTGAAGAATCAGAAAATAGACACATGAAAAGACCACCCTCATGTCTATTAATGGAGGAGAATCTATTAGGACATTTACGGTATACAATTAACATATTTGTAAGAATATTCTATAATCGTGTGAAACCCATCTTACCAAGGTTGAGTTTGTTGGTTGTATTACAATACATGGTTGATGTGGAATACTGAGAGTAGAAATTGTTGGCGGCCGCAGCTGCACGGAAAGGCTGGTGGCATGTATCGTAAGAACGCATTCCTACAAACAAGGATATATTATATACATACAAGTTAATCAAGCTCATCAAAAGTTAATTTATTAAATTAAAACCCAAAATTGTGTAACTTGTAAAGAAAATGACCAGTTCATACAATTGGGTGTTGCTGTTGGTAGATGATGGGCAATTAATAGAATTATGAATGATATTATTTAAAATTCTCTGTTAATATGCAAGTAAGATGGAAAATCACCAGGTAATTCAAATCCATGAAATATGATTAAAATCCCAATCAGTATAAAGTAAAGCAAGAAACGTTTTGTTACTTACCAAAGCGGACACCGTTGACATAGTTGTCGGCATTTATCTCATTTTGTTACTCACCAGAGCAGTCACCATTGACATAGTTGTCGGCATTTATCTCATTTTGTTACTCAACAGAGCAGTCACCATTGACATAGTTGTCGGCATTTATCTCATTTTGTTACTCACCAGAGCAGTCACCATTGACATAGTTGTTGGCATTTATCTCATTTTGTTACCCACCAAAGCGGACACCATTGACAAAGTTGTCGGCATTTATCTCATTTTGCTACTCACCAGAGCAGATGCCATTGACATAGTTGTTGACATTTATCTCATTTTGTTACTTACCAAAGCGAACACCATTGACAAAGTTGTCTGCATTTATCTTATTAATGGTCCAGCGTGCTGCTTCAAACATCATTATCTCCTCTGCAAATAAAATATATAATCATGCTTGGCTAAAAAATAATTAATGATCAACGCTTACTTTATTCTTGTCTTCACCAGCAACAAGTTCACCAGATAAAAATATTACAAATTAAAAAAGATTTGTCTAAGGGAGCAAAGCGACCGCTGAAATAAGTTTGTTCAATTTGTTATACATAAATTTTAACTAGCTAATATTCTATATCCGGACACCTTTGACATAGTTGTCTGCATTTATCTTATTATAAATAGTCCAACATGCTTTTTCAAATATCATTATCTCCTCTGAAAATTTTGTCTAAGGGAGCAACAGCGACCACTGGAATAAGTTTGTTCAATTTGTAATACATGAATTATAACTTGCTTAGATTTTATCCTTTAAATTCATTTGATAGATCCGATTAAGTGTGATGTCCTGGCCAAATCAAAGGATAGACTCAATCACGTGCATCAATAAGATAAATACTGTGCTTACAAAAAATAAACAATAAATCTTGATGCTATTTTCTGTTGTCCATCAGAAAATATATTGTAGGAAAAAATTTCCTAGAAGATGCTCAAAAGGCCACACCAAATGACAATTTTTTGTCAGAATTTTTTTTATAAAATAAAAATATCAATATTTTTTATTCTTTTAAATGGCCCCTCAACAATCACAAAATGAATTTGATGATCAATGATACATATTTCTATGCCATATAAACCCTTTTTTTACATCACTGTTGCTTCGAAAGACACACAAATTATGATTTGTCATTGATGATTTTGGGAAGACTCAAAGACTGAGTTATATGAAATGACCTTTGAATACTTTATGGGGACTTCTGTAAAATTTCATTTAAGAGCGAATAAAGGCATTCATAATAACATATCATCCACTTCTATTTTGAAACTTAAAGTGCTAAAAATATGTTATATTTTATTTTGCTCGCTACTCAATTATCTTTTGGACAAAAGCTAACAAATATTTTTTTTTATTTATCTTGTCTTCACAAAAAGATATTCCATTGATTCCCGAAATTCACATGAATTTGTTTATCCAGGGCATTTATTATTATATATGTACATATGTTCAGTGGTCCTACAGATGTAGATGTTTATTAAATTAAAAACAGCTTGTAATTTGTGTGAAGCTCATCGAAATTCCCACAGCTTTAAGAGGTGTAATCTCACCATCCAATGGCTCTCCGCAACCATAGCCGTCCGAGCCCAAGCCTCGGATGTCGAAAATTCCTCCCAGAACCACGTCTGCTGCTGCAACGTTGTGGTCCACCATCATTCGCCCAGCGTCACATGTCTCCTGTTCCAACATCAGCGCCAGACTGGGCGCCACAAGGCCCACCAGGGATAACAGTGTACACAATCTGGATATATGATCAGTTTCATATCAAGCAACACACATTTTTTAGCATCGTACGAAAGGTGAGTAATGCGGGTCAGAAAACATAGGAAAGGTTCAAAAAGCCTTAGTTTCAGAAAAGCCCAATCAAGAAATGCCCAATTCTTATGACAGTATTTCACACACATTGTTGTTTTCATAAAACTACAAAACTGATGGGGACCATTGGTCATATTTTCATGGGGACCATTGGTCATATTTTCATAACTTTAATGTCTTTAGTAATAGTTATAATTGATTTAGAATTTAGCATATTGGATACAGAAATAACTTTTTTATTACATACATTTTATGTGAATGGTTAACACAATATCAACAGTTAAAAAAAATTCACATGTGAAGTTGATTAACATTTCTTAAAAAAATGCGTATACATGCAAGTCTAATTTGACTAAAATTCGCAAACGCAATAAAGGTTTTTCTTTAGGGTCTTTCTGCAACAGGCCTGTCAGGTACTGGGCTTTGACCCGACACCAACAGTGGGTAAAAACTGTTCTTCAAAGTTTGTGTCATTGTCAACTTTAATCATAGATGATATTTCAAATGATGTGTAAAATAGTTTATATAAATTACCAAGAGAAAAATACAGATTATTAAATCTTATGTTTCTTTAATTTTGCAAATAATGATAAGCCTTTTTAAGCTTTTTGTAAAAATAGGTTCATAATTATTCTTCAATTATGTACAGTTTTTATTTCCTGAGTATCGGAATTAATATAAGATAATACCATAAAGATTATACATTAATTGAAAAATGCTTGTTATTTGATGAACAAAATGTAACAGATATATAAAATGACAGTCCCACCCGGAATAATTGACCATAATTACTCACCTCATATTCTCTATATGCGCTCGTTCAGACCGTGAACATGATAAGTACACCTGTTTTAATTAATCCTCAATTGAACAAACTTTTATATCGAAGTTGATGCTTATATGTTCTGCGAAAATATTTGAAAGCCCTGCCCCGTGTTGTTCTCCACACCAAAACATGTACACTTTGACAAACCAGTGTCTAATAATAGAATCCGTATTGTGTATGTAATAGCAGAGTTCACTGTGGCGTAAAAACCAGTTTTGCCGGTAGGTTCTATTTTAAGCCGTCACGAGCCAGTAAATTGAGCAGGTAAAGAAGGGAGACAACTCGAATGTGAATAACACGCTCGAATGGATCGCAGTTTACAGTGAGTGATTCATCAGTGATCACCATCAAATCGATAAACGGTTTAATATATAGGACTCGTTCACAGATTTTATTTTGGCAATAGTTGTTTTTCGACTTTAATCAAATGAAGAAACTTTACTTAATTTCTCTAACGATGGTGTAACACTCTTTCTATTAATTGAAATTTTATTTATAATGCTGTATTTAAACTGGTACGGGGATCAATAATAATCACCACCAGATTAAACCCACTTAAACGTCAAAGGACTACAATTAATTGATGGACAATAACTCTGTAAAAAGCAAACACAGAGTTTTGGGTCTTGTGTATTGCATTTTTGCCTCAATATCATTTTTCAGTGTTTGATGTTTAAAGTGAATAATAATGTGCCTGTCTAAAGCAATAAAAAAGACAAATTAAAAACTAACAAGAAAAGCGGCAATGCTTTGAAATCTGGTTTTGTTTTCAATGATTGATAGAAGAACTTTAGCTTTCCTAGTGAGATTCAGTTTAAGCTGTGTTTTTTCTCTATTTTATAATAACAGTGACCTTGATGTTGACCGTAGGAGTCCCAAATGCAATTCCATAAAGCTCTCCATAAACTCTTCCTATATAACAAGTTTGGTCACAATATGTCAAAATAGAAAACAGTTATTCGGTTCCAAACTGTTAGCTATTTTTAGTAACAGTAACCTTGGCCTTAGGGACGAAATCCCATAAAAGGTCTCCATAAACTTTTCTATTTTACCAAGTTTGGTTGTAATATGTCAACCCTAATTACAGTTATACAGTACTAACCAATTTTCTATGTTTAATAACAAACCACCTGTCCCTGGTGTCCTCAAACGCAATCCAATGGAAGGTCTTCATTAACTCTTCCTATATACCAAGTTTGGTCACAATATGTTAACCCGCACTTAAGTCTTTCAGTACAAATCATTTTTTATATTTTTAGTAACAGGGACCTTGACCATGACTCTCAGAGCCACAAACACACTCCCATCAAAGGTCTCTATCTTCCTATATACAAGTTTGGTTGTAATATGTCAACCATACTTTAATTATGCAGTACCAACCAATTTTCTATTTTAAGTAACAGTGACCTTGACCCTTCAGGCCACAAAAGTTATCCTATAGAAGGTGTCAATAAACTCTTCCTATATACCCAGTACCAAGTTTGGTCACCATATGTCAAACCTGACTAAAATTATTTGATACCACAGGTGAGTTTGACACAGCCCACATGCCAAGCAGTTCGCCCCTGCAACGGCATATATAACATTCTAATAACCAGGTTTCACACTGGTTAAACATAATTTGTATTGAGGGTAAATATGGAGTTATGTTACCTAATTTTGTGATTGCCTTTACCAATTGTGTGAAGTATAAAGTCAATTCAATGAATGGTATAGAAGTAATTAGTGAAAATCCCAACTAGCCTTTAAACTTTAACCGCACCCACTGCGGTGATATGTAACCTAATTGTAAGCTGGTCATCAATAAATGAGTGTAGTATTAAGTCAACTGAAGATTAGAAGGGTATAAGAGTAATTAGTAATAATTCCCAACATGCCCAAAACTTTTACCCGACACAATGTGCCCTATAACTTCAACTTAAGTTCCAAGTCAAACAGGGGCCATTATTTGTATTTAGGATAAAAATAATATGGAATAATGCAACCTCATTGTCTTATGGTCCTGAACAACTGTGTAAAGTAATAATGGAATTGAATGAAGGGTATTGGAGTTATAAGTAAAAATGCCAATTTGCCCTCAAACTATAAAACCAGATGCCAGGGTCAGAAGCAAAGCCTCCTTATTTTTTGAATAGTTGAGCTAACAAAAAGCAATAACTCTGTTATTGGCTGAAAAAGAGTTATGGTTCTTGTTCACTGCACATCCACTCTTGCTGCTTTACCAATATGATATGAAGTTTCAATAAACTCCATTCAGAAGTTTTTAAGTGATTATCCTGATAAAAGTTGGACAAAACAAAACACAACATGGGCAATAGCTCTGTCATTTGCTAAGTATAGTAATTCCTCCAACTGTGCTTTACCATTGTATGAAGTTCTATTTGATGACATCTGGTAGTTCTCCAGTTATACCTTGACCAAGTATAAAACCCATCTGGAAATACCCCTGTAATATGAAATAAAGTTTTGGGTCTTGTACTCTGCACTTTCCCTCATTTAACTTTACCAATTTATTAAGTTTTATTAAATTGCACCAAGTAGAGTTCGAGTTATGCTCAGAACAAGAAAAAGTATCAATTGGCATTAACTCTGTATATAGCTAAAATTTAGTTATAGTTTTTGTACACTGTAATTCCTCACAATGTGCATTACCATTTTATTAGATTCCATTTGGTAGTTTTCAAGTAATGCTCTGGACAAGGAAAGATGCCAACCACAGAGTGACTCCAACATACAAACTTTGTTTGTTGGGGATATAAATAGGTTTGAAGTTAACAAACAGCAATATCTCAAAAAAAATACTGCTACCAGCGTTCTGGTTTGTGTGCACTGCACTTCATCTTAATGAGTTTGATCTGTATATAAAGTTTCATTCAATACCTCAAAGAGTTTTCGAATTATGCTCCAGACAAGATTACCAGGAGGCACACACACATTCACATGCCTTCCATTTCTATATCCCCTTCACCTTTCAGTAGAGGAGTGAAAATGGACCAATTAAGTGTATTATAATGATTAAATTGAGGTGGCAGAAAGAAGTCAAAGTGATCTTAAATTATTAGTGATTTAGAAGAGTTGACTAAACTAAACATCTGAAGTTTCTACATATTTATTCATTTTTAGCAAAAATAACAAACAACCACCATTACAAATGGTAATATAGACTTAGAGATATTTAAACATCATTAATTTATATTAAAATGTATGTATCCAAATCATGCAAATACTAATTGTGTCATTACAAGTTATTTATATCTTCCAATATTTACCTCACATCTTTTTACCACAAACCTTCACATACCCTTACATGTCATGTCATTACATAATATGACTAACAAAAGCTCAGAATTTCATCACTCATGACAATATAATAATGGGCTGATTCTTCAGAACTTTGTAAAGTTAACAACATGATCAACAACATCCTTGTTGCCTTTTAGTCATGAAGTATTTGATTATGTGCTCTGACACATATTTAAATATAAACAAAAAGCAGGAACAGCTTTCATAAGATGGTTAAGAAATACAGCAGATCACAAACAGTATCCATTAAACTTTCAGAGCAGTAACAAGTTAACAACAATATCAATAACGGTTAAACCATATAGTTAACTTTCATAAAAGTTCTGAACAAATCGCCCACAATCACATAACTGATTTATTATGAAATCCTTACATGTCATTACCAGAAATGAAACTTTTTATATACCTTTTCATCAATTACAGTTAAATTTAAATGTGCTATTTCTTAGTTTAACTGTCAGGAAATGGTTAAATCACATTTCTTAAGTAATGCATTGTATTCTAAAAAATTAAATACATTTGCATATATCGAAAATTACCGTTATAGAATGACTGACAAATGATATTCAAACAATTGAGAGTTGAGATCATGTTACTGACGCTACACAGCGAATCAAACACAAAATACATCATAAATATTTCAAACTAAGCTACAGGAATAAAGTTCTGGATTAAAATAAAAAAGCTGAAGGATTTATAGAATCCTTCCTCACTGTACATTACCTGAGCAAAATGCATTACAGTGCGTAATTAAGGATTTAAAATGTAATTTATTTGACAGGTCAAACAAGAGCACCTTAATCTGCACTTATCTCCCATCTGTTTTTCCATAACTGAACAAGGGGTATGACTAAACAATAACTTCAGGCAAAGTGAAAGGCGTTGCTGGATATATGTGTATTGTCATTTTGAACACATGTTCATATGTGAATATCTTCAATACTTTTTGAATTATGAACAAAGGCTAAAGTTTTGTTAGTGACAGCAGCACTATGACAATACCTCAAGGGTTTGCCTTCTTGAAACATACCGCTAAACAGGAGTTGTCTGACTATTAAGCCACTTTGTCAATGAGGTATATAACTGATTACTCAGCATTTGGAAATTTTGCAAGAAATCTTCAAACACCATGTAAGCAAACACATTTTAACTTTAACCAAACTTTCTATAAAGGGCTATAAACTTAATTGTAACAATTTTCTAAGCCAAACAAGGGCTATACACTTAACTTGAACAAATATTCCAAGTGAAACAAAGGCTATAATCTTAGTGAGGTTGATAGGCATTATCCAACAGCTAATGCATTTTCTGATTAAGGCAATAACTTGTATTTGGAATCAATGTATCAAACTAATTGCATTAACATTTTTTCACATATGACCAAAACTTGCCAAAAACACTGTAACCCAAGTAGAAAAAGAGGCCACAACTTGTATTGAGGATAATAAAACATTATAAAACTTAAATGTCTGATGGCCTTGAACATTAAGGTATATTTCAGTTGCATAAACAATTTTTGAAATATTACCAAAAAATCCTGACTTTCTGAAAGTCTTCTACCAAATGATAGGAGACAAACAAGGGCCATAACTTGTATGGCATTACACACTACAGCAAAATATAATGTCATTTCATGGAAGTTTTTGCCAAATTGTTATCATCAGTGGCCAATACTCATATTGAGGGTCGATATGAGCTATGTAACTTAAATGTGGAATGGCCCTGATCTTGTTCATGGTGACTATACATGTATAATGTCAGATTCATAACCGATTGTTGAGATATGACATGTTGAAAATCTTAAAACCAAACTTTCCAAGTCAATCCGGGGGCATTATTTGAAATGAAGGACAAAAAGATCGGTCTTTCTTAATTTCTTGATGGCCCTGAACACTTTAAAAGTATTAAGTCAATGGAATGAATTGTTTTTGAGATATGACTAATCACTAAAAAACCCAAATAGCTAACAAAAAATCTGAACTTGACGCCAGGGCGAGTTGAATAGCACTCCTTATTCTTCGAAAAGTCCTGCTTAAAGTCAGAAGATACAATAACTTACCCCAAAAAATATTTACCCAGAGAAAATGTAACAAATATTCACTCAATTTCGAAGTTTACAAAAGTCAATTAACCAACATGAGAAGAAATTGCGCTTTACAAAACCAACACATAAAATATGTAACTCATAATAGATCCTTCAATGATAGAAATTACAATGCTCTAACATTGTTTACAACAATTACAAATATATTCCTTTACTCATACAAAGTTATTTTATCTACTGAACAGTGACTATAGAATGTTATATAATACTGCAACTAAAAAATGAACAAATACCAAGAATATCAGGCCCCAATATCATTTACTGGTAAACATGTAAGAGCATAGTCTGATTCAAAATCTTGTACAGTTTTAAAAGCGTATTTTCTCATAGAATTAGTTGATAAAAACCTTTTGCCAATAATCCACATAAAAATATCTCAGGAGTAAAACAAATTCTTCAGTATATGTTTAAAAACAATAAGTTGTACTCAATTATTTTTTGGCTAAAGATTATTTTTCTTAAAGATATTGACCGAAGTCATTCTCATATTCTAAGAGAGGGTGCGATTTTAAATATGGTAAAATGGAACATGATTAAATAATCACTTTTAATGTTATGTGGTTACACGAGTTCAGATCAGATGAGTTATTGGGGCAAGATATTCATATCTATGTCTTTTGTTGTTTTAGAATGAAAAGAAGTGAATCTGATAACAAGTCAAGATATTCAGAATCCCTTCATGGACTTAAATATGCCTCCGAAAAAAATACTCATGTAACCTCTGACAAGCAAACCTGTGAAATATTTGAAAATGATCTGCATTTAACAATTTTGAAAAGGTGAGTTTTTTTATTTTTCGTTACTTATTCAACATGTACAGAATTAGACATAATGATTTTTTTTCCATTGATGATAATATATATTTAAAATAAAACACAACACTATCATTTTTCTTTTTTCCTCTTTCTTTGGAAAACAGATAATAAACAGTCAGATTAAAAACATATAAAAAACTCTTGCCTTAGTTAAAATAATAGTTCTTGCGGGATTATTAGTTTATATCAACATGTATTGTCATTACTGAAATCTATACCAAGACACATGGGAACACATTGAACACCCACTTTGCTATGGCCAACATTAAAGATTTTCCATGACACTGATTACAACTACACCTAGAGCTATCACAGTTGTGATGGATACCCCCAGATACTGCCTGGACAGAGAAGTGGTCAAGTGTCCAGCAGTTAAATTAAGGAACAAAATGTGAAAGAAATGGCAGTTAAACAACAGCCTATGCTTATCACCATTTCTATGAAGTTTCATGTGTGTAGGTGGAATACTTTTGAAAGTACATGCTACACAAAATTTTCTTTACAAATTTTTAATTTGTGAAGGGACATAATTCTTGCACAACAAAATGATCGGTTGAAAAAAATGCAGGTGCACAATTTCCCATGCTGACCAACATTCTGGAGAAGTTTATTCCATTGCAGTTTCATGAGTGTAGCTGCAATGTTTTTGGTGCTACATGCGACACAATATTTTTCTGACCAATTTTACCAATTCAAGGAACATAACTTTTGTTTAGACAATGTGAAATGTCACTAAGATAGGAGGTGCACAAAATCCTGTGGTGACAAACATTCATGAGTTTCGATGAAAAATCATTAGAGCTACATGCGTGACAAGATTATTTAGACCATTTTTACCAAGTGAAGGGCCATAACTCTTGTTAGCCTGAATTAAATGTGACAGAAGTAGCAGGTCTTCAACAACCCATGCTGACTCATGCATACCTTTCATGTGCACAATACAGGATGTCTGGGATAATATGAGACTCAACGCCATGAATACAACTCCTATATCTGGGGGTATACTGATAATGGCATATAATCATTCTTTACCCTTCCCCTCCCATAAACTGCCATGCTGTGAGGCTACATGTTGAAACTAAACAACTCTGAAACTTGTCAATAACTATCAATACAAACATATCACAATATGAATCTAGTGGCTGAAACAGCGCTATCTAACCTATTTACAATCAAAATCACACTATTTGAGCACATTAAATAAAATTAAAGCTGGATACATCTTAGTAAAACAATTTTAAGGCATTTACATAATGCTGCAAATTCAAACATCAAAATTCCAAAACCTCAACACTGGAAATAATTTAATTTTCTGACCAAATTATATATTAGTATATCCCTGACTATAATTGCCCTATTAAGTACTGTGGTAATTGAAGTTTCCATTCTCTTCTTTGATTTCATTTACGACTTGAATGTTGAGTAAGACAGTAATCATGACTAAACTTATGCAAATATTGCATCCATCATCAAAACAGTATAATGTACAGTTCACTTTGAAGTGAGAATACACATCATGACATGTACAAAATGGCTGTGAGTTCACATTGCATTGGTTTACAAGGCTCCGCAATAGCCTGACAGTGTAGCGCATGTGGCCTTAATGTACATCCCACCACATCCTCCAATACACTCCACAGATGATTGTCACATATGACAGTCGATTCCACATCAGGAATTTAAGATAACACATGCCCCATTATCACAGGACATGCTATTACAAGTGGCCGTGTTTGCCCTCAGGAACTATCAGGTGCCTGCGTCCCCACTCATGTGTTTTTGTCGTTTTATGACGGCCTGCGCCGCCTGCTCGGGAACACGGGACGGGTCATTCAGGATGCTGGTCGAAGTACTTAGATGACGCATCGCATCCGAGACAACTGTTATAACAACAAATAATATTTTTTAATAACATGAACCTGCATCTTTTGCTTCCACCAAGCATAAGACCTTTAATACACAAAACAATAGAGACAGGTTAACTGATTCTTTTTTCTATCAGCTTTTGTTTGAAACCACTTGAATGACAGACCTTTAAAGCATTTCAAGATATGAGTTATCAATAGTTTTCTGGTAGTATGAAGTGAGAAGTACACATTTAAACACATGTAGTTGTATGGACTTACTGGGTCTGAGGGAAGGCAGGGAGCAATGTTGGTCCAGCCAGGCAAGGACAGTGCGACACAGCTCATCCATACTGGCTGTCGACACCATTGTGTTGAATGACTCAAACAACTTGTCAATTATCAACGAAAACTGTGTGTGGTTAAGGATGACTATGCTGACAATATCAAAGACTTTGATAGCATTCATGAATAAGCAAACAATACAACAAATAAAGTCAAGCAGGGCTCTCACTAGGCTGAAATTTTTGGGAGAAGTGACTTCTCCCTTCAGTCAATTTAGGGAGAAGTGGGGAGACTTTAGGGAGAAGTGATACTTTTCGTAACACCTGATACAAAAACTATGCCATAGCACACACCTAAGTTTATATTCACATTCAAATTAATTGCTATAACTATACAAAATGTTTACAAATAATGTATCATTTTTGGCTCAGCAAAAGTGTATTTGTCAATGTCACATAGTTTATCTCCAAATAGAATTTAAAATGAATCAAAAACCAAGACTGCTAAGGATTTGAAACAATCAAAATGACCTTATAAATGAACTGTCAATACAGTAGGGGGACGAATCTTATTTTGGTACGTTCGGGATGGGTACGAATGTCACATTCAGCTATGCTGTTATATACTTGTCTCTGGCTAAATAATTTTCAATATGCTGACATTTAAGAACCAAATGACATTTAAATCACTGTTCTTGATGAAATTTTTACCAATACATAATGGGAGGTTGAGAAATTTACTCGGAAAATTGTTCTGACATAATGGCGATCTCGCCGATTTTTAAGCATAAACAGTAGAAAAATACTGTAAGTAAACACTACATAAAGCAAAAAAAGATATTTTTGTGTTTACATATCATTTTTTATCATGAACATTTCACTAAAACCAATCAAATATTTGTTGATACGTCATGTTATTGATTTTCTTAGCGCCACCTTGCCGATGGCCCGAGATGGCTATGACCGTCTGCTTCAAAAACAACAATGTTTAAAATTGTTCGTTCAATACATATATCAATTACTTTTTAACTACTTTAATGATTGACAAGATTTTTCATAATTATGTCGCCTTTTCAATCTGATTAAAACTAACTTTTATCATTTCATCAGGCACTTCTCAATGTACATTCTGATTGGTTGACTATCAATAGCTCCGCCTACTGGCGATGTTTTGGTAATTGGATGGCACGGCCCAATTATCTGATTAGGAATCTTATCTAATTTTATGAATGGCTAATTGCGGTGTTTTGACTAATGTGACAGTGGTCAAATACTCGCTGATTGACAGATTTACAATGTGCTATTTTTTTTCGGCGAAGTCAATGTCGCTTTGATGATACAAATGGGCGAAGTCTGGGAATTTTAGGCGACCACTTCGCCCAAGTCGCCCCCTGGCGAGAGCCCTGGTCAAGAGTTGATAAGATTAAAAAATGATAACAATGATTACTGAATGTAATTGGTTAGATATCAGTTGTTATGGCATAATACAGGACTCAATGTCAATGTATTTTCTGTGAAGGATACAATCCAGAACTTCCAGTTTGTAAGGGTGCGCATTTTCACATATTCATCAAACATTTCCCGCATCTGGTCAGCTCGCTGGCGTGTCACTGGCACACCTGTGGCTGGCAACTGAGACTGGCAAACACTAAAACAGGCAACAGCTTAAGTTACCTACAACGTCATACTTTACACTGGCAATGTTATTATATGATACTTAATAAATACTGTAAATATGTCAAATACTACATGTGAAGTTTAACACTTCCTACTTCAGGTATGTGATATAATTGTATGCACTTAGTTTAATGGGTTGTCAGGTTAGTGCGCTGGTTAGAGCACTCACTTTTCACCAAAGCGTCCAAGGTTCAATACCCGGCTTTTACATGTGTGATTGGTTGGCGGTCATCAAGTCTGATAAGTGGATTAACGCCGGGTTTACAATCCGGTTACCCCCACAAGACATGTCCACACTCTCGTGCAAAATCGTGCCAATGATAGTGAATAAAAGTTAATATAACTTTCTTAACAATTGTCAAATAAAAAAGTATTAACTAATTGTATGCATGCTCTGTTAAACATCACCCAAAGCCTATCAAAATGTCATAAAGAGATTAAGTTGTGTAAGAGGTCACACTTAATTATGAACATCCCATCCATACAGGGTCAAGGTCTTGCTAAGGCTACCTTATGGCATGGTTGAGAGAGTTGATCTCCTGCTTGAGGATGTCTGCCTCCTTCTGCATCTGACTCCGCTCAGCCTTCAGCTTCTTACAGTACTCCGCAGCTGAAATAAGAGACATTCTTACTTGAAGTTTTACAGTACATGCAGAAAAAAGGAAAATATATTTTAATTTCAGATTTCCTTCAGACAAAGTACACCAGGAATAAACACTGACAAGATATTTGATCAAGACTTTTTGATAGACGAAATTTCTGTAATTGTGAAAAAAATATCCACATAAAATGTTAATTTATCAGCTTTTGACCGATTTAATCAACTCTGGTCATTTGAAAGACGGTCTTGACTGAATCAGCCACACCAGTGTCCTGATTACTTTTCTCTATTAAAACTACTTACTTTTCAGCAGCATGGCAGCCTTGCTAACCTTGGCGTTGGGGTTCTGTCTTAGGGACGGGATTAGGGTGTGCAGAAGGTCAAACCCAGACTGAAAACAGACAGGTCAACAGTGTCAAAGTAGGTGTAACATAATCATATTTATCCAATACCGGTTCTTATAACACAGTTTTCAAAATAAGTACAAGCCTGCATGCCATTCACGGGTAAAATGCTTTTAAAGATTGTTCGAAGAGTAAAATTTAAACAACAGGACTTATTACAATTTCATAAGCCAAGAAGTACTGTAAGTTTCTTCAGGGCTTGTTCAAACTAAACTTTGATGGCTGGCAAGGAAAAGGCATAATCTCTGAGGAGGTACTTATTAAACTTTTGTGCGTTACACAAGTCATAATGTGGAACAAAGGTTTTTGGTGCTACACATTCTTTTCAATCAAACGTTATCAAATATGGCTGAACTATGTCAAACCATATCTTGCTCCACGTTGCAAAACATTTTTAATGAAATGTGCTAAAAAGTCTATTTTCGATGCCAAACTAATCATGCATCATGAAATTTTGGACACAATGGTCGTATAATGCGGAGGTAATGCACAGGCTTATCAGTCCACTGGCCCACTGCTGAACAGAGAAGCACTAGATATTTAACAAGCTATAAGGCTATAAGGAAAGGAAAGCAGGGATTTGGCAATAGCTCAATACAAGCAGATACATGGGTTGACTGTAAAGCAACATTGCTCATTCACTGTTATTCTTAATGGATCAAATATAAACCTACACAAGCATGTATGTCAAAAGTAATTGTAAATCAGTGAAAAAAACATTGAATCAGTCTGCAAATAATATTAATTATTAAGTTATTGACTAGGGCTAATGCATTTCCTAACAGCGAACATAAAACTAAGTCCCAAGAATACTCTTAACTTTTTCAACATTTTAACCTTTTTATTTAATTCATATAATATAGTTCAACACATCAAAGCGTGTATCAAAACCCACAAGACAAGCAAGCAACAAACCATTTATATCCTCTTTCTTGACTGGTTTCTTGGTCATTAATAAACAATCTATTTCAATAAACTTAGTTTTTAAAATGGAATGTTTCTTCAAGGAAATACTTCATGGTTTGTAATATGCCCTTTTTATGGATTTTTTATTTTTTTTATTTTGAAATGAAGTGTGACAAATCATTAAAAGTGTTAAAACTAAGACACTGACAGCTGGAAGCCTTGTTTATATATTGTCTTTGAGGTCTATGATTTTGAAAAGTGTTAGTAACGTGTTTCAGCAAAAGGCTGTAGCTTAATTGACAAATTCAAGTGATGATACCATTATATTTAATAAGGGTTAAAACATCCATCAGTTTATGTACTAGTTCTTGGGAGAGTGGCTATGGTATCAGTTTTCTATTTTTTTCTTAACTGTACTGGCGTGGTTCAAAAAGTTTCTTTTATACTTTAAGTTGTATTTTTTCTGTAATTGCAATATCAAAGAGTAAAATGATTATAATTTCAGTGTTTAAAGATACATTACCAGGAAAACTCATTTTTAGTGGCTAAAAATGAGCAAGTCCCTTTAAACAGGCTTTTTCATCAAGCAAGGTCAAAGATATACAGCTCATGCCTGCTGTATTTTCATCAAGCAAGGTTCCAACATGCAAGGATACAAGCCAAGCACACGTCTACAGTATTTAAAACCAATTGAAACAATCAATAAGTATGATAAAGCACAGTTATTAGCGAGCACAACAAGAACATACAGCAAGGGAAACTAAACCAAATAAATACATTCAAATGCATATATTAATGTAAATACTTTGAATTTTCAATAAAATTCCTTTTTCTTTTTGGTTCAACAATGGAAACATATTCTGTACAGTCTAGACTTTTTAAATTTCCTAGCTAGCTTTACCAATTGAGACATACCTTTTGGATTTGGCCTGGCGTCTAGAAAGAGACAAATTGACACTACAACGTTAAAGCCAGTAGAGAAATTAAGTCAAGGCAATATGCATATGGCAAGAAAAAGCATAAGATGAAACAAAAGAACACAATATACTTTATACAAGCGATGCATACTTGTCCTATTGTTTAACTTGAAATGCTTTTTACTGCATTTTATTCCTTCAAGACATTGATACATTAACCAATTTCAATGGCTACTGATTTTTACAATGGACAATACGCTACCACAGATAATACACAGGGGTAAAATGAAAAATGTTGTATTAATTTTTTTCTTTCAAGATCTTTCTGAAATCTTTCGAAAAAAATGTAAATCACTTAATATGATAATAGTAAGCAGACAATCATTTTTATCATATTCTGATGAGAATAAATGTGTACTATCTACATACAGTTAATATAGGATCTGTCACAAGTTTTCATATGATAAACAATTTTATTCAAGGAGTTCAAGAAATATGTTTATTAGCGAGCCTTTGGTGAGCTTACTAACATATTTCCCGGGCATGTTGAATAAAATTGTGTTTTATATTATGATAAGTGTCAGATTTTTTTATCACATGCTTTTTCCAGTAAAAAAATGGCTTAAAATCGACACACAGTATTGAAACCAGGAAAAAAAACCTGAAAATCTGGCATATGCTGTAACACTTTCACCCATGCAAACCTGCATCATCTGCTCTAGTGATGAGCCAAATACCACAAAGCAATGCAATTTCCCGCACTACATACATTGCCGAAATGTAGTACCCGGAATTATTTAAAACCACATATTCAGCCAATCGTTTAAATTCTGTTTATAAAAAAATCATCTAAGGATGATATCAAATAAGAATTACAACAAAAACACTAAACTTCTAATGAAATTTGCTTTCTTTTAAATTGTGATGTCATATCCTGCATGATCACGTCAAAATTTGTGACTGTCTTTAAACTGTTTTTCATGAAAGCAAGACGAAATATGAAGCTTTACTCTTAAGATTAAGATGGAAAATGTACTGCTGAATTCAAATTAATCTTAATAAAGACATTTTAGTGTCAGAGAAGCAAGCATAAGACTTTCTAGATTTTCATCAATCAAGCAATTGTTTGTGCCCAGTAATTTATTATTTATTTATTTATTATAAGTTATATATTTTCTGACCAATAGAAATAGAGCAATGTGTAATACACAAAAATATGTGATGTCTAAACCGGAAACAAGGTAAAGCATGTGATAAAATGCAATACTACATTACTGTTAAAAATACACTTACCTTATAATATTACGATTACCTTGTATTATTATGATAACAATGTATACCAAACAAGAGCTGTCACAGAGACAGCGTGCTCGACTATTCCGCTTTTCGGTGTATGGATTTAAAAGTTTTGGCGAAACATGCATGGATCACTGTTATGTTAGATTTCAATGCAATACATGATGTGCTGAGATATTTACATAAATTGAATTGGAAAATATTTGAGGTGGTACCCAAGTCGAAAAAGGGGCATAATTCTGTCAAAATGCTTGATACAGTGACCTCCTCCTGTGTACAGGATGGGAGCATGATGGTAAACAAGAGTGCAAAGTTTCAAAGCCATATGTCAATGGACTTTGAAAATATTTGAGGTGGTAAGCAAACTTTAACATAAGTGGTTACGTCGACGCCGGCGCTCGGGTGACTAGGATAGCTCTCCTTATTCTTCGAATAGTCGAGCTAAAAATGACACATGTAAGAGTTCAGTTTGTTTTTATAATGAAACGTATTATATGCAAAATAGGATAAAAATACATCAGAACTACACTTAAGAAAAACATGACACAAAATAACAAGTTAAAGATTTAAACATGCAGGGAAGGATAAAGAAAATGAGTTAAAACATCTGCAGGGTTTTTTCACCTTCTTTGCTAGTGGCCGAAATAAGGCTACTTCACAATTGGGGAAAAATGGCATTTTTTCCCAATTTCCAGATATTTTTTTCACAAATCCCAGATATTTTTCCCAAAAAGGAAGATCTTACTTCAAAAATTTATTCTGCTTGAGCAAATTATTCTTTTTTATCTTTTAAGTTGACATAAGAAGAAAGCTGTATAATTTAAACGTTATTCAAGGACCAATAACTCCATAGAATTATTTTGCTATCAATTCCCCCTTTTGAGCATTAACACATTTAAATTTCCCAATTTGCAGAATTTCACGCGTTTAAATTTCCCAAATTGAAAAGGCTAGGCCTCTTCACAATTTTTGGTGTAAAAGCCCTGATCTGGCATCAGAAAAAACTTTTTTGCCAATAAATTAACACAAATTTTACTTAATATACTGGTAATACAAAGACTTTTTGTTGTTTATAGAAGCAAGTTAAAACTTTGCAATGAATTGCTTTATTAATATTTGTATAGAGTGCTTGCCAAAATGAGTAAAAATCATGGTTTTTCCTTCAAAATGAAAGAAACTGTCAGGTATTTCCTGATTTATATATGTTTCCATATTTGCATAACAATCAATGGATTGGCCATGCACTCAAGATCTTTACAATTTTTGCTATTACAGTATTGTAGTACAATAGGGAACCATCTTATAGAGTACCAGCTTAAATGAATGATATCTGTCTTTGGGCCATCTACATGTAACAAGGTGTTTCTCAGCTGTATCAATTAAAGTTTTGAGTCATAAGTGAGTGTATATATGTAAGTCTATATGGACATATACAGTATACAATCTGGATTACATTCATACCAAACTACCATATAAACTGCAAAACAATCCTCATACCTTAATGTTAGTTCTGCGTTTCTTCTCTGCTGTCAGATGGGCCTCAGACTGTAACTCTGTTTTCTCAAGGTCTGCATATAGCGCTTCTGGACTTTTCTGAATAAACAGTTTAATACAGTTACATTGGAGCAAAAGATTACTTTCGACTCAAAACTTGATTCTAGTTAAAGCTTAATTAAGAATCTTTACAAATATATCCCGTACCACAGTTTCTGACTAACATTTCTATTGTAATAGTGACAAGGTTGACAAACTGAAGATACACTTTGATGTAACTCATGGTTTCACAAAAGTAACCAATATACATAGAACTGTAGAGCCGAGAGAAACGAGATATCTTTAGACTAGTATTCACTTGTATATTTCTTATTTAAATATATAGTTTGCTGTTACATAACATTTACATAACAATCTAAGAACACTGACTGCCATTGACCAGATCCCATAAAAATGTATCATTAAGTCTTTATCGGAAACAGGGCACCGATTAACTCCCGGCTATTCTAACTACTTCTGCGTGTGGATCACATACCAGGGTAAAGCCATCGTCAAATGAGGAGTTGTTTGAGGAGGGGCTGGACATGGCAGTGAAGTTGAAGGTGCTGGACGGGACCGGGCTGGCAGAGGGAGACGGGGTAGGCGTTAATGACTCCACCTTCACTGGGCTCGAAACCATAATACCTGCCATGGGGCTCACCGCACCTGCAAACATAACAGATATGATGTCTTAACAAAATAAGTTTGTTGTTTTGAATGTTCAGAAACTTGACAGAAATTGTATTTCCAAGCCTACAATAATTATGTTTCATTGATTTTGAATCATCTTTTATGCTGTCAAAATATTTTTAAAGACTAAGAAGCTCTATAAGAATTATAAATTTATCAATGTCTTAATGTTATATGAAAGGGAACTCAATGAACGAGTCAGCATCTTTTACAAGATTAAACATTAGCATAAGTGTACCTTGCTTGCTGACTGTCTGGAAAACTTGTGAGGAGGAGACCTGATTAGGACCAATTGCACGGTTCACTGCTGCCAGCAGGATACTAGTAGAGAAATCTGACATCTGCAACACACACATACAAGTGGATATGGTTATGCTTGTACATGTATCTAACATTTAAGTTGCTTATGGTGCTGATGGTTATAAAATGTCTTTTAAACCTTAAGTTTATTCACAGTTTTGGAAAATTTACAAGTCAGGTTTATGAGACAGCACCTTGCCTACCAAAACCTCAAACAATGCATCAATAACATGCTGGCAATAAATAAAGTGGTAGTGTAGTCTGCTAAACAACTAGTGTCTTGATTAACTCTTTCAAAACCCTACGACATTCTAACATATCATGGACATAGCCTCAATACACAGAAACTTGAGTACATTTATGGTTTGTGGCTGTGATTGAGGTATGGTTTGTGGCTGACTGACGGCCTGTAGCTGGCTCAGGATCCTTGACGCTCCATCATCCTTGCCCACTATGGCACCCGGGTATGTTCCTGAAATCACAAAACACACATATTTATTATTGTAAGGTTTTGAAGATTAGTTTGAAATCAATATCAATAATCTGACAAGCCATATCCATTAATGATTCGTTATTGGACTTCTGTGACTATGCAACCGATCATCAGAGACATTGGTCGTAAGAAATGATTTTCAACAGTCACAGTACTTGATCATCATTTTATCCTTAGTTGTTACAAACACATGTATTGCTTAAAAACACCAAATTTTCATTGGAATGAAAAAGAAACCCAAACTATGCAGACAGGCCAGCAGAGACAAGTACTCCTACTAGTAGCTTTACGCTGATTATCAAAACCTACAAGTTCCATGCTTTTTAGATGAAAAACAATATGAAATTTCTTACACCAAGTCAGAGACTGCCACATCTTTCCATTAGATCACTTGGCTATGTATAATTATGTTTAACAAGAGTTTCTGGTATAGCAATGAACAGACCATTTCATTTCAGCTATTTCATTACTTGACCAAATTGATCCTCCTGACCTCTTTACATCATTACACAGCAGAAATATTTTCTAATTTATCTTCAGAATTGTTACACAGCAGAAATATTTTCTAATTTATCTTCAGAATTGTTTCAAACGTTCATTACGTTGAAAAATTTGGAAAATTGTAAACAGGTTAATTGGTATATCATACTAATCAACTAACTAATTAGCTTTGTTTGTAGCATGCCTGTATCTTAGATGTTATAATTTTAATAAATCAAATTGTCGCACACGCCTGTTACGTTTAAATTTTGTTGGTTTCATATTCAATTGGATCAAATGTGGAAGTGAAATCATGATCTATTCTCTTACATGTACATTTCAGGTACCTGGTGTACAAACAAGCTCGTCATTTCACCAAGCCATTGGTAATTATGTTTTAATATAAATTGTTGAGCCTGTCCCCATGTAATTTTGGTGTCCGGTGAAAGGGTATTGCTCATTGATTTGGCATTGCAAAAAGGCATGTTTGTTATATTTCTACTGGTATAATATTTACATATATTTACATTGCCTAGTCCTTTGTGTAGATAAAACTTGCATTTATATTGTACAACTCTTAAGGTATTATAACAATGTTGTTTATTTCAAGATTGCGCTCCAATTGGATAAGCGATGCCATTTAACCAATGATATACAGATGTTACAAAATCAGCTATTCTATTATACAAAGGTATCTTGTCTGTTACACTTCTTTAAAAACAAATACAATTGCAGAAGATACTGCCAATGTTTATTTAATTTATTTAAATAAATATTTCTTTTAAAAATAGCATTTTTTCTTGCATTCATGCTGTATGAACGCAGTGGGACATGCAAGCAAATGACTTAGAAGCGCTAGCATGCTTCATGGAATTTGCTCGCTTGCCGTACTTCGTTCATACAGCATAAATGTAAGAAAAAATGCAATCAATCCTTAAATGCTTCATATTTACTGTAGTTCCAAATAAGCCATGTTCACCAAGTCACTAAGAAAATAAAAATTAAAAATTTGGTGCATGCTCAGAAATTTTGTTTGCAGATGCAATATAAAGAAATAAGTGGGTGTGGCCAAGATTCGAAATTAGATCGACCTGGGAATTAGATTTAGAAGTATTTCACATTCACGATTTAACAAGAGGGAGAACTTGTATACTTGCTGAACCGTATTTCCTCGACTATAAGACGGGGAAATTGGGTCCTGATTTTTAACCTGAAAGTAGGGGTTCACAATATAATATATTCATGCATTAAGGCCGGGATCAGGTTGATTTTTTTTGACAGTATCAAAAAAACTAGGGCCATTAATTCAGTAGTATGTATTAGCAGGTTGTACATCTTTAGCAAAACAAGATAGCGAATAGCGCCCTGGATCACTGGCCTCATATATGGATCTCCGGTCATGGCCATTGATCAGATCTGCCCAATAAGCCAATTTGGCTCAGATCTTATGGTCATGCAGTTTCAGTTTAAAAAATATATTGGTAAAGAAATAAAGGTGCTTACATTGTATCAATGTTAAACATGATTTATTTTTCATAAATCACAGGCAATTACTCTTGACCAACTGGTAAGATTTGGCACAGAGTACTTTGCAGAGATCTTGTGGTCATACACAAGTTTGAATAAGATTGGATCAGAAATGTTGATGCTAGAAAGGTAATGAACTTAATGAGGATGTCAGACGGATAGACGGACAAAAAGCGTTACAAAAGCTCACCTGTGACCACTTAATGTATATATTTATAAACATGTTTTTTCTATTATATTTTTACAAAGGCAATTTAAAACAAAAGAAAAATAATATATATATATATATATATATATATATATATATATATAGATATAATTTTTTATATACCTAATGAATTATACCAATTAAAAGATGAATTTTCCATTCTTGTTTCCAAAAAAGAAGTTATTTCTCTGCACTTGATATATTGCACCTCTCAACAACAAAGCACAAAAATCCACTGAGTCACCTAATATTTATGTTTTCTTAACCACAAATGACACAGTTACAGCATGTAAGTTTGAGTTAACATGGTCCAGCCTTGACATTGACCTGTCATGCCCTAATCACTACAATCACTCATGCTTATCACTCTAGTCTGTGAGGAATATCACTGTGGGGCCCATATGGGCTACATGTCTGTATCACATGCATACAGCTCATGATCATGACTACAAACATTGAATGATGCAAATATTTCATCATTCTGTAAAATACTAACATTTGAACCTTAATACACTTAACAATTTGTGATTACCTTAACACAACACTTTCAAAAGTGAAGTTGAGGCCAAGTTACAGAATACATGAGCCGCCAAGGATGATGCAATACATCACAAAAGAACATGAACAGTAGTTAAATGCATATAAAATTGCCGTCAAGTATTTACATTATGCTACATGTAGGTGATACCTATACTACCAATTATGTACTTTGAATAACGAAGGTGATCGTTACATAGCTAGGACACAAGAATATGGCCTTTCAGTCCTTTGGTATTGTTTAAAAAGTAATGATATGACTTTTTATATCATCAAAATATATATATATATAATGATCATTTTTCAAGTAAAATACTTGGAATTGTATTGAAATTTTATATTATTACTTTTTAAACAATATCAAAGAACAGAAAGGCCAAATTAGTGTTCAAGCTATGTGACAATCACTTTTGATGAATAACATGCACGTGTGAAATATTATTTAAATTTCATGATAAAGGATTCTGAGTAACCCATGAAAAATTATTTTCTTATTTCTGATGGGTCTGAGTAGGTAGCTGAGAGTTACCGGGTATACACAGACTGAGACATAAAAGGTGAGATAGACAATATTGTAGCCTGTTAAAGAGGTTATGTTCATTAATTTTGAACATATAAATAAAAAATAAAAAAAATCATTCAAATTTGGCACATCTGGATAAACGATTAATTTTCATATTGACCTTAAAATAAAAGATAACGTCCATGATGGATGACCAATTCTTTCATAATGACAAAGCCTTGCCTTGTAGACTTGTCTTTTTTATCATTGGCATGGATAAGCAATAGAATCAGCAAATGCAACACTATGAATGTAGACCTGTAGTTGTATATTAAGCATTTTGCTTAACAAACATCACTGCTTTATTACACTTATATCTTTTGGAAAACTACATCTGTGTTTCTTACAGCTCATTCTCTGCAGTTATTAACCTTTAAATATATACTTTTAAATGAATTAGGACAGTTTTCCAAAAATTCTTTTGAAAGGCACACACATTTCTTTATATTATCCCAAAATAAATCAAATCACTAGGTGAATAAGAGTGGTATCAAATATGTATATTTCTAGTATATGTTAGTAATAATAGTTTCATCATTATGTTTAATGTACTTTTAAATGCAAAATAGTTTTATCATTTGCAATAGAAACCCATCCAAAGATTTTCTTTAAAAAATCAGATTTATAAACATTGCAATATTAAAACATATTTGTCCCTATTTAGAAAGAAAATGCAGAGAATTTTCTACAAACGATAAAATAGAATAAAGGAATATACATTTATAACATCTTTCTTCTCACTTGTTTTTAATTGTGTTGAATATTTGAACAAGGGGGAGGATGTAATTTGATTTCTGGCAAACATTAAGTGAGAAAAATGTTTCATGGCAAACAAAATGGCGTATTTTTATTGACAAGTGCCGATTCTGGGACCATTTTTTGCCTGGTAAGTTGACCGATTTTTTGTACATTAATCCCCTATTTTGTTTAGTGCAAGCACATTAGCCCCAACGCAAACAACCTTCTGCATTATTTCAGTGTCTGCAACTGTTCATTATGTGCTGTAAATTCATCAACATACCTTTGACTAACTACAATTGTATGTGTTTACGACTATACCATAGCTAAAAAGTAATAAAACAGAAATTATTCTACAATAAAGTACAAAAACATTGTTTTGATGATATCCGTAACGATTAATACATAAATTAGGAAACGTAATACCTACCTTCATCTTCATGACAAAAGAACGTAAACACTTTTATCAAACAAATATACTATCATTTTCTTTATTACTTATAGAAATGGATTTATAGACACATATTTAATGTACTGTCACGCTTTCATCAAATACGTGTATCTTAAATTGCTCCCGCGGATAATTTCCATGATAGTACCCCTGTAAGCCCAGAAGTTGTTAACACACAAGAAAGCAATACAGTTATTTTTTGTAATGGTAAACATTATCGTTTGAATTTGAAATTGTATGATTTAAAATATTATCACCTCCTTACAGACTTTTTTTATTTTGTGTATTATGTACGGGTTGTTCTTGCAAGTTTTACATCGTTGTACAACCTCGATCCGTATATCATTACTATTGCAATTTTAAAGGTATCAGTTATATATAGTTTCAAACCAAAAAAACATTCCATTACAAACATAAAGAATAATTCTGTTAATAGCTGATCGCATGTACTATCCAAATTTTGTGGTTTCCCGTATTTGAGTGTTCAAAACTGAACTGAAATAGTGCAGTTCATTTTTGTAGCAAAGCTGCATATGAGCAAAAATGATTCCTAACTATCCATTACGATTGTGATTCATTGTAACTAATTGAATACAGCACTGCTTTAATTGTTTGGTACGATTGTATCGATACAGTAAGTTGAGAAAAAACTAAGTTACTTTAGCTTCAAACCGAAGAGTAGCCTCCCTTAGTATTAAAATTGCCATTTTACAAGGAAACTTATTGTCAACTAGAAATGTGTCCATAGGACACTGATGCCCCCACTTCAATTTTTTGTCACAGAAAATAAGCCATAATGATTATTCAGGATAATCTGCACAAGGGCAAATCCTTTTCAAAAATTAGATCGGATAAGATATTTTTTAAGTATTGTTGGGAAATAAAGGGCCCTAACTCCTAAATGATTAAAGCGATTTCCATGGCTATCGAACTTGATCAAGGTATTATGGTCACAAACATGTGTTAAAAGTTTGGTGAGGATTGGACAAACAGTTTTCAAGAATTAGATCGGAAACAATCTTCGGGACGTATTTTTCAAGTCTTTTTTTGCAAATAAAGGGCCGTAACTCCTAAATGACAAAAGTGATTTCCATGGCTATCGAACTTGATCAAGATATTATGGTCACAATCATGTATGTAAAGTTTGGTGAGGATTGGACACATACTTTTCAAGAATTAGATTGGAAACATATATTTTTGAAGTATTTTTGGCAAAAAAGGGCCGTAACTCCTAAATGACTAAAGCGATTTCCATGACTATCGAACTTGATCAAGATATTATGGTCACAAACATGTGTTTAAAGTTTGGTGAGGATTGGACAAACGGTTTTCAAGAATTAGATCGGAAACAATCTTCGGGACGTACGTACGTACAGACAGACAGACAGACGTACGTACGGACAAGGGCAACCCTATATGCCGCCACTTTGTGGGGGCATAAAAACATAGAAATAAATTGTTTCTTTGTGAGTTTTAACATGCATTCGCGCCTTATACTAACCAATATCAAACTTCTTTAAAGTATCCTGATCAGCTCGACGTTAGGAATGCGCACTTGCTGTTTATTCTTGCCAAGTCATTTGTAAATAAACTGCAAAAACTACAATAAGAGATTTATGGAAAACAACCAACCAACATTTTACATTCAAATCATAAATTACCGTTGAATGATGCATTGAAAGGTTTTTTGACTTTTTTTCAGCTTGAGATGGCAGATTCGGATTCTTCTGAAGAAGAGACAAGCAAAAAATGTGGAGTGTGTGGATTTAAGTGCAAAACAAAACGAATCCTACAACGTTATCTCCTAAAGCATAGCACAAAAACTTCTGTTGTATTACTTTTTAGCTATGGTATAATCGTAAACACATAATTGTAGTTAGTCAAAGGTATGTTGATAAATTTACAGCACATCATGAACAGTTGCAGACACTGAAATGATGCAGAAGGTTGTTTGCGTTGTCACCAAAATGGGGCTAATGTGCTTGCACTAAACAAAATAGGGGGTTAATGTACAAAAAAATCGGCCAGGAAACATGTACAATCGAGTAATAACCATGACATTTGGAAGATAGGAATATATATATATAAAAGTATGGTTACAACATTCAGAGATATGCCATATTTGCCGAGAAAATACGAAAAAATGAGGATAAATTCAACACAAAAATTTGTAAACATTGCCTCCAGAGCCACAATCTATTTAATGACTTTTTTTATCTTTAAAGTTATGAAACCAAACTAAGATGTTGATTGACGAATATGCTTTTCCCCACACACTGGGCGCATTCATTTTTCAAAATTATAAAAAAAAGTCAACTAACCAGGCTAAAATTGGTCCCAGCATCGGCACTTGTCAATAAAAATACGCCATTTTGTTTGCCATGAAACATTTTTCTCACTTAATGTTTGCCAGAAATCAAATTACGTCCTCCCCCTTGTTTGAATATATGTTGAAATTTACCCAACCTCCACTCATGGGGAAATTTTTTCTCCAAAGATAAATTTACACCAGTGGGTAAGGATTGATTACATTTTTTCTTGCATTTATACTGTATGTACAGCATGTGAGCAAATTCGATGAAGCGCGTTAGGACATCTTGGTCATATGCTTCTTTGCCCTACTGCGTTCATACAGCATAAAATCAAGAAAAAAATACGATCAATACTTATATTTACATTTTAAAAGAAATATTCACTGTGATTAAACATTAGCAGCATTTTCTGCAATTGAGTATTTGCTTTTAAAGAAGTGTACTAGACAAGACACGTTTGTATAAAAGAATAGCTGATTTCGTAACGTCCGATTTCATTGGTTTCAATGATGTCAGCTTATCCAATTGGAGCGCAATATGGATATAAGCAATGACGTCATACTACCTTGCATGTTACATAATATGAACATCAAGTTTTATCAACACAATGGACAAAGCGTATGTAAATATTTGCGTTTATATGCACATATTTGACTATTAAAGGGTAACACTCTTTGCCCGAGGGTTAATCTTATCATATAAACGTGACATGATTGTACAAAGGCCAAGTCTTAATGTTTCTCCTTATATTCCAAAAGTTTGTTTATAAAATGACAACATTCAATGACAAAAATCATTATTCAAATCTTAACTTCATTATCAGCCAATTATCATGAAGTATAAACAGAATGAGTACTGTGGATGCAAATGATGAACACTGTTGGAATCAGACATCAAAATCATTTTGAAGACTAAATCATGCATAGGAATGCTGTCTATCATTATTAAGTAAATCTCGACAGAAATAATTGCATTTATGTCTATCTTACCTCATGCTTATTGCAATATAAATACAAATACAACAGAACAGTTTTAAAATGACACCACTTGCCAGTATGGAGCTAAACCAGTGGGGTCAACCTTTTGGGAATGGGGCTGGCTCTCCAATTGAGAAAAATGTGCCAAAATTGTCTAGAAATTAACATAAAGGCTTTAAAAAATAGAACAAAAAATATTAAAGAATGTGATGAGGTTTGTTTCTTTAAGAATACAACAATTTTTCTCGTTCAAAAACAGTTTAGGGGGTCCAATTTTTTGATGAAATAAATAGTTTTATACTTGGGACAAGTTTATGCTTTCGCATTGGGAATGGGGCCAAATTGATAGAAAAAAAACACTATAAACCCTCATGTATTGCACTTCTCGGAGTAGATTACTCTGTAAAATATAGCTAACCTGTTGTAAGGAGCTGGGCAAGGAAGGAGTTACTGCTACTCTGCTGCTGACTGGCCGTGTTGGTTGGGCTCGGTTGCAGAGGTCGCTGTCGCCTTGGGGGGCCCTGTCAATTAATTATACTGTAATTGTAGTAATTCCGAAACTTCAGTACATGTTAATAGTAATGGTGTCAGGAATGGTGCAGTCAACACAATTGCAACTGAGACATTGTTCTACAGCAAAAAAAGGCTAAAGTTTTCATGTTTTGAAAACATTGGTTATAGCAAAATGAGGATTAGGTTCAAATATTCCTAAACACAAATTTGTGTGGACAAATATGAAAGGTGTGGCAACATGTTTAGCCTGTTGCAATGGCAGTAAATTAAAAAGCTAAATTTTCTTTTTTAATTTACATCAAAATGATGCATTTCATATCAAAATAGAGAAGATTGATGAAAGAAAACATGTCTGTACTGTACCTGCGGAATGATGAATCCTGCTAGGTCTTTCTTCCCCTGTACAGTCTTTCCTGTCTGTGTTTGATGAGACATCATCCGCTTCTTTGTCTGGCTCTCATCTCTATTTAATGCCTCCAGAATACTTGTTGTTTTCACTTTAATATTTGACTTTGGCTTGATGGTGGTGTTCTGTGTCTGTGGTAACGTCACTTGTGCACCATTTACCAAGTTTTTGTTCATTAAGTGACGCAGCAAACTTGACTGCGATGTAGTCTGTAGTTGTTGAACCGGCACAGAAATCTGTTGGGGCTGTAGTTGCACAACTTGTTGTTGCTGCTGTTGTTGAAGTTGTTGTTGTTGCCGCTGCTGCTGCTGTTGTTGTGGCTGCTGCTGTTGTTGTGGCTGAACCTGTTGCTGTAAGTCCAGTGTAAACTGCTCAAGCAGTGCTGAATGGCCAGAGGTTATCAACAGTGTCTTCAGTGCGTCATTGTTTTGCAGCAGAGCCATTATCTGTTCTTGTTGCTCCAGTTTCTTCTTCTGTTGCTGTAATTCCTGCTGTTGCTGCTGCTGTTGCTTCTGCTGCTCAGCAAGCCGTTGTTGCTGCAGCAGATTTTGTTGCATCTTTTGTTCTTGCTCCTTTTTCTGCTGATCCAGTTTTGTCTGCTGCTGCAGCTGCTGGAGGTGGTTCATGATGAAGTCTGTCTCCATAATGTTCATAGGTGAGTGGGGGTGGCCAGGGGAGGGCGTCGCCGAGGGGCTGTCAAACATGTGAGGGCTTTGGATTGGTGGGGTCGAAGGGGATAGAATCATCCCAGGGGAGGCTGGAAGGTTCAGGGGAGACCCACCCATTTCAAAGTCCATGTGAGGCACATGAAGCACGGGACCACCCTGAAAATATATACATGCAAATATATACACTAGAAGGTGATTATTAAATTAAGCACCCTAACTGAGTTTTCAGTTGGTAAAAATACTAAATTGACATTCAATGGCTTCACTATTTTATATCTTTGATGTGGGTGCATCTTTATTTATGACATTGAAATTACAGATCAAGCGTTATTTAAAATGGGTATATGCGCTTATTAACATTTTATCCAATTGTTGTCTCATAAACTTTGTGACATAGATGATACATAGCACGAGATTGGCGCATGGTGAATTTGCAGACATTTTAGGATCACAGTTTCAATTCATTGTTATTTATTTTTGTAAAAATGAAAAACCATGAATTTAAGTACTCACGAAATTGTCCTTTTTCAAAAAAACACACAAAATTTCAACCTATTAGGTCCTCTTAAAAAGGCATTTAAAACAAGCAACAAATTATGTCATACAATTCAAAAGAAAATACATATTGATTCATATCACTTTTGTTCCATATCACAATATATTAAAGGGTTAACCAATAATCTCCCACCTCCCCAGTGTAAACGGCAACTCATGTGCAATGTACCTGTGACGTGTCTGTAGCAGAAGCATTATCAGATGAAATTGACTTGGAAGTAGGCCACAAATCTGCTGAAAATGATAGACATAGGGATTAAGGGATCCATATGATGGCTATTAACTCAGTCAAATAATGACATAAAGTGAGCTTTTTATAATGTTCCTTGGATAATTATTGACCAATTATGTACTATAATGCTGAACAATTTAAGGACACCATTACCTTGTAGTTGATCGAAGTCCATGATGTCATCAAGGTTGGAGGGCTGGAACTGCAGGAGACTCGGCTGAATAAAGTCTCCGTAACCATACCCAGCTGTAACATACAAGTAACCATACTCAGCTGTAACATACAAGTAACCATACCCAGCTGTAACATACAAGTAACCATACCCAGCTGTAACATACAAGTAACCATACCCAGCTGTAACATACAAGTAACCATACCCAGCTGTAACATACAAGTAACCATACCCAGCTGTAACATACAAGTAACCATACCCAGCTGTAACATACAAGTAACCATACCCAGCTGTAACATACAAGTAACCATACCCAGCTGTTACATACAAGTAACCATACCCAGCTGTTACATACAAGTAACCATACCCAGCTGTTACATACAAGTAACCATACCCAGCTGTTACATACAAGTAACCATACCCAGCTGTTACATACAAGTAACCATACCCAGCTGTAACATACAAGTAACCATACCCAGCTGTAACATACAAGTAACCATACCCAGCTGTTACATACAAGTAACCATACCCAGCTGTTACATACAAGTAACCATACCCAGCTGTAACATACAAGTAACCATACCCAGCTGTAACATACAAGTAACCATACCCAGCTGTAACATACAAGTAACCATACCCAGCTGTAACATACAAGTAACCATACCCAGCTGTAACATACAAGTAACCATACCCAGCTGTAACATACAAGTAACCATACCCAGCTGTTACATACAAGTAACCATACCCAGCTGTTACATACAAGTAACCATACCCAGCTGTAACATACAAGTAACCATACCCAGCTGTAACATACAAGTAACCATACCCAGCTGTTACATACAAGTAACCATACCCAGCTGTTACATACAAGTAACCATACCCAGCTGTAACATACAAGTAACCATACCCAGCTGTAACATACAAGTAACCATACCCAGCTGTAACTTACAAGTAACCATACCCAGCTGTTACATACAAGTAACCATACCCAGCTGTTACATACAAGTAACCATACCCAGCTGTAACTTACAAGTAACCATACCAAGCTGTAACATACAAGTAACCATACCCAGCTGTAACATACAAGTAACCATACCCAGCTGTAACATACAAGTAACCATACCCAGCTGTAACATACAAGTAACCATACCCAGCTGTTACATACAAGTAACCATACCCAGCTGTAACATACAAGTAACCATACCCAGCTGTAACATACAAGTAACCATACCCAGCTGTAACATACAAGTAACCATACCCAGCTGTAACTTACAAGTAACCATACCCAGCTGTTACATACAAGTAACCATACCCAGCTGTTACATACAAGTAACCATACCCAGCTGTAACTTACAAGTAACCATACCCAGCTGTAACATACAAGTAACCATACCCAGCTGTAACATACAAGTAACCATACCCAGCTGTAACATACAAGTAACCATACCCAGCTGTAACATACAAGTACAATCATCTGTCAAAAGCAGTTTATGTAAAGAAACACAATTTCATAACTTAAAGACTTCACAGAAATTTCAAAAAGATGAATTCAACAGGTTTTATTTGGTTTTGAGTAATTTATGCAAAAGATACTGTCTAATAAATCGGCAATATCTAGCTACCAAGTTCTCGTGGGTTTGGGAAGTCAAAGGGCTGTTTGAGGTTAGAGAAGAGACTCTCAGAGAGGTCCATCATCTCCTGGACATCGTTTGAGTTGAGTAGAAGATCGGTGCGCGACGTCTGCTGTTGCCGCGGGAAACTAGACAGTTCCTTCATCTCACCTACACGCTCCAGTAACTGGTTAGTGTCCTGTAAACCATAAGAAGGAATTTTTCAAACATAACATATGCACTTTTAATGAAACTTACATGCAACAGAGATAAATTACTGTTTAGGTACAATTTGGTTCAATGTTTTGATGCAAAATCCTTCCTATATATATATATATATATATATATATAAACAGACAAACATGTACATGCCATTTTCATTGATTCTTTTTTCTGTTGCATGATGTACAGTTTTTCTTCGAAGAAAGCTTAATTCAGTTGTGCATCAGTGTTTTACACCAATTATCAATATCAAAACAGACCCAAATACAATGTGTCCAAATTATGATAAGACTATTTTACCAGCCCTTGCTTGAATCGGGCTTGGGGGCTTGTGCTAACTTTAAGCATTGTTAGAACCTTACATCAATGGAGATCTCCATGGACTGCGAAGCCTCGCGTATGTGCTTGTGCTTGTAGAACTTCCTCCATCGCTTGTACTCGTTGGCGATCGTGTCCAGCCGACGCTTCCAGTAGTAACCCTCAACCACTGCTGCCTAGAAAGTTAAAAAAACACCAACATTATGTAGTTGTAAGTATTCAGAGAAAGAATTCCAGTATCATATGGTTCCAGTATCATATGGTACTGCCAATATATGATTTTTCTTCAAGACAGGAAAATTATCAAACCATTTCAGGACACAGCTAAAACACAGATTTCTAAATTACTGTTTGTGTATATTAAAACATATTTAAATAATGTTGAATAAAAATTATTCATTCTTTTTATATTGTTTTATAATAAGAATGACTGTTAGATTTGCATGGTTTATTTATTGACAATTTGGTCAGATCATACAACAGTGCTGATTGTTTGGCCGACATAATTTGTTGAATCACATGTAAATCTGAAAGAACTGATGAGAAGGTGTACCTCTGGTTTGGTGTGTGCAAACTGCAGTGGCGTGGCGAACTGGCATACTCTGGGGTGGTTTCCAAATACATCTGCAATATTGAGAAATCATTGAACAGATTAGTTTTAACTTATTTACCTTACAACAATTAAAAAGTTATAACAACATTATACACCGGAGTACCCACAGGAAACCGAAATCTAACCTGGGATGCCTGGGTGAGAAGCTAGCATATGGACCATTTCGCTAACCGGACAACCTCATTGTTTGTGTTTTGTGTTTTGGTAGATTATTTGTTCATGAAGAAAATAATCAATATCTTAAGATTCCCATTCCATGACAAAGTGATTGTCTATGCTTCCTATAACTATACACACAGACTCTGTAAATCTGAAATTTCAAAAGCAAATAATTCATATTTCATTATTGATTGTGTTTAATTTAAATAAGGATATAAGGCTTTGATAAAGCTCTTACACTGCAGATGCCACTCTCTCCAAATGATGTTGTTCACTCGAATCTTATCTTTCACGTTCATATGCATTCCACGAAACTGCTTCCATTTTGGTGAGGTGATTTTTCCACTGAAAAAATCAATCGATTCATAATTATTTAAAGGGATACAATTTAAAAAAAATTAGAAAACACTTTTATCATAGAATACAATACATTGAATCTAAATTGCTGATGCATCTCATTGCTTACAACTCATTTATCTTTTGCAGTACCCAGTAAGTTTAAAAATAACATCAGAATATTTTTTAAACTCATCATGTAACTTTCCCATGCTAAATTTGAACATGACATGCATGGCTTCCAAAAAGGAAAGACAGTGCAAGGAAGCAAAAAAACTGCTGCGAAACATCTTAGACACAGAGCCCGACAGATTAACATCAATAATGAACTTTTAAAATGCTTATTCACAGGTCTTTTAGTGAAACGATTGCATGACTTGCAAGGTGCATTAAAAAACAAATCCACGTTATTTTAAAACGGGGAAACTCAGCTCATTCTTTAAATTATGTAAAATGATATATTATCGGCCACATACTAGATTGAATTGATAATTCTAGGCTTGTTTTGAGGAAATACTGTATATGCTGACTTTTGGACCATCTGGTGTCTAGTCCCTTTAATTACTAAACATTACTTGTAAATCAATTACATCAATATATTTTATATTTTATATTTTGATGTTCAAAAGTTGAAAATATCTTGGAATCAATTCCACAAGGAGTTTCTCTACAAATCTATATAGTAACAGTCATGATAATTACATGTTTTCACAACAACAGATGAAAGCTAGCATATTCAACACATTTCAAACATCTTGTGAACCTGTTAATTTGTTTTTCGATTGAAATCCACAACAAGAAACACCCGTGGAGCACCAGGTCCTGCATTTTTATTAAGTAACAACAGCTATCAAAGGTTCTTTCATCCCTCTTTGTAAATGGGCCAGAGCAAAAGTGATCGTCACATAGCTCGGACACTTAAATATGGCCCTTAAGTCCTTTGATATTGTAAAAGGAATAATATGACATATCTTATCAATACCATTCTAAGAATTTTGCTTGCAAAAATATCATGATATATATATATATATATATAAACACTATCAAAGACTGAATGGCCAAATTCTTGTGTCCAAGCTATGTGATATCAATTTTGGTTAAAATAATGCCACTAAATTGTGAAAAAAAATAAAATCAGAATTTATAATAATTATTGAAAAATTGCCAGAACAGGGTCTCCAAAGACTTCTACATTGTCATCATGCTACAATACGAATAATGCTAAAATAAGATCAGAATCTGTATAAGTCCATTGGCAAAACACTCACATGATTTGTCTCAGCAATATATATTCAACAGTGAGCATGCCTTTAAAAAAAATAATATTAAGCAAGTTCTTAAAATAAGCTTATAATATCTGCCATTTAAATGCATTGAGTGAAAGAAGAAGTTTGCATAAATATTTTGCCATTTCTTGTTGATTGAGAATAGCCAATTTATAATATCATTTATTATAATAGCAGATTTTAAGCACCAACATATCTTTTAAGGTACAAAAGATACCCCTTGTTAATCCCTTTGCTAAATAAAATAACTTAATCCAAGGAATATCTTTGACAGTCACATTAAGGCTACACCAAATATATTTCTTATGATGCAATTTGCTTGAACTAATGAATGAAAAAAAATAATCCATTAGTAGCACCCCCCCCCACCCCCCACAAATTTTTGTATAGTACACAACACTTCTGTGTATTCATTTTAATTTAAATTGCCTGCTGCTGTCTATCAGATCTCAGATCTGAGTGTCCTGCTGTGCAGTACTGGAGGTTTTATTAAAGAAGTGAACAAACATTATATTAAAATTATTATTACAATGCTTTAGAATGAGAAAAGATAAAGAGTAATGTTAACTATAATACTAAATAGCCCATTAATATGATTTATATCATACAACATATATATATATATTTATATATGGAATGAAACACTTTTTAATCTTGATTTGTTTATTATTTATTTCCCATTGGTCAAAATAATAAACACATTAGCTATGCATATTGTTTATACAGAAATAAGTTATATATTAGTGAGACAATGAGATTATCTTCTCTAAAATGTCAACTATAAATGGCCCTAAGCCAATAAACAAATACACATGAAATAAACAAGGGATGCACTGCAGGGAATTAACATGACAAACATTCCTTAACTAGGATCCAAAATCAGATTCAAGCTTTTTTCTATATAATAAATCAGAATGAAGAATGAAAATTTTTCCACATTTATCATCCTACTAAGTGAACTTGATGGAAATACCCCTGGCATGAGGTTCCATTATCGCAGTCTTCCAGAAGTATAGTTTTTGCATGGAATGATGCAGTTTTGCTGTACAAAAGGATGTTAATCTCATAGACAAAAGATTAACTTAGTGTTTTCTTACATACCATTCAGATTCGATGCTTGTTTTAAATCAGGTGACTAACGAAAAATAAATCTTTGGATAAGACTTCTTTCTGCCGAGTCCAAACCCAGTAAGCACATAACTGTATCACAGCAATGTTCAGGTTCGATCTATAACTGAACCATTTGACCTTATCCCCCTGACCTAGATATCAGCATAATATCAAAGCCAAATTTTTCTCCATATTAATCTTTGGTTGTTTTCGTCCAAATCAAAGCATAGTCACAAACATTTTGTATAATACAATATTTATCTATCTATTGATTTGATAGGTCAGTTGGTAGCCCCCTTGTTATGACAGATAAAAATTTAAATAGCTTCCTTGATAATATTTATACTTGCTGTTTTAAATCTTATTCCTAAATTAATTGAATTCCTTATTGAAAACATCACTTTATTTTAAACACATTTAGTACTTTGAATTGCTCACAAGATATTTAGTTTATATAGGGTTTTAGCCAGGATTAAAAAAGAACAAGGTGCAGCAAAAGAAAGGACTGGGTATTGTGTGAAAAGTTCACTTTCTTGTAAAATAAACATTTTCTTGACAGAATGTGTTTAATTGAAGTAATGTTAAGTTTTGACTGCCAAGTATGTCAAGTTCATATTATGTACTTATAATCTTGGTATAAGTTTTAATCTGAACAAAAGAAATATTTAAGTATTGTACGCAGATAATTCTGATGGCAGAAGGGTAGATATGCTGTTCTTCATGAGTGCAGAAGGATGCTATCAAAAAGGTACAGGGTCCAACACCCTTCCACAACTCTTTAGCTAAAACCCTATTCAAAATAACATCATTGGGTGAGAAAAAGTTGAAATCAACCACAGAGCAAAGTTGATCAGTGTGGTCTGTGCTCATTTAAAGAGAAAAAGAAAAGAAAAAAATCACTCAAGAAGTGTAGATTCAATGTCAACGTCAAAGCGTTAACGAACCAACACATGTTGCGGGTCATACATATGACGTGGTCACCACAGACCATGATAATACTGTTTTAAACATCGAGACCATGGACTCTCTGGTTCCAATGGAAAAGCTAGCGTGATCATCTGGCTTTTATCTTCTAAACCACCGACAGTAAGAAAACTGTGTCTTACAGGAATTTGACTACAAGCAACATTCATGCATACATTCAGACAAGATATAAGTAATACAGATTTCTTTTTTTATTTCTATATTTGACAAACTTTCCCCATTAGGCAACAAGACTTTTTTGCTGAGACCATCATGTCCTTAGTAAAATAAGCAACTACACGAAGTAAAACATCAGCAACATAAATCGGAACAAAAATAGCATGAAAGTAAACGATCATGAAATGTATCAAACAAGTGTGACCTGAATAAAATGCTAAAACAAACTGTGTTATACGAGCAAAATTAGGTCATGTTGGGTTGATCAAAAGAGTCTATTCAAGATTACCAAACATCTTCAGGGTGATATAAAGGAGGTGATTTTACCATCACATTCATCTCGAATGCAATTCGCACATGATTTCAATGACTTCTTATTTGAAAGATAAAAATAATCAGAAACAATATAACATCATTAACACAATCTGTTTATGATCTGGATAACATAGAAACAGTGCTTCAATTTGATGGAATTTACTCAAACCTCTGACGACAATGAAATCAATGATTGAAAAGACAGCAAACAATCTTTTGAACTAGATTCCATTCCCACATGGTAATTAAAGGAACGTCTCAATGAACTTACACCTGTGATGATAAAAAATTAAAAATGCATTTCTAGATGATGCTTATGTGCCCAAATCATTCAAACGTGTGCGAATAAAAAAACACAAAACACCAAGATCTATGCTAATGTACTAAAAACCTAAATGCCAGTGTAGAATCTACCATTTCTATCCAAGATCTTAGAAAAAGTTGTAGATGTTCAAAATGAAAATCATCTGAACACAATTTCCTTCATAAAGTCAATCAATCTGCCTAGAGAGTTTAACTCCACAGAAATCATCCTGCTAAAAGTCAATAACAGCATTCGCCAATGGCTAGATAAGATCAGTGTGACAATTCTTGTGATGCTTGATCTCTCTGCAGCATTTGATACCATCAACCATGGGATGCTGATTCATCGCCTTAAAGGTCACTTTGGTATCACAGCAGGGCTTTTTCTATAGTTCCCACGGGTCCGACTATAGGATCCATTCCCAAAGCAAAATATAAGATATTTTTCCCAATCTTCAGAAAAAAATCCCAATCCAAAAAAAAAAAAATTTTTTTTTTTTTTTTTCTTTTTTTTAGAAATTCTTTATAAATTATGTTATGTGAATTTTTTTTTTGGTAATTGAACTCAGAATTCATTGATTTTAATCACATTCAGAGATCTGAAATATGCAATATTATTTGTCATGATTTATTGCAATAGATATTTACACCTGAAGGATTGATATTTCAGCCATTGTGGGTCTATTAAAGGGAAAATAAACTAAGATTAAATCATTTCCTAATTCGCAGGAGACTAGACAGCTTTTTCTCTTCACTGTAAAATTTCTCAATTTCGGCATTTTCACAACGCAAAATTTCCCAAAATGTCTAGGGTCTTTTTCCCAAAATGGGCAGAAAAAGCCCTGCACAGGTAAAACCCCTTGCACGGATAACATAATTCCTCAGCGACCGCTATCAGACAGTATGCATAGACAGCCAGCTATCACAACCATTGCTCATGAATAAGTTTACCCCAAGGATATGTCTTGGAGCCCAAAAATAACACAATGTACACAAAACTTCTATCTTTCAAATATGCGGACGTAATTTCTATTGAAGGGACCATTTATTGTTGTGAGTTGTCTAAAAGTTATAGTAATTTGGATGAATAAAAATGTATTTTTATATTGAATTTGTGCTATTTAATTATTAATAATAATAATAATAATAATAATAATAATAATAATGATTCATCAAAACAAAACATAAGAATACATTTATAATTTTCATAATTACAACCCAAAAGTTGTGTGTGTACCACGCTCTTGATTGATGTAGCAGTTCTTGTACCCACCTGTATGCAAGTGTCAGGTGCCTAAATAAATTTGACAACGATTCATCGATTGCAAGGGTTTGAGTAGTGCGGTTCCCAAACTTGTATTCTTTGCAGGTGTTTTGACTAGCCTGCTTGAAGTTAAAACCGCTATCCTTGCCCGAGTCTTGATCAATTCCCTTGTCGAGCTCCTGCTCTTCGTCAGAGAGGTAGTCTCCAGATGTGTCTCCATGAATCCTGCTCACCATGAAATGCCCACTGTGAATCCCTTCTTTTTCTCTGCTGCTTGCTCTATCTTTCTGCATAGCTAACGTCGCAATGGGACTCTGAGACTGAAAGGCACTTAGCATGGTATCAGGATTGTGTACAAATGTCAAACCTACACTTGTCATGATATTGCAAATACTTATGGCTGCATTTGTTCAGGGTTTGGCAGATTGATTTCGTAAACAACAAGCATCATCGGCCATTTATGACATATCAAGCCATTTGTGCGTGATCGTGTAAAACCAACCAATGAAAATTCTCATTTAAGTTTTGTAAGGTTAAGGACACTGTTAATGTCAAGGAACTGTGTACACACCGGTAGCTCTCGTTACCAAACACTACCGGAATAAATAATTTAGGCTATTTTACACTAGTTCTAGTATATACTGATAGGTGTTTAGTATATGTGTTTCAATCATTACTATGATATTATTGTAAACACTGAAACTCCTGCAATACGGACTTGATTTATTTGCTGTTATCAAATGTGTCATCCAGAGAAATAGAATATCCATCCATCCATCCATCCACACCACCTTACCCTGCTCGTTAATTCGCTTGTCTGGCCCCAATAACACGAAAATAGTTAATACTTAAGTCAAATCTCAATCTAAGTCTCATTTTTTATTTATCAAATTACAGCATCATATGATTCAAAATTGTGAATGTTTTACACTTTAAAAATCGCATTTCCTCATTCAGTATGTTGATTAAAAAAGGTACTTGAGTCCAATTTATTATTTTTTTAATTTTACTCAAATACATATTGCGCGGCTGAATTTTTTTTCAGAATATTAATTTGACTTAAGTATTTTCGTGATAATTTCTCGAAATTTCTTAAGCTTAACAGACTTAAGTAACTTATTCCAATAAGGCAAAGTACATTCTTAAGTTCAAATTTGATTAATAAAAAAATGGATTATTGCGATTGCCAGAGTGGTTATTCCCATCTAAAGCATAAGCACTCTTAATATTTCGCTAATCTTTGAAAGACAAAACTAGTGAGCTTAGCTTACTCTGTTAAAGGGACTTAATATTCGAGAAATTAGGACCGGTATGTTTTATCTTCTCAACGTCACGAGAAACACATGTATAAATAAAACGCCACAATCACTGTCGAATCACATCAAAGAAAAAATACATATCTGCATCGCACATAAAAATATTTATCAGATTAAATGTCAATGTCACCGCACTGATGTGCTTGCGTGAGTGACTCTGAGGGTAATTTAAGACAATATCCCTCTCCTCCCTCAAGTTTAGAAGATATGTTGGTAGTGTAGTATTTGACCAGTTCTTAATGTTGTTATAGGCCGAGTTGGTGAGTTATAGTTTCCAGTAAGACATGCCAGTATACGTCCTCTCGACAGGAGTGTATTAATTAAATAACAATATTAAAGTTAAAATATGCGAAATACAAGTTATACATCTGATGATCGTCATTAATTTCACTAACCTGTTTCTGGGCCTTAGGCCCAACGATACTCTAGTTATCAATTGGGGAATATCTTTGAGCTCAAGGTCCGACCACGACCGTGACCATTGGTTGAAACAAATTAATAGTTATTCTTACTTTATTTAATGAAGACTCGCTCTGGTTTTAATGACAAGGTAAATTCCAATACTTCTTTTCTGAGTTCGGACCGAGAGCCAAGAGCTGATTAGGATAATCTTCTTTGACTTATTGACCTCAAAATTAATAAGGGTCATGATCGAGCAACCACCCAACCAAGTTTGAGGACCATCGCCACAAAGTTTAGCCGTAATCGCATAGGCGTCGCAACAGATGCCACAGACGCCGCGGCCCCAATAGTTAGAGAAATTACAAATCCGCGAATAAACATTTAAGTCAAAGGCCAACGCCTGTCAATGTCACCCGCCAGTCTGCATGCAATGGCATGAAACTGGGCAATCAGCGCAAGTGCCACCAGTGCAACCAAGGATGTGCTGATCAGTCACGGCATTTAATCAGCCATTGATAAATGGACACTATATAAATACTGTGTGAAAACTGAAACATACGTATGATATGTACAGAGCCACCGCCGAATTTAACAAGGTGAAAAAAAAAAAACAAACATATTTTTGCTGCATCAATTATACCCAGAATGAATCCTGCTCCCAGATTATAAAGAACAAAAAAACTGGACAGGTCATTTAGTGTTAACTTAAACATATACAGTTCGACTTTGTTACAATAACATAAACACACGCGAGAATGCAATATACATTTCGTAAATAAAATAAGTTGGACACATTGATGCTAACCTCCCCCCCCCCCCCAAGTTAAGCATTTATTATTTAAAACGTTGTTAGAGGCAGGTTTGCAATATAAAGCTAGATTTCTTAGACATGCAGTATTTTCAGAGTTCTATACATTTAAACATACTTGGTCGCGCGTAATAAAATTGATCAATGTTTCTTTAACTTGTGTCAATATATTGTGGACAAATCAAAACAAAATGGTATTCATCTTCAAGTAGGCCTATTCATCCGGTCTGGATGACATCCCATCTCGTTTTGTTAAGGATTCTGCACATTGCATTGCAAACCCTTTATCACACATGTATTATTTTTGTCAATTATACAGGGTGAAGTCCCAGAAGACCTGAAGTCTGCACGAGTTGTCCCTTAAATTTGTTTAAGAAAAAATTGAAAAACTGACGTGGATAATTATCGCCCTGTCTCTATTCTAAGTATCATTTCTAAGGTTCTACAAAAGTTCATTTACGGGTATGATCAAGTTAAAGAATATCTTACAAAAAAATGAACTTCTTTTTAGTTTACCAATCCGGTTTCAGGTGCAAATTCTCTACTGAGACTTGCCTTTTACACTAGACAGACTATATTCCCTTTAACACGGATAAAGAAAATCGTCGGCATGGTACTTCTTGACCTACAGAAAGAATTTGATACAGTTAATCATGCTACACATGTACTTGGCCTTACAGAGTCCGCTATCAGTGGGTTTTCTTCCTATTTATCCGATAGGCAGCAGTTAGTTGAGGTATCGGGAACGTTTTCCTCCCAGTTGTTCCTATACGCTGATGATTCTGCCATTTTAGTCTCTATTTTAGTAATCTTAATGACATTTTTAAAGGTGTTGCCATTGAGTCTATAGGGGCTCGGTTAAATACTCAGAGGCAACCATTGATAAGAGAATATATATATTTCGATGTTATGGTTTTATCTGTTACCAAGACAGCCGGCGCAAGCTTCAAGTTTCTGTGTAGAAAACGTGATTCCATACCCAACATACCAAGACGTTGTTGGTTATGTCCCTTATTCAGTGCCATTTCGATTTTACCTCAACTGTTTGGTTTTGTTGTTACCCAAGAACTGAGGAACAAGTCACAGGTTACCCAAAATAAACTAATTAAATTTGTTATAAATTTAGATTCTAAAGAGAATGTTACTTATTAAGTGGAATTTGCAAACCATAACTAGTTAACCTGTTAGCGCCTGAATCTGGAATGCATTTATAGCTAAGTGGTAATACAAATCTTATTACAATTAACTAGTTAGTATATATGTTACTTATTAAGTGGATTTCGCGAACCATAACTAGATAACCTGTTACTGTTGTACAGCTAAAAAGGTAATAGTTGGCAGTTCTGAGCACTTTTAGGGTCTATTTTTAGTCTTATATTTATCTTAGCAAAAAAAGTAACGTGAATATAAACTAGATGGCTAGATAATTGTCGCGTAAATGAAGTGGTTCACACGAAACAATTCGCGAACAATAACAAGTTATCTTATGGCAGTTATACGACACCATACTATTTCTCATTTCTTCTGCTTTCGAGTTCAATTCACACGATAATAAGCGTTAAAAGGGATACTGTGGCACTACATCATTTAAACTTAAAGAGTTGCATAAAACGATGGAAACTAGAGACAAGCCTGGTAGTCGAAAGCTTGGTCAATACCATGTTCCTACTAGGGAACTTCATGCCACCCTAAATATATGCGGTGTAAAATTGAGTTACAGTAGGTGTATTTTTAAACGTCAAGAGCAGGACAAACTTGGCTTGGCCTTAATTTTTTTTTATCTGAAGCATTGAAGGTTATTTAGCAAATTACTTCACATGATTTTATAACCATAACATGATCCCCTTTACAAGCCCAGTTATAAGGGACTTGTTCGCAAAATTTGGGCCTGGGATGTCAGGTTCCACGTACTGTCATACAAACAGTACATAGACAGGCAGACATTTTTTATCCAATTAGTTCTGATTTTTTTTATTTTTGTTGACGTACATGTCTAAAACGAACACATTTTTCTTTTTCCAAAATTTAATCAATGATTTACATAGGACATGCATTCAAGTTTTTGTGATCACATTTAAGTGCATAATCCTTTTTAAATATTTCCAAAAATTTGACAACTTCAAAGTTCCTGAATTTGTATCCAGATACTGTTGTTCAAAATTGTCAGACTGGATTTGAAGTCAAACATTCACTCACAGTATTGCCTGACTGGATTTGAAGTCAGAGAACTCCACTCATAGTGCAGCCTGACTGGATTTGAAGTCAAACATCAACTCATAGTACTGCCTGACTGGATTTGAAGTCAAACATCAACTCACAGTACTGCCTGACCGGATTTGAAGTCAAACATCAACTCACAGTACTGCCTGACCGGATTTGAAGTCAAACATCAACTCACAGTACTGCCTGACCGGATTTGAAGTCAAACATCAACTCACAGTACTGCCTGACCGGATTTGAAGTCAAACATCAACTCACAGTACTGCCTGACCGGATTTGAAGTCAAACATCAACTCACAGTACTGCCTTACCGGATTTGAAGTCAAACATCAACTCACAGTACTGCCTGACTGGATTTGAAGTCAAACATCAACTCACAGTACTACCTGACTGGATTTGAAGTCAAACATCAACTCACAGTACTGCCTGACTGGATTTGAAGTCAAACATCAACTCACAGTACTGCCTGACTGGATTTGAAGTCAAACATCAACTCACAGTACTGCCTGTCCAGTCAATTCAGCACTAGCAAGAGTGGAGGTCAATGTAACAGTGTAAACATCTAAACAGAACAAGCTCAGATATGATGAACAGTGATACTGTTGTAACTTAATAATTTATGTAGTACTAAAACTTGAAAGATTTTTTTTCATTTTATAATTGAAAAACAAGACTCAAAGTAAATTGAAGAATGCCACAATGTGTGTACACTATAAAATGGTCAGATTTTGAAAAGTTCGGCTAATTGTACCAGTATCAAAAATATCTTTACACAACAACTCTTGTGACACTGTGATTACAAATAAAAATCTTGCAGAACGTTCACTGAGAAACAGTTCTTTAGAAGGCACTTAGCAGGCAAAACTGAACAACAAGTACACAATGAACTATGAAAAATATAACATGGAAACATAGATAAACATGCATAAACCTGAACAGATCATACAGGGCACAAGTTGCACGTCTGTCTGTCTGTAGAACCTTTTTTTTTAAAATAACAAGCATTATTATACTCTTTGAGGACTAAGTGAAGACTGTTGCAACATCATCCATTTCTATATTGAGTTACAACAGTTTTGCAATAAGCCCAGGAATTACAAGAATGATACTTTGTGTAACATGACTCGTATATTGTCACAGTCAACAATGGAATGCACTATTCAAACATTGCGTATCCCTTTCACCATGCAACTTGTATCACAAAGCCCAAGTTAATTCACCATCATGGTACCAATCCCAGTCTCTAGCCGAACGCCAGCATATCATCTTTTCATTTCTTTCTCAAGGAGTACCCTGAAAAAACAAGACATGTACTACCATTTTAAACACACAAAAATCCTTATTTTGAAGATTTATAACTGAAATGATAACATTCTCTGCAGAATGTTGCTTGTACTTCTGCATGAGTCACTCAGATCACTGTCTAACACTAAAACCTGATGAAATATTTATCTATAGTTACAGTTAAACAAATTGTCCATGTAATCTACTTGGGCCATCTGCTAAAAAATCCTTTAAGTGAAAGGAGAAATTTTCAATTGTGTAGTATCACTGTCTAGAAATTCTCCTAGTAAGATTCTTGATTAAACTTGCCCATTATCCATGAGATTGTAAGGCAATGTGCACCTACTTTTTGAGCTGGCTGTCTCTGAATCACTGCCCTTCGTAGGTGGAGCTGATAACCTGAAACATGAAATAGCAGAATCATGTGAGAAATGTACAAACTAGCCCCCAAAAGACGACATGTCTAGCCCATTGAAAGAGCCTTAAACAAAGACATATTTCAACCTTTCACCTCAAAGCGTGACCTTGACCTTTGGGGTTACAGACCAGTCTGTTTTTTTTTTAAATGCTTCAATGTATGGAAAAGATAAAGCCCGGAGAAGTAAGTCTTAAAACTGTAATCTTTTCAACCTTTGACCTCTTAAGAGTGACCATGACAAAGGTACAGACCTGGATATTGCACACAACACACTGCCTTATCATGGTGAATATTCAGGGCAATTGTTTTATAATGCATAGTAAAGTAATGGCCCAGACAAGGTTCAGTTTGGACTGGAGTCATAATCAACAGTACTCTTCCACAAATTAGGCTCTTAGAGTGACCTTGACCTTTGAGGTACAGACCTGGGACTTGTAGTATGCGACACCCGCCTTTTCTTAATGAACATTCATGTTCAAATACTCAGGAAATCCCATGATGATTGGTAAAGAGAAGGCCAAGACAAGGTAAAGTCCTATCAACAGTTACAACCTTCGACCTCTAAGGCTGACCTTGCAGACCTGGGTCTTGTGCGCAACACGCCACCTCATCATGGTGAAGCGCCATGGCAAGTTTTAAGAAATTCCTATAATGCATTGTCAAGATACAGGCCGGACAAGGTTTAACCATGAGTCAGACATATGCATGAACATACACAAACCGCCATGTGATAACTGTCTTGCTCACCGCAGGTGGCTCGACAAAAAGCAAATTAAATAATTCCATATCAATTTGTTTCAGATAAAATATGGTTGTTTTGAAAATTCTATTTTTCTGGCTTACTATTCAAGTCATGTGCATGAACAAGCCTTTTGATTGGCCATATTCTTCAGTGTTTTAGAAGAGCAGTTTACAGTTTATCACTGCCCCATATGTCAGAGCCATTATATTATGAAATTTTTACATGTTTGGTCGCATCTTTCTTTTTGGAATTATACATACAACGAAGCATGTTCAAATATTCTGACCAAGTTAAATTAAAATTACAAATGCAATTTTTTCCCTATTGAGTCAACTCGGTGACCTAGTTATTTTACCCATATTCATAATGGTCATGCTTAAAAATATTCTGACTGATTGGAATAACATTGACGACGTTTGAAAGGCACAGGGAACAAAATGTTCTTAATGGTTGACCTACTGACATAGTTCTTGACCCGAGATTATCCATATTCACACTTGCCCTAACTAAATATAACAATGCCTTGTTTTTTTTGGGAGGAAAAATCCATCTCAAATTCATTCATGCCAAGAAGACAAACACACCTTCGAGATGCAGGCTTCTTTTCAGCAGTAACTGTGGCTTGCTTCTTGTCAGCTGCAGCAGCTGGCACCTAAAACATCAAAAGTAAAGCTTGACTCTATTACCACAAATTTTGTGTTGTGTCCAAGTGAGTCAACAGAAAATCAAGAGGTATTAAAAAAAATGGTAACAGCCATTTGTAAACCAATTAGAACATGGCAGTTAATGTAAATTAAACAAATAATTTCAGATTTTATGTTGCTCGCCATTATCATTAACTTTATTGATAACAAACTTGTAGATCAAGCAAAAGTACCAATCCTCTCAAGTACATGTACTTATGTTTAGAAACAACTGAGAATCACTGACAAACATTTGACACAGCTAAACAAAATTAATCCAAATATTTTGATAACATGTGTGACCAATACCTTTTTCATTTTTGGGAATGAGACTTCTGAATCAGTAGATCCAACACTTTGTTCGGAGAGCTCCCCTGACAGGCGTCTTTTCCTTGTTCCCCTTAGGTTCTCCACCTTCTGCGTCATCTTCTTAGATGTTGATGAAGACAGCTTTCTTGGTGGTCTTGTTTTGGGTGTTCCCGGTTCAGGTTGACTGGCTGACATTTGTTTAGGCAATTCTTCTTTTTCTTTAATCACAGTCATTTTGGATGCAACTGTAGACCTACGCCTTGTGGAGCGAGTTTCAAAATCTGACTGGTCAGTTAAATCTGTATCACTCAGAGCTTCCTGGCCCTTTGATAGACTGACCCTTCTTTTTACTGCCTTTCCTTTAGCAGTTGACACAGGTTCAGACTTTTCCACAGGAGTCTGTTTCTTTGTAGATCTTTGACGAGTAGCTCTTGTTGCCACAGAAGCATCACTATCTATATCAGATTCCTTCAAGGGCTCAGCCTGACTCTTTGTTTTTATGCTTCTTCTGGATCGTTTTGCCGGAGACACTTCCTCTTTGTTTTCATCCAATTGCAATTCAGTCGTTTTTTCTTCTTCCACATTAGTTTGCTTCGCTTTTGGAGACATCTTAGTGCCTTTCTCCTTTGCAAATGGTGATTTATTTGTTTTATCTTCATTTTTCACTGGTGATTTTATGTGCTTCCCTATGTCAGGAACTACTGGTATATCTGATTCACTTTCACTGTCATCCAAAATATTTATAACACTTTTAGCTACTTCAATATTTGCACTAGACTTTCTTTTCTTTTGACTAGAGGGTATGCAATCACTGTCAGATTGTGGCATACTTTCAATGAGCATTTTATCAGGAGTTTTTGTTCTAGATAAGCTGTTTTTGTCTTTGGGAGTCTGATTTTTTTTCTTCTCCACAACAATGACTGATTCAAAGTCACTTTCATTGTCTGTGGTTTCTTCATTTTGTTTACCTGTTTCATTTTTTTTCTCGGATAAGTTGTTAGGGGACTTACCAGCATGGTCAATAAGATGTTTTGCAGTTTCTTTTTCTAACTTTTGATGCATCTTGGGTGATTTTGACTTTAAGCTATTAGATTTTAAGCTATTAGATTCATGTTCACCCTCATTCACAAAATCTTGCAAAGAATCATCCACATTTTCAGCTTGGTTATTTTCTGATTTCGGAGTTTTGCCATCAGACATTTTGGGTGTCTTTCTGACTTGTTGCTTGGGTGTTTTGCTCTCAGACTTTTTTGGTGTCTTCTTATCATGTTTTTGGGGTGTTTTACGACCTTTTTTGATATTATGTTCAAATTCATCATCTTCATCTATATTTGCACTTTCTTTTAACACTTTCTTAGGTGTGTTTTTGAAAACTAGTTCATCATCTGAATCAGTATCAGTTGGAAGGGATATTACGTCATTTAACTCAACTGAAGATTTTGTGGCTTTTTCATGTTTTCGGAGTTTAATTTCAAGATCTTCTGTTTCATTAAACTTTGGTGACTTTATCAGGGATTTTTCTGTCCTGTCTTCAAGTTTATCTTGTTTGACATTTTCATTTGAAATAGTTTCAGACTTTTTAGGAGTCTTTCCTTCAGATCGCTTAGGTGTCTTTCCTTCAGATTGCTTAGGTGTCTTTACATCAGATTTCTTAGGTGTCTTTCCATCAGACTCATTAGGTGTTTTTCCTTCAGACCTATTAGGTGTCTTTACATCACATCTATTAGGTGTCTTTCCATCAGATCTATTAGGTGTCTTTCCATCAGATCTATTAGGTGTTTTTCCATCAAACCTGTTTGGTGTCTTCCCTTCAGACGTATTAGGAATTTGTCCATCCGACTTATTAGGTGTTTTACCTTCAGATTTATTAGGTGTTGTTCCTTCAGAATTTTTCTGTGTTTTTCCTTCAGATTTATTCGGTGTTTTTCCTTCTGACTTCTTAGGTGTCTTTCCATCAGATTTAATGGGTATTCCTTCAGACTTGCTAAGTTTCTTTCCTTCAGACTTATTAGGTGTTGTTCCTTCAGACTTTTTAGGTGTCTTACCTTCAGAGATCTTAGGTGTTTTTCCTTCAGATTTCTTAGGTGTCTTTCCATCCCCTTTCTGCGGTGTTTTTCTAACAGATTTTGGGGAGGATGTGTTCTTTTTTGTGGTTTCTTGTTTAGATTCAGTATCTTCACTGATTTGAGCAACCATTTTTTTCATTTCCTTTGACTTTATCATTTGATCTTCAGTACATTCATCCGACTCTTCATCCGAATGAAGAGAGACCACTTCATTTGACTCAGCTGATGATTCCGTGAACATAGATTCATCATTCTCTTTTCTATGAACTGACCTTAGGTTTGGAGTTTTAAGCTTTTCTTGGATTTCATCTACAATCTCAAAAATTTCTTCAGTTGATTTACTTCTGCCTGTATTTCCTTTAACTTCCCCTTCATCATCTGTTCCATCTGATGCTATATTCTGTTGATTGCTTTTATGTAACTGTTCAAAAACATCGTCTTTGTCAGCATGTAACTCTTGCACTTCATATGTTTCATCAAGACTCTTACTTGCTTTGTTCTTCTTGTTTTTCAGCTTCTTTTCACTAAGTGCAGGAGAATCTGAAAACATGTCTATTTCAGAATCAGAGCCTTTGGAGCCTGCAAGTTTAACAGTAATGTCTGCTTCCTCTGTGTTAAATGAGGTTATTGACGATGACATGGCGCTTGATTCCAACTCAGATGATATGTCAAGCTTTCTCGATTTTCTCGGTGATTTTCTGACAGGAGAATCAGATCCATTAGGATTGCGTTTTATTGCATGGCTATCATTGGAATGGTTTGGTGATTTCACGATTCCTGATTCCTGGACTGTGTTTGTTTCACCTAAACTAGGAATAGAAGTTTCCACATCCTGTGGAACCACCTCAACATCGAAGTTCTCCACGCTACTCTCATGGATAGTTTCATCATCGTCAGTTCCAATCTCAAGTTTGAGCTCTTCTTCAGAATCTTCACAAATGACTGAAGGGCTACTATCTCTTTCCATTTCCACATCTTGAACGTTTACATTATCATGTTTCTTTGGGCTGACTTTGCGCACAACACTTTTAACTTGGTGCGTGTCAACAGATGATAGTGATGTGTCTGCAACTGAGCTCACTTCTATAATGTCATATTTCAAACTCTCTTTTTCTCTTTCAGACCCTTCACCTATACTATCATAAGCAAGGATATCCTTTCCAGATTTTATCAGCATATTTACTTCACCTTTGAGATCATTGGACCCCAATTTTACATCCTTAACATCTATCAAATCACGCTCATTTTTTTCGGATCCCTTCTTGGATGATTTATCTTCAGGTTCTCGATATTGATCAACAATGCCATCATCACTGTAGTTCATGTCACCATCTATCTGATCCCCATCATGCTCTGTGTCCGATCCGAAATTGGATTCTATGGATGTTATTGAGACAATTTCAGATGTTTTGAAGAAGTTCTGGTCGTCTGGATCATGGACATGTTTGGAGATGAGGGAAGGATCCAACACAAAGGTCTGGGGTGATGCACTGCCGTCCTGGTCAACATCAACAATGCCTTCCATCTCCTCCAGGGACTTAAGGAGAATTGGCGCCTTCTGCTTCCTTGGTGATCCTCCAACAGCCTGTAAAAAAAGATGAGCTTATAAGCATGCATTTTTTTTATCAAATCATTCACTATTTTATTTTTTACCAAAAAGTAGAACTGCATTGGAACAGGCAGTCGTTCAAAAATGGGCGGGCATTCAAAAATGGGCGGTCAGTTGAGGTGGAAGCTAAGCCCCAACTATTATTCCTTCTATTTTCAAATAAGATAAACTAACTATGGATCAAAACCGAAATAAGTGGAGGAGTCAAGCACCATCACACAAATCATGTGCAAAACCTTATGATTAGCTCTAGGTCATAATTTCACACATTAATCCGAAATAAACAAACCATTGTCTGGTGTTTCACAAGTTGTAAAAATTGAAATGACAGATAAAAGGGAATTTGAAAAGGCGTGAACAACTGATCATCATCGTTTACGCATGACCGCTTATAAGGTTATCCAAGAAGATCATTTTGAAAAGTGAATGAAGAAATTTAATCATTGTCTTATGTTATTTGTTTAAAAAAATGTGTTGTTTTTTTGTAAAAATAAACTTTGCTTTATTCAATTATTGTTTTTCTTTTCTTTTACATTTTCACATTTAGCATACAACAGCTTTAAACATATGGGTGTTTTCCACAACACAATACATAATTGGTGCCAAAGTAAACTGACGACTTCAAACTTTGAAAATATATTGTAAGACATTTCAGAACAGACTTAAATGGAAACTTGGGTCGTTCAAAACATCAGATCACTCGAGGTCTTAGCTTGGTCCCCGGTGTCCTCGAGCAATCGCAGTTTTAATGAATAATAATTTGATTACTGTCGTTATAGCTTTCATTCATCTCATGTTTTTATTAGTGATGTTGTTAACAGTTGATCATAGTAGCTTAGCAAGCTCTTGTTTATTGTATCTTGCCTTGGAATATTTTGAATACTAAATAAATCACATAATAGTGTTTTTGTCTCCAACAAATAACTATTCAATGGCCACCTTAGTGCAAGAAATCAATAAGGGAAGAGTGGAAGCAATATTCAAATGCCATTTAAGCCATAAATATGTAGGAAAGGACATGATAAACATTACCTGTGCAGCTGTGTTTCCATCTGTATCCAGGTAGAATAACTCTCCCGTTTCCATGGCAACCATTCCTGTGGCAACTGCTGATCCATCTCCACCCTCCTCCTCCTCATCTTCATAACTGTCATCTGTGACACTTAGTAGCTGGGAAATAAAAAAGATGTATGTATTTTTTTAGACCTTGCGGTCAAGGATAACCAGTGAAAGTGCAAGCACTTATTTCCAACAAGTCCGGGTGCGAAACCCTAGCTCTTTTTCGAAGAGACCCCTTGGTTCATTTACGTGCTCGGTGTAAAGCACCATTACACGGGGTACAACTTTCCTAGGTTAAACCAGTACTGAGTACACCACTTTTCCAAGCACTACCCTTTAAATGCCGAGCGCCAGGCAAGGGAGCTACTTCTACCAGCCTTTAACGTCTTTTGGTTTGACGCGGCCAGGGATCGAACCCAAGACCTCTTGACGCTTAACCACTAGGCCACGGAGACAGTATAATAAGATTATACATAGATTATAATCTAAGGGCTCTAGCCAGTCATTAAAAAAGAAAAGGTGCTACAGAATTGGGACAGGGTGCTAAGGGAGAAAATGGCACACTTGTGTCAAGCTTAAAAATTATGAATTTCAAAGAAAATGATTCATTGTGTTTAGTGATATTATGCATTATGCTTCATCTGCCAAATATGTAAAGTTTGTATGTATTTATAATCACATATGTTTTAATCAAAACAAAAGAAATATTTCACAGTGAGTCTTAAGCATATAATTCAATGAAGGCAAGAAGGTTGCCCATGCTGGTCTCCCTGATGCAAGAAGGGTGCTTCCATAAAAGTACAGTGTGCAGCACCTTTCAATAACTATTTTCATTACACACAATGTTTTTAACAATTGTGCCCTACACATACCATAGAACCAAGGTTTTAAAAAAAAGCATGTGTATTATGCAGCACTTTAAATGAACATTGTAGGCAATTTGTTATTTCGAATCTGGCAAATAACACCAATGGTATAGTTTCAAATGTACAAAATAATTTGTCTGAACTCAAGCTGGCAGCTTATTTGTCACTTATAAATAAATCCTCCAGTTGTTTTAACAGCTACGAATATTAATCAAGAGTTTTGGCGTCTGCTTATAGCACTCACCTCATACAGGTTGGCTGTGAGTTCGTCACTGGCCTCCTCCAGCAGGAAACGGGTGACACGTCCTTTTCGAAACTTCCTGTCCTCCACTGGGAGACTCTCCAGAGCCTTGGAACACTCATCACTCAACCATGACACAAATTCTGCCCCTGCCGGCACACTCCTAGCTTGCTGAAACCACAAACAAAATTTAGGAACATTTTGTTGATAAAAACAAATGCTAGTTCTATTTTTTTTTTCATACCATACACTCACACATTAAGACATCAATCAGACATACCATGGAAAGAACATTTCTTATCACAGCAATCTGTGTGGTACAGTCAGAGAAGTCATAACCATTAAAATTGTCCATTACAATCAAGAATCTATTTTTTTAAACACTGTTGGGGGTTTTCTCAACCAATTGAGGTCCGATATTTGTTGCAATGCCCAATTATGAAACATATATGGTACCTTTTTTCTACAACTGTAAAAAAATATCCCTATTTCTGTCTTGATTATCTTTAAATTTAATTCATACAAAAAATTAACCATTGTAAGCATTTTTAAATGAAAGAGTTTGGGCATTCTAAAGGAAGCAAACTTTATTACATTCTTTTTTCTCTTTCCTGTCCAGTTTTTGAAAGATTATAAGTATCTTCCATGGCCGAAAGTGTAAGATAGGTTCATTCCGACCCGAGCGTAGGGTGTTTTGCGGAAACAAGGTTTACCGAGTTTCCGCCAAACACCCAGCCCGAGGGTCGGGATGAAGCTATCTTATACGAGTCTCATGCTGTGGGCATATTCATTAAAGCAGGTCTACCAAAATTAGCGTTCTAAATATTACCATAAGACAAGATTTCCTTGATGCTACTGACGACAGTCTTCAACAAGGGAGGTAATTGCAATGTGGTAAAAGGAGTTCCATACGGGCATTTTATCTTTGCCCGTTGGCAAGATTAGAATATCTAGCATGGTTAAATTATTGGATCTACTCATCTGTGGTGGGAGAATTTTTTTCCCATTTTAAGCAACATCAGAATTTCAAATTTTAATCAGAAGGCATTTTCCATATCAAAAAGGCCCTGAACCCTTCCAAAAGTGGTAGAAAAAACATTTAAATATAAAAGTCGACTTACAGCGAGGCACTCTGATACCCATGGAGTGTCTGTCCCAATGTTCTCCACGAGTTTCTTCACAAGCAGGACATACTTGAGGTAATGGTGGTGGCTCTTCCCATCTGGCTTCACAGACAAGCACTTGCTGTGGGGGAAATAAGCAGGTATATTGTATGCAATAGAAAACACTTAATATATACAAGATTTATGCTGAATACTGCAAGTGGATACACATGTTTGTTTGTTTTTTTCTCAGTTTATTTAGGGGTGTAAGTTATGGAAAAAATGCAGCTAAAGTGACGATTCTTGCAAACATGCTGTGGGAATATTCATGAAAGCAGGTCTATCAAGATTTGAATATCTTGAATGTTTTGGAGTAATTGCGTAAGACAAGTAAGCCATGACAATACAAAAGTCCCATTACAAACATTCTGTCTGTTTTTCGACATTTGAAATAACAGACTGAGTTCCGATAGTAAGATATCATAATTCTACCTGATCAGGGGCATGAGAATAGGGGCAGTGTTGGGGGCCATCTTGTTAAGCTGCAGTGCAACCTCGAGCAGGTGTTCAGTGTCCGGCTGCACGAAACACACAAACCCGCACACTTCCCGTCCATAACTCTTCTTACTGGCCACACGGCTGCAAGGGCAGATTATTGCTTTAAGCTTGGAAATCAAATATGTCACAGTTACTACTATCACAAGAATGATTTATTACTGTAAACTGTTTCTTTGTTACACAAAATCATTACTATAAAATATAATATCTGAACAAATAAGTTACATATTTGGGCTAAGGGAAACAAAACGTTCAAATAAATAGAGAGCAAACCAATTTAATTTGTGTGTCAGATTTGTACAGTGTATGTTGCATTGTGTATGTTACCTTACTTAATCAAATGTGTGAACAAATATCATATAATGTGTATGTGTATGTTACCATGTGAGCCAGTATTGTATGTTACCATGTGAGCCGGTATTGTATGTCATGTATGTTACCATGTGAGCCAGTATTGTATGTCACGTATGTTACCATGCCAATTTCAACGTGTGAGCCAATATCGTACATTGTGTATGTTACCTTGAGCGTACAAGTGCGAGGTCGACATACATGGAACAGAGAGCAGAGGTTACTGTGCCATAATGGCTGCCTTCCTTACCCTGAAACACACACATACTGTAATACAAACAATCATGTAGACTAATTACAGGAGTACTAACATGCATAGCTAATTATATAAACAAACATTTGAAGTCACTGGAAAAGATTCAGTTTCGCAATATTTACACACTTGACTTACGAACTACTAAAATTCAGCAAATTAGCCTGTCTGAAGCACCATAATGCTTTTAGTAAACGTCACAATTTACTTAGGATTATTGATGCCAACATCAGCTGACCATGACTAAAGTGCATCCAATGTTTGAAGACTCTTTCAAGTCTTTCGAATGTGATTCTTCAGAAAAAAAAGAAAAAAAATCTTTTTTCTCGTGAAGGTCAACATTAGGCAGAAAATAAATAAATTGTCTTGTTCAAAAAAAGGTAGGGTAGGTGTTTTTTGTTTTTTTATTATTATTTATTCGGCTTTATGTTGGAACGTTATTGTCATCATTGGGAAACGGCATTCAAAAAAAATAATCAGATTAAACACACACTGTCAAAAAACAAATTAAAATATATATACCAGTATACCGGTAATTTATTTGTTTTACAGACAAACTATAAGTGGTAGGGTTGGGGCCTATTCCGTAGGTAATGCCAACTTACCCGAACCAGACGTTGTCATTCTAAGGCCTTACTTTGATCTTTGACCTCAAATCAATATGGGGTCATCTAGTGACCATGACCTATGTGCATACCAAGTTAAAACTTCATTTTGTTGAGTGGGGATATAATAAACTAAACAAATTGTTCAAAAGAAACTGAATGGAAAGTAACTTTGATGCACACAACGTGAATCAAGTAATCTCTGAGTCAGCCATGGTATACAGTAATCTCAAAAATATAATTTAATCATAGATTTTGTGGGAATCTCATCTCGTTGCCTGACATTAAGATATAATTATGGCCGCTTTATTATTTCCCCTCACCTGGAACTTTGTTTTCTTCAGCTTCAGATGGCCATAAGACAGGAAGTTTTTCAAAATAGCCATCAGCTTTCCTGCTCTAAAAACAAAACAAAAAAACAATGTACTGATTGCAGTGAAACAGTTCACAGCACTCTTTAGCAACATAGAGAAATGTGTTTTTTAAAGCAATTTTGAAGTTACACTGTTGTATTGCAAGTTAGTCTGTGCACTTTGAAAACTGAATGTTAAACATGTCAAGTAAAGCTAAAATTGACAAACATTCATAACATTTCATAATGTTCTCGTTTAAAAGTATCAAAATAACATTATTTCATTAACTGTTGAGAGAATGGGACAAGCCGACATTTAACTACATATAACAAGAGATAATCCAGCTTACCTGACAGGCTTGTTCTTCTCCAAGCAGTTGTTGACATCAGCTTCACTCATCTTAAAGAGCATCTTCAACACTCTGACCACACTGAGTGAGCCCGTAGCAAGGTTCAGGAGGACACTGAGGCTGGGCAACCAATCAAACTTCTCATCCTCCTCCTTCATCAACTACAAGAAACAAACACAGAGTATACAAAATAAAGTCATGTGCAATAAAAAATTTGTACATTGTATACTCGTCTGATATAATACATGATGTATGACCTTTTTTCATGTCAAGGCAGTGGTGTTTTTCACAATATTAGGAATGGGGCTGGCAAATTTCTGATTGCTTAGAATGTGTCATTTTGCCTAAAATTGGAAATTCCACTTTTACCTAGAAATGAAATATTCCTTAGAAAATTAAACAGTAAAGATAATTTTGTGGACAAAATAAATTTAAAAAATGTATTTCCTTTTCAAATTAGAAATTGGGAATTTAATTTCCGCTTTTGGAAAAATATGTCTTGGCATCGGGAATTGGACCAAACTTTGGCTCCAAATTGGTCAGGAAAAAAACTGAAAAGTTTCGTAATTTTGCTATCTAATTGCAATTTAAACTTCGGCAAGAGAACTTATATTCAAATTATAAAAACTAATTGGTCTACTGGCTAAGGTCACAAATCCCAACACTTTTTGAGGTTTTTCACAATTATCTTGGAGAGTTTTTGTTGTAGCAAGTTAAAATTGCATATGAAACATCTTTGGTTATTGTGAAAACATCTGTCAAAGAACAGATTCACGATCTCATCAATTTTATGTCGAAAATCGTTCATTTTATAGACAGTAAATCACCTTTAAATTTATGCTATGGGGGGCACAAATACCGAACACTTGAAAAGCGAAAACACATGGTCATACAATTATAATTAATAAGTATGCTATGTTAAATAAACAATTAGCTACAAAGTTATTGTGTCCGATGTTTTTCAAAACATGAAATTCAAATGTAAAACGTGATTTCTATTTATAAATATCATAAATGTAGGTCAACATAACTGCAAAACCTAAAGATGCGCGTGCGCCCTCTGACGTCATTCCCCCGTGTGCTACATTTTGATCTTTAAGGTATAAACATTGAATGGCATTTTTTTAGAAAAATACTCAACAAAACAAGATGAAACTTCGCAAATGTGACCAAGGCAAGCCTTTGTATTGATATAGATCATCGAATAATCGATCACGGTAAACAAACGCGTGTTTTAGCTGGTGTTGGGGATTTGTGCCCTGTTTGGAAATAAACCGTCAACCAGTACACACCTTCTTTAAAACAGCAGTCAACTGTTTAACAACAATTGAAATCTTCTCATCTGTAACATCACTCCTTTGCAGAGCTTCCTTCAAAAACCCACAATCTGTAATGTTCAATGGATAGAAATGATGTACAATTGGTGTACAAACAATTACAACAGTCCTACAATATGAATGTTCAATGATGTATACACAATAATTACAGTCCTATGATGTGAATGTTCAATGATGTATACACAATAATTACAGTCCTATAATGTGAATGTGCATTTGGTATATATACACAATAAAAGCAGTCTGATAACGTGAATATGCAAAATTGTAGCGGATCCGTGGTCTATTGGTAACACACTTGACTATAAATCCAGGGGTTGCAGGTTCGATACCCTTTCACATCACCAAAAAATATTAATCGTCTTCCAGGAGGGACAGTAAATGAGGGTCCCGTGTGACAGTGCTATACACTGGTGCACGTTAAAGAACCAGGGTAGCTCTAACCCGGGGCTACATTCTGTCTGTGCACTATGCTCCAAAAACCTAAAATGACTAACAATCTTAACGGAGCACTCACCGAATGGGCAAGGCCCGAGTGCGAGTATAAATAAGCTTACATACATTGTACATGAATGTGCAATTGGTGTTGCCATAACAGTCCTATAATGTGAATGTACAATTGGTGTACACACTAATTATGAATGTAAATATACATTTGGTTTTACACAATCATAGCAGTCCTAGAATGTTTCTTTTCTTTAAACTTTTATTAAGTCATTACATCAGATTTTGTCTACTCACATATAACTTTCTTTACTTCATCTGGCATTGTTGCAAGGCTCTTCTTCTTGGGATTATTTACTGGTTTCGACATCAAGTTGTAAACCTATCAAATAATAATCAACAATTATTGTATTCACAAACATCCTGAAGTATGTATCTCATTTTCATACACCCAGAGGTTCATTCATATTTGTAGAGAATTCAAACATTTTGGCCATGATTTGAGGTTTCTCAGACGACAATTATTGATTTTTTCCCCCGATTATATGGCATTTTCTGACCAACTTAGACACAATTGTTGGAGTAAAATGGAATCATCAGTATTTGACTGACCAACTTAAATACAAACCATTGACACGTGCCTTTGATCGCTACACCACTTGTACTCTGACGTCACAAATTTGTACCGTTTCTCAGGCGACAATTATTGATTTTTTCCCCCGATTATATGGCATTTTCTGACCAACCTAGACACAATTATTGGAGTAAAATGGAATCATCAGTATTTGACTGACCAACTTAAATACAAACCATTGACACGTGCCTTTGATCGCTACACCGCTTGTACTCTGACGTCACAAATTTGTACCGTTAGATCTGCAGCCGACACACACAACACATTCGAATACATGTGTTAATTAGTTAAACCTTTTTTGCAGGTGTTTGTTTGGATTGCAATTGTTGGTACTTAAATTAGGCAAAATAAATAACCATCGATGATTGCAGACAACTAAATGTATTGAAACCTGCCAATAAGCCTGCATCATATACTCAAAGCCTAATCGTAAGAAAAAAGTATGTTTTATTTCGAACATGGAAAAAATAACACTGTGAACAACATCCAAAATATTTTCATTATAAAGACAGCAAAATGTGTATCCTGTGATCAATCATGTGTTTGGACCAATAAGCGTTTGCCAATTAGAAGATATGGCGTGTTCATCATAGCGAAACAAAGCAGATAGTCGCTATTATCTGATGGTCGGGATCTTGTCCCTTTTAATGGGGTGTATCAACAGACAATTAATTGGTATTCAAGACCATCCTGGCTAACAACTGAGGTACCTGGGCTTAAGCGTTTGCAAGTTATTTACTACATATTCACTGCTTCAAAAAAGATAATAAACAAGAGCTGTCACAGAGACAGCACGCTCGACATTTCCGCCGCTTTTCAGTGTAAGGATTGAAAAGTTTTGGCGAAAAATGCATGGATCACTGTTAGATTAGATTTCAATGCAATACATGATGTCCTGAGATATTAACATAAATGTGGTTATATGCAAATTTTAACCAGAATTTCTACATCTAATAATAAAGGGCCATTATTTGCAAAATACAGTTATCTAACTTGGTTATTCAAGTAGGTTGGGTGGTTGAATACCATTGTATAAAGTCTCAATGCAATACATCAAGTAGTTGGTAGTTGCTGATATATTATCCTATGTGTACTAACATGCAAGACCTTAACAAGAATTTCTAAGTGGCATAATAAAGGGGCAAAAATTATATACCGGTAATATGAAAGATAGAGTTATCTTACTTGATTAAATAAGAAGGTTAAATGGTTGGGAGCCCGTGAGTAAAGTTTCAATGCAATACATGATTTATTCCCTGATGTATTGACTTAAAATAAGTCGAATAATACAGGGCAATTATTTGCATTAAATCAAACTAGAGTTATCTTTTTTGGTTATTTAAGTAGGTTGGATGGTTGAGTACCATTGTATAGTCTCAATGCAATACCTCAGGTAGTTGCTGAGATATTAACCTATGTGTGCTTTCACACAAAACCTTAACCAGAATTTCTAACTCGAATAATAAAGAGCAATTATTTGCATTTATGCAAACAAGAGTTATCTAACTTGGTTAATTAAGTAGGTTTGATGGTTGAGTACCATTGTATAAAGTCTCAATTCAATACCTCAAGTAGTTGCTGAGATATTAACCTATGTGTGCTTGCACGCAAAAACTTAACCAGAATTTTTAAGTCGAATAATAAAATTAAATGCAAATTAGAGTTATCTAACTTGGTTAATTAAGTAGGTTGGATAGTTGAGTACCATTGTATGAAATCTCAATGCAATACATCAAGTAGTTGCTGAGGTATTAACCTATGTGTGCTTGCACGCAAATTTTAACCAAGGAGTGCACAAACGCAGACCCCAGGATGAGTAGTATAGCTCTTCTAATAGTCAAGCTAAAAAAGACCTACCAAGTGGTGATGATTGTCTCTAGCCTGCTCGTCACTGACATTCCTCCCTCTGTCCTGCTCGCCAACGTCTGTCCGTCTGTCTAGCCCAGTAATCTCCTCCTGAAGACTCGTGACAACATTGGAGCTAATGTCTGGAACTTCGGTACAGCATAGACTTCCCAATCGCCTGCAGAAAACACTCTTACAATGTTCACACAAGTGTATTTCAATTGTTTAGTTCTAACAGACAATTCATATTAAATTTCATGAGTGAGGCTAGGTTCCTTTTCTTGGATATTTGGGCATTTTGTGAAGTCTGTACCCCATTTTCAATTTGTCCTGACAATTTTTATAATATATAAATAAACAGAAAAAAATACTGAAAAAAAATGTTTCGTCTGTAGCTCGAATGCAATACATAAAGCAGTTACTGAGAAATGGCCTAAATAGCAACTTGCACACAAAACTTTTAACAAGGTGTGATGCCAACACCAATGCCAGGATAAATAGAATAGCCCTCCTTAATTCTTTGAATAGTCAAGCTCAAACACATACTTTTCCAGCTTGTTCAAATGCTTGTCAAAATTTCTGTCAAGATCTTCTTTCAGTTTGCCCACAGACAGTTGATTAATAGCAGTCTTAAATGCCAACTTGAGTTCTTCAGTGGAAACTGGTCCTTTATACTCTGCAATAAAACATTAAATAAAAGTTTGAATGAAATGAATTCATATTTGCCACAACTATAATTTTGTAATTTAGTGTGGACACAATTTTCCTCTAAATTTTGTAATGCATACATCCACCTTTTTTAAAGCTAGATACTATTTAAACAGGCACCCATTCTCAATGAGACTCATTGATAATTTAAATAGATTATATTTAAATACATAAATGGTCATTCAATGCAGAATATACCAAAGTATTTTTTCCCAATGTACCTACTACTGGGTAAATGCAAAACCATGCCAATTAAATGATGTTATCAAAAAAACAACATCGTTAGTACTCTTTATATATCCAAAATACAGCTTGTTACAGCGGGTCTTGTGAATATCTTTTGTGTTGTTTTAATCAATATCATCACGGAAAAACACATCAGGAAACTAATTTGACGATAAATACAGTGGTCCAAATTGGATTTAGTACAACAGCAAAAAACATTTTTTTAGGGCTAGTAAAAATTTCAATAACAAGCCCCACTAAAAAGATAATCCTTATGACATTCCTAATATTTTTTTTGGAAAATCCTTTTACCTAGAATATCATATGCAGGGCCCAGTTTCAAAAAAAGATTGTAAGGCTTAAGATTGTAAATTTGACATCTATAAGGATGGACTAAAGAAAGTTCACATCGCTTAAATTTGACATGAAGTATCATATATATATTACTTAAATAAATATCTCACTCGCGTGGATCTAATGGGAACAAACTGGCTGCTTTGAAGCTATGTAGAAAAAATGAGCTTGAAGATGAGAATAGAAAATAATCTATATTTGGTATTGAAGACTTTTTATACAAAAAATTCAAAAATATTCAGGTTTATGAATTTCCATTTGGGTTAGTAAAATTTGCTAAATTCCTAAGCCAAAATGCATATCTGCTACAAGTGTAACTTCAAAATTGATGTTTTATTGCGGCAATTGCATAAACGTCGCTATTTAGGTAAACTTATTACAAGACCTGCTAATTCGGTAAACTTAATATCTATTACTCTTTTATTACATCAAACTTTTAGTTTCTGTCCCTTAACTTGGCATTTTATACTGTATATGACATTACTTTGACATATGCTGTTATACTTGTTTTTATATTATAAATGCTTGTTACAAAATGTAGGCGGCTAATGTTTCTGTTATGTCATACCGACTGAAAATAAAATTTTATTTTATTTATATAACACTTCCAATTAACAACACTATTCATTCATAACGTAATTGAAAGTTATTGCACTAGCTACAGTATATATAAAATATGTAATGGCGATGTCAACTGGCTGCACAGGCCGCATAATTTAGATGAACTGATCATTTTCTTTTCTAAATCCCATTCATACATGCCCCCACCCCCCTCTCCATGTTAAAAACAACAACTTAACACTATGATCGAGCATCGTAAATGATTAACAAATTAAATCACGATTAATACACAGCAATATCAGAACTGTTTCAATATTATTAAAATAATGTTACGAATACGTCAACCTTCGAACAGCATTTGACTAAGGTCTTTGACAAATGTCTTCGCCATTGTGCTGTTCAGCAACAGAACAAGCACCACTGTCGACCACGGCGGGAAAAGAATAACTATTTAGCTACAAAATGCAAACCACACGTGCTACATACTGAACATTTTGTTTACTATCCATTGCAATCATTGATTGGTCGAAAATGATGGGAATTCCCTAAAATTGGCCAATCATTTTCATCCTTACAGAAAGATTGCTACGCCGTCGTTTTCTAAAAAAGTGATGATAAAAATAATGCATTTTATCTGGTTAATTTGCACAAATATATTAATAATATATATATTATTTAGCCTCTTCGACGTTTTAAAAATCAATTGTATATGTAAATATGAAAATTCGAATGCAGCTATCTATGATATGTAAGCTCTGAACCATTTGCAATGCATTGTGGGTTCGTTGAAATTTATTTGTGAACAAGAGTCATGAATGTTTTCACAGTTTAATTTGAATTAACTCTTGTAGATAACATGTTATGGCACTATTTTGCATGCCAGGCAACTCTTGAATATTTTCAGTATCATATAAGCTAGGTGACAAAACTGCAGGCCTCGTCTATTTCTTCAACAAAAGGAGGTAACTTGATTGATGAAATGTTGTATTTACAAATCCTCTTAAAAAATAACTCGGTTTGAAATGATGATATAAATCATGATTTTGGAAACGACGAACGCTTTTGATGTCTGTTCCTGTTTTGAAACAAGTGATAAGAAGTATTAAACATAGTGTTATCTTTCACTGTCATGTTGTGGACCGGTGTTCAGATTTGCAAAATGAAATCAAATATGCGATTTTTTCCAATCAAGCGAATTATTGGAGGGTTAGTTAAGGCAATTGTTGCATAAGTCTTCATGTTTTTGCCTTGTTTATGTTTCATCATTATGCATCCATCATGGGTGATAATAGTCTTAAAATAATAGACATGTTATATGGGATTCTTCTAATCGCTAATGCACCAGTTAATTGTAACCACTGCCCCCAGATCCAGGGGGATAGCCAGGGAAATGCCGCAGTGCCGGGTGAATGCGGTGGTTTTGTGGTCGCAAAAATATATAGCGGGGAATGGGCCTAACCTAAGGTCCCTTGGGTGCGGGGCATTTGGCGGTGATTTTACCATCTGTTTGTCGCCACAGGGCTGGGAATTTACCCAGGGTTGGTTGGACGGAAAGTCCCCGCTATTCCCCCGATCTGGGGTGCCGTGGTCACAATTCCGAACACTTTTTGAGGTTTTTCACAAATATCTTGAAGAGTTTTTGTTGTTGTAAGTTAAAATTGCATATGAAACATCTATGGTTAATGTGGAAACATCTGTCAAAGTACAGACTTAAAAATAGTTCATTTTATGGACAGTTAATCACCCTTAAATTTATGCTATGGAGGTCACAAATACCCAACACTTGAAAAGCGAAAATACATGGTCATACAATTATAATTAATATGTATGCTATATTAAATAAACACTTTGCTGCAAAGTTATTTATTGCTACTAATGTTTTTTTCAAAACACTCAATTCAAATGTTTAGTGTGACTTCTATTTATAAATATCTTGAATGTAGGTCAATATATCTGCAAAACCTCAAGATGGGAGTGCGCCCTCTGACGTCATTCCCTGTGTGATACATTTTGATATTTAAGTGTATGAACATCAAATGGCATTTTTTTTAGAAAAATACTCAACAAGATGAAACTTTGCAAGTGTGATAAAGGCAAGCTTCTGTATTGATCAAGATCATCTAATAATCAATAACGGTAAACAAACGCGTCTTTTAGCCTGTGCTCGGGATTTGTGACCTGTTTGGAAATGTACCATCAACCAGTAATGTCTAAACGTGTTTGTGCTAAAACAGGGGGGTTTTGAAAACTATTGAAATTGTGTTTAGAGAAGTATTTTATGCTTGAAATAGATAATAAAAGGTTTATAATCTTATTTTACCATGTACGTACAAAGAAAAACACAAACAAGCTTTATATGCATTAAAGCACAGGATTTACCTTTCCAATAATATGAAACTTGACTGACACAGAAAATAATTATGCCAATCGTAACAACGGTAAGCTTTGAGATAGACCTCGTAAATACAATCTTACAATATCCTGGGGAAGCTGTGTTTATATTAATAATGAGTGATAATCTTCATCATTGCTCTTGATACCTACAACTAAATTTGACCTTTGCCTGCTGTTGCATTTTTTTTTTTCTAAAACGATGCATGTCACCATTAAATCTTGTGTCATGATATATGAAATATTGATGATAACAAAATGTCTTCTCTGAACCTAATTGCTAACTTGATTCAAAATAGTGTCATTCATGATAAAGCACAAGGCTGTCATAGCAAACATTCTTACTAAACAATTTGAATAAAATATTATTTCACAGATACTATTCTATCAACTGAAAGTGGAAGACTGTGTTGCTCAGAAAGTAAGTAAGGAAGTTGGTTAGAGAAATTTAAATAAAAAAGTTAGAAAGGTTTTTTGGGGACTCCTTTAGCTTTTGTAAGACTCATTCACATCAAAGTTGTCTGGTCATAAACGCTTAAAAGCTCACTAAAACGCTGATTGGCTTTAATAGAACAAGGCCAGGCAAAATAGATACACATTGTTGTAAAATTATTGGAGTGATTGTGTAGAAATCTAAGGAATGTGGATCACATTCAAATGAAAAGGTATTATCTACCTTTTACAAAGAATGTATTCACTTTAAATTTTATAATTTTGTTAAAGTCTATTAAATGACTTGTTCTTTCAGTCTTCATCTATCAGTCAACAATGTCTCGACAAGAACAACAGAAGAAACACAACTTCAAGTTGGTCATTGATCCAATGTTACATCGTGGTGGTCAGAAAATCTATCGTTTTAATGGAATTGATCCTGCTGTAAGTATTTCTACGAAACTTAATGTTCGAAATTGTGTAGATTAAGATTACAATTAATCATTGATACAGTTTTGTCAGTTTTTTGTTGTTTTCAAACAAAAATCAAGGTTTTGTCGGATGGTTGGTGCTGTTCTTGTGACCTTTGTCGTCATTTTAAAACTTGAATGTTGGCCATGACTTAAAAACCATTTAATCTAGCGTTTAAACATGGATCTTATAACACACATATTCACTTTTACAGCTTGCACATTAGGGCCATTATGGCAACAACTGTACAATTTTTTAGCCTCTTATTCTTGGTTGTAGCACAATAGCTTCTTAAAACAATGGGTTGTCTATAAAAGTTTACTGTTAGGTTTAGGTTTGTTTGAAATTGAAACATAAAACTTCTTTATCATTTCTGAAACATCTAGTATTTCTTAAAAAAATATTTATCTTACAATATTTTGTCATACACTAGTTGAGATAAGGTCGTCCCATTTTGTGTGGCAAATCTCATAACTCTGGCAGAAACATGTGTTATGTTCCTTGGTTGACTGAGAAAATCAGACTAGCACGGGCATATACCGTTTAGGCGCTTGTTTAAGTTAAGAAATGTTAATAAGAGAGCTTTTAATCATTTGTATGACAATTTATTTCCCATTATCATTCATTGAAAGAATATAAGAATAATTCTGATTAAAATCTGGATTTAAAAGTTATTGGACATCTACACATTTAAATTTCAATAGTCCTTATAAAAAGTTGGGAAGCACAATATTTTCATTGATTGTGGCAAAATGAATTAATATGTGAGCAGTATTTCCATCTAGAAAGTGAGTATTGTTTACAATATTATGCTCTTGAAAAGGCAAAACATTATGGCTATCATTAGTTTTTTGTTTTATTTACACATGATTACATTGGAGTTCGCCTGAATTGAGTCCTGATGAAATATTTGTAGTCCAATTTCGGACTGCTGGTTATTTCACAGACTGAGAATATCTTCGTCACACTTATATATTATCATTTTTTACTTCCAGGACAACACACTTATTCCAGTGAAAGATCCACGACCAAGATACTTAAGATTCTGGTCAAAGAAAAACCCTGCTGACCTTCCAGTCCCAAAGTTTCAGGTATGTATGATAGTAATGCAGTTACACATTCAGTAAAAGATCCCTTTAATTAATTGACAACCCTAACACTTCATTGCAGTAAACTTGGGTGCTCGGGTGGTTTTGCTGATTCTGGTAGGGTATTGTAGGTGTTTAATAAAAAGATATCAGGAGTGTAATTTGTCCGCGGATTCACGAAATTCCACGGATCTAGTGGCCCCAGGGACCCCCCCCCCCCCCGCCCCCCGAAAGAAAGAAAAGAAATGAAATAAAAATGTTTTTTTTAGCTGATTTAAAAAGTTACTAGAGTGCTTTTGGTTGTAAGAGTTGATGTACCTGTTTGCTTCAAATTTAAGTCAGATGAACCCTCAACAGAGCTTCAGTTTTTCTTCTACGGCAGTGTGCTTTTGACCTCAAAAGTGCCCTAAGAACCAATGGCCGAAATGGTTTCAGCCCTCCAGTTGCCAGGTCAATCACATCCCTGAATATTTATGCACAATTATAGTAATGCTTTCGTATTTATATCCTAACTATAACATGGCTTTCCAGTTTGACGAACATTACATTGGAATTCCACCTCCCAATGAAGTGACGTTCACAAACCTTAATGACAACATCAACCGTGATTTCCTTGAGAAGATGTGTGATTCTTTTGGCAAGGTGGAGGAAGTCAAGATTTACTTCAACCCCAAAAACAAAAAACATATGGGCATTGGCAAGGTAAATATATCAGTAGTCTCACTGCCTGAGAGTGCTGTCTGTAGAACTTTGGTTTCGATGTCGCCTGTGTAGCATGACAGATGTGATATACATGTATTATGTGTCATGTTGTTCTCTCTCTAACCTTAATATGTGGGATCTTATCTTAACCAAACATGGTCAAAATGTTGGCGTAATATCTCGACTGAGTAACTTGAGCACTTCTTGTTCAGATGTTTACCAAATTTGTTAAAACTTAAGGGCTTAATATCTTGACCAATTTTTATCAGCACTACTGAACTGCCAGTCTGCTTTATTTGACCATTTTCAATTTCCCCCCACTCATAATTCAGCATTTTTTTCTAACATTTACCTGGAGTAGGTTGGCAATGTTGGTGGGCATAATATCGATGAAAAGCCATATTGCATTATTTATGCCCGAGTTATAGCTCATGATTTGTTAAACAAGTTGACTTCACTTGAGTATTTTATGACTTATCCTTACCAAAATATAGTAACAATTTTTTAAGGTATAATATTTAATAAACAGCTTCAAAACCCTCCATATACTTGGTAAGGCCCTGTAATTGATTTACACTGTATGCTTAATTTCTCATTCCTTTCCTGTACCAGCTCTACCAAACATGAAGCAACTATTACTGGCATTATATTAATCATAGTTTGAAAGCCTGCCAAATTGCAACATTCACTTTGGCTTCACTGGCTCTAAATGTTTGACCATCTCTCTCTGTATATTTAGTTTAGATATAGTTTCATCAGTCCTACAGTACCTCATGATTATGAAGGAAGACATTTTGCTTTTGGCATGGTTATCTGTCCATTAGTCAGAGTGTTGAAACTATACAGGAATGTAAAGGGAAGTTGTGCACCTTGAATATTGTGTGTTACTTTGCCAAACCGGCAAGAGTAGCATATAAAGCATCCAATCTTGTGTTGCGGTCATCTCCAAAAGTATATTAGTCTGAGTGTTAAGCAACATGTGAAGTTGTTCCCCTGTTTTTTTTGTAAGTGGCTGTACCCAAGCAGGGCTGAGTAAGGCCCTTTACTATGTTGAAAAAATAGCCTACAGGACATGCAAAACTGTGTTGCGCATATCTCAAGTATATGAGCCAGAGTCACAAAACTTGAGAACAAGAAATCTTTACTGGTGTGTGAAATTATACACCTTGGGTTTTGTGTGTTGTTACGCCAACTTAGTACAGAGTAATCACCCTATAGAGCATGTTCATCGCCCACTGCATAAGTGCCAGAACCACAAAACTTGAAAGGAATGTTAAATAGCATATGATGATGTGCACCTGCAGTTTTGTGTGTTGGTTTTGTGTGTTGATTTGCCCACTAAGCGCAGAATTATGGCCCTTGACATTGTGAAAGTAATGTATGGCATATAGATCATGCAATCTTGTGTCACTCATATCACCAAAAATAATAGAATCAGAACCAAAGGCCAGAAGATCTTGTGATGATGTGGTGACTGTTGTTTGTGCTTCTGTAAATTATTGCTTGTGAATGCGATACAGTCTTCAATTTTGAATGCATCTTATTCAAACTAATACAGTAGTTGGATATCTATGATAGCTCAGTACTTTTTTTAAAACTAGCCAGGTCTGCCCATGCATGATTGGATTATGGCCCTTGAAATGCTGCAGTATTTTCTAAGGGAGACAACCTTGTATAGAGATTTGTGTATTTTTGTAGTAGTTTTTTCTCTTTGCTCAAAAGCAAAGACACAACTTTGTTTAGAGACTTGTGTATTTTTGTAGTAGTTCTTGCTGTTGTTGTGAAACATATGGTTCACTGATTGCTTCCCTTTAAATGTAAGTTCAGTATATAACCAAAAAATCGTGCCAATAGAGCATTGGCACTCATGGGCCTCTTTCATCTTACCCAAAATGTGAAGTTGTGCACTAGGGGTATATCATGTGGCTGCATATAAAGCATGAACTTTTGTTTCACTCCTTTCTCAACATGTATATGAGCCAGAGTGTTTAAAGTGAAGAGAAATATTATTTAGCATTAGATAGAATAGAAGTTCCATCCCTTGTTTCTAATGCTTTCACTTTAAAAAATATTTCTCCAAACATGTTCCTGTCAGTAGCTTTTGAAGGAAAAAATGGCGCTCCAAGCAGCTGATATGTTCAGTTCACAGAACTGTTGTTAAGAATGAGGACTTGAATATAATGTTCATCATTGTGATATAATGTGAGAGTTTATGGTTGAATACATCAATGCCATTACATGATCAGTAACCTTTTTTGACCAAAACAAATTTTAGTGGTCAGATAGACATCTTACCTATATATTAACTATAAATGACAGATTGAAAACGTACAGGGGAGAATGTAAGCTTTAACATGTAAATTATTTATAAACTGTCACTGTACATGAGTGCAAGGCAACTATTAGGAAACATTGCTATTTTACAGGTGGTGTTCACAAGTTCCAAAGCAGCGAAAGCATGTGCTGCCAAGTTAAACCAAACCTCAAAGATGGGAAACATTATGGAAGTTTATGTTGATCAGCTAGGTGAGTTCTTGTGAAAGATAATCTAGTAATTTTGTGAGCATGTGTTGACCCACAAATCCTGTAAACTGCAATGAAATACAGCATTGTCATTTGAAAAGAACAATGTTATTCTGATCAGTTTGTACAGAGGTTGCCAGATCTGTAGAAATGCCTCTATCCCTGGCATTAATTACTACTGGTTATAGCCCTTTTCGACTGACTTTTTTAATCCAAATCAGAGAAGCATTAACACATTTGTAGGAAGGCCCACTACTCTGACTTTAATCATTGTTGAATACACTTTTCTACAAAACAACAGCAACAGACCAGTGTTTTCATTCAAGTTGCTCATGTATAATATGATAATATTAGGGTTAAACCCCCGTTTTAGCTACAGAAAAATGGAAGGGTGCTGCACACTGCCCTTTTTTGGCCACCCTTCTGTCCTCGTGGAGACCAGCATGTGTATAAATTCATACAAACTTGACATATTTGGCACTTGTAACCTACTATTAAGCACAATTCCTACTATTCTTTATATTGAGATTCTTCAATGCCCTTCAGATGCAATGTGCCCTTTTTCTCCCTTAAGTTAGGACCCTGTCCATTTTCTGCACCACCCTGCCCTGTCTAAAATCCTGTGTAATTGACCAGGTCAGTATTCCAGGAATTGACAGACGAGTGTTGTCATTAAAGGTGCTCTGTTGTTGACCATGTGAATATTTCAGGAACTGAGAGGCAGAAAGTGATTGACAGCATACTGGAGAACAAGCCAAAGGTTCAGATGCAGAAGCCACCGTCACCAAAGATAGACCCACGGACCGGCCTGCCACTTGATATATCTAATGCACTACACATAGATCATGACACCCCAGTGATTCCCCTGCAACAAACTAATGCACCTCCTCCGGCAGCATACAATGCTGGGTTGGCAGATCCTCTTGGTCTGAACGCTCCACAGCCACCAGTGATCCCTTTTGAACAAACTCCCTCCGAGTATAACTTCAATGCCAACCATGTGGACCCAGCATTTATGAACACCCCTGGGTCTGGTAGCATTCCCCAGGGACAGTTTAACAATAACAATAACCATAATCAGTTTAACTTTGGTGGAGGTGCAAGTTCTGATCCAAGAAGAGGTAGTGGCTATGGGAATAGAAATCATGGCAACTTCAGTACACCAAGTGCGAGTAGTGGCTTCTGCAGCACACCTAGTGGGTCTAGTAACTTTGGTAATACTCCTTTGAGCTTTGATAGTGGGATACCAAGAACACCAATTACACCACAAACACCACATGTTAATGACTCAAAACTTGACTTTGAGGTTCACCATGAGAACAGAAGAGGAAGGCACAATAAGCGTGACCGACGAGATAGTTATAATAACAGAGAGAAGAAAGATAGTTATAATAGTAGAGACAGTTACAACAACAGAGAGGGTTACAACAATAGAGATAGTTATAACAACAGGGAAAGGGGAAAGGACAAATACGGAGCACGAGATACCAGAGACAGGAACAGGAGAGACTGGAGAAAAGATGAGAGGGACGACTGGAATAACAGGGACACTCGAAACAACAGATACAATGAGAAAGACAGGGACAAGAATAAGTCTGATAGAAACAAAGACTTTAGAAACAGTCGTGAACCAGACATTCCATTGCCATCAAGAAACAAGGCACCAGAGCCTGCCCCCGTGTTCCCTCCCCCACCCCCTCCGGAAGAGGAAGTCTTGCCCCCTGTGGTTCCCATGTTCACCACTCCCCCTAAGCCCCCACCACTTATGATTCCTCCCCCCCAGGTGCCCCTGGAGCCAGTCCAGCCTGTGCTGCCCTCACCGTCGCAGAAGGATGAGGATGAAACCCGTAGTATGAGTCTCGACTCACGTATTCAGAGCCTTCTGTGTGGCTTCAAAAGTCCTGAACCAGCTCAATCCAAAACCCCACCATCCATGAAACCACTATCCCATGGCCAATCACCCATGGACATGGCCCCAGGGTCCGTGCCCGCACAAGATGATGACGACAGAATGAGCTTAGACTCAACAGGCAGCGGGGGAGAACCAGGGGCCATTGAAGTCCATGCAACCAATACAGCTGTGCCTCCCCCGCATATACCTAATGACTTTCCCAACTCCAGTGCTCAAGTGTCAAACTGGCAACAACAGAATGATCTCAATAGCTTCAATATGCCTTCTGGATATATGAACAACTATGGCAATGGAAATTATAACCAAAACTTTGTTAATCAGGTTAATAATGAAATAAACAACAAAATATCTAAACCCAAAGACCCTAAAGAAGAAGCAGATAAACATGAACTTACATTTAGTGATGTGTTAGAAAACTTTGTTACCGAGTTGAAAGATATTATGACAAAAGACTTGTGCAAGAAAATGGTGGAAACTTCAGCTTTTAAATCTTACGAAAGCTGGTGGGATGATGAAGAAGCGAAGACCAAGGTAAGAAAATAGTTAAACCTTAGATTAATGTGCTGTACATGCACAATTAAAGTTAAAAATAGATATACCGGTAAGTAGTTCATTTAATCATGATTGATCATGAAAATCATACCTATCATACCATTGTGTTAAACAAATTGCTTGTGGCAGATGTTTGCAACAGCTTGAAAAAGGTCGGAATAACAGTTCTGAAAAACTAAATCTTAGAAGACTTAATGTTGACACTGTCTGATTGTATTCAAATTAGATTTGTATGACACAAAGGAAGAAGTTAAAGTTGATAAGCGTTGATATTCCCATAACATACCGAATTATCTCCAGAAAACCGTAGAGAAATCCAAGCCAGAGGAGAAGCCAGTTAAGCCAGTGGCCGTCCCGACTGAGGTGACCCCTTCCTTACAGGGTCTGTTTGCCCAACCGGACAAGCCAAAGCACCCCTGGAGCAAAGAGGGAGAGTTCAACATTGCCGCTGCCTATGTAAACAGCAACATGGGGGCAGGGCCGTATGGAGGCCTCTTGGGCATACGATCGGGGATGCCACGACTGCCATCTTTTAAGGTAGGTTTGTACTTGCTTAGCCAATGTACTTGTATGTTTCCAAGAATTGCTTAAAATAGGTAAAGGTATCTTTCCTTAGATTGCATTAATAAACATTCACGAAATGAAAAATTGTTTTAAAAAGTCAAATTATAATTCTACTAAAAATAAATCATGAAAGCGTTCATTTTCTCTGTTATCATACCAGCTCTGATAATGGTATTTGCAGAAGAAGGTTGTACAGAAGACGCCAGAGGAGATAGAGCGTGAAGAGCGTCATGAGAGGCGTGAGCAGGAGAGACGGGATAGGCGGGAGAGGAAACAACGGGAGCGGGAGGAACGACAGAGAATACAGGAACAGACTAATAAGGAGGAGTCTGAGTCAGGTATGATAGCTGAGATGTCAGTCTTCAAGAACCAATAGAGCAATTTATGAATGTTATACAATCATTTCACTAGTGTAAAATCATTACACTAGTCTAATAGAACTTGACATTGATTTCATTGCACCTTACTTATTTAGCGTTAAAGTCCTTACCGTAAAAATGATTAAATCTTTTTAGTATGATGAAGATGTTATGTGATAAAAATAATCTTACAATCATTGCCATTTTATATGAACTTTTATATACAAACCTTCATGAAACTCGCTACGAAAAAGTAACAAAGATCACCAAAGGCTTGCATTCTAACATTTCCTAAACTTGTTTCATAATTTTTAGCTCTACTGGCCAAAGGCCAGAAGAGCTTATGCGATGGTAATGTGTACGTAGTATGTGCATCCGTGCGTCAGTGCGGTCGTGCGTCTGTAAACAATTGCTTGTGAACACGATACAGTCTTCAGTTTTGATTGTATCTCGATGAAACTTGTACAGTATATAGATATCCATTAGAGCTCGGTTCCTTTCGAAAACCAGCCAGATCCGTCCATAAATGCCTAGATTATAGGCCATGAAAGTTTGTGCGTCCATGCAGTCGTGCGTCTGTAAACAATTGCTTGTGAACACGATACAGTCTTCAGTTTTGATTGTATCTCAATGAAACTTGTACCGTATATAGATATCCAGTAGAGCCCGGTTCCTTTCGAAAACCAGCCAGATCCGTCCATAAATGCCTAGATTATAGGCCATGAAAGTTCGTGCGTCCATGCAGTCGTGCGTCTGTAAACAATTGCTTGTGAACACGATACAGTCTTCAGTTTTGATTGTATCTCAATGAAACTTGTACAGTATATAGATATCCATTAGAGCTCGGTTCCTTTCGAAAACCAGCCAGATCCCTCCATAAATGCCTAGAGTATAGGCCATGAAAATTTTAAAGAAATGCTTTCTTTTTTTAGCCAGGTCTGCATGAGCGAATTCTATTTTTAGCCAAGTTTACATGTACATGTAAATTCAAGTCTAGAGTTAAGGGAGACAATTTGCAAGTCTAGGATTTTGAGAGACAATTTGCTTTTTGCTTCTGCAGCTGATTTTGTGAATTACTCTGCCTTGTTCTTGTTGAAAGCCCAAAGGCCATTTTTTAGCTTTAAGTTCTGTAGTTTGCACATTCATCTTAACAAAATTGGTTGTGAATGTTTAAGTTATGCACCTGGTGTCATTACTGGCCACACCCAGGGTTCACAGGTTTGGTAAACATAAATCTGGAAAGGTTTGAAAATCTTTTTGTGTGTTCGTGCATCCATCTCAGCACAATTGATTGTGAATGTTTGTTCAAATTGATCAATGTTGTCCTAGGCTGCCCTTGACTTTGACCTTTTGACCAACTTTTTTTAACTTCTAAAACTACAGAAATTTTTACTATGAGTACAGTTTTGAAAGCATTTTTTTTTTTTTTGTCAGATGACTTTTACTTGGCACATATTAAAATAGTTCATGCAACTAATCTGCTTACAATACTTTCTGGGCTCAGATGTTGAACGTGCTACGTTTTCAGGTAACCCAAACACAAAACATAAAGTATATGTCTACATGCTCTGGATTGATATGACCACAAAAGCCATGCCAGTAGAGCTTAGGCCCTTTTGGGCCTCTTGTTTGTATTAAACGGCAACTCAAATATTCTGACATGAATGTAAGTGATTACTTAAACTCTGTGAAACACTATAGTTGTAAGTTGAATTCTTCACAGGACTTTCAGGTGTTTACGGTCTTATCATGTTTCCTTCATATGTATTGCAGAGCTTGAGGAGGCTGTTAGTAAGGCTAAGAAGAAGAGTGAGAGCAGCAGTGAAGAAGGGGAGGAATCTGAGGGTAAGGCGGAAAATTTGAAAAAATTCTGCCTGAAATTTGCAGGGATATGGAAGACTTTTTTTTTTTCTAAAAAAACAAATAACAAATTAATATTTAGCAGTAAAATCAAAGCGTGCTAAATAAGCAGGTTACATGGGTTTTTTTTCAAGTGTATTTTATTCTCTTGAAGTTTCAAAGAAATTATACCAGTGCAGCTTGCCAAATGTTTTAAAAATGATGGTATCTGACCATGTAAATCATTGTTCTCAAAGATGGAGAGGCCGAGTCATCTGATGCAGCTGGATCATCTAGTGACGAGGAGTCATCTTCGGCAGCCAGCTCCAGTAGTGAGTCCTCTGACGATAGTGATGAGAGTGAAAGTGGCTCTGGGTCTGATTCCAGCAGCGAGGCTGCATCCTCCTCCAGCGATGATGATGAAGACCAGAAGGTTTCTTCATCCAGGGCCTCCAAAAAGGACAGGTAGCACAGATGCTATACTTAGGAGTTTATGGGAATTCTTGAAGCCTTTTGATTGAGCCGAGACTTAATTTATGATGATTGAGTATTTTAATATGAACATTTGTATACTAACCTGTTCGAGCACATGTCATTATTGTTTCTGTAATCAAACCTTCAATAAAAAAAAGCTAAAAAACCCTTAATTTAGCCACTGCAAGCAAAGCATTATTAAGAGGTTAATTGAATGTTTGCTGCTTGCTATTATGCGATAACCGCCTGGAGATGTACATTATATCCTGGAGCTGGTAGCCCTGAAGGACATGATGAGCTGGAGGGTTATTTGCGCATAATGGTGAGCAGCAGCCAATCAGTTATTAAAATACTTTAATATGTATGTGATTTTTTTCATGAATGTTGTTTTATGTGTACTGAATCAATAACCATTTCGTTCATCTTTTGATGGATAAGGATGTTGTTTTGGGGCACTAACCTGTGCACATAAGCTTTGTCAGTTAGAAGCAATTCATTATCAAATATTTACACCTCAACTTCCATTCCTTAAATGAACTGCCTTTCGGCAATTGCATTCATCAATTGATGAACGCAACATCTTCGGATATGTTCGGATCGTAATTCATTGCATAACAATATACCTGAACGCGATTGATCTTGTTATTGGTTGTATTGTGTCTGCAGGTCCCGTAAAATATAGATCAACATTTTTAAAAGTGTTAGTTTATTATATTTTAAATATATTGGTACCAGAAGTGTTTCAATTTTACGTTTTAAAGTGATTTCAAGTGGTTGATCTTTTCCCGCGTTATTGTGACGTCATTTGAAAAAAATGTTTCCGGTTATAGTCGGGTCGTTCTATTTACAGAATGGGTAAGAACGGATTACTGAAAGGTTTTCTTAAATGAAATGAAGTATTTTTTTAACGTTTCTTGAATAAAATAATGGACTATTGGTGTAAATATAAGGAATGAATTGCGGGGTTGATGTCATTATCGGGGATATGAATGCGATTGGGTTGGTCCTTCAGACTCCACACACATTGACTAACCCAATTGCGTTCATACCCCGATAATGACATCAACCCCGCAATTCATTCCTTAAATGAACAACAAAAAGAAATGCAACATTCCTCTCCAAAGGAATACAGTTCCTTTCAGTTTTCTTCAAGACTATTGAACGGATAATGCAAAATTAAAATTCCAGCAATTTACTTTTCACGGCACCATGTAAATTATGGGAACATAATGCCGTGCATGTGCTGGCGGAAATGGCATGCTGCTATTTTTGTTGATATGTAAAAAAAACAATTGATTAAACATGCATTTTAGTCAAGAATAGTAAGTGGAGGTTTACTGTTGGGAAAATTAATCCTTAATGAGTCATATTATAATTATACCCCTGACAAACGCAGTTTGAAGGAGCATAACTTTAACAGACCACCTGAGTATTGCATAATGAAGCATGTTTTGATTCAGTGACAGTGAGTCTGAGATGGTGAAGGTGACAACATCATCATCATCATCGTCGTCCCCTGCCACATCATCAGGGGAGGAGTCTGGCGGGGAGGAGAAGGAAGAAGAGAGGGAGGTTACCACACAGTCCGAGGCTAAGAAGCGCTCACAAGAGGACATGGAGGTGGACACTGACAGGTACAGATGCTCCTCCCTTGTGTTATATACTTTTATGACTTTAAGACTTTCTATCACAATTTGCTTTTCAATGTTGACAAAATATACTTTCTTAGATTATTTGTCTTGATCCTTGTAAGTCTATCATTCAAAACAAATGTTCGTATTGTTCTCATGAAATATCTTTGAATTATTGTTTATCTTATGTTTTCTAATGGTTTATTGAACTTAATCAGTGAGATATAAGGTATATCACTATTTGGAAATTTTTATATCGGCCTTACTGCTAGACGCTTCTGTCAATTCTGAAATGATGTGATGTTAATAATGGATTTGGCGCTCTTTTCAGCTTAAATACTGTTTGATGTCGTTTTAAATTACTTTTAAGCATATAATAATTTGTTTTATTTTAATGAAATATAATATATTGATCATATTTAATCTCAGAACACCATCATTGTATATGTTCTGGCCTTTCAATAAACACTCCATGAAATATAATTTATATCTTTAAACGCTGAAGCATCTTTCCCATATAAATTTGAATTACAGTATTATCATACACATATATTTTATGCCTAAAATCGAGATTTCATAATCTTACAAAAAAAATTATTTATGCTTATTTCATTTAAAATATGCTTGTTTGCTGTGTAACAGAACCCCTCAGAAGTCTCGGTCTGAGTCTCCTGTTGATGTGGAAACACCGATGTCCGACAAGGAGCAGATGGATATAGAGACATCTAAGGAACTTGATCAGTCTCCTCTGGACAAACAGAAAACCAAACTACCTCTTAAAACGCCTCCAACTAAGCGAGGAAGGAAACGATCCGTTCAACAGGAATCACCTCCGGTCAACACCAACCACATGCCTGACAGTTTTAGTCCTCAGGACTCTGGTACTACTGAATTAAGTGGTTTGTCCTTGCTTAGTGAGGCTGCATCAATGTCAGTAAGGGAACTAGTGGAGAAATCTCAGCAGCGAAAACTACCTGATGATGGAGCTTCTCAAGATAGCGATGAAAATCGGCCAAGATTTTTGTCAGAACATGCATACTATGCTCAACCTGCAAATGTTCAGGAGGATCAAGAGTCAACAGCAACTCTGTCTGCTGAGGAGGATAATGAGGCGGAGGATGAACTTCGTGGACATCGCCTTGTCTGGATAGATCACAATTACTGCCAGGTGCCCTCACCCCAGCTCCTGGCAGAGTGGACCAGGGAGTACGAGAAAACACAGGCACTTATTAAGGCTATCGAGAGAAAGACTGTTGAACAGCAGAGAGAAATTACAAAAGTGGAAGATAAGCCTAAGAAAGGCAGAAAGAGAAAGAACACTTTGGAAGCCTTGGCTGATATCACTAATAAGCGAGAGCCTAAAGTCAGCAGAGAGCTTGCTAGTTTACTTGAACCTGTGAAACCAAAGGAAATTATTAAGTATGGAGCTCGGACTTATGAAGAAGAAAGACAAGTGTTCTATAACATTTTCAATGGGGGTATTGATATAGAGGATATTAGCTATTTAAAAAAGTGCTATGAACATTTGTTATCAACAGATGACCCTATGTTTTATTGGTTAAATGACATTCTCTGGGTGGACCATCCCCTCACAAATATTCCAGACCCAATTCCTTCAAGAAAGAGGAGAAAAATAGATTATCAGGAAATTCCAACATCGAAACATAAAACTGGTTGGTTTAAATTTTCATTTGGTGGTATTATTTGTAAAATGGCAAATCTTTTTATCTGTTTTGGTATTAATTTCGAAAATGAATGATATTTATGTACAGTATTCCTAATAGTCAAAATGTTTAGACAATGTTTGTTGTTCCGTGCATTTATAAATACTTAGCTATTGCATAATAATTGTGGCATCCTTGTTGTGTAACAGTTTTTAACCATATTCATTACTCAAAAACAGTTCAATATATGTACATCAAGACCTATAACTCTAGCTTTAATAGTTCTAGTTCTGTTATTCTCCTTTTTTGACTGGGTATTATTTCAAATGTAATGCTCTTGTAAAGCAATCACATACAAGTACTTTCGACATGAATGTTCAGCTGGCTATATCTACCTTTGTTTTACAGGGTGTGCACGTACGGAAGGCTACTACAAGTTGAGTATGAAAGAGAAGGCCTCATACCTGCAACATGCATACAACCAACAGAAGGCAGCTGAGAAGGCCAAGGCTATGGTGGGTAGAACATACCACAGCATAGACAAGAATAATACCTCTTGCTATAATTCTTCATGACCGGCAGACATAGTGCTCTAATATTGAATTATACAATCCTAGGTGTTTGCTGTAGAACTTGCACTTCTAGTTTGTGATTATCCCCTGCCGAATTGAAGGTTTCGGGAGGGGGATATTGTTTTGGCGTTGTCCGTCATTCCGTCCTTCCTTCCGTCGGTCCGTCCGGCCGGTACCATATCTTTGTAGGCATTGATCAGAAAATGTTCAAACTTAGAGTGTTCTCCTTGATCAAATCTTGACCACTTATAAAAGTGGGTCACATGGGATCAAAAACTAGGTCAGTAGGTCAAATCTTAGAAAAATCTTTGGAACAAACTATAGGCATTATACATGGTCAAATATTCATAAAACTTAATCAGAATGTTTTCCTTAATGAAATCTTTGACTTATTATGCCCCCCTTCGAAGAAGAGGGGTATATTGCTTTGCACAGGCATGTCGGTCTGTCGGTAGACCAAAGCTTGTACGAGTGATACCTCAACAATGCCTAGACCTATGGTAATCAAACTTGATATGGAAGTTGGGCCTGACCAGTAGATGACCCCTATTGTTTTTGGGGGTCATCGGGTCAAAGGTCAAGGTCACAGTGACCTTGAATGGTAAAAGGTTGTCCGAGTGATAACTCGAAAATGCCTGCACCTATGGCCCTCAAACTTGAACTGGAGGTTGGACCTGACAAGTAGATGACCCCTTTTGTATTTGGGGGTCATCAGGCCAAAGGTCAAGGTCACAGTGACCTTGAATGGTAAAAGCTTGTCCTTGTGATAACTGGACAATGCCTGCACCCATGGCCCTCAAACTTGACTTGGAGGTTGGACTTGACCAGTAGCTGACCCCTATTGTTTTTGGGCCCATCGGGTCAAAGGTCAAGGTCACAGTGACCTTGAATGGTAAAAGGTTGTCTGAGTAATAACACGACAATACCTGCACCCATGGCCCTCATAATTGAATTGGAGGTTGGGCTTGACCAGTAGATGACCCCTATTGTATTTGGGGGTCATCGGGCCAAAGGTCAAGGTCATAGTGACCTTGAATGGTATAAAGTTGTCCATGTGATAACTTGTCAATGCCTGCACCCATGGCCCTCAAACTTGACTTGGAGGTTGGGCCTGACCAGTAGCTGACCCCTATTGTTTTTGGGCCCATCAGGTCAAAGGTCAAGGTCACAGTGACCTTGAATGGTAAAAGGTTGTCCGAGTGATAACACGACAATACCTGCACCCATGGCCCTCAAACTTGACTTGGAGGTTGGGCCTGACCAGTAAAAGACCCCTATTGATTTTAGGGGTCATTGGGCCAAAGTTCAAGGTTACAGTGATCTTGAATGGAAAAAGGTTGTCTGTGTGATAACTCAACAATGCCTGCACCTATGGCCCTCAAACTTGACTTGGAGGTTGGGCCTGACCAGTAGATGACCCCTTTTGTTTTGGGGGTCATCAGGCTAAAAGTCAAGGTCACAGTGACCTTGAATGGTAAAAGGTTGTCCGAGTGGTAACTCGACAATGCCTGCACCTATGGCCCACAAACTTGACTTGGAGGTTGGACCTGATCAATAGATGAAACCTATTGTTTTTGGGGGTCATCGGCCAAAGGTCAAAGTCACAGTGACCTTGAATGGTGAAAAGTTGTCCCAAGTAATAACTTCAATGCCTGCACCCATGGCCATCAAACTTGACTTGGAGGTTGGGCCTGACTAGTAGATGGTCCCTATTAATTTTAGGGGTCATTGGGCCAAAGGTCAAGGTCACAGTGACTTTGAACGATAAAAGGTTGTCCGAGTGATAACTCAACAATGCCTGCACCCATGGCCATCAAACTTGACTTGGAGGTTGGGCCTGACAAGTAGATGACCCCTTATGATTTTAGGCGTTATCGGGTCAAAGGTCAAGGTTACAGTGACCTTGAACGAAAAAAGCTTGTCTGTGTGATAACTTGTCAATGCCTGCACCCATGGCCCTCAAACTTGATATTTAGATTTTTGGTGACCAGCTGATGACTCCTATGGATTTTGAGGTCAAAGGTCATGGTCATAACACACTCTATCCTCAAACTTTGAATGGTCATAATCTTAAAACTGCCTCAACGGCATCCAATGTCAGTGACAAATCAGCTGTCATTTCGGTCCATGCATATTTCATTAAATTGTCCATATAATCCTGACAACATGGCGCTCAGGGGGGGCATAATGTTTGACAAACATCTCTTGTTTAAAACTGGATCACATATGATCGAAAATTTGTTCACTACGTCAAATCTTAGAATAATCTTTTCCGGAACCATATGATGGTAATGATTGGTCAAGTTATGTTCAAATTTTATGTCCATAATGAAAATGATTGGTCAGATTATGTTCAAACTTGTTCATGATGTACCCTTGATGAAATAAAGACCGCGTATTAAAGTGGGGCACATGGGGTCAAAAACTAGGTCACCAGGTCAAATCTTTGAAACACATTAGAGGCAATATGTATGGTCTAATATTCATGAAACTTGATCAGAATGTTTTTCTTGATGAACTTTTGGACAAGTTTTAAACTGGGTCACATGTAAAAAAAAAATTAGGTCACCAGGTCAAATCTTTCAAAAATCTTGTCCGAAACTATTTTATGGTGCTGATTGGTGGGATTATGTTCAAACATGATCAGAATGTTCTCTTGGGTTAAATTTTGACTGCGTTTTAAAAGTGGGTCATATGGGTCAAAAACAAGGTCACTAGGTCAAATCTTGAAAAAAAAATTTGGGAACACACTAGAGGCAATCTAATATTCATGAAACTTAATCAGACTGTTTTCCTTGATTGTTGTTGAATAGTTTGAAACTGGGTCACATGGGGTCAGAAACCAGGTCAGTAGGTGAAATCTTTGAAACATTGGTAATGAATAGTCAGTTATGTTCAAAATTTCAGTACACGGTACTGTGTATAAGAAGTCTCTAGGAAAACCTTTCCTAGGTGTTATTAACATTTGGCCACCGCAGTGAGAGATAATATACCTAAAATGTGTATAAACATAGAGACTTGAACCTTGTTGATTTTTCAGGAGGAGGCTAACACCTCCAAGACAAAGCAGACGTCCGTCCGAGACCTGCGGCACGAGAATCGGAGACTTCACGTGCAGTTGCAGGAGTTTGAATTCTCTGGTGATCTCTTCAAGTTTAATCAGCTCAAGGTAAGGAGTAAATGGTGAAGTGTTGACTATTAAGTTATGTGATTTGGTCATCTTAAAAGTTTCAATCTTGAGCTGTACACTAAGAACATGTGTTAAGGATGCTGTAAATGTTTATATGAATAAGTTAATGCCAAAGCTGTTATTATTATTTCTAGTTTATAATATAAATAAAAAAGGTTTATACCGGATGGTTTAAACACATTCGTAACTGAATCTTATAATATTACTTATAAAGTAAACAAGATTTTCAATCTTTGGATTCCCTGATTAGAAGAACATTGCCTAGCCGCTTACATTCCGTTATGTGGTCATTTTACATACTAGTAGTTCATTATTAGCTATTCTGTTGTTGTTTTTAATAAAAAGGTTGAGGTATTGTCATAGCCTTGGTGTCATTTTAATACTTGGCCAAATATTGATTGCAAGAGACTGACAATGAGCTCCCGTCTAGCCAGGCCTATCACTCGGGCTGTATGAAGTGTTGAGTTATGCCCCTTGTTTGACTGAACATTCATCTTAGCATTATAGTCTGCTCTGCGGTGCACTTGTCATTAAAAAATAAATGAACTTCATGTATACTTCTTGTAAATTGCCTGCTTTGCCATTCCTGTTTTAAAAAAAATAATCTAAAGTAAAATGTTTGCTGTTGCAGGGTCGTAAGAAGGCATTGAGGTTTAGCCGGGGTGGTATCCACGACTGGGGCTTGTTTGCTCTTGAGCCCATCTCCCAGGACGAAATGGTGATCGAGTATGTAGGCACCAGTCTCCGCCAGTCAGTAGCCGACCTTCGAGAGAAGCAGTACGAGGCTAGCGGCATCGGCAGCAGCTACCTATTCCGGGTTGATGGGGAAACTATTATTGATGCTACAAAGACCGGCAACCTTGCTCGCTTTATTAACCACAGCTGTAATGTAAGTATTATTCAAGTTCTTTGTGTTTGAAAACATTCTTTGTGACAATGTATGAAGTGGTATTAGCAGTATCAGTGACTGTGTCATTTACCAGCAATTCACTAATAGTATCATACATATGATGGGTTGTTTGAATAGAATTGTAATATCCTTACCATCCTATAAGAAAACTTCATGAGCATGCTTTTCCATTCAAGTTTCTTTAAAATGTGTGAATGAGCGTCTGGCAAACCTTTTATTCCTCTTTGCAGCCCAACTGCTATGCGAAGGTTATCACTGTGGATGGACAGAAGAAAATTGTGATATATTCTCGTCGGGACATTAATGTGAACGAGGAGATAACGTACGACTACAAGTTCCCCATTGAGGATGAGAAGATACCGTGTCTGTGTGGAGCCAGCACCTGTAGAGGCACGCTCAACTAGTGGCCCATCAGTCACCATACTCATCTTGTCACTCCGTTCACGTTCAACTCTTGTTTTCAAGTATTAGTCATGTTCTCGTGTGTGTATCGGTGAAGTTTTTGATGTGTTGAAGACCTTTCTTGCTGTGTAAAGCTAAGAATGTGATTTTCAGGTCTTACTCTGTGTCTCTAGTTTTAATTAATTATTAGTGTATTTGTTTATTTATTTTAGGAATAATTGAATGTATTTCAATGCATTCTTTGATGCGACTTCTTTCAAAAATAAAATACAGTGCCATTTACTTACTGTGAGAGAGTTTATAATTTTCCATACATACATGTTTATCAGTATGCATTCCTTTTATTGTCAGATTTATTTTTAATGTAAAATAGCAATGTTAAAGCAGTCTGAAGTTTCATAATAAGTAAATAGTTATGCTATTTTGTTTTCAATTTTGTGATGAACTGCAATGTAACTTTCAGTATTGATATTCTGTATTAAATCAGTAATCACATCAGTTATATGAATTTCTCTATAATGTCTGTATCGATTTTTTTTTAAATAATGTCTTTAAGAATTGCTCGGAGGAAAGTGTTCGTGAGTTGTAAAAAGCCTGTAATATGACCAGTATTTATCCGTTATGTTGTGACATATGTGAAGGACTATACAAAACCAGATGTGTGTTAGTTTCTTGTGAATCTTTAAAGAGCAGTGAAGATGATGTTTATTGACTGTAGTATTGAACTGGGGAGCAATTCAATGAATGGCACAGTTTACATGCTTAAAGAAGCGTCATAGAAACTATCACCATGCATTTCCTTGAAATGGACATGATCACATATTCTTTCATTGTATATTGTCATTAATCATGGGACAGATTTTTACAAATGTGCTAAACTATTACAAAAATGAATTTAATGGATTGGTTCACCTACTCCAGCTTTGGAAGTATGTGTACGAATTATGAAAATAAAATGTAAAATACATCATACATCGTGTCGTTTCTTATGAACACTGCTGTCTTGGTTTGACAAAACAGAAAATGTTATGTAATTTGTCCAGTAATGGCTGTGTATGTAAGCTCCTTTTGGCAGGTTGTATTATGTGATCACTGTTGGTTGGTAGACGAGCAAAGACGGCCCTCTTCATAGGTTGTATTATTTGGTCATTGTTGGTTGGTAGGCTAGCGACTTCCGAACTCTTGGCAGGTTGTATTTTGTGGTCATTGTTGGTTGATAGGCTGGTCACTTGGTTGGTAGGCTATCAACATTGGCCCCCTTGACAGGTTGTATTGTGTGGTTACTGTTGGTTGGTAGGTTAGCAACGTTGGCCCTCTTGGCAGGTTGTATTGTGTGGTTAGTGTTGGTTGGAAGGCTGGCGACGTTGGCCCTCTTGGCAGGTTGTATTATGTTCTCACTGTTGGTTGGTAGGCTGGCGACGTTGGCCCTCTTGGCAGGTTGTTGACGGGTAGGCGGTCACTTTTGGGTGGTAGGCTAGTGACATCAGCCCCCTTGACAGGTTGTATTGTGTGGTTACTGTTGGTTGGTAGGCTAGTGACATCAGCCCTCTTGGAAGGTTGTCACTGTTGGTTGGTAAGCTATCGACATCGGCCCCCTTGACAGGTTGTATTGTGTGGTTACTGTTGGTTGGTAGGCTAGCGATGTCAGCCCTCTTGGCAGATTGTATTATGTGCTCACTGTTGGTTGGAAGGCTAGCGACGTCAGCCCTCTAGGCAGGTTGTATTATGTGCTCACTATTAGTTGGTAAGCCGTCACTGTTGGTTGGTAGGCTAGGGACATCAGCCCTCTTGACAGGTTTTATTATGCGTTCATTGTTGGTTGGTAGGCTAGCGACATCAGCCTTCTTGGCAGGATGTATTATGTGCTCAATGTTGGTTGGTAGGCCGTCACTGTTGGTTGGTAGGCTAGCGACGTCGGCCCTCTTGGCAGGTTGTATTATGTGCTCACTGTTAGTAGGCTAGGGATGCCAGCCATCTTGGCAGGTTGTATTATGTGCTCTTTGTTGGTTTGTAGGCGGTCACTATTGGTTGGTAGGCTAGCAACGTCAGCCTTCTTGGCATATTGTAATATGTGCTCACTTTTGGTTGGTAAGCGGTCACTGTTTGTTGGCAGGTTAGCAACATTAGCCATCTTGGCAAGATGTATCATGTGCTCACTGTTGGTTGATAGGTCACTGTTGGTTGGCAGGCAAGTGACATCAGCCCTCTTGACAGGTTGTATTATATGCTCACTGTTGGTTGGTAGACAGTCACTGTTGGTAGGTAGGCTAGCGATGTCCGCCCTCTTGGCAGGTTCGAATTTGTGCTCACTTTTGGTTGGTAGGCGGTCACTGTTGGTTGGTAGGAGGTCACTGTTGGTTGGTTGGTTAGCTACATCGACCCCCTTGACATGTTGTTTATTGTCGTCACTGTTGGTTGGTTTGTAAGCTACGTCGGCCCTCTTGGCAGGTTGTTTATTGTCACTGTTGGTTGGTTTGTAAGCTACGTCGGCCCTCTTGGCAGGTTGTTTATTGTCGTTACTGTTGGTTGGTTTGTTGATAAGCTACGCCGGCCCTCTTGGCAGGTTGTTTATTGTCGTCACTGTTGGTTTGTTTGTTAGCTACGTCGGCCCTCTTGACATGTTGCTTATTTTCGTCACTGTTGGTTGGTTGGTAAGCTACGTCGGCCCCTTGACATGTTGCTTATTGTCGTCACTGTTGGTTGGTTGGTAAGCTACGTCGGCCCTCTTAGCAGGTTGTTTGTTCTCGTCACGGTTGGTTGGTTGGTTGGTTAGCTTCGCCGGCCCTCTTGGCAGGTTGTTTATTGTCGTCACTGTTGGTTGGTTGGTTAGCTACGTCGGCCCTCTTGGCAGGTTGTTTATTGTCGTCACTGTTGGTTGGTTGGTTAGCTACGTCGGCCCTCTTGGCAGGTTGTTTATTGTCGTCACTGTTGGTTGGTTGGTCAGCTACGTCGACCCTCTTGGCAGGTTTTTTATTGTCGTCACTGCTGGTTGGTTGGTTAGCTACGTCGGCCCTCTTGGCAGGTTGTTTATTGTCGTCACTGTTGGTTGGTTGGTTAGCTACGTCGGCCCTCTTGGCAGGTTGTTTATTGTCGTCACTGTTGGTTGGTTGGTTGGTTAGCTACGTCGGCCCCCTTGCCATGTTGCTTATTGTCGTCACTGTTGGTTGGTTGGTTAGCTACGTCGGCCCTCTTGGCAGGTTGTTTATTGTCGTCACTGTTGGTTGGTTGGTTAGCTACATCGGCCCTCTTGGCAGGTTGTTTATTGTCGTCACTGTTGGTTGGTTGGTTAGCTACGTCGGCCCCCTTGCCATGTTGCTTATTGTCGTCACTGTTTGTTTGTTTGTTAGCTACGTTGGCCCTCTTGACATTTTGCTAATTGTCGTCATTGTTGGTTGGTTGGTAAGCAACGTTGGCCCTCTTGGCAGGTTGTTTATTGTCGTCACTGTTGGTTGGTTAGCTACGTCGGCCCCCTTGCCATGTTGCTTATTGTCGTCACTGTTTGTTTGTTTGTTAGCTACGTCGGCCCTCTTGACATGTTGCTAATTGTCGTCACTGTTGGTTGGTTGGTAAGCTACGTTGGCCCTCTTGGCAGGTTGTTTATTGTCGTCACGGTTGGTTGGTTGGTTGGTTAGCTACGTCGGCCCTCTTGACATGTTGCTTATTGTCATCACTGTTGGTTGGTTGGTTAGCTACGTTGGCCCTTTTGGCAGGTTGTTTATTGTCGTCACTGTTAGTTGGTTGGTTAGCTACATCGGCCCTCTTGACATGTTGCTTATTGTCGTCACTGTTGGTTGGTTGGTTGGTTAGCTACGCCGGCCCTCTTGGCAGGTTGTTTATTGTCGTCACTGTTGGTTGGTTGGTTGGTTAGCTACGTCGGCCCCCTTGACATGTTGATTATTGTCGTCACTGTTGGTTGGTTGGTTAGCTGCGTCGGCCCTCTTGACATGTTGCTTATTGTCGTCACTGTTGGTTTGTTTGTTAGCTACGTCGGCCCTCTTGACATGTTGCTAATTGTCGTCACTGTTGGTTTGTTGATAAGCTACGTCGGCCCTCTTTGCAGGTTGTTTGTCGTCACGGTTGGTTGATTGGTTGGTTACCTACGTCGGCCCTCTTGACATGTTGCTTATTGTCGTCACTGTTGGTTTGTTTGTTAGCTACGTCGGCCCCTTTGACATGTTGCTAATTGTCTTCACTGTTGGTTGGTTGGTAAGCTACTTCGGCCCCCTTGACATGTTGCTTATTGTTGTCACTGTTGGTTGGTTGATAACCTATGTCGGCACCCTTGACATGTTGCTTATTGTCGGCACTGTTGGTTGGTTGGTTAGCTATGTCGGCCCTCTTGGCAGGTTGTTTATTGTCATCACTGTTGGTTGGTTGGTTAGCTACGTCGGCCCCCTTGACATGTTGCTTAATGTCGTCACTGTTGGTTGGTTGGTTAGCTACGCCAGCCCTCTTGGCAGGTTGTTTGTTCTCGTCACTGTTGGTTGGTTGGTTGGTTGGTTGGTTAGCTACGTCGGCCCTCTTAGCAGGTTGTTTATTGTCGTCACTGTTGGCTGGTTGGTAAGCTACGTCGGCCCTCTTGGCAGGTTGTTTATTGTCGTCACTGTTGGTTGGTTGGTTAGCTACGTCGGCCCTCTTGGCAGGTTGTTTATTGTCGTCACTGTTGGTTGGTTGGTTAGCTACGTCGGCCCTCTTGGCAGGTTGTTTATTGTCGTCACTGTTGGTTGGTTGGTTGATAAGCTACGTCGGCCCTCTTGGCAGGTTATTTATTGTCGTCACTGTTGGTTGGTTGGTTGATAAGCTATGTCGGCCCTTTTGGCAGGTTGTTTATTGTCGTCACTGTTGGTTGGTTGGTTAGCTACGCCAGCCCTCTTGGCAGGTTGTTTATTGTCGTCACTGTTGGTTGGGTTGTTAGCTACGTCGGCCCTCTTGACATGTTGCTTATTGTCGTCACGGTTGGTTGGTTGATAAGCTACATCGGCCCTCTTGACATGTTGCTTATTGTCGTCACTGTTGGTTTGTTTGTTAGCTACGTCGGCCCTCTTGACATGTTGCTTATTGTCGTCACTGTTGGTTGGTTGATAAGCTACGTCGACCCTCTTGACATGTTGCTTATTGTCGTCACTGTTGGTTTGTTTGTTAGCTACGTCGGCCCTCTTGACATGTTGCTTATTGTCGTCACTGTTGGTTTGTTTGTTAGCTGTGTCGGCCCTCTTGACATGTTGCTAATTGTCGTCACTGTTGGTTGGTTGGATGGTTAGCTGCGTCGGCCCTCTTGGCAGGTTGTTTATTGTCGTCACTGTTGGTTGGTTGATAAGCTACGTCGGCCCTCTTGACATGTTGCTTATTGTCGTCACTGTTGGTTGGTTGATAAGCTATGTCGGCCCTCTTGGCAGGTTGTTTATTGTCGTCACTGTTGGTTTGTTTGTTAGCTACGTCGGCCCTCTTGACATGTTGCTAATTGTCGTCACTGTTGGTTTGTTGATAAGCTACGTCGACCCTCTTGGCAGGTTGTTTATTGTCGTCACTGTTGGTTGGTTGATAAGCTACGTCGGCCCTCTTAACATGTTGCTTATTGTCGTCACTGTTGTTTGGTTGATAAGCTACGTCGGCCCTCTTGACATGTTGCTAATTGTCGTCACTGTTGGTTTGTTGATAAGCTACGTCGACCCTCTTGACATGTTGCTAATTGTCGTCACTGTTGGTTTGTTGATAAGCTACGTCGACCCTCTTGGCAGGTTGTTTATTGTCGTCACTGTTGGTTGGTTGATAAGCTACATCGGCCCTCTTGGCAGGTTGTTTATTGTCGTCACTGTTAGTTTTATGTTAGCTATGTGAGCCCTCTTGACATGTTGCTAATTGTCGTCACTGTTGGTTTGTTGATAAGCTACGTCGACCCTCTTGGCAGGTTGTTTATTGTCGTCTCTGTTGGTTGGTTGGTAAGCTACGTCGGCCCTCTTGACATGTTGCTTATTGTCGTCGCTGTTGGTTGGTTGATAAGCTACGTCGGCCCTCTTGACATGTTGCTAATTGTCGTCACTGTTGGTTTGTTGATAAGCTACGTCGACCCTCTTGACATGTTGCTAATTGTCGTCACGGTTGGTTGGTTGGTTGATAAGCTATGTCGGCCCCCTTGACATGTCGCTTATTGTCGTCACTGTTGGTTGGTTGGTTAGCTATGTCGGCCTCCTTGACATGTTGCTAATTGTCGTCACTGTTGGTTGGTTGGATGGTTAGCTGCGTCGGCCCTCTTGGCAGGTTGTTTATCGTCGTCACTGTTGGTTGGTTGGTTAGCTACGTCGGCCCTCTTGGTAGGTTGTTTATTGTCGTCACTGTTGGTTGGTTGGTTGACAAGCTACGTCGGCCCTCTTGGCAGGTTGTTTATTGTCGTCACTGTTGGTTGGTTGGTTGATAAGCTACGTCGGCCCTCTTGACATGTTGCTTATTCTCGTCACTGTTGGTTTGTTTGTTAGCTATGTCGGCCCTCTTGACATGTTGCTAATTGTCGTCACTGTTGGTTTGTTGATAAGCTACGTCGGCCTACTTGGCAGGTTGTTTATTGTCGTCACCGTTGGTTGGTTGATAAGCTACGTCGGCCCTCTTGGCTGGTTGTTTATTGTCGTCACGGTTGGTTGGTTGGTAAGCTACGTCGGCCCTCTTGGCAGGTTGTTTATTGTCGTCACTGTTGGTCGGTCCTAGGGCCATTAAGACGGATTTAACAATTACTGAGTATCATCATATACAGATGTTCATTTGTCTGAAGGTCAAAGTTATGATCAGAGGTAAAACAATACGTACATGTACATGTGTCCAGTCTGTACTTTTAGTCTGCTTGCTGGATCTTTAAAATACTGCAATGGATTCAGATAGTACACAGTATGAAATTTCAGGGCCAAAACTGCAGATACTACATTTTTGACTACTTCACTGGTCCGATTTTATTTTTAGATTCTATTCATTTTTAGGGTAATTTAAGATTTCAGATCATTCCAATTCAATATGACTTAATGGAAGTTCATATTGGTGATAATATAAATACTAATGATGTTTTGATTGTACATGGAGATCCTTGTAATGTATTGATCTGCAGTTTATTGATTGGAAATGTGAGCTGTTGGCCGGGTTGATAGGTAGACTGGTTACCTTTTGTTATCATTTCCGGTTAATTAGATAACCGAATAATTGATCCCCTGCTAGCTCTCGTGGTAGTGGAAGCATCAATGTTGTAATATCTGATAATTGTACCAAGATTAATTGAAATGGGATTTCTATCAATATGTTGTCAACTAATCTGCTTATTTATTCATTAAATGCAGTGTATCCATTCTAAGCATGGTATTGCCGATGTTCCTTAGTGAATAAGACTATCACTACAATCTTGATAAGTGAAGCATTTACAAGCATGTTATACGACACCAGCGGGTTTGGGAGGGAGCAAATCGTTTAAGTTTAACATAATTTCGATAAAGAAGTAAAAGGTAAGACATTACGCTCCAAATGCACCATTTTGGACAAGAACATGTTCTTGGGGAATACCCCCATCGTTCTTGGGGAATACCCCCATACCCCCATCCCCGCCTACACTTTTAACCAAATAAATCTCGGTCAGAGGTAGGGACTCAAGTCATAAGGATATGCCCCCTCTAACGTCAAATTCTGCATCCACCCCTGTATCCACCCCTGTATAAGGCCATGTATACCATACAATTCGTAATGATGTTCCTCCTGGCTACTGTACCTGTTTATAATACTCACCAGGGCAACGTTTTGACCCCATTGGTATTCAATTTACTTAAAAAAATATAGCGTGAAACCTTTTACAAATAAAAGCTTTAATGTCAATTCCAAAGATACAACTCTTTATGTAGGGCAGCAGATGGAGGTATATATGACAATATTTTGAGATGCAAGTAAACAAGACTCTTGTCCCACACTACTATACGGCCACGGTCACACACTTTCACCTGTAGTTGTGAAAATGGTAGCCCTGTCAATGATACACTTCAAATGTTCAAGTGCTTTGAATGCTATACATAAAATACACGTTCGTATTCAAATAATTCAGGACAGACTTTAATAAAGCTTTAATGCAGAATTTTCTTCTAAGATGTACTCATATTTTGTTTCAATAGAGCCAATATTCCTTTGATCACAGTTTTAAATAAGGCATTCATCTGCGTCACCCAAACGTATATCTGATTTAATTTCAACCTTGATTTCTTAAGCTAATGGAAAGATTGCCGTGATAATTCAGTTAAAGGTACTAAGGGTGCAAATCTTCTATTTTATAATTTTATCCGTATTTTAAACTTGTTATTTGTAGAAAAACACTTCACATTCAAAGGGCAGCGTATGTTTTAAGTGAAAAATATTGTTATACCGCATCTGTTTCTCTAAACATTCATTCTAGGCCGACGATCGCGCACTACTTGAGATCTGATATTTCCATTTTGAGACGTACGAGTTTTACTTAATGTCACACATTTTTCAGATTTATCATTTTCATTTCTAAACAAATTTCAATCAAAGACCGAACTTTCAAGAGTCCGTGCAACATTTCGGTTGATATGTTGCACGTGTATTTGAAATGTAAGTATGATTTTTCACTACTGAAAAAATCACCAATTATAACTTAACTATTGTTAAGTTGAACATATTGTTTTTGCCAGGACATTTGCACCACAAAAGGTAGAAAGTCAGGGGCGTAACTTGACGACAATAAACGTGTAGGCCACTTTCTTGGGGTGTCTCCCCCTCCTCGATTTTTATTTTAGCTATGTTGTGGTTGGTGCGTTTTGTTGTAAAAACATTAATGAGAACAACAATATCAATCTTTTTTACCTTGAATTAAATTTATATTAAGGCGCATTTGTCGGGATTTTAAATTTAAGCCCATAACCCCCAATGCCCTTATTGCAGATTTAGTAATTTTATTAATTCGATTTTCTGAAAAATGTGTAGGCCGCGGCCTACACGGCCTAAAGGAAGCTACGCCCCTGAAAGTATCTTTAAAAAATATCAATTTGAGAACTCTTAAGACAAAGGGGTCTACGCTCCTAGCTGTATCCTGCTTCGGACATGAATACCTCATACTCAAACAGACCCCGGCTTTTTCAGGATTGACAATTATCAGCTGTTATAACTCCTGATTATAACCTTCCGAGTCAACATGCTAAAGTTTCCAAATAACAAACCCATTATAACCACCTTATTCGCTTCTAAAAAACAAACTAATGAGAACTGAGGTTACCTTTGAAAACTCTTCCCTGTGGCCATTAGAAATTATCGTTCAGAATTTCAAATACTGGCATGGTTTAGTTCAAACGACAACCTCGTTCTAGCCTCTTTAGTGTTCGACATTATATTTTGTCCAATGGGAGGAAATAATTTTTTAAAATATTCCAAATGTTATTGATTTAAATCAGGTGAATTAGTAGACAACTTATTATCTGGCCATAGGGTTATTAGTATACGTTTACATTATAAATGGACTGAGTGTCACAGATACGCCATGCCTATTTATTTGGTAATACATATAACCTATAACAATTACATATAGTCCTCAATATTGATACGAATGTAAACATATTGTTCCAACATGACAAATATTTTGTTATTATATCATTATTGTTTTAGGTCGATGAGCAAATTCCAGAATATCTGCTTTCATAGAACAAGGTGATTCATCTTGGCCAAAGCTGATATGAAATATACTGGTACTATTTAGCTAACCATATAAACACAATACCAATAAAATATTGACTCTGACGAAATAGGTTATCTTCAATAGTTTTTTTATTGGAGTATATCAGCGGAATTTATTTGCAGTAAAGTATTCTCTGACACCCATTCGGTAGAAGCGGCTATACAATCCAACACAAAGGCAGCTCGCGTGTTTTGGGGACAGTACCTATAATAGAAATACTTAACTGATAGATCAAATACTTGAAATCTTTGTTTTGCCACTGTGGGGTTGCAAAAATATAACCTGTTTGCGGATACCTTACTCGCTGGATTTATTCGCGGTTCGTATTTTCTTCTTTTTATGACATTTCAGTTGATATCTATGTTGACCCATAGTTTTAGATTTTAAAATGAACTATGAATATAATACGTACATACAAAATTGGGTAATTCATTATTGAATGTGTTTTATTAATACTAAATATCTATTTTGGCGTTTCAATGCTTCTGTTAACGACCTAAATACATGAATACGTGTATTATCATTTCATTAAAATTACAAAGGTGCTGGTGCAATGGTCATTGATATGTCCATGTATGGTTTTGAGGGCGTCACCCGCCCCCAACCATTGGAATCCGAAATACCGCTTAATTTTGAACTGGAATCCGGAATAAAACGCCCCAATAGTGTACTAAGATTAATGAATGATCGTAAATTGTGTTTATGTCTTGGGTTTCTGTTTTCTTACAATAATGAGTTAAAACACATGCGTAGCAAGACGTACATACACGTGTAGGTCCGTTATGGTAGGATTCAGGATCATTTTTATTTAACAATGCAAAAATGGGGTTTCCTGGAATTATTTTAGGTTATACAGTCGCATATTTCCTGGTATATGGTATGCCTATGTTGAACTTTGATCAGGTGCAAGCAATTATTAACATGTATTACATCATAATACATTTAACAAGACACACTGTGCATATGATACATATGTTACGTATCTGTGATGCACAACCTCCTTTATATTTGTTTACAAACTTCAAGTCATACACGTAGCACAGACTAGTAGTCTTAAAGGAACTCGCTCATGTTTTTGCAAAATACATTGTTTTGGATGAGGAAATGAAGTTTGGCAAATCATTAGGTCCTGATGGCTGTAATAATCCCTTCAACAAATGTTGATATATGCTCAAATATTGTCTTTGAAGTCCACGATTTTGAATAGCGTTAGTAACGCGATTCAACAAAAGGCTTCAAGGTTAAGTTATCCTTTAGCAATCAGTTGTATAAAACTTAAAAGTTGTCAACATGCTATCTCTTGGCTAAATGACTCATTCAAACGATTTGATTGGCGTGTACTTATTATTGGATAAATATTGACCAATCAATAAACATTTTGGAAAACTGTGACCAAAACCAAGAACTTTACCGGTTTTAATCAAACAGGTGTTCTTGTCATTTTTCTGCCTTTTCCTTCACTGTTCCGGCGTGGGTTCGAATTCCACTAACAGCAGAATATATTTTATACTTCAAATGTATTTTTTTCTGCATTTTCGGTATCAAAGAGAAACATAGTTATAATATAAGTATTTTCATATGCATAACCGGGAAAAAATGGTGCCAAAACACGAACAAGTCCCTTTAAAAGACTAAAGAACAGAGCAAGTCTTCATTAAACTGAATTAATGTGTTGGCGTTGTACAAAGTTAAGCTAAAAGCCTTGCAAATATTTTTGGTAAACGTATTTCAGCATAGCAATTATTCTGAAACTATAGTGTACGCAACATAGTAACAGCAGTGGTCATTGGGAGTTGAAATGTCAATATTTGACATACCCATGTCTTTATTTACCAGTTGCGAAAGTAGATTTATTTTTGGTCTTTAAACTCGAGAATAATTTCTTTCTGTTGGTCAGCTGTTGTGATTTTTAATAAAAGCTAAGAGAAAAGCAGTTCTACGACTTCTGTGATAATATTTGTGTATTTGACTATATACTATATTTGGATGTTTTGGGCGAGGGTTCAGATTTCTAATAGACTTATCAAAACAGGGAAACCTTTCATTTTTTAACCTTATAATGCATACTGGCGATAGTTATGATTCTCAGCTTAGAGGTCGTCTCTTTCATTGACCATGTTATTTTTGTTCAAATTTCTGTCTTTTAACAGCAAAATAGTTGCCTAAACAATACAGATTCGTCCTGCAAGTATAGTGGATTAACACAAAATAGTTGCCTAAACAATACAGATTCGTCCTGCAAGTATAGTGGATTAACAAACACAAAATAGTTGCCTAAACAATACAGATTCGTCCTGCAAGTATAGTGGATTAACACAAAATAGTTGCCTAAACAATACAGATTCGTCCTGCAAGTATAGTGGATTAACACAAAATAGTTAAGGTTTTGACGTCGAGTTAAAATCGAATATTGAATCTGAGTAGTCGATGTTGATGGTATACTGTTTTTTTTCTTCAGTAGACAAATATTTCAGCTACTGTTTTATAATGACAAAATAGTACTTTAATTTCAATATATTCCAGATATTTGAGTGCGTAAGTATCAAGATCTATTAATATGTAGGACAAACCAAGTCAATGTTCACCATTGTCATTACCTACTCGAGCAGTTTGGGGCGCAAAGAAAATATTGATGCTTGAGCTCAATCCTTTGCCAGCCTACATCATGGTAACAACTTGAAATGGACTGGTAGGATTGGAGTTGCCAGTTTGGGATTACAGGCCTTTGAGAATGTGAAATGTTCGTTGCTAAACAGCCAATTGTTTTTGATAATATATTGCATAAAACGAGACGTGTTATCATGTTAAACAAAACAAATAGTTTCCCTGCTATGGGTATTAAAGAACATGGTCCTTTATTATGAGAGTGTCGGCATTATTTGGCATGGTGTACCATCTTGACTCATTGTAATACATGTACATTCTTTTAACAGAACAGAACTGTTTTTGAATAACTCATCGTTACATTACACAAACTGATACAAACGGTTGACAACTGTGAACATGACAACTGGCCCCAATATCACGAAAATACTTAAGTCAAATCTCAAGTCTCTGTCTTAACTCGGTTTACCATATGAAATAAAAAGGTTTTAAAAACAATATATGTTTTCACACGTTTTAAAACCTCATTCAATTCCAGAGAAAAAAATTACTGCCAGCTCTCAATTCGGTGACCCTTTAAAAAAACCTTCAAACGCATTGTACAAAACTAACATTCACGTCATGAAATCCATGGTTAGAAAATCTAAATTTGAAATGTTATTTTACCCATATTCAAGGACTATTTTTCGTATTTAATCACAGCTGTATGAAATGTTCACATGCAGGTAAACCTGATACTTTACTTATAAAAGATAATTAAAAAACGATTAAAAATAAATGTGACAACTCGAAAAACACTATCGTGGGTATCAGGCTGTTTTAAAGACCTCTTACACATCTACACATCTAAAACCGATAGTGTATGTAATGACTATAATATAGATCGGTCAATTATTAATGTGGCTCTAACCTAGAAGTTATAACATTTGATTGAACGTATATTAATAAACGAATGATAAATTATGTTAGCTGATATGCAAGAAAAAAGTATCTATTCGCCAATACTCAATAGTCTCATTACCAATACTAAATGGCGTTTCAATATTTTCACTGCTACAATTCTCACATTGTATTCATAACTTACCAATGGATGTATTGAACTTGTAGTTAATTTATTCAAAGAATACTGGCATGTGAGGAAGAATGACGCCATGTTTTGTTATTGAAAGTTAATAGAATCTATTCACAAAAAATGAATTGCATTATTTAACGGATGAAAAGTATATCTACAAGTATAAATGCTTTTATGGCTTATTATTCTGATTTTAATCTTGCCAAAGTATCGCTTGAATTCATAAATTTTCTATCGCTGATGATTTTAGAATTAAAGTTCAACGAAAAGTAGATAGAATAGAGTCAATAATAAGTCCCATACCACTAGAGAAAGCCGGATACCACAGCAGCCCTAGCGGGTCCCGAAAGGGCGCACCGGGCGCCCCCACCCCCACCCCACCCCCCTTCCTAAAATCCTCCAAGTTAATTTTGTATTTCAGCATAGGAGAAAAAAAGTTATAAAATACGACCAAATGCAACGTTTCGGCCTATAAATTATTAAAATTTTCTTGGGGAAGTACCATCAAACTCCCCTGACAACATTTTAAAGAAAATCGATTACGGTTCTGAGGTGGGGGCTCAAGTCAAAAGGTTACGCCCCTACGCTAACCCCTCTCTTATGTCAAATCCTTGAATGCTTATTAGCAGTGCCTTTAAAAGAATGCCCCCTATATCCTCGAACGCCCTTTTCCATTGCCTACACGTGGACATTGATATAATACATATACAAAGTTTCATTGGGAGGAGGATTTACATATGTGTGGTATATAGTAATATGCAAATATGGAATCCTTTAACATAAAACTTCTAAGACCCACCATAATACAGACTTACGTTGGAAGTTCAATATTGCTATAGTTCGTTCTTATTTGGTATTCACATGTAAACTTTGAAATTAAGGCTTTGCATTCATACTCAGCTAATGTTATTTCGGTCTAAAATGATGTTTATACAAATCATTTTAGTTTACATAATCTGCCTACTCTATCAATTAACTATTCCTATGCCAAAAAGAGGATTGAAATACAAAGATGGAATCCAGGTTTTGGCAAGTTTGTGTCTTAATCCGTTATTAAAATATAAACCCTAATGCTTACATGAACTTTATAATTATAAATGCATGGATATTGGCAAAGCTAAATCACTTGGGTTATGGCGTATGTCTGAACTGGTAGTTCTTTAATTAATAACGTGAACATGGATTTTTATTTCTATTTAGGTTTGTATATAATTGAAAGTTTTTAACTAGACTCATATCACAATAATTTATGTTTGTACATGTATATACTCATATTTCTCTAATTATAATCAGATCATTTCATCAACTTTCAGGCAATCATCGTCTTCCTTCAGCAAAACAGTCTCTTCCCTATCTTTCTCATAATCATTACAACTTGCATTATCACCACCACCACCATCATCATCATCATCCGCAGCAGCAACATCAATGTCACCATCACTATCATAGATGATGACACTCATCAGCAATAACGTGATCGTCAATAGTTTTCAATATCTTTTATATTTTAATTTCACATAATAAAACAGCAAAACTTGATTACAATTGTGTGTTAGAAGTTCAATATCTCATGTAATAAAACTTATTTAATTCCAATATACGGTCATATAAAAGATAATAGCATTAACGGATTGAAATTATCGGGCCAAGGCATAACCATGTTTTTGGTTTAATTTTGTAACCTTAAATCGTATACACGTAAAGACATTCAGTGTTGGGTATTTATGGGTCATGCATATTGTAATGCAAATTTACAAGCCTTAAAAGTGAATTTTCAGATCAAACAAAGTTGAGAGTGTTTTCAGCAGGACAATATAAAACCAGGACAATACGTAAAAATACTGTGCCACGAAGGTTTTATATTCAAAGTGCTTAAATGAAACATAAGTTTTAGGAATAAACAAGGACAAATACTGGAGCAGAAATGTAAATATTTCTTTATTTTCTTTCTATTAACAGTATAAACAAACTTAAGGAGATCAAGCAAAATCAAGTTACTACTGCTTTAATTGAGACTAATTTTGTTTCTTTACAGAAGCTAAGTCAAACCACGACTGTGGATAGGAGTTAAGACACATACACTCAAACTCCTCGCTTTTGCCGCCGCCGACAGAAGCAGAGACAACCGCCGACACTCGACTGAGCCTATCAAAGCTGCAGGGAGTGTTAAGGTCGTGCGCACGTGTTAATGTCAACGGATTCCGAATGCAAGAAAAAGCTTCTCAACCCGAGCATGCTCATATTCGGCGTTCACGAGGGAGAGCGGGTGGCGGTGGACGTGCCGCTCGGGGCCACGGTGGGGGAGGTGAAGAAGATGATACAGGTAACGCATACACGTACTTTCAATTAAGCGTATTTTGAGTACCGGATTTATATATTAGCTTTTCTGCTCTTGCCACTCATATCAAATATGGGTTTAAAGAAGTTGATATCTTCCAAATGGTTTCTTTTTTTTCAAAGCCAAGTTACTTTTTCGCAGTTTATAAACCGTTAATGCTAAAACACATTGTATACATGATGACCCATAGTGGACAGTGATTAATCCCAACAGTCAATACTCATATGATTAAACTGTTTAGTTCTAGTTAGTTTTAAAAAGCAGCATGTATGTCAGAACAAATTGTCTTAATTCGACGATATGTAGATCTCCAATGGCCGCTCGTGTAAGATACGTTCATCCCAACCCGAGCGTAGGTTGTTTTGCGGAAAAGAGGTAAACCTATCTTACACTCTTGGCCATGGAAGATATTTATATTCTTAAAACATAAACGAAATTATCAAAGGGATTATTATTTTCTTTCGCAATATTCTGAATATCGCTCTAATATTGCTTTAAGCCGTCTGACGGATTAACTCAATAAAGGAACTAATTAGAAGTCTTAAAGATCAATGTGTTGATTCAAATCCCCATTCTCTAATCCTTCACTCTACTGAATCGTTCAGTTCAATAATGTGTGAAGGCTTTTTACAGTTTTGAGTACTAACATCGCAGTATAAATCGACTACTGATGCAATCATGTGTTCAACGTCATGAAAGTGCATGAATGGTATTTTTTATCAAGTAAAATTTGAAAGAATTCCCTGACTGGTCAAAGCGTAAAGCCGCTATCACTGAGACTAGCTTAAAGTTGCACTCGCACAGATTGACAGTTTTTACTTTTATTAAAATTGTGGTCGCAGAATGAGCTGATTTTAGCATAAATGCCTTCAATTCAGTCATATAATATGACACATAATCGAACAGATCTCAATAGTTAAAAAACAACAACAGAAAACTCATTTTTTTTAAAGCGCAAGTAACGCTATAGCCATTAAACATAATTTTTTCGAATAAAATACATGTGTGAAGATGCGATCTGATCTTTTGTCATCAGTCTTATATAACTTGTTGCAGAAATTTACGCAAAAATAGCTCATTCAAAGACCAAAACAAACAAAAAAGTTGTCAACCCTGTCAATCTGTGAGAGTGCAGCTTTAACATGTATTACTCCTTGGACAATAGACTGATAAAATATCATCTAGGAAATTGATATTCAGAAAATAAGAAAATTTCATGATTGTCATTTGCAGATACAAAAATGCAAACCCCAATGCTTGTTTGTGTATTTATTCACTTCATTGTGGACCAATGAGGAGATTGTAATTACTCAAATGTTCGACTGTGTTTTGCCAAATAAAGCTTGGTCGATGAATATATTTTGTAACGTTAGAACGAATTGACTGACTGTTTCGATATTATTTTTAAAGTAAAGGTAATTGTCAAAAGTGTAAGAGTTTGGTGAAAGTCTGACCTACGTTGACCACTATCCGGAGCTATCGAGATAACATAATCCATAATTGAAAAGTTTTCTGCCTAACGGTGATTATCCCGGGGAACTCGATTCTCGTTATTCCACAAATAATTGCATCCACTGAACATCATAGCATGTATTTTTTAATTTTCTGCAAAATGATCGAATGGCTGCTCCCTAAGTTCGAGCTCCTCTGTTTAATGTAGAACGTTAAAAGTCTACACTTTTATATTCTTAGAATACTACAAATGTATATATATAGTTTGAGTATACCCTCAATGAAATTGAAAGACTGGAGTTCATCTGCTAGAAATAAACAGACTAACATTTTAGAATGCTATATTCGTTGTAAACAAAATGTCACAGTGCATTTGCTTTGTCTTTAGGTCAAGCTGAACATATACTTTGACGACCTTGTGAAACAGGACAAGAAGGTACTGGTCATGTCCTATGCTGGTTCCGATCTCAACGACGCCTGGATATTCACAGATCTCGGAATTGTTCCCGGCTCTACCTGCAAGGTCTGCATGAAAGAGGAGGTTAAACCGGTTCTCTTTGTGAAATGTTCCCACAGCGGGGAGGTCATTGAAATTATGGATGACTATTTTGTGGAGAAAATGGAGGTCGCAGATCTTAGGACTATGGTTACCAAGAAGTCTGGTCTTCCCGTGTCTATTTTTAGACTCGTATCACGTAACAATTTGGAATTGTTTGACGGACATACCTTATTTGACTATGGCATAGAGTGCGGTGACACTATTTTTATGGAATGTTGGGACGGATGGACGGAACTCATTAACTTCAGTATCTTGGGCTTGACCCCTAGTGTTACTCCCCTGATTGTTCAAGACGAAATACAGTCTCGTTTTCAACTGAAAGTTGTCATGTACATTTCCGCGCATTATGGTCGGGTGGATCTGGCGAGGACGTGCATTAAAGCCGGAATAAAGCCAGATGAGCCGATAGGGGAGCACCCGACCCGCCAGTGGTGCTGGGAGCAATCCCACATCGAGACGAAGCGGTCGGCCGTTCACGAGGCGGCTGAGTTCGGCCAGCTAGGCGTCCTGCGACTTTTTGTTACCACTGATATTACCTGCTCAATGGCCAGGGAAGGCCACAGTCTCACACCCTTGAATCTAGCGCTCAGAAACAAACAAAGACCTTGCGCTTCCTTTTTGCTCACTAAACAATGGGTAAGAGTTCCCGTGACAAGAAGCCAGTCAATGACATTGCAAACATTCCGTAGAATTAAAACTTGGTGCGAAAGGTGTAAGGAGAAAGCATTTATGAAGTTTGGCCCCAACAAATCCTCACTAAAACGTCGTTCGTTCAATACTGGACCGCTTGTGAGCCACGGTGTCATTGTTGACGGTTTCTCGCAAAGTCCTATGAACGGAAAAAACAAGCATGATCCTGCTGCGAAAGACAGGAAACATCAGTTGAATGAGAGCACGACAACTGACGGCGATGGAAAAAATGAAGACCCAGAGGCCTACTTTAAGCATCTCACAGCTGTACAGACGTATGGTCCGAAGTTTAGACAAAATACGCGTTGGGGTAAGATGGTTGGCAAGTCTAGCGTTGGCGCACTGTTCGGACTCGGTTTGAAAAATGCTGCAAAAGGGGACAGACCAGACGGCAACGAAGCCCCGGATTCGCCAGACGTCCCCGAAACCCCCGGCCCGGATGGAAAGGAGACAAAACTGCCACCGATTATGGAAAAGGGTCGTCTCAACATATCGCTGTCACAATCGCAGCCACACATTGCTCACGGAATCCCGGAAGAACAAGAAAAGGCCGAAGGCGATAAATTAAATCCGTTCCTCGAAAAAGGTCGAAAATACATCCGCACCGGACCCACTGGTCCGCCGTCAAAATCCAAGATAAGCGCTTCAATGCCAAATATGAAAATGAAGGGGGATACTAAAGAACACGAGCGAGAGAAAGTGACACGCGACCGAATAGCAAGCATTTCTTCGTCCAAATCTGAGAAAACAACGGAGCGCGCTAATACCTCAATGTCTATGGTGAGCAAAAAGAAGAAAGTAACTTCAGCGATGCTGGTGCAGCAAGGAAACAAGGCAAATATGGACGGAACGGTGCCACTTCCTATCATCAGCTCAGAAAATGAGAGCCGTCCATTCTTTTACCACAACGGCGTGAGGGAGAACGATATCGTGATACCAATGATGAATCTCGTGCAGCAATATCAGGGCATGGACTCCAGAGACAGGGCCGCAAAGTCACTCGCCATCGCTAACACCTTTAAGGAAAAACCATGGCTGATGCAGGTGCGTATGGCCATGAGTCTGACGTCATCGACGCTGAAGCGTGACGTCAAGAATTTGCGTCACAGTTTCCACGAGGTTAAACGGCACGAGCAGGATCGACGAGTTAGTCGGGCGCGGTCAATGATTGTCTAGAGAGGTCAAGGTCGAGGATGTGCTGAAAGCAGAGATGTAATAAGAATATTAACTACTATATATATATAATTTATGAAACCCCCCTACATGCTTCATTATATGTATATACATGTACTTTGATATAAGAATATAACTGTTTGGTCATCAGACTGATATAACAATATTTCATAATTGAAAAATACGTTTTAATACTTTTAGGTATGATTTACGTTTTTGTATTTGTAGATAAAAGGTAGATAGGTTATATTTAGATTATATTAACAATGCTTCTTTCATAATTCTGCAACACTGGCGACATAGATATGATCAAATGATGTGACATTCATATTAATGCCTGCGCACTAATCTGTGAGTTATGTATTATGAACAATAAGAAATATTTGCATCTAGTACAAATCAATTAGTATACCATTGTCTGCACGTTTGAAAGAAAAATACTTTTTGCATGTATGCTGATTTTTAAAGACTAAATCTAAACATAACGTTGTTTGGTTATTCTAAATAATTTTACTTTATTTTGATTTTTGCAATAGTGTTTCCATGTTCAATCTTGTCAATGCTGCATTTTTTTTTTAGTGAACACGTGTTTTATCGTACGTCTGTGATATTTCCCCGCCTGTGATCTGTTCTGAATCCCAGTCATTTGCTATTTAAAGTAACTGCTGTTTTATTTTATACTAACTCTGTATTATAATCCTTTAATGTATTTAATAAAGGAAACAGAAATATGTCTTGTTTATACCAAACATCATTACAGTACTGTACCGTTTTCACCATTACAGTATACCACCGAATGTCCGCGTCCGTTTTCACCATGACAGTATACCACCGAATGTCCGCGTCCGTTTTCACCATTACAGTATACCACCGAATGTCCGCGTTCGTTTACACCATTACAGTACACCACCGAATGTCCGCGTTCGTTTACACCATAACAGTACACCACCGAATGTCCGCGTTCGTTTACACCATAACAGTACACCACCGAATGTCCGCGTTCGTTTACACCATTACAGTACACCACCGAATGTCCGCGTCCGTTTACACCATTACAGTACACCACCGAATGTCCGCGTCCGTTTTCACCATTACAGTACACCACCGAATGTCCGCGTCCGTTTTCACCATTACAGTATACCACCGAATGTCCGCGTCCGTTTTCACCATTACAGTATACCACCGAATGTCCGCGTTCGTTTACACCATTACAGTATACCACCGAATGTCCGCGTTCGTTTACACCATAACAGTACACCACCGAATGTCCGCGTTCGTTTACACCATAACAGTACACCACCGAATGTCCGCGTTCGTTTACACCATAACAGTACACCACCGAATGTCCGCGTCCGTTTTCACCATAACAGTACACCACCGAATGTCCGCGTCCGTTTTCACCATAACAGTACACCACCGAATGTCCGCGTCCGTTTTCACCATTACAGTATACCACCGAATGTCCGCGTTCGTTTTCACCATTACAGTATACCACCGAATGTCCGCGTTCGTTTACACCATTACAGTACACCACCGAATGTCCGCGTCCGTTTTCACCATTACAGTATACCACCGAATGTCCGCGTCCGTTTTCACCATTACAGTACACCACCGAATGTCCGCGTCCGTTTTCACCATTACAGTACACCACCGAATGTCCGCGTCCGTTTTCACCATTACAGTACACCACCGAATGTCCGCGTCCCTTTTCACCATTACAGTACACCACCGAATGTCCGCGTCCCTTTTCACCATTACAGTACACCACCGAATGTCCGCGTCCCTTTTCACCATAACAGTACACCACCGAATGTCCGCGTCCGTTTTCACCATTACAGTACACCACCGAATGTCCGCGTCCGTTTACACCATTACAGTACACCACCGAATGTCCGCGTCCGTTTACACCATTACAGTACACCACCGAATGTCCGCGTTCGTTTTCACCATTACAGTATACCACCGAATGTCCGCGTCCGTTTTCACCATTACAGTACACCACCGAATGTCCGCGTTCGTTTTCACCATTACTATACCACTGAATGTCCGCACATTATTACAGTACAGAACCGAATGTCCGCGTTCGTTTACACCATTACAGTATACCACCGAATGTCCGCGTTCGTATACACCATTACAGTATACCACCGAATGTCCGCGTTCGTTTTCACCATTACAGTATACCACCGAATGTCCGCGTTCGTTTTCATCATTACAGTATACCACCGAATGTCCGCGTTCGTTTACACCATTACAGTATACCACTGAATGTCCGCACATTATAACAGTACAGTTCCGAAAGTCCACGTTCGTTTTCAACATTACAGTAAACCGCCAAGTGTCCGCGTTCGTTTCCACCATTACAGTTTACCTACGATTTTCCGCGGTTTTAACCATTACAATATACCGCCGATTGTCCGCGTTCGTTTACAAAATAATATTATACCACTGAATGTCCTCTTCCCAGTGCACCATTTTAGTATACATGTCCGCTTTTTTGACGCTATTACAGTATACCACCGAATGTCCGCTTTTTGACGCTATTACAGTATACCACTGAATGTCCGCTTTTCTTTGACGCTTTTTCAGTATTCCACGGAATGTCCGCTTTTTGACGCTATTACAGTATACCACCGAATGTCCGTTTTTTGACGCTATTACAGTATACCACTGAATGTCCGCTTTTCTTTGACGCTTTTTCAGTATTCCACGGAATGCCCGCTTTTTTACGCTATTACAGTATACCACGGAATATCCGCTTTATTACGCTATTATAATATACCACCAAATGTCCGCTTTTTGACACATTTACAGTTTACTATCGAGTATCCGTTTTTTTGACGCCATTACAGTTTACCACGGAATGTCCACTTTACTTTGACTCAATTACAGTATACCACCAAATGTCCGCTTTTTTATGCTATTACAAAACACCACCGAATGTCCGCTTTTTTGACGCTATTACAGTATACCAAGGAATGTCCGCATTTCTTTGACGCTATTACAGTATACTACGGAATGCCCGCTTTTTTGACGCTATTACATTATACCACTGAATTTCCGCTTTTCTTTGGCGACATTACAGTATACCATCGATTGTCCGCTTTTTTAACGCTATTACGGTATACCACCGCGTGTCTGCTTTTCTTTGACGTTATTACAGTATACCACTGAATGTCCGTTTTTTAACGATACTACAGTATACCACCGCGTGTCTGCTTTTCTTTGACGTTATTACAGTATACCACCGACCGTCCGCTTTTTTACGCTATTACAGAATACCACCGCGTGTCTGACTTTTTTTGACGTTATTACAGTAAACCACTATATGTCCGCTTTTTTAACGCTATTACAGTATACCACCGCGTGTCTGCCTTTCTTTGACGCTATTACAGTATACCACGGAATGTCCGCTTCTCTCTGACGTTATAACAGTATACCACCGACTGTCCGCTCTTTGAAGCTATTGCAGTATACTACCGAATGTCCACTTTTCTTTGACGCTATTACAGTATACCACCGAACGTCCGCTTTTCTTTGACGCTATTACAATATACCACCGAACGTCCGCTTTTTTACTCTATTACAGAATACCACCGCGTGTCTGACTTTCTTTGACGTTATTACAGTAAACCACTGAATGTCCGCTTTTTTAACGCTATTACAGTATACCACCGCGTGTCTGCCTTTCTTTGACGCTATTACAGTATACCACGGAATGTCCGCTTCTCTCTGACGTTATAACAGTATACCACCGACTGTCCGCTCTTTGACGCTATTACAGTATACTACCGAATGTCCACTTTTCTTTGACGCTATTACAGTATACCACGGAATGTCCGCTTTTCTTTGACGCTATTACAGTATACCACCGAATGTCCGTTCTTTGACGCTATTACAGTATACTACCGAATGTCCGCTTTTCTTTGACGCTATTACAGTATACCACGGAATGTCCGCTTTTCTTTGACGCTATTACAGTATACCACGGAATGTCCGCTTTTCTTTGACGCTATTACAGTATACCACTGAATGTCCGCTCTTCTTTGACGCTATTACAGTATACTACCGAATGTCCACTTTTCTTTGACGCTATTACAGTATACCACGGAATGTCCGCTTTTCTTTGACGCTATTACAGTATACCACGGAATGTCCGCTTTTCTTTGACGCTATTACAGTATACCACCGAATGTCCGCTCTTTGACGCTATTACAGTATACTACCGAATGTCCGCTTTTCTTTGACGCTATTACAGTATACCACGGAATGTCCGCTTTTCTTTGACGCTATTACAGTATACCACCGAATGTCCGCTCTTTGACGCTATTACAGTATACCACCGAATGTCCGCTTTTCTTTGACGCTATTGCTGTATACCACCGCGTGTCTGCTTTTCTTTGACGCTATTTCAGTATACCACCGAATGTCCGCTTTTTTACGCTATTACAGTATACCACTGAATGTCCGCCTTTTTACGCTATTACAGTATACCATGTACGCTTTTCTTTGACGCTATTAAATAATACCACGAAATGCCCGCTTTTTCTTAACGCTATGACAGTATACCACGGAATGTCCGCTTTTTCTTTACGGTATTACAGTATACCACCGAATGTCCGCTTTTTTACCCCCTAATGTCGTGACCATTTCCGCTTTCCATTACGCTATTACAGTACACCACCGAATTTCGGACCCTTTGCCGCTTGCCTTTATGCTATTAAAATTTACCACCGAATGTCGGACTCATTTCCGTTTTACATTAAGCTCTCGTATACAGTACACCACCGAATGTCGGACTCATTTCCTCTATCCCTGACTTTATTACAGTACACCACCGAATGACGGACCCATTTCCTCTTTCCTTTACGTTATTATAGAACACCGCCGAATGTCGGACCCATTCCCTCTTTCCTTTACGCTATTACAGTACACCACCGAATGACGGACCCAATTCCACTTTCCTTTACGCTATAAAGTACACCACCGAATGACGGACCCAATTCCACTTTCCATTAAGCTCTAACAGTACACCACCGAATGCCAGACCCATTTCCACTTTCCTTTAGGCTATTACAGTTTACCACCAAATGTCGGACCCAATTCCGCTTTCCTTTACGCTAGACAGTACTCCACCAAATGTCGGACCCATTTCCACTTTCCTTTACGCTATTACACTTTACCACCAGCTATTGAATCCGGATAGCACAGTAATAACTTCACTAGTGATGACCTTCGTATTGACCTTGACCTCTAACGACTTAACAGGTGGGTTAATCTACATGGTCCCCTTCAGACATGCGAGGTTTCTTAATATTAAGTAAATCTGTGTTGATTGAAAGATACATCCAATCACTAGACATTCTCTTCTCAAACTTCGATGTCGTAACGTGGCTCAATTTCAGAGCGATTGAACATAAGACTATGTAGCCCCGCCCCTACATATCAGCATAGACACACTATCCTCGTTAAAGCCCGCCCCTACATGTCAGCATAGACACACTATCCTTGTTTAAGCCCAGCCCTACATGTCAGCAAAGACACACTATCCTCGTTAAAGCCTCGATCCTACATATCACCATAGACACACTATCCTCGTTAAAGCCCCACCCCTACATGTCAACAAAGACACACTATCCTCGTTAAAGCCCCGCCCCTACATGTCAGCATAGACACACTTTCATCGTTAAAGCCCCAACCCTACATATAAGCATAGACACACGAACCTCGTTATAGCCTCGCCCCTACATGTCAGCATAGACACACTTTCATCGTTAAAGCCTCACCCCTACTTGTCAACATAGACACACTTTCCTCGTTGAAGCCCCGCCCCTACATGTCAGCATAGACACACTTTCATCGTTAAAGCCCCACCCCTACATGTCAGCATAGACATACGAACCTCGTTATAGCCCCTTCCCTACATGTCAACATAGACACACTATTCTCGTGCGCTCATAAGCAAGGACCATTGCCAATATATCGAACAGTACGAGTATGTACATACATATACAGTTTTTTTTGTCTAGGATATCAAAAGCGAAGCAAATGAAGGACAATTCCGGTGCTCTGTTTTTCTTCATGATTTTTTTGAACTATTCTCTTTTCATGGCAGGTAACCTTTTTTTATTCCTAAGTTAGTGAATGATAAAAAAAGAGTTACACCTACATTCTTGTAAACAGTGTGCATGTTCTAAAACTTGTTCGTTTGATGCGAGGTTCTTTACACAGGCACAACTCCGACACTTTAGTTGATTCATTCAAACGATACTAAACACTGCTGTACGGCTTTGCGTCCATTGTAATTTCAGGTACCACTTATTTTGAGGATGATATTTAAACAACTATTAAAATGAAACTTCACATGATTAGCTAGAGTGCCAAAGTATGTTTTATAACATATTTGTTCCAAGGTCATTGACTGATTTTATGTGTTTATATAGGGGCGGATCCAGGATTGATGTTAGAGGGGGCATAGCTTAGGGGGCGTAACACATTGACTTGCGCCACTCCCTCAGAACCAAATAGAGTGGGTTTAAAGTGCTGAGAGGGGAGTTTGGGAAATATTTCTTTACTCTTTAGTGAAATAAAAATTGGGCGATTTTAGGGAGGGGGCACTGGGTGCGCCCGTCATCCGCTCCTGGAACCGCTATTAATATACATTTTAGTTGCGAATATGTTAACGCTGTGTACACACTTTTCATTAGTTCACTAAATTACCGAATCATTAGTTCACTAAATTAACGAAATCAATAAAAGCATGAGTGGTTCGTAGGCCGCTCTTGAAGGACGGTATAACACCCGTACCATGTACATGTACGGCCGGTGTAACGTTGTAAAGTGACCCCCATAGAATAATGACCCCCCGGTCATTATTTTATATAAAATAATGACCATTTTCTATAAAATACTGACTCCCCTTATAAAATAATGACCCCCCGATTTTATCTGTAAAATATTGACCCCCCCCCCCCCCACTTAGCCTGTTACTAACATATCTATATCAATTCAAGTCACTGTCGTGTTTCTATGGCTTTTATATTTGTTGTTGTTGTTTTTGCTTCTGGAGCCGCTGCATGTTACTGCTGCAGAAGCTGCTGTGTCTACATCTATTGAAATGAAATATAAAATTGCTTCCATTTGAATTTCATTTAAATTATCATCAATGTAATACAATATACATAAGTCGCTTTAACGTAGCTGTATATGATTCAACTTCAAAGACAACATTGTTCTACTTCATCTGACGTTAGATAGCCTTTGTTCATACCGTGGAGGCATTGCTTAAAACGAATGTGTTAAAAATGCAAGGCTTTGAGGAGCTATTTAAGCAGTCACTGTTCGTGCCATGACTTACATCAAAGTCCATGATGTCACTGAGCGGTGTTTTTTATGTTTTATGCAGACTGCATCATTTCTAAAAATAGTTCCTTTGATTTACCTCAGAAAAGCCGCTCGTTCAACATCAAAGAAAACGACAGCGACACCGAAAGCAGTTCTACGTAAACGCGTGTATATATAAAGGTCTGTGGTAAGCAGTCAGTCCAACCTTGCAGCATGGACGAGAAAGATTACACAGATGTTGTAGAGTTTGTAAAAAATGGGAAGTATCCCGTTTCTGTAAAAGACAAGAACAAAAAGAGGAATTTTCGTAGAAAGTGCAAACCTTTTATTTTTGATGACGGGTTGTATTATAAGAAAACCAGCTCATCAAAACGTTTGCAAGTTGTTAAGAAAGGGAAGACAGATGACATCATTCAGAGCATGCATGCATCAGATCACGGAGGACATTTGGGAGTTTCAAAAACGTAAGTTTGATATAATGATTTCATTATCATGACCAAAAAGGAACTTGTGATTCCTGTGAGCCTGTGTTAGATATGACATTTAAGATTATTTAAATTAGTACGAAAGCTGAATAACAAAAGCGTCAAAACGTGACTGAACTCGTAATAACGAGATAAATATCTCGTAAAAACGACTAAGTATCTCGTTATAACGAGACAACTATCTTGTTATTAGACTTGTACGGATTATGACGGACACGGACACTGAGAGCGAACAACCGACAGGCAGGGGATACTCTCAAAGTTATTTCATGCTTTAAAACAGTCATGTATGTATAAATAAGGCGTATCAGATGAGTCGTTTTACAAACTAACATTAAGCTCTAGATCTTTGTATCAGTTATGATTAATTTTCGATTATAATAACTGTAAATATATTGTGAGAACAGTCCGAACGCAATATTTTGGTTTTCGCTGACAAAACCATTATACTGAAAAAGGTAAAGAATATATAACGGTACTTGATTTTAAAGTTTATAATATAGGTGAACAGGTCTTTGGATCATTCCATTATTAGATAAAACTGAAATAAAGTGTTTTGTCTATATATTGTCCGCTTTTCATGCCAATAGTAAATGATACTGGTTTATTTTGATATGCAGTGTGCAATATTAAAGTATAGTCCGTTTAAAAAAGCTGATTATGAGATACGAGTTTATTGTCAATAAATAGGGGTGTAATGATCGGATGACTCCAGGTAAATGTTATTGTTTTGATAAGTATTTTATTTACTTGATGCATTAGCATATTCACTTTAATTTAATTGTCCTCTAAAATGCTCTGTACTTAATGAAATTACAGATATTAATTTCTCATATAGAGTCGCTGGCCCAGTGGTATCGTTCAGATCTATGACGATAGCGGTTGTGGGTTCGAACCTCAAGTGAGGAAGTTTTTTTTATGCCCCCCCCCCCCCCACAAAGTGGGAGGCATATAGTGATTGCACTGTCTGTCCGTTCGTCCGTTCGTTCGTTCGTCCGTCCGTCCGTCCCGTTTCGTGTCTTCGTCATAACTTCTTAACTGTTGAATGGATTCGAATCAAACTTCACAGAATTGTAAAGCACCATGAGAAGGTGTGTCGCGTCCAACTCTCAGTTCCCCAGGTCCAAGGTCAAGGTCACACTTAAAGGTCAAAGTTCAAATCTTTCGTGTCTTGGCCATAACTTCTTTACTATTGAATGGATTTGAATCAAACTTCACAGAATTGTAAAGCACCATGAGACGGTGTGTCGCATCCAACTCTCGGGTCCCCCAGGTCCAAGGTCAAGGTCACACTTAAAGGTCAAAGTTCAATTTTTTCGTGTCTCAGCCATAACTTCTTTACTATTGAATGGATTTGAATCAAACTTCACAGAATTGCAAATTTTGAGTTCAAACATTTCAAGGTCAAGGTCATCCTTCAAGGTCAAAGGTCAAATTAAGGTCAATGTGCTAGGGGGGCATTTGTCTCTTACAGTGACAGCTCTTGTTATTTCATTTTTGGAAAGAATTACATAGTTTGTATTTAGTAATGTTATGTAAAAATCTAAATCACGAGAACCTCACTTATCTCGATTTTGCATGTATAATTCAAATAAGGTCCGAGTACACATAATAAGTAGACAGTATCCTCCAAGTAAACTATAAGAATGCCAGGAAAGTATTTGAATTCCGCCGAAAAGGAAAAGGTTGTATCTGTGCACTTATGAGGATCGAACCCATGATCATAACATGTGTAGTGTTCCGCATTCTTCCATTATACCACTACGCCACAGTCATTGAAAGTTGCTTATGTAAACTCAAAACTAATTCTAATAATTCTATCGTCATTTAGAACATTTAGAACAACATGTATTGGATTTCAACTTGTCTCAGGTGCATCCATGGCTAGCTTTATTTTTAGTAATGATACTACAGTGAAACTTGTAATAGGTGACTTTCCGTGAGACCTTAACAAAAAGGTCACGTATGACTGGGAGTCTTTTAATTCAGGTCCACTAACGTCAAGTGTTTCAATTTATTATTTGTTCTTGTAAATCCTGATGCCTGTCTTTTTCTTGGATTATGGTATTTAAATTGATATAAGATATTCCCTATTTAGAATATGTATACGTATTTGCATTATTATTTGTCTAATTCCTTTTTACTTGTTTTGCAAGCCATTTTGTCTGCCGTGATATCATATTACTGCACATCGGTTGAGTTTTCAAATCCCGCGTTTATTCATCGGGTAATGGATAGGTTTATATGAGATTATATTTCCATCATATTTTATTATTGTTTGGTAATACTAAAAGGAGCAGGGATTTTGAAATTTCGAAATTTTAATTAGGTTGGTAGCTCCAATTCGATTTTCTCACAAGAAAAGTTGTTCGTACGGATTATATAAAATGAACTCGTGCATCCACAGATCGTCCAATTTTGGACATATTAGAAGTTATGGTTAAATTGACTTAACTCAGATAATAAAAGAGAAAAATAAACATTTTTGCCATAGCACACAGTAAAGTTAACACGCTGGTAAGAAATCCAAGATCCGAAGCGCTATATGTTAATGACTGAAAAATGCATGAAATTCGTTTAATTAAGCCATATTATCATCACGGGGTGCAAACATTACGGTCGTTTGTGGCGTCAGACAGGGAGTCTTTTAATTCAGTCAGTGACTTTATATAGATTTTTTTACGTCAGGCGGTCGTAAACAGGGTCGTATACGGCAGGAAGTTGTCTAAATCAGTGAGTCGCTAAGGCAAGGTTGACTGTATTTTGGTAACTTATCTGGACTAATAGTTATGTTTGCTTTGTTTCAGATGGGAAAAGATTTCGACTAGGTTTTACTGGAAAGGATGTTTCGAAGATGTACACACGTTTATACAGAACTGCGACAACTGTCAAAGAAAGGTGAACCTGAAGAAAGCAAAGAAGCCACTGCGACCTATCACAGTTCCCGCCGAGGCTTTCAAGCAAGTGGGCATGGACCTTATAGGTCCTCTAGAAACCTCTTATCAGGGTAAGTTTTGTCTGTCGGTTTGTTGGGCTGCTTTGGTAGACCCTGGTGACTTTGACTCGTAGACAATATATGTCGGGGCATTGTGGTGCCGCATAGCGGTGTTGCTGCATAAAGATGGTCAAACAAAATTATGCGGCGATTTTCAACGCATGCAGAGGGCATGTTTAGGCGGCAGAAAGGCCCCCTTTCGCCGCATAAAGAAACCCATTAAAACATAAACGATAATTACTAGTTACTTCTATGAAGTTTCAACCAGACCAGGATCTAGTTTTATGTACTCACTCTCTCTTCCTCTGAAAAAGTCTTAAGTTCCGAAGGTCATTCCATCTTAAGTGGGGGCATATTTTATTCACTATACATTATATAGGGAAAAAAATTGTGAACGCAACTTCTCCTACACCGCTTGGTGGATTTTGTTCAAACTTTCACAGATGATCAACCTTAATGTGTAGATGATCGTAAAGACAGGAATTTTGGCTGTGATTGGTTTTAGCAAAATTATGGCCTTTTGATGTTTTATTCACTATACATTATATATGGAAAAAAAATTGTGAACGCAACTCCTCCTACACCGCTTGGGGGATTTTGTTCAAACTTTCACAGATGATCAACCTTAATATGTTGATGATCGTACAGACAGGAATTTTTGCTGCGTTTAGTCTTAGCAGAATTATGGCCCTTTGTTGTTTTATTCACTATACATTATATAAGGAAATATTTGTGAAGTAATAATTTTGGTATTAATATACTTATTAATTTCATATTTGAACACAACAAAGCTTTGAACTGGACCTTCAAAAAATTAATATGAAGATAACCTTGGCCTCTGAATGACCTTGACCTTCAAATTTAAAGCCTCATAAGGCCTTTGTGTTTGGAGTGGCTGCCACTATTTTTGTGACTAAAGTATACTAAAGAAATTATATATTTTTCAAGTTAAATTATATAAGAAATAACTGTTTTCTTAAAGCTTTTTAACAGATTTGTATATCCAATAAGCATTATAAGGAAAACAAAATATTTTATTACCTCCCTTAATTCTTTTTACTATATGTTTACATGTAGGATAATTAAAAGTGAGTGTTTCTTTACGTTTTATTGTTGACATTCCCTATTTAGACAAATGTTAAACCCATTTTTAACATAAAAATAAAAGCCTTATGGGACTTTAAAGTTTGAAATTTCCCAAAAGTGACTAAAACTTTGCTATTTATTTATTAGTTTTCTTCATGCTTGAGCACAACAACCTTTTTAAGACAAACTTAATATGCGCTAAAGATCAAATGATATAACATGTTACTAAGCATCATGTAGGGGTGCACCAGTGTCCTATGGACACATATCTAGTTGTTTTATGCGTGGCATGTCGCCGCATAAAGGTGGTCACCCTCTATATGCGTTGAAAATCACCGCATAAACGAGTCCGACCACCTTTATGCGGCAACACCGCTATGCGGCACCACAGGGCATAATAATGTTATGACCCCCGTAATAATACTATGACTGGGGGTCATAATACTATGACCGGGGGTCATAATACTATGACCGGGGGTCATAATACTGTGACCGGGGGTCATAATACTATGACCGGGGGGTCATAATACTGTGACCGGGGGTCATAATATTACGACTCCTCCACACATAGGAAAATGAGTCTCACACAAACCACTATATGAGGGTTATTTTCTGTGTGAGGCAGAGTCATAATATTGTGCCCCCGGTCATAAACTGTGACTGGGGGTCATAATTTTACATCTCCCCTACACATAGAAAACGCCCTTCACATAGTACCAACGGTTGCACTGCTCATTTTTAGTCACTATTATGCATAAAAGTAATGATGCGACTCATATTTCTATAAGGATCAGTTTGCTAAGTTACAATATACTTATATTGATAAAATCACCATGTCCAGTCTTCACGTGGTTTGACGGTGAAGTTAATGCTAAATGATGGTGGAAAACAACCTACTGGGTATTTCACCTCTGTACCACCGTACTCATTTGAAACGTTGTAATACATTGTAGTCAGTTTAACTTGAGATTTTTAGTTACTGGAGCGGTAGAGACGTATCGGTAATGCACCTGTTGAGTGGTGGTAAACTGAAATAGATTTTACGCAGTTTACGATTAGTTACAAGCAAAGCGACCGCCCATGTGAAACAGGGCCATGTGCGAAAGCAACTGCATTTCTTTTTAAGCACTGTAAATATATGTCGTATTTTTACGGGAAAACCATAGTTTATTAAATTAAATTTTGATAGTTCTGTATTTTTACGGGAAAACCATAGTTTATTAAATTAAATTTTGATAGTTCTGTAACTTAAACGCCGTCGACGGTTGCCAGCTGATATGTCAATGTACCAGCTGTTTATGACCTGTCAGTCAAATATGATCAGGCTTATTAGTCCCCTACGAGGACTATAGGAATGCCCTCCGTCAGTCTGTCCGTCCGTCCGTCTGTCCGTCCGTCCGTCCGAAAATCTGGATCCCGCGATATCTTCAAAATACTTAAAAAAAATTCATGAAACTTGGAATAGTGATAAAGGGCAATATGGAGATTATGCACGTCTTTTTATTTATTTATTTTTTTCGTTTTTGCGTCCGTCTGTCTGTCTGCTTTAAAAAACATTCAACACATCTTTAACCTAACTGGATTCCACTATATCTCCAAAAGTACATTGAATTTTTTTATGGAACTCCCCTACCGGTGTAACCGAGATAGGATTGCCCTCCGTCCGTCTGTCCCGTCTGTCCGTCCGTCCAAATTTTGTTTCCGGGCTATTTCTTGAAGACTATTGGCCAGATTTCAATTATTTTTTTTAAGAGTTATAGCATTTGACTAGCAATTTGCAATTTTCAAGCGAAATGAATGGGGGATTTTTTTCTTAAAGTAGTTTGTATAGAACATATCAACTGTAAACTTGAGAAAGATATTATTAAGAAACAGAGTAGTGCTTTTTTATTTTCCTTCCATTTTTGTCGAGCCCACCTTCGGTGAACTCGACCCTTAGTCGCCAGGTTTTGATGTTCGCTATATGTGCGTGCATGTGTCCGTCCTGATTTTTACGGACCATAACTCCAATTTGAATGAAAATGGAGGAATTTCTGTAAAAACTTCACACAAGTGATCACCTCCATGAGTTCTAGTTCTGCGCGCATGAACTGGGTTTATGGGTCAAAGGTAAAGGTCTTCTTAGAGATCACTGATAAATGCTTGTGCAGGGCATATCTGGTAACTGCATGAAGAGATTTTTTTTACTATAACTTCACACAAATGTTAACTACCATGAGATCTAGTGTCGCACGCATCAACCAGGTCTCCAGTTAAAGGTAAAGATAACAGAGGTCATTAGAAGTGCTTTTCTAGAGGATATCCTATATGCATGAGGGAATTTTTATGCAACATCTTAAAACTGCGATGCTGGCCCGTAGACATGCAGAATGAAATTCTAGTTTCTATGCAAACTCAAACTTGAAAAGAAACATCTATCGGCTGGGGATATACTAGTATTGTCTTTGACAATGCATCGTTGATTAAAATAAGTATTGTAAAATGCTTACATTTATACATTTCAGGAAACAAGTACATTGTCGTTATAACAGAATATTTGACAAAATGGGTAGAGGCAGAAGGGATTCCAGACAAGTCATCTGAAACTGTACTATCAGTATTCACAAAGTTTGTCACGACACATGGTTGCCCCAGCGTATTAATAACGGATCAGGGGAGAGAATTCTGCAACGACTTGAATGAAAAGTTTTGCAAGCAGTTTGGGATAGAACATAGAATTGCATCAGCATATCACCCACAAACAGGAGGACATACTGAAAGATTTAACAGGACTTTGTGCGATATGCTTGTGCACAGTGTAGATTTGTCGCAGAAAAATTGGGACATTAAGTTACCATACGTACTGTTTGCCTATAGAACGTCTAAACATGAGTCGACGAAACAAACACCATTCTATCTTGTGTTTGGAAGGCACGCACGCTTACCAATAGAACTAGACTTAGCAATGCAATCGGATGATAACCAAGACTCTGAATTGTCACTAAAGGAAAGAATAGACTCGTTCATTAAACTGTCGTGCAACAGAAAAGAAGCATCGTCCAATATTAAAACGGCACAATCGAAGCAGAAGAAATATTACGATTCTTCACTACCTAAAGACGATACAGCAGGTTTTGAAGTCGGCGACCAAGTCCTTCTTCATAACACCAGAAAATTGACGAGAAAAGGAGGGAAATTGGGTCTAAAATGGAAAGGACCATTCAAAATAACAAAAGTAACTGGAAAAGGCACTTATTTCCTAGAAGGAATGAAAACAAGTGTAAGTGGGAACAGACTGAATCGCTATAGGCAGAGTAATGACGATGCTGCTACAGATAACACAGAAAAGCGACCAACTGAAGGTCCAAAAGATGACCACAGTCTAATAAACAAAGAAACAGGAACCCAAGCAAACGAGAAAGCGTTTGAAAGACCTGCAAAAAGAAACGATAAATCTGACGACTGCAATCTCCCTCCAAAAAAGAGAAGAGTATCGCGAGAAGATGTTGCAACACAACCTACCAATTCTACAGAATCTACTAATCAAGAACCCCAACCATTTCAATTCAGACCATCTAATCAAGAATGGCAGGAACAAATCTCGAGTGTATTTAAGTCGGCAGTCAAAAACACGTATGCATCCGGTCCAGACAAATATATACGACGAGACGCCAAACCTACTAAAACTGTAAACATGCGTGGGGATGGCAATTGTTTGTTTAGAACATTCAGTTATTTAGTTTTTGGCGTACAAACACACCATAGCTTGATAAGGCAAGCGATTGTTGACTTCATGAAAGAAAACGAAACTCTAATGAAAGGCATTACACGTGATTCGGTTTCCAGATATCTAGACACGTCAATGATGGCCTCCGAAAACACTTGGGGAACAGAAGTGGAGATATTTGCTTTTGCAACTCTCACCAGAAGCGTTGTGTATGTTTATTCACAGTATGGCAGTAAGGAACAGTGGCGTTGGTTAGAATACAAACCGTTAGGCCTCATTGGTGGTAATTTAAGGGGTCGAGCAGTGTACATTCAGAATTCCAGCGACCATTTTGTCCCGGTGCTAGAGGTAGATGGCGAAGAGTTCTCAAGAAAGCCATACAAACGAATTCGGAACCACATTCCAGAAAGATACCACGCCCTTATAAGTGATGACATATTAGATGCTGCTTTAGTGAATTGTTACGCAGACGAAGCCTTGCTATTAAAACTTGACAAAAGTGTAAAGACTGTATATGTGAAGGCTTTTACTAACACGCCTTACAATGTAGAAGGGCTGCGTGGGTTATCTGACGAGGTGGATGCAAATATTTTCAATATAGTATGTGACTGGAGCGATGTCGAAAACATACTTAATTGATAAGTGACACGTGCAAGAATAAATCAACAACTCAGTGGAGAACGATACAATTTATGCTAAATTTGGTTTAACATATTGCATCTGATGAGCATAACAATGCGTGCTAAATATACCTTGTGTGATTTACTAACTAAAATAATAGCTTAAGATATAAACATATGTGACATGTAGTTTTACCAAAGCACAGGTCAACACCCTGGGACGTTTTGTTGGATTCGCCTCTATATTCCATACAGTTTTAAATAAAAAGTCCTTTCGTTTATGAAATTGTCCTTATTATATACCGAACAACACTCCCGAACCACGGATATATAGGATCTCACATGAGTTGTCATATGATATAAGATTTTATTAAACGAGCTCAAGAAAATGTTACATAGCGAGCCTCGGGCGAGCTTTATAACATTTTCTTGAACGAGTTTAATAAAATATTATATTTTTTGACAACGAATGTGAGATTCGTTTTATCACATGACTTAAAACATAAAAATAAAACATATAAAATAAACCCTTTTTAACGCTATGAGTACGCACGCTTTTCACGCCTTTTTTCTATATGGAATGTATTGGCGGAAATGAGTCACGTCAAAGTTATATTACACGTGTTAAATATAAAGAAATTCGTAATGATTATATTACATGAAAAACAAGCGATGTCATGTGATAAAATCAGATCTAGCAAATTCAACGATAATGCTACCAAGACCCGTATCTATATTCACACAAAAGTAAAAACACTCTAGAGGCCACATTTTTATATGAATCTTTATAAAATTTGGTCAGAATGCTAGTTAATTCGAGTGAGTTTAAAACTGAGTCATATTAGGTCAAAATTAGAAGTATGTCCGTCCGTCTGTCCGTTTGTCCGTCCGTCCGTCTGTCTGTCTGTCTTCCGGTAATGTCAAACACCCCCGGGGACGTAGACATGGTTGCGCGTCAAAATCGCAAGAAGGTTTAAAGAGTAGTTTAAAAAGATTTAAAAGAATGTTTAAAAGGGTTAACTAGAAATACATTCTGCATGCCCACGGGCAGATGTCGAGCCCGCTTTGTAGGTTTAAATTTTCACAGAAAGATTCATAATGGACATTTGTGAAGATGAAAGAATGATAATGACCTTGACCTTTGATATTGTGACCCCAAAAACAATAGGGGTCATTTACTCAATATGGGTGATCATCCTATCAGGTTTGGCAGCTGAAGGTTGAACAATAATTAAGTTATTGAGCGGAAACCGTTTTCAGTTTTAAGGTCTATGTAACCTTGAACTTGTTATTTGACATTTGACCTCTAAGTGTGACCTTGACCTTTGCCACAGAGACATAATTTTTTCGCGCGACACACCGCCTTGCCATGGAGAACATTTATGCCAAATTATATTAAAATCCCTCCATCCATATAGAAGTTATGCTCCGGACACGGATTTTGCGCCGACTCCAAGTGTGACCTTGACCTTTGACGAGCGGATCTGGGTGGTGTGCGCGACACGTCTTCTAATTAAGGTTAAAATATATCTCAAGTTAATGTTAAATTCCTTCAAAAAATGAGCGAGATATTTCGTCACGCAATCTGATTGGCACATACGAAATAAACAAGTCTCCGTGACGTCATATGGGCTGGCCACCGCTCTTCCGAATAACGGACGCGATCGTCGTGTTAATAAGATGCAATCGATTTTCTTAGAAGATAATCCAATAAATCGACTATTATTCTTTTGATATAAGTAGAAATAATATAAATGATAATATAAATATAAGAAATGAACGCCTTCTCGCTATAGTTCAACGGGTATATGAATACAACAAGTAGCGTGCATAGTTAACGTAAACCCCTTCGGGGTTTACGAACTATGCACGAGACTTGTTGTATTCATATAATCGTGAACCGACGCGAGAAGGCGTTCATTTCTTAAATATAGCTGCACTGAACTGCTCAGGGGTAGGGAGGAGGGCAACAGTAAGTGGTAGGTTGTTCCAATGGTACACAGTCCTGGGGAAGAAAGAACATTTATGATAATAAGAGGTTGCTGTAATTAACCTGTAACTCAGATCTTTTGCATGAATTGCTTATCCTTTTTGTGCTAAATGATTTCTAAAACCACTTTTCGAATGGTCATGAAAAGAAAAAAGGGATAATATTTTTAAGTCATTCATCATTGCTAGTTCCATTAATCTGTGTGGGACGTTTAATCACTATACAACTTTGATGACTACGAAAATGATTCAAATCACTAACAAACACTTGTCACTTACAGTGCACTTACAGTGATTCTGCTTGTATAATTAATAATTATTTAATTTCAATCGCAGAGAGGTTTATATAGTTGACTCCTAATCCAGTTGCACAGATTCGATTCTTAGGCGAGGAAGCTATCGAAGTATGTTACATCAGATCAGGATTAGACGAGTTCTGGTAAGAAGTCCAACGATACTAGATTGAAATCCAGCCACCCTCGCCCCCTGAAAACTAGCTAGTTCTGTGATTATAAATATTTTTGATTGTTGATATTCAAACAGGCCGTAAATTACAACAAGTAGTTGCGTATTTTGTTGATGGAACGTTCCTATGCAGTCCATCGCCTATGTTTTAAATGATAAACTGAGCAGCGCACAGTTTGTATGCCTGTCACCCATACACGACCCTGGTAGGCGTCGAACTCACAACGGTGAGGGGCAAGTGATTCTCGGTCGGAGACTTTAACCATTTTTTCTTTCCACACAAATAGGCATCGGTAGTGGTAATCCCTGAAGCTTGGATCAATTCCATCTAACTGCGGTCAAAAAAAAACGTGCAGTATGGACGCATGCACGGACGGGTGCCATCTCTCCTCCGATGTCTATGGATGAAGATAATTATGTTGTGCAAGTGTACCTTAGATAGGTTAGGTCAAGGTTTGGATTGGGGGGGGGGGTCCTTATTCTATAGGGGGTCACATTTCTACGTGAGGGGTCATTTTTCTACGTGTGAGGAGTCATAATATAATGACCCCCCAGTCATAATATAATGACCCCCCGGTCAATATTTTATATAAAATAATGACCGGGGGTCATTATTTTATATAAAATAATGACCGGGGGGTCATTATTCTATGGGGGTCACTTTACAACGTTACACCGGCCTTCATAACACATCGCTAATAAGTATTAATTCAATTAGCCCATTGTATATATCCGCAATAATGTGATTCCACTTTTTGCATGCAGTTTGTGAAGATGACGTCACTGACCCAGCTGTGAAAGACAGCAACGTGATCGAGCTTCTCTTCTGCGCAGATTACTCGGTGTATCAACGGTAAGAGATGTATCACTGTTCACTAGCAACATTTTTATGCCCCCGAAGGTGGGCATATCAAAATTGCACCGTCGGTCCGTCCGTCTGTCCGTCCGTGTGTCCGGCTCAAAAACTCGTGTCCGGGCTGTAACTTTCCCTTGTATGGACAGATTTTAATATAACTTGCCACATGTGTTCCACATAACAAGGCGACGTGTCGCGTGCAAGACCCGTGTACCTACCTCTAAAGTCAAGGTCACACTTAGTGTTTATTCACAATGGAGTGCTGCATATAAGGACATAGAGTATAAGTTGTCGTGTCCGGGCTGTAACTTTCCCTTGTATGGACATATTTTAAAATGACTTGCCACATGTGTTCGACTTACCAAGACGACCTGTCGCGTGCAAGACCCGTGTCCCTACCTCTTAGGTCAAGGTCACACTTAAGTGTTTATTCACAATGGAGTGCTGCATATAAAGACATAGTGTATAGGTTGTCATGTCCGGGCTGTAACTTTCCCTAGTATGGACAGATTTTAAAATAACTTGCCACATGTGTTCCACATACCATTACGGCGTGTCGCGTGCAAGACCCATGTCCCTACCTCTAAGGTCAAGGTGACATTTAGGTGTTTATTCACAACGGATTGCTGCATATAAGGACATAGAGTACAGGTTGTCGTGTCCGGGCTGTAACTCTCCCTTGTATGGACAGATTTTAATATAACTTGCCGCATGTGTTCCACATACCAAGACGACGTGTCGCGTGCAAGACCCGTGTACATACCTCTAAGGTCAAGGTCACACTTAGTGTTTATTCACAATGGAATGCTGCATATATAAGGACATAGAGTATAGGTTGTCGTGTCCGGGCTGTAACTTTCTCTTGTATAGACAGATTTTAAAATGACTTGCCACATGTGTCCGACATACCAAGACGACATGTTACGTGCAAGACCCATGTCCCTACCTCTAAGGTCAAGGTCACACTTAGGTGTTTATTCACAACGGATTGCTGCATATAAGGACATAGAGTACAGGTTGTCGTGTCCGGGCTGTAACTCTCCCTTGTATGGACATATTTTAATATAACTTGCCACATGTGTTCCACATACCAAGACGACGTGTCGCGTGCAAGACCCGTGTACATACCTCTAAGGTCAAGGTCACACTTAGTGTTTATTCACAATGGAATGCTGCATATATAAGGACATATAGTATAAGTTGTCGTGTCCGGGCTGTAACTTTCTCTTGTATAGACAGATTTTAAAATGACTTGCCACATGTGTCCGACATACCAAGACGACATGTCACGTGCAAGACCCATGTCCCTACCTCTAAGGTCAAGGTCACACTTAGTGTATATTCACAATGGAATGCTGCTTATAAGGACATAACAGTGTAGGTTGTCAAGTATGGGTTGTATTTTTTTATGTTTAGAGGCAATTTAAAATAACTTGCCATATGTTTTTGACACGTAAAGGCAAGATCAACTTTTCATGTACTGACCTTGTTCATAGGTCAATGTCACATTCGGGGTTATGCGTCACATACTGTGACAGCTCTTGTTAAACATAATTTTTATAGATTGAACAATTATTGTGTTATTGTGATTAGCACTGGGTTCTTTATCACTAACAAGAATATTGGAATCGACTGTGAGCATTTATATATTCTTGATATGTTTTCCAGCTTTCTCCAGACTCATGGAAACGAAACGGAGGCAGTCGCCGCCATACACCGGTACACCGCGCTCTATACGAATGAGGTATATTAATACAATTAATTGAATTTATTGACCGGTACCTCACGTGAATTATTATGAGTTGTACTCGAAAAGCATACCTCAGTTTATTTCATTTTCGACTGTTTCAGATTGCTCTGATATTTGACAGCGTATCAGAGGAGGACCCGACCTTCAATATGTCCGTGTATCACGTGGGCACCATCATTGCAAAGGTATTATGGATAGCGCAGTTAATTGATATGATGCGAATGTGAACCTCGCTTCGCATGGTTACTTGTTGGAAATTTGGATTATACAACCATGTGCTGTTTTGAGCTCGACTATTCGTGGAATAAGGAGAGTTATACTACTCACCGTCGGCGTCACAACTTGGTAACGGTTTTGCATGTAAGCACCTGCAATTCATTACCGCAGCAAATACATCATGTACTGCATTGGAACTTAAGATATGTGTTCCCTACTTAATTGATGAAGTAAGATAGCAGTAATTTGAAATTAATGCAAATCATGGGCCTTTGTTTTATTGGACTTAGTTGAATAACCAAGTTAGAAAACTCTATTGTGCATACAATGCAAATAATGGCCCTTCATCATTTGACTTCTGGCTACGGGTTTTGCATGTAACCACATGTAAGTCAATACCTCAGCAAATACATCATGTATTAAATTGAAACTTTTCACAAGGTCAGCCAATCATCCAACCTTCTTAGTCCAGTTAATCCAGTTTAATAACTATCTTTCATGTAATATAGATGTGCCCCTTTATTATTGGACATATAATTTCTGATTAAAGTTTTGCATTTACTTCATTAACTCTGCAACTACTGCATGTATTGCATTGAAAATTGATACAATCAATTATGATAACTATTTCGTGCATATCATGCAAATTTTGCCCCTTATATATTACCTAGAAATTCTGGTTAACGTTTTGCAGTGATCCATGCACGGTTCACCAAAATTAAGCAATCCTTAAACATGTAAAAGCAGCGGAATAGTCATGCGCACTGTCTCTGTGACAGCTCTTGTTATTGAGGGAATACAATCCCTCTTCGGATCAAATGAAATTAAAAACCAAACTCGTTATCATTGTTGAAATTCAAATCACATTCTTACATGCAATTACAGACTAACCGTAAAAGTACACCATTAATTGTTTAGAATTAAGACTCTTTACCAGATGTTATACTTTTCATGCTCCACGATCTAGACGCCGACGGAAGCCCCGTGGTCGGAGGAGAGTCTTATTGAAGTAGAGAACAAAACATACATGGACACCGGTACGCAGCCGCTTCGGAAGTTCTTCGAATGGCACGTGAGCGCCTTCTTCCTCCAACATCTGCCACCCCATGACCACGCAACGGCTCTCACAGTGTATGCGCATTAAGGGCAAACATCTGCGTTCACGAATATAATAATTGGTTTCACATCCGGTTTAAAACTTACGTTGCTTCGTTTAACACATTTCCTTAGACCAAAACGTTTAAATTATCAACACATTAGAAACAAAGAACAAACAAAACAGTTATTACATGCTGGACAACCACAGTGGAGGATTTTTCCCAATCCCCTTCAGTTTCCCGCCAAAACGCCCATTGGTCATATATCATCAATCTGAAACCATGATTGTGTGTTTGCAAATGTCGATCGGTCGGTAGGTTAAAGGGTTGGTCGATCGGTAGACCAGGTCTTTTCCGTACAATTACTAAAGAGCGGCATGACACTTTTGACCTTGTCCGATGGATATCCTCTATTCCTCTTCAGGCCAGTAAGTCGAAGTTCAAGATCAACAGTCTTAGGAATCTTGTTTTCGCACAATTACACGAGAACTTTTTGACCTATGGCCATGAAACTTAAGTGATGTTAACCCTTTGCGAAAAGATGACCCCTATTGTTTTAGGTCCATTAATGAATATCAAGGCTACGATCTTCAGTCTTAGAAATTCCCTGCCGGTTTAACATGGGACCATACAATTGCAGTTGTCGGATTTCCTTGACCAGAATTTGACCCTTATTGATTTGAGGTCTGTAGGTCAAACTGTCATTATCAGGGTCCACAGTCGAAGAAAAACTGTTTCCGCACATAAGTAAAGAACGGTTTGAACGAGGACCGTGAAACTTTAGTGGTAGGTGTACTTTGTCCAGTGAATGGCCCTATTGTTTTTGGGTCGGTAAGTCAAACGTCAAAGTCAACAGTCTTATTTCCGTTCACTTATTTAAAAAAACTGACATAGGACTTTAAAACGTCAGTGGTAGGTTGCCCTTGATCAGTAGATAACCCTTTGTTTCCTGTAAGTTAAGGCAGGTCAATTGTCTTATGAGAACTTTGACTTAACAATAACTGGACATTCGTTCTACCTAGGGCAATGACACTTCAGCGGTAGCTTGTCATTGGCCAGTAAATGACACATTTTGCGTTTTAGGTCAGTAGGTCAAATGTTTCATTAACAACAGTCTAAATAAATGTTTGTCCTCAAAATAACCCCAAAACGGCGTGACCTATGACCATGAAGCTTCGGGGGTAGGTTGCTATTTAATAGTAGGACACCAATTTGGGGCGAGTTGTCAGTTGATACAAAAATAAGGTCCAGTCACTTGAACTCTATGACCTAAATTTAAATGTGCAGTCACCAGTAATCACTGTTTTTTATGCTTAAAACATCTTCTTCAAACGTGCACATTTTACTGAAGTCTTCAATGGCGACTTATTGTGATGGTAAACTTTCACCATCCGTCCGCCGTCTACATTTTCCTTCGCATCTCCTCTTAAACCACTGGACCAATTTCAACCAAACTTCTCTGGATATTTCTAAGTTGGTCCTTGATTGTTTCTAAAAATCGGTTCAATGGACCATGGCCGCATGGAGTGGGGCTAATGTCCACTTTATGGTAATATAGGCATCTTTGAAAATCTTTTTCTCCGAAACCCTAGATTCTCATATATTATTTTAAAATAAATCTGCGAATAATACTCCAAAAAGCCTCTGCCAGGGGTATAGAACATGTACAAATGTATAAGATGTGCATTCGCAGGTGATGCCTGTTTCATTGGTCTATTTTATTTAAATTCTTGCGGCTTTAAATAGAGTTCATTAATTTATATCTATTTACGTGCAGACCTAAAAAGGGGTACTATTTAAAAAGGTGTCCAAAGTTTGATTCACTATTTTGAATACTGCACTTCACAATAAATATTTCCGTTGCCGTCATTAACGCCATTCTGTCCTGGCCGTTTGACGTTACGTCTATGTAGATTTGTCGAGTGATCCGTTAACAACGTTCTTCAAAACACCGTTTCCATGACCACATTCATTTTCTTTAGCAATCTTCATCATATGAATAGCAACCATACAATAACCGTGGCCCTACCTAGCAACCATCAACTTCTTTAGCATCCACATGTTTTCTAAAAAAATAATATTGACTGCCTTACCAATTAGTTGCTATCATATTAACCATCACATACCTTAGCAACAATGTACCTCTGAGTCGTATTTTTTTTCAAAAACCGCTTTTTGTCAACCGATGAATTCCTTGGCAATATCGTGTTACCCTTGTTTATCCAGGTACTCGGGTGAGCAAAATAAGGCCATGTTGCCCCTTCTGTTTCAAGATGTTTCCTGTTTTAAAACAACTTATTTCCCAACCGGAAAGCAAATCCAACCAGGCAGTGAAAGTTTCCCAGTGTTTCTCGACTACGAAATAGTGAGTAATGATTAAAATGACGGGCGTGTACTTGAATCTGAATATCTCGAGTATGGGGAAATTATCAAAATTTCTGAACGGTTTCTAGTTCACAATCATGGTTTGAGATTTTCCGTTGACTGACCATCCTTATGCACAGGTTTTCTGTTATTCCCGGTCGGGCAATACATTGACAGGATCGGGAAAGTTTCTCCACTGAAGGAGAGAGCCCCAAAAATATCTGGGCTTATGCAACTTTTGAAACGTTTTTCGTATCCCTACTATCACTTTTAATATATACTGCAGTTGTAGAAGCGCTTTGCAAATGTGTACGGTATTTGCATGCGCATGTATGCGAACACGTTGAAACATTTATCTGTTCTACAGACATGAGCTGGCGGAGGTGAGAGGACATACGAGGGCTCAAGTATGGAATTCTGTAGAGGGTCAAGCATATTTTCGGGCCGTCTGCAGCAGGTGGCGATCAGGTAACAGCAACATATAGTGATGTAAGAGGTCGTTCAAATTCAAGCTATTGTATAAATGTATATATGTGAAAATAACCAAATATGATATAACGATGTTTAAATTAATTTCAAATTGTAGACTATTCATAACAACTCGTTTATTCAAATAATAAAGAGAGCTATATTATACATCCCAGCGTCGGTATTGGCTTTGGCTTTGGCGTCGGTGTCCGGTTAAATTTTTAGGGCAGGTCGGCATTTTCACTTATATTTCCAATACATACTTCACACAATTGTTCATTACCATCACACAATTAGGTTACCTAACTCCATATCACCCTTAATACAAATAATAGCCCCTAATTGTCTTGGGAACTTAATAGGTACAAAAATAGGCGACAATGTGTCCGGTTAAAGTTTTAGGTCAAGCTGGGATGTTCACTAATAACTTCTATACCATTTTTTCAATTGACTTCATATTTCACATACTTGTTGACGGCCATCATACAATTAGGACATTTTTTTCATGTTACCTGAAATACAAAATATGGCCCTTGATCGACTTAGAAAGTTTTAGGGCAAGTTTGTATTTTAACTCGGATCTCAAATACCGTTCAATCAATGTGGACTTCATAATTCACACAGTTGATCACGGCCATCACACAATTAGGTTAAATAACTCCATATTATCCTTGGGGTTTTAACTCTCAAATACCGTTCATCCAATGAATTTCGTACATCCCATATTTGTTCAGGGCCATCAAACAATTTGGATACATAACGCCACATTAACCTTTATTCAAATAATTGCCCTTGATTTACTTTTCTCTTTGTATTTTAATATTCTTGACAGGAACATATTACATCAACAATGCAGATAGAGCGGCGTATAGTCGAGCGCGCTGTCCAACTACAGCTCTTTTTATCTTTTTTTTTTAAATCTCAGTCTCCCTGGTCCAGATGAACACCGCTCGCTTCAGCCTTTCCGCCGCTCACGAACTTGGCCATTTGTTGGGAGCCCATCATGACGGGTTCGAAGATGCCGCTCCGTGCCCGGGATCCGCGAGGCACGTGATGGCAAACAAGACGGTCGTGTTGCCCGGGGAGGAGGATGCCCCAGCGCAGTGGCGGTTCTCAAACTGCAGTGTGGTCGCTATGAAAAAATACGTGGATAGGTGCTATGTCCCTCTCATTCATAAACAATAAATAAAGTTATTAGTATCATAACTAAAAAAGCTAATTAATTGTTCGGGCTGTCCAAGCTCCTGAAATATTCTGACCATTATTGTCTGTTTCGTTGCAATGAACTACTAGTATAAACATGGTAGAAACAAAATCGTTTATGGAACGATCTATGTTTAAATCGCAGTTTGCCAGTCAACTGTCTACGAAAGCACCGATTTACTGACAGCGAGTACCTGTCGGCTCATTCTGCTGGTCAACCGGGATCAGTCATCTCTCCCGACCGCCAATGCCAAATGGTCCGTGGACCAACGTCTTACTTCTGCCAACAGGTGCGTTCTATCACTACAGTGCCAGCTAGTATATGTCCTTAAAATGGTATTCAAACATGTGTAAACGTGTTTTGTAAATACACGTGGAATCTAGAAAACGAATTTGCTTGTATTTGTATTCTTTGGTTTGTTTCAGGAGGTGTACAGTCGTGACTGCTATGACGTTTTCCACTGCAGCGGAAATAGTGGCTGCCTGTGGTCGCTGCTCGACTTTGTTCTACGCCGCCGCATTATCTACCCACTCACAGGAACACGCTGCTCGCCATTCAAAGGCGGGGTAAATGGCGTCTACTAATATTATGAGCATATAGCCATATACTTTTACAAGCAATAGTATTTGACTTTTATTACTGGTGCAAATGTTTGTTTTTGGAGTTCAAAATTATAACAAACATTTGGAAAAAAAACTTTCAACAACTTATTTTCTTTTTGGCCAGGTATGTTTCAAAGGAAGGTGTGTCATTTCGTTTCAATACCAAGATCTAACAACGATCCCAATTGAAATCAGTACCAACCATCTTACAGATCAAACCTTGAGCCACGGTGATATCAGTACCAACCAACAACCTGACCATATCCTGAACCACACTGATATCAGTACATACAAGCTAACTGACCTTACGTCGAACCACAGTGGAAGTTACGCACGCCAGCTAACAGACCATACATTTAAATTTAGTGATATCAATACCCGGCAGCTAACAGACAACGCATTGAGACACAGTTATATTAATACCCGCCAGCTAGCAGACCATACATTGACACTCAGTGATATCAATACCCGCCAGCTAACAGACCATACATTGAGACACAGTGATATTAATACCCGCCAGCTAACAGGCCACACATTGACACTCAGTGATATCAATACCCGCCAGCTAACAGACCATACATTGAGACACAGTGATATTAATACCCGCCAGCTAACAGGCCATACATTGACATTCAGTTATATCAATACCCGCCAGCTAACAGACCATACATTGAGACACAGTGATATTAATACCCGTCAGCTAACAGACCATACATTGAGACACAGTGATATTAATACCCGCCAGCTAACAGACCATACATTGACACTCAGTAATATCAATACCCGCCAGCTAACAGACCATACATTGAGACACAGTGATATTAATACGCGCCAGCTAACAGACCCTACATTGACACTCAGTGATATCAATACCCGTCTGCTAACAGACAACGCATTGAGACACAGTGATATTAATACCCGCCAGCTAACAGGCCATACATTGACATTCAGTTATATCAATACCCGTCAGCTAACAGACCACACATTGACACTCAGTAATATCAATACCCGCCAGCTAACAGACCATACATTGAGACACAGTGATATTAATACCCGCCAGCTAACAGGCCATACATTGACGCTCAGTTATATCAATACCCGTCTGCTAACAGATCATGCATTGAGACACAGTGATATTAATACCTGCCAGCTAACAGGCCATACATTGACATCCAGTTATATCAATACCCGTCAGCTAACAGACCACACATTGACACTCAGTAATATCAATACCCGCCAGTTAACAGACCATACATTGAGACACAGTGATATTAATACCCGCCAGCTAACAGGCCACACATTGACACTCAGTGATATCAATACCCGTCTGCTAACAGACCATACATTGACACTCAGTAATATCAATACCCGCCAGCTAACAGACCATACATTGAGACACAGTGATATTAATACGCGCCAGCTAACAGACCCTACATTGACACTCAGTGATATCAATACCCGTCTGCTAACAGATCATACATTGAGACACAGTGATATTAATACCCGCCAGCTAACAGGCCATACATTGACATTCAGTTATATCAATACACCTCAGCTAACAGACCACACATTGACACTCAGTAATATCAATACCCGCCAGCTAACAGACCATACATTGAGACACAGTGATATTAATACCCGCCAGCTAACAGGCCATACATTGACGCTCAGTTATATCAATACCCGTCTGCTAACAGATCATACATTGAGACACAGTGATATTAATACCCGCCAGCTAACAGGTCATACATTGACATTCAGTTATATCAATACCCGTCAGCTAACAGACCACACATTGACACTCAGTAATATCAATACCCGCCAGCTAACAGACCATACATTGAGACACAGTGATATTAATACCCGCCAGCTAACAGGCCATACATTGACATTCAGTTATATCAATACCCGTCAGCTAACAGACAATACATTGACACTCAGAGATATAAATACCCGCCAGCTAACAGACCATACATTGACACTCAGTGATATCAATACCCGCCAGCTAACAGACCATACATTGACACTCAGTGATATCAATACCCGTCAGCTAACAGACCATACATTGAGACACAGTGATATCAATACCCGCCAGCTAACAGACCATACATTGACACTCAGTGATATCAATACCCGCCAGCTAACAGACCATACATTGAGACACAGTGATATCAATACCCGTCAGCTAACAGACCATACATTGAGACACAGTGATATCAATACCCGCCAACTAACAGTCCATGCTTTGAGACACAGTGATGTAGGTCCCTACCAGCTAACTGGCCATACCTTGAGACAAAGTGATATCAGTACCCACCAGCCTACTGACCATACATTGAGCCACAACGGTATAAATACCTTCCAGAACACCGATCACAACCCAGGACATCCTTTAATGACCAATTATAGTGGTAACGTTTTCTCTTCCACACCAAACGTTGTCACAAGGAGTGCGACATACTCGACAGATGACTCAAGTATTCGTCCACCAGTGTTATCTGAGCCAGGTATACTCGGGCTCACCACAAAGACAGCTACGTTCAGGGGAAATACTGTACTCCCTTCAAAAAGTTCACCTCAAACTTCAAGGCCGTGGCAAACAAAAGAACAATCATCGCTTCTTATGCCACTTGAAGCGTCATTTTCTCATCAGCTATCGTCACCATCGCTAGCATCAGCTCATTTTATGGCGAGAAAGCTCTTATCTCTGGATAGTTTGCAGCTGTGGAGAGATCCTCTGTCCAGGAAAACAACGCCAATGATACCAGCGCAGATACGGACAAAAGTTGTTTCAGAACTTTAACTCAGGATCTTCTTGCAACATGCCATATCTGTACACCTGCAGTAGTTTCTGACCATCTAACACATAACATGCATGGGTGGTATACAGGTCACTGGTCGGCCACGCAGTGACAGAAACAAACTTCTTCTGTTGTTTATAACAATACACTTGACATAGCGAAACCATTGCGCACTAGTTTCGGAGCGGCACCAGAATTATACAATATAATTACTTTTATTTAATGAATCAAACATACACGCTTGTCTGTTTGATAAATGTCTGTTTGCTGTGGTGTAGTTGTCTAATATTGTATATATAGCAAACGTAATATTAGACCACGGGTGTGTATCGACCTTAATCTGAAGTGACGTTTGAAAACAGCAAACGTTGAACCAGACAACTTGATTCATTCACCGACTGTTTAGGCATAAACTTATTTCGTAGTATTGGTAGATAACCTTTATTGTTTGTTTCAAATAATTAAATATATAAAAAAAACTATTGTTTGTGCTAGGCATTGTCTTGATCGGATAAACTGATATTTGTAAAGAATTAATTTGACAATTTGGCTGCATTGAAATTCACGAAGTGTATGATATTCGTTAAATATGACAATATACGTATAATTCTTGCATTTGCATCCATCATTTATACACACTTATAAAATTGACGAAATCTGCAAGAATAAACCATGTATGGGAGATCACTGCGTAGGAAACTATACAAAAAGTGTTAACCGAAACCAAAAGTAATCGATTCAGCTCGCCTGTGGTTTAACTCGATCGAAAGTTCCAATATTCTTATCACATCCGGGCAACTTTGGCGTTTAGTCGCCATATTACACGAAAGTTTTATTTATAATATTGCGATCGTTCTGATCGCCTAGGCGTATAGGGCGCTTAGACAACATTTGAGGGGTTTCGTGGAACCCCTCCTTTAACTTTTTAAACCAACCTTCATCAATTTTTATACTTGATTGTCATCTTATTTAGGTACATTTTTTTGCCCTTGTTTATTGCAATCATGGAACAGTAAATATGGAGTTCAGAAACAGAAATAAGTCAAACACAGTGGCCAACTGGTCCCAAGTCAATTGTTTTGTAGTTGTTAATGTCAGAGGAAGACAGGATGGAAAAGAAAGGGAACTCTCGTCAATCGTTTTCTGCACCGAGGTTGAACACGCCAGACTCTAAAAAAGGTACTATCCAAATCCGTAGTGTTGACACTGAATAAAGATACGTGCTTGTGAAACTGATCAGGCGATATCTATTGATCTGACAATAATTTAGTTTGAAAAACAACTAGGAATGAAGTTGCATATTATGGCCATAGTCTAAAATAATAGACATGTTATACGGGATTCTTCTAGTCTAAAATAATAGACGTGTTATACGGGATTCTTCCAATCCCTAACGTCTAAACGGGAATGTGCAAAAAACGGGGGTGTTTTAAAATTATTGAAATTGTTTTAAGTGAAGTATTTTATGGTTGAAATTGTTCATAAAGAGTTATATTAATATTTTACCATGTAAGCGAAATGTTATTTTGCACTAAACAAGCATTTAGTGCATTAAAACAAGTTGTTTACCTTTCCAATAAAACGAAAGTTGACTGACACAGACAACAATTATGCGAAGGGGAACAACTCGTTACAATCGTAATAGCTCGGCCTCCTCCGACAAAGCTTCGAGATAGACCTTGTTTTACAATCGTAACAACTCGGCCATGGCCGAAATGTTCCGAGCGATTTAAAACTGTGCCCTAAAGCCTTGCAGGTGCCCTTCATGTATATATCGTTATGTTTTGACAGAATGAAATGAAAAAAAGCCGTCAAACTCATAATTATAAGTTGGATATTTATTTTTTTGTGTACGGAACTAATATAAAATAACATTATCTGGTAATATTTCTTGTTTTTATGATATTTTATAGACGCTATATGCTTTAACCCGGAATCCTGATCGGAACAACTACCCACTTTTGATACTAAACAATTTGTACGTGAAGGATTTGCCATATCAAAAATCTAAAAAAAAATCCGTCAACGTACAATTATTTGGACTAGGGATTCTTCCAATCCCTAACGTCTAAACGAGAATGTGCAAAAAACGGGGGTGTTTTAAAAATATTGAAATTGTTTTAAGTGAAGTATTTTATGGTTGAAATTGATCATAAAGAGTTATATTCATATTTTACCATGTAAGTGAAATGTTATTTTGCACTAAACAAGCATTTAATGCATTAAAACAAGTTGTTTACCTTTCCAATAAAACGAAAGTTGACTGACACAGAAAACAATTATGCGAAGGGGAACAACTCGATAAAATCGTAATAACTTGGCCTCCTCCGACAAATCTTCGAGATAGACCTCGTTGCACAATGGTAACAACTCAGCCATGGCCGAAATGTTCCGAGGGATTTAAAACTGTGCCCTGAAGCCTTGCAGGTGCCCTTCATGTATATATCGTTAGAATGAAATGAAGAGAAGCCGTCAAACTCATAATTATAAGTTGGATATTTATTTTTTGTGTACGGAACTAATGTAAAATAACATTATCTGGTAATATTTCTTGTTTTTATGATATTTTATAGATGCTATATGCTTTAACCCAGAATCCTGATCGGAACAACTACCCACTTTTGATACTAAACAATTTGTACGTGGAGGATTTGCCATATCAAAAATCTAAAAAAATCCGTCAACGTACAATTATTTGGACTAATTATGGCCAGTTCATTAAAGCTGCTCTCCCAAGACCATTTTGACAACTTTTGTCTGGAAACCTGTAATAAAAGGGTCGGTCGAAATCCCGAAGTCCTGGTAAATACCGAAATCCCCTTTCATTTTCATAGGTATATACCGTTTTCTTTTATACGCCCGGATGTAATACTTTATTGTGTTCGAATGTTGTATGCCCTAATTGTCAGAGGTTGGAGAGGGGTGGAGAAGTCGGAGGAGGGGTGGGGTGGGGGTCGTGGTGACAAACCCGGGACCCTCTTTCATTTACATAAGTTCTGCAAAAGAAGAGTATGCGAGGAGGTTCGTACGCCGGGGCTTCAAAACTGCAAAAACCCGGGAACCCCATTTATATTTCTAAGTACATACAAAAGAGTATGCAGTATGGTTTAAAACTGTATTGTGATTAAGTGGGTTGTATGTCATGGTTGAGGTTGGTTGGAGAGTGGTGGGGGAGTCGGAGGAGGGGGTGGTGGCTACGAAGAAGTCTCAAATACTACTTTCACATATCTCATTTCAAAGTGTGGAGGTAATAGATGGTAGGGATCATACTTTACATACAATAGAGTCTGTGAGGTGGTTTGTTTGCCGTAGTTGTTCGTGGTTTGAGATGCGTGGGGAAGTCGATGGAATTGGGGGTGGCTATGAAGAAGTCTCAAATACTACTTTCACAAACCTCATTTCAAAGTGTAGAGGTAAAGGATGGTAGGGCTCGTACCTTACATACAAAAGAGTATGCGAGGGTGTGTACGCCGATATTTGATACTTCATTTTGGTCGTGACCTGTATGCCAAAGTTTGTGGTGGTGGAGAGGGGTGTGGAAGTCAGGAAAGGGGGAGGGCTAAATCCCGGGAAGTCCTTTCAATGTTAGTGTTTTAACGACTAGTTCAATATCACATTTTATATTTGTTTGATTGCTTTTCGTATTTTAAGTATGTCGTATATTGATTGTTTTAAAGGTGTCTTATTTTTTATTGATATTGCCTGTAATAAGTTATCCGTTTATTTCGTTGTAAAGCGCCTTTGAACGTGTGTATCGAAAGGGTGCTATATAAAGTTAACCAATAAAAATAATAAATGTGTATTGTGAACAAGTTGTGTGTCGAGAAAGGTGAATAATTGGTATCAAGCGGGAGTTGATTATACAATTGTCCTTATGTATATCAAAACGATTTGTATGTGTCTCACCTGTTATGTGGAATCGCTTGGTATGTTTCATTGCACAATCTCGTGAAGAAAGGAATGCAAATAATACAAGTTCACTTATATACCATCACTGCACGTAAATACGAATCATCAACATCATTTTAACATTGGTCATGATAGGAAAGTGTACTTAATGAATAAAGGCATAATATAAGATTTTATATCATAAAGCATACCATTTAAATACATACATGCAATACTCTTCTCAATATCGATATGGACATGTCATTGTGAGATATTGGTTCTTGTCTGTTACCTATCAGTAATGACACCCCGCTGTGACAGATTCTTATCGTGCGGTCAGTACTTGGAACCATGCTGTCACTGATGACTTTAATACGATGTGTATTGAACCCCAATGGCGTTCTGGTTCAAAACGGGATGCTCCTGTGAACCAGAAATTAAATCTTGTATTTACACGAAGGTAACAAGTAAGAGTACGCGGTGTATGAGAGAAACATCTGAAGTCTGAATATTTATTTCTTAATGCAATGCAGTTCAATAATACATTGCACGTCAGTGTTTACTATTTATATATATGTATGTTTTATCAATGTTATTCGTATTGTTCTTGGTATATTAATAGTTTAATATATATCTAGGGAATAGATTTTAAGAAAAGCGTTGTACGCATTTGCTTTTGAAAAGAAAGGCGACAAATATTAGGGGAAAAGTTGAAAGCGAATGTGGAATTTAAAATTGGCTCATTAAAGTCTCAACACCTTGAGGCTTGAGAACGTGATATGTTAAAATTCATGTGTTTGGTCAAAAGGTGTGAATTCGCAGAACCTAATGAAAGCGCTTGTTGATATATCAAAGTTAAAACCGTGTAATGAGTGTTTGTAGCAAAATTAACACCTTATCATGGCTTGAGCACAATCGTCAGATTGTCAGAATATATAAAGGTGTATTCATTAAAATATATTGCATTTATGTTCTGTTCACTCTTGTTATTAAAAATGAAGAAAGTTGCAATTTTCGGGGACCGCAAGTCGGGCGACTAGGCGCATTCTGCAATGAGGACCTAAAGGTGCGTTGTTTTTTCACGTTCACCATGTACAGTAAAACCTAACCGAGTTACTTTATATGCATTCTCAATTAAGCGGTGTACGTCAATTTTTCAAACATTAAAAAACGACTATGTAGAGAATACTTTGTGTTGACATGCCTTATTGATTTGGTGCCAGAGTATTCTTATAAACATAAAGACGGACTTGGTGATATGGACTCTGAAATGTAATTCGTCAAAAGTGCTGTTTTAAACTTGTAAGGTTAGTTACCAGGCTCCAATTTCTCGAACCTCAAGATGCTTATTTCAATTAGAGAACATACATGCTGATAGAGATTTTTTTACATAATTATGAAAAATTGTTTATTGTGATAATCGTAATGATAATTCTTATTTTGAGTATTAAAACAATTAAAAAAAAGTATATAAAACCGCAAAATATTGAATGACAAAAATAGTGGGTTTAGCTTAATCCAGTTATAAAAGACTTAAGAAGTTTCGAGAAACTGGGGCCAGCATACATGCCATATTTTCTGGAGACCATTCAGGAGGATTTGTTCAAAAGGCTGAAAATTCAGGGGGATTTTGGTTATATTCAGGGGGATTTTTTTTGAGTATGAAAAAATGTATTCACATATCGTTTGCTGTGAAAATCTCTTAACTTTTTCATTATACAGAATTATTTTATTTCATGATTTATCATACTGTAATGCACTTGCAGAACAAAATATGTCATTGGAAAAATATGTTTTCGAGACAATTAAATTAAATTTACCTTCCTCCAAAGTCTTTTAAAAAATTGTGCTTAATTCTATCAGTGTGATGACTTTCAGACAATAAGAGAATAAAATAAATATTATTAATTTCTTCCTTCCAAAATAGTAATATTTCTTTGCCTTTGATAATTACTACAAATTAATTGATCACTTGTTGTAAAAGCTTACTTTTGGCATTTCACCCTTGTGGAGTTGTTTCTTTACATTCAGTTTCACTCACATACTGTGGTTTCACTTACTTTGTCATTATTGCCTGAGGTAAAATTTCTAAAAAAAAAAAATATAATATATATTTTTTTTTTAAATCCGGGGGATTTTTATCTCCCGCCGGGAGACCGGGGGATGGATCGAATTTCTGGGGGATTTTTCCTCCCGCCGGGGGAAATGGGATGTATGGGCCAGGACCCATTTGTAATTTGAATGATGGTAGATCAATCGCATGTGCATTTTATTAGCTGGACTATTCGAGGAATAAGGAGGTCTACTACTCGCCTGGTTATATTTTTAGGACAAGTTTGGATTTTCACTCATAAGTCCAATACCCTTCTTTTAATTGACTTAAATACTTCACACAGTTGTTCACGGCCATCACATAATGGGGTTAGATAACTCCATATTATCCTTTATACAAATTATGGTCCCTGATTGACTCTTGACCTTCTGTAAAAGTATTAGGGCAGGATTGGATATGTATTAATAACTTCTATACCCTTCATTCAATTGACTTAATACTTCACACAATTGTTCAGGACCATAACACAATGAGGTTACATAACTCCATATTAACCTTTATACAACTTGGCCCCTGAGTGACTAAGGTTAAGGTTTTAGAGCAGGTTAAGGTTTTAGGGCTAGTTGGATATACCATCAAAAGCTCACGTTTTCGCAGTAAGAGCCGATTAAAAACATAATTGACAAAATGATATTTCGTAAACGAATCCTTACAAAATAAACCTTACTCAGGCTAGTTCACAGCTGATAATTCAGCAATAATTGTAAGTGATATTCAAATGCTTCCTATTCAGTGGCGGATCTACCGGGGGGGGGGGGCACATAGGGCCATGCCCCCCCCTTCCCCAGCGGACCGGCAAGTAATGTTTTGGGGGCACATCAATATTGATTTAACTGTACAAATTAGTTGTTTGTCACAATTTAAATTTTATGTCAGCATTTGAGCAAATAAACAACCTGATTATCGAGTATAATATAGTATTCGAAACGAAAAAGTCTTATGAAAAATGACATTCGATAAAAAAAAATGGTGCCACATTTTACACAGACAGCTGATTAAAAGTAGACAAATATGGCTGCAGTTATACGCATAAGTTTACTGTTTATAAAATATTTTATATACAGTACACTCAACGAGTTAGACCCACTTTCCGTTTCCCTCCGCGGATTTTTGCTATCGCGGCCAACACAATGATTTTATTGACTGTCCGCGTTCCTCGGAGTTTGAATAAAAGGCCCTCGGAGGGTGATCAGTCGACCGAAGAATAACGAACTCGGCGTTTCTCGGAGGGGTTAACTCCGCGAAACTCGGCGGACACTAGATAAGAATCTACGCTAAAGTTATATTTATTTTATGAAAATTTTTCAACCGATTATGACGGCTCCAGTAAATTGCTATTATTCTTTTTCCTCTGCCCGTTTTGCATGAAGTTAGCTTACCACAAGAATGCAGTCGTATTTCACTAGTTGCACATGGATCTTATAAACGTGTTTTTGCTAATGACTGATAAACAAATTTCGTCCGAGAAATTATAGGTTACACATTTTCGGAAAATCAGGAGGTCAAACACGCGTTCAAAGTTCACAGCGCATGGTTTTGAAGGCCTTCTTGCCTCGTTTTCTGTGGAAAATTCCATGAAACATCATAGCTATTTTTAACCACCAATAATAAATAGTATATTCTACATTGTATTGATCACATGCTTGACGTCAGAGGTCATGGTTCAGAATTGTGTAAATAGTCGGCTGCTTTATGATGCAATAACTTAGTGGATATACTTAATTGATTCAATGTTTATAATTCAAGACAATATTCAATTGGCGTTTACGGACATAAATACAATTTAAAAGTTGGTACATGTAAGAATCTTTTACGCTTAACATGTGCATAAGCATAAAAATAAATAACTTCTAAACAAGAATGATTTCTTGCTTATCTGATTAGACTCGGGAGTTCCGCCGCGGGATCATAAAATCGGACGATTATCAACGCTATCGGTAAGCCAGCCACTCGGAGGAACTCGGAGGGATTTTAGCGAGGGCAACAGTTTTACCCTCGGAGGAAACCCGCGATCATCGACTTTATCCCTCGGAGTGAGCGAGGAAAGTGGGTCTAACTCTTTGAGTGTACTGTACCTGAAATATAAGTTGTTTTAAACTGTTAACATGTGCACATTATATGTTCAGTGCTCCAGCTAGCCCGTTTTTCAATGGCGCAGCGCCCGTGCCCCTTTTCTGACCGCCCTGCCCTTTTTTGAGTAGTGCCCTTTTCACAAATGCTCTAATAGCACCAATTATCCTGTTAGTGCCCTTTTTACTATTGAAATCATTGCAAAAGATTGGCAGCCCTTAATCCGCTGTTATAATTGAGACAAATTACGTAATACTTATGACAATTCAGTGTTCCCACTAGGTGTCACCATGCCCACATTGACTGCTTTAAATATGCCGCACTTCCCTTTCATCTTCCAATGTGCCTTGTCCAAGTCATATGACAGCTAATTATGTATTTGTGTAGTGAGCAGATGACCTGTGTATTCATAATCGGTCATCTTTTAATCCAATAATTAAGAAGAGCCCAATAGGGAAACATCGGCAGGAGGCGGAGCTATTGAATGTCAGCCAATCAGAATATACATTGAGAATTCGTTCATTCAATGATGAAAGTTCGTAAAATGCGATAGAAAATGCAAAGGGATGGTAAAAAAAGTTGTCAAGCACAATTAAATCTTTTAAAAAAATTGTTAATTATATTGTACAGACGAGACTCGCCATTTAAACATTGTTGATTTGAAGCAGACGGTCACTGCCGAATTAAACATAACAAAGGTGGCGCTAACACAATCAAATACGTCACTTTTTCAGTAAATGTTTTGAAAGCTTACTTGTAAAATATTCATGATGAAAATTTCTTTGTTTCCCACAAATATATGTTGATGCTTTATGTAGCTTTTACCTATCATGTCTATGATCATATCAAAAATCGCCGAAACCGCCATTTTGTCAGAACGAATTTCGGAGTTAATTTATCAATGTTCTATGTTTTATAAGTGATTTTTTAAGCAAGGGCAGTGATTTTTATTGTCATTTTATTCTAAAACATTAGCATATTAAACATTATTTTACCAAAGACAATTAAATAACAGCCAGGCTGAATGTAACATTCGTACCCAATCCAGATCATACCAAACTAAGATTCGTCCCCTACATATTTGTTTTTTTGTGTATTTATTTATTTGATTGCTTCAAATGTTTAACTGTCTTTGTTTTTTTCTTTATTTTACATGTTTTTTTTTGAGAAATATGTGACATTGCACTAAAGAAGATTCCAGACAAGTACAATCATACTACCACAGACAAATTTAAATTTTGATATTCAAAAACACCCTTCTAAATTTTGAGAAAAAAAACACCATTTTGTTCAAGTCTGGAAATCATGGAAAATGATTTAAATTGAGTACGGTATGAAAATAAAACAAATTATAGGGGGAGACCCCCCCCCCCCCCCCCCAAAAAAAAAAACCAACAAAAAACAAACTTGTGACAGGGGTGGACCCCTCCCCCAATTGCCCCTACATGACTCATGTAGCTTGCCCTTTTCAAAACTCCACCCTGCCCTTTTCAAATCCTGGCTGGAGCACTGATGTTCGTCATTGCTTTTAATAATGTCATTCTGTGCCAACAAGATATGTATGTGCATGACGTGCATTAAACAAAAGTGTAAATTCAAAACGTTGCCTTAAAACTCTCCATTTTGGCCTTTATTATCGTCTCGTTCTCTGAATAATGTTAGAGCCTTTGTAAATTAATTCATTATAATTTATTTAAAACCTTTTTGAAATGTGTTGTCAAGTTGTTTTTAATTTAGTTAACTTAAATTTATAACAATGACACCTAAGTACCTACAGTATCGTTGACCAGGTGAAATTGGTTATTAAGCAGGCGCGTAGGAATCAAATTGACATTGGGGCCGCGGAAAGGGGTGTAGATTTTTTCAATTTTAAGCATTGAAAGACTCGAATTCCAGTGAGTTCAGGTTTTATTTTCATGTTTTATCCTAAACCTTTTTCGGTAAAAATAGTTGAAAGATATAAAACTAATAGCGTTTCATAACGTTTTGGCATTGTAATTATAAATCCACCAGTAGTTATCTACTTTTAAATAATCATACTTGTGTAGTCTCGCAATGTATGCTTATTAGCCAATTTGCGCAGTTTATGTAAATGAAAGGGGGTTTTAGTCACCACGACCCCCACCCCTCCTCCGACTTCTCCACCCTTCTCCAACCGCCAACAATTACGGCATACAACATTCGAACACAATGAAGTATTAAATCCGGGCGTATAAATGAAAACGATATATACCTATGAAAATGAAAGGGGATTTCGGTATTTACCAGGATTTCGGGATTTCGGTAATTCCACAGACCTGTAATAAAAGACTGCTAACATTTCATATATCCTTTTGAAAATAGATTGGTCAACTGAAAGTGGGCATATCGCACTGTCTGTTAGTCTGGCTCAATTTCTTGTGTCTGGGCTGTAACTTTCTCTTGTATGGTCAGATTTTAAATTAACTTGTTTTCGACATAATTATGAAGACAACGTGACACAGGCAATTTAAAATAACTTGCCATATGTAATGGCAATGTTGCATTTGCAAGACCCATGCTGTATCAGTCGGTCTTTGCATTATTTTTTTTCAGCACTTGTCCTTTCGAGCAAGTAATTGAAGAAAACCACTTGCCTTAAAACAGTTTAACTTGCCCAAAATATGATTACAAAATCCAATAAAAATCAAATTGTGTTCATTTATTTCCTAAAGGATAACAGCGAATTGAAAACAGGGTCTTCATTCAGTCCTTAGTCATCAAAAAACTTTAAATTCATCATTTTGTTACTAAAACAAAAACACAAATGAGAGAAGAATTTTAATTAATAAACCTCCAAGAGGGATTTAAATTTCGTAAAAATGCACATGCCCATTTGGGCAACCTCCTGGAGAGTTGGACTTGTCTGAAATAGTATTTACTTGTCATGGGCTTCGGGCAACCCACTTACGACGAAGACTGCTGTATTGTCAAGCATAGAGGAGTTTCGGTCCTATGGCACAAACATAATGCCAAGTGGTCTTGCAAATGCACCAGCCATGTTGGTTAGACATAATGCAACAGGGTCTTGCAAATACACCAGCTATATTGGTTCGACATAATGTCACATGGTCTTGCAAAGCCACCAGCCATATTGGTAAGACATAATGCCATGTAGTCTTGCAAATGCAACAGCCATGTTGGTTTGACAAACACCATGTGGTCTTGCAAATGTGCCCCGCCATGTTGGTTAGACATAATGCCATTTGTTATTGCAACTTTACCAGCCATGTTGGTTAGACATAAACCAGTGGTCGAAATTTACACCAGCCCCGCACTGGTAAAATGTCTTCCGGGCTTGCTCTAATTCTGAATTTTATATAGCAGGGCTTGTTAGAAAATTTGATGCCAAGCAATAGTATAAGAATTCGGGCTTGTTCATCCAAAAGTCTAATTTCAATGACTGATAAACCCATGATTGTGGTCTAGCAAAATTCACCAGCCATGTTGGTTAGACATACTGGACATTTCATTGCTATGTTCTTCCTTTTTATGGCCCCGAAGGTGGGCAAATTAAAATCGCAATGTCCGTCTGTCTGTCCGTTTGTGTGTCAGGCTCAATAACTCATGTCCGGGCTGTGACTTTCTCTTTTATGGACAGATTTTAAAATAACTTGCCACATGTGTTTGACATACCAAGACGACTTGTCGTGTGCATGACCCGTGTCCCTACCTCTAAGGTCAAGGTCACACTTAATGTTTATTCAAAATGGAATGCTGCATATAAGTACATAGAGTATAGGTTGTCGTGTCCGGGCTGTAACTTTCCCTTGTATGGACAGATTTTAAAATGACTTGCCACATGTGTTTGACATACCAAGACAACGTGTTGTGTGCAAGACCCGTGTCCCTACTAAGGTCAAGGTCACAGTTAGTGTTTTATTCACAATGGAATGCTGCATATAAGTACATAAAGTATAGGTTTTCATGTCTTGGCTGTAACTTTCCCTTATATGGACTGATTTTAAAATAACTTGCCACATGTGTTTGACATACCAAGATGATGTGTCGCGCTCAAGACCAGTGTCCCTTCCTCTGAGGTCAAGGTCACACTGCAGGGCTTTTTCACCAAAAATTGTGAAGAGGCCTACCCCATTCATTTTGGGAAATTTAAATGCATGGAATTCTGCAAATTGGGAAATTTAAATGCGTTAACGTTTCAAAATGAGAAATTTTTGAAGTAAGATCTTCCTTTTGGGGAAAAATATCTGGGAATTGTGAAAAAAATATTTGGAAATTGGGAAAATATGCCATTTTTCCCAATTGTGAAGTAGCCTAATTTCGGTCCCTAGCAAAGAAGGTGAAAAAGCCCTGCACTGAGTGTTTGTTCACAATGGATTGCTGCATATAAGGACACAGAGTAAAGGTTGCCGTGTCCGGGCTGTAACTTTTTCTTGTATGGATATATTTTAAAATAACTTGCCACATGTGGTCGACATACCAAGACAACGTGTCGGGTGCAAGGCCCGTGTCACTACCTCTGAGGTCAAGGTCACACTTAGGTGTTTATTCACATTGGATTGCTGCATATAAGGACACAAGGTATAGGTTGTCGTGTCTGGGCTGTAACTTTTTCTTGTATGGATATATTTTAAAATACCTTGCCACATGTGTTTGACATACTAAGACGACGTGTCGCGTGCATGACCAGTGTCCCTACCTCTAAGATCAAGGTCAAAATTAGTGTTTATTATACCCCCACAAACAAAGTTTGAGGGGGTATATAGGAGTGAGCTTGTCGGTCGGTCTGTCTGTCTGTCAGTCGGTCGGTCTGTTGGTTTTCATGGTTTCCGGACGATAACTCATGAAAGGCTAGACAGATTTTAAAAAAAATTTGGTACACAGGTGTAACATCAGAAGATACAGGTCAAGTTCGATATTGGGGCTGGTGGGGCCAAGGTCAAGGTCACTGTTACTAAAAATAGAAGAATGGTTTCCGGACGATAACTCATGTAAGGCTTGACAGATTTGAACAATTTTTAATACACAGGTGTAACATCAGAAGATACAGGTCAAGTTCGATATTGGGGCTGGTGGGGCCAAGGTCAAGGTCACTGTTACTAAAAATAGAAAAACGGTTTCCGGACGATAAATCATGAAAGGCTTGACAGATTTGAAAATTTTTTGGTACACAGGTGTAACATCAGAAGATACAGGGCAAGTTCGATATTGGGGCTGGCGGGGCAAAGGTCAAGGTCATTGTTACTAAAAATAGAAAAACGGTTTCCAGATGATAACTCATGAAAGGCTTGACAGATTTGAACAATTTTTGGTACACAGGTGTAACATCCGAAGATACAGGTCAAGTTCGATATTGGGGCTGGTGGGGCCAAGGTCAAGGTCACTGTTACTAAAAATAGAAAACAGTTTCCGGACGATAACTCATGAAAGACTAGACAGATTTGAACAATTTTTGGAACACAGGTGTAACATAGAAGATACAGGTCAAGTTCGATATTGGGGCTGGTGGGGCCAAGGTCAAGGTCACTGTTACTAAAAATAAAAAAACGGTTTCCGGATGATAACTCATGAAAGGCTAGACAGATTTGAACAATTTTTGATACACAGGTGTAACATCAGAAGATACAGTTTGGTACACAGGTGTAACATCAGAAGATATAGGTCAAGTTCGATATTGGGGCTGGTGGGGCCAAGGTCAAGGTCACTGTTACTAAAATAGAAAAACGGTTTCCAGAGGATAACTCATGAAAGGCTTGACAGATTTGAACAATTTTTGGTTCACAGGTGTAACATCAGAAGATACAGGTCAAGTTCGATATTGGGGCTGGTGGGACCAAAGTCAAGGTCATTGTTACTAAAAATAGAAAAATGGTTTCCGGACGATAACTCATGAAAGGCTTGACAGATTTGAATAATTTTTGGTACACAGGTGTAACATCAGAAGATACAGGTCAAGTTCGATATTGGGGCTGGTGGGGCCAAGGTCAAGGTCACTGTTACTTAAAATAGAAAACGGTTTCCGGATAATAACTCATGAAAGACTAGACAGATTTGAACAATTTTTGGTACACAGGTGTAACATCAGAAGATACAGGTCAAGTTCGATATTGGGGCTGGTGGGGCCAAGGTCAAGGTCACTGTTACTAAAAATAGAAAAACGGTTTCCGGATGATAACTCATGAAAGGCTAGACAGATTTGAACAATTTTTGGTACACAGGTGTAACATCAGAAGATACAGGTCAAGTTCGATATTGGGGCTGGTGGGGCCAAGGTCAAGGTCATTGTTACTAAAAATAGAAAACGGTTTCCGGACGATAACTCATGAAAGGCTAGTTTTTTCTTGTAAGCAGTGTTACTTCTAAATTACTCAACAGATTTAAATAAAACAATACATGCATGATAAAAGAAGATGCAGTGTGCAGTAACCTTGGAGTTATGGCCTCTTTTCAAAGAAATGGTTTGCCATTCCTGTGTCCAGGCGGCATTTGGGGGTATTTGTCACCCCTGTGACAGCTCTAGTTTACAATGGAATGCTGCATATATAAGGACATAGAGTATAGGTTGTTGTGTCCCGGCTGTTACTTTCTCTTGTATGGACAGATTTTAAAATGACTTGTCACATGTGTTCCACAGACCAAGACAACGTGTCATGTTCAAGAACCATGTCCCTACCTCTAAGGTCAAGATCAAACTTAGGTATTCACAATGGAATGCTGCATATAAGGACATAGGGTATAGGTTGTCGTGTCTGGGCTGTAACTTTCTCTTGTATGGACAGATTTTAAAATGACTTGCCATATGTGTTCGACATACCAAGACGAAGTGTCGCATGCAAGACCCATGTCCCTACCTCTAAGGTCAAGGTCACACTTAGGTGTTTATTCACAATGGAGTGTTGCATATAAAGACATAAGAGTGTAGGTTGTCAAGTATGGGTGGTATTTTTTATGTTCAGTGGCAATTTAAAATAATTTGCCATATGTATTGGACACGTAAAGGCAATATCAACTTTTCATGTACTGACCTGTTCATAGGTCAATGTCACATTTGGGGGCATTCGTCACATACTCTGACAGCTCTTGTTTATGTACTGACATTGTTCAAAGGTCAATTTCACATTCGGGGGCATTTGTCACATACTGTGACATCTCTTGTTCTTTAAGCATTAGTAACGCTTTTAGCCATGACACATAATTTTTTTACTGTAAATATGAAAAACTGAGCTGTTTCTAACCCTGTGTTGTATTGTTTTTCTCTTTCAACTCAGAACATCCTTTACCAGTAGTTTACTATATATCAAGCCAGATCATCAGTTATTAACACAAAGCAATTTTGTTATCTTCTTTGACAGAAGAAAGTAAGTAATTTACAAGGATCAGACTTACTGTCACTATTTTATAAACATAGCACGAAGTTGTACAGCTTTTGTATTGTATTATTCATTTGAACAATTAGTCAATAATTTGTCCGGTCTCTTATAGATGTGTCCACCAGAAACCAGAACTGGGGTAGGCGCCGTGGAAATAGTTCAGCTGCTGGTAACAGTTCCTACAATGAAGGTAGAAAACCCACTCCTCAGAAGCAGCGTTCAGGTATCGACAAGCGGCCAAGACCAAGAGGAGACTACTCCACAGGAAACGGGGGTGACGTAAGTCTCCTTGGAAATTTAGAAATTTTATAACATCAAAATCAGGGCTTCTAAAAGCCGGCAATTTGCCGGTCTGGACCGATTTTGACCAAGCCAGACCGATTTTAGTTTCAAAAAGTGTCGCAAAAATAGGTTAGAAATTTTCTAATCTATATATAATCTGTAATACACAAACATTCTTGGGTCATTCCCACATTCATATTACCCCCAATAAAAGTGTCCTAGTTACCATCAAACCATTGTGACCAGCTGCTTTTTCCGCTAAGCTGAACACTCGATATCTGTTAAATTAGGAGACGCTTGCAATTGGTCCAATCACGTGTAGTGGTAGGTCAATAAGACACAATTAAACAAATTATGTGCTTGCAGCTATCCTGATTAGGTGTAAAATCAGTCCATATTTTCACATAGCAATCTGCTGCGTCGTCGGTCATTGTGTACATGATATATCTGTTTGTTAAATACCTGTTAAATAGCTATCCTGATTAGGTGTTAAAATCGGTCCAGATTTTTACATAGCAATCTGCTGCATTGTGTACATGATATATCCGTTTGTTTAATACCAAACTGTTAAATTGGAATTGTAATAAAGTAGCATTGCTGGTTAAAAACAGTTTTAAAGATAAATACAATTGTCATCGTTAATCTGCAACGGCGAAAATTCTAGAGCCCTCTTATGAATTGCCACATCGCGAAAATATATTGACAGAATACACATTGCGAAAATGTGTGACATTTCTATATAATAAGACTTTTGAACAGGTCTTCTTTAGGGGGGGGGGGGGGGGGGGGGGCTTGTCGCCGGGTCCGGACAGATTTAGTTGAAAAAAAACTTGAGGTAAAATTGTAATATTGTGTTGGTTGAAGTCTTAGACTAATTCAGAACTGGTATAGGATACAAATAATGAAACATTATTTTTATGTTTAATGAATAGGGCTGAAACTAAAGGATGAAATTTGGTTCCATTTTTTCCTTACAAGAGTCCAAACCTTTTTATGAACAAACAATGTACAAGTGTAACATAAGCAGAATAGAGTTGTCATGATGACTCACAGTCTGACTCATCTTAGACAGCATTCAATGTGTTTCAAGAGTATGGAAATAATTTTAAGTTGCATTTCTGCTAACACCACTTGATAAATAGTGTTTAAGCTAGGTATTAAAAAGGACAATGTGCTTCAAAAGAGGGACAGTGTTTTTTTGTTTTTTTTAAATAATTTTACTGCCTGTGCCTTTTACATTGGGAAAGTTATAAATGTGAGAAGTCAAAAAATTATTTATTTTCCTTGTAAAAAGTTAAATTTTCTGCTTTTGCTGATGTTATTATATATTATAATTTATATACTATGTAAATACAGGCTATCCCTAAAACATGCATAACAGCAAGGACAAGCTTGAGATACTTGAAATACACGAACATATTTTTTCCTTCAACACTGTGAAGCTGATACAGTGGCTTACTGAAGATTACAATCCATTGATTATGGCACTATTTTCACGTAAAACATGTATTTTACATTACGAAAAGCCAAAAGTAAAGTTTGCTTGCAAAGAATGTCTTGAATAGAAATAATTTCAATAAATATATGCAGTGGAGTAATTTTAAATTCTAGGTAAAATTAAATTTAGGTAGAAGGGGAAAAAAATATTTTTGGGAAAAACTGAACATTTTTGTTTGGAAAATGGAAGCATTTTTATGTAGGGAAAGCCATTAAAATTACAACGAGAAAAACTGAGACAAGGTGCTATAGGAGAAAAGGGTATATTGTATCGGCTGTGAACATTTTGAACATTATGAATTTGACAGAAAATGGTAGGAATTGTGTTTAATTAAAATAATAACCAACTTCCAAATATGTAAAAGTTTGTATGTATTTCTAATTATTATAATTTTTAATCTATAATAATATAATAATTAATTAATTTTTTTTTAACAGTCTTAACTATTTAATTCTATGGGAAGAAGTGTGCACATGCTGGTGTCCTTTAAGGCAGGCGTGTGCTACAGAAAAAGGACAGGGTGCAGCAACTTTCCATAACTGTTTTGATATTAAAACGATATAATCATGCAGTTTTAAGCAATGAAGGGAAATAACTGATCTGCTGGTGTAGTTAAGTTTATGTAATTATTAATCTCCCTTTGATAGGTGGGTAAATATTGCGCAATCATGTGCAATACATGTGCTGTCAATAGCACTAATGTGCAATGCATGTGCTGTCAATAGCACTCATTTCATGCTTAACCACCTGGTGATGGTGTCTGTTTTCATTGCTGTTTTTAAGAAAATATATTTAACTATACATTTTACTTTTTATTTCAATCTGCCATTAACTTGAAGTAATAAAATACACTATGATATCACCATGACTTTGATACAAAGTTGTAGCTTTTGTAGAAAACCTAACAGCAAAGTGGATACTGGAATAGACATATTTCTGACAACATTGTCATGGGATATAATGGTAATTAAAAACTAAGTATCTATATACCGGTAGCTTAAAAATAGTTAAATGTTAAGATTAAAGCCTTAATCCTAGTTATTTACAGTACATGCAGTTACAATTTTTGACAAAGATTATATTTAAACTTGCAGCTAGAAGAAGAAGAGTTGAGTGCAGAATATGGCTCTGCTATCCAGACTGGATCCAAGAAGGGAAACCTGAACCACCTACTCAACTTCACATATGAACATGCAGTGCCGAGCAGCCAGGGGCGGGGTGGGAACTTTGGGTACAGTTCTGGTCGCCAGATGCGCTACAGGAACACTTACACTCGCAATAGGAAGCTCTACTATAACAAGGAACAGTTTCTGCAAGCTAAGTAAGCTCACATAGTTTTGTGTTTCTGGTCGTGGTAGTCGTAAAGACATTTAGGCTGTAATTAGCTTAGAAAAAGTAGCTTTGCAAATTAACCACAAATGTAACAACTTATTTGAATTGCTTGTTTAGTCATTCATTAGTTGCATATTGTATTGTAGTGAGGTATAATTAGAATATTTAATTGACAGTAGACACAGACCTGAAGACAAACTTTATTTTGCATCAATTTATACATAACTTGTACTACTTTCAGTTGCCATTTTGTGGTGAGGGAGAAGGGGGATTACTCTGTTCACATGATGGATCCAGACACACTGGTTGACTGGGGTGCAGTGGAACAAGTGGTAGGTCATCTGTCTTAGGATTCACATCTCCAACTACTGGAAGAATTCTGCACTGGAAAAATAACACTTTTAAGATATAAATGTTTGAAAATGTTGTGTTAAAAAAATAGTAATTCAGACACAACAAAAACTAAAAATGAGGTAATTTTTCACTTTGCCTTCGTTTCATTATCTCAATTTAATCTCAATGATCTGTACCATTTCAGAGAGTGATAGACAGTGAGGCTGCAAGCTGTCCAATCTGTCTGCAGTACCCAGTGGCTGCCAAGATGACCCGCTGCGGCCACATATATTGCTGGGCCTGTATCCTACACTACCTTGCACTTGGGGAGAAAACATGGAGAAAATGTCCAATTTGCTATGAGTCAATACATAGTGAGGACTTAAAAAGGTATTACAAAAGTTGGTACTTCTTATTATAAGTGGGGGAATATTGCTTTGCACCAGTCAACCAGTGGACTAAACCATGTCCCATTGAATAATAGAGAACACTCGGTCTGAGGTCCACAAACTTGGTCTTAACAGGCTAATGACTTGTATTGGTTTTTAGGTCAAATATTAAGGTCATTAGATAGACCAGAGGACTGTTTATCTTTCAAATTAAGTATATTTTTTATGCTTTTACAATGGATAATTTCAGTTTCTAAAATGTTTTCCAATAGACCATTGTTGTATCATTATAAACATGTAAATAAAAATGATTCTTGATCAAGTTCTCATAAAATGAGCTTGAATCTAAAATTAAATAAGAAATGAATCAAACGTCTTTTGTTATACCAGAGACCTTGTAAAGAATTCATCCTCACATTATACCAAACATTTCAGTGTTTCATGTCGTGAAGTGAGCAAGTACAAGATTGGTGACGAGATATCTATGACTCTTATGAAGAAGGAAAAAGGCAGTATATATGCTGTGCCTGCCAACCTGTGGAACAAATGCACAGGAAAATGCCATAATGTTAGAGGTAATAATTTAATATGTTCATGTGGAAATTGAGTTAAAAATAAGGGACTCAATTCAAGAAATGGAAACATATCAATGATTATAAATACAGATTCAAATTTTATTTTTATATTTCTACTTAACTGCTGAAGTTTTTACAATAGAAAGGCATGTAATGAGTATTGTTGTGAAGTGTAGAAATTTTTGAAATCCAAGTTACTTTCTTGCAGAGTCAGCTGACATGACCAATCATTGTAAACTGTTGACTGCCACCCCAAACCAGGTGCTGGAAATATTGGATATGGAGAGACGGCAACTCCTCATGCAGCTCGTTGATGCTGAGGTTGGTTCAAATTATGTACATTGTTATATCCTTATCTGATGAGATTTCCACCCATTCAAACCAATGCATGTTTTTGATTTTGGCCAGATTTTGGAATAATTAATTAGCTTAATTAATTAGTGTACATACACCTTGAGAACATGATTTTTTAACTCTACTGTTTAAAGCTAACTATTATTTGTCCACATCATCTGAAAGTATGAATTCTTCAGCCGTCTGAGGAACCATTCATCAAGGGAGCCCAGGATCAACTGAAGGCCAGGGAGCTGAAGTTGCTGGGTGTACAGGAGGCCCCATTTGAGGTGCAGCCAGCTGAGGAGCCCACAATCACTACCAGTGAGGCCCAGATAGACATGCACATAGTCAAACCACTGCCAGATGATAGGGTCGGTAATTTCTAGTAAAAGCTTCAAAATTCTTTGTAAAATGATTTTGTTTTCAAGTTTTTAACACTAAGTAGTAAAATGAAAGCCCAGAACAAGGTTTCATAAGAAGTTTTGGAAAGTTACAGAAATGTTTCTTTGTTTTTACCAACGTTTAAAGTGTCTTGTTTTTACCAACGTTTAAAGTGTCTTCTAAAAACAACAATATATTGATTTTAGGTTTCCTCAATTTTTATACCCCCCAAAACAAAGTTTTTATACCCCCCAAAACAAAGTTTGGGGGGGTATACTGGAATCGGGTTGTCCGTCTGTCCGTCTGTCTGTCTGTCCGTCTGTCCGTCCGTTTTTTTTTGTCCGGGATTCATCTTTGTCGTTATTGAACAAATCTTTTTCAAACTTTCAAATATTAATGACCATGATGTAAACCTGTGCCTCCGTGGATTTGGTCAGAGTCGCATGATCCTGAGTGGAGTTGTGGCCCCTTAATGAGTTAAATTGGGCAAAATTAGCTTTGTCCAGGATTCTTCTTTGAAGCTATTGAGCAAATCTTTTTCAAACTTTCAAATATTAATGGCCATGATGTAAACCTTTGCCTCCATGAATTTGGTGGGAGTCACATGATCCTGAGTGGAGTTGTGGCCCCTTAATGAGTTAAATTGGGTAAAATTAGTTTTGTTCGTCCTACTCCTTCGTCATTTTTGAATGAATCTTTTTCAAACTTTTAGCCATGGTGAGAACATTTGCCCCTGTGATTGTGGTTGGAATCACATGATCATGTCTCCAATTATGGCCCCTGAATAAGTTAAAATAGGCAAAAATTATACAGCTTTGTCTAGCCTAATCCTTGGTCATTTTTTCTCATTTTTTCTATAAATCTTTTTCAAACTTTCAGATGTCAATGACCATGATATGAACTGTTGAATATGTGATTTGGTGCACCTGTATTAATCAGAATGTTTGCATGGCCTTAAAAAGACCTTTAATTGATTTTGTCCTTAAAAAGACCATCAAAAGTCCTGAAGTTAGGTGCATACAGGCCTTAAATTTGTTACAATATTCGCTTTGGTGGCCTACTCCTTTGTCATTTTTCAATATATTTTTCTCAAACTTTCAGCTATCCATGACCATGATGTGAACCTTTGTATATGTGATTTTGTGCACCTGTATTATTTCCTTGGTACTCATGTGTGGGGGGGAGGTGGTGGGGGTGGGTAAACAGAAATTGGGTTGGCAGACTGTCAAATTCACCCGTCCACCTTCATTTTGGAATATCCTGTCAGGAGTCATGACCCCTTTATGGTGAAAATGAGAGAAACAGGTTTGTTATCTCCCCTGAGGTGGGTGGGAGTGGGGTAATATTCGCTCTGGTGGCCTACTCCTTTGTCATTTTTCATCATGACCCCTTTATGGTGAAAATGAGAGAAACAGGTTTGTTATCTCCCCTGAGGTGGGTGGGAGTGGGGTAATATTCGCTTTGGTGGCCTACTCCTTTGTCATTTTTCAATATATTTTTCTCAAACTTTCAGATATCCATGACCATTATGTGAACCTTTGTATATGTGATTTTTTACACCTGTATTATTTCCTTGGTACTCATGTGTGGGCGGGTGGGGGTGGGTAAACAGAAATTGGGTTGGCAGACTGCCAAATTCACCCATCCACCTTCATTTTGGAATATCCTGCTAGGAGTCATGACCCCTTTATGGTGAAAATGAGAGAAACAACAAACTTTCAGATATCCATGGATATCCATGAGGCCTAAAAAAAAAAATGTTTGGTTAGGGTTACATCCTTTTCAAAAATAGGTAGGGTTGGTTGGCTTTTTTTTTTTTTTTTTTTTTTTTTTTTTTTTATAAGGCTTTATATAAGAATGTCATTTTCATCATTGGAGAATGGTGTTCAAGTTATCTTCTATATCAGCAATTAAGGTTTTAAACTACATATTGAAAAGCAAAAAAAAAAAAAGAAAAATTTTTTTTTTTTTTTTTTTTAGTTTTTCATTTTTTTTTTCAAACTGACTATAAAAACGTTAGGGTCGGCGCCTATTCCGTAGGTAGGGTCGGGTAACCCGAACCAAATGTATTTTTTTTTTAGGCCTGACCATTATGTGAACCTTTGTATATGTGATTTTTTACACCTGTATTATTTCCTTGGTACTCATGTGTGGGGGGGTGGGGGTGGGTAAACAGAAATTGGGTTGGCAGACTGCCAAATTCACCCGTCCACCTTCATTATGGAATATCCTGCCAGGAGTCATGACCCCTTTATGGTGAAAATGAGAGAAACAGGTTTGTTATCTCCCTTAGATATAATCTGAATACTGCATTGTTTTTCTTGTCCCTTAAACTAAATAAATGTATTGCCTTGTGCTTTCTAATGATACCATAACTAAGGCCAGGGCAAACAACCTAGACAGGGAAGGGTTGGGGGGTATTCGTTAGCCTTTGACTTACAGTTCTAGTTGAATACAAATTAATATTCATTTGCAGAAAATCAAACAGTATAAGTCAGCCTGGTCCGATGAGGAGGATGAGGATGTTGATGAACAGCCTGCCTCTGAGCGTCCCAGTGCTGATAGTTCTATTACTGATGAGCCCAGCCAGACTCAGTCCCCAATGCAGGTCTCACCATCCAGGACTCCTGGAGCTGAAGCGGAACCAGAGATGTCTCTCTCTCCTTTACACTCACCCACTGCAACACAACAACCTGTGGAAATGGTAGGTTAAGTATATGTACTGGCATATGAGATGTTTCTTGAATTGAATCAGCACATCTTGACTCTTTAATATTATTAAATCATTGATTTGATAATAATACAGTCTTTCATGATGGACAGATTGTTTGAGTGGAAATGTTATGCTTACTCCATTTACTAACATATTGTTTGTTTATTGAATTTAATCTGTTCATCTCTTAAGACTCTAATCTCAAATTTCGTTTTAGATTCCAGACTTCATGCCTGTAGAAGAGGCAGCTGAACAGCTAGAGCTGCCCTCCCATCCTCCTGGCCCTAAACAGAGAAATAAATCGGGAGATAATGCTTTCTACTTCTACCAGGGTAAGTACCCAACCCTCAATAATTCGATTACATTATTTGGTTTAGATAATAATCAACTATATTTTATATCTGGTTCAAAATTGGTTGTAAATTTCTAAAGTTGATTGACCTTATGTAATGCAATTTGACTGGTGTATTTCCACATTCTGCTTAAGTATAACATATATTTATTGATGAATTGTTATTAATCTAGAGTCAGGAAATTTTCTATGCCAAGAAGTGATGCAAATATATGTATGATATTTTTCACACAAACTTGTGATCTGTTATGCCATGGTTATGATTTAACGTTTTGTTACAGCTCAGGATGGTCAGCACATATACCTCCATTCCCTGAATGCCCGATGTTTGGTGCGGGAGTATGGCTGCCTGGAACATTGTCCACAGACCATCACAGCCACCATCATGGAAAAAGAGAGCGTGTTTGTCACTGAGGTTTGCCATGTTTAGTTGTTGAAGCAGAAGTTTTGTGCATTGATATCACATTTTTAAAGGATTTGTCCTGCTTTTAATTAATGAATTGTACTCTTTTATTGTCTTAATTTATTTATTTAAAACACAATACAACACAGCAATTTGTAGTTATAAGATTGGAATGTTAACATATTAACAATTCAATTATTCAGTAGAATGTTTTTATTTTCTAAATTTGTGTGCTTTCAGGAGTTGAGGAAGCGGCTGCGCTACTTAAGTCACTTGCCACTTACCTGTGGGTTTGAGGTGGCCGAACTGGCCCTCAAGCCTCCTCTCGTCAATAAGGACACTCTCAAACACTTCCAAGGTACATGTGTGTATAACTGCCTTCAGTTTGAATAATCACTGTTTCTCTTGGTTTAGTCCACTTATTCTGTCCGGAGATATGTTTGCATTCATTGCTACTTGGCGGTGTTCAAACCATGAATGAGCAGAAATTAGAACTAAGACTTTCACACAACCTATGACTTGGTAAAGTCTGCTTAAGGCTTGCAGTAGGAGGCAATATTCTTCAACTCGACGTAATTCTTACATTTAACCATATTTTAGAGGATATAGACAAGCGTCGCCGACAAAGACAACGTCGTGCCAAAGATGATAAGCGTCGGGCAAGATACATAGAGGAGCAGGAAAGGAAGCAAATGGGATTAGGTAGGAGAGGAACTGCTGTTGTCTATCTGTGACAAAGGATAAAAAAAATAAAATAAGTAAATCAATGTTTTGTAGTGAATCGAGTTAGCTTACATTTTAATGCTCACTGTGGTAATTTTAAGACATTTTTTTCCCAGTCTTTAGAAAAGTGTTGAACATGTAACTGTAAACTATTCACTATTTCAGGTACAGGGACTATAGTCCATAGCCAGTTCCAGCAGCAGCAGTTTGTACCAGAGAGGCTGGGGGATAATTGTAGCGACACTAGCTCTCCACTGCTTAACACACCTGTTGGTAGCCCTAGTGGTAAGTAGCAGGGATATACTTTTCATGGTTATATATGTGACAGTGTTTGATAAGACACCGTTTGTTAAAAGTACTGTGTCTAACATGCTTTACCTTACAATTCACCTGAACACAAATGAAAGAAAGTGACTGGCTGAAGCAATTGTTTCTGAAAGCTACAATGTTGAACTGTCTTTTCACGCTTCAGTCCACAGCAGTGAGGATTTCCCAACCAGTCAAAGCCCAGCAGATGATGGCCAGACTGCTTGTGTCTCATTTGCACAGGTAATAACTTACATATTCCAGTCTGTGGATTAAACACTTTAATCCGTAGATTATTTGGTATACACACTTAATAGCCTGTTGAATTGAGCATATTATTGATAATAATACAACCAGACCTATTTTTCTACCATTAAACATGTTCATGTACAAGAAATCCAGGATTACTGAATTTATTTTAATGTCAATCCTAAACTGTGGCTGTTAAGGTGATGGTCCTTAAATTGTAATTGTTCCTATTATGTCACTCAGATGCTGAAGGCAGGTTCCAAGTCCTCAACTGTGTGGCCGAAGGGGAAGGCTGACCAGGAAAAATCGCCCATATCCCTTGGGTCGGGACGGGTGGGCAGTGATGAGAGTGATAATGAGGACAAGGTACCTGTGCCCCAATACAGTTCTACATTCAGCAATGCTCTACAGGCCGCATTTGAAACCATCAACTCCAAGAAAGGTAGGCTGAAGTTATGGTGTTACATTTCTATAATGGCCTACATATTATATATATATACAGGGTTCGAATTTAACTTTGAGGAGAACTCGCAAAATTTTGCGAGTGCTTTTTGAGGCAACTCACAAAATGAAAAATCAACTTGCAATTTTATCATTTGCTTTATTCCCTTATAATTATATTGTCTAATTAAAGTAGAAATTTACACCTAAGACATATTATGAATATTAAAAAGTATCAATCTTGAGTGACTCGACTACTAGAACTTGTTGATGGCTTATTCTTTCTGGGAAGTATGGAAAGACTCATCAGATGCTGGCCGCATTTTGATAACAAAAACTTTGACAGTTGGGCTAAATTTAGCCAATGACTGAGTTAGGCGATTACATCATTTTAATTCACTTTGTTTTATGCATGCCTCGGAGCATCCCAGAAAGATTCGTAATAAAACTCGGCTTTTTCCGTATTTGTTCTATTTTGGAAACTTACTAGAGCGTGACTCCGTACTGTCTTCTTTATACTGGTTGTGTAAACATGCCACTTATAGGCTGTTTACACTCAACTACATAGCGGAGTTAAGTTCATGTTTATTCTACTTTTCTTTTAACATTTTGTGGTCTAGAAAAAGCCACTCGCAGAATTTTGCGAGCTTGAATAAAAGTCACTCGCAATTTTCAAATGTCGCTCGCATTTTGCGAGTATGCGAGTCTAAATTCGAACCCTGATATATATATATTGAGCGGTGTTAACACTGTTTTTGAGAAACATAGTTCAGGCCTTCATTGTATATATCAAACAATGGTCCTTCCTGGACACCATTTGATATTGTGTGGACACGACTGGTGACTTATTGACATCTAGTGTATTGTATTGCTTGTTTAGATACAGAGGTTGCTGCTGGTGGACCCAAGTCCGGGAAGAAAAAGAAGAAACAGTTGATGCTGTTCTCCACCTCCATGGCAAGGAAATAGCACCACCAAAAATGGAACACTCACAGAAATGGCATTGTGTACCTGTGCATCCATCTTAAAAGAACAGATTTGATCATTTCTTGTTTACAATGTATAGGAGATACATGTTGGATATAAGTGTTACCTGTTTTAAGTCTTAATTTGTTTAAAGCAATTGTTATTCTCGCATGTTTGATCATTTTTTATGCATAATTTATGTTTAATTTTATGAATATCATCTATCATTATTTTTTTGATTTTGTAATAACCACAGATACGGTGTATTGGGAACGTAGTTGTGATATTGGCTTTCCGTTCAAACCCTCCATGTCCGTATTCTTAAGGTGCAACTTTTCCTTAATTAAAACTGAATCTATTGTTTGTATTAATTTCAATCCCCAAAACATGTGACTGCATTGTGGAGATCGGAACATTCGGGGTAGAGTGAGGTCACCAGTCAATGGCAGCACTCAACAGGCCTCGGTTTCCTTTGAACCATATCACTATCTGTAAAGATGTATTCATGTAACGAAATCATGTTTATACTAAACAATGTAAAATGTTGAATAACCTTCAAGAGTTGCAGCTTTTGGATTTTCTGGCATCATTATTTAGTTTTATGTATGTCTTGACTTATTATATTGCAAAGTGTACGTCTTTGGAATATATAATGTACGTTAAGTTTAAGGTATTAGTTAAATTTCGTTATTTGTACAAAATTGAGTTCCTTTATTTATTCTTTATTAAATGCTGCAAGTAATTTTGTAATTGCCCTTGTTCTGTTACCGAATAAGTGTTGTCGATATTGTTGTAACCTGGATTGTGTCCTGATCTGTTCTCCATCACTAAGGAAGTTTGAAATGGTTGTATTTTCGGTGTGCCGGTCAGTCTATTGCAAAAAAATCTCGGTCGGTCTGTTGCAAAAAATATCGTGTACATACGGAATGTTTCTAAAATTGGTTCGCATCTGAATTCAGAATTCATTTTTTGTTAGGACAAGAAGGCTTCTCTATTTTAGTGTTTTATTTTTAGTACAGATCGCAGAAAAAGGAATAACAAAATATATACATGAATACAAAAGATCACAAGGACTATTTTTCGGCGCATGTGTGCAAGTACTATCGATACCTTATTTCTTATGCATATAAAAAACTGTCTCAACAAGATAAATACACTAAAAGAAAGTAACTGAAGGGCATGTCTTTACTTATAGCATTTTGAATATTTCATCTGTCAATATATATATGTGTACACTGTAATACCAATTTCTTGAAGCACCATTTGGTTGGCACATAAAACGAAAAGGAACGATATCACGAAAATAACATTCTACAAACAAGACTTGAACAAAGCTAGCTACTCATAAATGAAATATGGTTGTTGATTAGCGAGCGGTCTGGGAGATGCAGTGTATGGGGACGTAGCCAACTCTGTGCCCGTGCTTGACCTTGACCATCCCCGGAGGATCGCACGCCCCCCGAGAATTAGGACATGCCTCCAGCTGCTCGCCCCGGTGGACCGTTAGCTCGTTAAAACTCTGAAATCGTGCGCGAGAAGATTCAATGAACTGTTTGAAAGTTATTAACAATAAACATTCATTGTAATTTAACACGGAAGGCTTTTATTAGTTATCAAGTTTTTTTAGAAAAAGAAAAAACAACGCCCAAGTAAGTGATTTTTAGAACTGGACCTAGCCAAAATCAGTAAGGCGGTCTGACTGATGGAACAACTTTGCACTGGAACTACTTGTTGAATTGTGTGCATAACAATGTTTTATTCCTACCTAACCTTAGATACAATGTAGTAGTGTAATATCTGATTCTGATTATTGCTGAAGTGAAAAGTATATAAAAAGTAAAACAAAAATATGCACAGTAAAAGGATAGTGGGCGGTCTATTTACTAATACTGCTACATTTGCATTTAAATCATAATTAGAACCATATTGTAAATACGCGTACAGGAGATACATCCTAAATATTTATATTTACTGTGAAGATTGGATTACAAAATACAAATGAGAGCACTGCAAATGGGTGTCAATGCTCGTCCGTTTTTTGCGTTGACCAAGCTTGATACATAACGCATTTTGCCATTGCAAGCAAAGGTGGCATCATTGTACGATGTTCCACGTGAATATCTGATGGGCAACATTGTACGAAGTATGTGTGTGAAATTCACGTGAATATCTCAAATTTGGCCTAGTCTTATAGCAAAGACGATGGCACCAAGGATTTGGCAATAAATCGAGCTTTTTTTCGAAATCCACCACCACCAACAACAGACGAAACAGGAAAAGCTCTTGTTAGTAGAAGCGTATTAGTTTAATAAAACCTCAAAACTAGAAGCAAAGCTTTAGTTAGTGGCGTTAGTAAAAGCAAGAGTACCGCAGCTATGTGGCCATGCACTACCGTGAGGAATACATTACTTGCTGGCCTCGCCTCCTCCACTGTTGCGTATTCACCCTCATCTATAACTGAAATGGCCAAATCAGGCAACGTGCACTCATGCAAAAAGTACCAACTGTACCGCCTTTTGGCCCAGGGCCCCGTTTCAATACGATATTTTTAGTTGTAAACCTTAAGCTGCTTAAGTTGGGTCTGGGACATCCGTAAAGGTACGTACACAATCTATGTCATAAATGTCCTTACTAAAGAGTTTTATTGAAACGCAGTTAACGCAAAAAACGAGGAATTTTAGATGTTAAGCCTATCGATCGTCATTGAAACGGGGCTCTGCTCTTCATAGATTTACATTTTACAAATTTATATGTATCCAGGTAGACCACAATATTGGATGTCTGTGACCCCACAATGATTTGGTATCATTTAAGGTTATAGACCTGTATATAAAATATTTCTTTACTCAATACATACATGTATGTAATTGTTTGTTCGCAATCACGAAATAGTCTTTTCCTTACTATTGATACCTTTTCAACTGCTGCCTTTTGGTCGTCGTTCTACATATAATTATTATAACTTTAAGGCATTGGTGTTTATTTTCAATTTTACACGGCATACAATCACTTCCGAATTTGCCTTGTCTGCACTTTGAAAGGGTTTTATGAGTAGGGTAAGAACCAAGCTGTTTACAAGTAAGTTATACCAAACTTATGTCTTAAACAAGTCTGGTTTGCCCTGAAAGCATCACAAATAGGCCATTTTTACAAGAAATCGACGGGTATGACGTATTTTTGGTCTTATGACCGAAAATACGTCATACCCGTCGATTTCTTGTAAAAATGGCTGTATATATATGATCTGCAAGCAATTCCCTTTCAAATGACCAGGCATCGAAATCTAACACTAAAAGTCTGTTCTGTTCATTAACGTTAATGATTCGATCAAGTGACAAGCTTTATTTTCCAGCGGATGTTATTTCCTAAACCTGTCATGAAAATAGCAGATTAATGATATAAACCAGTCAAACTACAAACACGAAACCAACATTAATAAAAACATGTATGCACTCCTATATTACTTTTGTAGAAACTTTTACAATTTACCCTATATATGCACATCATGCGATAGTTCTGCATACAGGAAAGCCATTCCACACTTTTCAAATTTTAAAGCAGAGAGAAGTCAGCAAAAAAAACATAAAAATGTGTTTGTGTAATTCGATGGGGGGAATGCCAAAAAATTCTAAGTGACACAGCAGCGGACACGGAATCCATGACTTGAACCTTTGCCCTAGAGCTGTGACATTGACCTTGAGCCGGTAAAACGCGAATGTGGTTTCTGCATGTCGTCTCGATGTGGTAATCATTTAATTGACCCGAGTTTTTTTGTTTTTTTTTAATGAGTTTAGGTATTATTGAGCGGACCCGAAAGCGTGACCGACAAACAGATGGATGGACATCCGCGCGCTAAAAAACATAAGTGATCTGTTTAGAGATTATCCCCACCAATAGGTCTCCTGCCGTTCGATGGCACCGTGGGCCTCTCAGGGGCCGAGAATCGTGGGGGTCCCTGGGCCGGGGGTGGCTGAAAGGCTGGCCGAGAAGGTAGGGCCTTCGTGTTGTAGTAGTTCTCATACAGCACTGGGTCTGAAGTGTGAATGGACTCAAGCAATTTAAAACAACGCATTTCATAAAATTGACATAGATATAGCACTAGATTAGCGTTATATATTCTCAAACAACATATGCATTTATCATCTCAATCAATATTTGCAGCGCGAAATTATCACTTGATACTAGTACATATATATGAAGGACGAAACCTCTAGCTATTCAAATGGGTCGTGTTTTTCAAGCTGTAAAGCATCACCTGGTCGTTTACTGCCGGACTTGTTGGTGTCTATGAAGTCCTGGATGTCCGCGCTGATGTCACACTTCTCGAGCACCATGCGCACGTCCTCGCTACACTGCATGTCAAACAAGCATGGAATACAAACATATAACACAAATATGTAACAAACATGAGAAACAAAAAAGAAACACAAACATGAGAAACAGACATGAAACTGCCAAATCAAGTGCAAAACTATAAATATATTATTTTCCTGATGTCATCGTCGTCCAATCAAACGCTAGTTACTTTAAGCATACTAAACAAGCGATCATTGACCACTGATACGCTGTTTTGCCACTAATATTCATTTTTTCATTATTTTATCATTGGCTGAAGTTTCTAATCAGCTCATTTCAACAATTCTTAAAAGCTTAGTTTTTCACAAAACAAGAGTTGATAGTACATGCATTGTATATGAAACAGATACATATTGTATTTCCATATACGCTTGGTACATCAGTACTTGCGCCTAATGTAACTTCCTGTATTACATCGATAGATGAGAATATGAGATATGATTCATAGAAGCAAGTGGAAAAGCAACATTAAATCCAGCGTACCTCGTCGTGTTTGACGCAAGCCATGGAGTCGACGTTCGTACAGCGCCATAGCAGGTCGCGGACCGAGTCAATCCGGGTCGCCTCCAGCGCCTCAAATTGCTGTGCATAAACATGCAAGGTATACCTAAATCATTGGCTTTTGTTTGCTTTCTCGTCATTATTTTTGGTAGTTATAAGGGACAGCCATATAAATGCAAAAACAGCAAGCCAACAACACACAAAAAGCATTATTACTAGCCACAATTTGCCAGGGTGTCTACGTTCAATAGCTCTGTGGAACGCACATTTCTTTTTGTGTTCTCTATGACTTATACATAACACTAAGTTGGCACATATTATTGAATGAAATAAGAATGAAGCAATAACGAGACCCAGAATGACAATGATCCTACATACGTAACACGCTGCCTCCATTTCGCTCTCCCACTTTGCACGAATACTTTCTAAACTTTCTATTGCACTTTTATACGCCAAATCTGAAATATGAAATGCTCTAGACTGAACTATTCCACTTTGCACGAATACTTTCTAAACTTTATATTGCACTTTTAAACGCCAAATCTGAAATATGAAATGCTCTAAACTGCACTATTCACAACAAAATAAAAAGGTTTTTAGAATGATCAAATATTAAAAAGAATGGCTGGAATCCTCGAGCATATACAAGAAATATACACAAACACAGGTAGATGTGCTTAGGTTTCCATGTCTTACCCAAGAAGTTCCGGGATCGATCCTCACCAAAGGCTCTTTCACTAGGTCTCTCATGATGGAAAGCAGTACTGGTTTCTCACACAGGAAATGTATTTGAGCCTGACTTTAAACGTTTGTATAGTTCTTGTCGATATACTAGAGCTAAATTAAATGGGCGCATACCTGTACCAAACAACGAACAACAAACTTGCCTGCATTGTCGCGGTTGTCCTTACATTTGGCCATTTTGTTTTTCGACTGAAATACATACAGATAAATAGATTAAACAATAGTGTTTGAAAATCGGACTCCATTTGCTATCGATAATCGAATCGAATTGGACCAAGCATTTCGATTTACTATCGGACAATAATCGAAAGTTCATAATATCAGTAATTAATACATTCTTTACACATAATATCATCATGATCATTTAAATGGTTAAACCTGGAATCAGTACGTGTGATGCTATAGTCATGCATTTTGGAACAGTAAGTAAAATTCAATAACCTTTTTCTGTCTAAAATAACTTAACGAAAAAAATAACAACACAACACATACTTAATAATTCAACAAATGGTACACACCGCATCAAGTAAGCCATCTTAGCATTTTATCCATGTAAAAACATATTAAATATTTGTGAACCAGCTTAACATTCAATAACCTGTTATATTGAACATTCATTAGAATATCCTAATTTCATAAAACTTTCACAAAAAAGTAAATTAGTCAATTACAAACGATACCAAAAAAGGTTTAAAAACTGAATGCATCTAGCCGGGATCCCCGGTATTTGCAGGTAAGACCGGACCCACTACATCAAAGAGACAGGTAATTGAAGAAGGTTTTATAAAATATATAAACAATTAAAACAATTTGTAATTTTGGGAGAGTTTATTAGTTTCTAAGCAAAAGTGTTCACCGCATTTGTGTAAGAGAGTGACCAGTCTCTTGTTAAAATGAACCCAATGAGAATTGACCGGAAAGAAAAATTGACATTTACTCGACTTTGACGACAAAACTAAAAAAAAACGTAGTTACCGGAAGTAACACTAGCGACATCGATTTTGGACAACCACTATCGATTGTCGCCGACATAGCATTGTCAGCGACGATTAATCGATTGTACTCGATAATCGTCTCATCACTATTAAACAATGACGACACTGGTACTAGATGTACATACGATACGAAACATTAGCTACAGTCTGGTGTTACATGCCCGACCTTCATAAAGGTTATTAAGCCCTCCGGCCAATACACAATCACAATTACATATACATATATTACAAACATGCTAGCGAGTAATATGCACATGACTACAAGGATGTACCTAATGGCTGCTATAAAGTATAAAATAAAGACATCCATGAAACATGTTTTATTCAAAGGCTTAACAACGTATAATTGATCATATGTTCGAACGAGACTTCTCATATGACGTCAAATATATACAGCATTCGGAGCTCCTCGGCCATTTGTTCAAAAACAACCTCGGATGTATGCCGGTACATCTGTTGAAGTAGTCCGTATTTTTTTGAATAAAAGCATTAATTAAATGTAGTGTTTAAGAGTTGTATTCATTGCTCTCAGTTTAAATTGATTGCCAGTGAAGTGTATTATTACAAACATAATTACGATTCCCAAGAGTTAAGTCATAAATTTCAACTACTAAATAAGATTACTACGCGATCTATTTGCAGCGGACTTAAACGTACCACTTTTTAAGTATGTAAACCGTCCATATACATCCGAGGTTGTTTTTGAAAAAATGGCCGAGGAGTTCCGAATGATATATACAGAAGCTTGATATGTTGAACATTTCGAATATCAACATACAGAAGGCAGATTAACATATAAATGATATTCAACTCCAATGTAACAGCCGAAGCATGGACAGCTGCGTTATTCTTTGTCTTAAGGTTTCAATACGAAACGAATCGAACATTAGAAACTTAGCTTCATGTCAAACACCAATAAAAATAAAACTACTTTTGTTTGTATTTTCTATGCGTCTTGGTCTCCATAACCCATATAAGGAATACAATCTTTGCAATTCCGACGTTCTGACTTTCCCCAAACCGTAAAGAATTTTAGTCAGCAAATAAGGAAAATGTCCTAATTATTCCTTATTTCAAGCATGACACTAGCACCACACTTTAGGGTTTCTAGGCAAACAAGTGCAGCAAACGGGTCTAATATGAATAATTCGGAAAACGTCCAAAAACATCCCAGAACAAAGCGTCATCACACGCCTTCCGAAGAAAGATGAACTACTAAGGGGTGGGGGAGGGGTTATATTGTGACATCCTCCACCGCCATCCCAAGTGTTTACACTCACCTTTTCGAGCTCGTTTTTCTTCGTTGTGACGGCGGTCTTGACAGTCTCGAACGTCTCCTCGGCGCTGTTGAAGTCTTTACACTTTTCCTCGTACGACTTCTTTAGCTGTTAATGGTAGAACAAATGGAATGGGTGTCTTGGAGGTGGTGTTATCATATAGAAATTGTGATACACCAGCGGTCATAAACGTGTGAACCAGCAGAAAATGAATTTGTTTCTGCATAGTAGTTTGGAACGTGCTATGATCATGGGCATCTATATTTCTAGTTTCAGTGGGCCTTTGTTTGAATTCTGATATCATTTTAAGATAACTAGCTGCTGAATTATTAAACAAAAGAATCCGAATAATGGTCAGTAAGAAAACGATCTAAATAATATCTACATTTTCAAAACGTTTAAAACCTGGAATATTGAAACGAGGAATGGAAAGTGTACTTCGACCTAACCGCGATCTTGACTCACCGACATTGTCTTTTGGTATTCATTCTTCTTTGACGAGATGTACCTCTTCACATTTTCTTCTATCTGTGGAGTATAAATTACGGTTTCATTTTGCAATAATGAACTCAACTCAACTCAACATTATCAATAACAAGAAAGAGTGTGAAATCCCCGTTTAAGAGGAAAACGAACGGACGGAAACATAACTAGGATGAACCCTCTTATATCACTCATTCAATTCATTGTGATAGCAAATTGTATTTAATATCCTTTTATCTTTGTTATTTGCAAAGGAGATGTATGGTTTTACTGTTTGTTTATTTTTTTTTTGTTCATCGTTGAACTTTGCGAGGTCGGCCTCTAGCTGGTTGAACATAATGGCAGCCTCCTCATGTACGTTAGCAATCTTTGCCGTCTGCTCCTTTAGGGCCCGCCAACTCTCGCCGAGACCCCTGATATGGATTATAAAGTTACGGGGTTAGTAGGTGACCTTTTATGGGATATACGGGGCAAAGAAAACCATATCGGGTGAGAGCGAAGCGAAAATAAATATAAAAATGCAATTTCGGTGATGTGGTTTAATAATGCACCGTATATCCGATATCGGATCAAGTATTATATTAGTAGTATCACTATTGTATTTTAGGTCTTGTCTGTACATGCATTATAATGGACGTATTTTATGAGTTATTTTATCATGTTTTTTTCATCTTATTTTGCTAGTTGAGTATGAAATTAGTTTTTCATTTAATTTCCGCTAATATCCGATAATTTCCTCATTGAGAAAATTAATTATTAATTATGTACAAACATGGTTGCATGGTTGCTTTATAATTGTAGAGGAAGCCATGGAAAAAACAACACGGTAAAACATACATAATCCCATAATCATTTTCTACTTCGAAACGAACTTTGGACAGTATAAAAAGAACGCTTGAGATTAATGAAAATATTACCAGCAGAGGTATTACACAGTATAATGCTAACTATTATGTTCTCCATGATGGTTAGACGTGCTATTACATACCCAGTCTCGTCCTTACAGTCGGTCTTCCTGGCCAGGTTACCCAAGGCCTTGCTGTAGTCAGACTCCGCCTTCGCCCTGCATGGGACAAAGGTACACAGATGATATTTACATGTATGCAATTGTGACCTAAATAGAAATATGAGGAAAGGGTTCCAATATGTTGCTTAGGCGGGAAGTGCATCATAGAATTTGCACCCTTTCTTTCCTTAAATTAACATGTTTTGATGCAAAAATATTCAACACTTGAATGTGACTTAATTTGACTGACCTCTCCTTGAAATAGTGGGTGATGTCTGCGCACACCTTGCGCCCATCCTTCATCCGCTTACATAGCCGGTCCCAGCCCAGCGTCCCGCAGATGTCCGAGTCCTAAAAACAAACATGGCATATAAGTGAGTGTAAGAGACTTTCAATGTAACTAATATATGCGAGAGTTCGTATGTGCTTGTGCATGATGGAATTTCTATAGTAATATAACTATCCTACGTTCTCCATCTGAAGAAAAATGCTCATTGCAGAAGCAACTCTAGACAACTTTGGCTCCATTTCGACATAATGTTTTATAGACACGAGGAACAACAACACAAACCAATATAAATACATGTATTGTAATATTTTTATTTATTTAGTTTATTGCTTACAACATATATGACAGTTTCAGTTAAACATATAATTCACCCTCTTGTCACTTGGTGCTCATATATTGATTGTCGCAGGTTTTTTTCAAAGAAAGGAAACATAATTTCCGAACTTCTCAGACTATCTTTGTGCATCTGAAATTCACATATTTCGAAAATTGTCGCTTTAATGCGTCGCCTTTATAACTATTTTAGCAATTAATCTACAAGGACCCTCACTTTTCTTTTGGGTCAGACACCGAAACCTTTAAGTGTCGCGAGTAACAATCCTTAATCGTCATGTAAAGTTGAAATGAGGGAGTCATACAGCTATTTTTATAATAACGGACGCACTAACGTTTCTGGTTTATGTTCTTTTCCCTTTTTTAAAAAGCCTAAAACGTGTAGATGTATGTTGTTTTCATTAGAAAACATAACCAAATAGCTCCTAACACTAATGGACACAGCCCCTTATACATTTGTTGGCTGGACGGACGTACGGGACGGACGGACGGACGGGACAGAACGGAACGGAACGAACGAAACGAAACGAAACGCACGAAAACAAACAACGAACGAACCAAAGAAACGAACGAAAGATATTTTTTTTTCAAATTAGTAATTGTATTGAAAACAACCTTTTTCGCTAATATGAACTCTTTGAGGTACTAGTAGTACCTTTAAGTACTAAACACACTACTATTTCTGTGTCAGCTGAGAAACATTATATACAGTGAACATAGTGCAGTAAAACATTTATATATGCGAAATGTATATATCGTTTGATATATGTAAACGTAGCTTTACATGACCAACTCCAACGAACCTTTTAGCAAGGTATAACATTACGAGTTTGTTATTTAGTTGTAAGTTGTCTTACAGGTATGTTTTATAGTCAACTAACGATGCAAAAGGGAAGAGTATGTCATGCCGAGACAGGTCATATCTCAGGTGACATAATTAAACCATGTTTCAAAGATGATCCTCTGTCAACATTGTTTACATTGAGAACTTTCAAAGATATAACATTCAATTTAATTGATTTGTATATAGAACACAGTTTAATGGCGTTCATGTTTATATCGGAAGAAAAAAACAAATTATATCGTTAAGCATTCCCTGAAGAAGACAGATACTGAACAATATGTAAAACAAACTATTATGTAAGACAGATAAGTGTTGACAATGACAGGAAACCATTATTCATTTTTTTAAATGTGAGTTTATGTGAGTCAGCTCCAACACCGCTTAAAAATAACCTGCTGCTGTTGTAATTACTTCTACTACTTCCACCACTACTTTTACTAGCAATACCACGAATTGTATTACTACTACTACTACTATTTCTACTGCTGGTACTCTCGTTGCTGTTGAAGTATTAAGAATCCTGCTGCTTCTGGTCTCGCCAATCATGTTTTTTATTATATAGATAATAAATGATTGAGATACTTATATGGACTCACCCAAAATGCCTCCGCAAAGGTTAGTCCTCTCGTCATGATGGCGTTGTTGATGTATTTTCATACCAGGATGAACCAATGCATTTGTACTTCCTATTTTGTTATATCATAAACACAAGATAATACAATACCTTAAACGTATACAGACCAGGTTAAGGTAGCATTCAAAAGAGTGATTTTAATATACGTTCACATTCGACATATACGGTTTCTCATTGCGTTCTAAACTTGATATAAGGTTTACAATTTAAACTTTAGACCGCAGTTTAACTTCCCTGTTTCAAAGACCACTTCACATTTAACTCTTAAACACTGAAAGAAACAAAACCTTCATATCCTCTTTTATTGCTTCAGTGTATTACTCAGTCAAGCATGAGTACCAATTAATGACAGTGAACGAATTAGCTTATGCAAATATCTAAACGCTATAATATTATGCACTAACACATTGAATATTTGCATATTTGAAGAGTATTAATCATATCTTGATCATCTGTGCAATTTACATGTTTGAAAGATTGTGTGTATATATAGTATATCGTATCACTTAGTTTAATGAAAAGATTAATAATGATATTCATATCAAATATGACCGATTGCAGTTTTGATGTATGTTCACCAAGTATCTGATAAACCCAGTGGACTTGCTCTTAATTGAATGGTGTAACGAGCGTTTTGAGTTCATAAAGTTGTCACATCCATCAGTAATCGACATTAAGCTAGACGTTTAGGTCTAAATTCAAAACGAAATGAGCTCGAATGTCGAAGTTCAGCTCGACAATGTAAATAAACAGAAACCTGAATATCGAGCTTGCTCGTCATTGTCGGCGACATTCATCTCGATATTAACCTGAACGTTCAGTTCGACATTCACCTCAACGTCCACCTCGAAATTCACCCCAACGTTTAGCTCGACATTCACCTGAACGTTCAGTATTACATTCACCCCAACGTTGAATTCGAATTTCATCTCAACGATTAGCTCGACATTCACCTCAACGTTCAGTTTGACATTCACCTCAACGTTCAGCTAAATATTTACGTCAGCGTTCAGTTTGACATTCATCTATACGTTCAATATGACATTCACCTAAACGTTCAGTTCGACATTCACCTCAACGTTCCGTTTGACATTCACGTAAACGTTCAGTTCGCGTTCGCCTCAACTTTTAGTTCGATATTAACCTCAACGTTTAGCTCGACATTCACCTCAATGTTCAGCTAAATATTTACGTCAGCGTTCAATTTGACATTCACCTCAACGTTCAGTTTGATATTTATCTCAACGTTTAGCTCGACATTCACATTAAGGTTCAGCTCGACAATCACCTCAACGTTCAGCTCAATATTCACCTCAGCTTTCAGTTTGACATTCACCTCAACGTTCAGTCTGACATTCACCTCTACATTCAGATTGACATTCACCTTTACTTTCAGTTTGACATTCACCTTTACGTTCAGTTTGACATTCAATTCAACGTTCCGTTCGACATTCGCCTGAACGTTCCGTTCGCCATTCTTCTAAACGTTCAGTTGCATTCGCCTCAACATTCAGTTCGATATTAACCTCAACGTTCAACTCGACATTCACCTCAACGTTCAGCTCGACATTTATCACCTAAACATTCAGATCGACATTCACCTCAACGTTCAACTCGACATTTACCTCAACGTTCAGCTCGACATTAACCACCTAAACATCCAGATCGACATTCACCTCAACGTTCAACTCGACATTCACCTCAACGTTCAACTCGACATTTACCTCAACGTTCAGCTTGACATTTATCTCAACGTTCAACTCGACATTCACCTCAACGTTCAGCTCGACATTCACCACCTAAACATTCAGATCGACATTCACCTCAATGTTCAACTCGACATTTACCTCAACAGTCAACTTGACATTTACCTCAACGTTCAACTCGACATTCACCTCAACGTTCAGCTCGACATTCACCACCTAAACATTCACCTCAACGTTCAACTCGACATTCACCTCAACGTTTAGCTCGACATTCACCACCTCAACGTTCAGCTCGACATTCACAATTCAGCTCACCTTTCCATTCAGATCGACATTCATCCCAACGTTCAACTCGACATTTACCTCAATGTTCAGCTTAACATTCACCATTCAGCTCAACGTTCAGCTCGACATTCAGCTCAACGTTCAGCTCGACATACATCTCAACGTTTACCTCGACATCCACCTCAACGTTCAGCTCGACATTCACCACAACGTCCAGCCAGACATTCAGCTTGATATTCACCTCAACGTTCAGCTTGACATTCACCATTCACCTCAACGTTCAGCTCGACATTCAGCTCAACGTTCAGCTCGACATACATCTCAACGTTTACCTCGACATCCACCTCAACGTTCAGCTCGACATTCACCACAACGTCCAGCATGACATTCACCACCTCAACATTCAGCTCGATATTGACTTGATATTCACCTCAACGTTCAGCTTGACATTCACCATTCACCTCAACGTTCAGCTCGACATTCACTTCAACGTTCAGCTCGGCATTCACTTCAACGTCCGTTAGGACATTCACCACCTCAACATTCAGCTCGATATTGACTTGATATTCACCTCAACGTTCAGCTTGACATTCACCATTCACCTCAACGTTCAGCTCGACATTCACTTCAACGTTCAGCTCGGCATTCACTTCAACGTTCAGCTCGACATTCACCATTCAGCTCAACGTTCAGCTCGACATTTAGCTCAACGTTCAGCTCGACATTCACCTCAACGTTCAGCTCGACATTCACTTCAACGTTCAGCTCGACATTCACTTCAACGTTCACTTCGACATTCACCTCAACGTTTACCTCTACATTCACCTCAACGTTTTCCTCCACATTCACCTATTCGTTCACCTCAACATTCAACTCGACGTTTACCTCGTCGTCCGCCTCAACGTTCAGTTTGACTTTCTACTCAACATTCAACTCGATATTCGCCTCAATTATTTAGGTTGACATTCACCTCAACGTCTAGTTCGACATTCACCTTAATTTTCAACTCGACTTTCACCATTAACCAGCATTTAGGGAACCACGCTTAATAGTTAGTATTTTGTTATAATGGTATAGGATTGGATACTGCTGAGGATTTTTCATCCTTTTTTGCGTTAACAATAATTATTATTTTGACCTTGCAAGGAAAGCAATGTTCTATGTAATACAAACGGCCCACAAGATCAATTAACTTAGTCTATATATTCAATTACATCCGTTTGATGCCATAAATGCGAAAATGTTATTATATGGTTCGGAAATATGGGTTAGGGAAGACGTTAACAAAGTTGAACACTTTCAATTGTGTTATGGTAAATTTTATATGTAAGTGGTAACACGAATCTTATTACGTTAACCAGTGAAATTCGCAAGCCATAACTAGTTAACCTGCTCGTGTTGTATAGCTAAAGCAGTAATAGGTGACAGTTTGGACACTTTCAAGCCTGTTTTCATGATATTTGGTAAATGATATTTATCTTACCAAAAAACCGCGAATATTAACTAGATAGCTAGATAATCATCGCAAAACTTTAGTGGTTTCACGAAACAATTCGCGAACGTTATCCGCTTATCTTACGGGAGTTATATGCAACCATACAATAAAAAAATGGTGTCTCCTCCCTTCTTTATCATCAATAGTTTGTCCTAGAATACGTCCTTGAGGCACGTCCGATCCGTGTTCGCGGGGAAAACTCGTCTTTACTGGAAATGATCAGAAAATGAATGACAACACAGTAAATAAAAAAATGTTGAGCGGGTCATAGCTCACCCAAACCAAATGGGCGCGTACACTGGATATGATGATGAAGGTGCAGTCAAAAGAAGCCTGAGCTCACAATTAAACCCTTGTACATCATTTATACCAAGAGATAATATTGAAACAAACTGTTACTGAGTATTGTTATAATGAATATTTACACCGGACAAGGATTGGCCTAAAATATCTAAAAATGGTGGCCCAAACTCTATATATAACAATAAATGAAATAGAATGCATAAACACTTTTGCTTAAAACAAAACACACGGAGAATAAAACGTTAATCTTTGTTCAAATCTGAACATTTTTCTACATAGAAATGAAACATTTTAATAAAGCCTAGGCTATAATTGCATTTCGAACATTTTAATGTATAATTGTGAAAAAAGGGTGACTTTAAAACTTAATATAATTATTTCCGTTTCAATTTGACAAATTATCATCTTCTTGAGTGGTTTCTCGCTTGGCGGAAGGATTTTGTCGTGGTTGCACTTGGTTGTTGTGCTGTGGAATATAATAAGGTTAACGCATGTTCGGCCTCTCCACGTTTTAAAACGATAACATTTATTTAATTGAAAATAATACCGTCGCAAATATGTCATTTCGTATTTTTGCCGCGCAACTTCGGTTTTTCAGTATAAGGTTGGCCAAATAGACACGTACATGTCTATTTTGATTCTTTGTTTCCTATAGGAATGAATCTTAAAGGCTCACGTTAAATCAAAGTTTGAACTTGTTGTGTCATTTATGAACATTAAAGTTATTAGAAAAATAATATAAAATAATAATATTATCTTTTTTAAGGATGTACTCTCACAGATTGACAGTTTTGACAAATTTATATTTTGCCTTGGAATGAGCCAACTTTTGTGCAAACGTCTGGAAAACAGTGACATAAGACTGTTTATAAAATATCAGATCGCAGTTTTTAATATTTCTGAAAAAATCTGAAAAATGAAATGTTTGGCAATTGTCCAGACAATTGAGGGCTGGGCCAGTATTCCATATTGATGGTGGTGGTGGTAGTGGTGGTGGTGTTAGTAGTTTATACTCCGGGTCCCGACGTGAGCACTTTGTAGGGTCCCAGATTGATAGTTCAACCACCGGACACCTATCCTTGGCAGACTATCAGGCGGTTAACTTGTACTAGGTGCATTCACCTCTGCAAGGAACTGACAACTTCTGTACATGCCAGGGGCAGTGGTACAGTGCGAAAAGTCTCGAATAGTCGTAGAAAGGATTTCAGAACTAATCACAACAGAAGAAACTTGGTCCGCCCGGGAATTGAACCCGGGTTGTCCGATTCACAGTCCAACGCTCTACCGATTAAGCTAACCGGGCGGACAAATTGATCTTATCCTTATCCTTAGATATACCCCATGATTCCTTTCAACATATTGGTCAGCTGAATATACCGGTCAATCAAAGCACTTAATCTAGTCTTAATTTAAGTTCAATATAAGTTGCTTCTTGAATACGGCCCCTGTTATATGTAATTGTTAGAGGTTACACACCACCATTGTTATTCCCTATATAATTCAATGTAAAATTATTATTTTTAGACAACATTTAAAGGCATTTCGAGCGAATGCAGGCTATGATAACCACATATATTCTTAAAGTACAAGCTTTAAATTACCTTTTAAGCCAATAAAAAAGGGGTGTCAAGTTATTCCTAAGAAAAATCACTCCACTTGAAAAACAAACTCTAAAAATTGCACCGTCCGCCATGGCAGATCTTCCAAAATGACCTTTCAACTATAGGGCAGCGGTTAATGCTTTAATCTCTACTCTATATGATAAATCAAGCAAGAATAGATACTTAAGGTATAAAAGTTTCAGGAATAATGATATTTTTGATTTACAGTGTATTGAGCATGTGAAAACATGTCTATCAATCATAAGAACATTTTTTTTTATTGAGAATTTTCCACACAACGGAAGTACATATGACGTAATGGTGACGTCATTCCTTAAATGACATGAAGCCAATTCTTAATGAATAATAATGGGCGGAGTGAGCGTAGCGAACTGACTTAGAATACAACCTCATTGGCCGATCCATTGACAACACAAAATCTGACGCAGGGAATGTGTATTGCTTGAGTGGCAGTAGGCGGACCTTTAAACATCCGCGAAAGGTGAAATTTTAAATGATTAAGTCTAGTGCTTAATGGTTGCCTATCTGCAATTTAATTGGCTAAAAATGTAGGTTGTATTCTAATGTAAGTTATTTAATATAATTTGATTTGAGGCGTTGATGCAAAATTCAACTGTTTCTAAGACAAACAAATATAAAAACAAATGCCAAAACTGTCGATCTGTGAGAGTGCACAATATGGCATAATTACAGATTTAATAACAAAACATCAAATGTTCTATATGACCCTCTAAAATACATACAGATTTGAAATTAATTATGAACAATTCACACATCATAGGCTTAGATGAACTCGGCCCCGTCCCAGTCCAGTCTGTCTGGGTGGCGGTTGATTCTGTTATTGGTGGATTAAGCCTCCCATATATGCTTTTTTATAGTAGACTTTTTTGAGTTCTTACATTTTATTCAATGGCTGGCATTTTAATACATCATCTATGGCATTTTAAAAAAATGCCGAGTTTTTAATTAAATTTCACCAAGACGAGTTCGAACTGGCTTGTGACTTTGCAACCTTTACCTTGGACAATACACACATGAGTGTTATAGGTGGTAGTTTTCAATTTGCATTTATGCTAGAAACCAATATTTGCCCAAACTGGGGGACCAACGTGAAATATTTTCTTTAAGAATTTAAGGGAGGTACATGTTCGATGCGGAACAAAATGGCAGACTCTTTGACTATTTTGGTGATTTCGAAGGATATTTTGACCTGGTAAGTAAGTTTATATCACTTTTATCGCAATTTAAATACGTCTACCGGGAGGCCTGACAAGTAAGCCCTGTAACACAGCATAGCAGCATCGCCGCATATAAAATGTGTTCTTTTTTTTCGTTTATGCGGTGATTTTCAACGCATAAACAGGGCGACCACGTTTATGCGGCGACGTTCAACGCATAAAGCAGAAATTGCTTATATGGAGCGCAACTGTGCCTTTTTGCCACATAAAGAGGATTAACTAAACCCTTTATTATAAAGATAAAAAATAATATTTCAACAAAAACGATGGTGATGACGTTGATGATTGATGATGGTGATGTCCGTCCGTCCGTCCCGAAATCTTGTGAAATGGGAGTCTCCAGAGTCACTTACATTTATTCATTGGTGTATGAATGATGATAGTGGTGGTTGTGATTGTGGAGATGATGGTGATGGTTGTAATGATGTTGTTGATTATGATGATGATTAAGATTAGGGCGTAGCATATTACTGTCATTTTGAAAAAATACGGGAATGATGATGATGATGATGATGATGATGGTGGTGGTTGTAGTGATGATGATGGTGGTTGTGATGATTATTACTCCCCTTGGAGTGTTCACATCTACATTTTCTTGGTTACAAATGACTAGTGCATGAAACCACAATCAATGACCATGATGACCCCCCTTATCAGTCATCTGAGTCCTCTTGTTCAAGTGACCAAAACTAATGTTGTGTTGAAATTTTTGGAAGTAATTTCATTTTCAAAAGTTTTTCTTTCGTTGCCCTGGTAACCAGAGATATACGCTGATGACCTAGACGTGAATAAATTTCACAATCGCACAATTACCAGTGGTTCTTGACATTGAAATAATTCTTAGCTCATCTGAGCACAAAGAGCACATGCGGAGCTGTGAGGTTTGTTGGATTTCTGTTGTTTGTCCCTCGTTAACAATTGGCTTTTATAGAAACGTTTGAAATGACGTTGAAAGTGCGCATTGTCAAGGGTACATGCCACCAGTCGGCAAGGCAAAGAAAAAGGCAAGAATATATGTTAAATCATACGACGATTCATGATCTTTCTTCTGAATTTCCAAAATGACGGTGTTGTGCGTTGTCGTAACATATATTCCCGCCATAAGTCGGGCCAAACGTCATTTCAAACGTTTTCGTAGAAAGGTCAATTGGTTTGGTTCACATTCAAACCGATCTTACTAAATCTTTGTCATAATTTACGTCTCGAAAAGTCTAGTTCAAAGCTAAGTTAAGTGGACACAAAAAACTAAGTCCGATCTTGATGAAACTTTATCAACCACTATTGTACTAGTATGTTTGGTTGTTTTTTTGCGGCGAAGGTGTGCCTTTTTGCCAAATAAGAAAGTCCTGTTTATGCGTTGAAAATCACCGCATAAAAGTGGTCGATTTCGTTTATGCGGCGATGCTGTTATGCGACGTTACAAAGCCCCTCTCGGGGTTTTAACCTATGTTTCTAGAGGCCTTAGCAAAAAAACGTTTTTGAATTTATATAAAGCTGAATGATTATTTGTTGACAAAGTGAAATTGAACATAGCGAGACTTGAAACTGTGTATTTTGTCAAAATATACCGTTCTTGTACCTATTTTAGCTTATTTTTATTGAGTTTTTGCAACCTTACATATGAATGAATGAATTTCATGACGATGACTTGTGCACCTAACATGTGTACTACATGGCCAATTTTATAACGTTTAAAAAGATTTTATGTTTGCCGTGGAAGTTTTATGCAGGTTATGGACCCTTGACGGAACGGGCCAAAATACACCGAGCGAGTTTGATGTCCATATGACGACCGAAACTGTAGTTATTCTCTGGAAACGATTATCTTGACCATTGACCAAATGGACCCAAATGCAATTCTATGCGAGCGCTTCACATGTTCTTACTATTAAACAAGTTTGGTGTCCATATGATGGACGAAACTTAAGTCATTCACTGGAAAGTTTGACGGACGCCCGCCCGCCTGACCGACCGACCAACGACACACCATTGTTATAACCCGGTTTTCGTTGTAAACCTGGTTAGAAAACTTGTTTTAACAGTGTGTGAATCAGACAATAGCTGTTCAAACGGTTGTCAGAGATTTAAAAAAAAACACGGAAGGATTTTCAATAGTTTACATTAGTAAATGTAAGCCAGGTGTAGTATCATGATAATTTATTATATCTGAATATAACATGTGTAAGGTAAAGAGGGTAAATGTCAAATAAACATATACAATAACGTTTGGTCACAGAATAATTTTAGCATTAAAACAGTCCTTCTCGAAATATGTTAAAATACAGATTGTGGCATTACTTTCGTTGCGTTTGCATACACTGTAAGAGGAACGCTTGATGTTTGTTATACAATACGACTGCAGAACAAAATTAATAATTCTTATTTCCTATATTCAACTATATTCAGTTGGTGCCGTCTTAGAGACATGTTTAGTTTTTTTGCAAATCTTGACATAAACTGATGGAAGTTTGTACAATCTTGACATCAACTGATTGAAGTTTGTACAATCTTGACATAAACTGATGGAAGTTTGTACAATCTTGACATAAACTGATGGAAGTTTGTACAATCTTTACAGAAACTGATGGAAGTTTGTACAATCTTGACATAAACTGATGGAAGTTTGTACAATCTTGACATAAACTGATGGAAGTTTGTACAATCTTTACAGAAACTGATGGAAGTTTGTACAATCTTGACATAAACTGATGGAAGTTTGTACAATCTTGACATAAACTGATGGAAGTTTGTACAATCTTGACATTAACTGATGGAAGTTTGTACAATCTTGACATAAACTGATGGAAGTTTGTACAATCTTTACATAAACTCATAGAAGTTTGTACAATCTTTACAGAAACTGATGGAAGTTTGTACAATCTTGACATAAACTGATGGAAGTTTGTACAATCTTGACATAAACTGATGGAAGTTTGTACAATCTTGACATCAACTGATGGAAGTTTGTACAATCTTGACATAAACTGATGGAAGTTTGTACAATCTTGACATCAACTGATGGAAGTTTGTACAATCTTGACATAAACTGATGGAAGTTTGTACAAGCTATTTAGTAAACATCCACACTATGCATCGGTTATTAAAACAAAACTCAGTTACAAAAACAATGATTTGAACATCACGGTAATAACCATTTAAGACAGTAAATGTCATCAAACATGGGTTATTTTGAAGACGAGAAAGCCAGGAATGATCGTGTAGTCACATGTTATTAAAATCGTGTTCTCTTTGTTTGTTCAACTGTTCACTAACCTGCAAAAAAAAAACACACTAAGATACACCATTAAATTGGAGCACTTCAGATCAAAATTGTTGTTAAATTTGATATTAAAGTTGGTTAAATAGACCGAACTCTAAGAATACCAGACAAACTAGCGTCGTCAATACATTTTGGGCAAAAGGTATTTTTGAATTATTGAAATGTTCATTTATTTAGAAAACCTTTAAAACGTATTTTTGTATACGTTATGTTTAACATATTAATGCCGTATATTATTATGTCACTTTTATCATATCAAATTTGATCGTACAAACATAACCAAAACTCACTTAATACACAGACGCGTGTTTTAACCAGTTTAGCCCGTGCATATTAGGTTAGCGAACACTTGAACACGTGACACAGCAAAGTCCCCTCCAGTAATCAGCTTGGCACCAATCTGCATCCGTGAGGTCGTATTTCCGGAGGAAGTAGCGAGAAAGCCTCTTACATGACCAGTTTTGCCATCCTACATCCGTCGTGCACCCTCCGTGCGCTACAACGAGACAACAGCCATCACTTGTTCTGTATGTATATGGTTACATGTTCCCAAGCCCATGGTGAGTATTAAAGTTGTTGTAATATACAATGGAGCAAGCCCGATATTAAGTCACATCAGTTTAACTTAGGGCTGGGGCTACTTAATGTGAGATATTACCTTATCACCAGGTAAGTAATTGGGTCTATTACTCACTTGCACAATAAGCGCCACAAGTCTCGTCCCAGAATTCCTGGTTACACCAGTTTTGCGGAAGATCGCCGTACGTGTCATAGAGATGCTGTGACAACGCCTCGCAGCTAAACGAGGGCGAATCTGCTGTAGAAGCTGTCGTTGTTCTGGATGTAGTGGTAGGTGATCTTGCTGTTGCTGTTTGGGTAGTGCTGGTTGTAGTTGTAGGTGATTTCGTTGTTGTTTGGGTAGTGCTTGTTGTAGTGGTAGGTGATCTTGTTGTTGATGTTGTTGTTGTTGTTGGGGTAGTGCTTGTTGTAGTGGTAGGTGATCTTGTTGTTGTTGTTGTTGTTCGGGTAGTGCTGGTTGTGGTGTTCGTGGTGGCTCTCATTGTCGTATTTGTTGTTTCTGAATGGCATACACTATATATGTTAGTAATTACATATTATGAATTGTTCTGTTTTTGTGAACATTCTAGTATAGCCGTTATTGTAGAGTGGTATTTATGGTGTAAATTGGATTGTCTATATGTACAATAGTTTATGAGCAAATGAGACTCAATCGATAAATGAATGAATGAATGAATGAATGAATGAATGAATGAATGAATGAATGAATGAATGAATGAATGAATGAATGAATGAATGAATGAATGAATGAATGAATGAATGAATAAATCGATCGATAGGTCAATCAATCAATCAATCAATCAATCAATCAATCAATAAATAAATAAATAAATAAATAAATAAATAAATAAATAAATAAATAAATAAATAAATAAATAAATAAATAAATAAATAAATAAATCAATCAATCAATCAATCAATCAATCAATCAATCCATTAATCAATTAAATAAATAAATCAATCAATACATACATAAATAAATCATGAACAAGTATTATATTATTATATTCACAGTAACGTACCTGTTGTTTTCTCTACACACTCGCCATATCTACACCACTACAAAAACAGAGAAACAATGATGCCTTAGCAACAATAATCATTAAAGCCACATCAGCTACTTTTGTGTTGAAAAAATATTGTTGTACATTTTGAAAAAACAACAACAACACCACACACCACGTAATACGAACAAAGATTCGAACTTGGTACCCTACGTCTGTTGGTTATGGCCTTATCGATTGCTTTGGTGCGGCGTTCACATAACATCAAGATAAAAGTTTCCGTAATATCGGTAAATTAATGAAACTGAAATGCTGTTGTTTTTCCTTATCACCTATTTGGCTTATAAGAACTATTTTAGATGCCTTATTCAATACGTTATCTAACTTATAGCCAATGACAAAAGTGTTCTTTAAGATTAAGTTCAAATAAACTCAACAGAGTATATTTTCCATATTTATTGGTGCAGAACGTACCTTGTTTGTTGCAGGAGCATCACACGGTGTACCGGGGAGGGCCGCCTGGTAGTAGCAAAAATCATCCCCACCGGAACACAGTAACGCGCGGCAAATCACCGGGTCTGTGGAGGTCTGGTCGAATGGAATTGTTATTGCTTTTAAAATACATTTTAAGGAGCAAATCTAGATTATACGGAGTACATGTAAACACATTGCTATATACAACAGTGTATACTACTACACTGTGTACTGTTGATTAAGAACAGTAACTGAAGAGTACTTTTTATCTCAAACTATAATACATAGAGAGCTTCCCCGTTTTGCATATTTATAATGATATTAATTCTTACTGTAATTTGTATTGAAAGTACCTGTCCACAACTTTGTGTTGAGTTGTCTCCCCTGGTTCTCTTGCACTGCTCCTCCACTGTATACAGTTGCCCTGGTAACTGGGACACGTGGCTTTTGTACTCGTCTTCGTTGTAGTAGTCACCGTGGTCAAGCAAACAATTGTTGCTGCAAAATGTACCATACAAATACGTTCATATAAAAAGGATTAAAATGAAAATAATAATTCTAAAACATTAGCACTGAAATGGACATTAATACTATTATTATTTTGCTTTGGTATTTTATTAAAATACGTACACATTCTTAACGACTATGCCCTGTTTACAAATAGAACGTTAGCTGAAACAGGCTATAGTATAATTATATAGAACTTTTTTCAACGAAAAAAGATAAATAACTTAATAACTTCCTGTACTGACAATAACGTTTGTTTGGCTCTTTTTCCACTTCACCTATATATGTGTTATATTTCATGTGTCTTGTATGTTATGTACACACATTTTATTTCACGTCATTGTATGACTAAATGACAATTCCACTATTCATTGTAGTTAATGCATCACACGTTGAAACACGGAGCCAGATTTCATTGCCAACTATATATGTATCGTAATAGGGAAATTTAGTACCGGTTGAGTTATGTTACGATTACAATATAATATCATGATGCGCCTTCTGTCTGTCCCCTTACTTCTCTGTATCCAGCAGGCTGACATAGGACTTGAAGGCGTTGACGGAGCAGTCGGAGAACTTCCAAGGGTTCATAGTGTACTCGTCCTTCCGGCTGAACACAGTCACGCTCGGGGCCATGATGAACTGGTCGTTGGGGTTGCAAGCGCTACTGGAGCCACCGCCGTCATGCCCGGAACCAAGGCTGTAAACAGGATACGAATGAACATGCTTTTTTGGCTTTAGAAGATAGCAAAGTTGGACAGTTCAGATCCAATTTCAGCAAAAGTTCCAGTTGCAATAACATAATCATAATAATACATGTTAATATAATTTATGTAATCAGTATGCACTTCCCTTTCAAATCAGACCAAGGTTATAGTAAGTCTAGAGGCACCCAAATTTAACGTTATCACCTATGCCTCATTAAATTGACAGGCTTATTTGTACATCGGGTACTTTCAGTACAGGTAACTAGCCAGATGAAATGGATACGTACACACATACACCTATTACACATATCATACATCGTTTATACTCACTTGTGACCCAGCTCATGTGCACCAACGCTAGTCGTGATGAAGTAAGAGCTTTCCTCGTTGATAGATACGCGGTAGAACTTGCAGACATTACTTAACCAGGCAATGCCAACAACACCAGTGCTACCATCAGCTTGCAGGTCATATCTAAGGAGTGTAAAAACAGTTGATAATGAACAGAAATGCGACTCTCAATTTATTTTGATACATATAACATAAAACAGTAAGAGTATGATAAGTTTGGTCCTTATTAAACTGATCACCATTATTTTTAGCAGCATGCAGTGTGTATGCAAGTTTATTTTCTTTATTATATATATTATAAAAATACGACGCATCTAGAACAACGCAAAATCTGTGTTGGTCCGAAGGAGAGTTTCATTGGTACTAATGCTACCACTGCCTGTCATTGCTAAACATGCACTGGTGTATATTTCATGCTAGATTTTGAAGTATCGAAGACCATTAATACTTTCACATACGATGTTTTTCCGTTTAAACTAACCTCGTGAAGACCATAGCATGGTCATTATGTGGTAGCCCAGATAGACCTGCCAGCCAGGGTGCCAGACTGTCAAGGTACACTTCGCCGTCCACGAGTTGAGAGTCCTCAACCGTTTGAATAGGCGTTGACAGGGGCAGAGGATTGGTCGAATCCCGCGTCTAACACCCCAATATAAATAATAACTAATGGTAAGCAATGCTCCTCAAGTTAGTTGTTGTTGTTGTTGTTGTTGTTGATGATGATGATAAAAACGCGTCAATTTTAAAATATTTATTGCAAGAACCACGAAAAACGAAAAATAAAGTCTGAAACCACATCCTACCTTATAGATAAGAAATCCAGAAACGGTAACGTAGATGTTCATTTCTGGATCCTCTATGTTTTCATACCTCTGGCTGATCTGTCGAAATTCAATAAATTCTCTAGAAAAGAGTTGTAAAGTGTTTTATGAAGTTTGGTAATAAAGCTGATAATGGTATTGGATTCTCAGTAGAAAAAACGTGCTGAAAATAATCATAGTATGCATAACTTTGAGAACCGCAAAAAATAGAAGTGAGATGTGATGTCACACATATTGACCGGCCGTCAGTAATCGGAAGTGGGCCCGCATCGTGCTCTCAACCCTACGAGTCAAATCCTTTGGTAATAGTTTCAGTTCTGAACTCGTGTGGAGAGAAATTTATTTGTTGTCTTCCTTTGAACGATGTTCGTTGCCTTACAACAGGTTGTTAGCAACATTTGCACAGGGTAAATCAGAATAGCAATGAGGACGGATTTCTAGACATCTTAGACTCTGGATAAGGTAGGGAAGTGGGAGTTTCAGGTAACGGCGATGGAGTTCAAACTGGAGATTGCCGAAGGATTTTGTTCGAGTGTGTATTGCTGGAATGTCGTTGGCAGAGCGAAGCAGATATACTTGGTAGCCGTGAGCAGGAATGAGGTCGGATAAATATAATGGGCTGAGGTAATTCTTCATCTTGTAGAAAAGTTTGAGCCTGTGTTGGCGTCTTCTTTCATCGAAATCCAGGTTTGTTCCTTGAGTAACTGATTTATATTAAACAAATTGGTGGCTCCTGTGATTATTCTGGCAGCCTCGTTTTGAATGGATTCGATGTCATTCTTCAGGTCATTAGAACAATTATCCAAGACCACATAACTTTATTCACGAAGCAGATTGATGAAGGATATATACATGCGGTCGAGACTTTGTCGAGATTAAAGGTATTTCAGAGACTTTAGGATGCCAATACCCTTTTACTTTAGACGATATGCATGATGTCCGTTTGGCGTCGTCGTTCGGCTGAGTAAGACCAATATGCTTGCGAGTTTTGACATCACTCACAGGTACTGGAACTAGAACAATTTCGGGATGTGCTAGCTTCTTAGGTTTGTATGAAAACAACAGCGATTCAGTTTTGGCTGGATTGTAGTACATCAGCTAGGATTTTGGATTTCAAAACAAGGGGTTGTCAGCGGTAATGTACAGATTTCATCAGTAAAGGCCAACTTGGCTTGGATGTCGTTTATGAAGACAATAAAAAGGAGAGGGCTTGGAATAGAACCTTGTTGAACGTCGGCGTTAATAGATTTCAAAGTTGTAAAAAGTTCGAAGAAAAAAACAACAACAACTCTTGTTTGCGGCTCGATAGATATAGAAATGAAAACCAATCAAGATGAGAATCTTCTATTCGAATGGAAGAGAGTTTGTAGAAAAGACCTCTGAACTTTGCCGAGGGTTTCGAATATATTGCAATGCAGGGTTATTTATGTGCAGCCATAGGAACAAGTCCAATGGAATCATCTACCGAAGACCAATAAGACAAGGACAAAAGATGTATATAATTTGTCAATTCAACCAAGACAGTACACAAACAGTCAATAACAACATTACTGAATGTCCAGATTCCTCCCTTTCACCGGACAATGACCACCAGACTAAATATATAATAGAATACCACCAGAAAAAACCCTTGAAATATATGCATGTCACTTTACATTCTCAAATTCGTACTTGAACGAACACTCTGAAAGAGTCAGTTGATGTGCAATTCTTTAAAGGGTTGAATACAGTGCAATGAACGTTTTCTCTCACTGACCCCATTAATAATGTGAGAAAATTGCTTCCTGATTTCGTGCTCGGTCATTTCTTCTTTGGTCATTCCATCAGCCGCATTCGTCTGCTCATAGTACCTGAAACGATAAACCACAGTTTACTACAGTAAGGTACCCACATCACCACCACAGTTTACTACAGTAAGGTACCTACATCACCACCACAGTCTACTACAGTAAGGTACCTACATCACCACCACAGTTTACTACAGTAAGGTACCTACATCACCACCACAGTTTACTACAGTAAGGTACCTACATCACCACCACAGTTTACTACAGTAAGGTACCTACATCACCATCATAGTTTACTACAGTAAGGTACCCACATCACCACCACAGTTTACTACAGTAAGGTACCTACATCACCACCACAGTTTACTACAGTAAGGTACCCACATCACCACCACAGTTTACTACAGTAAGGTACCTACATCACCACCACAGTTTACTACAGTAAGGTACCTACATCACCACCACAGTTTACTACAGTATGGTACCTACATCACCACCACAGTTTACTACAGTAAGGTACCTACATCACCACCACAGGCTACTACAGTAAGGTACCCACATCACCACCACAGTCTACTACAGTAAGGTACGTACATCACCACCACAGTTTACTACAGTAAGGTATCTACATCACCACCACAGTTTACTACAGTAAGGTACCACCACCACAGTTTACTACAGTAAGGTACCTACATCACCACCACAGTTTACTACAGTAAGGTACCTACATCACCACCACAGTTTACTACAGTAAGGTACCTACATCACCACCACAGTTTACTACAGTAAGACACCACCACCACAGTTTACTACAGTAAGGTACCTACATCACCACCACAGCCTACTACAGTAAGGTACCTACATCACCACCACAGTTTACTACAGTAAGGTACCTACATCACCACCACAGTTTATTACAGTAAGGTACCTACATCACCACCACAGTTTACTACAGTAAGGTACCTACATCACCACCACAGTTTACTACAGTAAGGTACCACCACCACAGTTTACTACAGTAAGGTACCTACATCACCACCACAGTTTACTACAGTAAGGAACCTACATCACCACCACAGTCTACTACAGTATGGTACCTACATCACCACCACAGTTTACTACAGTAAGGTACCTACATCACCACCACAGTTTACTACAGTAAGGTACCTACATCACCACCACAATCTACTACAGTAAGGTACCTACATCACCACCACAGTTTACTACAGTAAGGTACCTACATCACCACCACAGTTTACTACAGTAAGGTACCTACATCACCACCACAATCTTCTACAGTAAGGTACCCACATCACCACCACAGTTTACTACAGTAAGGTACCTACATCACCACCACAGTTTACTACAGTAAGGTACCTACATCACCACCACAGTTTACTACAGTAAGGTACCTACATCACCACCACAGTCTACTACAGTAAGGTACTTACATCACCACCACAGTTTACAGTAAAGCACCTACATCACCACCACAGTTTACTACAGTATGGTACCTACATCACCACCACAGTTTACTACAGTAAGGTACCTACATCACCACCACAGTCTACTACAGTAAGGTACCTACATCACCACCACAGTTTACTACAGTAAGGTACCTACATCACCACCACAGTTTACTACAGTAAGGTACCCACATCACCACCACAGTCTACTACAGTAAGGTACCTACATCACCACCACAGTCTACTACAGTAAGGTACCTACATCACCACCACAGTTTACTACAGTATGGTACCTACATCACCACCACAGTTTACTTCAGTAAGGTACCTACATCACCACCACAGTTTACTACAGTAAGGTACCTACATCACCACCACAGTTTACTACAGTATGGTACCTACATCACCACCACAGTTTACTACAGTATGGTACCTACATCACCACCACAGTTTACTACAGTATGGTACCTACATCACCACCACAGTCTACTACAGTATGGTACCTACATCACCACCACAGTTTACTACAGTATGGTACCTACATCACCACCACAGTTTACTACAGTAAAGCACCTACATCACCACCACAGTTTACTACAGTAAGGTACCTACATCACCACCACAGTTTACTACAGTATGGTACCTACATCACCACCACAGTCTACTACAGTAAAGCACCTACATCACCACCACAGTTTACTACAGTAAGGTACCCACATCACCACCACAGTCTACTACAGTAAAGCACCTACATCACCACCACAGTTTACTACAGTATGGTACCTACATCACCACCACAGTTTACTACAGTAAGGTACCTACATCACCACCACAGTTTACTACAGTAAGGTACCTACATCACCACCACAGTTTACTACAGTAAGGTACCTACATCACCACCACAGTTTACTACAGTAAGGCACATACATCACTATCAAAGTTCACTACAGTAAGGTACCTACATCACCACCACAGTCTACTACAGTAAGGTACCTACATCACCATCACAGTTTACTACAGTAAGGTACCTACATCACCATCACAGTCTACTACAGTAAGGTACCTACATCACTATCAAAGTTTACTACAGTAAGGTACCTACATCCCCACCACAGTCTACTACAGTAAGGTACCTACATCCCCACCACAGTCTACTACAGTAAGGTACCTACATCACCACCACAGTTTACTACAGTAAGGTACCTACATCACCACCACAGTTTACTACAGTATGGTACCTACATCACCACCACAGTTTACTACAGTATGGTACCTACATCACCACCACAGTTTACTACAGTAAGGTACCTACATCACCACCACAGTTTACTACAGTAAGGAACCTACATCACCACCACAGTTTACTACAGTAAGGTACCTACATCACCACCACAGTTTACTACAGTATGGTACCTACATCACCACCACAGTTTACTACAGTAAGGTACCTACATCACCACCACAGTCTATTACAGTAAGGTACCTACATCACCACCACAGTTTACTACAGTAAGGTACCTACATCACCACCACAGTCTACTACAGTAAGGTACCTACATCACCACCACAGTTTACTACAGTATGGTACCTACATCACCACCACAGTTTACTACAGTAAGGTACCTACATCACCACCACAGTTTACTACAGTAAGGTACCTACATCACCACCACAATCTACTACATTAAGGTACCTACATCACCACCACAGTTTACTACAGTAAGGTACCTACATCACCACCACAGTTTACTACAGTAAGGTACCTACATCACCACCACAATATACTACAGTAAGGTACCTACATCACCACCACAGTTTACTACAGTAAGGTACCTACATCACCACCACAGTTTACTACAGTAAGGTACCTACATCACCACCACAGTTTACTACAGTAAGGTACCTACATCACCACCACAGTTTACTACAGTATGGTACCTACATCACCACCACAGTTTACTACAGTATGGTACCTACATCACCACCACAGTTTACTACAGTAAGGTACCTACATCACCACCACAGTTTACTACAGTAAGGTACCTACATCACCACCACAGTTTACTACAGTAAGGTACCTACATCACCACCACAGTCTACTACAGTAAGGTACCTACATCACCACCACAGTCTACTACAGTAAGGTACCTACATCACCACCACAGTTTACTACAGTAAGGTACCACCACCACAGTTTACTACAGTAAGGTACCTACATCACCATCACAGTTTACTACAGTAAGGTACCTACATCACCACCACAGTTTACTACAGTAAGGTACCTACATCACCACCACAGTTTACTACAGTAAGGTACCTACATCACCACCACAGTTTACTACAGTAAGGTACCTACATCACCATGATACCTACATCACCATGAGTAAGCAGTTACTTCCTCCTTTTACGAGTGTTTTGACTACACCAAGTTTTATTCTACCACGGAAACTTCACGGGCCTAAACTCTACTTTTAATATCAAATGGCTGTAAGATTAGACAAACAATTGAGAACAGCCGGGAAACGTGCTAATGTAAATAATTAATTTATAAAAACACATTGGCGTAAATAACTTTGGTACATCGACAACGTACCAGGCCCAAACTGAAGGATCGATGCCTACCAACACCTCCAAAGCGTACACACGAGACTGCCTCTTCTGCCGGTTACTGTGCAGCTGAAAGAAGCATAGCAATGGTCATTACCAATTACCTTCGGGCACATTTATCAATAACTATCGGTCACAAAAATAGGGTTGGTTCGATTTATAAACATATGTATGTATATATACTAGTATGTTGTTTACAAAATGAAGTGTAGAACCAAGTCTTTATTGACGAAAATGTGATTTCATTCAAATGCTATCGAACTCCTTATTGGCCTCGCGCCATGCTCTGCTCGGAGAGTACTTAATGTAGTTAAGAATAGACAAATGCAAGTTTGAATGTTTAAAATATCCATATACATGTACTAACGAATATGATGTGTACATGCAACACATTCTTTGCTCGCCTTACCCTGATCTCTGTGCTCCGAGTACTAACCCTGCTCTATGTACTTACCCTGCTCTATGTACTTACCCTGCTCTCTGTACTAACTCTGTACTAACCCTGCCCCATATGGACTAAATTCTGTTCCCTGTACTTAACCCGCTCTCTGTACTCACTCTGTACTAACCCTGCCCTATATGGACTCATCCTGTTCCCTGTACTTACCCCGCTCTCTGTACTTACTCTGTACTAACCCTGCCCCATATGGACTAATCCCATTCCCTGTACTTACCCCGCTCTCTGTACTTACCCTGCTCTCTGTACTTACCCTGTTCCCTGTACTATCCCTGTTCCCTGTACTAACCCTGCTCCCTGCAAAAACCTGTTCCAGGTGCTCCTTGTACTAAACCTGCTCCCGTACTGACTCTGCTTCATATACTGACCCTGCTCACTGTACTAACCCTGCTCCCTGTACTAACCCTGCTCCCTGCACAAACCCTGTTCCAGGTGCACCTTGTACTAACCCTGCTCCCTCTACTGACTCTGCTCCCTGTACTAACCCTGTTTCACGTGCTCCTTGTACTAACCCTGCTCCCTTTACTGACCCTGCTCCCTGTACTAACACTGCTCCCTGTACTGACCCTGCTCCCTGTATTAACCCTGCTCCCTGTGCTCCTTGTACTAACCCTGTTCCTTGTATTGACCCTGCTCCTTCTATTAACCCTGCTCTCTGTACTTCCCTGCTCTCTGTACTAACCCTGTTCTATGTCCTAACCCCGTTCCATGAACTAACCCATTTCTCTGTGCTAAAACTGCTCCCTATACTATCTCTGTTAACTGTTATAATCCTGATCTCTGTACTTAACCTGTTCCATGTACTTACCCTGTCCCCTGTGCTAACCCTGCTCTCTGTACTAACCCTGCTCTATGTACTAACCCTGTTCTCTGTCCTAACCCCGTTTCCTGAACTAACCCATTTCCCTGTGCTAAAACTGCTCCCTATACTATCTCTGTTAACTGTTATAATCCTGATCTCTGTACTTAACCTGTTCCATGTACTTACCCTGTCCCCTGTGCTAACCCTGCTCTCTGTACTAACCCTGCTCTATGTACTAACCCTGTTCTCTGTCCTAACCCCGTTCCATGAACTAACCCATTTCCCTGTGCTAAAACTGCTCCCTATACTATCTCTGTTATCTGTTATAATCCCGATCTCTGTACTTAACCTGTTCCATGTACTTACCCTGCCCCCTGTGCTAACCCTGCTCTCTGTACTAACCCTGCTCTATGTACTAACCCTGTTCCATTTTCCTACCCTGTTCCTTGTGCTTACCCTGCTCGCTGTACTAGCCCTGCTCTCTTTACTTACCCTATTCCCTGTGCTAACCCTGCTCCCTATACTACTCTGCTCCCTGTATTAGCCCTGCTCTCTGTACTAATCTGTTCTCTGTACCAACCTGCTCTCTGTACTAACCCTGCTGGCTGTACTAACCCTGTTTCCTGATCTTACCGTGTTCCTTGTACTTATATAACTCCTTATGCTTATCCTGTTCTATGTACTAATTGTACATACCCTGTTCCCTGTATTTACCCTGTTCCCAGAACTAACCTTGCTTCCTGTACTAACCCTGTTCCATGTACTTCACCTGTTCCCTGTACTAACCCTGTTCCCTGTGCTCCTTGTACTAGCCATGCTTCATGTGCTAACCTTGTTCCCTGTACTTACCATGTTCTCTGTGCTCCTTTTACTTACAGTGCTCCTTGTACGTAACCTGCTCTCTGTACTAACCATTTTTCCTGCACTTACCTTGTTCCCTGTATTAGCCCTGTTCCCTGTGCTAACCCTGCTCCATGTACTAATTCTACACCATGTACTTAACCTGTTCCCTGTATAAGCCCTGTTCCCTGTATTAACCCTGCTCCTTATGCTTACCCTTCTCACTGTATTAATTTTGCTCCCTGTACCTACCCTCCTTCCTGGTGGTTGCGGGTATTTCCTCATCAACACCTCCTTTAACTCAGTAAGGAGCTTCATCCGTACATCTGAGTGTCCTGATGTCAATAAAAAATAACAAGAATCTGCATTATGAAGTCTTTAAATGTTATTTGCGAATGTATATAAAGATCGCCCGACAAGACATTTATTTTGAATTTAAATTACGGTATAATTCTTACCGTCGATTCCCTTTCCAACTTCTTCGGGCGGTATTTTGGCGTCGTCAAATGGTTCTGAAATTACCAACACAAACGTTTAATATATTAGAATCCGTTTTGTTAATCTGTTCAACAACACTATTCTTGGACTAAAAGTATATTCCATGGCCGAGAGTGTAAGACAGGTTCATCATAACGTGTAACCCGAGCGTCGGGTGTTTTTCGGAAACGAGGTTTACCGAACCTATATTACACGAGCGGCCATGGTAGATGCTTTTCTCCTACCTCAGTTATACAAAATAGAGTAAAAATGTATTTTTTCGCTGGAAATATTTTGTGCGTAGTGAAAACATGCGTATAGATAGTGATAATTCGTGGTTGTCATGGCCATTCGGGCAGTGATTTAGATTTTGTTTAAAGTCAAATCGCTCTTTAAACAGTTCTGAGGATAGTGCAGCATTATCTCTTGAATGGAGTGTGAATATTTTTTTATGGTGCCATTTGGAGCTAGAAATAGTTAATTAGGATTCTAAATATCGCCACTAGACAAGGTTTCCATGACTATTAACAAAATCTAAATCACTGCGCGCATATCCATGACAACCACGAATTAACACATATACAGAGTTCCAGCAATACGTTTTTACTTAATTTTGTTTAACTGAGGTGGGAGAAAATATATCTACCAAAGCCGCTCGTGTAAGATAGGTTCGGTAAACCTCGTTTCCGCAAAACACCCTACGCTCGGTTCGGGATGAACCTATCTTACACTCTCAGCCATGGAAAATACTATAATCACATCACGGAATATACTTCCTTTGAGTGTATCTATGAAATTATCCACGTTTGCAAACACGTGCCCTGTCGTACCAGGGAACATTGACGAGCTTGGCTAAAAATCACCATTTTTACAAATTAGCCTATTTTACATTCGGTTTATTTCAATTCATAAACGTAAACTTAAATTACTGGAATCAAGAACTTATGACTGAACACGTTTTATCAATCGTGGATGTATTAAACCCCATACCATCAATTTCTTTTCGCTCCAGTTCCGGTGGTACCTTTGCATCGTCAAAGGATTCTGCAAAATACCATACATTGTAAAATTAACATGCACAATTTTACATCGCTGTATTTCAAAACAAAAGTCTGAGCCTTGTCATTTTTTGAATTGAATATAGCTAGATTGAATATATAAATACTGGGTCCAATTTCACAAAAAATAAGACTAGAAAAGAGCTTTTCCGCCTGAAATTCTGTAATCCGATTGGACAGCAATATTAACATTCCAATGAGGAGGTCGAAACGTGTGTGCTTGATTAGTTACATGACCTAATAATTATTTAAGTGAAACCAGGCCAAGGGCACAAAGAATGCTGACAATATTCGTAGTGATGTGTTTCGCTCGAACATCTTGGTCCCCCTTGTTTGAAGCTAATGGGTTAAGTTTCGGCGGTACCTTGTCGTTTAAGTCCTCCGATCCCGAGTCGAATGCATCCGTGAAATCTGTATCTGAGTTTCGAAAATATTCATTTTAATGTTTGCAAAAACGCACACACGTTTATTTGTTAAAACCCTTTTCTGATGGTATCTTTGGATAAACTGATTTAAAAACTATTGGAATAAATGACATAACCATTATAAACAGTTCTATTTGTTTTCTTAAACAAGGGAGATTCGTTTATGCTGATTACCTCTGAAGCCCTGAGCCCCTCTCCGGCCACCATTTGGGTGTGGTCTGGGTGGAATCTTCTCCTTGTTATCAGTCGTTTCCTCTTCGCTGTGTTCTGAAAAGAACTTCTCTGGATTGTCACAAGGATTTGGAAATCGAGAAATAACATTCTATTTTAAACATGAAGAAAGAAATACAAACTGATGAACCATGGTTGATTTATTTTCATAGTTAACTGTTTTTGTTTCATTCAAATTACGTTAAAGCAATCTTGCCTCAATATCACAAAAATAATTAAGTCAATTCTCAACTTCAATCTCAATTTTTTTATGTTGATAAAAGGTTTTGACCAGCGTATTCTATGAGGAAGTATTATCTTTTTAAAAAGTGAAAATATACCAGACGTTGAATCGCCTTTATGTAGTAAAATGAGTTAAGATTGAGACTGAAATTTGACTGGAGTATTTTTGATTGACTGATATTTTGGGCTGATGTACCCTGAATCTAGTTCTTAGCACGTTGCCACTTACAAAACAATGTCTATAGTATTTGTAACAACTACAAGCCATTATAGTTTTCATCAGGTTTTTTTTATCATGAAGATGCATGGTCTTCTGACCTCCACTTCCTCCCGATGCCATATCCTTGACACGCATCATGATATGAGGAGATTTGTTGGCGACCGCGAAGGACCGCTCATGAGACGCCATTTCCGGGACCGGCATAATTTCGTAGGCAACGTCATCCAGTTCTATACTTCCTGTCTAAAAATGGAGCAAACAATTGTTATCAAATAAGTATAAGTATTATATAGAACAGTTCATACTAGGTTATATTAAGGATTAGGCAATACCCAGTTTTTATATTTTTGACATGATACTGATACTGCTTCTGTGACACGTCCACGCGAACATGGCAATGCCGACCCACTCGTTGAAAATACACGGACCGGTGGAAAATTGATACCTTAAGTCTACTTTCCATTAACAAACTACAATCTAGATCCAGTCACAAAAACTATGCGCGATATGAGATCAGTATCAATACGTTATACAATACGGACCATTACAAAGCAGGTTCGATAGATTACCTCATGTGGTAGACATGTTATCATTAAATGCATTGTTATACCAGTTGTCTCTTGCAGGGTCCGTATCCTCTCCCCACGCATGATACCATCAACGAGGCTTTGTTTGTTTTATCCTGATAGAATTTCGCATCCTGAAATAATATACAAGTTTAGTATTTGATACCAGGGTCAACACTCTCGGCTTACATCTTACATAACTAACCCCGGGCCATGAGCCGCCATCTGAAAACTAAATACTGTCTTTTCACAGAAGAGTTTTGTCTCCTTCGACGCTGATTAATACACCCTTTCCGTAAAAGATGCAAATTAAAGAAACATATGTATCTCACACCACACCGTGTGTCGTCTGTACAGGATATTAAGTTATTAACAACTTAGCCACCAGTAAGACTTCTAATATTTAATATACCCAGACACACGCACACACACACACACACATACAACAGAAAAAATCGATTTTTTATATATATAATAAAAACCGTTAAGGCTATTCATGTCCTGTTCACGCTAACTTCAGTATTCCTCAAAGTTTGTTATATAAAGTATACTCTTTATCTCCACTTTTCAGTGATTATACATATATAAAGTTATTGACATATTAAATGCAAAGAGTTAAGAAATATAAACATGTGAACAAACAAAACTAGTATGGTGTGCGGTAAAACATGTAAAACACAATAGCTAGAAATAACATAATACATTATTACATTTTACAGCAATTTACAGCACCCCTAGTTCACCCACAGTCAAGACTTATCGAAAATCGAAATATATACCATATATCAGGCTACACAAGTTTGGGTATTTTAGATGCAACTTCTTGGAATTGCGTCATGTTTTATAGAAGAACATTACTATTATTAAGCACAATTGCAGAGTATGGTGGGCTTCGTACTCATCATTTTTCAGCGCTTTAAACACATAATTTCCTCTTCTAGTTTAATTCTTAGTTGGTATAAAACTAGATAACTCTTTTGATTGGTCAATGTTAGCCATTATGTTCATTGATTGGTCAATATTTGTCCAATAATTACTATCGACCAATCAAATTATTTATATGTGCAAACTAGCCAAAACATAACCTGTGGACAACTTATCAAAGTTTTATACAAATGGCTGCTGAATGTTTATTATTAAACTTGGTTATGTTTTTATAAAATTTCATAAAGACATTAAGGAATGAGCAAATATGTCTGTATTTGTTCTTTCATACTATTCCCTCAAAAGGAACTTAATAAAAAACTAACTAAGATGGTGTTTAGTATATATATACATAACCATATATCCGTATAAATTTCAATAGCCTGAAGTTGGCGTAAATGTTGTTTGAAGTTGTATTAGAAAAGTCTTTGATTGTTTTGATTGTTCAACTTTTGTTTTGTGTTGTTAGTGTGGCTTATTCCATTCGTTTCGACCGGGTTTGAATGTAATTTTAACACGTTTTATGTAATGCACTCCCAGTCTTAGCCACAAAGCAAAAACCCTAACTGATGAATGCGTATCCAAATTATCAGTTGCACAACAAAGAAGATTGGGCATGTACCAAACTTCCCACCTCGAAATAATCTGTTATCACTATAGTCTAATTTGAACTACATTGTAATTATATGAAGTCAAATCCTTTGCGGACCAACATCACATGCAGACTTACAACTTTGTGCATGTTAATGACTGACTGAAATACGATTTAAGAAGTGTAACACTTAATATGCCTTATTTCGATTATGTCAAGGGCCATTACTTTGTTGGGCACAGTCACAATCGAATCCCCAGATCCACATTTTCACTTGCTGTTAACATTCCTTTATATATATATATATATATATATATATATATATATATATATATATATATATATATATATATATATATATATATATATATATAGGCTTAATCACGGACAACTCTCTATTTAGGTAGACACAAACTTTATCCCAGATGTACAACTTCGTGCTAGGTAAAATACCTGTAATATTTTATCACTCATACCGTTTGGCACAATATTGAATGGTTATACGCAATACATCCTTTCCAAAAGTTAAGGGCCATAACTCTTTGTACTAATTAAGCGAAGCAACACATACAATTCCAGGTAAAAAACTGCGCATGCTTGTTGCTAAGTTGTGTATCTTTCTCAATATTTTTGCTTGTTTATATATGTTTGGAAATACGCGCGACAGAAGCCATTTGTGTTTAACAAAGTCATTGGTTAAATGGATGAGCACACTCTAAACCTAAAGTGTACAGCTTCACATGCCCCTTAACGTTTCCTTATAGTTTCATCACATTTGTTAATACACCGTTAAAACTGTTGCTCAAGGGTCGTTACTCTGTACGTATAACTTGAAACCTTCATGGCTGTAGCTTGCATACTTTTGGAGATACAACCGACACAATTTCTGGCGGGCGAACGGACGTAGTGTCCGACGGACGGACAGACAAACACCCACGCCCAGAACAGTACGTCTCCCATCTGTCAAATGGGTGACATAATTAAACACATATATTCAGACAAAAGATTTGTTTAGTTTTGCATCTATAAAGCTGACATATAAACTTACTTCTATTTTCCTGCATTGCCTTTGGACCAATTTGTCAGTCCCATCTTGTTGACGTTTGACCTCCAACATTGGCGCGTCCTGGTTGAGGCGCCTATTTTCTACGAGGTTCAGATGTACGTTTTCCTGACCCGGCCTCTCCAGACGAAAGGTGAGGCTGCCCGGAAGTTGACCGCCCCCCAGCTGCCGCATCAGGGGGTCGTAATTGAGGTCTACTACCACCACACTATCATCCAGAAAAGACTCTGAAATAACCAACAATATTTCCGTGCAAGGTGTAATATCGCCATGACTCATTGTACATGTTTTCATCCATCATCAGAATTGTTGACAACTTTATGACAATAATCCAGGTGATTCAAAACTTTCCTTGCGGATACTTTACATACAAAATCACTAACCTACCAACTGCTATGTTGACGTTGATATTGTGCACGTTAAATGGTTTTTGAAAAATTCGAGTCCCATTTTATTTTAATTCAGAAAAAAAACCATTCCATTGGTTCTTAAATACACCTTTGTAAAATACAATACATAATGTATGAAATATAATAAACTATTATTTTACCCCCTATTCCGCAGAGCAATATGAAGCCAAAAACGACGCGAGCAACCTTACTGGACTCCATGACGATGTAACTGATGATACTGGTTTGGCCAAATCACCCACTTTATACCAACCAAAATGGGTATCCTGTTCTAAAGACGTTCCAGTTTAAGAATCGATTTAAAACATATTTGAAGAATTATGATGGTTCCCGGACTGCTTCATGTAGACACGCGTTAACTTACAGTACTTGTTTCTTAAAGAATGTGTTGATTATGAATAGTGCGTTATAATTTGTACTAGACAACCACTTGTATATCATAAAAAGATATCATGCAATTGCTGGCATGTGTGGTCGGCCAGCTTCTCTTTCATGCATGTGCTGGCATTGTGGTCGACCAGCTTCTCTCCCATGCATTTGGTGGCATTTATGCCCGGGTAGCTTCTCTCTCATGCTTGTGCTGGCAATTTTGGTAGGCCAGCTTCTCTCCCATGCATGTGCTGGCATTTATGAACGGGTAGCTTCTATCTCATGCATGTGCTGGCAGTTGGTGTCGGCAAGCTTCACTCCCATGCATTTTCTGGCATTTGTGGTCGGCCAGCTTCCCTCCCATGCATGTGCTGGCATTTGTGGTCGGCCAGCTTCCCTCCCATGCAAGTGCTGGCATTTATTTTCAACCAAATTAGCAATATGCGTTCAGACCTTTACGGCCAGTCTAATAAACACGACACGAAACAAAAACGTGTATTTTGCAAGGTGATCCTAATACAGTTTAGATTACGCTAATATTTCTGCACGAATATTATACAACGATGTTATTGTACAAGAGCAGTTGTCTCTATTTGCTCATTTTCGTTACATTTAATGTCATTTGATATCTTATATCGACACGTTTATCAGTACATACACGTCGTTGTACTTACTACACTTTTAACTTTACAAAATGGAAAGCAGCCTCGCCCAAAGAATTGTGCGTACATAAGTATTGCACCAGACTCTGTAGAGGCAACTGCTATCCATTGCTGTTTTTCGGTTACAGAATATCATTTCAAAGATATACACTGTCCTTTCAAAATAACGTTGAAGCTGTCTATGTAAAATATGGGTGGGGGTGGGGGCGTCAAACCCACCTCAAAACTTTTCTTTCACTGAGTATTGAGATGACACGTATTAAATCAGTGATGCATTTCAACCCTTAAGGGATACAGTTGACATACTTTATAAATAAAAATATATGTATATATCAGTGTTTAGTGGTTAAGGTTGTGGGCGATCTTGGGGGCACGGGCCCTTGTGCCCCACTTGACCCGCGACTGTGAGGTAACGCATTATCAGGCTATAGAACGCACGTAAATGTTTTCCAAGAATATTGCAAAATCATATGGCTGGATTTTCAACACCTAGAAATGTATCAATAATGAAGACTGTCAAGTCAAAGCTTAAGAAGCTAAATTAGAACATCTGTATCGTTAAAGGGACTATACACCAGATTGGCACCAAAAACAGTTGTTGTTTTTTGTAACGAATCTCGGGACAATTATTTAATAAAATGTTTGACTGTTTGATATCATAATTGTAAAAAAATACCAAAATGTAAACAAATAAATTAATTGTAAACTATGTGGTTCTTCAGTAAGTTAGTTCCAATGTATTGTACTCATCGATACCAAGTTTATGTCAGTTTTCGATAATTTCTCTTTTTTTCGCTTTTTTCATAGTAGGGTGTATAGCCCCTTTAATAACTGGAACACTGTTTTACTGCGCCCCGGTACAACACAGATCGTTATAATAGGCATAAGATCGTTCATGAGCAGACGTTATCCCGTTTTGGGAACAACTGCGTTTCAATGAAAATATCGTAATTTGCCTGATTCAGCCCATAACTTTCCACAAGCACTCTTAAACAGCGCATGGTGTACGATTGAAACGGAACCCTGAAACAAAACTGCTGTCAGACGTAGAAACTGTATACCTGTATACTGGTTAGGATCAGTTTTAGCCCGAATATGGAGTTTCTTTTAATAACTTGAGAAATCCTGAATATTACTGAATGCAATTTCACAGAGAGAAAGTTGGGCTCATGATTTAAAAATCAATATGATAATATGTATAATGTATGGTTACTTAAAGAATTAATCCACGTGCCAAACATACCCCGTTAAATCTCTTAAAATGACAGTGGACAGTGTACTTTACCAATAATTCGTATGGTATATATGTATACTGTATGTCTATTTTAAGAATGAACTCACGTGCCAAACATTTCCAAATAAATCAATTGCATGAACTTATTCACATATGGCGAGTGAAAACTGTTTGTGTACGAGTATGGTGTACCATCCCAACCATAATCATTGAATCGCTAGTAATCAATACTAAAATTTAAATGTTAAATTAAAACGATTTTTCCCATTCCAAGGAAGTGCAACTTTTTCCTGGATGTATATTTATGTTTGATGTTTAGCAGATGATACTTATTGAAACTTTTGCAATTTGTCCACATTGATATGCTACGCTGACTAGCCTTATTGAAATGACTGTGTACAGTGTACTGTATACCAATAAATCGCTGACTATAGGAAAAGATGATTATTTCAAAAATATAAAAACAATTTTCCTGATTGTCAAAAAAGTATGTAATTTTTTTGTATTTTCTTGACAATCTAACATGTTTAAACGAGTATTTCGGGGGAATGTGTTTTTTTCAGTTGTGGTTGAGTGGTATAAAAAATCAATATTCCCACGTTGGGAAAAATAGTGCAATATTGCTGATTTTCATAAAAAATATATTACTGTCCTATTTTGAAGCTTCATTTGGGAACATAGTATCATTTGTATGACAAGAATGCCGTACTGGCATTGCTTAACGATATTTATTGGAAATTCAGCCATACGATTGAGCAGTAATGGAGGTGCAGTAACTTGATGACGTCGCGATTAGAAAATTATAAAGTAAATATGCACTATGCATATTGTGCCTGTTAGGGTTGCCAGTGTTTTTACTATTAATCATTTTAACCTTTTTCTGCCTTCCCTTGTCCGTTTGCATCCATGAGCTAATTTGAACTCGTAGGTCTCAGTCCGGTCATTCTGGGTGGCGGCGGAGGATTCTCCTCGTGGCGGATTGTCCATCCAGACATGTATTTCCGGACATGTTATTATACACATGTTATTGACTCTTATGTTTTATTTTACGGCATTTCGTAAAAAACACTTCTATGGCATTAATAAATGACCTTTTTTCATTCAAAGCTTGTTTAACGTTTTCCCTTCATCCATACGAGTTCGACCCGGCATGTGACTAAGTACCTTGACCTTGGACAATACATAAAAAAGTTATGAACAGACGTGTAACGTCAATGCATGAATACATATTTTATTCACACTTTTTTACTCTGTTATCGTCCAAACATATATGTAAAAAAGATGAAGGATACGATTGATAGTCAGTATAATTTATTTTATTCATGTACATTTTTACACATTTTAAGTTTTTTAACACAATGTTTGTTTTTATTAACGGGTACATAATCTTAATATTCAAGAAATAAATAAAATCGAAGAAAAAAATAACAATATGAAAATATTAAAACTCTTGAAATATTTGTTATGCTTTTATTTCATTTGTATCAAAAAGAGCATATCCAATTGATGCTGCGTTAATGTATTTATTTTACATCAAAGTGGTGAATTCCATCGCCATTAGATCTTCTAAGCGTCATACACTAATGTTAATGTACTACATCAGAGTGGTGATTTTCCTTCTAAGCTCCCAACTCTGAAAAGGTAAAATTGTGTACATGCAAATAAACGGGAAAATGAAATGGTTCATCCAGGTCAATGTAAGTTTATGTAATAAGCCAATTAAGTCTATACAAATAAATTGTTGCATACAACGGGTTTAGATTAAACGAAATTACTGTCACATTATGCTACACAAGCATTTGTATCACTTTACTAAGTCATGTAATATACTGTAAAAGTGAGACGTTGTATCTTAAGCTAAAGCATGGAAAAATATTAACCGATATCCAGGGTCATGTAAGAAATGGCGAACACAGTGAAATACTAACCCATATCCACAGTCATGTAAAAAAGGCGAACACAGTGAAATACTAACCCATATCCACAGTCATGCAAGATATGGCGAACACAGTGAAATACTAACCGATATCCACAGCCATGCAAGATATGGCGAACACAGTAATACTAACCGATATCCACAGTCATGCAAGATATGGCGAACACAGTGAAATACTAACCCATATCCACAGTCATGCAAGATATGGCGAACACAGTGAAAAACTAACCGATATCCACAGTCATGCAAGATATGGCGAACACAGTGATATTCACAGTCATGCAAGAAAAGGCGAACACAGTGAAATACTTACCTATATCCATAGAAATGCAAGAAATCGCGAACAAAGTGAAACATTGACCCATATCCACAGACATGCAAGTAATGGCGAACACAGTGATATCCACAGTCATGCAAGAAATGGCGAACACAGTGAAATACTGACCGATATCCACAGTCATGCAAGATATGGCGAACACAGTGATATACACAGTCATGCAAGAAAAGGCGAACACAGTGAAATACTTACCTATATCCACAGAAATGCAAGAAATCGCGAACAAAGTGAAAAATTGACCCATATCCACAGACATGCAAGAAATGGCGAACACAGTGAAATACTAACCGATATCCACAGAAATGCAAGAAATCGCGAACACAGTGAAATACTAACCCATATCCACAGAAATGCAAGAAATGGCGAACACAGTGATATACTAACCCATATCCACAGAAATGCAAGAAATGGCGAACACAGTGATATACTAACCCATATCCACAGAAATGCAAGAAATGGCGAACACAGTGATATACTAACCCATATCCACAGACATGCAAGAAATGGCGAACACAGTGATATATTAACCCAAATATCCAAAGATATGCAAGAAATGGCGAACACAGTGAAATACTAACCCATATCCACAGACATGCAAGAAATCGCGAACACAGTGATATACTAACCCATATCCACAGACATGCAAGAAATGGCGAACACAGTGATATATTAACCCAAATATCCAAAGATATGCAAGAAATGGCGAACACAGTGAAATACTAACCGATATCCACAGACATGCAAGAAATGGCGAACACAGTGATATATTAACCCAAATATCCAAAGATATGCAAGAAATGGCGAACACAGTGATATATTAACCCAAATATCAAAAGATATGCAAGAAATGGCGAACACAGTGAAAAACTAACCGATATCCACAGACATGCAAGAAATGGCGAACACAGTGAAATAGTAACCGATGTCCATAGATATCCAAGAAATGACGAACACAGTGAAATACATTCGATATCCACAGACATGCAAGAAATGGCGAACACAGTGAAATACTAACCTATATCCACAGACATGCAAGAAATGGCGAACACAAGAATATCCACAGACATGAAAGAAAAGGCAAACACAGTGAAATACTAACCTATATCCACAGAAATACAAGAAATCACGAACAAAGTGAAATATTGACCGATATCCACAGACATGCAAGAAATGGCGAACACAGTGATATCCACAAACATGCAAGAAAAGGTAAACACAGTGAAATACTTACCTATATCCACAGAAAGGCAAGAAATCGCGAACAAAGCGAAATATTGACCGATATCCAAAAACATGCAAGAAATGGAGAACACAGTGAAATACTAACCGATATCCACAGACATGCAAGAAATGACGAACACAGTGAAATACTAACCGATATTCACAGACATGCGAGAAAAGGCGAACACAGTGATATCCACAGACATGCAAGAAGTGGGCAACACAGTGAAATAGTAACCCATATCCACAGACATGCAAGAAATGTGGAACACAGTGAAATACTAACCGATATCCACAGTCATGCAAGATATGGCGAACACAGTGAAATACTAACCGATATCCACAGTCATGCAAGATATGGCGAACACAGTGAAATACTAACCCATATCCACAGCCGTGCAAGAAATGGCGAACACAGTGAAATACTAGCCCATATCCACAGACATGCAAGAAATGGCGGACACAGTGAAATACTAACCGATATCCACAGACATGCAAGAAATGTCGAACACAGTGATATACTAACCGATATCCACAGACATGCAAGAAATGTCGAACACAGTGATATACTAACCCATATCCACAGACATGCAAGAAATGGCGAACACAGTGAAATACTAACCCATGCATGTTGAACAGCAGCGTTGCCGCCAGAATGAATCCTGACACCAGTAGGTTGGGTTCTTTTTATTAATGCGCCCGAAATGGCGACGCAGTTCTTTACACGACCAGGCATAATAGCCGACGTCTTGACACGGGGCCTCCGTAGTCGTGTAGTAACGGTTCTCTACAAGATAAGAAGCGTAACAGCCAATAGAACTATCTCTCCCGTCATTGACTGATCGTTGGCGAATCATTGATATCGTATACGAATAAAGAATTTCTGTTATAATTTGGTATGGAAGATAAAGACATTAAGAAATAAAAAAAACGACAAATGTCAAATCATAACATGTACGTATCTATTCATTTTTGAAGCTATGAAGAAATATCTTTACTTCAAAACCTAATACTGCCCATACCAAAACTGTTATATTGCAAAGTTTCAAATAATGAAATCATCGGCCATTAATTACCATTCAAGTCAATTTATTTAATGATTATACTACAACTTCTGTGATGAAGCAAAATGCGAAATACCTTCGCAATAGGCGCAGCATTGGTCCACACTCCAGAACGAGTCACCGCACCAGTAGGCGGGCAGAATGTCGTAATTCTCAAAGTAGTAATCGTCCACATCCTTGCAAGTCATGTAATAGTAGCCGCGGTCAACACATCCGTCCGTTGTACTGGTCGTATACTCAATTGTAGTGGTCGTAGGTTCGTATGTAGTGGTCGTAGGTTCGTATGTACTGGTTGTATACTCAATTGTAGTGGTCGTAGGTTCGTATGTTGTGGTCGTAGGTTCGTATGTAGTGGTCGTAGGTTCGTATGTAGAGGTCGTAGGCTCGTCTGTAGTGGTCGTAGGCTCGTCAGTTGTGGTCGTAGACTCTTCTGTAGTGGTAGTTGAATAGGTTGTAGAAGTAGTGGCTTTCATCGTAGTGGTTGCCTCTTCAGTGGAGGTGGTAGGTTTTTCTGTAACAGTTGTAGTTTCGGGTTCTTGGGTGGTCGGGTTTAGTGTTGTCTGTTTTTTTGTGGTAGGTTCTGCTGTCACCTTGTCTACAACATACATAACGGTGATAATGGTAGTTAAACTGCGTATTTTTCAAGTACAACATTGTATAGTAAGTTGGTAACGGTATTTAAACCATGTGAGTTTTTCAAGTACAAAAATGTATAGTAAGTTGGTTACGGTATTTAAACCATGTGAGTTTTTCAAGTACAAAAATGTATAGTAAGTTGGTAACGGTATTTAAACCATGTGAGTTTTTCAAGTACAAAAATGTATAGTAAGTTGGTAACGGTATTTAAACCATGTGAGTTTTTCAAGTACAAACATGTATAGTAAGTTGGTAACGGTATTTAAACCATGTGAGTTTTTCAAGTACAAACATGTATAGTAAGTTGGTAACGGTATTTAAACTATGTGATGTTTTCAAGTACAAACATGTATAGTATGTTGGTTACGGTATTTAAACTATGTGATGTTTTTAAGTACAAAACTGTATAGTAAGTTGGTTACGGTATTTAAACTATGTGATGTTTTTAAGTACAAAAATGTATAGTAAGTTGGTTACGGTATTTAAACTATGTGATGTTTTCAAGTACAAACATGTATAGTAAGTTGGTTACGGTATTTAAACTATGTGATGTTTTCAAGTACAAAAATGTATAGTAAGTTGGTTACGGTATTTAAACCATGTGATGTTTTTAAGTACAAAAATGTATAGTAAGTTGGTTACGGTATTTAAACCATGTGATGTTTTTAAGTACAAAAATGTATAGTAAGTTGGTTATGGTATTTAAACCATGTGATGTTTTTAAGTACAAACATGTATAGTAAGTTGGTTACGGTATTTAAACCATGTGATGTTTTTAAGTACAAACATGTATAGTAAGTTGGTTACGGTATTTAAACCATGTGATGTTTTTAAGTACAAAAATGTATAGTAAGTTGGTTACGGTATTTAAACCATGTGATGTTTTCAAGTACAAAAATGTATAGTAAGTTGGTTACGGTATTTAAACCATGTGATGTTTTCAAGTACAAAAATGTATAGTAAGTTGGTTACGGTATTTAAACCATGTGATGTTTTCAAGTATAAAAATGTATAGTATGTTGGTTACGGTATTTAAACCATGTGATGTTTTCAAGTACAAACATGTATAGTAAGTTGGTTACGGTATTTAAACCATGTGATGTTTTTAAGTACAAACATGTATAGTAAGTTGGTTACGGTATTTAAACCATGTGATGTTTTCAAGTACAAACATGTATAGTAAGTTGGTTACGGTATTTAAACCATGTGATGTTTTCAAGTACAAAAATGTATAGTAAGTTGGTTACGGTATTTAAACCATGTGATGTTTTCAAGTACAAAATGTATAGTAAGTTGGTTACGGTATTTAAACCATGTGATGTTTTTAAGTATAAAAATGTATAGTATGTTGGTTACGGTATTTAAACCATGTGATGTTTTTAAGTATAAAAATGTATAGTATGTTGGTTACGGTATTTAAACCATGTGATGTTTTCAAGTACAAACATGTATAGTAAGTTGGTTATGGTATTTAAACCATGTGATGTTTTTAAGTACAAACATGTATAGTAAGTTGGTTACGGTATTTAAACCATGTGATGTTTTCAAGTACAAACATGTATAGTAAGTTGGTTACGGTATTTAAACCATGTGATGTTTTTAAGTACAAAAATGTATAGTAAGTTGGTTACGGTATTTAAACCATGTGATGTTTTCAAGTACAAAAATGTATAGTAAGTTGGTTACGGTATTTAAACCATGTGATGTTTTCAAGTACAAAAATGTATAGTAAGTTGGTTACGGTATTTAAACTATGTGATGTTTCCAAGTAAGAATATGTATGCAGTTAAACAATAGAACATTTGCAAGTTAGAAGATTTACATTCAATAATAAGTTATTATTAATAACAATAGTTTGACATTCGACTAGAGAGTTATTACAAGTAATATGTGTAACATATAAAGTTTTTTTATTTGCACATAATTTCTGTTGGAGGGTTGATGGCAGGCGACTTGTTTAAGTCATCATTGTATTGATGTATGTAATCTGAGATCAACCTCTTCTGGCGTCCAACTTTATGTCACAACTGTTTGTCTTGTTTCACTTTACGTAGTAATACATGCTTTGTACTAAAATGTCTGGCATAGGATATATATACAAGATCTTTTCAATCCAATCTGTTGTACATTTTTCATGTGACATTAATTACATAATTAATGTAACTTCAGAGGCTTGGATGCGCAAATACAAAATATCTTACTTGCCTACGAATATGATTTTAATCAGATTGGCGGCTTCGTATGCATTAATTGGTTATGCTTATCCAAATCAGAAGTAAAAAAACCCTCATAAATTATATACATAAGGAGAATGAAAATGATGCATTTAATGTATTAATGAAATAAAATGCGAACGACTGTTTAACTCACCTCTTAATACGCACTGTCCTTCCATGCACCACTGCAATAAATAAAAACCGATAGAAGTGAGTGTTCACAAATTCTTATAAACGGATTTATATGTCTTTTACAGATAATTTACAGAATACCTTGTACATTTGTTTATCGCGCATTAAACAATGCGTTGTGGGAGCGATTTTGTTACGAATATGGTCATATATATCTAATGCTATTTTAAGTGTTACAGTACGTACGTATTTGTCCGGTGTGTTTCCACAGGGCGTTCCCCTGGCTGGGGTCTGACTGTAGCAGTAGCCGTTGGAAGACAAACAGTACATATACTGGCAGAACTCGGAGTTCGACGGGCTCTGAAAACACGCGAGGAGTTCATCATCACTAAACACTTATATTGGTACTTCCTTACCATTAAACAAACATACTTTGTACACTTGTAATTGCTTTAAAGCTGCACACTCACAGATTTACCAATTTTACAACTTTTTATATATTTTGTCCTGAAAAGAGCATTTTTTTGCGCAAATATCTGCAAACCAATGATTTAAGTTTGCTGACAAAAGATCAGATCTCAGATTTTCATATTTCCGTTCGAAAATTAATGTTTTATGGCTTAAACCGTTACTAACGGTTTAAGAAATATGCATAAAACATCAATGTTTGAACTTTTATATAAAAAACTGCGATCTAATTTTTTTGTCAGCAGTATATTTTGTCACTGGTGTTCATGGATTTTCGCAATTATTGGCTCGTTCAAAGATAAACAAGTTATTGATCGGAAACCATTTGGTATTCCGACCGACCGACAGACAGACCGACCGACCGACCGACCGACATGTGCAAAACAATATACCCCACTTTTTTCAAAAGGGGGCATAAAAATATAAAAAGTTGTCAAAACGTTCAATCTGTGTGAGTGCAGCTTTAAAGCACCAGAACCATGCAAGCAGTAAAAATATAAAACATTAAATACCTCGTGAAAATTAGTGAGTACAAATATAATGTCTTAAAGCTGCACTCTCACAGAATGATCGTTTTGACAACTTTAAAAAAATGTCTTGGAACGAGCCAATTTATGCGAAAATACATGTAAACGAGTCATATAAGACTGCTGACAAAACATTAGATTGCAGATTTTTATATTTAAGTTAAAAAAAATATATCATGTTTTATGCGTTTTTCTTAAACCGTTAGTAACGGTTTTAGCAATAAAACATTAATTTTGGAACGGAAATATAAAAATCTTCGATCTGATCTTTTGTCAGCAGTTTTTATCACTGGTTTGCATATAATTACGCAAAGATTTCCTCATTCCAAGACAAACAATAAACAAGAGGGCCATGATGGCCCTAGATCGCTAACCTGTAAAACGGTCTATGGCTCAGACCGTTTTAGATCTTTAGGGCCATTTCGACCCTCAGCTGGCACAGATCCAACAGAATCTGCAAAACTGCAGTCCGTGCAAACAACCGCTAATAGGATTATATCAATATGACCAACAGATGAGGAATCAGATGCTTTATCCCTACATCACAGTGCCATCCTTGATGTTCAAGAAATTTATACTGAATAGTGAGAACTGAGATCTGTGATCTAGTTTTTGACCCCAAGTGACCCATATTTGAACTTGACCTAAAAATTATCAAAACGACTTATCTGACATATTTAGGTTGAAAATGTAGCCTCTAAATAGTTTACAAGGCTTTTCAATACTAGGGCTCTGTGACCTAGTTTTTAACCCCAGATGACCCATATTCGAACTTCAACTAGAAATCTTTCTGACAAATTTCCAGGATATTTGGGCTGAAAATGTAACCCCTAGAGTGTTAATAAGGTTTTTCCATATTTGGGCTCTGTGACATAGTTTTTGACCCCAGAAGACCCATATTCGAATTTGAGCTAGAAATCAACGAAAACACCTTTTTGACAAATTTTCAGGATATTTAAACTGAAAAAGTAGCATCTAGGGTGTTAACAAGATTTTTCTATTTCTGGGTCATGTCATCCAAGATTCCCATATTCGAACTCGTCCGAGTAATTACTGGGACAAACATCCTGACCAAGTTTCGTGACAATTGAGGCAAAAAAGTGACCACTAGAGTGTTAACAAACTAATTGTGGACGGACGACAGACGACGGGCGACAGACGACGGACATTCATCGATCCTAATAGCTCACCCTCAGCCTACGGCTAAAGTGTGCTAAAAGTTGTAAAAAAGGTAAATCTTTGAGAGTGCAGCTTTAAGTAAGCATCATTTCATCTAGGTTCCATTCTATTGAAAAGCTCTACACACCGATCCGCACGCGAGTACAGACTTTTCTCCCCGGATGAGCTGGCACTGCTCCTGCGGTGTGTGCAACTCCCCCGGAAGTTTGGCAGTGTGCTGCAGGTACTCCTCATAGTTCTCATGGTTGTTCAGGCAATTCTGGCTGTAATCAGCACGCAAAATATAGTGCGATATACACTGAACATGTGCGTTGATTGATCCCTTATCAAATGAAGGTTGTCAAGTAATACATTATAAACACAATAGTCATATTCATCCCCACAACTGAAAACTGAAAATGAACCAGTTTGAGTCTAATCCTAAATCAAGGTTATGTCATATTTAATCCAACACAGGAACTATGCAGCATTATCGATTGGGTCCAAATTCTTTAATCAAACTACAATGTTGAAAATAACCGCAACACATAACCTGCTTACTTTATACTATCTAGGTAGGCGACATGACCCTTGAACTTGGTGATGGAGCACGTGGAGAATCTGAACACGTTCAGTGTGTAAGGCTCCCCAGAGTGGAAGGCGATCACTCCAGGATTCATGATGTACTTGTCGTCTGCGGGGCACTGCTTCGCAACCTCGTCATTGGGGTTGCCGTCATGCGGGGCACCAAGGCTGGCGGACGAAAAAATTCCTTACTTTATTGATACGTCTACGTTTTGTTTTTATTTTTACAATTGATAGCTATGGTTGATGAATAAACGTAAACTCGTCCTCGCTGTAGCCGATATGCTGAGCACCATGGCTGTGCACAGAGGACAGTATTCCCCACTTTATTCTTCAACCGAGTTGTAAAAAATATAAACTCATGCAAGAAAGTTTAATTTTTTTTTGTCAATGTTTTTCAGAATTGTATCAATTTACTCGAGGACGTCACGCGACATGTCATCGAGTCATCACAGGAGTGATGTCATGATTTTAAAAGAAGCCAGATTTTTTAATTATCTGGTCATTGTGATTAAAACATATCAAATCAAACGGATATGAATTAATTAGAAATGTATTTGTTTTACTCATTTACCATGACCATTATTTATCTATTTAGCGCAGTTCATGATACAATGGCTTTGTATGATTTTGAACATGAAGTAAGTTTATCTAACTCAAGTGACTAAAAGTGCAACTTAAAACATCTGTATTTCGTGAAAACGGCCTGTTGTTACGACGACCCTGTTCTTACTTGTGTCCGAGCTCATGCGAGGCGATGCTGGTAACGATATAGTAATCCGAGTCCTCGTTGATGGAGACGCGGTTGTAGCGGCAGACCTCACCCACATACGCCATTCCAGCCACGCCATAGAACCGATAACCCGATGAATTCGTCGCATACAAATCCAAACTAAATATAAGGTTATGCAGGTTAGTTTGAAAGTATCTTGGCCACATTGGATGTGGATCCGCGGCGTTTTACCTTAAACCGTATTGATTGTTTCGTTGTTTCTAATAAGACACAGGGTATATATGTTTAATTTATTTTGGAAATGCTGTAACGAGCAGGAAAGCACAAAAAGGATAAGTTCATACTTGGTAAATACGAGGACGTGGTCTTTGTTTGGGATGCCCTGGAGATCGGCCGCCCAGGCGGGCAGGCTGCCCAGGTATTTTCCGGCGTCCACACTATCGGACTCAGTCGCGATCGACTGGTCCGGTATGCTCGTTGAGTTGCTCGTCTACAGGCAGAGTTTCATTTCGTTACGACAACAATTCATTAAAACGGTCGCAATTCTCGCAGGTTTTTGGATTGTTGTAAATGGAAGCTTACTATGGTATAATATATTCAAGAAATGGCTTTAGGAAACACAATGCACCCTGTTCGAATGAAGCTGTTTATGTCATGTGTTTATTATGATTGGAAGGAAGATCCTAAAGCCAGTACACCAATAGGGTATGGCCATGCATGCTTTAAACTGTTCCATATATTAGGTTTAACTGAAATAATACGTTTTAATGAATCACCTGGAAAATGAGATATCCCGACACTGTCAGGTATATGTCCATCTCCGGGTCCTCAATAGATTCATACCGCATGCTCATCTGCAAGGCAAACGCTAATAATGCTGTAACAGCTGCACACAATAATGCACTATCACTGCCTATAAATATAATACTATGAAATACACTTCCGGTGAAAAGCTTCGAAATAAACACGACTAATGCAAAACAATGGCTTACCCCGTTAACAATTTGTGCGAATCGTTTCCGGAGATAGGTCTCCGTGGCATCCCATTCGTTGAGTTCATTCGTGGCTTCCTGACTATACCTATAATATTGGACAAGGAAAATCAACGTATCATGTAACTCATAATAAATCTGACCAACTCGGTTGGTAAAGGTGTATTTACGATATTTGATTGGGGCGGGTCTTGATTGATTTCTCAGTTGCTGTTATCTGACATACACACCACCAAAATAACACAGGAACAACAGCCATACAAACAAAACAACAGCAGTAGAAGCAACAACAACAACAACAAACAATAACAACAAACAATAACAACAAACAATAACAAAAACAACACAGATTCAACAACAACAAAGCAAAAAAGCTTCCCTTTGTTTTAGTATGCCGATACAGTAAATGAAGTTAAAGACCGTTCAGACGAACGTTTTATAAGTTCAGTAGCTAATAACTTTACCTAACATCAAAAATTTAAAACTTCTCGTTACATATTTTTATAAGAACTAACGGATGGATACGTACTTTTCCCAAATGGACGGGTCGAGAACCACCAGAATCTCGAGGGCGTATGGAGTCGAGGCTCTCTTTGACCGCTTGCCCTGCTTCTCTCTCAGTCTCTGTGAAAGTATTTGAACATTTGTATCGTTTCTGTACATCACCAAAGTACGCAAATAATTTTGCAACTAGTCCAGATGTAATCTTACTTGTTGTATTCCGCCAAAGTTTTGGATAAAAAAATGTACTTGGACACTGAATTGCTAAGAACAACCCCATACTATCTCGTCAATGTGTCCTTAGTGCATGCAAATGACCGGCACTTTGATCGTTGTTTACAGCATATTGTCATAAAAAGAGCATTCATCTTTCATTCGTGTATCGAAAAATATATAAATAATAATCAATAACCAGTGTAATGGTATATGTTATTCGAAAAAAAATGTTAATGTGTGTGCAATTATTCTGCTGCAAATAACACATTACTAAAGTAATATTAAACATTGAAAATCAGTTGGTATAGTTATTTCGTTATCGTGAAATAATACTATCATTCTTTATAGGCATACGCTATTACCTTAAATGGCATTCATCAACTATGTTTTTAAGTAACATATATCATTATATGTACCTATTAAGGTTGTTGGCATTATTTTATGATCCGTCCGGATCAATGCAGTGCCAGTGGTTGATACCAAGCATGTTTCAGTATCTATACGATTTCATATGTGTAACCTAATTGTTCGTATACATGTTTTAGCATTTCAAAAATGCATACATTAAAAGCCAATTGATAATTAAACTAAATAAGCCACAGTGTAATGGATGAAGACATACTATTACCGTGTTTCGTTATGTCTTTACGAATTTTCATGGTCATTTCACTTTTTTTTTTAAAAGGATTGAGTTTGATTGAGATATAGGTTTTATCATTTATTATTAAAGGTGGCTCTGTGTGACCTGTTATGGAGCTTTGTTTAAACGAGATGATACTTTACTGAAAACTATGAATCGAAAGATAAATATGTACCAAAATCTAACACATATCATTTATTTAAATCGTTTCGAGTGAATTTCACAGTTTATTTGGATTCGGTGTAAGTTATTTATGTTTTCAAGGCACACCCGTCTGGTACCTCGCCATTTAAAATATATACCAATCAAAACTGCTCTATGGCTTGACCCCGCTGTGACGCCATCGTGACTTGAATGTCATTAGGGACATGGCATATAAATACTGCAATTCTAAGTCAAGACCAGATATAAGAACACTAAGAAACAGATTGATTTACAAGGAGACCTTGTTCTTTGCGACTAGATCTCTGGATTCTTTAGCATGCTCGGTTTAAAGCACCGATACTGAATAAAACATTTCCAAAACCAACCCTTTTAATGCCGACCGCCAGGCAAGGGAGCTTCTTGAACTAATACCATAACTTAAATGTCTTTAGTTATGACGCAGCTGTTGTTTGTACCCATGATCATCTCCACCCGAAGCAATCGCTCAATCACATGGCTATCGGGGCGGTCTAATATTTTATTGAAGACGAAGTCTGAAATTTTAATCAAGGCCGTTACCTGAAGGAGTGACTCTGTCTCCGTCTTGGATCCTTGAATCAGCTCCCGAAGCTTGTTTACTAAGGCTCTCTCCTCCTCCTCTACATTTTCTGAAATTGAACCGGAAAAGGGTCCTTAGTCAAAATGGAGCGGGGAAATTTGGACCATTATGACAATCGGACCGGAAAATACGGAGCAAAGTGACGATTGGATCAATAGGGTGCATTGATACGCTGAGACCTAAAATAAGCACCGTAGGTACAATTTGACCGAAAATAAGGGACTGCAGGTTCAACTGGGCCGAGAAATGCTAAGGATCTGCATAAGGATATGAATCGTAGGTACGAAGAGACTGAAAAATAGGGATTGTATGTACGATGGGGTGGAAAAATAGTGATTGTATGTACGATGTGGTCAATAAATATTTATCGTAGGAACGATGTGATGGACAAATAGAAATTGTATGCACGATGGGGTCGATCAATATGGATCGTAGGTACATTGGAATGGAAAAATAGGGATTGTATTCACGATGGGGTCGATAAATATGGATCGTAGGTATGCTGGGATGGAAAAATAGGGATTGTATTCACGATGGGGTCGATAAATATGGATCGTAGGTATTATGGGATAAATTGGGGATTTTATGTATGATGGGTCGATAAATATGGATCATAGGTACGATGGGATGGAAAAGCAGGGATCTTTACGGTTACAACGGAAACGAAAACAAATGCTACAGAACGATCAGCTCGATAAATAGGGACCATTAGTAAAATAGGACCCTAGGTACAGGAGGACCGAGAAATATCAACCAAATGTACGGTAGGACCGAGAAATATCAACCGAAGGTACGGTGGGACTGAGCAATAGGACCTAAGAGGATTTAGTTTAAAGACTGATACAGTAGTTTCTAACATTGTGATGTTAGTCTTTTCGGGATATTATGGAATGGAATTAATTTATCTGTACACTGAAGCATAAAATAACTTTAATAGGTCTGTGTTTAGTACTGTTTACACGGGGAAAATTGAAGATTTTAATTTGCTGTACTCTTTCCGACTAAAGAAAAACATGAGAATTTGACATTGAATTATGCTTGTTTGTCTAAAGACAATATAGTTATACCAACATATCGCATACCATTTTAAAGGTAATTGACTCTTCTTTCCATGTCACTTATTTAAAAATGGATTGTTTATATGTTGGTTGAGAAATTTACATAAAACTGGACTCTACCGTGAAATCGGGTAAGTTTGAGTTACATACCTTGTTTCTTTTTTTGTATATGAAAGACACTAAATATCTTCAGATGTGTTGTTTATCTCATTGTATGTACCCAAAATGGTTTTAAACAATATTTTAGTGACAAACAATGATTCAGATGCCTGTGCTAAGTAGGACCGAAAAATATCAACCGAAGGTACGTTGGGACCGTGAATTACGACCTTAGGTACAGTAGGACCGAGAAATATCAACCGATAATACGGTGGGACCGAGAAATAGGACCTTAGGTACAGTAGGACCGAGAAATATCAACCGAAGGTAAGGTAGGACCGAGAAATATCAACTGAAGGTACGGTAGGACCGAGAAATAGGACGTTAGGTACAGTAGGACCGAGAAATATCAACCGAAGGTACGGTAGGACCGAGAAATAGGACTTTAAGTACAGTAGGACCGAGACATATCAACCGAAGGTACGGTGGGACCGAGATATATCAACCGAAGGTCCGGTGGGACGGAGAAATAGGATTCGTGGGGTCGCCGGTACCAGAAATTTGGACCGTAGTTACAATTGGACTAGAATGGGAACTGTGTGTATCGTCAGGCAGCATTCAGAAGCATGCTTCCCGTTTCAATACAGTTATGTGTTGATGCATTTCATTTGATACGTACATAAATAGACCACAATACGCTACAAATAGTAATTAACTTTCTTTATTGTGCTATAGTATTACCCGGTAAAATTATTGCTATTCAATGTTTTGATACTGCAGTATTATTTTTTTTATATCTTTTATTATAAAAGCCGATTTGAAAGAAACCGGCTGGTCATGTAAAATATTAGTTATTCCAATAAGTCGTCCAGCATTAAAACTTGGCCCCTGGGTTAATCATATTACTTAAGAACTTTTAATTAGATTTACACCCATTCGCGACATTTCAAGGATAACAATACTTCATCGATCATTGGTCAATGCTTAGGGCTAGATTATACAATCTTTAAGTCCAATCAAAACAATTAAAAAAGCTTAAGAATTTGACCAAATTGACAATCGTTGTGATTTCACGAACCAGCGCACAGTAATGTCAGATAATGCCTTGTTTTAGCAGCCATCCGCAACAGTTATATCTAATTTCGTTGTAATTTGGCAAACTAGAAATTTAACGTTCTCGCGTTTTTTGTCCGTCTGTGGCACCTACACTATTGTAAAATATATAGTTTTCTATCTCAATTGTATAAGTACCCTTGGAACCTATCCATGTCGTTCAGGAGGACTTACCAGATGAGAAACGCTGGTCAATGTCGTCCTCAACGTCCGCAACCTTGGGCAAAGGCGCCTTCTTTATTCCACCGTTCGACCCTTAAAAACAATCAGGCTAAATTTTTACTATACCATTTCTCTTGTGGATTTCTTTTCCCAAACAAAACTACCATTTGATGCATTATGTTTAACTTAGTTTTTATTTACACGTAAAATGAATGATATTCGTGTAAATGAATATTTCAGTCATATAAGTTCATGTTAGACAATGTAGCTTGGTTCTTGGGTAGATTTACTGAGACTTGTACCTGGCGTCCAGTCATCGTCTCCGGAATCGGCATTAGAGCGGGTCTGAACAATTCCCACCTGTGGCTCCGGGGGAATTTTGCCTAAAATACATTTCAACATTACTAAGTGGCTGTTAACGAATTGCGTGATGATAGAAAAAATACATTTTGCCTATACGTAGGAATTGGTTTAATTCGTATAAAATGTTTCTAAGCACGATTGAAGAATATTTACAATATTGGTCATATGGTCGAAAGGTAAGTTTCTAAATGTTTCGATGAGCAGTTAGTTACTAGTAGTATTAACTGAAGTGTTTTTTCTGTGTTCAATCAAAGCGGAGGTGATTTAACAGTCAATTAATTTGAATTAATTTGACGCAAGTTCAGATAATACCGCTCCGTTTTTTTTGCATCAGAAACAGATATACGTCTTGTGTATAATTGTAGATTTGTTTTCATTTCAGACATGTCATTAGGGGTAAATAACTCAAGAAACGTTGGTGAAGAAACGCCAAAAATCAATTGGTTTGCTATGGCAACTGTATGCCATTTTATTTTTACGTTGATGTTGATTTTCTGTATACATATTTAAACATAAATAAAGCTCAAAATACCGAAATTATTGTGCACAACATACTGCTTAACCGATTTCATTAAGTAAACAATTAAATCTGATGAGATAAAAGGGCATACATTTAAGGTCAAATGCCCGGGGGCACAACTGCAGTAACAAGATGACTTCGCCTTATTCACGGAAGCAATCTCGCCCATAAGCTTAACAATAAAAATTTAACGTGAACGGTGCTTATTTTGTTCTTTCTTTTTGTTTTTGATAAGGAGGTAATTCTCTAGTCTCATCTTGGATGTTTTATATAATTTTAAGTAAGACGACGACACTACAGTATAGTATAATTCAACATGTTAAAAGCGTACAAAATGCTCAAAAGCGAGATAATGTCAGCATTGAAATCATTGAGAATATTGCACATATTTCAGTGCAGGTATCAACACCGCTGAGGTTTTCTAACATGGCTCTAGATGTGTTAAAAATAATTTGAAAATGGACACACATGTCATTACTCTCACCTCTACTTTTATTATTGTCGAAAATGACGTTTTAAAGTGCCAGTGAAAACATCCAGCCTAAATGATTTACCAAGTAGAACAACTGTCGAACGTCAGAAATCGCTAAAATCAGGAATAAATAAACACTGGTCCTGACGTATTTTTAGCGTTTCAATTACTCGTATTGAGGTAGTTTGCTAAATTATATTTTTAGTATAAAACACCAATTACGCTATTTTATTAGCCAAATCACATAACTAAACAGTTTTCCCTTTTTGCAGCAATCTCACATGATGTTTTGTCTTCGGCCAACAAACTTGCACCATAAGCGTTTAGATGTCTTAAAAAACAATTTTTTTAACATTTCTTGAATTTTGCGTCGAAATTTGAGTCGAAACTGTAGTTACCAACTCTTGCATGTTCATATGAAAGATTACCTAAGATAATGTTAATTTGAAGGTTTGTTTTTGCACACCTAGTTTTTATGGATACAATATTGTAAAATCATAGACATGAAGTACACTTTATTTTTTTAGAACAATGACAAATAGCATTGTGCTGTTAAGTTGTACAACACATTGAATAATATATGTATGCCTTACTATCAGATTGATATGTTCCCATGCCCCTTGTTTCCATGTTCTTGTCCAATGTTATGAAGTCCATGCTCCCAGGCTCGGGCATGTGCCTGTTCATACCCCTCTTCTCGGAGGCCCGGACTAGTGTGTGGGGGTTCGGGTGGCCCTCTCCTCCTCGAAACCCACGGGTGCTCACCTTTGCTGGCACTGGTGCTGGCGCTATCTCGAACGCTTCCTCATCTATGTCCAATATGCCGGTCTAAATCACATATACTAGTAATTAAAACAGTAATTTTCCTGAAGCTATTAAAAATCTCATCTAGATGACGGAACTCCCGTATAAGTATTAGAAACGGTTATTTGTATTGAACAAAAAATCATTAAAGATGTTTATTCATAAGTCGAGGTCCATAATTATAAACTTAATGAAGGGGAAGCTACAGTACTGACCACTGTTCTGTAGCACATTCCTTCACTTGCTTTCTTGCATTCCACCATGAAGGCGCCACCCGTCCGCCGGTCCTGATAGAACTTCACATCCTACAACAAACGGATCGACAAACTATAAATATCGCCACATAATTACCATTGACAAAATAACATTTCAATATCACTATCACCAAAACATAACTATATTTTTTTCTCATGTTTATGTAGATAAATTAAGGCCAATAATAGTTATGTTACATTTATCGGCTTGGCCTCCTTCTTAACCAATCTCTGTTTGCCGTCCTGCTCGTGAACGACGTGGAAGAGCGGCGCGTTCTCGTTTAAGCGCTTGTTTTCGGTAAGTTCGAGGGTGACATCACTAGCCATGAGGCGCTTGACGTTGAATGAGAGCGTCTCAGGGAGATCGTGCTGCAGGCCACGTGACCGCAGGTGCCCGCTCCCGTCCTCCAGCCACACAGGCTCGCCGGGGCCTGGTATTCCAAGATGCACCATATTAATTTTGAACAATACAAACATAAGAAAAATGGTATACATCTTAAAAAATATTATGAAATATGGAAATCCTTATGATATTTGCCACTTCAGTGTTTAATTAAATTGAAATAGCAAAAAAAAAGAAAAAGAAAAAAAAGAAAAAAGAAAAAAAAGAAAGATGCAAATACATTTTTAAACGCAATTAAGGTCTCTGGACACATCACACAATTTTACAAATCCAACATATTGTTTGACTATTAAATAACCAAACATCATACCTTTTGCTAAAGCATCATATGCCCCCAAAATGATCAAAACTAAGAAATGTAGTAAGGCCATCTTGTTTGCAATAGTTGTTCTTGCTACCAGCCAGGTCTTATATAGCGGTTAGCTTGCCAGGGGCACTTGGTTTTGAGAATACGTCAGATCAGGATTGATATCAGATTAAACCTTCACGAATAAATATTTAATGTCAAATCAAATAACAGAATTAATATATTTTGGCATTTACATTTACGACATTTGGTAAATACTAATGCCAATATTTAAATCGTTTACAATACAATAATGTATGATTAGTTACTTATACAAGCGTGAGAGGTAACCAGTTATAAAAACAGTATAGTAAAATCTATGGAATTTTATGGTAGCCAAAAATGTGTTTTATTGTCCTAAGGCCCCAAGACGGGTGTATCTTTGTAGGCGGTTGTGGCATTAATTAATGTTACGATAACATTATTGCTGAAATAAAATTGAAATGCAGAACAAATCTACTGTGTGACATCATCGATATCTTTCCAAAACTGCACTACGTTTTTTTGGTATTATTTGTGTGTTCGTTCAGCCAACATAAGAACGCGCACACCGCCATTATGTCTCGCCAACATCGCCGACAACGGGCTGCAACTACATATTGGTCACTTGGTCTTTCTCAACGGACCTTCCAAATCATGACTATTTAAATTTAACACCCGTGAAACAGTTCCTGGTCCCAAATAAATTGTGTTTAATATCAAATGAAATATTAAACATTAAGATGAATATACTCTAATTCACAAACTGAACTATTAAACACAGCATGGGGCACGTGATCTTGATCGCTCAAGAGGGACAGCAGTCTTAACTGTACCGGAGTCTGCCATTTTGCCAGAATCGAGCTAAAATGAATAAGAAAAAGCTACCAATATGAGAAAAACAGGCATAATAGAAGCAAGGAAGACTTAGCATCATACACTTACAAGCCAATATTTTCTCTTTACCAGATATACGTAAATATTCAATCATATCTGAATATCGGAATGTTTTGTTACGGCTGGATGCCATAAACCCGAATTGGTGACAAATATTTTTGTAAATGCTTATCTTAAAATCCGTGTATTCAGCAGAATTGAAAAAGACATCAGGTTTGTTATTTCTATGTTGTAAATCCCCAGGGTCACGGCTGGTAAAGGCTTAAGTAAAAGCAGCCGACAAAGAAATCATGAATAAATTTCGAATAAAGGTACATTAGCTGCAATGTTTTATTACGCCTAGAATCGTTTAAAAAGACTACAAAAACATCAACATAATTCTAATAAATAAGGTTAGAAGTTTAGTACTTCAAGGACTAGACACCAGATGATACAACCGATAGAAAAAAACAAAATCGAAAAAATCCTACATACATCGTAAAATTGATAACGTTTTGTACAGCGCATTGAATCTTCCTTATCTTACTTACACGTGCATCATTCGCATTTTTTTCAGTTTTCTATTTAGTTTAAAAAAGCGTCATATTTGATGCCAAAATCAGCTGATTTCAAAAATGTCAAAACGGCCAATCTGTCAGAGTGCAGATTTAATGTCAAAACGGCCAATCTGTCAGAGTGCAGATTTAATGCCAAAACGGCCAATCTGTCAGAGTGCAGATTTAATGTCAAAACGGCCAATCTGTCAGAGTGCAGATTTAATGTCAAAACGGCCAATCTGTCAGAGTGCAGATTTAATAAGTTCACCAACACTGTTGCATTTTTCAAAAGAAAAACGTTCTAAGGAATTAACTTACAAAATTTACAAAACTCATTATTAATGCATATAGTGTCTTAAAGAAACAGAAAAAATATCACTTGACTTTTTCTCACGTGGATGATCTACTTTGTTTCGATTTACACTTGTCTTAAACAGCGTTAAGCATCACTTAACAATTCACTGAATCATAGTTTTATACATGGCCAGGAAGTGTGGTTTGGATTAAAAGAATAAATTATGCATAATTGCCAAATTCTTTGAACATACTATATGCTGCGCCAATATAACAGGTATGTTTGTTATATTTTCATTTCAACAGGTGTTTTTACATGTGGCCTGTGCCCGTAGGCTTTAATCACATTTCTTTTATCATTATCACAATTGAGCAATTGAGATAAACACATGCAGACAAAAGTGTGCACAACGTCAAAGACACAAAGTTTTCTATAATGATTGAAATTTGATGAAATGTTAAGTTCTAAAAGACAGGCATTTTCTATATTTGTTTTGATTTTGCAGTATATTATCTGATGGAATAAACTGTCCTTTATTGTAAAAGTGGGTTTGAAAGAAACGGGCTGGTCACGAAAATATATTGTTTATTCCAATAAGTCGTCTAACATTAAAACTGGGCCCCTGGGTAAATCATTTTACTTAAAACTTTCAATAAGATTTACATCCATTTGCACCATTACTTCAAGGATAACAATACTTTGACTTCATCGATCATTGGTCAATGCTTAAGGCTATATTAGACAATCTATATGTCCAATCAAAACAATTAAAAACAGCTTAAAGATTTGACTACATTGACAATCGTTGCGATTTCACGAACCAGCGCACAGTAATGACTGTCAGATTATACCTTGTTTTAGCAGCCATCCGCAACAGTTATATTTAATATTGTTGGTTGTAATTTGGCGAAATAGAAATGTTCGACCTAAGTTTGTCCATCTGTGGCACCTAAACTATTGTATAATATATAGTTTTCTATCCCAATTGTATGAGTACCCACGAAACCGATCCATGTCATACAGTTGGACTTACCGGAAGAGAAACGCTGAGCAATGCCGTTCTCTACGTCATCAACCTAGGGCAGAGGCTCCTTCTAATTTCCACCGTTATTTCCTAATAAAGTACAGGCTTATTTCATACGAATATATGAAGCTTCTAAATCTCAACAATCATAAAAAAGATGATGGTATACTTTTACTGAACATAAACAGACCACAATGTCTGGCCCGATAGGTGGACATTTTGACACTTATATTGCTTTAAATAATATTTGTTAGTTCGCCTATTTCATTCATGTTAGTTTAAACTAAAGGAAACATTCAACTTTGTCAGAACAAGTAGCTCAGATTCTTGGGTAAACGTTTCCAACTCCTACTCCCCCCCCCCGGCAAATTTACATGAACAGACAGTGTACATAACGTCAAAGAAACAAAGTATTCAAAATGAGTATATAAAATAATAAAAGGTTAATCACTACAAGACATGCAGTTGCAATATTTCTTGTGTTTTCATATAGTTATTAATAATTATAATTATTATGTTGATTGTGATAAATGCATCAAACTAACTCACTACCAGGCACTGGTGATCCGGTGAGGCTGTAGAAAGCAGAGGCTGGTGAAAATGACGGCCAAACCTATAAAAGTAAGCTATTGTGTCAGCTGTGTAGACTACCCTGTCAATATCTATCAATATCAAGAACATTTTGAATAACAGGTTTTATCCGATTTATGCCCTTTGATAAACAAACTGCGGGTTTCATTCCGGATAGTTTTTGAAAAATGGCTTGGTTGAATATTTAACGCCTCCATTTAACATCCCTCCCGGAAGACGATTAGTATTTTAGTGATGCGACGGGGAACCGAACCTAACACCCCTGGATTGATAGTCAAGTGTGTTACCACTAGACCACGGATCCGCCACATACCACATGCCTAATCCCGCTGAGCGATGCGCTTATATATTCCCCGGGCGGACGAGTTCATTATTTATATGTGTAAAATGGGTAAACTCCACTTTGCGAAAACTTGAAGGGAGACTTTATTTTACTAATATTCTTTATGAAAACAACACACAATAAATAATGCTTAACATTATTTCTTAAATAATTATTGCTGCTTATGTCACAGGTTAGATTGTAACATAGTCATCTGAAATGTTTTATTGTCTATCATGTCTTTGTTTCTTTGTCTTTTCTATAAATTAATATGTGAGCTCTCATTTCATCTCAGCACTCCTCATTTAACGATCTGCATGCATTTCCTTTATTTAATTTACTGCACTGTGACCGTTATGACAATAATTGTCCTTATTAACATCTATACTGTGTTTACAGGTTAGTGAAGTATTGAGGAAATGTATGTTCTAACTATGTGTATTATGTATTTTCTTCGCATTTATATTCGTTCGGTGTATTTATTCGTTTTGGCAGTTCATATACTTACATCGGATAGGCGCGAGCTGTCCCTTGTTTAAAGACAATAAATGTCGTTATAAACATATATACTGTGTTTATAGTGTTTACAGCCAATCTTACTAAAGAGAACCCTAAAAGAGTCGTGACATTGGTGGCCAGTGTGACTTTGGTTCGGGAAGGGCTTGTACGAAAAACGTCGGGGTGAATTGGCTGGGGTACGAAACTTTTCTACCAAGCTGATGACGTCACAGCACAGAGAACCAATGAGAATTGGAAACTCCCTGGGCGATACTATATCCCGGTCTCTCATCGTAAAATCCGGTCTCATCCGGTCTCATAATTCCCGGCTCATAACTTAATTATGGCACCAGGCAACGGATTGTGTTGCCGATGTTTGTTAAACTAATTTGACAATCTTATCTGCTTTTATATGCAACAAAATAGAATAAAATATATAAACATTATGTCTTAATTTATGCAATTTGTTATAGGTCTAAACTATTTATGCAATTTGTTAAAGGTGTAGAGAAAGATGCGATGGCAATAAAAATGCTCATGTTTTTCTAATAAAGGATTGAGGATGGCTAGAATATGAAGTAACTTAGAATTGCACCTTTTAAATTATGTTTTGTCCAAGTGGGTTTATTGTTCCTCCTCTTCTGTTTAAAAACAAACAAGCATTATATTGTTTAAGCAGTCCAGCTATGAGTGAGAACGGTTCTCTTTATAACATCCTATTATAGTAAGTATGCGTGTGCTAAGACATTAAAGCTACTTGATGAAGAGTGTTTATTTGAAGTTGCGCCATTCTTAAGTAAGGAACACATTATGTCTCCATTTTTCGTTTATAATTTTTGTGCTATTCCCTAACATTAAATAAATTCGAATACCTTTGTCATTACTACACAACTTTAGCAGAATATATTTTATTTGTCAACTTGAAGTTTGCAATAAATCTCTAACTTGTTAAAGACATCTGACGCTGATTATTTTTGAATTTGGTTATATGTTATCATCGTATTATTTCTAAAATTTATTAGAGCCTTTGCATAACAATCATTTATTCTATAAAATTGCTTTTATAATGAACAACCATATTTTTAAGGTATGAACCGAACAGAAGCCGTGCGTGTGTAATAAAACTCGCTAATCCGTCTATCATGTCCTTTACGAGGAACATGCGCTAATCTCTGACACGCGTTGTATAATGCATTTACACCTTTCATGGTATGACATTATTGTGTATTGTCATAAACCTGTTATGAAGAGTTCCTTGACAAAATATAATAAGTATAATAATAATTAATAAACTACTGAAATATTCGGAAGGCTATTTTACAAGTTTCAAACTCGTCACATGAAAGTTTGACTTGAAAATGGACGTTCTAAATTTGCCTAAAAGTTTTAAATTTCCAAAGAGATCTTTTGGCACTAAAAAAACTGAACACGGGGCATTCCGAAACTCGCAACCGAAAAAAGGTTTAGATAAAAACACAAAAATAAAACCTTGACTCACTGGAAATCGAGTCCTTCAATGCTTAAAATTGAAATAAAATATCGACGGGAGGGGACACCCCTCCCCAGCCCACCCCTTCCGCGGCCCCAATGTCAATTTCCTTCCTACGCGCCTGTTAACAACAACAACCAAATGGACATGCCTGTTGTGTTTTTGCAATTGCGAATGCTGTAGTATTTTTTTTTAAAGGCTGTGTAAATACAAATGTCAGTTTCGTTGTAAGTGAAATGAGGGAACATCTAGTCAGCTGTCGTGAAAATAAAAAAAAAATCCGTTTCATAAAGCAAATGAAAAGTCGCGATCTCTAAGACTTTAAAAATAAAAACATTCTTTTTATGTGAAATGCCAGAATTCGTCGATAGTTATTTGCGAAAATAGAACATGCAGGAACTGGTCGTGGCAGTGCATCTCCTGTAACATTTCAAATCAATAGTTTAAACAAAACAAAAATATTAGAATTCCTTAACACGGTGGAGAACCCACGTGACTTATTTGGTAAAGTGCACGGCAACAAATGTCAACAAGTCTCGATTCAGGTAAGGTTTTTAAAGATAACTTTCTTAATATTTGGAGAAATTTTGTGAAATAAAGACCATAAACCCCGCATTTAAGAGCTCTATCCACGGTAATAAAGAACTTTCTCTAATATCCTAAAGTTTTCCTGAAAATCTTGACCAACTGATTTCTCAGAGTTGAAATCTAAGGCAAAGTACACGGCTTTTGACAAATCTATCGGTTTACTTCATGTTATCCGTAAATAATTCATACAAAAATCTTATTTTAAGCAAATTTTATGTATTTTAAAGTTTTCAGCGTGTATTGTTGAACTTCTTATAGTTATTTCAAAGGCGAAAATGAACTAACACCAAATTGATAAAGTACTCGGACATTTTAGGTTTGATAAAGTACACGGTCGTTTACAACCTTCAGTGTATATACTCATTATTTCACTGACTGTTGCTAAAACGAATTATTATAAATATATTTATTATTTCTATCCTTCAAATTCATTTTTGAACATTGCTCCATGTTTGAAAAGACGCATTGTAATGGAGTGGCAAGGGAAGAATGAACGCGTTTTAACAGTTAGACCGACAGAGTCGCCTAAATGATGGGCTCATTTTCATGAATCATGGAAACATGTGTTATCACACTAAAATTCAGTCCCGTATTTTAACAATATATTCGCAATTGACATATAACGGGCTTGAAGTTTTTGTAAAGGGTGTTCCACTTCTTTTTCGTATCGTATATGTAAAACGTGTTTGTATTCATTATACATGGTAAACAATAACACATAACTGCTTAATAACTCTTCATTTTGTCAATTTTGAGAAAGAAAAGTGTTCTTGTACTTTTAATGTCTTCGATTGCTACCTGATTTGAAAGACTTATAATTTTATGATATTTGTTTCATTTCAGAATATGAAGACTCCGACTTTATGCAAAGAATGCGGAATGGCATTTCAAAATAAAAAACAACAACATCTAGCAGACCACGATAGAAGGCATTCAGGTTGATTGCCATCGTTTTTGCGGGAAAGTGTTTACACAGACACAGGTGAGTTTTTCGCCGAGAAATAAGAATATACTAACAGTTATACTTTTATTACGACTCCCCTCGTGTAGAGGTTAAGATTTGCAGTCGTCTGACTGTGTTTTCAACGTTTTTTAGGGGTGGCGTTTTTCACATACCGGGTAATAATGTGGTCCATGTTTCAGTGGACAGGGTCGTTCAGTTTTATGGTGCTGATTACACGATCAAACACTCATTGCGTGGCAGTAATATAGTGTTTTTTATCAATTATATTCAAGTACTGACATTGCCAGCAATTCTCGCTAACTTGTGACAGTACATGTCTTTTTAATAGGTGCAGCAATCACGGCGAGACAAAGTTGCACGTTTGCAAATAGAGTGGCAAAACTGCCCTTGCAAGACTTGAAAATACACGAAGGACGCGAAAGCGGCCAATTGAAGCTAACCTGTGGTGTGTGTGGGTTCAAATTGGGTGACACGACCAATCTCAGTGACCAGATATCACAGGGGTATGACACGTCACAAATGTCTACAGTGTCGCTCAGCATTCAAGTTCAAATCTGGACTCAGCAGGCAATTCGAGGCGAAACACACCTAATCATGACACATTGAAAGATTACAATGGTCTAGTTAGAAGTGTATTCCAGTATGTTGCCGAGTTAAAATAACGTTTTCATGAGTTTAACATTTTATTAAGATAAATAGCAAAACGTAATGTCACCAAATGGTGCTCTTTCAAAATGTTCGTTTGTCTTACAGTACTGAAAAAATTGCAGTGTAAAAATAGTATGAAAACGGATTGAGCATAAAACATTTTCACAAGGTTTAGAGATGCATTGTTGTCATTTTCCCATTTATTTCCTGCATGTATCTTATATAATTCAGCAAGCTTTGAAACACAATTATTTTGTAATCACATTTCAGCCTTTAGTCTAGAACATGCTAATGTTCCATGCTCAGCTCTTATCTAGATGTTCAAGTCTTAGTCCTAGCCTGTAAGTTGGTAATATAGTGTGCTCTCATTCCTCCTTGCTGTTTCCCATCTAACTCCGAGCCTCCATCTTTACAATGAGTTCCTGTCTGCATTGTTCGAACGACCGCAGTTTTACTGATGTAGATCAGATAATATTTGTTCAGACTGAACCAAATAAAAGATTCAGCGTTACCTGAAAGGTATGAACAATATGCTTTAAATGTGGAAATATATATAAACTAATTGTGATGTGCAAAACACATCAAAATAGGAACATTTATGAAATTTATAATCACCACAAACGGGCCGCTAACTACAGAGATGTTTTATTCGCCGTCAGTCCAGATTGTAATTTATAAGTAAAACTATCTGATTTTTGAAGAAATGTATGTACGATTCTGTATTGATCTGCATATTTTAAAGAAATCGAACTTATAAAGACTTTCTCTTAAATTATTCCATAGACTATCTTCCAACTCCTCATTAAATATGATTACTAAATATTTGGTTATTTAGGTGTGCGTTATAATGCAAAATTTATTGTTACAACTTAGATAAAAACTAAACACTATACATCCTGACTTCACGAATAGAAAATGCTTACATAACGATTAGTTTGTAAACCTCACTCTACTTTCAAACATAAACTAAAATGACCGTGTACTTTATCATCCTAAAATGTCCGTGTACTTTATCAATTTGGTTTTAGTTCATTTTTACCTTTGAAATAACTAGAAGTTAAACAATACACGCTGAAAACTATAAAATACATAAAACTTTTTAAAATAAGATTTTTGTATGAATTATTTACGGCATGCATGAGGTAAACCGATAGATTTGTCAAAAGCCGTGTACTTTGCCTTAGATTTCAACTCTGAGAAATCAGTTGGTCAAGATTTTCAGGAAAACTTTAGGATATTAGAAAAAGTTCTTTATTACCGTGGATAGAGCTCTTAAATGCGGGGTTTATGGTCTTTATTTCACAAAAATTCTCAAAATATTAAGAAAGTTATCTTTAAAAACCTTACCTGAATCGAGACTTGTTGACATTTGTTGCCGTGCACTTTACCAAATAAGTCACGTGGGTTCTCCACCGTGCTTAAGTACTGGGTTAACTTACAAATTTGATTTACATGTATTCATGCATTTATATTTGTATTACTATTATCAAAAGTATACTTATAACTGCATTAAATAAGGCTAAAAGCACAATGTGTTTGTTATTCATTACATTAATGTTAGTACATGTGCATATATTATGTCTTTATCTTTGCCTTAATTTATTATTTGTTTTATTGATATAAAATATGAAATAAATGGTGAAATAATTATCATCAAATATCTAATGTTTTAATCAACTGTAATCTTTTGTAATCCTATTACCCCCCGCTGTCATTCACACCTTCTCAATCACGCCCGATAGCTACAATAAATTTTTTAAAACAGAGACCAGAGGAGACCGGGACCGGATGAGAACAGAACAGAACAGAACAGAACAGAACAGAACAGTTTGTTTAGAATAGAGTTACGGATACATAGTGATTCCTTAACGTATTTACAGAGCTTAATAAGCTCAAATCTATTAACAGAGTTTAATAGTTGGTGATATTTAAACACGAAGGGGCGAACATAATAATGACGTTTAATGTATTTCTGTCTTATAACTAAATAACATGGGCATATACATACAAAATGGTATTCATCTTCAATATCAAGATGGTTACAACACATACAGTAACGTTCATTACGCGGTGTATTATTTCTGGCATATCGTCCAGTTTGTATCCTTAATGGATGTACAGATAATCGTAATCTACAAATATAAAGTCGGTATTTCCTTGGTAGTATATTCAGATATTCTTCATACTGGAATGCATTTTTAAATACCTTATACATATCAAGAACAGAGCTATTAGATAATGAACCATGCCATTCCTGCTTAAATGTATCTATAACTCTACATTTAAATTCGTGAACAAATGTATTTACGTTTACATTTTGTACATTATCAAATATATGTGTAAAACCATAATCATTAAGAAGTTTTTTAACATTGGTAACCCAATTGGAAAATCCTTTATTACTATCAGCTACTGCTTGCAGATATACAACACTTATCAATATATTATTAGTGTTAGCTATTTTCAACCAGTACTTAATTATACGTATGTATCTAGAAATATATAAAGGATATCTACCTAATTCTCCGTATACACTAGCAGTATAAGTGTTGATTTTAACATGTAATAATCTTTTACAGAACTTCAAATGAATACGTTCTATTTCTTTCGATTTAGTATAACCCCATATTTCACATGAATAGTTTAATATAGACCCTACAAAGGCGTCAAACAACTGACAAAATATATGAGGCTTTAGATCATACTCTTTACATTTATACAGTAACACATTTAAAGCCTTTAAAGCTTTTCCAGCTAAATATTCTTGGTTTAATGCATAAGTACCAGTTTAGTTAAAAACAGTTCCTTGGTAGTTAAAATCGCTAACGACTTCGATGTTTTGGCCATCATAGGTCCAGCTTTCATGCGGTAATAAACGTCGCGCTTACGAAATACCATAATTTTAGTTTTATTTGTATTTACTCTAAGACCCCAAGTATTACAACAAGTATTAAGTAAATCCAATTGATGTTGAGTTTCAGCCGGTGTCTTTCCTAAAATGGCCATATCATCGGCAAACAGTAACATAATTAATATAACGTAATCTACGTTTATACCAGAATTAAGGCTATCTTGTAAAAACAATTCTAGGTCTTCGACAAATAGTGAAAATAATATTGGGGACATTACATCCCCTTGTCGTAAGCCAACTGCATAACTAAAGTATTCTGAGTATGATGAACATGATTTTACACAAGATTTAACATTTTGATACATATCTTTCATAACATTCAATATTTTCCCTTGAATACCACATTTATATAATTTCAGCCACAGCGCATTTCTATAAATAGTATCAAAACACTTCATCATATCGACAAATATAACATACAATCGTTTATTTTCGTTCATATATTTTTGCACTAATGACGTAAGTAAAAATATAGCGTCGACAGTCGATCGACCTTTACGAAATCCGAATTGTGCGTCCGAAATAATATTATTGTTATCGCATATAAATTCAATGCGTTTATTTAATACAGTCGTAAACAATTTTGAAAAGCAACTAACTAGAGTAATACCCCTATAATTGTTAACATCATTTACACCGCCTTTTTATGCAATGGTACAATAATCCCTTCTGTCCATTTATCCGGATAACAACCGGAGTTCAAAATACAGTTAAATATATCACATATGTGTGCAGCAAGTATGTCGGCACATTCAATAAAATATTCATTTAACATGCAATCATTACCATTAGATTTACAACGTTTTAATGCTTTAATAGCTTTCTTCACCTCATCAATACTAATCGGATTATCTAATTCAGGGTATACAGTATTAGGCTGGCTGAAGTCATTATTATTACAAAACGATTCTGCTTCTTCATTGCAACAATCTACTTTATTATTACTAAGATTTTCAAAAAACAATTTGAACTCATCTAACGAAATATTGTTCTTTGCACTCTTTTTTTAGATTTAAAATACTTCCAAAAATCTTTTGGCGAGTGTGTCTTCAAATTTTCTATTTCCTGCATTTTACGTCTATACATTTGGCCTTTTTTTCTACGGATCAAATCTTTATATAACTTTCTCTTTTGACATAATATCAAACGACTTTCATCATTCTTATTAGCATTATACAATTTCAAAGCATCTAAATAACAAGTTCGTGCATTTATACAATCCACATCAAACCAATCTGCATTTCTCATACAATCATCGTTGTCAAATACAGGTAAATCACTAAACGTACATTGTTTGGAGAATAAAGGATCCGCCACACTCCGAACAATATTTGTGAACGAATTTACAACATTATTAACAGATTCCTTATTTGTACAATCAATTTGACTAACAACAGTATTAAATTGTGGTAACATAGAAATAATTCCTGCTCGAAACTGAGCTTTACAATTACTATTCCATCTATACTTAACATCATTGTATTTATTAAGCTTAGGTGTTTTATTGTTACAATGTAGTGAAAAATATAACGGGGCGTGATCACTCCACTCATTAAATGACCCGATTGTAAAATACTTTAACAATGAAAAATTGCGCTCATGATGAGACCGGGACCGGGAAATAGTATCGCCCAAACTCCCTCCTGTTTTAGATATATGGAATTCCGCCTACATGTAGAGTGGTGTAGAGTTTGTTTTCATTTTGGATATTTAGACAAGTTTTTACAGGTATAAAAGGTCTAATTAGTTAAGTATCTAGAGACATTATCAAACTAAACTGAGCTCAGTAATTGACAACCTTGGAATACTTCATTTCTTCAGATTGACAACTATACCGGTACTTCGGATGATTTGTTTACATTTGTAAAATTTGACAGCTGACATCTTCAGAGAACATTTATATTATTTAGTGGAGTTCAACTACAGTTAAGACAGTATTCAGGAAAGTGTTTATTTTTGTTTTATGTCATAAATTATTGATTGGAAATTTGGAAAATATATGTTATGCATTTGTTCTGAACCCCTCTCGATATTCACAGTTTATAGAAGAAAACTAATAGTGCTGTGTAACCTTTGAAAATGGTATGAATTTATTCACTTAACTTGTACTTACTTTAATGGGAGAAATTTTCCCGCAATCTCAATTTTAGTCAATTCATGCCCCCTCACAGTGTAAGTTTCTATATTTTATTGATTGTATGTCTTACTTGCATGATTTTTCACTTCTGTGATTAATGGTTAAGGCTGTATGAGGAGTTCCGCTCTAAAATTTTGTATAAACTTCCGTACCTATGTTACTTCGTACCAATTTAATTTCACCTCTTGTAAAGTGTACTGTACAATTAGTCCAAACACCAATTAGCATTCAAATATCATTGTTAATTTCTTAATCTAAAAGCTTTAGGCATTGTTGTAAACGTGTTTGTATATGTAATTCATTGAATGTGTGTCATTTCTGTCATTTCCTTTAACAATGTCTGTTTGTATATTTTTCAGTCTTTTACCGTTTGATTCATCAATAAAGGGTTACACTATCTGCACTCTTGAGTAATACCTGCCCCCGGTACCGCTATAAAATAGAGCTGGCAGAATAGTAAAAGAAATGGGCAACGGACGCCGATGATAGATGACAGCCTGTCATCGAACCTCTTTCACACGGATCATCAGAAGAACGTGTCGACATCATACGAATAAACTGACTCCATGTTCCATACAGACTTATGTCCCGAGTTAAGAAGTTAACATACAAAGCAATGGAGATCTACAATAAAACTGTTACTGACTTTAATAACAAGCTTCAGCCTCTGTGTGATCAAGTGATTCAATTCACCAAGTATAATATTTCAAGTTACAATCGCAGTGAGCTACACACTCTCAGAGGGAATATAGAACAAACATTAAGTCAACTCAAAACCATTGATAAAGAATTTCAAGACTACTCGAGAAGAACTAACACTGAACAAAGCAATCTCGAGTTATCAAACTTGGAAAAAACTGTCTATGAAGTGTATAATCAAGTTGATCGTTTCTTATGCCAGATAAACACTAAGTTGGACACTATGAATGAAACTTCATCTATCAAAAGTGGTTCGTCGAGCAGATCAAGGGTCGTTTCACGTAAACTGGCAAAGGCTGAGGCCGCAAAGGCAAAGGTCGTCTATGCCCAACGCCAAGCTGAGCTCATGAAACAAGAAGCTCATATTAAAGCAGAACTTTTTGTGCTAAAAGAAGAAAAAGAGGCAGCGGCCGCCCTCGCTGAAGCGGAAGTGCTAGAGAGAGAAGCTTCAGGAACGCACTCAGTAACATTACAACAGCTCCCGTTTAAGGCGACTGATAAAACTGATCGTGTTTTACAGTTTGTCGAACAAACTTCACGGATGCAGCCAGATATTGAGCTTCCGCGACGTACGGAACCACAGTTTGAACCGCCATTGTTTCAGCCTGGTCAGCTCACTTCGTCGTTTTATGAACCTTTACCACCATTTAACACTCAACCGTCTGTCCATACAGATAAATGTGACCATGGTCAATTGAGCAAATTCATGTTGAAAAAGGACCTTTTGTTAAGCCGCTTATACAAATATGACGATCGACCAGAAACATTTCCAATATGGAAACAGAGCTTCCAGACGGTTCTTACAGAACTGGATGTTACACCGGTGGAAGAGTTAGATCTGTTGTTAAAATGGCTCGGAACGAAATCCAGACAGTACGCAGTCACCATTCGCGCGGCTAACATTCACGACCTCCCTCAAGGGGTAAAGAGAATATGGGGAAGGTTAGAAGAGCGTTATGGCACTCCGGAGCAGATTGAAAGCACTTTGTCTAAGAAATTATCACAATTCCCAAATCTGACGAACAAAGATAAAAAGAAACTGTATGAACTTGCCGATATAGCAGCAGAAATTGAGTCCCTGAAAGAGAATCCTAGATACTCGGCGTTACTGGCAGTATACGATTCATCGTCGGGAGTGAATAAGATCGTTATGAAGTTGCCACATAGTTTGAGAGAGAAGTGGGTTACTCGCGCCGCGAAGTATAAAGCCCAACACGAAGCCGTGTTCCCTCCATTCAAAGAGCTTGTGAAGTTCCTCAATGAAATAGCCCGTATCAAGAATAACCCTGGTTTAATGTTTGATCATATTGAAGCAACGCATAAAACGTTGCAACAGAAAGTATTTTCGAGAAAAACAGAGGTCAACGATCGTGTGCAGTCAACGCATGGACAGATTGAAGAACGCCCTCAAGAAAAGTGTCCAATACACAAGACTAAACATAGTTTGAGAGTATGTAATGCTTTCAAAGCAATGAACCAAGAGAATAAGAAACAGTTATTAAAAGAGAACCAGTTATGTTTCAGATGCCTGTCTCCTTCCCATATGTACAAAAACTGTAACTCAAACGTGAAATGTGAAGAATGTGGAAGCGATAGGCACTGTATGGTGATGCACTTCACTTACAAGCCTAGAGAAAGTCATGGCGGGGAGGAAACTAAGAAACATGTAGTTGCAAGCAAGTCCACTCGTGTCTGCGAGAATGCAGAATTCAAGGGGAAGTCATGCGCGAAATTGGTTCTCGTTAACGTTTACAAAAAGAATCGGCCTCAAAATCAAATTAAAGTTTATGCCATGATCGATGTTCAGAGCAACAGGTCTCTAGCAGGACCAGAGCTGTTTGATTTGCTAGACCTAAATGCAACGATGACTGAATATACCCTTGGATCTTGTTCCGCCTAACAGTCGTTAATGCACGAATAGCAGAGGGATGTGTGGTAGCAAGCCTTGACAATCTCACGATGTTCGAGTTTTTCAGCTTATTAGAATGTCAAAACATACCAAACGTGAGGAGCGAAATCCCAACCCCCGGAGTGGCTATGTCCCATTCTCATCTCCGAGACGTTAAAATTTCTCCTCTGGACAACAACGCGAAAATTAGTATATTGATTGGTAGGGATCTGTTAGAAGCCCACCATGTACTTGACCAGAAGATTGGCCCACGCGGTGCCCCATATGCGCAGAAGTTACCTCTCGGATGGGATATTGTTGGCGAAGCATGTTTAGGCAACATCCATAGAAGTTATTATGTGAATGTAAAGAAAACATATCTGTTTAGTGATGGCAGAGAATCTGTTCTTACGCCATGCCATAATGGTTTACACGTTTACCAATGTCCAGGTAAATGTTCGCAGGCAGTACGCGAAGATGCCATTTTTAAGAGAACTCAGGATGACAACAAGCCAGGCCTTTCGAATGATGATAGGGAGTTTATGGCCAAAATGGAAACAGAATTCAAGAAGGAAACCTCTGGTAAATGGTTTGCGCCTTTACCATTCAGAAAAGACAGACCAAGGCTTCCAAACAACCGCGTTGCTGCAGAACGGCGGGCGAAGACGTTGGACTACAACTTGAGAAAAGACGAGAATAAAAGAAAAATGTTCACCAATTTCATGGAAAAGGTCTTTGAAAACGGCCACGCTGAACTGGCTCCAACTTTACTGCCTGACCAAGAGTGTTGGTACTTACCTGTTTTTGGCGTAACGCACCCACAGAAGCCAGGCCAAATAAGGTGCGTTTTCGACTCATCGGCAAAACATTGCGGAATTTCGCTCAACGATGTGCTGCTCACTGGTCCAGATTTCACTAACAGTCTTCTTGGTGTGCTTCTACGGTTTCGCAAAGAACCAGTTGCGATTACCGCCGATATTCAACAAATGTTTTACTGTTTCAACGTCAGAGAGGACCACAGGGATTATCTACGATTTCTCCGGTACGAAGACAACGATCCTAAGAAGGCTCTAACTGAATACAGGATGTGCGTACAAGTGTTCGGGAACAGCCCGTCCCCGGCTATCGCCACGTATGGGCTGAGAAAATCAGTGGAGTACAGTGACAGCGACGTTGTGTCATTCGTTACCAACAACTTCTATGTGGATGATGCCCTGACCTCGTTAACAAACCCAGCCAACGCTGTGAGTTTGCTTAAACTTACACAAAACGACCTACAGGCACATGGGCTATATCTGCACAAAATAGCTTCAAATTGTGATGAGGTTATGCTCGCTTTTCCGTTAGATGAATTAGCAAAGGGTCTCCTAGGAATCGACATAAAGAACGAAACTTTGCCTGTGCAAAGAAGTCTTGGTTTGCAGTGGGATCTGAACGATGATACATTCATATTTACAGTCTCGCCAGAAGAAACACGTTTCACCAGAAGGGGTGTATTGTCTTTGATCAATAGTATTTTTGATCCTGTTGGATTTCTAGCACCGGTGACTATCCAAGGGAGATTAATCATGAGAGACCTGACCTCCAGTACACAAGGGTGGGATGAACCATTACCTGATACAATGTCGACGACATGGAAATCTTGGGTGAACACTCTACCTGATCTGAAGGCAGTTCGTATATGTCGTACATACTCTGAGAAAGGCTTTACGTAACATCCGAGTAGTGTCCACATCTTCTCAGATGCTTCAGAACAAGCAATTGCTGCGGTGGCTTATTTACTCACCTTTGAATCCGACACCCCACAAATTGGGTTCCTATTGGGCAAGTCTAAGGTTGCACCCATTGCCGGACACACCATCCCCAGGTTGGAACTAAGCGCTGCAGTCATGGCCGTAGAAATAGCACAAACTGTAGCAGAACACTTGGGAATTTCTATTGAGACATTTACATTTCACACAGACAGTATGGTTGTCCTAGGGTACATCAACAACAACACGCGCAGATTTCATACTTATGTCAGCAATCGTGTAGAGCAAATACGGCGTTCAACCAAACCAGCACAGTGGCGATACGTTTGTACCAAACTGAACCCATCTGATTGCGCTACCCGTGGTCTTGCAGCATCAGACCTTATGAATAGTGCATGGCTCCAAGGACCCACACATTTGACCAGTGAGAACAGTGTTGACAGCGAAACGTATCATCTTGTCGAACCAGAACACGACAAAGAGTTGAGAGTCGATGTCAATGTCTCTAAGTCAGCAATTAAAAGCCGTCTTGGTTCTGAACGCTTTTCGCGTTTCTCTGAGTGGAGGCGCCTAGTGCAAGCTATCGCATACCTTCAACACTTTGTGGAAAAGGACCAAGCAAAATCTCAACATAAAGAGGTACCATCGTACCAAAAGGCCGAAAAGTTCATCATCAAAGTAGTCCAAGCCGAGAGCTATTTGAAGGAACTAGACTGCCTCAAGTTAGGAAAGCCAGTTTCCAAGCAAAGTCACATACTGCAACTAGACCCGTATCTAGACGAAGACGGTTTGTTGAGAGTAGGAGGTCGCTTGAGTCGGAGTAGTCTTTCTACTTGTGAGAAAAACCCAATAATCATACCAGGTGATCATCACATTTCTGTCTTACTAATACGCCATTATCACGAGAGCGTGCAACACCAGGGAAGACATTTCACTGCAGGTGCTGTCAGGAAGGCCGGATTCTGGATCACTGGGGGTAGTGGTCGAGTTTCATCGTTCATATTCAAGTGCGTCAAGTGCCGCAAGCTTCGGGGCAATCTGCAAACACAGAAGATGGCTGAACTACCTTCCTGCAGACTCAGTGAAGCACCACCACTTACTTACGTAGGTGTAGACACATTTGGCCCATGGCAGGTTTCTACCAGACGCACTAAAGGAGGGCAGGCAAGCAGTAAGCGATGGGCAGTGCTTTTCACTTGTATGATTGTTCGTGCGATTCACATCGAAGTGGTCGAAGAGCTTTCGTCATCTGCATTCATCAACGCTTTGCGTCGCTTCGTTTCCATTCGTGGCAAGGTCAAGGAGTTCTACTCCGACAGAGGTACAAATTTCGTTGGGGCTGTCGACGAACTCAATATGAAGGCAATACAAGTAGAACAAGGAGATGTGAAAAGGTTCTTGTATGATAATGGTGTTGTATGGAAATTTAACACACCCCACAGCTCCCACATGGGCGGTGCCTGGGAGCGCATGATTGGTGTTGTTCGTCGCATATTGGATTCGATGCTAAGTGACGTCAAGAATCTGACTCATGACGTCATTGTGACACTAATGGCGGAAGCTTGTGCCATTGTTAATTCACGCCCATTGGTACCTGTCTCTATTGACTCTGACGTACCCGAAGTGTTATCTCCGTCTACGATACTTACCTCAAAGACCGGCACAGATGAACAACCCCTGGGTCAGATGGATGCCAAGGACATGCTACGTAGTCAGTGGAAACGAGTCAAACATCTTGCAGATACATTCTGGTGTCGTTGGCGGAAGGAGTATTTACTGACGTTACAGCCGAGGAGGAAGTGGAACCACGATGAAGGTAATATTCGTGTTGGTGACATTGTTTTGCTGAGAGACAAATCGGTCAGTCGTATTTACTGGCCTATCGCTCGTGTTAACAAAGTGTTCCCTAGTTCAGATGAGAAAGTTCGTAAAGTAGAAGTATTGGTCTACAAAGATGACAAACTAGTGAGCTATGTTCGACCAATTGTTGAGATGGTATTACTTGTTAATGCCGAGTGATTAAGTTCAACTTGTATTAACACTGCCATTTATGTGACTTTTCAAATAGATATGGATTTTATGTGTTGTATTTTGATTAAGGTTCATATTTGACATCCTAAAAGTATTTTCCTATACTGAATCAATGTAAATAAGATTTCAGTTTGTTTTTTAATTGCAAATGCGTACAGTGGTTTACATACTTTATACTAAATCCAGATTGTTAGGAATCACCTTGTACTTATAAGACTAAGTACACCTTAGGTCAGGTTTTATGTACTTGTATATGAGGTTGATTATCATTTTTTAGCATTTAGTAACTTGTCAGTTTTATGTCAAACTCTATGTAACTGTATGTTTATGCTCATTATACAGTATTACACTTTAAGTCTCTAGTCGATGTGTGTGTGTTACAAAAAAGTTGTGTTTGTTTGATTTAAGTTGTACCCTCATATATTATTAATGGGTGATATTAGTTAAATATCAGACGGGGAGTGTTCTGAACCCCTCTCGATATTCACAGTTTATAGAAGAAAACTAATAGTGCTGTGTAACCTTTGAAAATGGTATGAATTTATTCACTCAACTTGTACTTACTTTAATGGGAGAAATTTTCCCGCAATCTCAATTTTAGTCAATTCATGCCCCCTCACAGTGTAAGTTTCTATATTTTATTGATTGTATGTCTTACTTGCATGATTTTTCACTTCTGTGATTAATGGTTAAGGCTGTATGAGGAGTTCCGCTCTAAAATTTTGTATAAACTTCCGTACCTATGTTACTTCGTACCAATTTAATTTCACCTCTTGTAAAGTGTACTGTACAATTAGTCCAAACACCAATTAGCATTCAAATATCATTGTTAATTTCTTAATCTAAAAGCTTTAGGCATTGTTGTAAACGTGTTTGTATATGTAATTCATTGAATGTGTGTCATTTCTGTCATTACCTTTAACAATGTCTGTTTGTATATTTTTCAGTCTTTTACCGTTTGATTCATCAATAAAGGGTTACACTATCTGCACTCTTGAGTAATACGTGCCCCCGGTACCGCTATAGAATAGAGCTGGCAGAATAGCATTGTTGTTTTTCTTGTGTAAGTAATTAATTGTGTTGTTTATTTTTTTTAGTTTGTGGCATCTAGATTTTTGTGTGGTTCATACAGTCTGAGGATCGCAGTGCACAGTTACCTTGTCGTGGGATTCTGGGATGTTCATTTGGTTGCAGTAACCTTAAGGTGGTTAGTGAGCTAACAAACATCATCCTACAGTACTATTAACCTCTTTTTTCTGAGATTTAAATTTTCATTATCTTATATAATTCTTGAAATAGACATAAGCATAGTTGTCGCCTCCAAATAATTGTGGTAGTTAAGTTTCTTTATTGCTAGCGGATTATTACTAAGATCATACATTAGTGTGTAGTGCTTGTAGAAAGTTGTTAGTTTATCACATACGGCCTGTTGGAGCTATTGTCTCTGATATAGTAGACCAAGCGGTTTATCTGGAAAATATTGAAGGATTCTTTTTTTTCTTTTTTTTCTTTTCTTTTATAAGTGTGAAGGTGAAAATAAATCATTTCAGCAAATTGAGTTGATAGCAAATGCAATATAAAGGGTTGAATACTTAGTGAAACAAATACATTATACTATGAAATTATGTTTCACTTTGAATTAAAACGGGCATTTGAAGATATTTCAGAAGAATGGTAAGATTTTGCTGTGTTGCAGAAAGGTATTTGTTTGAAATTGACTGCACGTTTAATTGAAAGATATTTTTGTGAATTTATTGTATTATTAATAATATTGAAAAAATATTAATAAAAAATGTGTTGGTGTTATTTGATTTCATAAAGTTTAAAAATACACCATAAAAGGTAATACCAGGTAAATTTGTGTCATTTATTTAATTATAATATGAGGAGTAAAATTTAATCAGTAATACAATACTCATGAGTATTTAACTGTTTTGGACTGTTTAGATAGTAATACAGATTTATTATTTGTTATAAAATGAAACTTATTAATGTGTTTGTATGGTGCCACATACAGGGCAACTTGATTGAATAGAACAGTTGAATTGTTAAGATATTACATTACTCCCGGCTTTGCAAAATAATTTCTTATTTGTATTACACATCTCCCTTCTTTGACCATAACATGGTTTACAAATACCATTTATTACACACTTCCCCACTCTTTTGAAATATTAACTTTTGTGCATTAAGTTGTTACATTCCTCACTGATCTGTTATCATGGATGGAGATTATAGTAGGAGAGATGGTGATGATGACATAGACTATTGTCTAGACCGAGTTATCCAGGCTGGGTACTTGGTGGAAACTGAAGGTCAGCAACCTAAGTTGAGTAGATGTCAGGGTGGTTTATCACAGCAGTTTGGCACACATACAACAGTAAGGGAGCATCGCCTTTCACAGATACAAATGCGAGCTCGAGCAGAATGCGATAGTGTCTTAGGTGCTGGAGTTGATAGGCAACATTTTAATGCAAGGCAGGCAGTTGACAAACCATATTTACAGCAACGAGTTCCTGAGAAACCCCATCCTCCTCAATATTGTAATTATCCACAGGCCAATTTCCCTGGCACTGGTTACCTCATGGGTGTCCCTTCACACGGAGTGCCTAAACTTCCTCAGTTCTCAAGTGAACGTAAAAAGGAAGATATAGACTGCTGATTGGAAGTATGTGGTGATTTGTCTCGTCAGAAGCAGTATGTATTCAGACAACACGTTATTGGAAGCTGTTCGTAGCAGTTTGAGTGGCAAGGCTCGTACTGTTCTCATAAATCTTGGCGAATGGTCATCTATTTTTGATATTTTAAGGGAAATGGATGCCACCTATGGGAGTGTTGCTAGGTCGGAGCGACTTAAGGAGCAGTTCTACACTACTTGCCAGAGAGACAATGAGTTGACTAAAGTTTAAGGTGGGAGCAACTTTTATGTAGCAGCCATATTGGATTGGACCGAGATATGAGGGACGAGATGCGTAGGAACAAGCTTTGGTCATGACTGAGAGATACAGACTTGAAGAATGCAACAAAGTACAAATTTGAAACGACGAGGGATTATACGAGTTTAAGGAGGGAGCTGAGACAGATTGAAGAAGACATGAGAGGGCCAAGGGTCAGTCAGGAGAGTGAGATTAGGGGGACTATGGGAGACAGGGGAGCGAATGTGAGCACAGTTAAAAATGCAGAAGTGCGACAGTACTCAGCGGGAATGGAGACAAGGCTGATGAAACAACTCGAATAGTTGACAACACAGATGAAGTCGATGAACACTAAAGTATCATACATGGAGAAAGAGCTTCAGGAGTTGAAGAAGAGCAGGACGGAGTATAAACCGAGAACATGGGGTGGTCCAAAGCCAGGCAGCGGGAAAGAAGGGGCTACAGCAAAGAAAGAGATTGGTGAGGTTGGAAAGAAGCTCGTGCTTTAAGCAGGCTCCTCCCTCAAAGGGTCAGTAGGAGGTGAGCCATCAGCTTTGGGCCCTGCAGTAGGATTAGTTGGCCATGCTAACGAGACTTCAGTTAGTGTCAATGGTGTTGAAGCTCTCGGTTAGATTGATACGGGTTCTATGGTGACAACACTAGGCGAGTCTTTCTTTCATTCACTTAAACCGCTACCAGAACTTTTGAGTATTTCAGATTTTAATGTTACCGGTACTAACGACGCCATAATACCCTATGTTGGTTATGCTCTAGTAGTAGGGATGGAAGCGAGTATCCGAGTATCCGGATATCCGGATATCACGCAAGTATTCGGATACCAAAATGGGTATTCGAATATTCGTTAAAAATTAAAATTTCAATGAAATAGCTTAGCAGAGACATAGCAATTGTTATAAAAAAAATTCAGATGAAATATTTCAGGTGATCAACAGTGTCTGTCGCAAAGCGGGTATGTGTCACAAATCGTCTGCTAATTGGGTGTTTGCACAAGGCGTGATATTGTGTCCTTGTGCAGCACCCTGTGAAGTTCTATGACCTTGTTTACAATGACAAGTGTTGTTTTATGATCTCAGATGTGCTTAATTGACACTAATTGATACCGTTGATATTAAACGGATTGATCATTAATCCGTAGGAATTGATCGTCCAATCACAAGATAAGGGATTTAAAGAATTGTTTCTGAACAAGAACATGCGTACGATTAAGTGCGACATCGAATGAAAACTGTTGTGAAGTATTCGAACATTTCGGACTTGAAAGTAGTGTGTGTACAGTGTTTGATTAAATTATCAAACATATAAATGATTTATTTCCTATTTAGTATTTATTCACGTTTTATTTTGTGTAGTGTATTTTATTTTTCATACGATATGTAAACATGTTTAGTTTATTGATAAATTAAAAAAGTACACGCATGTAAATAAAGAAAAATCAGATCGTTTTTTTGTCGTCTTATCTTTTCCGCTTCATAACAAAACACCGCAGAAAGTGTAGGTATTGCATTAAATCAAACAATGTATTGAAATAAAATTACAACCGACTATCAATAACCGAAGCGTCATTTAACATGAAACCTGCTGATAAATTACAAACTCGAAAGCACGTGGCAGTAACCACCTCGGCCGAAGTGACTATCAAATTCGCGAGGTGTTTATGTGGTATTCATCATGAGTTTTATGACGTAAAATGAGTTGATTATAACATTATAAATTATTAAGACTGAGAAAGAATGAATGAAAAAGTGAAATTGCCATATGACGAATTATAAATTAAGTGGACAATTATGTCAAATAACAGAAGGTGGGTGACATATAATAGGAAATTTACTTATTATGAAAACAATATGATACGAGTATCTGGATAGTATTCGAATACTTGATACGAATATCCGGATACCGATTTGGTATCCATTCCATCCCTGTCTACTAGTCTAGTAGACATAGTTGTTCCTTGTATATCACCATTACCTGTGTCAGTTCCTGTGCTGATCGTGTCCGACACTCGTTATACTGACACTGTACCGTTGGTTATTGGTACGAATGTGATCAGTTACTTCAAAGGTGTGGATGAATCAGAACAGCACGTCTTGCCTGGAAGAAAGCTTTTTCAGTTATGTCAAACTCACATGCAGTTCCAATGAAAGCTTTGATTGACAAGCCAGTTACTCTACAGCCAAATGAAGCCAGAGTAATAACCGGCCTAGTGAGAGGTGTTGGCGAAATGATGCATGTAGTCACTGAAGGTGTCGACACTAATAACACTGCCAATGGTTGTCCTCGGTTGATAAAGGTAAAACCAAACCGTACTTACTCCAAAGTACCGGTTCGGATCTTCAACATGACAGTTAGGCCAGTGAAGATCATACCCAAGATTACTATTTGTAAGTTGCAGGAGGTTGATGTTGTAAGGACTGTAGATCCGTTCGAGGACTCAAATACATCCCAGCAGGAAAATCAGTCTGCTTCGATTGAGGATTTGGGAATTTCTCTTCCATCTGATACCATTCCAGAAGATCATAGAGCTGAGGCTAGGCAATTCATCGAGGGTTGGAAGAGTATATTTTCCACAGGTCCGACTGACTTTGGATGTACAAACCTGGTTGAGCATGAAATAAATCTTACAGATCCCCGTCCTTTTAATGATAGCTATAGGCGTATTCCCCCTAGTATGTTTGAGGAGGTTAGGGAACACTTGCAGGAAATGTTGTCTGCGGGTGCCATTCGCCCATCAAAGAGTTCATTTTCCTCTAATGTGGTTCTGGTGAGAAAAAAGATAACTCTCTTCGCTTCTGTATTGACTTTCGCAAGTTGATTTCGCGTACTATTCCAGACGCATATGCCCTACCTCGTATAGACGAGACTATTGACTCTCTTTCTGGCTTTCGTTATGTCAGCAAGTTGGATTTACGGTCAGGGTATTGGCAAGTGGCAATGAAGGAGGCCGACAAGGAGAAGACAGCATTCTCTGTTGGTCCACTAGGCTTTTGTGAGTGTAATAGAATGGCCTTCGGGCGTACCAATGCACCTGCGACATATCAGAGAATGATTGAGAGATGCATGGGACAACTGCACTTGCGCCAGTGTTTGATATATCTAGATGATATCATTTTTTTTTCGAAGACTCTCACTGAGCATTTAGTGCGATTGCAGGCAGTTTTTGAACGTCTGAAAGAAGCAGGGCTCAAGTTCAAAGGTTCGAAATGTGAGTTCTTTCTACCAAGGGTAACATACTTAGGTCATGTGGTAAGTGAATCTGGCGTTGAAACTGATCCGGAGAAAGTCCGCGCTCTGAAAGAATGGCCAGTTCCTAACAATATAAAGGAACTGTGTAGTTTTCTGGAATTTGCTGGATATTATCGGCGTTTTGTTCCTGGCTTCTCATAGATCTCAAAGGTTCTCAACGACTTACTCGTCGGTCACCCAACCAACAAGCGGTCGAAGGCGTCTAAAACGAAACGCGACATTGCACCTTGGGTCTGGGGTCCTGAACATCAGAACGCGTTTGACAAGCTGATTGGTCTTCTTTTGTCCCCACCTGTACTTGCATATGCATATTTCAGTCGCCCTTTCATTTTGAATACCGATGCTAGCACTTCTGGTCTTAGAGCAGTGTTGTATCAAGTGCAGGACGATGGGAAGGACCGAGTAGTAGCTTACGCTAGTAGAGGTTTACGCCCAAACAAAGGGAACTACCCTGCTCACAAACTAGAGTTTCTGGCACTGAAGTGGGCAGTGGTGGACAAGTGCAATGATTATCTGTATGGTAACTCCTTCAGGGTTCGCACGGACAACAACCCACTTACATATGTTCTGTCCACAGCAAAGTTAGACACAACTTCACACAGATGGCTCGCAGCCTTGTCGTCATACAATTTAAGTTTACAGTACAGGCCTGGTCGTTCAAATATCGATGCTGACTTCTTGTCACGCAACCCAGAGAAGGAATCTGTCTTTAACGATGCAGTTAAGGCAATTTTTCAGGCCTCTGTAGTATCATCTGAGGCCTTACCTGCCTTTGAGTCTACAGCTTGGAACAGCACGTTGATACGTCGCCTCCTTGGGAAACATGTTGTTACATAGATTGGAAACTGGAAAAATCTAAAGATCTTACCGTTTCAAGGTATTAGGGTATTAAATATTGTTACAGCTGGACATAAGCCAACCAAACGCCAATGTGCGTCAGAACCGGAACCTGTACGGAGATACTTGAGAGAGTGGCAGAGTTTATATATAAATAACGGCGTCTTGCGCCGCTTGGATAGTGTTGCCGGTTGATCAACTTGTTCTTCCAGAGGCGTTTCATGACATGATTTTCTCTGGTTTACACGACCATGCTGGACATCAAGGTGTGGGTCGCACATCTTGTCTTTTCAAATCAAGATTCTTTTGGAGTCTTTATTGAATGACTTAGCAATGGTGACTGAAATGAATGTTCTAGCATCGGAGACTGCAATGAATGACCTAGCATTGGAAGCTGAAATGAATGTCTTATTATTGGAGACTGAAATGAATGACATAGCATCGGACACTGCAATGAATGACCTAGCATTGGAGACTGCAATGAATGACCTAGCAATGGAGTCTTTATTGAATGACTTAGCAATGGAGAATAGAAAATGAATGTCCTAGCATCGGAGGCTGCGATGAATTACCTAGCATTGGAAGGTGAAATGAATGTCTTATTATTGGAGCTTGTAATCAATGACATAGCATCGTAGACTTCAATGAATGACCTAACATCGGAGACTGCAATGAATGATCTAGCATTGGAGACTGCAATGAATGACTTACCATCGGAGACTGCAATAAATGACCTAGCATCAGAGACTGCAATGAATTGCCTAGAATCGGAGACTGCAATAAAAAACCTAGCATTGGAGACTGCCATGAATGTCCTAGCATTGGAGACTGAATGAATAACAAAACAATGGAGACTGAAATGAATGCCCTAGCATTGGAGTCTGAAATGAATGTCCTAGCACTGGATACTGAAATGAATGCCCTGGCAATGGAGACTGCAATGCATGACCTGTAACTGGAGACTGAAATAAATATCCTAGCATTGGAGACTGAAATGAAAGACCTGGCATTGGAGACTGCAAGTTTCATCTAGCAATGGTCACTGCAGTTAACGTCATGGCATTGGATATTGCAATGAATGACCTAGCAATGGAGACTGCAATGAATGTCCTAGCAATGGAGACTGAAATGAATGAGCTGGCATTGGAGACTGCAAGTTTCATCTAGCAATGGTCACTGCAATTAATGTCCTGGCATTGGAGACTGCAATGAATGACCTAGCAATGGAGACTGCAATGAATGTCCTAACAATAGAGACTGCAATTAATGTCCTAGCATCGGAGATTGCAATGAATGACCTAGCATTGGAAGCTGAAATGAGTGTCTTATTATTGTAGACTGAAATGACTGACATAGCATCGTAGACTTCAAAGAATGACCTAGCATCGGAGACTGCAATGAAGGACCTAGCATTGGAGACTGCAATGAATGACCTAGCATCGGAGCCTGCAATGAATGACCTAGCATCATAGACTGCAATGAAAGACCTAGCATCGGAGACTGCAATAAATAACCTAGCAGTGGAGACTGCCATGAATGTCCTAGCATTGGCGACTGAATTAATAACAAAACAATGGAGTCTGAAATGAATGTCCTGGCACTGGATACTGAAATGAATGCCCTGGTAATGGATACTGCAATAAATGTCCATGCATTGGAGACTGAAATGCATGACCTGTAATTGGAGACTGAATTAATGTCCTAGCAATGGAGACTGAAATGAATGACCTGGCATTGGAGACTGCAATGAATGACCTAGCATCGGAGACTGCAATAATTGACCTAGCATCAGAGACTACAATGAATAACATAGCATTGGAGACTGCAATGAATGACCTAACATTGGAGACTGCAATGAATGACCTAGCATCGGAGACTGCAATGAATGACCTAGCATCATAGACTACAATGAATAACATAGCATTGGAGACTGCAGTGAATGGCCTAGCATTGGAGGCTACAATGAATGTCTTATTATTGGAGACTGAAATGAATGTCCTAGCATCGGAGACTGCAATGAATGACCTAGCAATGGAGTCTTTTTTGAATGACTTAGGAATGGAGACTGAAATGAATGTTCTAGCATCGGAGACTGCAATGAATGACCTAGCATATGAGGCTGAAATAATGTCTTATTATTGGAGACTGAAATGAATGACATAGCATCGTAGACTTCAATGAATGACCTAGCATCGGAGACTGCCATGAATGACCTAGAATCGGGGACTGCAATGAATGACCTAGCATCAGAAACTGCAATGAAAGACCTAGCATCGGAGATTGCAATAAAAAACCTAGCATTGGAGACTGCCATAAATGTCCTAGTATTGGAGACTGAATGAATAACAAAACAATGGAGACTGAAATAAATGTCCTAGCATTGACGTCTCCAATGAATGTCCTAGCACTGATTACTGAAATGAATGCCCTGACAATGGAGACTGCAATGAATGTCCATGCATTAGAGACTGAAATGCGTGACCTGTAACTGGAGACTGAAAAAAATGTCCTAGCATTGGAGACTGAAATGAATGACCTGGCATTGGTGACTGCAAGTTTCATCTAGCAATGGTCACTGCAATTAATGTCCTGGCATTGGAGACTGCAATGAATGACCTAGCAATGGAGACTGCTGTGAATGTCCTAGCAATGGAGACTGCAATGAATGTCCTAACATCGGAGACTGCAAGAATGACCTAGCAATGGAGTCTGAAATAAATGTCATAGCATTGGAGACTGAAATAAATGACCTAGCGTTGGAGACTGCAGTGAATGTCCTAGCATTGGAGAATGCAATGAATGTCCTGGCATTGGAGACTGCAATGAATGACCTAGCAATGGAGAATGCAACGAATGACCTAGCCTATGAGACTGAAATGAATGACCTAGCATTGGAGACTGCAATGAATGACCTAGCAATGGAGTCTTTATTTAATGACTTAGCAATGGAGACTGAAATGAATGTCCTAGCATCGGAGACTGCAATGAATGACCTAGCATTGGAAGCTGAAATGAATGTCTTATTATTGGAGACTGAAATGAATGACCTAGCATTGGAGACTGCAATGAATGACCTAGCATCGGAGACTGCAATGAACGACCTAGCATTGGAGACTGCAATAAATAACCAAGCATTGGAGACTTAAATGAATGTCCTAATATTGGTTATCTAAATGAATGACCTAGCATTGCGGACTTGAATGAATGACCCAACATTGGAGAATTAAATGAATGACCTGGCATTTGAGACTGAAATAAATATCCTGGCAATGGAGACTGCAATGAATGACCTAGCATTGGAAGCTGGAATGAATGTCTTATTATTGGAGACTGCAATGAATGACCTAGCATCAGAGACTGCAATGAATGATCTAACATCAGAGACTGCAATGAATGACCTAGCATTGGAGACTGCAATAAATAACCAAGCATTAGAGACTTAAATGAATGACCTGGCATTTGAGACTTAAATAAATAACCTGGCAATGGAGACTGAAATTAATGTCCTAGCATCGGAGACTGCAATGAATGACCTAGCAATGGAGTCTTTTTTGAATGACGTTGCAATGGAGACTGAAATGAATGTCCTAGCATCGGAGACTGAAATGAATGACCTAGCATTGGAAGCTGAAATGAATGTCTTATTATTGGAATGACGTAGCATCTGAGACTGCCATGAATGACCTAGCATTGGAGACTGCAATGAATGACTTAGCATCGGGGACCGCAATGAATGACCTAGCATCAGAGACTGCAATGAAAGACCTAGCATCGGAGACTGAATAAATAACCTAGCATTGGAGACTGCCATGAATATCCTAGCATTGGAGACTGAATGAATAACAAAACAATGGAGACTGAAATAAATGTCCTAGCATTGGAGTCTGAAATGAATATCCTAGCACTGATTACTGAAATGAATGCCCTGTCAATGGAGACTGCAATGAATGTCCATGCATTGGAGACTGAAATGCATGACCTGTAACTGGAGACTAAAATAAATGTCCTAGCATTGGAGACTCAAATGAATGACCTGGCATTGGTGACTGCAAGTTTCATCTAGCAATGGTCACTGCAATTAATGTCCTGGCATTGGAGACTGCAATGAATGACCTAGCAATGGAGACTGCTGTGAATGTCCTAGTAATGGAGACTGCAATGAATGTCCTAGCATCGGAGACTGCAATGAATGACCTAGCAATGGAGTCTGAAATAAATGTCCTAGCATTGGAGACTGAATTGAATGACCTAGCGTTGGATACTGCAATGAATGTCCTAGCATTGGAGAATGCAATGAATGTCCTGGCATTGGAGACTGCAATGAATGACCTAGCAATGGAGACTGCAACGAATGACCTAGCCTATGAGACTAAAATGAATAACCTAGTATTGGGGACTGCAATGAATGACCTAGCAATGGAGTCTTTATTTAATGACTTATTATTGGAGACTGAAATAAATGTCCTAGCATCGGAGACTGCAATGAATGACCTAGCATTGAAAGCTGGAATGAATGTCTTATTATTGGAGACTGAAATGAATGACCTAGCATTGGAGACTGCAATGAATGACCTAGCATCGGAGACTGCAATGAATGACCTAGCATCATAGACTGCAATGAAAGACCTAGCATTGGAGACTGCAATAAATAACCAAGCATTGGAGACTTAAATGAATGTCCTAGTATCGGATACCTAAATGAATGACCTAGCATTGCGGACTTGAATGAATGACCTAGCATTGGAGACTTGAATGAATGACCCAACATTGGAGAATTAAATGAATGACCTACCATTTGAGACTTAAATAAATAACCTGGCAATGGAGACTGAAATTAATGTCCTAGCATCGGAGACTGCAATGAATGACCGAGCATTGGAGACTGCAATGAATGACCTAGCATTGGATACAGCAATGAATGACCTAGCATTGGAGACTGCAATGAATGACCTAGCATCGGAGACTGCAATAATTGACCTAGCAGCAGAGACTACAATGAATAACATAGCATTGGAGACTGCAATGAATGACCTAACATTGGAGACTGCAATGAATGACCTAGCATCGGAGACTGCAATGAATGACCTAGCATCATAGACTACAATGAATAACATAGCATTGGAGACTGCAATGAATGGCCTAGCATTGGAGGCTACAATGAATGTCCTAGCATTGGGGACTGCAATTAATGTCCTGGCATTGGGGACTGCAGTGAATGAGCTAGCATTTGATACCGAAATGAATGACATAGCGTTGGAGACTGCAATGAATGGCCTAGCTTTGGAGACTGAATGGTCTAGCATTGAAGAGTTAAATGAATGGTATAGCATTCGAGACTGAAATGAATGACATAGCATTAGAGACTGAAATGAATGACATAGTATTTGAGACTGAAATGAATAACCTATCAGTGAATTTCACATTTGCACAGACTGAAATGATTGACCTTTCGATGGAACGTACACGGAAGCATAAAAACCATCGCATACAAAATCATTTCAGTCTGTACGAACGAGAATTCCATCGAACAGAAAATTAACGTTTGTATAGAATTTGCATGTCTTTTTTGTTTGTAAAGACTAGATTGAATGTCTTTTTAATGCATTCTACAATAATGACTTTTATTCTAATGACATTTATTTTAGTCTAAAGAAACGCGAAAACCATCGCTATGACATCATTTCACTCTATACATAAGTCAATTATATCCGTAGGATATTCCTTGCCGTCAAAAACGTAAGATCCATCATCCGTTGGGTATTAATTGAACTCTGTACAAACGTGATCATTTATTACGGTAGTAAAACGTTGTCTATAAAAAGTGAGATCCACCCGTAGGCCATTCATTACGGTATTAAAACGTGAGATCCATTCATAGGCCATTCCTTGCAGTCTTTAAAAAGTGTGATCCATCCGTAGGTCATTCATTGCGGTACTAAAACGTAAGATCCACCCATAGGCCATTTTCTGCAGTCTTTAAAAAGTGAGGATCATCCATAGGCCATTCGTTACGGTCTTAAAACGTGAGATTCACCCATAGGCCATTCCTTGCAGTCTTTAAAAAGTGAGATTCATCCATAGGCCATTCCTTGCAGGCTTTAAAAAGTGAGATCCATCCATAGGCCATTCCTGGCAGTCTTTAAAAAGTGAAATTCATGTGTAGGTCATTCATTGTTGTCTATAAAAAGTCTGATCCATCCGTAGGTCATTCATTGCATTTTTTAAAACGTGATCTCAATCCATAGGGATAGTCAAAGAAGTATATACGAACGTGACAGAGACCAGTCCAGTCTTTACAAACACAAACCTCTTTATTAAGACATTCGTTCAATCTGTACAAACATAAACCTCTTTATTAAGACATTCGTTCAATCTGTACAAACATAAACCTCTTTATTAAGACATTCGTTCAATCTGTACAAACACAAACCTCTTTATTAAGACATTCGTTCAATCTGTACAAACACAAACCTCTTTATTAAGACATTCGTTCAATCTGTACAAACATAAACTTCTTTATTATAGAGACATTCGAACTTTTACCAGAATTTACGTTTGACACAATTTTGATGTCATTGTTTTTGACTCAACTAACTGCCTAGTTTAGGTCTCTCATGAAACGTTTTCAATTCGTTGATATAGTATTGTTTTTATAAATTATGTCTTCAAATATCATGAAAAAGGATAGAATAAGTTTAGAAAATTATGTCGAAATTGTTTACGACAAAAACTTAGCGTTTGTATATAATTTGCACGTCAATGTTTTTGTTGCATAGAATTGACACGCGACGGTACAGTATGGAACATGCTACCCAGAATCTTGGTGAGGAGGTGGCACGGGCATACGAGAGAATACGCACCAGAATCTGGAAGACTCCGCTTATGTTTTCATCATACTTGAGCGTTGAGGACTCAACACAGGTCTACCTGAAACTTGGTAAAAGCATAACACCAATATACGCTTAGAACATTTTTTTTTTCTGAAAGCGTTGAAAAAACATGTTGCGCATACACATCCGAGTCGTTATTTTAAAGTCAGATAATGTTTTCGTTCATATGTCGAATTTCAATTTTATTTTTGGTAATCGATGACATTGGCAGGCATCTATCAAAAGTGATGACACAACACTGCCATTTTAACATTGTTTATGTTGCAGACAGCGAACAAATAACCGGGTCGTTTAAAGTTCGCGGGGCATTTAACAAGATATTGACACTTAAGAAAACCAGTCCGGAAGTGCTGACCCGGGGCTTCACAACGGCCTCGACCGGAAACCACGGTCTCGCCTGTGTAAGTCATATTCTGTCCCCGCATGTTATGCTGTGCAAGATGATTAAATGTGTTGTAACTTGTAAGAAAATTTAAGCTCAGTAGGTGTTGGATGTCGTTGTCTCCATGAAATGTTGTTTCTCGCTCATTTTGTATGACATAAAATTCCCCCGGTCTAAAAGAGTATAACTCAGCATTCATTTCAAGTATGTTGGACAAATATTTGATGAAGTACTTGCAGCTGTATGCCTGTGGGTCGTGCGGATGCGCGCTGGAGATATTCTGTCGGGAAGGCGTGTGTCCCTCGAAGTTAGCAGCACTGCAGTCCTTGGGAGCCACCGTCACCCTGTACGGTCAAGACTGTGTTGACGCCGAGATAAGGGCCAGACATACGGCGGAGGTTTGGCGTTACAACAATTAACGATAAATTGTGCTAGTAGTATATGTATGTGAAAAAGCAATATTTACTAAATTATTGTCGGTGTTAATGATTAAGTAAGGTCAAGGAAATAATGCTAATATACGAATTTTCCAAAGCAAATGAAACATGTTTAACGATAATAATCCACGACGATATATTTTAACAGAGCACCGGGAGAACGTACATATCTCCTTACAACGATGTCGACGTGATGGCGGGCAACGGAACGGTTGGGTAGGTACTTTTCACATAGACTCACAATATTGACAATCAAAGGTATCAATAATCTTGTTTTAAAACTTAAGATGTTTAAGCGAAAAATGAAGAATAAATATCATAAGTAGAAATAAATCTGACATTACTTGTACACACCGCTCGTTTTGCAGTTACGAGATATACGAAGACCTTCCGGAGGTTGACTATGTGCTGGTGGCGGTCGGCGGTGGCGGCTTCATCGGGGGAGCGGCGGCATACCTTAAACACCGGAATCCAAACATACAGGTATATGGAATTTCAGGACATTCGAATATCACGTTTGAAATCAGTCTGGAAAAAAAGTTGTACGGTATTTTTGTCGAAAAATGTGTATGTATATATTTCTATTTGCCGTTGTTTTCTGTTGCAGGTGATAGGGTGTCAGCCCCGGAACTCCAAAGTCATGTATGAAAGCGTTAAGGCGGGCCATATCGTCCACGAGCCGTCACTGGACACGCTATCGGACGGCACCAGCGGCGATGTCGAGGATAAAGCTGTAAGAATTTTTACGTTGTTGATTTCAGCATTATAGTCCATTGCATTATTTTACATTGAAATATGTATGTCCGATTTAAGTAATATTTGACATATATCGCCGATGAAATATATTTTAGAGAATCTGCAGATATGATAATGAGCTTAAAACAGTTCATATGTTGAGTCAAAGTAACAAAATTCTATATGATTCAACAACGTTTTTTAGGAAAATGTTTTGAAATGCTTATTATTAAGAATTTTCTTCAATATAAGTGCTAGTTTTGCTAGTCCCCCCCCCCACCAGACTTGGGCACAAACTTCGGAAACTTTGGGCATTTTGTAAAATAATGGTATTATAAATACATATATGTCTATTTCCAATGTGTTTGTAAATAAACGTGTAATTAGGTCCACATCAAGTAATTACATCAATCTATTGCTTGTGTTTTTATTATATAGACTATATTATACGTTTAGAGCACTTTATATAGTCATCCCCTCATTATAAATGATTTTTTTCTTGTAGTTCGTAAAATAAATGATAATGATATTAAGTCATTGTAGTTTGAAGTTTGCATTACTAAGTTCAAATTAAATCCGAATCATGTGTATAATTGCATTACTTACTAATATTCCTAAGAGTAAATTCCTTAGATTCACTGCGAAATTAAAATAACCACATGATCTACTTGCAGTGTAGTTAAATGTTTAGCACCCTGACACTGTTAACCGTCCATATACATCCAGGGCAAATTACACTTAAACGGAAGTGCCTACTCATTGTTACATGCCTTATTTCGGTTAATTGACCCATGGCAGTGGATCACAGCATGGTAATAACATCTCAGACCATTGGATACTTTCAATATTTATAGGTGAAGTAGCTGAATCATTTGTAATTACAAAAATAGGCTGAACATGCTTCATCTACTTTTATTCCCTATACACTCAGCGCATTGTTTGTACACCTTCACCGGATTTGGTCACTTTATCGAATACACAATGGTTACTTGGTCAACTAATTTTATTTTTCTCATACGAGATGGAACTTATTTTCTTACGTTGTTTAATGATTACTTCACATGTGGAACTTTCTTCCTATGTATGGTGTTGGGTATCGTGAAGCACTAGTAATCAATCTTTTGGCGTGCAAATTGAGAATTTAGGAAATGTATTTAGTAGTTTGTGACCTCCAAGGTTGTTTTCGGTGGAAAACATACCATGGACATCTTTGTAAATATGGAAGTTTTGTTGTGTCCTATGCGTGTAAACATTGCGGTTACTTTCATGCCTAGCATCAAAACATTCGTCTTCTTAACACGTATAAATATCGCATATGTGTGTGAGTGTGTGTTTCTTCAGGTGACATTCCCGGTGTGCGCGCGCTACGTGGACGACTGGATTCTGGTTGGAGAGCAAGAGATCTCGGACGCCGTCTACCACATTCTCAACACACATCACAAGGTAGGAAAACTGCAACTATCAAGCAGGAACATCCGACGGGAAACCAAGAGTTTATCAAGAAAAGTGTCCGATGTTGATGGGACATGCCGGACTTTTGTTTGACACCTTTTTTTAAAAAGGGCTTGTACAAAGTTTGTGAGAAAGGCCAGATATTAAAAACACATTGCTTATGTCCCGAAAGGAGGGCCTAAATCGTACTGTCCGTCCATCTGACTTTCCGTGTCTGGACTGTTACGTTGCTACGCAGGGAGGGAATTTTAAAATACATATGCATGGTTTGTCATTATGAAATGCATATGTATTTGGTCATGTCCGGGCTGGTACTTTGTCATTTAAAAAGTGTATTGGTATGTGCGAGACCCACATCCCTGCCGCAAAGTTCAAGGTCACACTTAGAGTTTGATCATTTTGGAATGCACATGATAAATATTGGCGGTGTCCGAGCTGTTACTTTAGGCAAAGGATTTAGAAATTATTGGGCACATAAGTTCGGTACATAAAGGTGACGCGTCGCGTGCAAAAATCCCACATCCTCTTGTCCGTGTTAACAGCAACACTTTCAGGTTTGTCATTATGAAATGCTGCATACATGCGTAAACAGTATAGTTTGTCGTGTCTGGACTGTAACTTTGCATGAGCAGAGGGATTCTAGAACTACTTGGCACATGTTTTAAGTACATGCATGTTGTGTGGAGTGTGCACGACCAAAAGTTCAATGTCAAATTCAGATTTTAATTGTCAAAGCTCTCAAAACCCCACCACATGTAAAAGGACACATGTACCATGCTTGCTGCATACTTGACAATGTAGAACAAAACTTTCTTCTTTTTTTTTGGCTTGTATTTGTCCCTCAATTTAAAGGGGCTATACACCGTTTGATCAAATAGCGGGAAAGAAAAAGAAAATTTTCGAAAACTGACATTGTGACTTGTTGGCGACACCGGTTCGAACCCGGTCTTCGACTCGATTTGTTTTACATTTTGGTATTTTTTCCTATTATGATATCAAAGAGTAAAACTTTTTATTAAATAATTGTCCTTAGATTCATTAAAGAATAAACTTTTTTGGTGCCAATCTGGGGTATAGTTCCTTTAAATAAACTTTCCAATTGTAGCGAATGGTCCTTTAAATAAACTTTGCTCTGCCTTGACTAAATGATCTTCACTTGTCTTTTTTAAGATTATCGAAGGCAGTGCCGGTGTTACTGTTGCTGCGTATCTTGCAAATAAAGACCGGTTCAAGGGATCTAAAGTTGTGCTGGTGTTGTGTGGAGCGAATATTGCCACGGACACTCTTAGAAACATTTTGGACCAGCACAAAACGTAGTGACATTATACAAATTGCCTGGTGATTCCAGTCGACAACACTTACAAACTGTTTGGTTGTGTTGGGAACTTGCAATTGTGTTTAAAGAAAGACACGAGGATCATCTAATAATTTCTTTAGACATTTCTTGCTTATGTCTGATATGATAATCATGATAAAAACACACAAACATGTATTCTCTTTTAATATCTAGAAATACCATACAAAACAACTAAGGGGTAACAACAGTAACCTGTTCTAGTAAGTATCCCGAGAAGGACGTATACTTGAGTGTGAACATGTCACGGCTCTGGTCGTGGTAGTTGCGTACCCACACCGTATCACCCTTGCGGCACACGGTCACCAGCGAGTTGAAACCTTGGTCAAAGCCATGGCCGTTGGACGCGCCCGCTGCATATATGTTTGGCCCCTCCATTCCGGCTATCATGATCTGGCCCTGTGCCATCTGACCATTTTGGGACGTGAGCGCCGATTGGAACACGTACAGGCCGTTGACGGGGCAGGTGAACGTGTGGGTGGTAGGATTGAAGGCGTTCCCCACGTTCAAGGTGGCCACATTGAAGGGGATAACCTGGTGCAGCCCAACCCCCGTGCCCTGGCTCAGGTACGCCTGGAAGGCGACGGGGCTGTGACCATGGGTCTGTCTGGCCTGGTGTGTGCGTGGGTCTGTTAAGTACCAAAATACGAAATGTTTAATTACAAGAAACTTGGAGCATATAAAGTCAAATGCTGAATTGAGTTAAAACCTATTTTGTCATGAAACAATAGTGTACGGTGTATTCATTTGCCTTTACTGAATACTACCACATATACAACCTTTCAAAGCTTCAAGTTCAGCCAGTCTTTTCTTGGTGTTGGTCAGCTCCTTCTCCATGTGTTCCATCCTCGCCGCATCCTCCAGACGTTCATTTTTCATCGCGACAATTTCCGCCACAACCGTATCTAACGTCACGCCACTGGATGTACACTGACGTACAGCCAGTACAACTAGCATGAGAACATACACTGCCATATTGTGGACGACACAACTAACCCTTGTGGAGCGAGCCAAATAACTGACACCAATGACCTTTTGTGGTCTCGGTCACTTTAAAAGTGTTATCATGATGCTCAAACTCTCCAGACTGTGTTAGCTAATATATAGACTGGCCAACCACAACTACAATATACGTTTCGAAAATGAAATTATTATCAATCCTAAAAGGTTTTCTGTTTGCATCACAGTATTTATTAGCGTTGAAGAGCCGGTGGGAGTCCGACTGGAGTATGCAGTGTGATATTAGATCGACTTAGACTGGTGAACTGTAAGTGCTGCTGCAGATAATAAACAACGGAACCGAACACATTTTAAACCGTAATTGTTATTCTACTAAACATATGCATTACATTTGCAATTCAGAAATAATTTCTTATTTTCTTTTATGTTTTTTGGTAAAATATTGAGTTTTTCAGTGAAATAACAGAAGTTCACAACAGTGAACATACCAAGTAATACTTTTTGAACCTCAATATTTAGACCCTAAAAATACAGGTGTGCATTTCTAAATTGAATAGAGGTACACTTTTAAACATTATACATAACAGATAGTAGCAAGTGACACTCTAAAAAACGAAAAAGAACCCTATCACCGATTACGTCCCTTTACAACACATCGGCACTACGACATACGACACGTTAAACCATTTTCATCGCATACCAAAGCGTTCCGGCTCCTATGATTACCTGACAAGTTCAGGTTACTTGTTTTCGTTTGAATAGAAATATTGATTAAATCAGCAAAATAAGAAATTACGACTTACTCTGCAACATGGACGAACCAATGTGTGAACAAAAACATGAATGAAATGGCGAACCAATTGTATTTGCTTGTACTGATGGGACCTCTTGTTTCTTACATTGAAGGACTTTGACTTAATTTAGATATATAAAAGTTGAATTGATGTCAGTACCGAAGAGCTCTCTCTAAATTGAAAAAAAACGTATTTGTGTAAGAAGTAAAGATGCCCGCTATTCATCGGTAAAGCTATTTGCCGTAGCCTCTACTATAGTGGCCTCATTTGTCCGCCATCCGAAACCAGTCGAAACATTTACGACCTTATTCTCTTCCATGGGTGAAAATCGTTGACTAAATAAACATGACTTCTAAGCCTAATCGTCTCCCTTCGTGTGTTTTGAATTCAACTAAACTTTCATACAATACATTTTTGCAGAACATTTAAATTCATATTATAAGCAAAAATATACAAAAAACAACGTAATGGTTTATGTCATATTGCTGAAAGCCTCGAGACTGACAGCACAACGAAATATTTTTTGGGTGTTATTTTTATTTATCTATCTCCTAACTATGTTTTATTGCCACCAAACTATTTTTCTGGCCGTTCCGTTTTTATATAATTAGGAAGAAGCGTCAATGTTTTAATGTACACACAATGACGAGTTTCCTAAGAGTGAAAATGACATTTGGACAAAACAACAACCTGGCCTACCTTCCACATTTCTTTGCGGCAACGGGAAACAAACAGTTGTTTGGCCTTAGTTGATAAGTGATCTACGGATACGTTGCCAGTTGAAATATTACGCAAGGGTGAAGTGTTTGGTCTACAGGTCGAGCCAGTCGCCTGTATACATGGCTTAGTTACATATGTAGCGAAGTAGAAATACGAGATGAAAAAATGTTTGGTAAGGAGTGTAAAGAAAATGAAACCAGAGCAGTTCTCTAAATCTTAATTTGCTCAACCTAACACCGACAAAGTATACGACAAAATTAATGATACTGAAACGTGATATGTCAAACATTTAATGAATATGAAAATTTTAAATAGGAATTCATGACATAATTTATGCAACACTGAATACAAAGCCACATTAGAGTTTCCAAACTATAATTGAATGTACGCTTTACAATAAAACATGATAACTAGGTTAGCATAATTTTAACAAAATGTCCACTTGCACGTTTCTCATAACTCCATTCAGCAAACATTCAACTCATCATGAGTAATGTATGTACTATTTAATTTGATTCCATCAATAGTTTAAACTAATTAGACGCGAATCATTGGTAATTGATAATAAATCATGTGATTTATTGCGCGGGGTATCGTTCCATCAGTCACTCGTCACTGCGCATGTGTGACGACCATCATCTGTCACGTGACCTCTTGATTAAAGGTTGAGAATACAATATCGTAGCCGCCAAGTAATATCGAGATCGGTCCACATTTCATATTAGGTCCGGTATTTTTATATCAACATTTAGGAAATTGTATCTTTTTAAGGCCACAATCATGCCAAATCAACGATTTGAATCTTAAATGTCTCTTGTCATTAAAACGTTTTAAAAGATCAATGTATATACCGTTCTATCCCTATACTGTAAATTTGAAACAAAGTCCTCGTGAAAAGGGTTAGAGTTCAAAAGCTTAAAAATGACATGACAAGAACGAAATTCTGTAAGTTCAAGTTAAAACCACCCAACAACTGCTATGGCAAAACGAGTCTCTCTATGCCCAAATATCTACTCATGATTTTCTAATTTCGTTCAGCTTTCACCACATCTGATCTAAATACCCGTATCAAGATATTTCAATAAAGCTCTGGTCCCAAAACACATTAAAGAGAAAATGAATCCACCTATTTAAATAGTAATTAGTCTAGATGCACGTCATTCAAGCTGTTTTATGTACAAAGAAAGAATTGTCACTTTAAAGTAGTGATTGAGTGACACCGGCAAGAATGCAACAAATGTTTCAACGTTCCTGCCATCAAAGGCCAGACTTGCCTCTTAAGTTATGTGAACCACCACCAATTCTAAAGCCATCCTTGTACCTCGGTTGTACGACATGTCACAGAAAGTCAAAATCAACAACTGTGAGAAATTCCCCTCTTTGAAGCAATTTACTCGTACCTGTTGAGAATATGGACGAACTCATAAACCACAAAGAATGATAAAAATGCAGATCAGGATGTATATTTCTAAGTTTGTATGGAAGCATCTGGGTCCATGCTTACCAACAGTTTCAAGTCTGACTTGATACGCCTCAAAAATGAAATGTGAAAAAACATTGTTTACATTACAATCTTTTTTTAACAAAAACAATCGGTTTTAATAATGCTGAGTGTTAATATACAGCAATTTCCCCAATCCCCTCTCTTTAAGAATGAAGGTAACAATAACATAAAGATTCTCAGTTTTGAATCATGAGTCTGAACTTAGACTTGAGACTGTGCATAAACATGGGCCCTAGGATTCTTATGTTCAGTTACAATATGCAGACCCTAGCTGTCACGCGAAGAAACGTGGAACCAAGACCAACCAACGTTAACCAATAAAGCAATAATTTGATTCTAATTGTTTTTATCGTAATTCCTGTCATTTCTTGAATGGGCTTAATCAACGGTTCCGCCTTCTTGTTGTCTATACGCACGGCTGCTCTTTCTGCCAAATCTTCATGTCGTACCGAGAATGACAGACTGTCAAAAACAGACAGAGCCGATAGCTCCTGTCTTTGTCAATACCAACCTATTATCGGGCTATCAAATACTTCCAACACAATGCTATATATTTTAAATGTTAATCTTTTAATCCGAGGACACGCGATTATGAAAGGAGACACCAGAAATATGAAGTCTCGTCTGCATGCGGTATGACATCTATATCGCAACTGAAACTCTATACCATCTGGCATTTTAGTCGAATTCCTGTACAAAATTGCGTTTTAATTTCATTATGTCTTACAATTGAATTTCCATTCTTCGACTACGTCTGTTATTTCTAAACAAAACGATAAACACGCAATTTTGACAGAGGCCCAAATTTAGGGCAGGAAACTATGACCGTTTCGATACTTAATGTTGAATAGTGTTAAAACTTTTTTTTATCAATGCATTACCTGTTTTTGCAGACATTATAAACCAGCCATTGTACGAGCGTACAACAGCTTATTTAGCAAAAAATAAGTTTATGCGAGTACTATCATTGTTTTTGTCAAACAATGCTATTAACGCAAAAAAACACACTTTGAGTGAGAAAGAAACACGGTGTTTTATAATGATAACAAACATGATCTTGACCTAAATCATTGTTTTAGCTTACGGGGGATGGTAACACGTTGCCAGAGTCATCCGATGTGGAGGTCCGCCGCGTGTTTCCAATCGTTTTGCTTCTAGAATACCATCTTATATATCTTGCTTGGAGGTCGGGCTTCTACCACACTTGGATGAGTTCCACACGCCATTTAAACACCCCTTGTTTGAATGGAACCGTCTATAACCTTCTATGAACTAGGGGGTAACTCAAATTAACCGAAATCCAACCAAACTCTCACCAAAACGGCATAGTCAAAATAGTTGACTTTGAAGTCAAATACATGAGCTATAAGAGAAACCAAAATATAGTTCCTTGGTATGTCAGCTGCTTTTTGAAATTGTTATTATCATCGTTTATTCAGTAAAAGGTATGCTGCGATGAAAGTCATGTACTTCAAAAAACGCTTCGTCACGGCACCTCTGGAAAAAATAACTAAAGACATGTCTCCAGTAACTGACAGTCAAACTATTCCTATGAAATCAACACGACATGAAAAGGAAAAATATATTATTCATAGTGACAAACCGACGCCCTTTACTGGTGCAATGGTAACTCAAAACCAAGCTGGATTTCCCACTTTCAATGGACGTGTTTCTATTAAGGTACGGAGTTTATTCTGACTTTATATTCTCTGTTGCAAAAGAAAGTGTTCACTTGCGTTTTTGTCATCTTAATATGTTGTTTCTAAGAAAAAGTGTGTGACGTTTCATATTAAAAATGGTTCTTGGGCTTCAAAAAGGAGCTAAGGGTTTAAAAAAAGTTGCAGTTTTGTTCTCTATTTAAAAACGCGAGACAGAAAGATGTTCACGTGCCAATTGGTTAGAACTCATGCTGATATATGTTTCAATATTGCTAATGACTACCTCTTCTACAGATACACACCATAATGCGGCTGCGCATTGACCGAACAGAACATCTAAATACGTCAAAATACTATTCCATTCCTGATTGAGAGCGTTTACTAAATCACGCAGATCGTTAATGTCACCTGTTGACCTCACACAGGGACCAAGCTCGTCCCAAATATGCCCAATAGCGTTCATATCTGGTATTAGGGCCGGCCAAGCACGTTGACGTCATTTCTGTTAAGCAACTGTGAACGAGCCACTCGATGGCGTGGTAGCATAATTTGTCCAACGTACGGTCTGCTGTCTTTTATAGGCTGGCCAATTTGTGTAAAATGTCACAAAACGGTAAATTTACTAATACCGTTAGCAGGTGCTGAACTAGAGGCCGTTTGAAAACCACGCCGTAGGTGCGTCAACGTAAAGACACGGTTTGTTCCTGCGTTTGTTACACGTAGTCAGTCACACCGGGGAAGATCTGCGACATATCTAGATTGTTTAAAGCTTTCTTGAAGGTGATATATTATATATCGGTCGCTTCCAAACTTTCTACGGAAGCCAGTTACTCTTTCACCATGAGCAAGCATCATTTATGCTTGAAGTCGCTGCCTTTCAGTAAGTCTTGGCAATTCCATTTGAGGCAGAGTTGAAATCTGATGTGATTTTACCTTAAATAAAAGGCACAAAGAAAAAGGCCATACAAGTCTTGGTTGACATAGGGCTTTCCCACGGGTTGCACGTGCACATTTATTGTGATGTATGTTCGCTATTCAATCGAAATTTCTCAAATTCAAATGGGTATTAGATACGTTTTAGCAATGGGAAATGCTGCACATAGATAGTTAACCAAATTTCAGACTGATCACTTTTTATAAATCGGAAATATTTAATTATAAAAAGTGAACACATTCTTTTGCAGCCGAGTATACTATAACAGCTGATATACTTGATACTGCTGTGAACAAGCACATGATCACACATAAATGTTCGTAAAATTACGTTTATCAAACCATTCCTTTATGCCGTTTTATATATTCATTTGAACAGTTACATCTGTTATTCCTTTCAGTTTTAAATCACACAATTAACCTTTTTAACAAAGATGCCAGAAACGGCACTAGCCCTAACTAGCGCTCAAAGAAACCATAAATGTGAGTGTGTAACACAGCGGTTACATAGCAAGTAGGCAGTAGCCCCTTTCAATTCTCGCACATAATATAACTCCAACCTGTCCGACAATATAGTATACCCTAGGCAACCATCTGGAAAGTGGATTCTTATTAAACGATATTTTTTTAAAAGAAAAGAACATAATCACATCAATAAGGAAATGGGCTTTCATGTCACATCTTAATTCTGCACCAATCACAAATTTCACTGGAAATGTGGCATATGTGACTTTTCTGCGCAAAAAAATGGGGACGAACTCTTCAACATTGTGTCTAGGATCTTATTGTTCACTGTGATTTGTGAAAAATATGATCATATTGTTCACAGGTGTGAAAATGTCATTTGTGATAACTTGGATACTACCAGGCTCTGGAGATTCTGAAGTATTCGCCTAGCTTTGCTGATAACAGCTAGATTATTGAGACTGTCTTTATTGCTCTACATCATTAATCGTGGCGTTAATACCGGAAGTTACAAAGCCCCACTAAACTATAGAAGGCTTCTGGTACCCCCCTGATATTTACCACACATTGTCATGGACCTTTAATTCCCGGTTCGTTTGACAATCAAAAGAATCGTGATTTCTCTTGTTTTAAGTCACTGTGGACAATCACAAAGAAACACATAGTTTAAATGTTTTTTGCACGATTGCTATTTTACCATCAGATTCGTGGCGCTCAATAAATTAAATTAGTCGTTATTCGAACCGTACACATTTTGCAATTTAAAGTGCATTAACGACCTTCTTTCTTTGATCTCGACTGTTCGGATAAATAATGGGGTTTATTGTGCATTAACCGCCAAGAAGTATTGTGTTTTTTTGGCAAAAACAAAAACCCGTTTTGATCTAATGTTTTAAAACGTTCAGACAAATAAATTATTTGTTTTTAATTCATTTTTGTAATTAGACATTTACACGGAAATAAATAACGAATGATTTTTCTAGCTCTAGGATGACAATGACATTTTTGAAACATTGCAAGTAATTACAGCTTATACTGATGAATTGCTGGTCAAAAGTTAACATTTCTGCACTAATGTCATGTCCATTTGGATTTTTTGTCAAAGGTTCTGTCGAGTCAGAATTAGAATGCAGACATAAAATCATCGATTTATTTTCCTGTATTAGTGGAAAGTCATTCACCATTTCATTTCATTACTTGCATTGCAACTATATATCACACGTTTTATTGGCTCTGTTTTTTTACCAACACTGTTGGTGGCAATTTCATTGAGAAAGGCCATTGCTGTCTTTACAATGTATTTACATGTTTTGTATTTTACGACAAAAGTCAGTAATAAAAGCAAGTTTATATTATCGGAGTTGGGTGTTTTATTGTCACTCAAATACAATTTGAGAATTATCTATTTCAGAGGTTATGGCTAGAATGACATAACTCAGACACGGGATCCAGGTATGAATGAAACATAAACAGCAGTGACGGGGCAAAATGTTAGGAAGGGGAACATCTACCAGTATATCTGAAACAAATTAGCTTTGCAACGTATGCAGTGGATAAAATCACGGAAAAAAATATTTTCCGAGCTGGCGCAGTGCTCTTGGCCGCACGTTTACTAGAAATTGTTCAAACTAATTGGATAACGAAGTAATCATTTAGAGTTGCATAAAATAAACCTGAAACAAAACTGAAATGAATGCGCTTTATCTTAAAATATAGAACAATGACCCTTCTGAGAGAGAACGAAATTACGTACTTCCGACAAATTCTTGTTTCGGGTCATTTCGTTTGCCGTTTATAGACTTTTATGCCTCCGATCAGTTCTTAAACAAATCGGTAATGTCAAGTACTACGTTTTGCCCTGAAATGGTTATATTAAGACTTCGTTCTGCCGTTAAGGGTCACATTAAATCTTTGTCATGCCGTGGAAGGGCCATATTCATTAAGAGTTCGTTCTGCCGCGGAAGTGTCATAATTAAGATTTCGTTATACAGTGAAAGGGTCGTATTCAAATTTCGCTCAGAATATTAAGACTTCGTTCTGCCGTTAAGGGTCACATTAAATCTTTGTTATGCCGTGGAAGGGCTATATTCATTAAGACTTCGTTATGTCGCAGTAGCGTCATATTAAGACTTCGTTCAGGCGAGGAAGAGTCTACTAAGACTTCGTTCAGACGAGAAAGAGTCATATCAATACTACGTTCAGACGAGGAAGAGTCATATTAAGACTTTGTTCAGACAACAAAGTGTCATTTGAAACTACGGATGGACGAGGAAGATTTATATTAAGACTTCGTTCAGACGAGTAAGGGCCATATTTAGTCTACTTCATACATGCTAGTTCTGTATCAGATTGATGCTTATGTTTGTCACTTGAACCTATCTTGAGAGTATCAATTTAAAGGGAAATATCCATGAGACTTGTTTTCCTTCTTTATCTTTTAAGCACATTCTATACGGGGTTTTCACTGTTAGATGCAGAAGGTCCATGATAATAAAAGCGACATACTTCATAGAACATAAAGAAAAAAATATTATTGATAATTTAAAATCACTATAAAAGGCCCATATTGCAAAAGACTGATAAGTTTTAAAAAAACAAATGTTAAGCAAATCTATTTCAATATATTTAAAACAATAAACGATAGTATCTAATACCATTCATTAACATTCTTTGAAAGTTATTACTACTTAAAACTGATCCATCTGAAGATCCATCAACATGTTTTGTTTAGAGATTGGTTAGTACATGAATGCACCAACTTACAGTTATTGAAAAGGAATAATAAATTTGTAAATTCATTTATAACATGAAATAAAATAACATGGCCTCAAATGTTTAGGTCAGTGAAATGAAGATAATACCATAATTGACAGTATCATTCAGAGATGGTGTTTTCTCTTGTACACACCTATATATTATTTCAGATATAATTTTGATAAATATTATGTCTAAAAGTGTACCGAAGCAGAGTCCCGAGTCCAGGGACTGCAAGAAGCCAGTAAGTGAGAACCCGTGTATAACATTTTACACAAACCACAAGCGTGCAAACGTGATGCATTTAGACGACGACGGGCGGGTTTTTTAACATTAAAACACAACATGCGGAAAAGTTACACAGATATTGTTTTTGTTTTTTTCTTCAAAATTATATCTCATCGCAACGTGAAATCACTCGACCAGGGAAACAAACTGCGGAATAGGAGTGATAACACGGCCGCCTCAAATAGCGTTAATTAACGTTTGAAACTTGTTTGTAAGATGGTATGACATGATCTGTAGGCAAAATTAGCATACAACTTTCATAAGAAAAATAAATCATACTCATTTTATAGGACAGAGGTGTCATTATAATGATGGTAGATCGGAGATATTAAATGATAGATGAAAACGAGGTATATATACACACATAACTGGCTGTTGATGAGCAGTGACGCAAAACTTCAGGTATACGAATCACAAATATTTTAATTTGAGATACCAGGTGACCACACAAAAGAATGATATCATTTCGAAGAGTTTTATGATTATGAAGAAACAGAAAAAACAAACGTACCTAAAATAATACAAATGGCCTTCAAAGATAAGAAGTAATTTAAAGTTTGATTTAATTTCAAATAAAGAGCAAAAATGCACATTGCAGTAACTGTATCTACAATGTGTTTTCGGTCATTTCATTAACATATTTACAGCACGGACATTTTAACCATGGATTCTAACTGCCCGATATCGGTAAAACGATAACGAATAATAATTTACCCACAATCCTAAGCGTTCCGGCTCGGCAAGTATCGCCAGTTATTCGATCGGCAATCAATATAATACATTGCCATAAATTTGACAAAATTCAAAAATAACCTATACTGTAATATGTTTTTGGCAATGTATTATATTGATAATATACCTGTTCAAGTATGTATAAAATATAATTTTGGCTAGTTGAAATTATTTATTGTGACTTTAAAAAGACTTTGTCATCAAGCCACTGTGGATTTAACTGTATTGTTAATGGAGCTTTCAGAGATGTAGCTCATTTGGATTTCTTAAAGTGACACTCTTATTCAAAATCAGTACATCAGATGTATAACAAACATCAATTTTGACCGATAAACCTTAAACTACTTACTAAATGATGCATTTATGGAAAATATTATTAACTGATAACAAGATTGGAACCGTGTATTTAATTACAAAAAGCGCAAAAATATTAAATGATTGAAATGCTAAACGATTTACTGTGGTCTACTATAGTTACATAAGGTAGAAGTACCATGTTTTATGCTCATTTCTTTCATATTAAACTCGGTTTTCTTCATAAGAACCATTGTTTTCGACATTTATTCATCCTTATTTTAATATTAAAACAATATCATTAATTGTGGTAAATCTGATTTGGGAGTGAGAGTGCATCTTTAATGTACTTCACAACGACAACCAGTGAATCAATACGAAGACTATAGAGCAAGAAAGTCCGTTTGTACAAATAACGTTTTATTAACTTATTATAATAACAATAATTATTGTATTTACAACATAGTAAAAATTATTCCAACCAGGGATCATTTATACATTCTACAAACATAGCATTTACTAACATAGTAAATTTGGTATAAATAACTTACAAAAACGAATCTATGCACTGAAAAAGCAGTCCGTGCAATTCAGAGGGCTCTAGTAATACAAAACTAACAAAAAAGATAAGCTGAAACCTTAACACAAACTAAAGGCCACGTCCCTTCTTTCAGGACGGTATTAAAACGTTACAAGGAAAATTATCCATGTTTTATATGTGTATTGTAGATGCAGGCATACATGTATCATCTGAACACGATTTTCTAGTCGATTCATATAATTCTTTTTTTGACTGTAATATATGTGGATCAAGACTCGGCCCTCAGTTTAGAGAAAGTTTTGTGGTTGTGTGGTACTGAGTACCATAAAGCTGCCTTTACGTAGCCAAATTCGAAAGTAACAGTCAACACATATTTCTACCTACTGAAACATCAGAGGAGTCGAGGAAGCAAAGACGAGAAAAGTACTGCAGTCCGTCGTCACATTACAAGATGTGCAGATATCGATTAACGTACTGGTGTCCGGCGTCACATTACAAGATGTGCAGATATCGATTAACGTACTGGTGTCCGGCGTCACATTAAATAATATACAGATGACGTCTCATTTCAAAATGTACACATATTGTTTGACGCACTGGTGTCTGACGTCACATTTCAAGATGTTCAGATGTTGTTCGAACTACTGGAGTCCAGCGTCAGATACCAAGATGAACAGATGACGTCCCAATACAAGATGTACATACATTGTTTGACGCATTTGAAACTGGCGTCACATTAAAACACGTACATATTATATTTATCGACGTACTGATGTCCAGCGTCATCTTACAAGATGTACATATATTATTCGACGTACTGGTGACAGGCGTCAACGTTCAATACGTACAGAAAGCGTGTAACGAACTGCAGCCCGGCGTCACATTACAATATAGTGTTTGACGTGTCTGGCGTCACCTAACAAGATGAACAGATAGTGTTTAACGGAAAAGGTTTAAGATGTATGCTGAAAGAATTCAGTTTGTCATCAATAAAGATCATTTTACACAGACAGACAAAAGTACTCGACTTTCATATTTGAAAATGTTAAATTGTTCAACCATGTTAAAGTTTCATAAACATATGAAAAGAAAGGTAAAAAAAAAATATAACCCAGTGTTCTAAACGCGAATTTACAAAAATGAACATAAAATACTTATTAGGGTATAACGATGACGTGCTACTTGCTGGTAGGAGGGGAGTATATAAATACACAAACATACACTACACTTGTGATGTCATGGTAGTCATATTTACATAACAAATGTTTGCATAGCTCCTGGTGAAATACATGCTCATACAGAACAACAATAATTTGCCTGATCTACTACTGGTACGTCAGACAAGCGCGTTTCAAATACATTCGCAATCCAACTCGTGATTATGTAAGTATAAGGGTACAGAGATTCGATAATGAAGCAGAAATCTGTATGTTTGGTTTTGATATGAGATTCTTGCGAAACTACTTAGCTACTTAGTTTTTAAATTTGTATGCCAAATTTCATGTTTCTCTGTAGAATTGTGATGAAATGATAGCCAAATGTCTAATAAGGAGTTTAAAGTTAAATCCTGGTATCTATATGTGTGTTAAATTCTGGTGTGGAAGAACAGCACGGTATGTGACTGGACATCTACAGCTGCAACCACTAGAGCTTACAAGTACCACAGTCAACACTATATACACCATACAGATCCTGCAGCTCTAATCTCCTAACACAAACGTTTATCTAGTACAATATGCATGTACATGTTTAATATTACAAATAACATGAAAACGTCCACCACTCCTTTCCGCTTGCTCGGAACGTAGTCCGCTTTTTAGAAAAGTCATTGCAGTTCCGAGTTCGGAAGCGAACTGTTATTGTTCACAGTACTGGAGGCACGTTGACGTAGCTCCGTATACACGTAAGACCTACTAATTCCGGTTACACTCCGGTGCCCGTGGAGAGATACAAAAAAACGGTGTAACGTTTACGCCACTTTGGGCGTTGATGAGCGTCATGTCACTGGCACATGTATAGTCCGTCTGACTCTCCGTAACATGCCATAGTTGTCACTTTACAAAGCCACCTAGTGCTGAGTATGTACCGACTCCTTGCTACACCACGTATCCAACGTACGGTCCAACGTTACTTTGCTTGCAGCCTATCGTACATCACCAGCAAAACGTGGGCGTGTGTCTATTTCACATATATATTTTGGCACTGCCTTGTTCAACCTTTCGTCGACACAACTGTCCGCCCATAATGGGCTGTTTGCATAATAATATCTCAGACATAATTACATTATTTGCTGGCCATAGTGTAGAACAGTGTAGAACAGGATATTTACAAGGTAGTGATGAGTTAAATGTTTTGTATCAGATCTGTGTCGTGTATTTAATGAACACATCTTAATTTATGCATCAATGAAAACCTTGTTATGTATGATTATCTTGTTAGTTGAAGTCTATGGATAGTTTGTAAATTATATTGGTGCCTTGTTACCCTGAAGTTTTCTGATAATATGTTTGTACCCTTCGAAAAATATTGTGCTAGATCTTGACCTTATTCACTTTTCAAAATGATCAAACTGGCTATTAATTAAATATGGTTAATTAATAAGATCAAGAATCACAGTGAATTATTTACAAGTTTGCCCGTTTCTCATCGAAAGATTGTTTTAAATATACACTAGATATTCCATTACTCTATTCATAGATTTGCACTTCGCACAACACAGCACTGAAAATCCTGTTCCAACTGTTTTCAACGTTCCATGCTTCGATTAAAACTTTTTTGCCAGTCAAAGGTCTCATGCATGAAAAGTGAAGCACAGGTTTGAACAAGGCGTCGTTGAGTCGTGAAATATACGAACAAAGCTGCGACGTAGAATTCGGATCTTTCGGTTCATTTTTACTCCCGGAATCATCTACGTACACCAGCAGCTTGTCTAAATTGTTCATATAATCTTTGTATGCACTGGCACCCTCTGAAATAGTCAAACAGGAAAAAACGTAAGTGAAACAGATCCTTTCTTGGCATAAGACAATAATAATGCGAAAAATATACTAGTAGCAGAAACGAAAACCGGAGGATTACACATGCACAAAAAACACGAAAATTTAAAGTCGTCAACCAACACAGCAGCAGTATTCAAAATGGTTTGTAGTCGAAATGTCAGCATATTTCACAACTGGCTTAAATGCTTAAAGCGTTGCAAATGCTTACCTTCTCCCTCGCCCTGCCATGTGTAGATGAGGACGCCGGAGACGCGCTGTTTGCGGCCTAGATCGATGGTAAACACGTCCCCGTAAAGGTTGTCCAGAATCGTGCAGTAACCCAGGCGCTGCTCCAGCTTGCCGTCAACGGCCTGCTCTGCCCGGTCCTGTGACACGTGTGTTGACGTGATGTGACGCTTGTTGTGGCGCGCGCTCGTGCTGATCAGCGCACGCTTTTTATACGCTAGGTTCTCAACTGGAAAAAAAGCAAAACGTTAACTTCAATACGTTCACGTTCAATATATACATGTATATACTTCTTAAATGGTGTTTGGTAGGTCAGTCGTTAAAAGTGGTGCCATTCGTGTCCGGCAGAAAAATAATTACCATGTTTTCGTTGGGATGCTATTGTAACAATCGTTATGAACAAAGTAAATAAGTATTGTACACTATCTGTATGCATATAGACCAATATATAAGACATGGTCAAAGAAGAAAAATGCTGAATGACACTTACCACAAGGTGACTCGGCGTTAACGCGCATGAAACCATCTGGACACTCACCTGTAAACATAAACCATAGTTATAGGCCCTGCTAAATAGTTGCGTAGTGTACCATACGTTTCAAGTTTTATTTGAAATTATGAAAAGTTATAGAGTAAAAGCCACTGTTGAGGTTTTCGAACGTCGATAGCGACGAGGACAACGCCGCAAAAGCAATGGCAATACCCTTAGAAATCATACGAGCTAAAATGCCGTTGGTGCGCATGTCTTAGCCTCATCTACATGGGTGGAGAAAGGATGTACTGTAAAATGTCTTCCGATGATTCCGACCACACAAAACACACTTGCACACTGTACTTTGCTGGATATTACAAAAGTGTGGGTGTGTAACTGCGGATAACAGTCTGGCAACCTACTGTAAACTACACACGAGAGCTACTGTGTGTATCTAGCCTTAGCCTTAAACAACTTGTGTATCTTAACCACTTTTAAATGGTACAAGAGACCTTTTCTTTCCGAATCCCATTTTTCACTTTTTCTGAATGGTGTACAGTCTCATTATTAGGTTATTTAAGACAGCAAAGTAGTAATCAGGTGGGAATGTAGAAAACCAAGCAATTATGCTGGGTTGTTGGTTCATTGACTTAAGTAATTTGCCTTCATATGGCGTACGGATGTATTAAAATATGGTAATATTTGGCAGTCATCATGAGCCGTGTAATTGAAGACATACAAGGGGAGTTCGTCTACCATCACTATACAGATCATCAAGATTGCAGGCTTTCTTACTATAAACATTTAACGTACCAAGTCAAATACTGGTATACGTTATATACCATGTCCTTAATGGCGATACCATCTTTTAAAACACATGACAAGTAGTATTATAGTAATTAATGTTTCGCGACATTTGTAACCGAGACCAAATCCTGACAGAAGATCAGGGTGGGACAAAAAACGTACTAGCGAGGTTGGCGCGCCCCATGCAGAAGGTAACGGACGGGACAAAAGGTGTCCCATGCAGATGGTACGGGTGGGACAAAAGATGTTGTAGTGGCGAGGTTGAGGCGCCCCGTGCAGAAGGTACGGGTGGGACAAAAGGTGTTGTACTAGCGAGGTTGAGGCGCCCCGTGCAGAAGGTACGGGTGGGACAAAAGGTGTTGTACTAGCGAGGTTGAGGCGCCCCGTGCAGAAGGTACGGGTGGGACAAAAGGTGTTGTACTAGCGAGGTTGAGGCGCCCCGTGCAGAAGGTACGGGTGGGACAAAAGGCGTTGTACTAGCGAGGTTGAGGCGCCCCGTGCAGAAGGTACGGGTGGGAAAAAGGCGTTGTACTAGCGAGGTTGAGGCGCCCCATGCAGAAGGTACGGGTGGGAAAAAGGTGTTGTACTAGCGAGGTTGAGGCGCCTCGTGCAGAAGGTACGGGTGGGAAAAAGGCGTTGTACTAGCGAGGTTGAGGCGCCCCGTGCAGAAGGTACGGGTGGGACAAAAGGTGTTGTACTAGCGAGGTTGAGGCGCCCCGTGCAGAAGGTACGGGTGGGACAAAAGGTGTTGTACTAGCGAGGTTAAGGCGCCCCGTGCAGAAGGTACGGGTGGGACAAAAGGCGTTGTACTAGCGAGGTTGAGGCGCCCCGTGCAGAAGGTACGGGTGGGACAAAAGGTGTTGTACTAGCGAGGTTGAGGCGCCCCGTGCAGAAGGTACGGGTGGGAAAAAGGCGTTGTACTAGCGAGGTTGAGGCGCCCCGTGCAGAAGGTACGGGTGGGAAAAAGGCGTTGTACTAGCGAGGTTAAGGCGCCTCGTGCAGAAGGTATGGGTGGGAAAAAGGCGTTGTACTAGCGAGGTTGAGGCGCCTCATGCAGAAGGTACGGGTGGGAAAAAGGCGTTGTACTAGCGAGGTTAAGGCGCCCCATGCAGAAGGTACGGGTGGGAAAAAGGCGTTGTACTAGCGAGGTTAAGGCGCCCCATGCAGAAGGTACGGGTGGGAAAAAGGCGTTGTACTAGCGAGGTTGAGGCGCCTCGTGCAGAAGGTACGGGTGGGACAAAAGGTGTTGTACTAGGGAGGTTGAGGCGCCCCGTGCAGAAGGTATGGGTGGGAAAAAGGCGTTGTACTAGGGAGGTTGAGGCGCCCCATGCAGAAGGTACGGGTGGGAAAAAGACGTTGTACTAGCGAGGTTGAGGCGCCCCATGCAGAAGGTACGGGTGGGACAACAGGCGTTGAGGCACCCCATGTAGAAGGTATGGGTGGGACAACAGGCGTTGAGGCGCCCCATGTAGAAGGTATGGGTGGGACAACAGGCGTTGAGGTGCCCCATGTAGAAGGTACGGGTGGGACAACAGGCGTTGAGGCGCCCCATGTAGAAGGTATGGGTGGGACAACAGGCGTTGAGGCGCCCCATGTAGAAGGTCAGGGTGGGACAAAAGGCATTGTACTAGCGAGGTTGAAGCGCCCCATGCTGAAGGTCAGGGTTGGACAAAAGGCGTTAGACTAGCGAGGTTGAAGCGCCCCATGCTGAAGGTAAGGGTGGGAATAAAGGCGTTGGACTAGCGAGGTTGAAGCGCCCCATGCAGATGGTCAGGGTGGGACAAAAGGTGTTGGACTAGCGAGGTTGAGGCGCCCCATGCAGAAGGTACGGGACTTCATTTCCCACACCTGACAACAGAGGAAATCACCCAACTAGTATTAAGTAGCAGCCGGGCATTTTTGCAAGAAATATGATATCGATGTATCTGAAGTTTGGGAAATTTTATCGTTACGCGACGAAGACCTTGTTTCATAGGATTTCCCCGTGCGAATATTATTTTGTAATAAATTTTCATTCTTCTTTTCATCAACAAAGATATTAATGACATTTTAAGTCTTTTTACTTCATCACACAGAGACGTGAATAAAATCCTTTACAATACTATGACTTGGCATATTTTAATTTGTTGAAACACAATACAGAGTAAATACATGGGGGCTTATCAAACGCTGCATATCAATTTTAAATTCAGATCTTAGCATAACAATGCGACAACTAGTAGGAAACAAATTTAGAAGTCATCAGATGTCGACGGGATATATAAAGAGTAATCGTACTATAAGACATTAAACAGCTCTCATAGGACGGAAGATATATGTGATATCCTTTGACATATTTTTGCAGACATTTTGTAAATGTAGCGGGCTAAAATAACAACTTGTTCTTTAGGCAAAGACCCACAGAAAAACAAAGAAGATTCCAGTCAGATAACGCCGACATTAAACGCTCGTATAAATATATGAACCTAGTTTCAACTTGGAACATATTCAAATGTGCATATTTCATAATTCAAATTGCATAATAATCGTGAAAAAGTATTGATAATAATGGTGTACAGGCCGGGCGTGGCGGCAGGTGTCAAAGCAATACTTCACAGAGTGAGGCCGCTGCTGTCAATGATTTGCTCAATGTATGGGGAGTACCAGGCATAAATCATTAACGCGTTTCCGTATTCAAACATGATGTTATGTATGGCTTATTTCAATTCAGAGATTTTAAAACAATAAACGTGTACAGCCTAATAGAAAAGATTAATTACTTTTAATTTAATTGCCCTTATCGTGGCAAAAAGTTTCTTGGAAAGTGATGCTGGGTTTCTTTACGCAGCGTTCAGCACCAACACATGCACTATCCGTATTGCGTTTCCGGAGTAACCTTAAATCTGCGTCGCACTAATGTACTTTCGGCAAAAACATTTCGTTCACTTTTTTATCACTTGGAAGTATACCATATATCAATCATAACGATATTTCCATTCCTGTCACAGTTGTGTGCCTACATTTCAAAGCCCTGAACCTCTCACATCATTTGAATATGAACGTAAATCAAATTAATTACACGCTGGGCAAATTTTTAAATGAAAAATACAACCGATGTCAACTGCTGAACTGAGAAATGCCAAATTTGTTACAATAAAGTGTTTCCAGGCCAGTGGCATTGCACTGATTACACGGAAAATCGGTCTCGGTTTGAAACCTGATGAGTTCTACTTAAGACAAAAACAAAACGCACGATGTCATTTGCAAGATGGATGGTGATGTTGCTACCTAACAGCTCGAAGCGAATGCATCTTATGAAAATATGTTAATTACGTATTGTTTGATATTTCAAAGGTGACGGTATTTTCTGTTTATAAACAAAGAAATCACAATGTCAACCATTCATAAGACTTGCCAATGAGGATATGAAATATGATCTTGTACGCATTATAATGCACGAACACCACGAATATAGAGTTGTGAACCACAACATTGGCCCAATCAGACAAACGCGTTGGTTTAACTTGAAACTCGTTCTTTAACTGTGCAAATCTCAACCTCTGTAACAGAACTTCTATATTTAAGAAAAACAACAAGGACATTATGTAGCTGAGTCTTTTTTTAAATGACCTACCTATAAAAGGGCATCCGAGCAAGCCAATCCGCATGGATATTTTCTTGTTCCACTCGATGGGATAGAAGCGGACGTATCTGGCAACAAACGGCGAGTTTAGGTAGTGGGTCCGCTCCGTGCTCTTGTCGCTATTCCCGCCGAAAATCTACAAACCACGAGACACACATGAACACGTGATCACAAGAGTGATTCTGGCAAGCAAACAAATGCCTGGTGACCGACAGTGAATGTCTAAAGGGGGATGGTGCTGGTGTGGACAAAAGGTCAAAATATAGTCTGTTCATGCTGTCAATTGTCCTGATTTCTTTGTTTGTTATTTGAGGCGGTGCTCTGTACTGTGAGTGTGCGTTATATTTCGCCTTTCGGTGCTCAATTAGCGTCATTTAGTTCATACTGCATGCGGCTTTATTAAGGATCATGCGACAGTTAGAAGATATGTACTATGCGTGACATGCATGCACATGCGTTGTGGTATTATAACCAGGCAGGATCACAAAACACATTCCGTGTTCGTCCGTAGTGACCATAAACTTTTAAAAAATGCATGTTTGTGATTCTGCCTGTTAGGAGAAAGACGCTGGTGTAATGGAAATGTTTACGTTTTATGTCAATAAAAGATCTTTACTGCACATACATAGTTTATATATGTTAATTAATCTTTATTTTGTAAAAATATAAAACACGTTCTACACCACGATTTTAATGTCCTCATTTCCCAATCTTAGCCAAACATTTTCACTAAATGTTGCTTTAATTACCAAATAAGTATCAATCATTTTTACAGGTTTACTTAATTTCCTCAGTAAATCAACAGAACGCCCTGCCATTGAGACATTACCTAACGTCTTTCTGTATATTATGATCATGCAATTTATAATCATAAATTAGAATGTTAGTTGTGTGTTAGAAGTGCGTGTTATAAACATGCAAGCATCTTGATTGAAGAGCGGGATAAATGTTCAGGGCGAAAGTCAAATTTTAATTTTAATAGCTATGTTCATCAACTATAGTGATTTTTATTTCTCATTGCATGACAACATATCAACATATCTAGATTGAATTAAAAAGTTCATATGAGTGAGACTAATCTAAATGTCTATTTCTAAATCAAGGTATGTCCCAGTAAAACCAATCTCCGTAAGCTATTCTATGTATATCTTCATGTAGAAGTCTAGAAGCAGTCCCGAAGCGCTACTCCATATCTAACGACTATCTGCCTACTTCAGAACGGTTACGTTATACTGATTCTCCAACAAAACTGCTTACATTTTAAGCGAACACCAATACAGAAATCATATTCAAACTGATTGTAAAATGGTTTGAAAGTGAATTACTTTTTCTGGTTACATTTTCTTGTAGAAAGAATAAGACACGAAATAAAAAAACAGGAAGTGAGATAGAAGACGAAGAAGTGATACAATATAAACTAGATATTAAACAAAAATACAGCAAGTCATTAGAAACTGTTGGAGAATCATCTTTCCTACCGGTAAAATCCGACCCTCGCACTGAATATTTAACTGCTCTCAGGAAGCAATTCAAAAAGACAAAAGCCTACCACGTGGTTCTCGAGTGTACGCAAAAATATAGACCAGTTGTAGGCTTTTGGGCATGTCATGTCGTTTGTTGGTTTAGCTACATATAACTGTTGTTTAATTAAAAAGTAAATAAACAGATATATTGTAATAAATATCATTAATAACGGATTAATAGACTATATTGCTGCAGTTGATTCTTTGAATATATAACAAAAAGCAAAACGTCCGATTCATCAAACGACATAAAAGGCCTTGTAAAAGATGAAAAATGAGTGATATACCGCACCCAATCAATGCGTTAGTCTTACCAGGCCCTCGTCTGTGTACTGGTCGGGAATTAATTGAGAGGCTGACGCATTATACGTCGGTGTCCACAACCATTCGTTCTAGAAAACACGAACATGTTCAGGCATAAGAAATACCCACAGTCCATAGTAAAGATAGTAGTAGGTTGTATATGCAGGGGTGCGTTTAGGTGTTGTTCTGGTTGCTGAACCCTCGGGATGCCACTGGACGGGACGCTGGCAGGTCTCGCCGGACCGGGTTTAGGTTCAGTAGTTTTGGAGAGGCACGCCCTTTTGTGTTCGCCATCCACACAACAGCAATAGAAGTTACACACATGACACACAGACACCACACATACACTGATAACCATACCACGTGACATACCACCGTACCACAAGCATAATATGGAAAATACAAATACGTAGCTTTCAGATATGCATCTCAGTGAGTTTTGCCCGAAACCAATTGGCCAAGTCATTGGTAGTATGGGTGCCCCGCCACCTGTTTCATGTCCTCCGATCATGGAAGAAGTCAATTGAACGTCAAGGTCATGTTAGTAAAGACAGTTTAGATAACGGGTACATCCGCAAATTCTGGCTAAATAACAGTTTTATTTGAACGGGAAGACAACATTTAGCTTCAAAACTTAAAAAAATGCTCTGTTCGGGGAGACTTGTGGCTGCAGTCGGTTTATGTCCTATAAACTAAATCTGCAATGAAAACAGCTATTATGTATACAACAATTACAGCACTCTGTTATTTTCTGTTACAAATGTATACTCACACTGTTTACAGGTTACATTATGTCAGTATGTTGCTTAAGCTTTTTGTTAAATTTGTCTAGTATACGAAATGTATTGCTTTGTTTGTATTAAATAAACACTTGTTTATCAATGATATATTTAATTTCATTGTATATTTACAAATCGGATTAGATGACAATATCTCATATTTATTTTTAAATTTTTATATTTAAACTTGTTCAATTTGAATGCTTCAACAAAAGCGATACTTCCTATACTAGATAAACTGTATTATTACAATATAACGTAAATGACAGATATTTAAAGCGTTTGTTATATTGCTACACATGATATGTTTGATAATGTGTCGCGACGTAAGGCCATGTTCGACAGAAGCAGCCTCCTGATAATCAGCAGAAATGGAAGCCAACATGTGCTCTGCCTCTACAGCTGTGAACGATACTGCTCCAGTAACAATATAGATCTAATACAAATTGCATAATCAGTACATTTGTCAACATTGTATTACGTATTTTCAAAAGTAAACATTCAATTCATGTCGCACTTTTGTTATATACTCAATTCAGTACAACATTCAAGAAATACAATCTATTGAGATTGCGTTTCGTGAGAATGTAAATGAGTGTAAGGACTTCGGTACAATGATCTAAACCCGGTACAACAATCCTTCATTGTGCGACCTCCACCAGCTATCAGTCCAAACTAGTATCACACAAAGCTAAGCGTTATCAATACAAAACATTAGTTCCATCATCCTTATTTACACACTGATCCGTTAAAATTAAACTACTCTTTTGTGTCTACGAGTAATGAAAGGGATAATTTTGAAATTCCAATCTCAAAGAATAAATACCAAAGTCTTGTTATCTGAATAGTGAACCAAATATTTTCAAAAAATAAAAAAACCTCTCTATCAAAAAATTCCAACCAAAGGACAAAATTGAGTGCTTCCCAGTTACTGGTTTCCGGCCCCCCTTACCTTGGGGTCAAGGTGGTGTGCGTCCTTGTACTTGTACCAGACGACAGAGTCGTTGCTATAGGAGACCATGAACCGTTTGACCCAGTGAGCCCTCTTGGAATCCCCGCGGCCCCTCGTCTTCACTGCGGAAATAAGAGCTGGCGGTCCGATATCGATCTGCAGCCACTGTGGGTCTGAAAGCAACCAGAAGGACATGTGTATGCGTCGAAAGTTTAGGCGGGAATTTTTAAAAAGTTTTATTGAACATGTGTGCTGAGAGGGTATGTGCGTGATTTTTTCAGCATGAGTCAGACGTCGTCGTTCGTTATCATATCATAAATATGATAAGGAATATTCAAAGTGTCTAATGCCACCACTTTTGATCAACTTGTAAACAGTATTTATTACCAAAAGCAATTTAATTAAAGAGGGCACTGCAACGTAAAAGGACGAGATATGTACAACATATGTAAAGTTGAAGGAATGTGGTCCGTTACATATAATACAAAACATCTATCTTGCGCTATTGAACACATTTAAGGTTGCTTTACTAGTGTGATTTATTTCTACTGAACGTGTTCTTTGAAGACCTGTCAACAATGAAAGAACCCTACACTTCTGAGCTGATTAGCGTCCTGTTTTCTATGTTATCTCATCTACTAACAGATATACATCGGGTGGTAGAAAAAAGGTTCTACTCTCTAATTAACAATTAACTTTATGCCTGATATTACAATACTAGACAGGGGTTTTGTTTAACAGCAAGACCTCCCCGAAATGGCTATAATTCAACTGAACATTCAGATATGGACAGTTTATAGTTGAATCCGAAATATGACACTATTTGGCTGTTCTGATTTGAATAGTAATTTTAAATTATGGTCGTGTTAAGTACATGGTAGATAGTATTAATTACCTTCATATCCTAAATGTTAAAGGCTTTGACACTTGAATCAATAAAGCAATAACGCAACGAAATAGATTTGGTGCGTGCAATTGTCAGCATTAGATCATAATAAGGGCGATCAAATATTTTCGTGGCCTTTGATATATTTCCCTTTAACGAGACCAAATATGTTCAGTTTATTTCAAACACGCATTACAATAACAAACGAGTGAAAAATAGAGAGAAGTTGAGTAATTAAAACTAATAAATGTAATTTTATATGATTCTTTACCTACGAGCTGAGCCAAACGGAAGGAAAAGTGTGTGATTATGATAAAGAATTAGATTTTAATGATCCAGTTGCTTTTTAATAAACTTGGAAAGATGTTTCGTCAACGCAAAGTAATTTGCAAAATACTTTCTGCTTGGCTGGGTGGAAAATGATATGCTTTGCCTCGTCCGAGATGGATGTACTCCTCTACCTTTAATATTATCTATTCTGCTCTCATAAACATGCACAATGACTGTCTCAATCTATAAATGTAAGGCAATTTCAAACGTTTGCCTACCGAGTGTTTTTCCGTGTAAAAAGCTGCTCGTACTAAATGGAGATCATCGTTGTATTTAGCATAGCTTCTTAAATATATTTATTCTGCCACAACCTTGTAAAAAGGACAAACCTTATAGAAAAGCTATAAGCATCACATTACAGAGCCTTATAAATTAACGAAAATTCCACTGAATAATACTTCTCCCGCTCATTCATCTTAAGAATGAATGTGTGATAGTTATTACAAAGGCTCGTATTAGTCTGAACACCTCATAGATAGCATTTGGAAATCTAGGACTGCCCATTCTCTCGTTTTAAACACTCTATACATATGGTTTTCAATTACTCCCCGTGCAACAGTAGCCATTACTTCAAAATATTTAAAAACAAGTTTAACTAGTCTACGTGCCAACTGTCAAAGATAATAGGCTCATTCGAAATGTTGTAAGAACGATATGGTAATAAAAGTTTATTATCATAAGCCTTGGTATGTGCATTTATTCGTTCTATATGAGATATATAATTCTCTATTAGACATGCAAGTACCAGGATGTCTTGTTATACCAAGAACATTTGAGATTTCAAACGTCAAACGAACGTAGTATCTCTAACGCGTGGTCGTGAGTTTGAGCCCAGCAAGGGACAGGTTCTCTTGGCCTAACGGAAAGGACATCAGTACTTGTTGCTAGCCAGGAAACGGAATCGACAATTAATTGTATTTACATATGCGTGACATACAAGTTAGAGACTGGCCCTGATGTTTACGTGACTAGTGGAGAGTGGCCGTGATGTATACGTGACTTGTGGAGACTGGCCGTGATGTATACGTGGCTAGTGGAGACTGGCCGTGATGTATATGTGGCTAGTGGAGAGTGGCCGTGATGTTTACGTGACTAGTGGAGAGTGGCCGTGATGTATACGTGACTAGTGGAGACTGGCCGTGATGTTTACGTGACTAGTGGAGAGTGGCCGTGATGTTTACGTAGCAAGTCGATACTAATCTTGATGCATACGTGGCTAGGGTAGACTAACGTTGATGCATACGTGGCTAGGGTAGACTGACGTTGATGCATACGTGACTAGTGGCGACTAACGTTGATGCATACGTGGCTAGGGTAGACTAACGTTGATGCATACGTGGCTAGGGTAGACTGACGTTGATGCATTCGTGGCTAGGGTAGACTGACGTTGATGCATACGTGGCTAGGGTAGACTGACGTTGATGCATACGTGGCTAGGGTAGACTGACGTTGATGCATACGTGACTAGTGGCGACTAATGTTGATGCATACGTGACTAGTGGCGACAAACGTTGATGCATACGTGACTAGTGGCGACTAACTTTGATGGATACGTAGCTAGGATATACTGACCTTAATTTTTACATCTGTGTCAAGTGGAGACTGGCCGTGATGTATATGTGGCTAGTGGAGACTGGCCGTGATTTTAACATCTGTGTCAAGTGGAGACTGGCCGTGATGTATATGTGGCTAGTGGAGACTGGCCGTGATGTATATGTGGCTAGTGGAGACTGGCCGTGATGTATATGTGGCTAGTGGGGACTGGCCGTGATGTATACGTGGCAAGTCGGGACTGGCCGTGATGTATATGTGGCTAGTGGAGACTGGCCGTGATGTATATGTGGCTAGTGGAGACTGGCCGTGATGTATATGTGGCTAGTGGAGACTGGCCGTGATGTATATGTGGCTAGTGGAGACTGGCCGTGATGTATATGTGGCTAGTGGAGACTGGCCGTGATGTATACGTGGCTAGTGGAGACTGGCCGTGATGTATACGTGGCTAGTGGAGACTGGCCGTGATGTATACGTGGCTAGTGGAGACTGGCCGTGATGTATATGTGGCTAGTGGAGACTGGCCGTGATGTATATGTGGCTAGTGGAGACTGGCCGTGATGTATATGTGGCTAGTGGAGACTGGCCGTGATGTATACGTGGCTAGTGGAGACTGGCCGTGATGTTTACGTGACTAGTGTAGACTGATCTTAATGTATTAATATCAAGTGAATACTGACCTTAATTTATACGTTACTAGTAGCGAATTACCTGGTTTATACGTTACTAGTAGCAACTGACCTTGATTTAGTTTAAACATGATATATTTTACAACGATTGTGAAGAAAGCTATGATAGCTTATACTAAGTCACTCTCGTTGGCACGATGTTGCGCGAGAGTGTGGTCTTGTGTTGTGGGGGAAACCGGACTACCCGGAGAAAACCCACTTGTCCGGCTTGGTGACCACTAACCAAACTCACATGCGCCCAGGCCAGGAATCGAACCCGGGTCGCCTTCGTGAGAAGCGAATGCGCTAACCACTGCACTAACCGGACAACCTAAAACCTTGGTAGGTTGACCTTGATTTATACGTTACTAGTAGCGACTGACCTTATTTTGTACGTGGCTAGTGGAAACATGTGTCATGTATCCGTGACTGGTGAAGACCGAAATTGACCTTGATGTATAAATGGCTAGTGGAAACTGACCAGTGTCATGTATCCGAGACTGGTGAAGACCAACTTTGATATTAATGTATAATTGGCTACTGGAGACTGACCTTTCTTTTTCTTTGCACACCAGCCTTTGTGGCTAAGGATGTTTCCGTCTTCCGGTTGGCATGACTGGGCGCTCTTCTTTGAGGAGGAGGCAGTCATCTTGGCGTATGGTGGCAACCCCAGTGGAACCTTGCACACTAGAGAGGCAATGATTGAGATAAGCTGTCGTGCACAGAGGCGAGCAAATACTGTATAGAGATAACCTATATGCAAACTGATTCAAACGGAATACTCTTTACTTGATTAGATTTATTTTTGAACGAACGTCGTATGTCTGTTTTGTAACTAGTTATTACGTTTGAACTAAACCAGTATCATGCTAGTCATTAACATGATCAATTATCGAGCAATAGCTTTATTTAAAGAGACGACTAAATAGTTTTGTTTTAAATCCTCATATAATCTTTTTAGATCTTTGAAATCGAGTATTTCGACAAGAAAGTCACTCAGACATAATGACGGTAAACGTTTTAAGTTTGCTTTCAAAAGCTTTTACTTATTTACATAAATTTGTGGAATACTTTAAGATACCGATATGATTACAAAATATGTTAATCACTTAACTTATTTTTTTTTTAAAGTTTTCAATTATGCTATTCACGCCTTCTATTAAATGTAACAAAGTTACCTCAACATCCATCATTTTCTACACAAAAAACTGACGTCTCATTTAGAGATTTACAAAGTTAATTCTTATAACACATAGCTATTACTAAAAATTAACAAAATGAGGACAAAATTAGTCAGCTGCGTCATTCCAGCTCCTACCCCACCCTCACGCCCGTCTCGCCCTCCCCGACCCTGAAGGTAAACTTACGTTGACATCCTATGATCTCGACCCTCATGCTGGGGTGGCGGTTCCATTGCACGGTGTGGAACTTGATAAAGCGGGCCACTATCGCCGAGTCCAGATAAGAGTGCTTCACCGAGTACGAGTCAGTATTACCCTCAAAAATCTGAACAGGGATAAAAACACAAAGAAATGGATCATTTGCTCTGAGTGTCATCACGCTAAATTATGATTCAAGTTTTTAGGAGCTATCACTGTGTTTCTAGTGGTTCAATTAATCTTAATTACACTGAACCTTATTTATAAGAGACTACCAAAATCAAAAAAATTGATTTTAATTTTATTTTGAAGAGTACCTTTTGGTTTCCATACTGGTCCTGTACGTAATACCAGTTGTATGCATTATTAGAGTGGGAAATCATAAAGGCCGTCACCCACTCATTTCCGTCCGCTCGGCCCTGCGTCAACACACCCGTCACCTGAAAACACATTAAGTACATACTTACTGTTCCGGTGGTTAACATGAATTAAACAATAAACAGAGCCGACATAGTACGGTAAAGGTCGGTGCAATGGCAGTTATTCGGATTTCGGAGGTTGCATCCTCAATGCTTATCTATAATTGGATCCTGGTGTTTTTCATTGCATAGTGCAATATTTAAACCCTCTTCTAAAACGTTTAAAAGCCGAAACTCTTTGAAACTTGATTTTAAAAAATATGCAATAAGTCCTGCATGCAATACAGGAAACATAAGCAGATCAAATAGACGACAAATGAACAATAGAAAACGGCTAACTTGAACTTTCTCAATGCTAAAAAAAACAACAGGGAAAACATTTTAGTTTAAAACAATTTACTTCTAGTAGCTTTATTGAGATTCGATTATCTTAACATGTTGAATTTTTTAAGTCAGATGTTTTTTTAGAATGCACAAATTTAATACTAATTAAATAGGCAGATTATCATCGTTTTGGAGTCGCTTTTTTGTATTTAATACCGACTGTATGTTTTTGAAAAAAAAAAGTGAACAAACAAAATAGACAATACATGGATGAATAGCAAAAAATAACTCCTAAATACACAACATAAGCAACACGCTCTTCATGTGTACATCAATGACTATACACATAGAATACACCGATATTATTATGCACTTTATACTACACTCTCAGCATACATACTAGCTCAAAGTTCGGGACTGTTTATAATTTGTTTATAAAGTAATATTTAGGGGGTTTCGGACGCTATTTAAACATATCAGCACGCATGGCCCTGCCTCTGTTTACGTTCGTGATTGTTGTGGTTACAAAGATATCAACATCACATCGGCTGTTAATTAAATGTTCCATTGCAGTTGAAACAAGGAAACAACAGGAGTCAATGTCTCCAAAATATGTACGTTAATAGTGGCGTTCAGGTAATTTGGATGCATTAAGTGCAGACATTTACTACCTTGCGCATCTGTACCTCGACATAGCCGTTTATCATCTGTATACATTTAAAAGAACCAGTATTTAAATTCTTATAACATTTTATAACTGTTCTTGAACACGAAAAACCAACTCTTGCACCAATCTCTGACAGATTTATTTTGAAATAATGCAAATAAGGGCAGTAATTGTTGTACGACAGCATTGTTGCCGGCACAGAAGCTTGAACTGCTTTGCTTACAGAATTCGAAAAAGAATTGCATGTGCTAGTTTGACAATTAATGTTTATATTCACAAATTTGGCTTACAGAATTGAGACAAAATTGCGTGTGCTTGTTTGACACTTACGTTTATATGCACTGATCGTGGGTTTTAAACATGGCCTAATCGAATTCATATTTTATTCGTCTATACACATTTGGCTAAAATAATCCACAGTGCAAGAACGAAATATCGCCGTTTATAAATATTGTCTTTTTAATGACTCGGAAAATGATTTATTGTAAGAAAGAATTTGCTCCCAGCTAGTAATCAAAGTCAGTGAAAGAAATCACCAAACTTATCTTAAAGAAAATGATGTTTTTATTAGCAATGGCTACGTCGTCTGTGGTGGAGTCCTTTGCTGGGAAAAAGCCACATGTTCAAAATGATAAATATATCTTGAAAATTCAATGACTGCTAATTTAATACCTTTTCCGAGAATTCTTTTGCCAAATGGTAAATTGCAATGATAAGATGGCATTCCCTTCTCGACAAAAACCGAATATGAAACATATTTTCCCAGAAAACAAGGACATTTCGACGATTACAATATGAAAGCAAACTTTTCCTGACTATGCGACCACCACGTATGGATAAGAACCATCAGCTTATTCAAATTATAAGTAATAAACAGGATTCCATATTCAGAAGGAAAGCCATTAATGTGTATTAGCAAGGCTTGTTTGAATGGAGTCCATAGGACGTCTTTCATGAAGCAAGCAGGTGGCATTACTTCTCTATAGCACATCGCCTTGACAAGCCGCAAACCTCACATTCAAAGATATACCATCACGGTGTCATTGAGTTTAAATACCCGCTTTCTTCACAATAAATACAAATATTAAAATCTATTAACGTAAATAATTCAACACTTCACTTCACAACGACCAACACATTTTAAACGACAAAAAATAGTAAAAAAAACAAAAGTAAAACGATGTACTTTGACATTTAAGACAGGTTTAACTTTGCGATTTTTAACATTTCACAATGTTATTTAGGTTGATGAAGTATGCTCGAGTACTGAAAAGACACTGAAAAAATCGTAAATTAACACATTATTATGGTAATGCTTGGTCGGTGCCTTGTCTACCTCCGAGCCTTGTCTCCAGCCTGTCTGATTGCCTGTTGTTTTATTATGCCAGCTTTCAACTTTATTTAGCCCTAATACGATTTTTCTAGGTCTGTTAATTTTAAATTATAACCCTGGTTATTGCCAATTAATTGGAAAATGATTTCTCCTAGATAAAACTGCCAAACTTTGTCAAACGCCTTGGAATGATCTACAAAACCTATTGAGTTACTAAAAAGAATGTGTTTGAACACGAATCATGAAACATACTAGTATTATTTTTCTTGATTGTTCTCGGGTTCTGTTGGGTACTGTCTCACATCATCTGTTGAATATGCCGACATTTCTTACACAACTCTGTGAAACTGTTTAAAAAGCTTAACTAAATGTATTGATTCATAAAAACAGTTGCAAAATACAGGAAACTTAGAGCCTCTTCTAGCACTATTATACTGTTCTTTTCTCATCCTTGTGGCCATATAGAGTATCCTATCCGCGCGTCAAGCTACCCATCCATATTATCTGCTTTGACACTCGCTCCGGGCGGCTGGGCTTCGAGTTTCCCCCGATTTTATTATGTTTCTGATTTATTTAAACGATGTCAATTTAATGTACTATTTTCACGTTGGGATCATACATCTAAAACATATATGAAATATACCAAGTCCAATCGACTATCTTAAGAATGCTTTATTTGTGTGAGACTCCCCAGGAGGGCAGTTTGATTGTAGGTTTCGGAGAGACTGGACATAACTTGTTGTTATTTTAATGGTTTTAAAGGTTAAATGCTGGCTGGAGACTGTATTCGATGGTGACTGTAGTTGGTTACCTTGATGAGTTGTATAAACCGAGGAAAATTCACATAAAATTTTATCTTCAAAAGTAACAACAGTTGAATCTATTGTTAAAAATGGGAGATGGCTTTAACCTGAATAGTAAAACGTATAAAAGATTCGATTACTATAGTTTTTTTATTGCGATTATTCTTCAATTATATCATGTTTTCTTTGGCCAAAATCAAAATACAAGACAAAAAAGTGAAGAGGCTAAAAGTAAAACACATCAGACACGTTGTCTAGAAATTAATCAATGAGATTGGCTCCGAACACAAGTGTCGGAAATGCCTTCAAAATTCTAAGCAAGGCTACGTTTCAGGGTCGTAGAGGTTGCTTGAAATGAGTCGCGAAATTAGGTAATTGAATTCATTATCAGGTTGTTCTTGCCTTCCCTACAGATCTTTAAAGCGATAGATTAAACAATCATTATAATCCAATCTAGACCTTTGAAATTTGAAAGAAAAAAAACATCAAAGCATAATGAACTATTAACTTTTTTCCGACGTTATTTTAAACCTTTCTGAATATCAATATCTGAAAAATACACTCTTACAATTACAGCAGCAGCGTCATTTCATTAAAGTTTCTATTTTGTTCTGAGTCATGTTCAAGCAACATCCGCAGCACGTGCATTTTCTTTTATTAAACCAGACATAACACCATTATAATAACTTTCCTCCCCCGTATCCGTAACATGATACAACATGTTGTTAAAGAGGTAGTATTCCATTGTTTAAGTTAAAAGTAGTATTTCCAATTTAATTTGCAAAACATGATGAAATAAACATTTAAAAATAATTTTAAGATCTTAAATTTTCAACGTGTTTAATATGATATTCTGCAAATGCCAATGTTTATATTCTATACAGGCGATTCACAGAAATTATAACTATGTTCTGTATTTCTCCGTCTTTGTTTAACTGCCATATGATCCATCGATGTCAGTACTTAAACGTGTACTTTCGTTTGAAAATGCAAGAGGAACAGGGATATCAACGGAACAAACATGTTGTCGTTTGTATTGGACCTTAGCTCCTTACCTCTACCTCCTAATATCCTAACCTCTATCAAAATACTGAAGGCCAATCAAAGAAAGTTATATTTGCGCTTACCCTGGAAGCGACCCCCAGGTCGACCTGGAGCCACTCGGAGGACGACTTGTACTTGGCGCACCAGCCGTACTTGTTCTCGAGGTAAACACGGGCGTACTTCTCGCGGCATTTGTTGTCCCATTCGTAAGGGTATGCGGAAGATGCCGTGATCTGCCAGTCCTGTACCTCACCCGTGATCATCCCCAGCGGACCCGTAGTTTGGCATACTGAAATAAGGATAAGCGGGCTGGCTTATTAACAGAATGCCGGGTTAGGATATGATGCACGATCATAATATGAATGCCTTTTTCATGCTTGAATAGTTATAGTCCATCCTACATCCTATTATTTTCGAGATATACCAATATGTGAAGTGGTAGCATTCAAATTGTTGAATATACATGACTAGAATTATACATGCGAGGGAAGTGTATTATTTATTGATAGTGTTAGTTCATGCAATATGAAGTCCATGATGAAAAAACAAACATTTGACTGTTTTGTATCTTAATGAGTATATCTAGACATGTCCCGGGGTCATAACCACAGCAACAGATCACTTTCCCACCTGTACTTGGTTGGTGTTCATTTAATCTACACATCTTAGGGCCTTTGATACGGACTTTAATTCAAATGACGGGGGTAGTCTAAATGATATTTTAATCGGGAGTAACACTACTTTCAGTTTGATAAATGTAGAATATCTATACAATTCTTAGATGAACTTAATACATTTCTCGTTTCTGTGTCAATAAATATGACAAAACTATAATAAATTGATTAAAATCATATCATGAGCAGCAAATCTATAAATTACACTATTTAATCTCTAAACCCTCTTCTTCATATCAGTATGAATGGATTTTTTTACATTAAACATGAAACTAAACAATATAGGACAAAACATGGGAAGCATGGTGATTTTGTGAACAGAAATTTGCGTTACAGGTACATTGAAAGATATTGTTCATTCTTTACATCGAAATGTTGTTGAATAAGAACCAAATACCATATGATTTACTCTGGATATGTAGATTAAACAAAAACACAAGTGTGGTCTAACAAAATATTGATACTGAAATAATAGTATATACATTGGAAGACATCCAGTAACAATAGACATGTATTAAACAAAGCTTTAGCAAATAAATATGCATATATTGGCAATAGCAAATGCGTTCCATGGCGTTGCACTGCAACGTTTTTTGGCGTTCTGTTTAAGTAACAATAACACCAACCGTGCACACCTAGACCAACCGCCATATTCGTTTGTTTTCATTCTCAGGCGTTATGGGTACTGGAATTGCAGCCTCTGCAGTAGTTGTAAGAGACACGTAAAGAGAAACACATGCTGGTGATAATGTTTTACAAATTCGTTTGATAAGCAACAACTTTTACGTCTGCTGTAATCGATGTTAACAGGATTGATTCGAGGTTCGCTGATAATGGCAACAGTAAAGCAAGCATTCTTGCATTGTTTAAATGAAACCAGGCGATTTTTGAAACGTTACTCCTTGCAACTCATATTGTAAGGGATGGGTGTTCTTAGTAATTCTCGGAGAGTGTCTATGATTGAAATATGTCGGGTAGCATTAGGACAGACGACATTTCATATACCACGGAAGACATGCGTGATAACTTGGAAACTTTCCACAATTGACAAAAATGTGGCAATTATTAATACACTTAAAACCATTGCACTTAATTACTTTTTCATGGTGACACAAAGTCCAGTGTACGGTTTGAAAGTTGGCAAAGGCAAGCATGTGTTTGTTCTTCGTGCATTTATCAAAATCTCAGATATCTACTATAGCACAATTAGTTCAAAAGCATGCCAGCTTTGCAAAAAACGACGATAAAAGTGAAATGGATGAACAGAAAAACGATAAGATATGCAACCTTCAGCTTATAGTATGCAGGTAAAACTAAAGATAGTGAAGAATTTGAGGTTCTGAAACTAAAAAAGCACTTTAGGAGGTATAAACATGTCAACGTTGATTTTCAACTGGTCGAACAAGTGATTTCCTGAGGGGCTGATAACCATGAAATTAAACTTTTAAAGTTGATAAATGGTTCCATCAGTGTGAGATATTTTTCTTGCTAATTCTAGCCTCCATGATTGATGGATGCACCGCTTCCATTCATTGCCCTAGCATTCTACTGGAATGGTTCCCACCATGACAACAAATATCTTCAATTTCAAAGAAGTAAAAGAATTGAGAAGATATGGAATTTCGCTGCCATTAAGTAGTACAGTATGTGGTAATAACGTAGATCTTAAATTATAAAACGAAGTTAATTCATGTATGGGCCGACCTTCCATGCACTGCCGATGTTCTTTGTTGCGTAGCTTGTTATATGCATTTGTTTGAAACATATATCGCATTGTTATCTAAAATAGAACATTTTGGAACGCAGAAATGTTGTTTTTCATAATTTATGAGTTTTTACTAAAGTGAACGTAATGAATTACACTGTACAGAGCATGAGACCTGGCGTTTAGCATAATTTTATATTTGTTAAAATTGTAATGTTAATCGATCATTAGGCAAAAATGTGTAAAACAGTTCTTCTCACTTACGCCTGTAAACGCCCTGTATACACTTAACAAAACAATGGTTTCAATCCATGTTGTAATTTAAGAACAGTTTTGAGTGAAACACGATTGATTTGCAACTGTACAAATAAGAATATTGAATATATTGCCTATTTTAGAAAACCGAAATTAGCGATAAGATTATTAAAGTGCAAATAAGTGTAATGTCAAAACTGAAATGAAGAATATTTTGAATGATATTGTATTTCAATAACTCTTTGACTCTCTACTTATCTTGACAGGCCATCTACAAATGGTTCCATATACAATATGGAAAGCGAGTATTAGAAATATTCAGCATTGTCACTAGAGACATTCCTGAGATCGAAGAGCGCCTCGGCTGTCGCGACGTTGTAATCGAGTGTCAATCACTGACTAGACTGGCAGCGCGCGGAACATTACCGAATCAGTTAAATAAAAAACAATCCCAGTAAACATACATGGTGAAGTGAAAATGAGCGTCAATTGTCAGAATGTATCTGAACTATGTAGTAAACCAGGAAAGCGTGGTTTAATAGCCCAACTCCATGATTGTGGTCCTGTTCCTGAATCGCAGCCATGTCAAGAAGTCTAAACAAGTTACTATTATGATTTTTTTCTCATATTAATAGAAACATATTATACCTTTGCAAACGTGGTAAGATTTTGGTTCAGACTAAAGTTCATGACTTTGCTGGTCCTCCACAGCAGGGAGCCCAAACGTTTGGGTATGTTGGATACATGTGTCGATTTAGTTTATGATTTGATTGTTACAATGTACACAGGCATGGATATCGCGGTTGTTCCAACTTCACATGCAGTACTTGAAACGTATTTAGTTTTGCATTAAACTTTAAATAATAGACGAGAGTCTATAAACATCTTCAAAAGCTATGTTTGATTGCAAGATTATAATGCAATAAATAACTGATAGGCTTCCTTTAGGAGATCGAGAAGGACTTTACGTAAAAGTTGTTACCACTACTCTCTATGTAATGCCGAATGTAAATAATGCACATTTTTTCACATGTGGAAAGTAATTTATTGAACGAGAATGATTCCTAAGCAAATAACCCACTTAGGATGTAATTTATGGAATGTTCGAAGCTTTATTTGGAATGAATATTTGAAAAGGAAACAGTCATTTGAATAAAAATCTATTCAGGCGTTTGCGTATGTGATTTGTTTATCAATCTTACGCATGACCAACATAATCTCACCCATTGCCAAACGCACTCTTACTCATTGCCAACCCACTCTTACTCATTGCCAAGCCATAGCTCCACATTGTTTGCAGCGTGTACTTGCAAGATGTCAAACGAGTAAATTTATTTAAGCTTTAAGCTTTTTTTATTTATATGCACCCAGACATTTCACGTGTTTGATGTAATTCATTAAAACATCTTATTTACAAAACCTATGGAAACAAACACGCGGAATAGGGCGCGAGTCACCGCGGACACAATGTGGGTGGCGTCGAGGAGAGTTTTGTAGGCTATGTAAATACATTTAACAACGAATCAAAACAATAAAATTTGCAAATTCTAGACAAAATCTCAACGTTCATCAATGCAAAAAAAATGACAAAGAGCCGGTATAGGCTAAAGACTGCTAGACACCAAGGCAACCACAACAGCAACAACCAACACAACAGCAACAACCATCACATACCTTTTACAGATCTTAAGGGAATGTCATGGCCATTTCAGGCGTGGACAACACAGACAACATTGCATAATTCAGTGTCATATTGTTTAGATAGTCATATCAGGCTTTTTTTGCTGAAAGACAGAAAATTCGACCAAGACTGCACCGGTTTTGAAGTCAAGCTCAACAAAACATGCATACCTCAGTCTCTAGGGTAAGTTTGAGAAACCTTTTTGCAGCGTGCCTTTGACTCCATACAGAAGCGCATCGACAAATTTCTCTACAACAAATAACCTATTGATAAGTGAAATTCATTTTAAATTGTTTAATTTATGATAAAAATACATTATTTGAGATTGCAACGTGCAAACTTCAAGCCAAATAAACTTTGCTATCTCTTTAATAATGGGCTATACGTATGAATTACCGGCATTTCAATGGAAAAACATAAATTCCGAACCAAAACCAAATCCGTCTTCAAATAAAGGAGATTGAAATTGAAAAGAAGGGATTCTATGGAGAAATGTTATCAATGACTAATTTAGGAACTCCCTTATAAAAATATATATCAGGTAAATTGATTTTATAGGTTTTGAGGTACATAATAATGCCATCCTATAGAAAATCAAATAAACGGCGATATAATTTCAAATCAAAATCACAAGAAAATACGATCTTTGTTGTGGTTTTACGTCTCTTTTATGACATCATTTTATAGCACAGGTGAATGTACCGGCAATACCCAAATTTTCGTTTTATTGGCAATGTAAATAGTTGTGTTAACAAAAGTCGACCTAAGCAAGCTAATACTGGAGAAAAAGTCCGCACTTGATCATTGCTATGTCAGGGAAACCTTTTACTATTCATTATAAAACACCGCAGAATAAATAGCATTGTTTGGAAAACTCTGTGATCGCTCCACATTTTATAGCGCGGAGCTGGCATGGTTTATATTATTGTTGTGGTTATGTCCTATTCCATTACTTCTTTAATCCCCCGAGTGCCCGTTTAACTCCGTCTTGGTCTACCTTCGCCCTTCAGCCAGCTAATCTTTATCAATATTTATTCTTCTTGTTTAAAATTCATTGAAATAAGTTTATGGGTATGAATTTGCACACATTACCACATTCATCATTTATTTTTCGATTTTTGTTGTAATATCTTGAGATTATATTCATTCTACTATGACCAAACGTAAAATTAATAATCATTTTTCAACGGAAACCATGCAGACACATCGTTTTTATTATATACATATATTAGTTATTTTCACAACTTCCATAAAATTTAATTTTTCATTTCCCATTACGCAAACAAAATATAAAATTAAATCATCACAAACAACCAGCAACCGTACTTAACATTGAACCTGTGTAATGTACATTGATGGACGTCTCCTCAAATCATGGTACACGTTCATGGAGTTAGATAAAGACAAGGAACAACCACAATTTTCTGTTTCAATCATCAAACATTGTTTTATTCAGCCCAGTTCTCTGGTTAAGAAAAAAAGATAGAAATGAAGATCGGCAAATGTTCAAAACGTGCATGCAAAACACATTAAGTTGAGCAAAAGAGCTCTGTTTATTTACTATGAAGTTCTTTGAAGTTTTTGTGGGGCGAAGTCGAGGGGAGCGAGGCGGTATACAAAACATTTATATGCCAGGATGATACAAGGGATATTGTATCGAGTTAAGAATAGGTGTTCTGGACAACGCTTCCTATTTGCTGAAATTACAGTTCCGTAAGGCATCTTTTACAGTGTCGTAGTTGAAACCCGTATCACTTTTGTAGTCTTTCATGTTATACACTTCAAAATACATTGCGACAACTTCAAACCGGCCTAGTTACTATCTACCTGTACACCTGTATAATCGGGTCTTCAAATGTTTCACCAACGGCACCTTGCCTTGTGTTCGTATGAACATTACCAGCCTCCATAGCCGCACCCTGTGCCAAATCACGAGGGCCTCTTGGGTCTAGTTGAACTAATGGTTTCCACAGGCCGTTTGTTACGGGATATGCCAAGGGTAAGGATAAATTAATTGCCCCGAAACTGTGGAAGCTAGCGGAAAATGTGCGTTAAATGGATTATCGGTACATGAAAAAATACTGAAATATTATTCAGAAGCTAAATAACGGTATAAACGTTGCTTTGGTCAGACCAGTTTGTATGAAGTACACAACATCAGAAGGATGAAATGCATGTTGAGTCATCACACAATGAAGATAAATGCTTCAAAAATGCCGTACTGAGAAACGTACTTGGCTACCTTCGTCAGGTCAGACATTCATGACCTAACTGATCTCAATATTAGAGCTCTCAATCCATCACAGAACCTTTGTTATCCATTTGAACAGCAATATTGTCTGTCCTATTGATGGATGTAATGTGATGTGAGAAACAAGCGGTTCACTGTGCTCACAACATAGTACAGCCATGTTACACCATGTTGTGCAGCTAGGAACATACCTTGTTGTCAGGACTGCTCGTATTTTACCAACCTTGTTATCTGCTCCGTGTTTTATACTACAATGCTATTTTTACAGATATTGTATCAAGGAAGTCAGCAGCAATGAGCAATATAACTCACATACGTATGCAAATGAGCAATACTACTCATATACGTGTATCAATGTGCAATTTCAACTCATATACGTGTGCCAATGAGCAATATAACTCAAATACGTGTGTCAATGAACAATATAACTCAAATACCTGTGCCAACTATTGTAAAACCAACCGTTTCCTTGATGGTTGTTGGCCATTCTATTTCCATGACTACCGCTGCCCATTGCTCAAGAGAGAAATTCACGTGTCGGATTGGACACAAGAGCCTGTCAACCTGGTGAAGTCTGAGGACTTGCTAAGCGTGCACGAGGAGATATGTGGTGTAAAATGACAGGGCTTCAAACGACATTAATTCAGTCGTATCTTTGAGATGAACCATGCCAAGTAATTAGGGGCACCTTTATTGTTTCTGAGTGTCCTGACCATACATATATTATGATTGTGAGGCGTGTGAAAGTTCACCTAAGGTCTGAAGTGAGGACTAGTATTTAACTTTGTCATAATAACTATAGATAATGGTTAATTGGGTCTTTTGTTTTCATCTTGCATTTTATAGGACGTAAAAAGTTCGTTTGGAATGTATTAAAGGACTGAATTACCCATAATTTGCAAAAACCTTTAGAACAATCCAATAAACATTACGTAAACACGTGCATTTTGTTTCAAGGTCTTTTTGCAGCTCTGTGTGAAGTTTTCACCAAAGATCTAGCCCACCTGTTACAGCGTTTGAAGAGTCCAGAACAATCGTCAATGGCTACTCTTTTAACCTGTGTAAATTTCACTATCAAATGTATGCAAATGCGTTTTCTTGGAAGTTTGTCTAAAAACGATGACATGGTATTGCCCTCAAGAAGCAAAACATGACTATTCTCCATCAGTGATTTACATACATAATATGCATACAAATCAGTTATGGGAAATGGCAGCGTCACATATTAGATGGCCTAGATGTGGACTAAATCACATTACTTTGCAACATCATTATGATAGTATGTTTGTTTTATTGTCATAACATTTAATCTCAAAACAGGCTAGGACATTCGGTGTCCTTGTTAGGTAAGTGGGTGTCCCATGCCCTAGAAACGTAAATATAATTTTAGTCACAAAAACGGTCAGGCTGTTTGAGAAAATACTGATGAGAGTTCGAGCACCCTTCATCTTTTGTACCTATTCTGTTTGCCTTTGTAGCGCAATAGCTGGAAACCATTCTATCAGAAAATCAAATCATAAGCTGCGATTGCGCCCTTTGTTAGATGTAATTTTACATACGCCATAAAAAGCTGTTTCATTTCTGTGTTGTGGGATACGAATAGAGATTGCTAAGTCTTTTATATCTATAAATACCTTATGCGAAATAAAAACGATACTTGCATAAAACAGACCAGCCTTGGGAAATAGCGATCTAGACAAGTTTGAATGGGAAAGTGTTCATTATTGTCATTTTAAAAAGAGCTCGGCAGTGGGTTGACCTGAATCAGTAACGATTGGAGAACACATCCCGACTACCCAACAAAAACACGTTATCAATGAACGATATACACATCCAGTTGTGTACGCTTTACACAAAACGTATTCGTTTTTTTTCTGAGTATGCAGCATACAGTGCGGCATTTCTTTTCATTGCAATGACACAGCCAGCTAGTTGTATAAGCCCAAAAAACCTATTTGTGAGTTTGCAACATGCGGAAGTTTTCTGTTAGGGCTGATATCATAACGGGCTAGTTTTGCAACTTATTTCAAGCTTGCAACACGCGTTGTACTTTTGGCAGTTGAAATAGTCAGTTAGACTTGTATCTCCCAATGTCAAGCGGTGATCCATATTGTTGTTCAGTTTTCAAGAGGCCCTCACATTAATATCTCCGAGAAGCACTTGCGAATTTCTAGCGCGAGTCATCCATGTGCTTCCACTCTGGTGCTGGCGGTGTGCACACGTTCACTTGTTGACGGAGAGTTTGATAAACGCTCTCTTGAAATAGATGCATTTATTTCAATCGTCGTAAATAGGTAATTATCATAAAAAAATCTAAAATAGGTCCTGTATTAACAATTACAGGAAAATGCAAATCAACTTGAGAACAAGTCGTTGTATGGGAACCAGATGACAGTAGGAATATTTCCTATGGCGTGGATCCATTCATTCATGGAGCAGTTCGCATCCAAAAACCGCTGCAACTGCATAACTTCGTGAGACTTTGCCATTTTATGAACGAGGCACCTTTACGCAAGACATTTAAACAGTTGCAAAACACAGCCCTGCTAAATGGCACAGATATCATCACTCGAACATAATGGATGGTTTGCTTACTTCTTTACTCTCGAGAGGTTGATGATGAAAGGCTTCTGAAAGCAGTAGGTGCATGTTTCATGGCTGATTGTCAGTTCGCCTGTGTTTCAGTTTTAACCATTCAATCATAATTATGAAAACGTTTCTTTCTTACATTTCCTTGATTTTATATTTTATGTAATCTTTCCGGCAAGCGTTTTGTAGACACAAAATCAAACGATTTCTGTACCTCCAATATATTACCACTTTGAACTCAATCATGTTACAATCATGAGTGGAGATAAACATGATTTTATGACCAGCATTTAGCGGGCATGGCTTGGCTAATAAAGCGATCTTTCATCTTCTTTGCTTTTCGAGGTAATAAAATACATAGAACTGTTTGCGTTTCCATATAGCCCTCACATTTCCTTTATTTCTCCTTCAAAATATACATTCACGTCATAATTATTTCAAAACCGGATCTCTTTTTCATAGTTCTATAATGCAAAGCCGGGTTGTATATATAATGTCAAATTTATACATACGTGGAGCCACTTAACATGTAGCATAGACTTAACACCTTATAAATAAGGTAAGTATTACATAAATGCTAAAATTAAGACTATGTGCAGCTGCGTACATTTTCTTGTGCGCAGTTTAATTTTTAACCCACAAATTAATTGTGACTTCAACTCAGTCCGCTGTAGTGTCTTCTGCTTGAAACTGTTGATGTTGCGAAGTTACTTTCTTTTTTTTCAACATTCTTATACTGGCCGTTTTGGGAAATGAATGTGAACGAGTGCATTTGTTTGGACGTTGAATCTGATATTTTCTTGATTCTTCAGAATCCAACTTTTTCTTTCTAAATTATTTTTACTGGGGAAGATCCCGGTATCAATGTCTTGTATCACAATCCACGATCGGCCGATGAGCACCAGGCAATTAGCACTTAATGTTCATGATTTCAAGATTATAAAAGAAGTTCTAATTCTCCATGAAGTGGCTATATAGATGAGAGAGGGAGATAACTCTGCACCGGATGATGCATCAGATAAGTGCACAGGATAACACGTTTTTAAAGCGTTTACTTATTTATTAAAGGTATGTTAAACAAGATTAAAGACAAGATTTAAGGAAAATTATTAATAGCTTTATATTAATAATAAGCGGAGTGAATCCTAAAGGTTAAAACCACAGATAGGCGTTAAACATCGGGCGTGTTTTGGGACATACGTTACGGGAACACCCAACTTAGTGTCGTATTCTTGTGTGGGAAACTGGGCGAACAAGCATAAACATTGAACTCTTCATCAATTAGTTGTAAGTTATGTCTGGTTTTGAATAGAACATACATTTTAAACGCCGATAAAATGGGGCACAGGTGCCTATATACATTCACAATAGTTTGATATACTGTATATAGAAACCGTTTTTCTTAATATCCGCCATGTCCCTAACCTGTCGAGGATTCAAAATACCTGACATTATGTAAACAAGACTACAACAAAACAAGAGCTTGATTTAAGGCCATGTTATGCAATGTCTATTAAATTCTTTAAAAACAAGCAGAATGGCTGTATTTGATAATGCACTGTGTTACTTAATTAATTCAGCGCAGAACAACTAGTGTTTAATTGTTAAAATACGTCAATTCAAATATATTGCGGCTACAATCGGGCAGTGCAAACGGAGCACACAAAGGGGGACATTAATAAGTCAAATAAGTCCACCCACTCAGTCATGTTTGTTTTCTCCCAAGAACGTGCTCATTGTCGATACATTAATTTTATAGATTCAAGTCTTTTAAATATTGCGTCACTGGCCAAAGACATTGTAAATTGCTTTGTCATTTTCCTGAGACATCAGAACTTTAACTGTTTAAAAGCATTTTTAAAGTGCCACACAAAAACTAAGGGCATCTAAGTCCCCTCTAAAACCCCAAATATTCACAAACATACTTGACATGTAAGAGATACTTATCAGTTTTTGCAAAACAGGTTTTGCTTTCTTTGGTAGTTTGTTACTGATATTTAATGGTGAACAAAACTTCCAAACTTTAAACACTGCTCTTTACTTTGTATTACTCATATCATTTTAAAGGTCGATAAGGGAATGAATCATTCAACATATTCGGTTTTGTTTTAGTTATTTATAGTATTATCGACAACAAACATCCGACAAAATCTGCTATTTTTGTGCATCTGCAGGTCAACAGAAGTGAAGTGGATGGCAAATCAGTGCTAGAATCTCTCAATTAGCCGCTATATTTGACGGGGCGAGGTTGTGAGGTCCGTCGGCACGGAACCACGGCCTATTTTGGGGTTGGATATCTTGTACAATATAAAGGCGCGGTGTTCCCTCACGCAAGCTTGTGGTATATGGTTCAAGCGTTTTCATTTGAGCTCTTTTGTCAGATCAGCAAGAACAGCCATGATAGGAAGTAAGATATCGCTCAATTAATTTTCAATTAGAAAAACTACACGCACGCAATCTTGTTAAATGTACCAACTGATAAATTGAATTTACCTTACAAAATAGTGAATACCAGTGAGTACAAATATGTATGCAGTAACTTCATGAGAAAGTATGTTACAAGCTACTAATACGTAATTAGTCTGGTTATTAAGACTCTCAGCATTGTACAAACCTCATTGGCGTAAAAAAGCGGTGACATGATTTATTATAACCTCAAAGAGAAGAAGACCATGTGAAATAAATGTTACACTAGAAAGCCCCGACAGCGAGTAGAATAACGAGGAAACCATCAGTGTCGTGTGCATATTTGACACTTGACAGGCTGCTTTTGGTAGTAAATACGCGCTTAATACGGCCCGTGGTTTCCTGCATCTGCTAGTTAGAAGGCTCTTTGACTCGAGTGGAAGCACAGTTCCAAAATGTACATGATGTATAAAATGAATCTAATAATTAATGAAGCTTAGGTTTAATGTTTCATGTATAACTAAGATGTACGACTTAATATTAAATGGACGTATTCCAAACATGTGTGTGTCACTTAAAATACAGAGGCACAGTTAAGAAAAAACACGATATGCTTCCCTTTCATCTCTTTTATTGATAATATGACAACGTGAAGCGGTCAGCTTGGAATACAAATTGGAAGATTAGACGCACGAATATGTATCGTCATGGAAACGAAAACAAACTAGCCCATATGTGACCATGCAAATTAGAGAAGCTTAATGTATTCATGCCATCTAAATTCAGATTCTAATGAAAAAATAACAAAACGGTTCTAATGTTGCTCATAAACCTGTCAATCTCCCTAAAAGAATAGCCCCGAAATGAAACCCGAAGGGCGGGTCCCTTTGAAAACGGTTCGTACTCAAGTGACCTCGAACATTCCTGTGTGAGAATAGCTAAATCAATTATCGCAGCCTTCCATTTTTTAATTAAAGATCAGTGATCCTAAATATGTTATTATTTGAATTATAGTTCTCGATTATTTGCTTAGTATCTTTTTGTTTGAATAGTCTTAAATTGCAGAAATTATGGCCTGGGACAAGTTAAGATATCATACGATTATATTTCATTTGAAGATAATGCACTGGCTTTTCTTTAAAAAAAATCTGTATCCAAAAGATTAACCTATCAATAGTTTTGTTTACATTCTAACTTCCACGTACATGTAAGGTTGTAAAAAAAGTATACACAACATGGCCGATAACACATTTCAAACAGACATTATCAAGATAAATTGTTGTTCATATCTCATAACTTGTTTTCCAGCTTTATCAATTAGCGCAAGTGTAATTATCAATTCACAATTGTTTGTACTTCATTACTATCTATTAATTTTATTTATTATGTACTAGATTTACAATTGTTAATGCTAGTATGCCTACCATCATTATAAAAGCGTAATGTAAAATTATGTACTTTTCTTTCATCATTATTAATTAGTATTATTATAAAAAAAAATTATTATTATTATTATTATTCTTGTTATTGTTATAATTATTCTTGTTATTGTTATAATTATTATTATTATTATTATTATCATTATTATTATTATTATTATTATTATTATTATTATTATGACTACTATTTGTATTCCTTCTACTAGAAGGTTTATTTATATTATTGTTGTTGTTCTTGACTGTTGTTGTTGTAATTTTAATACAATATAATTATAATGACTCCACCTTTTTACCAATCATCAAATAGTTATATTATGTATGTAAACACTTGTTTTCGTTCAAAGAAAGAAATCCATTATCCAATTGTTTATCTTTCGTGGAAAAACTCGTTTTCAAATAAGGTTTGAAATAAATACGATTCAAACATATCTTTGTAGTAAATAATATTCACAAAAAACTGAACCAAAACCAACTATCAAACAGCCCCGGGAAATATACAACTAAATGGCTTAATATCATTATTATAATTATAAAATTATTTAATTCATATAAAATAAATGTTTTATTTATAAACTTCACCACAACACCTCAAGCCAACAGGGCTACAATATTGTCAGACCAGTTCGTTCTCCCTTACTGTTAGTAACGTTGAGCATACATAATAGTATATATATAACATGCTATTAATGTGTTAAAAAAAGCGCAAGCATACATACATGGGTACCCACCGGAATCTGCTGCAGTGGACTCTGTGGCATGTGACGTCAAAAACGTCGCCGCCAAAAACGCCACCGCAACGTAAATCCTCATCACTGAAACATGCATTCGAAAATTGTTAAAGTAATCCGTGAAGGCTAGCACGTTTGTTCACAACGACTACGCTTATTATTTATTCCTTTTTCACATGTTATATTCCGAAAACGATTCTTGACAATTCAAACACGCTGTACGTAATATATAAGTATATATTGTTTCTTCACACTCGTATTCCGATTCAGCACACGCTGTGTTCTTTCGTCGCACGGTTTATGAAATAATGTTTTTATCCTTTTTCACTCAAACTATTTTTACAGAAAGGTCGGCGCTCCACTACAGTCCTTATACGAAATGGTGTCTGCCTTTGAGTCCTTGAGTCTTTTGTAACCTACTAATCAAACGATTAAGTAAACTTATTATTTCAAAATTATATAGCAACAAAATGTAATCAGGCTCAACGATTAAAACGATAATCCCTCTCCGATAATCCAAGCACAGCCGAAATTAAACGTATATCCTAATCTTTAGTGTATACTCTTAAAAATCGCAGCGAACACTGACAATGTCTATCCAACCACGAGCGGTTGCGTTTAAGTTTACCTGTGATTTAAGACGGACTGAGTGGGTTGGCTCCCGACCTAGGCGATTTGAACATGTGGTTGTACTGTGGCTCAGTGGTTCAATGGTGAATTGAAATGGGAACCAGCGAAAAAATACACTAAGCGAAGCGAAAGAAATTATTCAAAAATATTTAGTATTTTTTTCAAAATGTCAGCTCTCTTAATATCCGTCGTCAAATACAATCTAAGCTGCCGTTAAGGATATTAAGTGTAAACTACATGTATTAAAATTACACAAAATATTAAATGTTCCATATTTGCGTACAAAACTCTGAATAAATAAATGGCGTTTAAATCAAACATAAAGAAAAAAGGCCCAAACAGAAGATTTGGGTTTTGGAATTTTGGCAATTATGTAATTTCCTTGAGAACCAAAACCACAAATACCGAACAAGCATTGCGTAATGGTTAACCTGCGGTTTGCCTAACGATTTAAATAAAGTTTTGGATATGTGGTCATAATTTAAGTTGTTGATAGTATCTATAAACAGACCTTTTAACCTTTATCACGAACAATACTTGATATGCAAGTTATGAAATATGAACTGCAACACACAACATGATGTCTAAGGCAGTGACCTGCACATGCAATATACTTTCATTTCATTTCAACAAGTGTTGCAATTATTGAATCTTGAGATTGTGATAAACCCTATGATGATGTCATCGTATTATTAGTGCGCATGTTGTGTTCATTCAGCTGAGCATGTTAACTCAAATATTTAAGCTCGGTTCATATTTAATGATGTCGATGCTATTGATAAACATCGTGAATTGTCCTTTTCCTTTGAGGTGAGTTAAGTCCAGAATCTGCCAAGACAACTTTATTTAAGCAACGATACACTGGCCTGCTACTGGACACAGGCGGGATAGGCTAATGTTTGATATGGACATTTCAGGTCACAGATGTTCCGTTTTTTTCTCCTTACCAGTGCAAACGCGCTTCAAAATATTGAATATGAAAACACCTCAATAATGTCACACTCGTTCAACCATTAAATAGAACGCATTATTATTTTGTTATCATAAACTTTACGATTAGTCGCTGGAACAATATTTTAAAACATGTTCGTGTAAGTACTCTGTGAATTGCATGATTGACAGCACCATGGATGGCCAATCTGAGTTTTTGTTTCTTGCTTAAGAACATCCAAAGTTGCGCCTTTTTTCCTGTTTTAAGTCGCGGTCGTAGTTTAAACATGGGGTATCATTTTTCTTGAATAACTCAGAAATACTCAAGAGTTGTAAAATTTCATAGACATCGATCAGTTTCCGGACACATTTTGACTGCCGGTTGAGACATTCAAGATATAAATCTGAGCATTCCATTACATGAAAACTCTTCTAATAGTGTTTATAAGCAACCTTATTTTTTAAGACTCGGACAGAAGTGGCTAGCCAAAGATGTAAGAAAATTAAAGAAATAAATGCAGATATATTGAAAACTTGTTTTGCATTGGTCTAAAGCTATGTGAGTTATAGGATCATTTCTTGTTAACAGGAGGCCTGTCCTTGTTTGCTGGTAATACTCCTGACTGTGCACCATAATTGGTGACAAATAGCATTAATACTGGACTTGTTTGAATGAGTTGGATTATGAGTGGATTAGGAATTACTTTTATATAAATCAAATACTTCAAAGTGTTCAATCCATATTCAATGGAATGGTTAGCCTGACCGTTCACGGTGAACTTTATTGGGGTATAAAATTAACAAACACTATTGACTAAATGTAGATATTTGTCCAAAACGTCAATGCAAACACCATAATACGAACAATGTAACACATTTATGGTCCTCCACTAACACATATTGATACAATCAACACACTGCGAATTGCAGTCTTTCAAACTGTAAACAATCTATACACATTGATTAAGATGATCCAAAGTACAAATTTCTGGTTGTAAAAAGGGCATTGACTGCGGACTTTGCGGATTTTGTTTCATCTTTTTGGAATTGAAAGGCCTCCTATTCAGAAAGTCATAGTGATTTTGTTGTTAATTTTTAAGTCTCGATTATACTTCGAATGATATGACGATTTAAAAAGTGCTGATGATGCTGATAATTTGATGGCGGTGGTACTGCAGATGGTGATGATGATGATGATGTTGATGAATTATAAGACGATGATGACGACGATGACGATGAAGACGACGACGTTAAGATGAAGACGACAACGACGACGAGGACGACGAGGACGACGACGACGATGATGATGATGATGATGATGATTATGATGATGATGATGAATGTGGAGGTGGTGATGGTGGTGGTTGTGGTTATGCTGCTGCTGATGATAATGATGACGACGACGATGCTACTGCTGTTGTTGTTGCTGATGCTGCTGTTGTTGTTGTTGTTGCTGCTGCTGCTGCTGCTGCTGCTGCTGCTGCTGCTGCTGCTGCTGCTGCTGCTGCTGATGATGATGATGATGATGATGATGATGATGATGATGATGATGATGATGATGATGATGATGACGACGACGATAATGATGATGATTAATAAAATACCATAGTTTACCAGCTGAGTTTTTTTTATGAAAATCGCCTATTAAAAATCAGAAAAAAACTCCCTCGCATGTGCTTAAAATCTTCACGAATTGGGAAACAGCGGTACCACTGCTCTGCAGACTCTCTGGGCTGCCGGCCCGTGTTTTCAAACTTGCGTCATAAAACAGTTTACAGAGGCCATGAAAATCGAAGTAAAGCGCTCAAAAAGCACTAAGAGCATCTTTGTCCAATTGAAGACAGCTGTGTGTAATAGTGTGGTAATATTCCAAGGAAAAAAGCGTCCTAAACTTGAAATACTTACCCTCTTCATATTGTCTGTCTGAACATGTTATGGATTATTGCAAGAATTATGCCATACGTTAATGCTCTTGATTGTATTATTGCTTTCGTTCTATTGAATTTTTTGCTAGACAGTTTCCTACAGACCATTGATTTGTTTACAAATCAGTTTTCAGTTTCGTATATTTAGAACAGGTTTGTTATACATATGATTATGGTCGAGGGTGGTGAGTAAGATAATACATTAATACTTTCAGATGTTCGCCATTGGCAAATAAAAACATCAATTTAGGGAAACGTTTGTTATTTTTGATAGAGCATTGCATTAAATGGCTGTTAATATCATCCTCAAACTCATATTTATCATAAAACATCTTAAGCTATAATTTAAATCATTTGCCGAAATAGATGTCGATTAATTATATGATATAACATGTGAAATGTCAGTGAAGTGCCCGTCTGAATCACTTTACGATCCAAAGGTGTCAAAATTACATAGCCAACCTCATAAATTTAAACTGTCAAACTGGTCAGCTACGCCTGTACATTGCACGTAATGTTTTTACTGACATAGATGATAATGCAAGCGACAAAGGTCAATGATTTATGGTGGAGCATGAACAAGCACTTCGCAACTCTAGGTGTGGATGTTGTCACTGGACAGTCGCAACAAGCTCGGCCAATTATTCACCGATGGTTTTCCAGTGTAGTCTCATTATTCGAGCTGCCGAGAACAACATAAAACAACAGACGAGATCAAACACAACACTTGACAGTTTATTAATGATGATGAACGCATCATGTCATGTTTCTAATAAGATCGGGACACCGAAAACATATTTCAAAGTCCTGGATTTGCCTACCGGTCAATGTCCCGACTTTCGTTGTAGGTAAATATAAGCAACAATTGGCTCTGACACCGCACTTGATATGTCCTCTGGCAAACAAATGATTCCCCGAGTATCGGGAGTAAATTGTAGGAAGTTAAGCTCATGTTTAAACTTAAAGCACTTTAAGCGTGTTTAACTGACCGGTTGAAATACGTTAATGAATGTCCAGATGCTAGACTCTAGTTATTCAAATTGTATCTGACAATAAGTCAGTGGGTAATGACTCTATCCTGACCACTGTTGACCATTGAAACATCTTGGGAATCCATATCAACGTGTTGACATCGCAATTCATTTTATCAAATCTATAGAACTTGTTTAGGAATTTCTTATATGTTTTATACCATCAAACAAGTAAATAGATATGGAAAGTATGTAATTCTAGTCTCGCAGAGAGGGAGTACGAAGGGACCCGTAGTGCGACACAAAGGTGGCCAATTTTCGACCACATGTGGCCTGGTGGCGATCCATCAAAACTTGTCAAAGCCGGGCCCGGCTGTACACACTCTGTAATTACCTGCAACCACTCGCTGCGAGGTGATATCAGGTCGATTTACTAAAACAAGGTCCTTGACTCCAGCCAAATTGCTGGTCACCAACAACACTCAAGGCCAACCAATGTCATAGTTTTCAGTGAATGCATAGTGCCTTCCTATAAATGAATCATAAAATTATATTTTTTTTTATGTTAAAACAATAAAGCAATGGTTGACTCGGTTACCTGACACCAAGAATAATAATTGGTACCTTTCTATTCATATGGGAAAGATTTACCTTCGGGCTACTGACTGCTGATTTGAATTGGTAAGCCATTACACCAAACCTTTTAGCTATAATGACCTAGAATATAGATTAAGTAAGTTCATTTCTACCATAATTGCTGCCTATGTAGAGAAATTGGCGGCAAGAGTAGCCGTATGTGGGTCCTGTAATGAGTGTGTCCGTGTAACAGTCTTCTTCTATTCACTAGATCAAAATCAATTGGCCATGAAGAAGATAATTTTCTTTAAAATCGTGTAGGACATCTCGTTACCATTATGACAAATTGGTGAACAATGTTGATGTTATATCGTTGCCGAATAGGATATTGTCAGGTGTGGGAGGGTGTTCAAGTGTTTTATCTGTTAAAATACTCCAAGGGCAAAACCGCGAGCTCTGAAACATCTTTGTCATTGTTTATATCAATATGCATGACTCCAGCTGATAAATTAGGTATTGAAAATAGGTGTTAACATTAACTCGAAGTCCTTGGGCGGATCTTTGAAACATTGAGAGACCTTGTGATTTCAACCTAGAGAACTTCTTTTGACTGACGCCCTTATAATGATTTTTTGGTGGATATCTCTTTAACACAAACATGGAGTCCATCATTGACGAATTTCGACAAAAGGTTACCTAAGATGATGTTTTTATCTGATGTCTTACGAAATATCTAACTATATACTTTGGGCATACTTAAGCTTTTAAAGTCGTTATAAGAAGATCGATGAAAGATCTCCTACCAGATATATCCCCTCTTCCTGAGACAGCAGCAGAAGTTGAATATATGTTTGAATTTCTTTTGAATTATGCAGACGACATAATCTTGTCAAAGGAGAGGAGCTCAACAGTTTCATAGAAGAATTTCACGGATCTGGTTAAGGATAAAGGCAAAAGTAAATATTTACAGCTGATGGTTAAAGTTTGCGAGCATGGTTCGAATTTTAAATGACTTCATGCTTTAATGAAGATTTCGTCGGATCAAAATACATACATCCAAAATAGTATTTCTTTCTAGTACCTTTACATAAGTTACGATTGTAACGTGGCGGTATGATATTAGAAAGCCGACAAGAAAATGATCGTAATTGGAGCATTGTCTGAACGTAGATAAACTCATAATTTGAAATGAATGCGGTATTTCTGATATAACCACATCACGGCATCATTTTTTGTCATAATTTTCACACTTTCGTTTAAGGTAGATCGCTCGAAAACATTTAATCAGTACTATAAATCAAAAATGTTCATCGCCATTTGAGTTGACATGCCTGCATATATTTGCAATATCAGGTTGGGTGCCTGCTGCTGGTGTCATTCCGGGACAGGAACGTGAAACCTTCTAACAGCTGGTCACACTTTATGGCCCATTTTCTGGCTTTTAAGTGTGTTAATGTAACTTTTTTTAAAGATTGAATTAACAGACTTTTAAATACAGTATGCGTACGAAAAATAGCAAACATAATTTATTCCATATCTAATTAAATATATCTTAAACATACTAATATATTTATCATTGGATAAGCGCGATGCTGAAATCTGGTCAGCCAACAACAATGGGTAAGCACTTGTTGTATCTGTAACAAAATGGGCTGTTCATGCCAGCCTCTATGTCATCCCAAGAACTATTAAAGAGAACAGGCAAATACCTATATTCATCTGAAACTTTTTCGAGCATTTGTCACAGCAAGTATCCTTTTTCATTAATTATATTTTCGTCAAAATTATTTTCATTCTTGAAATGTTAAACCTTGAAAGAATGTTTGAAATAGTGAAGTCAAGATAGGCTAATAACTGTAGATGAACCCGATCTCAAGCTATCGTCTCACAATACAGAAAATGTCCAAATAAATGGATTAAAATTCAAAACAGCAGCCTTTGATGCCCCTTAAATCTATTATTTACCTGTCATTGTGCATTAGGCCGGGGTAACAAGTATTGGAATATCAATGTGAAAAAAAAATCATAAAAATATGATAACCAGGGCGTGGCAAACATATTGATTTCATTAAATCCGAGATGTTTACGAGGTTTAATGGGCCAAATATTAAGCTATTGCAGACCGATATGTATTTACCAATCGTATATAACCGGGAATAGCACTAGCGCACTTTATCGTTTCAAAAAAAGAACAAAAAACTCGTAAGCTTAGAACCATTAAAAGCTACGCTGTCCTTATTTACTTCTCATATGGCGTTATGATAAATCTATACCTTTGTTCAATCATAAGGAAAACACCAATCGTTTTGCAAGAAACAATTTTGAACCAAAAGAAGAAATAATATTAGAGTAATTTCTCCATCATTTTCTCTAGATCTAGCTCCGTTCTGTAAAGTTAACAGTGTATCACAAAGTGGGTTACCCCGTTCTGTTAAGTAAACGGTGAATAGCATAGTGCGTTACCCCGTTCTGTGAAGTTAAAACTGTGTGACATAGTGCATTACCCAGTTCTGTGAAGTTAACACTGTATGACATAGTGCGTTACCCCGTTCTGTGAAGTAAACGGTGTATGACATAGTGCGTCACCCCGTTCTGTGAAGTTAACTTTGTATGACATAGTGCGTTACCCCGTTCTGTGAAGTTAGCGGTGTACGACAAAGCGCGTTACCCCGATCTGTGAAGCTAACAGTGTATGACATAGTGCATTACCCAATTCTGTGAAGTAAACAGTGTATGACATTTTTGGTTATCATGTCTGTGAAGTTACAAGTGAATGACATAGCGCGTTACCCTGTTCTGTGAAGTAAACAGTGTATGACATAGCGCGTTACCCCGTTCTGTGAAGTAAACAGTGTATAACATAGTGCGTAACCCTGTTCTGTGAAGTCAACAGTGTATGTCATTCTTGGCTATCCTGCTCTGGGGAGTTAACAGTGTATGACATAGTGCGTTACCCTGTTCTGTGAAGTCAACAGTGTATGTCATTCTTGGCTACCCTGTTCTGGGGGGTTAACAGTGTATGACATAGTACGTTACCTCGTTCTGTGAAGTAAACAGTGTATGACATTCTTGGTTATCATGTTCTGTGAAGTTACAAGTGTATTACATAGTGCGTTACCCCGTTCTGTGAAGTTAACGGTATATATCATAGTGCGTTATCCCGTTCTGTGAAGTTAACGGTGTATGTCATTCTTGGTTTCCCTGTTCTGTGAAGTAAACAGTGTAGGACATATTGTGTTATCCAGTTCTGCGAACATAACTGTTTATGTCATTCTTTGTTACCCTGTTCTGTGAAGTTAACAGTGTATGATATAGTGCGTTACCCTGTTCTGTGAAGTTAACAGTGTAAGTCATAGTGCGTTACCCCGTTCTGTGAAGTTTGCGGTGTATAACATAGTGCGTTACCCTATTATGTGAAGTAAACCGTGTATGTCATAGTGCGTTACCACGTTCTGTGAAGTAAACGGTGTATGTCATAGTTCGTTACCACGTCCTGTGAAGATAACGGTGTATGTCATAGTGCGTTACCCCGTTCTGTGAAGTAAACGGTGTATGTCATAGTGCGTTACCCCGTTCTGTGAAGTTAACGGTGTATGTCATAGTGCGTTACCACGTTCTGTGAAGATACCGGTGTATTTTATAGTGCGTTACCACGTTCTGTGAAGATACCGGTGTATGTCATAGTGCGTTACCCCGTTCGCTGAAGTTAACAGTGTATGACATAGTTTGTTACATCGGTCTGTGGAGTTAACGGTGTATGTTATTCTTGGGTACCCTGTTCTGTGAAGTGAACAGTGTATGATATAGTGCGTTACAGCTTCCCAAGTGGGTTGCCCCGATCTGTGAATGTAACAGTGTATGCCATAGTGGGTTGCCCCGATCTGTGAATGTATCAGTGTATGCCATAGTGGGTTGCCCCGATATGTGAATGTATCAGTGTATGCCATAGTGGGTTGCCCCGATATGTGAATGTATCAGTGTATGCCATAGTGGGTTGCCCCGATATGTGAATATATCAGTGTATGCCATAATGGGTTACCCCGATCTGTGAATGTATCGGGGTATGTCAACATTGGGTTGTTGGCTGGTGTTGTCACTTGCAACTATGTACCAACGTGTGTTGGCATGTTGTTAAAATGTAAAACTATATTTAAAACTAAAATGCCAATTACGCTTCGAACCAAGGCAATTCATTTACAGTCTTAAGTTAGTTATTGGTTGTGGTCCAATAATTATGTTTAAGTCTGCCTTTGACCAATTCATCTTGGTTCAAAATGAACGTGATTTCCGGTGCTTCAAAATATATTTTAATTAGACCGTACTAATCACATTTGAAGAAGAAATTCTATATCATCCGCTGCCGCGAATAGGGATATGTGTCTTCAATGTCATTATTTTATCATTTGCTGTCGTTTCAACCATGCGGGAGATGACTAAGCGAAGGCAAAACTAAGCGAACACTTAACTTCTTAAATGGGAAAGGGAGGTCTTTGACACTTGAGCTTTACCGGGACACAACTTTCTAAAACGGCATACAATACAGTCGAACCCCGTTGGGTCGAACTCCAAGGGACCGGCGAAAATACCTCGAGCGTGCGGGAGTTCAAGCCAAGCGGGAATTCTTACATTCAATTTTAAGAAATCGGTCTTATAGATCCAGTTCGAGTCAATAAGGAAATCGAACCAAGCGAGTTCGAGCCAACGAGGTTCGAAAAACATTGTATTCATGCACAAAACCATATAAATGTAAAGGATATGTGGCACATGTTCCCACTTGGAAAAGAATAGTGAATTATAAAAGGTGTAATCTTCATAGCTTTTATCCGTTAATGACGATGGGTATAAACACCTAGGAACACAAACAGGTGATTGACATGTGTGATGTGAAATCTTCTATAACAAAATACAGATGAGGAAAGAAATCAAAATCACATCACTGTTTAAGTGGTTTCGAGATCGTCGTTAATAGAACCACAAGTATATGACTATCATTTTTGTCGTAGATTCGTGATTGATATTTCAGTAACACAACATAAATCCACTGATTTTGAAAACTGATGTTTATGACTGTTTTAAACTTGACAAAAGTTGACTATCTTTTTTCAATTTCTGCCTTTGATGACACGAATGGCAATTCGTTTCACCAACAATGAAATGCTCGGGAATATATCTTCAGTTTATCAAGAACCAACACACCGTTTTGACATACGCGACAATTTATATGTTAATTCTTAAAGTAATTTGAAACTTTCACACGTCTGTTTTCTGTGTCCTGGCGTGGCCATTGTCCGGCGAAGTCATGTATTTAATCGAATGTCCCCGGAGGGGTGCGCTTTATTGACAGTGTGGGGACGCACCAGGCTACACCGGTCATTGTCACGCCCTTAACTGCACGCATGCACAGATTCGTGACAGAATTAACAAAAACGATAGAAAAAATACTAATACAATATTATTAAACTGCATTGTAGTGAAAGTGTATTTTGTTGAAAGATGGAATATATTTATTTATTACCAAATTATCTGCAATCTCAAAAACAAACGAGCTGATCAAAGTTTAAACGGTCCGACATTTACATGCCCTTCGGGGGCGTTAGAGTCATTTTAGTCATTTTGACAACAATGTTGAATTTGAAACAGCATTTCTTAAGTGAATAATTGAATGAATTTGACAGATCGTAAACGACAATCAACTCGAGTTATTGAGACGATTGAATCTATTAGATTCCCCATTGTGACGAACACGTTGAGGTTTTGTAAACTATTTCTTCCAAGAAATATGTCGCCATAGTGGGTTTTAAAAAAACATTCCGATGAAGCTGCATAAATGTTGGTTAATTGACTGAACTACACTAAAATTGTACATCTTCATCAAAATATATCCTAACATATTACGTCAGAAGATTTTATAACATTTCAATAAAGAATCAAGTATACCGTTTGGATTTAATTCCACAAGTAATAATTTAAAATAATAACTTAAAGATTTATGTATTTTTAAGTGTTTGCTTAAATATTTTGCTTAAAATAGTTTTATTACAGACATTTAGGTATGCTGGTATACCCAGGTAAATCTTCTTTGTGTTCCAGCTGAAGATGAGCCCTAGGAAACCAAAACTGCAAGTACTTCAAATTAACGATGTTTTAAAGACAGATAGATATGGAAACTGATTATTACTTTCATAGGGTAATCCAGAAGCATGGTCCGACCACCTTGTGGATAAGCATCACAAAAATAATATAGTCAGATCTTATTCTCAGACTTAGATTAAAACTCGTATATGTTTTTAGATCTTTTAAAAGAGCATTCTCTCATAATGTTGATTAAAAACTTTGGTCAAGATTCCAAAGAAGAAACATTCTACAGCATAACATGTAATTGAGTACATCTCAATGTTTTTAACAATTACTTGAGTATATTTTTGGATCTAGAATAAGTTAGAACCTTTGGAATATTGACAAAATGCTTTTATCAACACATTCTATGAGGAAATATGTTTCTTTTAAAAGGAAGTAAAAACATGCAGGATTTTGAATCATAATTTGCTTTCATGTGGTAAAATGAGTTGAGACTTGGAATTCACTTGAGTATGTTCGTGATATTGGGGCCAAGCTTTGAATGGCATTCACAAAACAACGGTGAACTCTTACAGGCACGGATTAGGAAATAAGTACAATGCAATGGAAAGGTAATTAAAAGTTTATATAATTAAGATTGATCTGGATGCTATTAAAAAGTTCAAAGCATATTTACATTACTTGGTGGAAATCTATCAAACCATTTATATTTATAATTTTATATGTTTTTAATCAAGATGTTCCTCGTTTCATCTTGCTGTGCCAATCTTGAAGAAAAAACGAAGACAGGTGTGAATCAACTACAAGCTAGGTGCAGCCATGGACACGAAACATTACAGAAAATAGTGGTAAATAAATTGCTAATGCCACATTTTAGGGTAATTGCAAATTGATAAACCGATATGGCACATAAGTATTAATTTGCATGTTTAACGATTTCCTGTCTGTTGGCGCAAAGCGTTTAGTTGCCGTTGGTTATGCCATCGAAACGACTTTGAACGAAGTCCTTAATTATATATACATGTTTTGTAAATAATAAGGAAGGAAAACATGAAGATAAAGCAACGTCTTATGACTTACACTGAAGGAGATGTATCTCTATGGATACATTTATCAAAGTACTGAATGTACTACAGGCTGACTGACATATGCTCATGCTAGGGATAATATTCAGAGATTATGAAATGTTCCATTATACATACATGTACAATGCCACGATATTTTTTCTCTACATTTTTAAATGTCCAATGTCCACTAATTTATATTCTGGCTGTCGAATGTCCAATGTCAAGTCATTACGATATTCATATCTTTATTTTTGAATGTCCTATGTCATACCAGCACGACACGTGATTCTTATTTTTATATGGCCAATGTCGAATGCCGTTTATCGAGCTATAAGACTGTCGCAAATACTACTAAATATCCCAAATATGCTATGATGGGTTTAAAACTGTAACACACTGAAAGCTTAATGTGCCACAATATTTCTGAAAATGAAATCCCAAATACTTTAATTTCGAAAGAAATGGAATCGACATACGCTTGATCACACTGCCTTCGGTCGAAGACAAGATTAATTGAATTGCATGTAAACTTTGATTTTAATAGTTCCTGAAGAGAAATAAAGAGATATATGTATAATATCCTGTAAAAAATGACAACATAATAGATCTAGCGATTTCGGAAAAGTATACGAGAAAACTGTGCATGTATACAGGTACGAAATTGCCGAAATGTTCGGGTTCAGGTTCAGTTTTCTCGTTAAATGTCTGTAAAAGCAAAATAAATGTTCTGTTTAAAGCATACTAATAGTCAGACTGGCTTAGAGGCATTGGTTTCTCTATTAGTTATTAAACGTTTTCGCTCAATCACCTTAGGTCTTCTGTTAACATAATTCTTTCAAGAGAAGACGTTTTCTCATTTATTTAATTATCCAAACAGCTTCTAAACACATTAATATTTTGTAAATTTTTCACCCAACGCTTTTAGAAACATTTCCTGAGTTACAGCCTTGTTTTTGAAATACCTTAGCAAAATAAATACGGTAGAAACTATGTTATATGTGCAGAAAATTAAAAATATAGACCTAAATTTACAATTGTATTGAGCACCATAGTTCATCTTAATAGTTAAGTTTAGTTTCCTCTGCATTCCGTTCGAATTAACGTTACGCATTATATATACACAGGTATGTAATTTGTATGTTGAAAATCCATTACTGCGAGACAGAACGGTGGCGTGAACCTTTCAGATAGTTTGGCCTTCAAAATATATCAAATTCAAACGGGTGACGGCAACCGTAAATCATTACACATTTACCCATATGATTAAAACATTACATTATAAGCTATCATTGCCAGTAGTCGTAGCCAATAACTTATACTAATGATCTACATACGGGCATATAGTAATGAGGCTTTGTTACGCCGTATTTTGGTAGCGACAAGTTTTGGGAGTTGACTACCATGATCATCAAGAAATACTGTTAATCTATAGCATATGAACTGAAAGCACGATACCATGTGCAAAAATGTATTAGAACCAAAGTGACTGTTTGATATTAACATAGGAGACTGATGATATTTGGATGTATGATAATTATATTAGGTACAGGGGAACCCCGTTGGCTCGAGCTCACAGGGACCGACTACAATACATCGAGCCAAGCGGGAATGATTCAGTATTAAGAAATCGGCCCTTTAAATCCAATTCGAGCCTCCGAGTTAATCGAGCCAAGCGATTTTGAACCAAAGGGGTTTGAATGTATACTAATCATGATGGACATGTCGTTTGTCTATTCTATTGAGTCTCAACAAAAAGGCTGTGTGCCTCTCTTATATTCCCTTACTTCTCATCTGAGATGTACGCAGGTTATTTCTTCCCTCAACTGCTGAGACCATCCCGCGCTTTCCATCGGAATCATTAGATAGGAATATACCTCTTCGGATTGATATGTCAACATTTAGATAAACGTGATCGTTTTCCATCTACAATCATAATAACGAGTAGTAAAACAAGCCATGGAGATGCTATCTGATTGATTCTGAATGTCTTGTTTGTTTCTTAGAAAATAAAATTAATATTTAAGATCTCAAACATGTTTGAGGAAACAAATCAGATGAAGACATTGATAAGGAAGCGCTGCAGCAGAAACAGGAAGCAATAGGTATAAAAAGTGCGTAAGGATTGTATTGGTTGTTGTCACGTTTCTCTTAAATTGTGACAATGATTACTCATTTGATAGCTACCAAAGCTTAAGCACTACTGAAAATGTCTCTTATATTAAATGTCATTTGATTGAAGTGGTATTGCAGGAACATTTTCCACCGTCCATAACTCTCAAAAAATGGCCAAAGTGCTCTCCAAAGTCATCCAGAATCCAAATCGCATCAGGAATGAACTAAAGGACACTATTACGATAAGACATCAAGAGCTCCGCCAATAAAGCTAAAGAACAATTACGTATCATATTGAAAACTCATTTATCAAGCGAGTTGTTCTGGCTTTGGCGCCACTTAAGTTACGCCCCTTGATTGACATTTTCTCGTGCAGTTGATTGGCATCACGATGTGGTTGGTCCATATTGCTTCTTCAATAATGCGCTTAACATCCTTTCATCTTTTTCTTCACTTTTTTTTCAAAGATGATATATCAATCATAAAAGAACGTAATAAAACATATCATCAATAGACAATGAAAAAGGTAGCATAATTATTATCTTTGTTCCATTAGCGTACACCTGAGTGGTGAATCTATGCGTACAGCATTCTAGTTCCATAACCCAGATTCTGAGTAAAAAGAGCCAAAATTTAAACCAATCATAAACGTTTTGCCGTTCTATTTTTATAGCTGGTAGTCGGCAAACCGGCGTGCCGACTGCCTATAACCAGTGAAAAAGAGTGTTACAAACATGATTTCTTTTGAATTTATGTAACCGCCGTGAATGTTGTTTCAAGCAGTGTCTTAATTAAAGGTAATGAGGACAAAAAGATTGACAAAAATAATACAAACACTATTATATGAAAATTATGCTTCAATGTGTGTGGAAATAACCTATCGAAAAGAAATTCACAAACAAATGGGAAATATTTCACAATTGTGAATAATGTGATGAAAAAGTGAATGTCTATCCTGCTTATGCTACTACTTGCAAACCTACGTGACACCTCACTGGCAACCTTGTATAGACAGTTGGTATTTTCCCTCTGAGTTATTTGATTATTTTTGCAATATTTTTGGTGCATGTAATGTTACGGTCGTTTGCATTTGTTAAGTGTTATTATTAACTGCTCATTTTATTAATAGTACGTATCGAATCTCACTGGTAAACAATGTATAGCCATCATTTCAACACAATGTTATTAGATACCTACTTCGAACCGAGGTTGCTTTAAATGAGAAATTTGCAGTATCTGAGTCAACTTTTTTATACACAGACCAAAAAAGTAATGCCGTGACTTGAACTCGTCTTTTTATGTCTCCTGATAGGGGGCTGTCAATTGGCCTTTCAGATAACACCTTCGTCATTTTAAAAACAGATATATCTCCCATAACGAAGGCATTTTACCTTCAACATTATGCCAACGCAATCCCGTTGTATGTCCTTTCTATACGGACATAAGCTTGGTAACATGGCAATGTTTCAGTTTATTTGTTGTTGTTTTTATATGATATATTGTGCAAATGTATCGTCATGCAATAAACTATGATTAATTTAAAATGAATGCATATTATATCTGAACTACGCTCTTTCAAAACGCATGAGGTGTAATGTTTCAATTCATAATATATTTTAGAACAGGTGGAGGCGTATGAAAATGCATTCACATCAAACTCAGAAGTGATATGGCGAATATTTAATTGTATAATATCTAGTCGTCAACAACTATGAAAGCGTGATATCTTACAGATAAATTGTAAAGTACACGGGTAGATATTGGTAACATGTTTCTTCGTTTGATTACAATGTCACACAATTTCGTGACCAAAAAGCTCAAGGTCAAATATATTTTACAAATAGATATTTAAAGTTAAAGTTGACTACGTTTACACCTATATGCAATGGTCAATATTGAGTCGATGTTATGAACTAAGTTGTTTTTAACGTTTACAATAAAATAATCTGACCCAAAAACGTATAGTTTTTGAAAAGGAAGAAATATTGATTCATAAGTTATAACATTGATATGTTTATATGCATTTGAGTTTTAGGACCTTAATAGTGCACTAAGTACTGTGAAGATATCGACGGTGTTAGAACTGGGTGAGTATGATGATGCCATAACATCGTGACTGGCTAACTAATACAAGAACCTATGGTTTAAAGACTTACATGTGCTAGATCGGACTCAAGATGGGATTAGCTAGTCATCAAAAGTTAAACGACTTCACAATGCTATTTAATCTTTGGTAATTAAACATTGATATGCCTTTTAAAAGGCCATATTCCTATGGATTAACATATTTGCCTTTCAATGCAAAAACAAATTTAGCTCACAGGTGTGGAAAGAATGACCGTTATTCCAAGCTGACGATACATAACTTCATTTAGATGATGATGATGATGATGATGATGATGATGATGATGATGATGATGATGATGATGATGATGATGATGATGAATGCAATGACGACGACAACTGCGACAATATATGATGATGACGATATATGATAGCAGTGCGGGTGCTTTGAGGGAATATGTTATGAAGGAGAACACAACAGTGATACAAATATGTCAAAGTCTCTCAAGACTGCATAGTTAATCTTTGGCTTGAACAATAGCCTGAATAAACGAGGGAAGAGATACAGCTAGGTCAAGCTAATCAAGCGGACGGAATCTGGTATAAACCGCTTAATTAATTCGACAGAACATAGATTAGAGTGTCCTCTTGCGGAAGTGGACGCGGCTTGAATAATACGTAAAATCATTGATGTAGGTCATTAAGATGTAATCCAAATAGCATGCATTCTATATATTTCAAATCAGTTATAAGCCCGTAAAAACGAAGGACGAAAAGCAGCCCATTATTCACAAGATCCCATTAACAGATCCATCATCCATCATGTACAATATATATATATATATATATATATATATACATACATATTTATATTTATTTATATATACATATTGTCTTACAAAGAATAACCTTTGTCAGGTATTCTGCAACTGGAGGGTTCCTATTCCATGACAATTCGCCAGAATGTTTGCTGCTAATTGTGGGACTGTGTCGTGTCGTGCTGATCATGTATGTAAATCTCACAACCATCTAGTTTTGATGGTCTTGAAAAGTTTCATAGAAATCGAAAGTGTACGTAGAATGCTTCAGTGTAATCACATTTATTCAAAGATGAGTTCATTATTGTGCGAACATCAACTGGTACAGGTGGCACGGGGGTTTATCAATCATATTTTACAATCCTGAGATCATAGACCAAATCATCTACCATAACAAGTTAATGATACAAGGATTTAATAATGTCTCAGTGTCTCAAACCGGGATGCGAAAGTATAGAGATATTGTCACGCTCGCGGACACATATTGGCTGTAAAATCTTAAACATAACATACATATTTAGCCCGGGCTTGTTTGCTGTTGTGAAGCGTACTTATATAAACGTAGAGCGATGTGAATGTTCTCAAAAGTTTGAGTTACACGTTTATGTTAACATTTTTGAAACCGACTTATATGCTCCCATTATAATAAACGTTTAAAGAATCTTTCCATGCTGATATTTTAGATTGAAAGTTCGTATATTTTGCTAACAGTTCGTTTAGATATCGTTTAAGATTAGCTCTAATTACTTATTCCGCTCCACCCGCGGATCGGGTTACGTAAGGCGTATACAGTGACAGCAAAATACTGGGCTTCTTTTATCAAATATAAAACTATTTCGTAAATAGAACCTTTAATGGCATGTGCATCTGTTTAAGAATTCGATGTGTATACTTAAGTGTATTGGTTAACCTAGAAATTATTGTGAGTATACTTGGCTTACAATGGATCATCACTGAAAACGGCACCAGTCTATGAAAACGCATCAGAACTCGGCAAATTCAATTTCTTGCTGATGTTGACAGTCAGAATAGTGTCTGTCAACTGTTTATTTTCACCACTATTGAACTGCAAACACTCCATACTAGAACTCCAAGGCTAAGGTGAATACCCTGACATAATACATTGGTTAATACAGATGTAGATTTATAGTTCGTTCGACAGCTCATTTGCTTTAATACAAATATGTTACAAACAATATTAACAATTCATATCACCATATGTTAATTTTATTTACCTGATGATGACTATACACTTCCCGTCTCGGAGTATTCCTGGTGGGGCACGTCGAAGGAGTCTTAAATCACATCCCAACCCAGTTTAACGCAAACGTTCCTAACTCACACTTCTGGTTTTAATTATAAAACAATATCTATCAGTTGGGATCGAAATGAAGGAACATGTGGTTTCCAGTCATGTAGCCGTACGTGGTATTTAATATTCATGTTTACACTTAAGAAAGTAGAACTCGTTTCGTACAATATAGTATCGGTCCAGTGAGTAACAGTAAATTATCTACTAGTATTACTGCATAAAGTGTCATCTCTATCACTGTAAAACATAGAAAGATGTTGACAATATTTTTCCCCATCTTCAAATTGAACTTCTATACATCTCTTCTATGTATTGGATAGACTGGAAACAAAAAACACTCTTGAATATGGAATACAAAGAGACGTATGGTCAGTGTAAACGGTTTTCAAAAGCTAAAGATAGACTTATAAGTTGTTGTTTTTGAACTCTTTAAATGAATGTTGGGATCAGAAAATTTTGTGGTTGGATTAAGCGTCCTATAAGGGAGTGGGTTATGTTGTTTTGCTGACCACAGTTTTTTTTCATACTGGAGTCCTTTTTGTGTATAGTCTTGTTTATTTGAGCTGTTTGTCATATTTGTATTTGCGGGTCCTTAAACATGTATAGTAATCAGATGACGATGATGATGGTACTTTATTATACCAACTTTGTATAATTTTACAATAACAAAGTCTCTAAGCCTCTGGTATTGTTTTCCTGTGATATGCACTGTGTCATTGATCTGTTTTGAAATTTATCTTGAGAAGAGGCTCCCCCTCGTACATGAAGATATATGTAACATACTATTATTACAAACTGCATCAGTGACATGCAGCTGAGTTGATTTTAGTGTTTTTCATTTCGACTGTTGACTTGTGGGCTTTTGTGACATTACACGTGACCTGAATACGGTGACTGATTGCTAAGCTTGGCCTTGACCTCAGTGGTTCACCAATACGTCACATCACTCTAGCATGTCACGTGCTACAAGTTTTCTTGTCCCTATAGTTCCTTTTACTTACTCCTTTCCATTGTAATGCGTCGACATTATCTGGTATTTCAGAGGTAATCGGTTTTTGTCATTCCATAATCACTGCACTGTCATTAGATGGCCCTAATAAGCAGATACTGCGATTACCACATTAACTATATTTGTGCTTCCACTTTGATCTTGTAATACCCATTGTATGGAGAGAGTATACTTTCGAGAATGAAATGAGCAAAAGTTCACGCACATTTGGCGGTCGTTAAAGGCCCAACATACTCATTTCATCATATGGTAATCGCGAAATCGTAAAATATCGTAGAAAGAACGAAACTTTATTTGCATTACATATATATATTTACGTATGATACTTTTGTTTAAGAAGATGAAATATGTTACATTGTATAAAATACAGTGAACATTATTATTAACTTAAAACTAATCATTACATAGTTTTATTTTTGATTGGAACGTGATATCTCAACTTTTTAATAGAGGCCCAAAAAGACCCATCGTCGGCATCCACGGTACTTAATTCCATTATACTTCATAAATAGCATCGCGTAGATGTGTATCGGGGGTACACGACGATGAAGTAGGCCTAACTGACGTGCTGCTATTGCTCCATATGCACCATCTATAGTCTAGGATTAACGATGGTTTGTGTAACGTCTAAAGGCACAACACAACCCAACAAGGCTGATAGAAGTGTTCCGCTGGAATAATTACCAGACGATGAAATATTTTAGTCGGAATGATTTTCAAGCCTCTGTTTGTGAACTATTTCAGTGAGGGGGCCTTTATTTCATTCAGATCTTAGTGATATATCAAGAAATGACCCCCGCTACTAGTGTGTGTGGGCAAGACTCTAACATTGTAAACTTTAACCATAATCTCCACAGGAATCGCCATCTCTTCATCTGCCTATTGTTATGGTGTACTTTGTTGTGTGGAAATCAGCTTACCCTGGCCCGGTGACTCGCTGACACATGTAGAGGAATGTGTGAACCTGCCCGGTGTGCTCCAGAACAGGGGCGCTTGAGCTGAGTAACTGTCCAGTGATTTGAAACAGTAATATATATAATGTAACGGCTATCTTGTAATGAAGTTACAGTTGCAAAAATAACTAAAGCTCTACCATCGTATAGCTTAAAACATGACATGGATCTAAATCTGGCTTCAATTACAAATTGAATAAAAGAAATACATTGCCATTGGTATACTAACAGAATGACGGCATTGATGGCTCGCTAGGTGTAATCACTTCAGCTGATGTTCATCTATCTCTTGCAAAAACACAAGGTGAAATTTTAATAAAATGATATCGGTGGTCACTTATCAAACTACTATTAATCATGATAACGTTGTTATGTTTACAAGTTTGACTTAAATATGTGTGAAAAAGACATACTGCGAGAATCATACTGCGAGACTATAATTGTCGAAGATTTCTCGTTCAGCATGTTACAGAACTGGATAGAAATGTAGGCTGTACATGTACTAGTAGTTTTGTCTGCGATGTAGTGACCATCCTTTTTAGTGTGCAGCGCTTAGGTATTGCCATGGAAATGGTTCACTACATAACCCACTGCATTTAACAAATGGTCTTCTCGGAGGAGCCCAATCTTGGTGCCAACAAGGCAAACATGAAAGACTCTACTGTTCATGAAAGGGAATTTTAAACGGGAGATATTGTCGCCCCAGGGTCCTCACCCAAACTCTGGTGAACAGCACATTTTACTACTAGAATAAACTTATTCAACCCTGTTCTTTTTTAAGGTAAGAATATTCCGAAATGTCAACTAAAATACAAGTTGGTCATATTAATGATATATTTATTAGACAGTTCGTTGTATCTACATAAAGGTTAGTTAGTATAGTTGACAGAATGGCAGCTACTAGAGAGTGACTTTCCGTCACGTATTGGCCACACATACTTACACATACAGAAGCTCTTATATCAGGGTGAGGAATCACGTGACTTCAATGGGGTTCTCACATGTGTCACCACGGTTCAATACCGATGTAAACAAGCAAGAAAGTGACAGTTATTTCGAAATAACTTTTTTGAGAGAAAAGATGGGAAAATATTTCTAAGCCTATAAAAGACTATGCTATTTTCTGCTTCTACAAGTGTGAAATATTTTGGATTTTCTTGTATTTTAACGAAGGAATCCTTGGCAAAAATTTCGAATCGACGGGATTTTGTAGAACGATGCTACGCTGTGTGCGTCGTGATTCTTTGTTTTGTACATATTTCTTAGTCATCTGTAATAGTCAAGATATCAGACATGCGTTAAAAAGTTAGTTTTGCTCATTACTCTCATAAAACGAATTGTTCGTTAAATGTTATTTTAGTTTTTTCAATAAATATTGAATTTTCATGAAGTGCTGTTGTAAACGTGATAGTGATATGTGCTGTCGTTAACGTAAACTTCTTCTCATCTCAATAAAGCTGACTATGGTAAGGCGTTATCCTTAACAAACTTATCATAACATGCTCAGTTTATTCTATTTTATGGTTTGTATTGCCCTCTCATTTGTGACGAGAATTTATACAACCTAAAGCTCTTATTTATGGTATTAACTTACACCAATTTGATCGATTTGAAACTTCCAAATATTCAGTATCCCTGTGCAGTTTCACCAAATGTTTACAAAGATGGAAAAATTAAATGGATGAAGTAATAGATACAATAAAATGGAAGGCAAAATTCACTTCAGCCAAACACGTCTAATGTACGTTCCAAAGTTAAAGAAATTCAGCACCCAATAAACGACAAATAGCAATAACAATTAAATAACAAAATCGCCATTCCTAAAGGTTTATTATAAAACTGCCCACGCTCCAGTTAAATTCCATGCTTCGAAAATGGTCAAAATATCTTTATCCATAAGAAATCAGGAAATAATAAGAAGCACTGACAACGAAATTGACTACCATGAAAATGACCTTCCCTCGTAAGATGATAATTTGTATCTGGCATGGCCTTTCGTGTAAAAAGGTTCATCCCCAACCCGAGCATAGCGTGTTATGCGGAAACAAGGTTAAAAAGTTTTCACTTTTTAAATAATTCCATATGACAATGTTTCCATTGTGCTGCAGACGACGGTCTTCAACAAGGGAGGCAGGTATGTGATGACAATAGAAGAGTATAAGTATCTATCATGTGTTTCCGGTACGAATAGAAAAATCCGACCCGAGAGCTCGCGCGTAAGCCGGTAACGAGGCTTGCCGAGTTACCGGCCACGCAGCGTGCCCGAGCGTCGGATTTTTCTATCCTTACTGGAAACATATGATTGATATTTTTTCTTGCATATCTAAAATTTTAAATTTGTGGGAAAATTGTTGTTTCATCAAAAAGTTTTGTAGCTATATCTGGGGTGGGGGGGGGGGATAGAGAGAAATTGATAGCTTTAACGCCATAGAAGAAAATATCACCAACCAGAGACCTTAAGTGGAATCACAAGCGTCGAGTTGTGATAATAAAGTTTCTTAGTTTATTCAAATGAATAAAGGCCTTAAGCCCATGAACATACACCAATGGACTTCATAATATATATATAATGAAATGCCCTTCTATTTATCGATCATGACGAATCTCAGGACAATTATTTAATAGAATGTGTCACGCTTTGATATCATTATTGTAAAAAAAGAACCAAAATGTAAAAAAAAATGTGTCGGAGACCGGGTTCGAACCTGTGTCGCCAAAATTACAAGCTGGTATTGTATCCACTGTGCTTACACAGGCTTACTTCAATCAGGTAGTATATTTAAGCTATAAACCTAACTTGGTAATATCACGTGATAACATCGACTAGCCAATCACGCATAAGGAATGAAATCTATTAGGTAGACATACCCAGCAATCTTTTTTTAATGGAAAAATACGAGATAACTGCTAAGGCCACTACTTTTATATAAATTGGTTTACAAAACCGGCGGGTCTAATTTTCCGAAAAGTACAAAAAAATAAAAAATGAATTTCACTTTTTTTTTCAAAATAATTTTCCCGACCGTATTGATTTTGGTGCGAAACGAAAGAAAAACGAACAGATAAGAGTACGAATGCAGTAGATCTCGACTGGTTTGTTGTTCCGTAGCCGTATTCGCCGAATTATAGTGATAGCATGTGAGCCAGTCAACTGTTATGGCAGCGCCGTTGGCAATGGCGGAATTGACGATAGCAGTCATTCCTTTTATGAAATAATTAAGCTCAATATGCAGGAGTTTTTAAAATAACAATAGCAAAATACATTGGCAAATTTAACAGCCGACACAAACAATAACTGTCACGTAATTGTTGTTTTTCCCCGCAAATTAAGGTCATGAAAATATTGTTGTTTATAGATAAAAAAATATGTGGCAGCGGCTGCCATCGAATAAGTAGACACAAATATCTGTAAATTATGTGTGAGAAAAAATATTTTATAACATTTTATGGTTAAATATCAAATAACAGTGCACTTAGTGTGAGTGGTGAAATCGAAAGTAAAATTTCTAAGTTGACACCGGTGACCTAGTTTCACATGTTCGGTCGGTTGTGTTTATGGATTTTAAATCACAAACTGGTTTGGAAATACTTGTCATTGAGTCAATGTAAAGCTTGTGTTTATTCTAGATTACATGTTTATTATGCCCCCCTTCGAAGAAGAGGGGTATATTGCTTTGCACAGGCATGTCGGTCGGTCCGTCGGTAGACCAAAGCTTGTCCGAGTGATAACTCAACAATTCCTGGACGTATGGTCATCAAACTTGACATGAAGGTTGGGCCTGACCAGTAGATGACCCCTATTGATTTTAGGGCTCATCGGGTCAAAGGTCAAGGTCACAGTGACCTTTAATGGTAAAATAATTTTAAAGCTTGTCCGAGTGATAACTCAACAATGCCTAGACCTATGGTCATCAAACTTGATATGGAAGTTGGGCCTGACCATAAGATGACCCCTATTGTTTTGGGGGGTCATCGGGCCAAAGTTCAAGGTCACAGTGACCTTGAATGGTAAAAGGATGTCCGAGTGATAACTCAACAATGCCTGCACCCATGGCCTTCATAATTGACTTGGAGGTTGGGCCTGACCAGTAGATGACCTTATTGTTTTTGGGGGTCATCGGGCCAAAGGTCAAGGTTACAGTGACCTTGAATGGTAAAAGGTTGTCCATGTGATAACTCGACAATGCCTGCACCCATGGCCCTCAAACTTGACTTGGAGGTTGGGCCTGACCAGTAGATGACCCCTATTGTTTTTGGGGGTCATCGGGCCAAAGGTCAAGGTCACAGTGACCTTGAATGGTAAAAGGTTGTCGGTGTCATTTCTCGACAATGCCTGCACCTATGGCCCTCAAACTTGACTTGGAGGTTGGGCCTGACCATAAGATGATCCTATTGTTTTTGGGGGTCATCGGGCCAAAGTTCAAGGTCACAGTGACCTTGAATGGTAAAAGGATGTCCGAGTGATAACTCAACAATGCCTGCACCCATGGCCCTCATAATTGACTTGGAGGTTGGGCCTGACCAGTAGATGACCTTATTGTTTTTGGGGGTCATCGGGCCAAAGGTCAAGGTTACAGTGACCTTGAATGGTAAAAGGTTGTCCATGTGATAACTCGACAATGCCTGCACCCATGGCCCTCAAACTTGACTTGGAGGTTGGGCCTGACCAGTAGATGACCCCTATTGTTTTTGGGGGTCATCGGGCCAAAGGTCAAGGTCACAGTGACCTTGAATGGTAAAAGGTTGTCCGTGTCATTACTCGACAATGCCTGCAGCTATGGCCCTCAAACTTGACTTGGAGGTTGGGCCTGACCAGTAGATGACCCCTATTTTTTGGGGGGGTCATCGGGCCAAAGGTCAAGGTCACATTGACGTTGAATGGTTAAAGGTTGTCTGAGTGATAACTCGACAATGCCTGCACCCACGGCCATCAAACTTGACTTGGAGGTTGGGCCTGACCAGTAGATGGCTCCTATTGATTTTAGGGGTCATTGGGCCAAAGGTCAAGGTAACAGTGACTTTGAACGATAAAAGGTTGCCCGAGTGATAACTCAACAATGCCTGCGCCCATGGCCCTCAAACTTGACTTGGAGGTTGGGCCTGACCAGTAGATGACCCCTATTGATTTAAGGGTTCAGAGGTCAAGGTCACAGTGACCTTGAAAGCAAACTCGACAATTCCTGGACCTATGGTCATCAAACTTGACATGAAGGTTGGGCCTGACCAGTAGATGACCCCTATTGACTTTGGGGGTCATCAGGCCAAGGTCAATGTCACAGTAACCTTTAACGCAAAAAAGTTAACAATTTTTTTCCCAGTGATATCTCAACAATGCCCGAATCTATGATCATCAAACTTGACATGTAAGTTGGGTCTGACCAGGAGATGACCCTTATTGATTTTAGGAGTCATTGGGTCAAAGGTCAGGTTCACAGTGACCTTGAATGCGAAAATGTTTCAAGTGATAATTGGACAATGCCTGCACCCATGGCCCTCAAACTTAACTTGGAGTTGTGTTTGACCTGTAGATGACCCCTTATGATTTAAGGGGTCATTGGATCAAAGGTTAAGGTTACAGTGACCTTGAACGAAAACTGCTTGTCTGTGTGATAACTTGTCAATGCCTGCACCCATGGCCCTCAAACTTAACATTTAGATTTTTGGTGACCAGCTGATGACTACTATGGATTTTGAGGTCATAGAGTCAAAGGTCATGGTCATAACACACTCTATCCTCAAACTTTGAATGGTCATAATCTTAAAACTGCCTCAACGGCATAAAATGTTAGCGACAAATCAGCTGTCATTTCGGTCCATGCATATTTCATTCAATTGTCCATATAATCCTGACAACATGGCGCTCAGGGGGGGGGGGGGCATAATGTTTGACAAACATCTCTTGTTCATGTTTGGGTTAATAGTAGAGTAAAAACAATGAAAGAGTTGAACACATGTGTCAATGACATTTACTAATGCCAGGAGTTGTGTGCAAATCATTAAGATAAAACAACACGGAAAACTATTTTGAATAAGTCCATTTTAATTTGTAATGAACTTGATATTTCACTATAAATGAGATTTGTTGTTGTAACCAAGGAATACTCTTTAAAATGAAAAATAAACACTCATGAAGTACAGATGCCCTGTGAACGCATGTTACACAAATTGGCGGAGTTGGGAGAAGATGAAAATATCCGATACATAATTATGGATTTCACTGTTACTATCATTGGTACATAAAGTTAAGTCACATGCTAGATTTATTATTTTGCTACGTGATTTTTATGTACTGGTGTGGTAATTTGCTGCAAGATTTGAATTTGAAATGGATTTGCTGAACATCGCATGGTAAATATCCCGGTCCAAAAATATCCGGACTTAGCATGGATTGGGTTACACACAACTAGGACCCCGCATGGTAAAGGTTATTAAAATTCAAATCTAGGTCTAGTTTGGTTTTTAGTTTTTCAGGAATTGTTTGCACAATATTAAAGCACAATGGCTTCATACAATATTACTTCCTTATTTACAAAATTGGAAATTATTTCACTTTATTGACATTTTCCAATATTGAAATAGCTGACACAATGCATAGAAAATGTAATGTGTTGTCTTAATACAGTGCAATTCTTGTGTATTTTAAAGCGTAAAATTTGCCTTCCCTTTTTTCCAATTTAATATTGGTCAGTTTTTAAGTGTTCTGCATTCACTTTTGCTTTAGCATACCCTTAAAGCTAAACAAATGTCCAGCCGAGTAATATTCAATGTATCTTTGATAAAAAGTGTAGTTTATACATGTAAACATGTTTTATAGTCAATTTCATTGATGTTTTATATGCACAGTATGTACGATTTAAACTGTGTGTTCAATTAGAACTTTGAAACTTTGAGTGTATTAAAACATGCATTAATAGCAGTTTAAAAATTTAAAATGTCAAGTAAATGATATAAATTTTCAATGTTTTTATGTTGTTCTCTGATTTTCACCCTTTATGAGTATGTTTTGTGACTTTTTTCCTCTTTTTTTTCTTTTTTTTTTCGACCACCCGGTGGACATTTTTTCCAAAAATTCTTGTAAACCAAAAATTAAAAAAGGAGTGGCCTAAACTTAAATAAATTGTAAACTATGTGTTACTTCACTTAGTTTCAATGCATTGTACACATTTATACCAAGTCTATGTCAGTTTTTCGAAATTTTTCTTTTTTTCTTGCAATTTGATCATCTGGTGCACAGTTGCTTTAATATCATCACATTGTGATTTTTTTTACAAATAATAATCACATTTACAATTCCTATAATTAGTAATGTCCAACAACAATGGTATATGATTATAATTATATAAATAACAACATGACTTTACTTATGTAATACGCAAACATATATCAAAGAAATTGTTATTGCATACATTACATCCATAACTTAAAAGGGTTGAATTTTTACATTATGAGTGCGACGTTTGGAATAATTTCACTCAAAGGTTTTTTCTTATATCATGAAAAAAGAAATAAGTAGTTTATGATGACGTCATATACAAATACAATGGATCCAACCAGCAAAACATGTACTCACTATTTCTTTTATTCAATAGTTTAATGATTTATTGTACATTAAAACGTAGTTCAATCATTTCTTCGCTGTTGACTTTCTTTTACCAGGGGATGTACATGGAATGGGGTTGGCTGGAGTATATCTTGTCTTCCATTTGAATGTACTCATCACTGCATCAATTAAATTTATCCATCTTTTGTCAACATTTGGTGAAACATATAAGGGTTGACTCCGTCTCTTACAGAAGGACAATGGATAATTTGGACATTTTAAGTCGAACAAATGGATGGATAAATATTCATTTTATAAAAGAAATATTATTTGGTATAAAAGTTCAGTGTTGAATGCATTATCGTCACAGTTGAATGAGTAGTTCAAACTACGTATTAAATCAATTAAGCATGTTATGAGCACGTTAAAAACAGCAAATATAAAATTCACGTTAACAACAGCCTCTCTTGAAATATCGATATTCATAAAAGAACTAAAATAAATTTTACAAACAATTCGTTTAATGAATGAAATGAGTAAAATCAACATTTTAACACATGTTTGAGTTCTTAAATATTACTAATTGCTAAGAAATGTATACAAAACAAAGACTCACGGCGCACACAGCGTTGCATCGTTCTACAAAATCCTGTCGATTCGAAATTTTTGCCAAGGATTCCATCGTTAAAATACAAGTAAATCCAAAATATTTCACACTTGTAGAAGCAGAAAATAGTACAGTCTTTTATAGGCTAAGAAATATTTTCCCATCTTTTCTCTCAAAAAGGTTATTTAGAAATAACTGTCACTTTCATGCTTGTTTACATCGGGTTTGAACCGTGGTGACACATGTGAGAACCCCGTTGAAGTCACGTGATTCCTCACCTTGTATATACCATAACATAGCAATACATGGATTGGGCACATTGAGAGTTAAGACGGATGTTTACAGACTCAACGGTGCATTTTGTCAGTGAGAGCACATCCATGATTAAAATTAAATATTGAAAGTTGTTCACATGTGGCAGTCTGAAAGTGTTGCAGACCCGGCCAATTATTGGATATGTACGAACAAATTTGCAAACCATGAAAACAAAATCAATTATATAAAAAAGATGCATCCATTTTGCCGAGGTCAATTTAAGAGGTTAATTCAGAAGCATGAACTGGGCACCTTTCCTGATGCTCCGACTCCCACTCATGATTTGATAAATTGGTTTACGGTAAATTTAGCTTTCAAGATAATGGGATGCTATTTGTGTGATAAGTCAAGTGTTCATCTTCTTCCTATTCAACTTCTAGCATTCTGTTTTTGCGAAAGTAAATTGAGTTATGGTTCATTTAGAATATTATGTGCAGTGGGAAACATGTCATCATTTACGTACAACAAGTTAAATACCCGCTTATATATTATACTCATACGCAGTTCGAATAATAACGAATTAAAAATGTGCGTATTATAAAAACACACTTTTGAATTAATTTTTATTTCGATGTAATCGAATACAGATTATTTTTGAAACATCAAAGCTAGCTGTCTGTAACTGATTAACAACATGAAAGGGTTATATAGCGTTCATCATCACTTCGTTCTCAATTTTGATTCCGGCGTTAAAGAACCGACGCCTTCTTTGTTAATAGATGATTATGGCTATCTCCAGCGTTGTCTGTTATGTGGCTGCTTCAGAACCAAAACTGTTTGAACAAGCAAATAATCACGTCTCCTTAAAGGACTAAAACAGTCAAGGATTGAGAATAGTCTAGTTGTGTATGTGTCCGCCTCTCACCCAAGCGGTCGTTGGTTCAATCCCACTAGGATGAGAATAGTCAAGTGGTCTAGGTATCCGCCTCTCACCCAAGAGGTTTTGGGGTTGGTCTCCACCAGGGTGAGAGTAGTCTACTGGTCTAGGTGTCCGCCTCTCACCCAAGAGGTTTTGGGGTTGGTCTCCACTATGGTGGGAGTGGTCTAGGTGTCCGCCTCTCACCCAAGAGGTTTTGGGGTTGGTCTCCACCAGGGTGAGAGTAGTCTTGTGGTCTAGGTGTCCGCCTCTCACCTAAGAAGTTGTGGCAATCGTCAGCATAGGAACCTGATTTGCTGGAACTTATTCTTCGGAACGAATGAATAAGCATATTTTTGCAGGATACATCTTTGATTGAACTATCTATCCGTCTTGTACTGGAATGCTAATGCCTTCTAATTTGTGTTGTATTCAAGATTGAACATTCTGAAGCAATTCGAAGGCGCACCGATTTTATTGAAAACATGAAAACATGCTACAGAATGTTATTTAATAAGGTCATTTAAAAAGTCCCTTGCACCCATTTTAGAAGACATGGTTTAGCAAATGCTAAATAGTGCAAGAAGTAACATAGTTTACTCGATGGTATATAATTTTGTCCGTTAGATGAAGAATATACAGTCGAAACTCGATGGCTCGATATTCTAGGGACCGGCCAAAGTACTTCGAGCCTCGATAATATCGAGCCAAGCGGGATTGCTTACAGAATGTTATTTTTTCATTTGTTACATAAAGTCCTCGTTTGTTATTGGCTACGCTATCTCCGCAAGAGAAGGAAGAGTATTTATTGGGCATAGTAAGGCACCCTAAATTTCGTAATATGACTTATTCGATTATTAAATTGTAAACAGTGGGCAACACAAACATAGCTTAAAAGTTATTTCAAAATGCATAGTAATTTAGGGATGGATAATAATTAGAGACAGAATTAATGTGATGGCATGTTTATTCAAATTGTTAAGCCCTTTAAATAATAATTATAATATCAGTCAAGCAATTTTAATCGATTAGCACCTTGTGCTAAATGAAGCCAATCAAACAAATCAAGGTGTGAGATTCTTAACTGAACCCGCGAAAATGACATCGACCCAAGCAAACAAATCAAAGTGTGAAATTCTTGTTTGGGACCGCGAAAACGACTTCGAGCGTGGAGAAATATCGACCCTCAAGATATCGAGCCATCCGATCGAAATTTATATGAACAAAGAGTAAATAAAAATCGGTCCTTTTAATTTGGTTCGAGCCAACGAGGATATCGAGCCATGAGATATCGAGCCAACGAGTTTCGACTGTAGTTGTAGCATTGGCGAAGAATCACACGGCAGTGTTTATTAAATGTATCTATTATTTATTACCAGATCCAACATTTGGGAAGAATGACCCCTGAATATTCGTCTTGACACCATTGTATGGTGTTAGTAAAAGGATACAACAGCTTATATTAAATAAACAATAAATCAAATAGATTGGAGATTGGCGCGGATTTTCACAAATGTTTAACAAATGATACTATCTCTTTCACAGGATGCAGCAAGATAAATGGTCATAGCTTTTAAGTAAATATACTTTAAGTCAATTCTTTGGACATGGATGAAATTTAATCCCCAATGTGAACTTTTAAACTCGGTAGGAATCGCGGACCGCCGGCCGGTCTTAATGAGAACAGACCATACAAGGCATCTGAAGACATAACTCATCTGACCAGTCATTGCTTTTACTGCGGTTATTATGGTCTTTTAACAATCCGAAAGAATTTTGAAAATTTGAAACTGGACAGCAACAAAAGGACAGCCGAGAGGATAAACGTAGTCATTGAATTAGTTGACAGAAACGCCACAGATCTTGCAACCCAGATTAACTTATTGTGCTTAATTGATTGAATCTGTCTTTATTTTTATTTTAAACATCAAGAAGCCTGTGTTTAATGTCCAAAAAGATTGAACCTTGTCTTCTATGTAAAACCGACACCCATCAATCATGTCGCCAAACAGTTTATAAGAAATGCACAATCGTTGCTCTTTAGCACATTTTTTAGAACGGCTTGGTATTGTTAAATGTGTTCGAAATGGTGAAATGTTGACGTTTATTTTTTAAAACTGCTTTACTAAGTTGTAGTTATTGCATGTAGTTCAAGACGATTGGCATTTAGGTTATTCGGTTGGCAAGCTCCGCCGGTCTGTCGGATCGGTAGACATTGTCTTGTCCGCACAATTTTTCGGTGTCAGAAGATGAACAATTCTATGAAAAAATGTCAACACAATAACTCGAGAAAGTTTTGGCGTAGGGCCTTAATCGTTCAGAGGAATGTTGACCCTGGCTGTTAGTTGTTAAACAATGTTGTAAAAATTTTGTCTACACAATAACTTGAGAATGGTTTGAAATATTATCCCTTTGATAGGTATACGTGACCAGTAGGTTAGCCTTATTGTTTTGTGGGTCAGTAGGTCAAAGGTAAAGGTCGCGGTCCCGGTAATATGAAAACATTGTCCGCACAATTCATCGCAACGTTGATCTTGAAAAGTAGATGACTTTATTGTTTTCGGTATCAGTAGGTGAAATGTCAAAGTCACAGACCAGCTCAAGTATATGGGTCGGCAGCAAAAATATGGTTGGTCAAGAAAGAGGAGACAAGACAGGTATGTACTTTATGAAATACTAGTCGATACTAAAAAACACTCGAATAATTGAATAAGCAAACAATTTAAAAACAAAATATGTATACAGTGTATTGATTTTCTGTTGTGCCGTAATTAACGTGCATCAACAACGATATAATTTACAACTATATGTTTATCTAGATTTAAGTATATATTTACTTAGCTACTGTATAAATTATATGCCTTTGTATTGGTTAAGTAATGATCTATATAATATTATAATGAATTATGTTAATTTGGATGTATTTTAATTGGTTGTTGATTGAAAATTAATTGGTTTTGTGTTGTGACGTCATTTCAGAATGTCATACTTGATGTCTCGCATTCACGCAGTGACGTCACGCAATGCGTCATTTCCTTCGGCTCGTGCGAAAGTAAACAACGCTGAGAACGACTGCTAGAAGAGAAACAAATATTTAATAACACACATTTCACGGTATCTGCGAAGATGGCTTCAAGTATATCGGTAACTGTGCTTGTGTTGGTGATATGCATTGTTTGTTGTAGAGCGATTCCGGTAAACGCTGATATTTCTCAAGAAATGTTGAATGACATTGATCAAAAGGTTTCGGATGCGGTGACAAATGCATTTGAGGGAGACCACGAAAAGAGAGAAGCTCCGATTTCAAATGTTCTTTCTCAATCCGAACTTGATCCTAACAACGATGATGACGGGGGTGATGTCCATGCAAACAAAAGAAGTGCGACTGGTGATGACGACAATGATGATAACGGCCAGCTCGAAAAAAGGAATGCACAAGATGCCACTGATGACGATACCGATGATCTTGAAAAAAGAGATACAGCGGATAACGATAATGATGACGATAACCTTAACGATGAAGAAACCGATGATCTTGTAAAAAGAGCTACAGCGGATAACGATAATGATGACGATAGCCTTAATGATGACGACGGTGACCTCGAAGATATGTTATTTAGACGTAAACGGTCGGTGTATCCACTAGATTTTAGCGAAGAGGAGGAACTGCCTATTTCCAGCCTAAATAGAAGAATCCTGAGGGAGAGAAGGAACGTTCCAGCTAGCGCAGTGGCACCTAGTGCAGCCCCAAGCAAGACCCCAAACAACACCAACAAAGCGGTATCTCAGCGTTCTCTTAAAAGTAAGAACTATTTTTTCTTAACTAAATTTCATTTTCTCTTACAATGTGCTTTATATCATGAATTACGGAAATCAAACATACACCGATATTATTGGCGTCGCCCAAATACTATGAAATTCACTGATCTTCTTTCAACGATATACATAAATACTATCCGCAAATTATCGTGCTATATATTGAAAGGTTTTAAAATACGACAAAATACATACTATAAAATTTAACACTTTTCTCCAAATGTAACATGTAGAGATAACTCTGATATGATATGGATATTTCAAAATTCCTCGAATAAGGCAATGCTTCAATAAATCATTATTCAACCGAATTAACTTTTTCACTTGTCATTTTATTGTTGAAATAGTGAATTCCGTTGATAATTATATTGGATTGCATCATTCAATTGTTCATCGTTTGAAAATATCTATTTGTCTGATATATGAAAAATATATAAGATAAGTTTTATCATTTTGCATACCGGAAATGTTTTATTCTCTATATTATTGTTTGGAATATGTATTGGGCTGTAAGCTTATAGTGAATAAACTATATAAAACATAAGTAACCTTCTAACATTATAATATGATACCAAACTTTCGCATGTTTCTGTAAATGTATTGTCACATTGTCCATGCTTCCAACAGATCTGCTGAAATCTCGCCAGGGCGCTGATGATGATGATGATGTTGATGCCGACGATGACGATAATGTACAGCGGGGAAGGAGAGATATGGAAGGTAAATGCGTTTACCGATACCCTTAATCTTTAAAACCCCATCAATCTTATGACTTTTTTCAGTTGCAAATGGGATATGGGGCTTGAGTCAAAAACTTGTTTTAAGAGTAATGGGCCTTGCTGTGCATGTGGGTGCTGCCTTTGCGTGTGTGTACTAAGTTTCATTCGAAAATCTTGAAAGGTTTCCGATAAGTGGCCATGGTTAACGATTTTGCACTAGTCTACGAAGACGCCGCCGAAGAAACAAGCGCTATGACAATTATAAACATCGGAAAACAGACTGAGCTAAAATGAGTAAAGACTTGTCTTAGAGTCGGGGACTTTCAGTAGACACTCCGGGCCGGCCCGACATCTGGAAATAAACAATAAAGCCTGTTATTAAACGAATGAAATGTAATTTTTTTAATGATTAGTAGTCAGGGCCCATGATTACGAACAGTCTCAAGTCCGAGTTTAGACGTAAACTCAGAAAACCCCTTCATAAACAGTAAATTACATTATTTTTTTTTATTCCGTTGTTTTTACATGTAAAAAAGAACATTTAAGATAGTTATAAAACGCTCATCTTAAAAACTAAACTAAATGGAAAGTACAATGAAATGAAGATTTGCAGTTTTGCAATTTGAGTCTTAACTCAGACTTGAGAGTGTTGACGAAAAGTGGGTCACATTGGGTTAGAAACTAGGCCATCAGATCAATTTTTAGCAATCTTGAAGCAATCTTGAAACAAACAGAGGCAATATATCCGCTCCAATCTTAAAATACTTCTTATCTTTAACCTGCTTAGCAGAACATATGCCTCGTTGAAATCTGAGCAGAGTTGGAAACAAGGTCACATGGGGGTAAAAAACTCGTTCACTAGGTCAAATCGTAAAAAGGTTCGATACTCAAGAGGCTGTATGGTTGCAATATTTCTGGTCCAATCGTCATGAAACTTAATCAGAATGTTGATGAAATATTTTATATGTTTGAAAATGGGTCAAAACCCAGGTTATTAGGTCAATTCCAAATGCTTCAATACATATATATACAATTTTCTTTTATTTTTAAACAGTACTGTTGCTATTAAACAAATTCAAATTAATATCCAATGTTCATAGCCAATAACTCTGCAGCCGTACTGCATGTTACGGGTGGAATATTTAATGTGATTTTCATGCCATCTACTTTGCCTTATCTGGCAGGGGAAATATATTTAATAAAAATGCTTGTTTATTCAGTATATAGCCTCAAAGTAAAGCTAAGGCTCTATCCTAAAATCAAAATTAAGAGCTTTTAATTTCTGACTAAAGCTTTTGCATGGAGTATTTGCAACAAAATATTGACACTTAAAATATGACTTTATCTCTTATTTTATGGTGAGAAATACTTCTTGAAATCGTCCAACTGGTTTTGTTAGAGCTTTACACTTATTTTCCTTCTTCAATTTTGTAAACGTATTCTCTCTCCCTTATATGGTTTTCAAACCATTTGTTTTGAACACAGGCCTTCATTCTTCCATCTACTATTTCAGCTGGCGATGACGACGACGATGATGGTGCAAGGTTTGAACGTAGCCTCTTAGGTAAGTTTTCACGTACCGCTCTGGCTCTATGACATTTCAATTGTTCTCGTTTATACATGTGTAATACTCAGTCACATATGATATAAGGCCAGGCTCCACAACCATGGGCAATCCCACAAACGTGGCCGCTATTGCTCTGTACCATTTAAACAGCGTCAGCGGGAGTTATTTGTTTATTTACACATACAACTATTACATCATTGTGGGTTCAGCACTTAAACAAGTAAAAAGCACACTATAAAGCATTGACATCATTGTGGGTTCAGCACTTAAACTAGTAAAAAGCACACTATAAAGCATTGACATCATTGTGGGTTCAGCACTCAAACTAGTAAAACGCATACTATAAAGCATTGACATCATTGTGGGTTCAGCACTCAAACTAGTAAAACACACACTATAAAGCATTGACATCATTGTGGGTTCAGCACTCAAACTAGTAAAACGCACACTATAAAGCATTGACATCATTGTGTGAAACGCACTCAGACTAGTAAAACGCATACTTTAAAGCATTGACATCATTGTGGGTTCAGCACTTAAACTAGTAAAACTCATACTATAAAGCATTGACATCATTGTGGGTTCAGCACTCAAACTAGTAAAACGCACACTATAAAGCATTGACATCATTGTGTGAAACGCACTCAAACTAGTAAAACGCATACTATAAAGCATTGACATCATTGTGGGTTCAGCACTTAAACTAGTAAAACTCATACTATAAAGCATTGACATCATTGTGGGTTCAGCACTCAAACTAGTAAAACGCATACTTTAAAGCATTGACATCATTGTGTGTTCAGCACTCAAACTAGTAAAACGCATACTATAAAGCATTGACATCATTGTGGGTTCAGCACTCAAAGTAGTAAAACGCATACAGTAAGGCATAAATTGAAACGCACTCAAATTAGTAAAACGCATACTATAAAGCATTGACATCATTGTGTTTAGCGCACTTATACTTGTACAACACATACTCTACTGTCTAGAGGTTTCGAGACGCGGTAACCGTACACATCCAAATTTATATTTGTATTAGTTTTCAATCTCTTATACTTGCTTCATACATTGATATGCGTTTATATTTTAATATAACCGTCTGCATGCTATCATTTTTAGAGAGCATAGATGACGCGGATGATGACGATGACGGACAGAACTTTGCCTCAAACCAGAAGCGAAGTGTCGGAGATGAAAAATATAAAGACGATGACGATGCGAGTGACGACGATGAAAATGACCTTAATTGGCTTTGGAAACGTTCCACTGGGGCTACTGATGACGAGGGGGATGATGGGCCTGCTATGGATAAGCGTGATGCAAGTGACGGCGATGATGAAGACATACTTTCTTTGTTGAAGCGTGCATCTGCAGCTGTGGGCGCAAATGACGGAGATGATGACGAGTCTGCAAGTGCTGAAGGGGATTCCGAGGTTGCACCAAAGGCTAGGCGTGACGTCAGTAAAGGTGACGACAACGGGGATGACGAAGATATAATGTCATTTCTAAAGAGAAGTCTCCAAGAAAGCGATGGCGACGATGGCGATAATGAATTGGCCGGTAGTCCATCAAGGAGGAAACGGAGTCTTTCAGGTAAAGTAAGAACAGAAACGAGAATTATATTATTGTTTACAGTTTGAAAAATAAGATGTACTATGTAACCAAATACAGCATAATGTAATGAATACCTCAGGTCGAAAAAAGCATATACAATTAAACATCTAATATCTATATATTTTAGCACTGTGTCTGTGATCTAACAAACGCACGACATAATAGTATCATGTCGAATCGACATTTCTGAGTAGTTATATCCTTTTATTAAAAAAAGGAATGTCTTTATTTGCAAATTTCAGCAAAGTTGGTTGGATTTCGCAAGAACAAATATTAATGAGTTTTTATCTGAAAGTATCCTACGTTGATAATGAAAGACACAGGTAACATTCGTAATAACTTTATACTAACATTCAGATATGATTGATTTAGATGCCGATGCCGATGACGATGATGACGATCTCGAGGAGTTTTTCCGTGGACGCCGGGAACTTCCGGGTAAGTTGGGACTCAGAATATAAGCTTAAGTTTAACATGAACCTATTTCAGAAACATTTATAAACTTCTACATGTAGTTTTTACTTGTTATTAATATATAAGTATTATTTGTGTCTCTACGTAATTTCACGGAACAAAACTTATCAATAAATAAAGCAAAACAGGTCAATGATCTTCATTACTTCAAAGTGACTTTGTAGTATAGTTATTCCATCTCGATTATCTATAGCCGATGACGGGGATGACGGCGATGTTGAGAAAGATATAAATTCTTCCAGAGAAACAAGGAATATAGGTAATAAAAACAACTGCATCTTAATGTTGCGATGCATATACTTTTATTTAGTTAATACCTTTTAAATTCCGTCTTAAATGCAGTACTTGAACAGAATTATTTAATATAGATACCCGCACCGAATGCCCGTATTATCTATAAACAATGCACTATAGTGTGCTTGCACAAATCTACGCGCACAATACTATATATCCACGCAAGAAATATAACGTTTTACATCGAATTTAAATGCCTTTGACTTGAAAAGAAAACTATTTAAAAAAATGAAATTGGGACTTCTGAAATAAAGGAAATACTACGCTAGCTGGTTGATCGGTGGGGTTTTACGTTGCTAGCATCAAGAAACAAAGCAGTCCACTACCTTCGGTCTCATGCGATATGGATTATACGCAGGCAACTCGAAGTGATACAATCCCATCGATCAACCGACTTACATTCTCTATTACATGCATGATATAAATAAGTATTTCATATTGTATTACTACAGAAATTATGGTTGGGCGCCGTTTGGTATTGAATGTTACGCTTGTATAAAAAATCCCTTCCAGAAGCAGGTGATGGTGACGATGATGAGACAGCCGGTATGGACAGGGTTGTTCGCGGTAGGTCATTCAGTTAATCATTTGTTTCCAATTGCTGCTTCCTTCAAATACTTTGAACTTTACTCTGAAGACTTGTGATATTCATAGTATTCAATATATTAGGGTCAATGTCAGGTTTTATAAAATCTCGTGCATAGAGATTATTGATAAAATTATCAATTATCAAATTAACTTGGTTCACTTTTTTCACTGAACATATTTAAAATAAAATGTTCTACATTGTACAATAACAAAATGGAGTATGCGGTGAAAGCCTGATTGATGTCATGTTTTGTTGTTGTTTTCAGATATGTTTCCGCAGACCTCGGCGGCCCAGTCCGCTGACCTGGCCGCTTCCCAGGACGCCACCAAGAGAGACACAGCAGGTACAAGCGTGCATTTTTTTTTTTATAAAATAATAGTTACATATAAATTTATTATGGAATTCAAAGAAGTATATATCTGATAAAATAATGCCCTAAATGCTGGAATGTATTTTTTTCTAGACGACAATGATGACGATAATGTGAATGAAGAGAAAGACAAGAAAAGAGGTACGAGTAATCTCATTCACCCAGAAAATAGTGGGTTTTTTTTGCCCCGTAAAAACTGATGGTCTATCTATTTTAGAACAAATACTCAGTTCTGAAAATCTAATGTTCCTTCCTAACAAATGCATTCAATCAAAAGCTTGTGTTAAAGACATAAACTTTCATTTTTTATGTTCATGCAGACACTTCTGAGAATGCTGACTTCAACAGTTCTGAAACAGGTAAGAATAATTCATCAATAAATGTTGCTGTTATCCATGGACCGTCAAGAGTTCTTTTGCTTCTAAAATAATGGTATAATTTTATTTTATATACTAGTATATAGTATATACCTAACTTTTCTCAAAATAGTTCTAGTTATGTTTGAAGTAAACTTCCAAATAGTTCAAGGTTGTTATTAAATGTCCTCGAGTAGTTTCGTAAATGTTTGCTGTATTTAATCAATGAATGGCTAACTGACTATTAGAATAGTACAAAATCTGTTGAACAATGAAGTCTGTCATGAGGTGGGGGGTATCAGTGGTCAATCCAGTTGCTTCTAACCATGAGAATTTATCACATGTCCCCAAACCCTAAAATACTAAGAAATAAAAAAAAACATCCCCTCAACTTCAGGTCTCTCAGGTCGAGAAGATCCGCCACCAACACAGAGAACATTACAAACCCAACATATCGTCATAGACGAACCCTTAAACTTTAGTATTACAGAAACTGGACCGAATCCTGAAATAGCCATTAACAGTGTACCTTAAGAACGCGTTTGCTTTGACTTGTAAGCTATGTTGTCTCCTTCAAGATTAGTAAAAACAGAAATGTTGCTATATAGATCTGATACATATATGTATTTATGTCAAACAAATGCAAATTGGGTAACAACCATAAGTAGGCGATTTCATTTTTCCATTGTGCCATGTCACAGTGATTTGACAAAAATTACTAGTTATATGATACTGTATCGATATTGTTTTCTTGTAAAGGAATTTTATCAAACATTGATAAAAAAACAGCTTTACAAATATATTGTTTGCTCTGTTTGTGTAGGTTATTTTCAAGATATGGCTCTGTAAGTCAAAACAGACGACCAACCTTCAGACAAATTGTAATACTTTGACTGAAATGTCCTGGACAACAAGCAACACTTGACTAGCCAAATATTGGGATTAAGCACAAGAATCGGCGCTTACCACTGTCATATTTCGCTTATTCTGGATTGTTCACCTAATCCTAGTCTACCGCCGCATACTTTTAATTTTCTCACTAGCATAAAATGAAGGATCTTTAATAATCTTGAGAATCACTGGTTGGCTTTTTATCTCTTTTTATCATAAGTCTGCCTTACTTAAGGAATGAAACGTTGTAATCCATGTCTGACTTTTCCAAATATAGGGGTCACTCTCAACAGGGGGTAGGGGACTTAACTTTCACTTAGGGATATTTATTATCATTAAAAAGAAGATATTAACGCTGTGGAATGCATATACTCCTTACCCAAATCAGGAAAGCAATATTATATTAATTCAATTTTACACCAGGCAATATAAATTTAGATGCATCATTATACAACATTGAAAACGTTTTATCAAAACTTGGACCAACAAAACTGAACTGAACTTTTTTAGATTAATAATGAATTGTGTTTTCTTGCAGAAACATGTACGCACGATAACATTTTGGATGTATATCGTATTTAAATGATTGTTTTAAATTGCATAGTATTCTTGGTAACTATCAATTGGTTATGTTTGTTATTCAGATAAGTTGTCAAACTCGGATCAAGGAGAAGATACATGGGTGTGAAACCTCACAAGTGAAGGTAAGCTACATCACTCGGTTTGTAAACAGGATTTCTAGTAGTTACCATAACTCACTTTGCTTATCAGCAAAAAGGTTTAAATCTACCAGATAAAGTTCACTCTGTTTAGTAGTTTGATATCATGAAATTGGCCTAACGCATTAGGATAAGAGTTCATGTAAGGACAGTGTCCCCATTCCATTCTGGTCAGTAATCAACCGATGAATAGAATACATCGGCTTCTGTTTTCGAATGATTCTTATCAAAGCTGTCGACACTCGACTTGCCATTTTTTTTTTCAAAGTCAGCTTTTTTCGTTGTCGGTAGCATAATCTGTGTGTAGGCGTTAGCTATACGTTAGGACTGTTTTGTCACAGCAGGAATGTGCAGAACATGACCACCACGACTTCACTGACATTATTTTGACTACCACAAATACAAACTTATTTTTTCAGGACTCCTCGCAACTACTGTGATCCACCAGAATGCTGTTTAATTGTTTTATTGTTATCATAATCTATTAAAAATATAATAATGATAAAATAGTTGTGTTGTTTCTTAGTTTTTTGAAAAAAGGAAGCAAAAAAAAATAAAATTAATAATACGGTAAAAATGAATACTTGGTCTACTGTATTACTCAATCTGGGTGGGTGGCCATCAATTTTAATCCTTAAATTTGTTTAAATAAGCTTGTGTTTTTAAAAAGTGTACATATTTTTAATTTCTAAGTGCTAGTTAAGGTTGCAGAAGTATGCAGCAATGGGCATACACTTGCTTGTTCATGATGAATTTTAGAGAGCAAAATACTTCAAATACATTAGGGTGGGATAAATTTGTCATTAGTCATGCAGTACCTTTGAAGTCGACTCTAGAGATTACGGTGTCAAGTAGAAAAGCATAACATATCAAAGGCAGAGAATTAGCCAGCCATCTTGAAGGTGACAAAAGTTTTAAATGTATGTTCAATAATTAGGTAGAAAATTTAATGCATGAATTTGGTATTGAAATACGCTATCAGTCCATGGGTATTTAGAGCAAATGTATGACCAGTAACCTTTGAATAAGGCTCTTTATTTGACATTTATTTAGAAAAGCTTTGCACAAACTGGTAATTGTTTGATATTTAGTCTTAAAGAAATTTAATCCAGTCAACCTACATATTTCTATGCTGGTCGAGGAGATGCATGTAAAATGATTGTGCAATGATATTCATTGTAGTTTCTGCTACAACACTGGCTGATGCCTAGGGAAGACGTTGGTTTGACTGCAGAGCAGTTTTTATCATGTCGGGTTACTTAACTCATGAAGGACTGAGGACAATTGAATAAAACAATTTAAGTCTTTGGTTTGGTTAAAGTTGGCCAAAACAATAATTGATTAATAAATAATTATCCAATAGTTACTATTGGCTAATCAAATTGCTTCTTAGTGCAAACTAACCAAAAGATGACCAGTGGATAAATTATCTTGTTGGCTAATAGCCATAACCCCGGTCCTGCACAACTTCACATGCTTACATTCCAATAAAGTTAACGTTTTAGACCTCAAGACTTCATGATGGGAAAAAGAATATCTGTATGCCAACCATCCTCAACCTCAAAGTATGGGCATAAATATAAAAAAAAGTTTTAATTTCTTGTTTGCTTATTGTTATTGGCATTCACATTAAACACAGCTGTACACAATATCAGATCGTAGCGCCTTGCTCTCTTTCTAATAGTTTTGGATATCAATTTTATGACGAATGAAAATGCATTTTCTGCATTAATTTGACTACCTGTAAACTATAAAACTAAGGATTTTTGTCTACAGTGAAAATGTGTACAGGTTATTGATAATATGAAAACAGCGCAGTACTGGATTGCAATATTTTAACATGCAAGAATGAGTGCAGATATTTTCATATAAATGCAATACCTTCTATAACACGCTTAGAACAGTAATATGACACTTTATTCCATGCATCTGTTTTTCGCAAATTTCAAGAAAAAAAAACGTGTTTTCTAGGTAAATTGCTTAATGGAATATGAATTGAGTGGAAACTGGTGTAAAATCACTTCAGATGCATCATGAAAATGACGGCATCTCACGATTTTATCTATGAGATGTTCGATGGAAATGTCAGAAATGGGCCGCAGACCAGTGAAAGTATTTCTGCAAAGTTGACAAACCACACTCCAATTTCTCGAAACATCTGAAGTCCGTTATAACAGGATTAAGACCACTGCTGAGATCTGGTATAATTTGTGAAATGTTTACATTCTTGAAGAGTTTTTGGATTTTAAATGGAAATTACCATCACTATGATGTTCATGATGAACTAAATGTTCTATAGTAAAATTAAGATTAGTAAGACAATTGGCTTAATGAAATAAGCTACTTAAGTTTGTTATGCTTAACAACATTTGAGAAATTAGGGTCTGATATCAAGAGTTAAGACAACCATTTTTTTTTTAAGTATCTATCATGTGTTTCCGGTCCGGATAGAAAAATCCGACCCGAGGGCACGCGCGTAAGCCAATGACGAGGCTTACCGAGTTACCGGCAACGCAGCGTGCCCGAGGGTCGGATTTTCGATCCGGACCGGATAAACATGATTGATATTTTTTTCTTGCATATCTTAAATTATGAATTTGTGGAAAAACTAACGTAGAAAACGCTCTTTTGTACATTTCACAAAAAAACGCGTGCGACGTTGTGCACTGACCTCATAAAGCGCAGTAATTTTTAATCACTATTGACATTAAACAGTTCCTTTATCGTATTTTCACGATTATTTATTTTAAATTTAAGTTAAAAGTCTTGCATATTTATATGTTTGAATGCGCTTTATTGAAATGGCAAGCCCCGTTACCGGTTTACGCGCCTGTCCTCGGGTCGGATTTTTCCATCCGCACCGGAAACAAATCATAGATACTATATTACAGAACTGGTCACATGACCGGAAACACACGTCCGTTATGCAAGAAAAGTGGCGTTTATGGACAATTTTTTTTTGTTTATTGCAATTTTTAACACGAATATGATAAGTTAGTGCAAGATAAATCGATGTCAATTTGTGTCTGCTTTTCAATCCAGAGCATGTATGTATGGGTAAAAGGCAACAAACATAATAGTTCATGTTCTGTACTCATAGTAAAAATTTCCGTAGTTTTATAAGTTAAAAAAAGTTGGTCAAAAGGTCAAAGTCAAGGGCATCCTAGGACAACATTGATCAATTTGAATAAACATTCACAATCAAATGTGCTGAGATGGATGCACGAACACACAAAAAGATTTTCAAACCTTTCCAGATTTATGTTTACCAAACCTGTGAACCCTGGGTGTGGCCAGTAATGACACCAGGTGCATAACTTAAACATTCACAACCAATTTTGTTAAGATGAATGCGCAAACTACAGAACTTAATGCTAAAAAATGGCCTTTGGGCTTTCAACAAGAACAATGCAGAGTAATTCACAAAATCAATTGCAGAATCAAAAAGCAAATTGTCTCTCAAAATCCTAGACTTGCAAATTGTCTCCCTTAACTCTAGACTTGAATTTACATGTACATGTAAACTTGGCTAAAAATAGAATTCGCTCATGCAGAAACTTTCATGGCCCATAATCTAGGCATTTATGGGCGGATCTGGCTGGTTTTCGAAAGGAACCAAGCTCTAATGGATATCTAGATACTGTACAAGTTTCATCGAGATACAATCAAAACTGAAGACTGTATCGTGTTCACAACCAATTGTTTACAGACGCACGAACGCACGACCGCACGGACGCACGGATGCACATACTACGTACACATTACCATGGCCTTTGGCCAGTAGAGCTAAAAACTTGTTTTCCCTCTATGAAAATGTGGTTAAGAATATAAAAATGTGTATTTCAAAAGATATTAAAAGAAAAAAAAATCATTAAACGGCCATAATTTGTATTAAGGGTTAACATGGAGTTATGTTCCTTGTTGTAAGATGGTCAACAATAAATCTGCGAAGTATTAAGTGCATTGAAAGAAGGGTATAGAAGTTTTTTTTATTAAAATCCCAACTTGCCCTGAAACTTTAACCTGCCCTAAAACTTTAACCCAAGTCAATCACGGGCCATAACTTGTATTAAGGATAATATGGAGTTATGTAACCTCATTGTGTGATAGTCCATAACAACTGTGTGAAGTATTAAGTCAATTGAATGAAGGGTATCGGACTTATAAGTGAAAATCCCAACTTGCCATTAAACTTGAACCGGACGCTAACGCCGACGCTGAGGCGAGTAGTATAGCCCTCCTTATTTTTCGAATAGTCGAGCTAAAAAGAGGTCAAACCTGTTAACCCCGGGGATGGCCAGTAATGACCCCAGGAGCATAATTTGAACAAACATTCACAAGCAATTGTGCTTAGATGGATGCGCAAACTCTCAAAAAGATTTTCAAACAGTTCCCAATTTAAGTATACCAAACCTGTGAGCCCTGAGGCGTGGCCAGAACTGACCCCGGGGGCATAATTTGAACAAACATTCACAACCAATTTTGTTAAGATGAATGCGCGAACTACAGACACTTTGGCAAATAGAGCTAAAAACGGCCTTTGGCCATTCAACAAGAACAAGACAGAGTAATTCACAAAATCAACTGCAGAACCATACAAGCCAGTTGTCTCCTTTTCATCCTAAACTTGACTTTACATGTTAACTTGGCTAAAAATAGACACATTTGCTCATGCAGACTTGGCTAAAAAATGGCTAGCTAAAATTTCTTTAAAACTTTCTAGGCCCATAATCTAGGCATGCATGGGCGGATCTGGTTTTCGAAAGGAACCAAGCTCTGATGGATATTTAAATACTGTACAAGTTTTATTGAGATACAATCAAAACTGACGACTGTATCATGTTCACAAGCAATTGTTTACAGACGCACTGACGCACGCACGGACGCACATACTACTTACACACTTCCATCGCAAGCTCTTCTGGCCTTTGGCCAATAGAGCTAAAAACCTAAAACAGAGAAGAAACGGTATAAAATAGAGAGGGCATTTGTTGATTTCAGTGTCACATTCAAGGTCCCATTTTATACGTACATAGCTGTCAATTTACTATGTCGGATTAGTGGAGAAAAAGTTCTTTGATGTTTTTTTTTTATATTTATTATTCACTCGTTTTTTCGTGTAAACATTTTATGAACAATAATCAATGAATTTCTATTAATGCATATTCCAAATTATAACAGTTAATGCATGAAAGCGCTTTAAAATTAAACAGGGCATGAAGACATGACAAAATAACTACGCCGCCATTTACTGAATGTTAATTTAAAAGATTGAACGTGTAAGCAAAACAATTGCGGATAATCATTAGAGAAAAACATTTTTCTTAGTTTAATAGTTTGACACATTGAGATTCAGTCACCCCTCATTGGCATAGACCAGCCTTATTCGCTTGAAGACAGGTCGTTTTCCAGGTAAAGAGTGAAGATCACGCTAGGTTGTTGACTTATTGAGGCATCGGGTAGGGTAAAAAAATCAGAAGAACATGTTTTGTGAATTCTCCGGGAAGTTCGTTTAAAGTATTAAAAAGAAACAGTTCAAAAAGATATTTGAATGATGATCATACATCGTAAATATGCTCGAGCAGTTGTTTTTGTCTGTAATTTGTTTTGTTTGAAAGGAAATTTTATAACTCATCTTCAAAGTTCAATAAACGTTTGAAGAACACGATTACCAGATTACCATTTTTCTAATAAACGGTGTAAAAGTTGTTTATTTCCCAATATATCTTTAAAACTTATGCAACTTTTTTTTAAATTCCAAATGATTATTTCTGGCGGTATTTTTGGTTGGTTTAGTTTTGATCAAAGAAAAGCAACTACAATGGTTTTTAAAAATAGTTATAAAAATTGTAATTTCCACTTCGTAGTCTGCAGTGAAGATATCTAATTAATAATTCGCTGCTAAAACTCCATATTTCATCGAAAAGCATGAAAAAACTAATGTTTTTATAAATGAAGAAACCAAAACTAGTACTGGGTTACTTTTAAAGTGAATGATGTAGATAAATGACTTCATCATGTTGAATTCCTTGTATTGATTATTAATCAGGGTCATCTAGCTGACGTAAATAAGAGTTAATCGGCTGGGCATGACCAACCTGCCTACCAAGTCTGAAGTTCCTGGGCCGAAACAAATTATTGATTGGAAAACGTGGTGACATTTGGACTGTGCAAAAACTACATGCAGCCCATTGGAAGCCTAAAAATTAGGTAATTCACACTGGATGTAATTGAAAATATTGACATGAAAGAAGGGAAATAACCATGGCTAAAGGTTTTCAACATTATTACGGATTTATATCCACCTTGACCACATTAAAAAATAAACAAACACATTGTTATTGATTATCTTCCTATAAGCATTAGGTTTGCAGATAACGCCAAGAAGTATTTCAAATATATCTATTCTTAACAAATAGAGCATTTTTTAATGAATCCGCTTTAAAAAATGGTTGTTTGCTTAAAGCATAGCACTCCATGCATCAGTTCACCATGTCTGGCTGCCTGGTAAAAATGTCCTATCACTGCATGTTTCATTGCACTAGAAAACACTGTGACACAGTCCTTGTCTGAGTATTGCAACTATATCCATCACTAACCATTCCTCCAACTGTTTCAAGAGTGTCACTTGATCAAAAGTTTTGCAGTAATTCATGCTTACACCAGTTGTCAAAATTAGCACATATGAAGAAGCCCTGTACTGGAAAACGTTTGCCAGGATTGCTCATTATTTCAATTTCACATGGTACATCCAGCTAAAACTATGGGCTTGCCAATACAGGTCATAATTTTGATGACTGATGTACCAGTATCAAGAGTGTATGCATCACAAGGGCCCATTTGGAGAGCCCCACCTCCTCTCTTACATTGCCTTTGCCTGTGCCACAGCCTTAGGGTCTTCACTATCCAAGGACTTGAGAAGTCTGAACAGGCCTGCTGCCTCACGGATGCGACTAAACTCTATACAAAACGCCTGAACCTCTATAAATATATCCTGAAATATAACAAAAATGAACACTTTGAAATATTAAATAACTGATATTATATTGTTTAAGAAATAAACAAAACCATGACAACACACCAACACTTTGATTTTATGTATGATCAAAATTGTCATTTTGAACTAAAATATGAATAATAAATTATGTATTTTTCGCTGAATATTTCCATGACAATGTCTTCAACATAATTTGAAGTCAACTGCCCATTTAATAAATACAAATGGGTGGAAGTGGATGTGTTGCCTGAGAGGAAGGCCCATCATTGTTGAGCTCAATCTATTGCTAGTTCAGTGTTACAAGAGTCACCATAACCTTGACCTTAGACCTACTGACATCAAAATCAAAAAGGGGGGAGGGGGGTCATCTACTAGTCATGAGCTATATTTCTATCTTTTTTCAGACCGTAAGGATCAAGCATTTTTCGTTTATTGAGAGGAACCTGTTCGGTACAGGTCAACATAACCTTGACCAAAAACCCAATATGGTCATATTTTATACAGGTCATGATTAATAACAAGGTTGAGGTTGGTAAGATTAAGTGTCTTAGTATATCAAGCAGAAACCGTTCTGTACGACAGACAGCTGTCCTTGTAAGGGCTACATACTTTTTCTATGTTCTATGTTTACATTGGGTCGGATTTTTCGATCTGTACTGATAAGGTTTCGCATGCAAGTACCTTTAAGTCAGTATCTTAAGAAATACATCATGTACTGCAATGAAACTGTAAACAAGTGTTCCCATCCACCCAGCAAACTAAAATTATAAAGAATGATAACTATTTTGCATATAATGCAAATTTTGCCCTTTAATACAATTTGTACCAGCACTGGTCACATGACCGGAAACACACGTCCGGTATGCAAGAATTAAAGTTCTCACATGCTACGAAAAGGCGAGCTTATAAAGGTCTTTAAAGGAAAGCTGCACTTTTGGATTACACAGCATTTCAAGTTGTGAAAATTAACCCTAATTTGAATAATTGCATGATGATCAGTTCAACTGTCAAGCCTTGTTCTGCATATGATGATGTAACACTTACTTTTTCTTTTTAAGGAAAATACTTTTGTACCAGTTATGGATCACTTTTTTTCCAAATGTATCAAAACTCTACGGAATACAAGGCTTTGGTATGTAACCAAACACATTATAATAACTACTTACTTTTACATCTATAATTTTGTTGCGTATCAGTGACTGAAGGAAGACACAGACAAGCCTAACCAGTCTGTTCTGCATGTAGCGGTCCTTGATTGTCTCACACGTGGTGATACAGTTGGAGATGTACAGATGGATGAACTCCGATGGTAACTCCACTGCCTGTAATGGATTATATAATTGAACATTCCTCTCTCAACTCATGAAATAAATAAAATTGATAAAACTTTAATTAAAAGTATTAATTTAATTTTTAAATTATAAATGTGTCTTCAAATAAAAAAAAATCCTAAACACAACCCTTTAAATTGATAAACTTAATAATGCCTCGAACGAAAACTTCCTCACTGTTGTTAATCTGTTGACAACTTCCATAGAATGCAGCGACATCTCCATATTTACAAGTACAGAGAAGTACCTGAAAGTATGAACAATTTTGTATAATTATGTGTGTAAATTATAAATGACTACATTCAAACTCCAAATGTAGATTAATAACATTTACATCATAATAATTTTCTATACACTAATGATGAAGTAAACTGTATGTGGATTGAAAAGCTCATTCATTTCAAGCTTATGGCACACTGCATCGAAAATGTAATCACTCTTTCCAATTCTATTGTCAATGCTATTCATATCTCACTGTTTCAACCTATGATGTAGAATAATTTATATTTCAATATCATATAATAAATTTGTTTGAATTATTTGGTATATTCACAATAGCACATGCATTATTGAAAACTTACTCTGTTATTTGATTGGACTGCATCAATTTAAGCAGAACCTCTATTGCAACTATTGGATTGTTTTCAACCACATCTGGTAACTGAAAGAGACCAGACAGGGCTTCAATATTCTGGTAGTATACAGATGGAAATCACCCACTTCAACACAAAGACTATACATTTTATTTGAAAAACAACAACAACAACAAACAAAATCATTTTATGAAGTCAACACATAATTATACCACATAGCTCTCCTTGAATTGACCATATTGGGAATATAAGTATCTATCATGTGTTTCTGGTACGGATAGAAAAATCCGACCCGACGCAAGCGCGTAAGCCGGTAACGAAGTTTGCTGAGTAACCCGTCACGCAGCGTGCCTGAGGGTCGGATTTTTCGATCCGGACAGGAAAAACATGATATTTTTCCTTGCATACCTAGAATTATGAGTTTGTGGAAAAATTGACGTAGAAAACGGACTTTTGCAAATTTCACCAAAAAGCGTGTGCAACGTTGTGTACTGAGGCATAAAGCGCAGTAATTTTAAATCACTAACGACGTCAAATAGTTCCTTTAAAAAATCACGCTTTTACTATTATTTATTTTCAATTAAATGCATTTTAATTAAAAGTATTGTATACTTATATTTTTGATTTCGCTTTATTGAAATTGCATAATATACTTTTCATAAACCATACAATAAAAGAAATAAGAAGTGGCGCATTGTTTCGCGTGACTCATCTTACATGGGGTGTGTAAGACAAGTTTTTCCGGAAACACACGTCCGGTATTCAAGAATAATGATTATCTATCTACAAACCAATCGTTATGCGAGATATAAAGTAAAAATAAATGAGCCTACAATCACCTTTGTGGGAGTGAGGCCTATATGATAGACCAGTTTTGGGTCCTTCTCCAGCTCGGCTAGAAGTTGTTGTGATTGTTGTGGGTTGAGAGGGCCCTTGAAAGCCTTGGCCATTAGGCGGCGCACCTCCGTGCCCACAGAACTGCTCACACACATAGTCGTATCCCACCCTATGTTGTACTCCACATCTGTTGGGTTCAACCAGCATAACTACAACAAAAGGATGGGTGTTTTTGTATAATGTTTCACATTATTTAACAACATAGTTAATGTCACATCAAGATTGCAAAACATTATATCATGTAAAACTACTCCACAATCCAAGTTACCATAATCAATTTATTTTTGCAAAAATAAAAATATAAAATCAGCAATAAAACTTACTAACACTAGAAAACTTTAAATTGATACCCATTATCATTTCATTCATTATCTGATATTTTAACCAGGAACCAAACTATAGCAATCACAGAATCTGAATAACACCCACCCATGCCAGCTTCCGTGACAGAAATGCAACAAAAAGTATGGACAGACAGACGATCCCATTCAAATTCAACGGATGTCAATTCTGCTATATCATTTAGAAATCCAACCATGATTGAGAAAGATATGTACTAGACACAAGCCATCATAAGACAAGGGATATACAGCATAACTGAGTAAGTTCAGAAGGTTGCTGTCACCTTGACCTTTAAGGTATGGACACAGGTCTTGTCCATAGCACATCCTCATACTATGACAGTCACTCCTGCAAATATTTTTAAAATCCAACCTTGTATGACACAAGATATGGACCGGACATGAACTATCATCAGTGAGGCTCATATGGCAAAACATAAGTTCAAAAAGTTGTTGTGACCTTGACCTTAAACTAAAGGTAAGGATGTGGGTCTTGTGCGCAACACATTCTCATGCTCTGGTGGTCACTTCTGCCAAATAATTTTAAAATCAGACTTTGAATAAAAATATATGAACCCGACACTAGCTATTATCAGTAAGGCTTATATGGCAAACCATAAGTTCAGAAGGTTGCTATGTCCTTGACCTTTGAAGGTTGGGACATGGGTCTTGTCGCGACACATCCTCATGCCATGGTGGTCACTTTTGCCAAATAATTTTTAAAGCCAACCATGAATGAGAAAGATATGGACCAGACAAACACAGGACAGACAGTCAGATCGAAAAAAAAGGATAGACAGACATAATGACAGGCCTGATTCTTATAGAACCCCAATCTCTCTTTGTGAAACATGGATTTGAAAACAACTTTATTTTAGAGCAAATTGTTACCTCATCCTCGGCAATGTGTAGTGGTGGGGCAAGGCGTATAAATTCTGGTCTCATGCAGTTTTCCACGGGCGGCTTGTTGTTTGTAAACAGCTCCTCCATACAGTGTCGCTGGACGTCAGGGTTGATCTGACCAGGCTTACCAAACTGCTCAAACCTGCAATATTACACCAGGTGATTGGATTAGTAACAAGAAATTATTGATCAATTTCAAAATTGGTCACTTTTTCTGAATTTTATATTCATTTAAGGTTGCAACCTCCTGAGAACTTCTCATAGGTTTTATGGATATTTTACTTATATGAAAAGGAAGTAACAATTGCTTTACTATTACTTGATCACTCTTTTTTTTATAACATTTAAACCTATACTAAACAAATCTAACAAGAGGCCCATGAGGGCCTATGCTCTACTGTCATGACTTTTTTGGTCATTTTCAATTGATCAATTTCAAGGGGCTATAACACAGCCATGCATGGGAGGATCTGGCTGTTTTCAATGAAACCATGATTAAGTCAATATCTTACTAATTTAAACGTGAAGTAAAAATCAGATAATAAATGGAAGCACCATTGTGTTCACAAGTTCAATTTTAGCAATTTTGACAATTTCAAGGGCCATAATCAAGTCATTAATGGGTGGATCTGGCTGGGTTTCTAAAGGAACTGAGATCTCATCAATATTTAACAACTATGCTAGTTTGGTAAAGACTAGAAAAGAAATGGAAGATATAAGGTGCTCACAAGCCTTATTTTAGCCTTGACAATTTCAAGGCCCATAATCTAGTCATGCTTGGGGGATATGACTGGTTTCGAAAATATCATCATTAAGTCAGTATCTAACTACTGTATAAGTTACTGTGAAATCATTAATGTTCGTGGGCATGAAATTTCGTGGGTACTTGAATTCGTGGATTTTCATTTTTGAAAAAAAAAAAATCGAAGATGCGATCGTCCTAGATCGTCTGCATAATATCCACGCGCTGGCCCGTGATTTCCGTCTTTACGTCACTCGGTTTATGACACTCACTAATGTGGTACGACATGCCAATTAGTGCATATACCCATGTCACTTATCGATTTAATTGGGAATAAAGGTAATAAAAGAAGATGTACCCTGATCATAAATACAGATAGGGGAAGCCATTGAATGCCAATTAAGAATTTTGCAAACTGTGAAAACACCGAAAAGGTGCGTATATTGTCACGTTCGGTGCTTAGTAACCTTTAATATACTAGTAATCGATTAATCATTTTATTAAATAAAAAAATCGAGTATGGACACTCATCACGCACATCTTGTAAACTTGGAGATTTTCATTAACAGCACACGTTTAAAACGTGCTTATAACTGTCATTTGCTGCATAAAACACATTTAATTGATTTGGTTAATTATTTGTTAAAGGCAGTTATAATATATTAACAGAATGGCATATTAACAGAATAATGATCGTAAGTTATACAGTGAGACAGGTTTTAACACTGTATACTGCGACCTCTGTAAAGAATATACTAGAGTATGTACGTAACAAGGCAATTGAAAAAGTGAATAAAGGGTTTATATTTCGTGGGATCTTGAATTCGTGGATCACCCAACCCACGAAAACCACGAACATTAATGCCCCACGAACATTAATGATTTCACAGTAAGTGAAAATCAATCAACCCTCTATAACAAAGGAGTGGGAGGAAAACAACTGCCAAAACCATACTTTAACAAGAGCTGTCACAGTATGTGACGAATGCCCCCGAATGTGACATTGACCTATGAACAAGGTCAGTGCATGAAAAGTTGATCTTGCCTTTACGTGTCAAATACATATGGCAAGTTATTTTAAATTGCCTCTGAACATAAAAAATACCACCCATATTTGACAACCTACCCTCTTATGTCCTTATATTCAGCATTCCATTGTGAATAAACACAAAGTGTATCTTTCACCTTAGAGGTAGGGACATGGGTCTTGCACGCGACATGTCGTCTTGGTGTGTCGAACACATATGGCAAGTTGTTTTAAAATTTGTCCATACAAGGGAAAGTTACAGCCCAGACACGACAACCTATACTCTATGTCCTTATATGCAGCACTCCATTGTGAATTAACACCTAAGTGTGACCTTGACCTTAGAGGTAGGGACACGGGTCTTGCACGCCACACGCTGTCTTGGTATGTGGAACACATGTGGCAAGTAATTTTAAAATCTGTCCATAAAAGGGAAGGTTACAGCCCAGACACGACAACCTATACTCTATGTCCTTATATGCAGCATTCCATTGTGAATAAACATTAAGTGTGACCTTGACCTTAGAGGTAGGGACACGGGTCTTGCATGCGACACATCGTCTTTGTATGTGGAACACATGTGGCAAGTAATTTTAAAATCTGTCCATACAAGGGAAAGTTACAGTCCGGACACAAGTTATTGAGCCGGACACACGGACGGACGGAAGGACAGACGGAGCGATTTTAATATGCCCACCTTCGGCGGCATAAAAAGTCAAACGAGAGACAAACATAATACCAACAGCAATCTCTGAAAACAGATTGGCTCTCTTAGACTTTTAGCTCATGACTTTTATTTACAAACTGTTGCACTGAAAATCTTCCCAGTCAAAAATGATGCTTAATACAAATTTATGATGCATCAATGTTGGGTCATTTACGATTTTTATGCATTAAAATCTTGGAGCTCAGATCAATTGAAAGATCTGAGCAATTGTTAACAGAGGCACGCACAGACAGACCTACGGACACCGTACCATCACATAAGCTATTCTGGCCTTTGGTCAATAGAGCTAAAAATTGTTTCATTCAATATTAATATGAGAGCTATTTCACGTTGTTGGTTTGTTGTCCGGGTCAGGTACAACAACAGGGATGGCTGACTTGCTCATGGCCGGCATCTCAGAGTGTCTCTCTGTCAAAGCCAACATCAATCCACTCACATCGAAGTTCTAAAACAAATGGCATTATTTTCTGAACTCAAAGAAAGTTCAAACTACTTGTACCTGATATTCAATTTCATCAATGAATAAATGACTTAATTTTTTTTTAAACATTTACTAACTAGAACTAACTGGATGTGATTAAAAAACCAAAGAAATATCAAAGAAAGTTATGAATACTCATTGAATACCCTATGTCGCTCAGAAGGCATCAATTAATTTAATAGTCATTCTTTCTTCAACACTCAAAAACATATTTGTTTTAGTGAGAAGTGAAAAAAGTAAGTATAACTAGAGCTGTCACAGGAGTGACGAATACCCCCAAATGCCGTCTGGACACAGGAATGGCAAACCATTCCTTTGAAAAGAGGCTATAACTCCAAGGTTACTGCACACTGCATCTTCTTTTATCATGCATGTATTGTTTTATTTAAATCTGTTGAGTAATTTAGAAGTTACACTGCTGACAAGAAAAACTAGCCTTTCCTGAGTTATCGTCCGGAAACCGTTTTTCTATTTTTAGTAACAGTGACCTTGACCTTGGCCCCACCAACCCCAATATCGAACTTGACCTGTATCTTCTGATATTACACCTGTGTACCAAAAATTGTTCAAATCTGTCTAGCCTTTCATGAGTTATCGTCCGGAAACCGTTTTTCTATTTTTAGTAACAGTGACCTTGACCTTGGCCCCACCAGCCCCAATATCGAACTTGACCTGTATCTTCTGATGTTACACCTGTGTACCAAAAATTGTTCAAATCTGTTTAGCCTTTCATGAGTTATCATCCGGAAACCATGAAAACCGACTGACCGACAGACAGACAGACCGACCGACAAGCTCACTCCTATATACCCCCTCAAACTTCGTTTGTGGGGGTATAAAAATAATCAAAGGGCAATAACTCTTAAATACCATACAGAAAATAATGTCTTTTGCAGAGCACTTTTTTTCCACACAGTCAATGTGTGCATGAAGTTATATTAAAGTCAATAAACTCAATAACATATGGAGTAATGGTGAAATGTAGACTTGTCCTGATGTTCCAGGACAGATGAACCTACAGATGGACAGGACTATAAGTATCTTCCATGGCCGAGAGTGTAAGATAGGTTCATTCCGACCCGAGCGTAGGGTGTTTTGCGGAAACGAGGTTTCCGTAAAACGCCCTGCGCGAGGGTCAGGATGAACCTATCTTACACGAGCGGCTATGGTAGATGCTTTTTCTCCCACCTCAGTTAAACAAAATTAAGTAAAAATGTATTTTTTTGCCGGAACTCTTTTGTGCTTAGTGAAAATAATTGCTTACGGATATGCAATAATTCGTGGTTGTCATGGATATTCGCGCAGTGATTCAGAGTATGTAAATGGTCTGATCGGTCTTTAAATAGTTCTAAGAAGAGTGAAGCATTATTTCCTGAAAGGTGCGTGAAAGCTGTTTTCTGGTGACATTTGAAGCGAGAAATAATTAACTCGCGTTCTAAATATTGCCACCAGACAAGATTTCCATGATGCGCTACAGACGACAGTCTTCAACAAGGGAGGTAATTACAATGTGGTGACCATTAAAAGAAGTTCCATATGGGCATTTTATCTTCGCCCGTGGGCAAGATAAGAATTTCTAACATGGTTAAATTAATGGATCTACTTATCTGAGGTGGGAGAAAAGGTGATTCCTATAAGGCCCACACCGACACGTGGTAGAAATAATTACTAACTAGACATTCCATAAAATAGGTTAATTACTGCTATTACAGACCTACATCTTTGGTAGTTGCAGACCCCATATTGTGAGCAAGGGATGGAAGCGATCAAAATTTATTAAATGAGAATTTGAATAAAGAACATACAAGTTATATGTAAAACATGTACCTGCATATTGCCTACATCCATCTGAATGATCTGTGTAGGAGTTTTCTTGAACATCTGAAAGAAAAAGTTCATAGAACACCAATATTTTAACATAAGCATGACTTATGGCTTATCAAAAATGACAATGTTTCACATTAAGCACTTTGTTTGTCCTAACTCTAGAAAATGAAAATATGCTGACATTGGTTTAATCAGTCTAGCTTGTCTGCCCTTTTGATGTAACTTTTCCTTTCTGTGCCCTGTCTCTACCAAAGGACCAATTGACGATGTTAAATGAAGTTACCTCCTTGGTGGGACTGGAGATGAGCTGTGAGAGGAAGTACTTCTCCGCTGGGGTGATGGCAGGGATAGCCCAGTGCAGGTCGTATTGTCCAGCTTCCTGATTCTCTGTTGGAGGGTTCTGAAAATACCAAGTCACCATAAAGGTAACATTTGCTAAATGTAGGCAGACAGTATTCTTGCATACCGGACGTGTGTTTCCGGTCATGTGACCAGTGCTGGAAAAACCCATCTTACATACCCCATGTAAGATGAGAGACGCGCAACAACGCGCCACTTCTTATTTCATTTATTGTATGGTTTATGAAAAATATATTATGCCATTTCAATACAGCGCAATCAAATATATATGTTAGCAAGACTTTTAATTAAAATTGAAAATAAATTGTCGTTATTTTTAGTTATTTAAAATTTCTGCGCTCTATGACGTCAGTAAACAACGTCGCACACGCTTTTTGGTGTAATTGTACAAAAGTTCGTTTTCTACGTCATTTTTTCCACAAATTGATAAATTAAGATATGCAAGAAAAAATATTAATCATGTGTTTCCGGTACAGATAGAAAATCAGACCCTCGGGCAAGCTGCGTAGCCGGTAACTCGGCAAGCCTCGTTACCGGCTTACACACGTGCCCACGGGTCGGATTTTTCTATCCATACCGGAAACATATGATAGATACTTATAGGCTATTCTATTGATACCATATGAAGCAATTTTCAAAACCATCTTAAGTCCCATTGACTGCAATCCAAATAAACACCTGCGAAATTTTAACTTATTAGCACATGAATTGGAATGTGTCGTGTTTGTCGGCTGCAGATCAAACAGTACAATATGTGACCTCACTGCAAGTCTGTGTTGAGGCACTTGGCAATGGTTTGTATTTAAATCGGTCAGTCTAATACCGTATGCTCCAATTTTACTCCCGAGATTGCATCTTGGCTGGTTAGAACATACAATAAGATCGGAAAAAATATTAATCATTAATCATCATCTGAGAACCTTCAAATCATGACAGAACCATTTGAGTTTACTACAAATATGAATGAACCTTTGGGCATACGAAAATAAGATGTTTTAAAAATCGACCCCGCCTTTTAAACGAGTCCAGACAAAAACACTAGATTTCATGGGCAAAGTTAGGGGGTCGTCAGATCGCATTATAGTCGGGGAAATACGGTAATAAATACAGCCACTCTTCCATGTACATATGTAACAAGAGATGTTTGTCAAACATTATGCCCCCCCCCCCCCCCCCTGAGCGCCATGTTGTGAGGATTATATGGAAAATTGAATGACATTTGCATGGACCGAAATGACAGCTGATTTGTCACTGACATTGGATGCCGTTGAGACAGTTTTAAGATTATGACCATTGAAAGTGTGAGGATAGAGTGTGTTAAAACCATGACCTTTGACTCTATGACCTCAAAATCCATAGGAATCATCAGCTGGTCACCAAAAATCTAAATGTCAAGTTTGTGGGCCATGGGTGCAGGCATTGACAAGTAATCACACAGAAAAGCTTTTTATCGTTTAAGGTCACTGTGACCTTGACCTTTGACCTGATAACCCCTAAAATCATAAGGGGTCATCTACAGGTCAGACGCAGGTCAAGTTTGAGGGCCATAGGTGCAGGCATTGTCGTTTAACCCGGATGTGTTCTTTTGTAACGCACGAAATATCCTTGATGTTGATTGGTCAAACTGTCCAGTTACAAGAATAACCACATACTCTTCCTGAACATATTTACACTGGGCATGACAAATAAGAAACAACTGGTCCAATGTTTCTTGGGTTACACAAGATCCTGGTTCAATTGTCGATAGGAGTTTTGCCGTGGTTTCACTGTAACAGCTACAATTTAAAAGAATGTTCAATACAGGAACATCCGAACGCTTGATTCCTTGACGGAATTCGTTGAGTCGTAGCTCTGTCGGCAGCTTAATCCGTGCCAAACTGTCCTTCAGTTCGGAAAAATCCCCCTGGATATCAGAATTAGACCCGGTGGCAGTTAGAGCTGCGGTACCGGGAGCCAACACGTGGCTTCTTTCTGGGTGGTCGTTTACCGAGAAGCACCCTTCACGTGGTGAATTTACAAATCCGGAGGAAATATCAAGTTTCTGAATCACTGTCTGTAGATTTCGTTCTACGCCAATAAACCTTTCGTTCACAGAGTCTTTAAACTCCTGAAACTGTTCCTCCATCTGAATAATTGTCTATAAAATAAACTTATTTTCCTGACTGAACAAATACACGTCCTCTCTCGAGAGTGAACAAGATGAGAACATTATTACGTCATAAATGACTGTATTATGACGTAATTGTATGTCGCGTGACTACTACTCGAAACATTTTCGCATTCAGGGTCACTGTGAACTTGACCTTTGATCCGATGACTCCTAAAATCAATCAGGGTCATCTACTGGTCAGGCCCAACTTCCATGTCAAGTTTGATGATCATAGGTTCAAGCATTGTTAAGATATCACTGGGAAAAGATTTGTTAATTTTTATGAGTTAAAGGTTTCTGTGACCATGAGGGATCATCTACTGGTCAGGCCCAACCTTCATGTCAAGTTTGATGACCATAGGTCCAGGATTTGTTGAGTTTACTTTCAAGGTCACTGTGACCTTGACATTTGACCCCTAAAATCAAGGGGTCATCTACGGGTCAGGCCCAACCTCCAAGTCAAGTATGAGGGCCATGGGTGCAGGCATTTTCGAGTTATCACACTGACAACCTTTTACCATTCAAGGTCACTTTGACCTTGACCTTTGGCCCGATGACCCCCAAAAACAATAGGGGTCATTTAGTGGTCAGGCCCAACTTCCAAGTCAAGTATGAGGGCCATGGGTGCAGGCATTGTCGAGTTATCACACGGACAACCTCTTACCATTCAAGGTCACTGTGACCTTGACCTTTGGCCCGATGATCCCCGAAACAATAGGGGTCATCTACTGGTCAGGCCCAACTTCTATCAAGTTTGTTGACCATAGGTCAAGGCATTGTTGAGTTATCAGTCGGACAAGCTTTAAAATTCTTTTACCATTAAAGTTCACTGTGACCTTGACCTTTGACCCAATGAGCCCTAAAATCAATAAGGGTCATCTACTGGTCAGGCCCAACCTTCATGTCAAGTTTGATTACCATAAGTCCAGGAATTGTTGAGTTATCACTCAGACAAGCTTTGGTCTACCTACGGACCGACCGACCTTCCGACCGACATGTGCAAAGCAATATACCCCTCTTCTTCGAAGGGGGGCATAATTATCATTCTTAGAGCCATTACCAAGAGATGTACGAAAACTGAAGCAAATGGATTATGAGCTATGGGCTGATCAGCACGATACATCTCATACAGCAGGAAGATTGCAGCCAGTTTCTGGGTTGGGTGGGGCAGCAGGTCACGGTTCTGTAGGAGCAACACCTGAAACACAAAGAGAAAGTTGAAGCTTTAAAAAAATTATTGGTATAAATTGGGGATGCAAACGAATAGCAAAATTGATATTGGAATATTCGGTAATTCTTTTGAACAAATATTCGAATATTGATTACCAAAATACATCTTTAAAAAGTTGTATTAAAATATAATAAAACTTGCTAAAGTATTTTAGGGGGATTTTAACTCTTCTTTGTCATACCCTTAGGCGCGGCGGACCCTGAATTTCACCAAATGAGCCTCTGAAATTCCTTACATTATACATTTCACAAAGAAAAAAAAGATTTCTGGTCAAATGTCGTAATGCACTAATGGAGGGTTTTTCTGTAGGACGAGCAGCCTCGTTTTGGGATTGACCTCTATTAAAAAACTATGGAAAAACCAAACCAACTCAGTAACTAGTTTATTTCTCATTGGTGAAGGCATTTAAATTTACCGAAACTAATTGGATATTTTGTGTCACTTGTCCTATAGCCAGTCATTGTAAAATTACGGGGACTTTTTATAGTACCCTACGATATGTCCCTAAATGACACATGACATGACGCGTGTATAGTGTATTGTCATCACATTCACACCTCTGGTATTATGGGACAATCTTTGTAAAAACAAGAGAAACAAATTTTAAACACAACATCAGAGTTGTAGGCAAAATATTTATTCTAATATTTGTTCAACAACAAAACATCGAATATTCGATTTCTGATTTTGACATTCGAATACAAAACGTTTGATCGAATATTCGAATATTCTTGAATCTAGGGACCCCAAACGCAATCCCATGGATGGTATCCATAAACTCTTCCTTTATACCTGGTTTGGTCAAGATATGTAGACCCTGACTAAAATTATTCAGTTTCAACTGTTTTTCTATTTTTAGTAACAGTGACCTTGACCTTGAATCTAGGAACCCCAAAACACAATCCCATGAAAGTATCCATAAACTCTTCCTATAGACCAAGTTTGGTCAAGATATGTCAACCCTAACTAAAGATATTCAGTTTGAACCATTTTTCTATTTTTAGTAACAGTGACCTTGACCCTAGTGACCCCAAATACATTCCCATGAAAGGTATCCATAAACTCTTCCTATAGACCAAGTTTGGTCAAGATATGTCAACCCTAACTAAAGTTATTCAGTTTCAACCGTTTTTCTATTTTTAGTAGCAGTGACCTTGACCTTGAATCTTGGGACCCCAAAACGCAATCCCGTGAAAGTATCCATAAACTCTTCCTTTATACCAAGTTTGGTCAAGATATTTCAACCCTAACTAAAGATATTCAGTTTGAACCATTTTTCTATTTATAGTTGTGACCTTGACCCTAGGGACCCCAAACGCAATCCCATGAAAGTTATCTATAAACTCTTCCAGTACACCAAGTTTAGTCAAGATATGTCATCCCTAACTAAAGTTATTCAATTTCAACCATTTTTCTATTTTTAGTAACAGTGACCTTGTTCTTGACCCTCGGGACCCAAAACGCAATCCCATGAAAGGTATCCATATACTCTTCCTATTGACGAAGTTTGGTCATGATATGTCAACACTTACTAAAGTTATTCAGTTTCAACCGTTTTTCTATTTTTAGCAACAGTGACCTTGACCTTGACCCTAGGGACCCAAATGCAATACTATGAAAGGTCTCCATAAACTTTTCCTATAGACCGAGTTTAGTCAAAATATGTCATCCCTAACTAAAGTTATTCAGTTTCCACTCTTTTTCTATTTTTAGTAACAGTGACCTTGACCTTGACCCTAGGGACCCCAATCGCAATCCCATGAAAGGTACCCATTAACTCTTTCTATATACCAAGTTTGGTCAGGATATGTCAACCCTTACTAAAGTTATTCAGTTTCATAGGTGAGTTTGACGCAGCCCGGCCGAACAACATCAAGAGTATAGTCAAACCTTCTATATAGCAAACACATCTAAAATCTTACCAGGGCACTTCCAACTTTGAAGTGGTCTTGTTTTTGAAAGTAATGATGAAAGCTTGTAGCAATTTGCTCAAAACTTTGTGTTTGAGTAGCATCTTCTGACAACACACTGAAAAGTCAAATTGATATCAACAGATAGCTTGATAAAAAGTGAACACATATATATGAAATAATCAAAGTATATCTAAACATAGTGTTTTATTAAAGAGAGAAAGCGATTGCTTTAAGCCATTTTCTAGGAATCCAACAGAGCAGAATATAACCCAGAATACTGACTAAATATTATATTATATTTGACTAAATAAGGTTTGTTTGACATAAGTAATGTTCTGGTGATCGATTAAAATGGAAAATCAATAGGTTGGGCCTAAAATTGGCGACAATGGATTGTTTTTGGTTATATTCAATCATTGAAAACCAAAAATTCTAAAAAAAATCCTAAAAAAATTTGTAAGTGTTCAGATGTTATCTTTAACAAAATGGCTGGTGAAAGCCATAATGAGCAAGAAAATGAACAATTTTTTTTTACAACAACACTTCAATCATAGACACAGACAAAGCATATATGCATATAATGATTTAGAGTCTAATACTGTAGATGAATTAAAAGTACAATTCAGGTACTATCTAGTACCCCAGAACAACCTATTTTCGACCACAACCTATTTTCGACCGCCTCCTGAAAATGGGTAAAACACTTCTATTTTGCATCACTTCCGGTAAAAATAAGCTCCAATTGTTAACCATAACAGTAGAACTGTCAGAAAACTTCATTTGAAAAAGAATGGGAATGGTAGTGCTAAAAAAACTTAAGTTATACTTGAAACAACACCAATTTGTCATTTTTAATTAATGCCAAATTAGACCCTTCGTTTAAAATGATTTCACATGTAAAATCAGGGTTGTCAATAAGAACCGGCCGCCGGCCGAAATGGATGGTTCAAATGGAGTTTGGGCCGGTTCCAATTCGGAAGAAAAAAAATTGACCGCGAGTCTTTTGGTAATAAATGTTCCTTACCGCTAAAAACGGCCCTTTTCGCCTATAACATATCTTTTCGATATTTAGAGCATCGCCTTGACTGGTTTAAAATTTCCCGATAATCTTAATCATTATCTTACGATTCGGCGTATTTGTAGACGCAGTAGACGATTTTTTGTTTATCCAACATTGCCGACATTTTGACACGATTATGAACCATGACCTGTGACGTCAGGCACGTGATCAATAAAATATAGTTGTTTTACTGGTAGTTAATTATAACTTGCAGCATTGTGTTTCCTCGAGGAACACGAGACAGGAATGCCCACAAACGCAGTCAACGTTTTACGCATCTTTGATACCAATGACCTTATTTCGCGATTTTCCAAAATTCTTAAAATAGTAACATAGTGTTTTGTTTTTTTGAGTGCATTTATCAATGTTTACACTTCATGTAAATTAATTTATAGCAAATAAAAAAGCAACAGATATGAAAAAAATGACCCTACATTACAAGTACGTAGAATAACGTATTTGTGAAGCTATCTATGAAGCGTGGATCTCCGTATCTATGAAGCTATGGATAGATAAGTAAAATTGCGTATCTATGAAGTAAATTAAACCTCCCAAAATGCCCCAGAATGCAGAAAATGAAGCGCTGAATTTCAAAATTCACCGGGGGGGGGGGGGGGGGGGCATGCCCATGGATCCCCCTAGCTGGCCGCGTACTTTTCTGTTTCAGTCGGTTCAACAAAAACTTATTGACAACCATGTAAAATACTTCTTTAAAATCGTGTTGTTTTTGTTTGCCAGATCTTACATATCTACCAAAGCCTAAAACCTATGCCCTATTGTTTTCTGAGTATAGTGCACAACATTAAAAGCGCATCAAAATATGGTATGTTGCTTATTCTAAAATTAATGAAATTCATCTACAGGTAACGATATTGAATTGCATTTGGGCGCTCAGTTACCATACAATTATACATTTTGCAGCCTAGGCAGGTCATATGAGGCTCATGCAGTGTTGGACCAGTGAAAACAGGGTTCATGATGGGTGAATTTATCATTTTGTACCCATGTGAAAGCCATTAGAAGGGATGATGCATTCCTTTGCCTCTCTTGTGGTGATAAGTAACTAAAAAGTGACTGTATGGCAAATATGTAAATATATAATTACTTTTTTTAAAAATAAAATACATTAAACAGTTTAAACAAGTTATACAAATTAAAATAAAAAGTATTGTGCACAAACTTTTGTTGCGAAGTATAGTTAAAGGTCATGGTCGAAAGCATGTTGTATCTAGGTCAAATATAACATGTGACAGCCGCCATTTTGGATTCAAAATGTAAACAACAGACGATTGAAACAGATTTTATTTTTTTGTTTTTTTTAAAGATGAATGATTGGTTTAAATGGTACACACAAACATTTATTTTTTATTATCACTTATTTATGCTTAATGTGTAAATAATCCTTACGCGGTCGAAAACCCGTTGTTCCGGGATATGTTAAAGAAACAATTGTACTAATCGGTTACTTGAGTGGACTAGATTATCGATAGTAAAGTTGGAACCGATTCCCAAAACTATTTGACATTGTACACTGCTATTTTTTTTTTGGAACACTGCTGTTTTGTCTTGTTCATTATGAATTTGTAAATCAGTGCTCCAGCCAGGATTTGAAAAGGGAAGGTTGCTAAGTCAGAAAGGGTATTTATGATGTGCATAGAATCAGCCTTAATGGGACACTTGGAATGTTTATGAATATCTTAGCTGTTATTAAAGTGCCAATTTTTTGTTATATATATATTACTATTATTTCTGAATACATCCAATAATCATCAAATATAGTTTATAATTGCAAGAGACGGCTCTCTCAAGCAAAAGGGCGCAGCGGAGCATTAAAAGGCAGCAGGGTGCCAACTCCTCTGCTATTAAGCCTAGTTGAGTAAATTCATTATAAAAAAAACATTAAAGATAAGTATTTGCATATTGTCTTTCGGACATCAAGTTAATGATGGTTTGTTTTCATCTTTTATTTTAATATCACAACAATTAAGACAACAATGATGATTCGATCAATGTAATGGCTTAGATCAAAACTTAAATGACATAAAATTTTGGTGACAGGAAAGGAGTCATATTTTTTTCTTTAAATGGTCTATATTAGTACCTTAAAAGCGACGCCAGCTCCTTCAAGGAGAGCGCCATATTGGACCCCATTTTGATTTTGGTAAAACTAGTTACAACGGAATAGTCATAACGTACCAACACAAAAACCGGTATTTTATAACGACTTAAGTCACGATGATATTAAAGTCACATTTAAAACAATATAGTTCAAAGTATTAAGTTAAAGACCGCTCGGAAGAAGGTTTCATATATTATGTTGTACATGACTAGTTTATAATTTATGTAAACATCAAATTAATAAATCTAAAACACGATTCGCTACATATTTTGGTGACAGTGTCGGGGTTGTTTTAGAAGTTGTCAAAAGAAATTCGTTAGACCAGTTTTTAATGTTCAACATTTAAAAACGAAATACCAGACAATTGAAGTGGTTCAATTTTGCTTAACTCAGAAATGAAACAAATGAGTACTGCAACTCTAATTTAAATGTAACTGCTGTAGAAATGTGATACTGCGGCGTTATTTGCTACATGTAAATGTTGTGTGTTTGAAATGTATTGACGTTTTACAGATCGTTTCCCCTTGCAGAGATTCCATTTTTCCTCAATTAACTCGGGCTGTTTTATTTTATGGCGGGACTTGAATGCAACCATTTGAAAATCACATTCAAATTTAAATGTATCTTTTGATTTTATGAAACACGATTGAATTAAATACATCAAATAAGTACACCATTAATTAATTGTATTGTAAGATAATGTGAAACGAACTGTTATTGATGTGTACATGAAAGTTAAGGTGAACAGTCAAGAAAAATTACTGCTTGGTTTATATATGCAATTTTATCTTCTATGCAAAAAATCACGGTTATTTACACATAATTTGTAAATATAGTAATATAAAGGCAAACCAGCAAAAGGTTCAACGACTGCAAGTTTTAGTTTAACATATACAACAGCAAAACAACTGCAAAAATGAAAAGTATATCTTTAGCAAAAGCATCTGCATCATGCAAGAATAAGCTACTAGCTACACGCAATTTATCACAAGAGGATACACAATGATACACGCATGATCACTATACAAGGACAACTTAGAAAAAAAGACACACGTACAGGGTGATAAGAACACACAGAGCAAGCATAAGTATGCATGTACGTATACTTCATCGCAACTGCGAGGACCCAACTAGCCATGCTTACAAGCAATGCACTTGCAGTTCCTGCCACTCCAGTTTGAGATGAGACAATCAAAATGGTTGAAGATATAGCAGGTCCCGTAGTGGTCTGGTAATGAGTTTCACAACACCCGTGCAGTATACTGTTGTAGTATTTTGTACCGTTAGCAGTTGTTCTTATACATCTGGAATCTGTAATATATTGGAGTATCATAAGTTTATATGTGTTGCCTTTATGACAACAAGGTCAGTTAAAACCGGTGGAGCAATATTGTTATTCAATTTTGAACGTTTCTAGAAGAGCCATAGTCTGCAGTCTACGAACATATAGAAGGTAACTAATAAAGCATACTAATATTTGTTATACAAGTAAGTCAGTGAAAGGGATGAATAATCATCCGAATAATACAAAATCTAATAACTCTCTCCTGAATCTACTCCATTTTCTTGGTGTTTTTCTAAGAACATAAGTGCCAAGCTAGTGAACATGCAGAGGTTAAAATTTGACAGCAGGAAGGTATAAAATATGGTAAGTCTATTTAACGTTTTAGGTTTGGGCATCTTTTCTTAATAAGGTAGCCCATGGTAACATATGTGTAGATATTATTACAATTGATATATTCTCTGTCCTATGCAAATACACAGTATATAAACATGATTTTGGATTATCTGATAATATTTTTTTTTGGACCGGAAGCCTTGTATTGTAATAAACTATATGCTATGCTATAACCTATGCTATATTGCCCACCTGAATCTCAACGTTTTCATTTTATGCCGTTATATCCGTTTGCAAATTTTAATAAAACAAGAGTAGCCTCCTCTTTTGTTTACAGTTGTGAACTTGCTGAGGCTGTTTTGCTGAGTTGCATTTTATCAAATTTATTTGTTTATAATGAGTGACAGCGAAGAAAACCCACTTGATGATACCGAAGTTGGTGCAAAGAAGTATGTTGTGAAGACGGAAAGTCTGATTCGTTATGGATGGGGAGGTAAGCAACGTCTGACTGAGTGTCTGTATTATACCACAGGCATCTGAATCATTGTTTGTCACTAAAATATTGTTTAAAACCATTTTGGGTACATACAATGAGATAAACAACACATCTGAAGATATTAAGTGTCTTTGATACACAAAAAAGAAACAAGGTATGTAACTCAAACTTACCCGATTTCACGGTAGAGTCCAGTTTTATGTAAATTTCTCAACCAACATATAAACAATCCATTTTTAAATAAGTGACATTGAAAGAAGAGTCAATTACCTTTAAAATGGTATGCGATATGTTGGTATAACTATATTGTCTTTAGACAAACAAGCATAATTCAATGTCAAATCCTCATGTTTTCGTTAGTCGGAAAGAGTACAGCAAATTAAAATCTTCAATTTTCCCCGTGTAAACAGTACTGAACACAGACCTATTAAAGTTTTTTTATGCTTCAGTGTACAGATGAATTAATTCCATTCCTTTATATCACAATAAGACTAACACCACAGTTTAAGAAAGAACCGTATCAGTCTTCAAATTAAATCCACTTTAAAATTTTGTTTGAGGCGGACATTTTCCTGACAGCGCTCAGATGTTTCTGATCAACCTCCAAAGAAGAGTATTTGACCCATCCAAGCTTGTGTGGCTCACATTCAAGCCGGTACAAAGATGTTAAATGTACATGTCAATGACATCATCTGGGCGCTTGTCGGTAAAATGGCCGGGTGCCTACGAAATTTAAAGAGGATTTAGTTTAAAGACTGATACAGTTGTTTCTAACATTGTGATGGGAATAGTGGGGACTTTGACTTTCGGTCCAGCCAAGCCCGGGCAAAGTCCCCGCCCTGCGGGGACAAACTGCTCGTGAAACCCCCACCAAATGCCCCACACCCAAGGGACTCTAGGTAAGGCCCATTTCCCTATATTTGGCATGAAGACAAAATCACCGCATTCACCCGGCACTGCGGGGCAACCTGGAAGGTAAATTCACGGCCCAGTTCAGCGCTTACGGCCGCCTTGACCAAGGGTGGCCGCCGTGCGGGGCTCCCCTTTTACTTTTGACTTACGTTGAGCCTGCTCATATGTATTGGTCGAAATGGCGAGCGTAATAGGAACAAATCAGTTTCCCTGGCTTTCCCCGGTATACCCCCGGACCTGGGGAGGGGGGGGGGCCATGGTTACAATTGACTGGTGCATAACTATTGTATCATGATTATTTAGCATGTTAATCTGAGATCTACATCACGAGTTGTGCCCTGTTTTGCATATATATGCAATCATTTTATCCTAAAATAATTGTAATGTTCTAATTTCATCTCATGCTCATTGATAGATAGAAATTTATGAAAAGTTTGGAAATTTCAAAACTAATGCTGGGTTTCTATGTTGTTTTTCTTCGGCCAAGTATTTCCCGGCAATTGTGTAAGTTTTAAATCGAATGATAGATACCTTGCGGGCACTTGTTCAGATCGTTTCACCTTGTCAAAAACAAGATCATAAAATTTGTTTTTGCAACCAAATCTTTATTACAAAATTAATTAAGAGATAGGTCTAGCTACTCTACGGTTGGACAAACTTGAGGAGGATTAATTTTTTGAGACTTATGGGGAGGCCAGGAATGAAAAAATGATGACTCTAAGAAGGGAAGAATAATTGCAATATTAATTTTTTTTCATGATGATTAGCTTCCTTTTGTTTAATTTATAACAGTAGAATACCTCCAACAAAGAAAATCTAAATATTTTATGGCAGGAAATCTAATTATTTGGATAAACGTAAAATAAAATATCAATTAGTTAAAGGAAAAATATACAATGCTTAAATTTACTTGTAATACTTATCTTTAACTTAGTGAACTTGTTTCACAAATATGCATTAAATCCCCCTGGTACAAAAATGTTAAAAGCATTCTTTGCAATAACAGTAATTCACTTTTTTATTCAGGTATATTTGAAAGCCAGTTTTATTATTTTGTTAATGGCTATTAAAGTCAATCTAACAAACCTTATTGACTGTTTTATTTTACAATGGCACCCTGATATTGACAGGACCACAGTACCCAACTTGTAAAACTAAAATAATTGTAGTTGTTTTGTCATCGGCTCGGCAGTCGCGCAATGCCCATATGCCAGTTTCGCTTCCAGGCGATGCTACCACACTCGCTGACACTTGATGAATCTTTCATAACTACTCAGAATGGCTATTGTTTATCAAATTTGACCATGCTCTGCTACTTTACCTAAATAGTTTATACCCGACACCATTTAATGAATACATGGACTCAGGAGTTGAGAAATGGTATCAAGCTCGTATAAATTTTTAAAGTTTATTTTTACCAATTTATTCTAAACATCAGAATTGTCAATAATTTTTCATTTTTTTGATATTGCAACAAAAATAATGAACAAGACCAGTATTCTATGAATTTACTATGCTACACAGCAATTTTTAAGCCAGTGCATTTGTACTAATTTGGGCACTGCATCACTATCTGTAAAATCAGGGATTTTTGCAAAGAAAATATTCATTAATCAATATGAATTAAGTCATTTTAAAGATTAGACAATTTGATTAACATAAACGACACTGTCCATGTACCAGGGCACATCAGTATCAAAGAGTCTTTGACACATTTATCTAGCATCTCTGTTTTTTATGACCAGAAATCACAGATTGCCTATTGGAACAGGTAGATGGAATTACACTGATATCAATGAAAGAAAATGTGTGCACTGCAATAATGTTAGTGATGAATTTCACTATTTGTGAAATCATGGAGTGTGGACTGGTCGTTAATTTAGTTTTTATCCTAACAAGGACTCTTCATTTAAGTATTTTTTCAACAATCAGTTCATTTGAAACAGGCACTATCAAGGCAGTTGAATTAAATAGGGACAAAACTGTTGTTGCTAAGGAAACATGAGTAAACAAATTGTCCTCTATCATGAAGAAAATGATGTGCTAGTGATAATTCTTAAAAGAGAAAAAAGTTTGATGTACAATTATTTGTGGATTATGGACCAAATTCCTGATATGGCTAGAATATATATATAAAATAATACACATATATATATTATTTTTTCAGCTTGCAGTTAGAAACACAACTACCTATTCATTTATTTAATATTTAGTACATGTATACATACATGTACTTGGGGCAGTATACTGCAAGGTCATCACCCAAGAATTATAAATCCTTCTAGAAAGTGTAGATATCTTTGAACAATATACATGTGACTAGCTCTGCAGAACTATAATGTTGCTAGATCATCAGTGCACCTACTGTGAATTAAATACATTTGATCTTTTAAGTTTCTCTTCACTTTTTCCCCCTGTTTATGATATATGTTGTGTTATATTTTCAGATATGAGTCTGCGTCCTTATCAGCTTGTAGGAGTAAACTGGATGATAGACCGATACTACAGAGGTCATGGCTGCATCCTGGGAGATGAGATGGGGCTTGGGAAAACATGCCAGGTAGGTTTTAGTCTTTCTCCAGATCTCAACTTCTTGGAGTTCATCAATGAAAGAAAGAATTGGATTGTAACAAATAATTTTAGTTGTGAAATAAGTGTAAATTGTTACATTGCCACACTGTTTTTAACATGTAGATTTCAGGTGAGTTCTGTAGTGTTCCAATCTTTAACATCCTCAAAGAGGCTGAAAGTTTGTGGATATATGTAGATGCTATTAATAAAAAAATAAATAATTAGATTTGATTTTTGGTTTAAGCAAACAGGGTTGATTGGAAGGCAGCCTATATATACCCTCTGTCTACAATAGAATGTCTATTATCAGAATGTGTTTGTTGTTTCAGACAATAGCGGTGATAGCCTACATCAATGGGAAGACCAAGGCCAAGCATCCCCACCTTGTGGTGTGTCCCAGATCTGTCCTGGAAAACTGGCAAGTGGAAGTGAAAAGGTAAAGCTGTGCTTATCTTGCCTTTATTGAAAATATAAATATGGTAAATGTAAGTTTACAAGTAAATAACAATTGTTGGTCTAAGCTAACAGTTACGTCATTTTAAGAAAATATTTTCAAAAAAATCGTTGTCGCCATAAATTTGCCAAATTTGAAAAATTGTCGCCACTTTTTAAATGGCGACAATGGCGATCGCCATCAAGAAGCCTGTAACTTATAAAATAAGAAATATGTTGTAAAGTTTTTTTCTTTTACTTTTTATGCTAGCCTTTGAGTCTAAAGAGTTTTGAAACGATGGTCATAAACATTTTAATGACAACACCGAAATAACACAGTTATGTGATGCAGATTTACCCCCGGCCTGCGGAGCCAGGTCTACCTTGGAGAGAAGCAGAGCAGACATGATCTGGCAAATTCCATCAAGCGTGACTACAGGCAGGGAAAACTGAAATTTGATGTTCTCATCTCAACTTATGAGGTGGGCACAGTTAAAAGGTGTAATTGAACTATAATCTTAGGGAAGGTAGCACTGTTTGCAAATGTGTACTCATCAAGCAGTTAATAAAAGCAAGATCATTATGCCCTTTTGCAAGGAAAGACAAGTCAATGTGTACTGTCTCAAAGGCAATTTAAAACTGTTTAGTTTTTGGCATTTAGAATAGCACAAGGCTTCGATTTAATTGGGGATGCAAACTGTACATGAATGGATTCTTTGTGGGTCTTTGAGCCTGTCCATTAGAAGTAAGTTTCAGATTGCAACACAAAAGAATAAGCTCAATCACCGAAGGTAGCATTAAGCTTTCTTTGATGTGTGAAGTTAGTTGACAGGCTATATATGATGCTCTTTATTTGGAATTCACTTGGTGTTTTGGGGTGGTGCTAAAGCCATGATTATTTAATGCTCCAACGTCTTTAAATGCTAAGTTCATATGCAATTATTAGTAAGTGTGTGTTATAGTTACGTTAATTATGTTGATTGACATCTTTCAAGATTTCTTATTTCAGAATCCAAGTATATGTTGGCTATCTTGTTTAGGCTATTATATTTGCATGCATGTTACAAGAATGATCCTTTTAAAAACAAATAAGACAACAGCAGTCATTTGTATACATGTGTCATATGTTACCCACCAGTTAACAACTTGGTCACTCAATACTATCATTGGATAAATATTACCCCCAGTAAAGATTTTTAAACATTTTAGATAACCTTGACAAAACCTAAACACTTGCAGATACATGTATATGTTTAATATTAACTTCACTGAAAGGTCTGTGGATTTCATTGAACAATACGATAAAACTTAGTTAATTTCTCAATTGACTTCCCAGATCTGCATAAAGGATGCATCATTTCTACAGTCCCTGGAATGGAACCTGCTGGTTGTGGATGAGGCTCACCGGCTCAAGAACCTCGACTCTCTGCTCTATAAAACACTCTCACAGGTACAACAATGACTTCTAGCTACTTTTGAATCTTTGATATTATTTCCTTCAAGAAGGGTTTTATAAGATTTGACAAGAAAATGTATAAATATGCCACGTATGTATGTACTGTCTGATTACTTCTTTCCATGAACATAAAACCCGCAAAAATAAATTTGTGAGATCACATAGTATGGATTCGTACCTGTAATCATGAGGTGTTATATCGAGGAATGCTGAACATGAATCTTTTTCAGTGGGACTTCCACACCAGCCTCCTACTAACAGGGACCCCCATACAGAACAACCTGCGGGAACTCTACGCTCTACTTAGCTTTGTGTCACCAAAGAAGTTCCCTACAGATCACCATGCTATATTTGTGAATAAATACTCCAATGTCACAGAAAAAGGTACCGGTACTTAAAAAGCATAATGTGTGTTACAGAATGATAACAAAGGACATCCTAGAATTAAGTGCTATGGCAATAAATGACCTTTCATAATGTGGAGATATTGCAAAAGATAGCATTTGTTATTAAGGAATACACATACATGGACATTTAAAATAAACAACATGTATAGTAAATAACATTATACATACATGATATTATCAATAGCCATGACAGGCACAACGAACCAAGGATGACACAAAAAAGAGAAAACTCTTATTTCCATTAAGGCTCTATTAATAATTGTCAAGTAATGTCTCTTGTTGGACCTAAAAAAAACTTCAGACAAGCAATGGCGTTCACTGCTGCACTCTTGTTCAATATGTGTTTTAGAAACCCCAATGTTATTTAAGTTATGACCCTTGTGACTATGTGTTATGTGTTCATGGGGACTTTCTCTTGTACTATCTTGATGGTCGTTTTCTCCGACTTTGCAGCCGATGACATGCACCATTTGTTGAGGCCGTACCTGCTGCTGCGCCGTAAGAATGAGGTGTTGAAGGACCTGCCCCACAAGTCAGAGATTGTCCTCACACACGGAATCTCCAATCTACAGGCCAAACTATACAAAGGCATTCTCATGAAGGACACAGGTACATGGTCACTTTCAACTTGATTGAACTCAGTTTTTTTGCTTTGAGGCCTACGATCCTTGGTGTATGGGTGTTTGGTGTTTTAGACTGGTCCATCTCATGATGGCATTCATTTTCAAACATATTATACTACATACCAGCATGGAATTCAAAATGGTACAAAAACAGACTTAAATGTTTTTAAAGCAAGCATACTACACACATGTGACAATGTCCTATATTCGGGAAAGGGCCGTAACTGATGTTGGAAAAACCCGTCAGTGCTCCAGCCAGGATTTGAAAAGGGCAGGGTGCTTGGTCCAAAAAGGCACTTTTAATGCGCTTTTAATGAGCCTAAATGGGGCACTTGCAAAGTTCAATATTTTGATATTTTGGTACTAGAGCTCTACTTTCAATACTAATTGTTATGATATCCAAAGATGTAGTTATTAAGTCATACTTCTGTATATTTATTATTTTCATACTAATTTCTGAAACATAACCTGACTATATGTGCAGTAATATCAAAATTGGTAACAAACTGTGATTTAAATAGAAGTAACAAATCATGCTTTATTCGCAGTTTAATCTATGGCATATCAATGCGGAACTCTTTCAACAACAGTGTTATGAATGGGAGAAGTCACTTCTCCCAGTTTTCAGCCTACTATCACTTGATAACACACACCTCAGTTTATATAGTTTATATTCACATTCAAACTGATTGCTATAACTATATAAAATGTTCATAAAAAATGTATCATTTTTGGCTCAGCAAAAGTGTATTTGTCAATGTCACATTGTTTATCTCCAAATAGCATCTAAAAATGAAACAAAAACCAAGACAGCTAAGGATTTGAAACAATCAAAATGACTAATAAATGACCTGTCAATATAGTAGGGGGACGAATCTTATTTTGGTACGTTCGGGATAGGGTACGAATGTCACATTCATCTATGCTGTTATTTACTTGTCTCTGGCTAAATAATTTTAAATATGCTGACATTTAAGAACCAAATGACATTTAAATCACTGTCCTTGATGAAAACTTTACCAATACATAATGGGAGGTTGAGAAATTAACTCGGAAAATTGTTCTGACAAAATGGCGATCTCGCCGATATTTTTGACATCGTAAACAGGAGAAAAATACTGTAAGTATTAAAACTCTACATAAAGGAAAAAAAAAATATGTTTTTGTGTTTACAAATCAATTTTTTATCATGAACATTTCACGAAAACCAATTAAATATTTGGTGATACGTCATGTTATTGATTTTCTTAGCGCCACCTTGCCGATGGCCCGAGATGGCTATGACCGTCTGCTTCAAAAACATCAATGTTTAAAATGTCTGGCATTGTTTGTTCAATACATATAACAATTACTTTTTAACTTCATCAATGCTTGACACGATTTTTCATAATTATGTCGCCTTTTCTATCTCATTTTAATGAACGTATATCATATTATCAGGTTCTTCTCAATGTACATTCTGATTGGTTAACTTTCAATAGCTCCGCCTACCGGCGATGTTTTGGTAATTGGATGACACGGCCCAATTATCGGATTAGGGGATTACCCTATGGCTAATTGCGATGTTTTGACTAATGGGACAGTGGCCAAATACTCGCTGATTGACAGATTTACAATGTGTTAAAATTTCGGCGAGGTCAATGTCGCTTTGATGACACGAATGGGCGATTTATTTGTTTTATTTATCATCAAAGGCGGCTCTGTCAATGAAAAGGGCACAGCGGGGCGTTTGAAAAGGCAGCAGGGCGCCATAAAAGGGCAGCGGGGCGCCCCGCCACGCTAATTATGCTTAGCTGGAGCACTGGCCCAATTCCTTTGCATGTCCTTCTTTATATGAACAAAAACAATGTTAAATTGCATTGTTTCTGCCTCTCTCTTGTTTTATTCATCATAGATTGCATAAATTCATTTGCATGCAATACAATATGAATGATTAATGTCCTATATTCTTAATGAATATTACGCTCACAGAGTTGTTTGAGAGCAACAGGACTGGCCAACAGCCGACACGATTGATGAACATCCTGATGCAGCTTCGCAAGTGTGTCAACCACCCCTACCTCTTTGATGGTAAAAAAACATATAGGGTTCTTAGTTAAATATTTAAGATGTAACAAAATTTAATCATTTGTACAACACAAACTGAGATGTAGAAATTAGTAGTAAACTGTATTTTACCACTGTGTTTTACTCTAGTTTTTTATCAATGTACAAAACACAAAAAATATAATATGACAAGATGTACTATGCAAAGAAATGTAATACAGTGTAATAGTTCATCTGACATGTTTTAAACATTTTTAACAACCAATCATGGCAGGTGTTGAGCCCGAGCCATTTGCCCTGGGTGAGCACCTCGTGACAGCTAGTTCAAAGCTTGTGGTGATTGACAAGCTGCTGGCCTACCTGAAGGAGACAGGACACAAAGTGCTCATGTTCTCACAGATGACCCACATGCTGGACATTCTCCAGGACTATCTTGGCTATAGAGGTAGGTATGCTAAGCCCAGTAAAAGCATTTGAAGCTGGAGTGGACAAATACTGCGAAAATCCATTATAATACAAGTGCAAAATTTGCTTTGTCAATTAAAATTAAAATTAACTTCAAAGGTTTTATTGAAACTTAGGTAAACTTAGTGTGGTCTTTATGTCTTGTTTGATTTTCTTTTTGACAACTGACTTTTCAAACTTCTCAAAGGGTTTTGAATGCCTGGCTTGTCCTGAGTTTATTCATTGAAGCATATAAAGCCTACATTCATCTTTATTACATTTTAATATTACATGTACATGTATTTGATTTTGGTTAAAATGATGTATTAGTTTATAAATCACTGAGTTGTACTATCTAGTAAAGCGACCTGTGCTTATGTAAGGGTACAGCTATGAGCGTTTGGACGGGTCAGTGAGGGGGGAAGAGCGGTTCCTGGCTGTCCAGAGCTTTAACAAGAATGACGACACATTCATCTTCCTCCTCAGTACAAGGGCAGGTCAGGGAGTAATATTTGACATTGTTTTAAAATTAACTGTCATTTAGCATTCTGCCTTTGTTGAAATTCTATTTTAAATCTTCAAATTTATGTAAGAATACTACGCTTGGGTTATTTCTGGCTTAATCCTATTCATTAAAAAAGGATAATTTGATCTACAATTTTTAAAAGTCTTGCATTCTAAAGCACCATATTTGCCTTCAATAACGTATGTTTTTTATACGCTTTTACATATAAGTTCGAAAACAACCATGTTCCTATCCTCATCGTACCAGGTGGAGTGGGTATCAACCTGACAAGTGCAGACACGGTGATATTTGTGGACAGTGACTTCAACCCTCAGAATGACCTACAGGCAGCAGCTCGTGCACATAGAATAGGACAAACAAGGTATGGCTCTTAAAGTCATTTTGATTTAAGTTGGTCTGATCCAGTTTCTTTTTACAAATTTTATCAAAAAATTACGGGGTATGGAATTGTGAAAATTGTTGTGGGTGGGCGGTTGTACACCATTAACAATTCTGCTTTTAATTCCATGTCATAAGTTCAGTAGTTTTTATCCAATTGTTATTTGTGAATATGGGTCACCATAGGTCAAAAACTAGGTCACTATGTCAAATCATAGGAAGTTTTTATTCCATGTCACAATGTCAGATCTTATCCAATTGTTACAAAATTTTGTTAGAATACTTTTCTATATGTTGTCTTGAGCATTTGTGAATATGGGTCACCTCAGTTAAAAAAATATATGTCACTTGGTCAAATCTAAGGAATATGGGTCACCTACGGTCAATGACTAAGTCACTAGGCCAAATCTTAGGAAATATTTTCCCATGTCATAAATTCTTCTTTTTTTTCATAAAGTCAAAAGTTTTTATCAAATTGCTATGAAACTATGTCAGAATACATGTCTGCATATTGATTTGAACATTTGTGAGTATGGGTCTATTCAGGTCAAAAACTAAGAACTTAGGTCATATCTTAGGAAATATTTTCCCCTTGTCATAAATTCAAACATTTTGCCAAAAACTTGTTTTTGAAAATTTGTCTGCATTGAATCTTATGCTATTGTAAATTTGAGTCATCTTTGGTGAAAAACTAAACCATTAGGTAAAATGTTCTTCTTTGTTCTAGATTTAAATTTGATTTAATGTTTTTAAGAATACTTTTGTGCACGAAATCTTAGATGATAAAGTGTGTCACTAAGGGGGTAAAAAAAATAGGTCTCTTTGACTTCTCCTCCAAGAAAAGATGATGCATTTATAAAACGTTCATTTTTCCTCACACAAATGGAATAGTTTCTGTTGATCTTCATGAAATTTGATCAGGTTATTTGTATGGACATATCTCCGATAAATATGGGTCTTTTTGGTTAAAAATCTAGGTCACTAGCTCAAATCATAGGTTTGCAAAATTGCATTTCCGAAATGAAAAATCTGGCATTGCCACATTGGCGTCTTGTTTAGTTTTTTAAAGGTAGAATTACCTGGTCCCAAGGCAGTTGTTCAAATATTCATAATGATTAATAAAGACAGTTTAATGTTTATGTGGACTTTGTCTGTTGTTTGGCTTCCCATGCACTGTGTTAACTGCTTGCCCTGTCTATATAAGGCTTTTTATATAGCATTAAGAAGTAACCTTAATCGCACTTCTCACTGTCTATATTTACTTTTTCCTAAGAATGGCAAATTTATAAAGGCAGGAAATCTTCTTTAACACAATTGTAATTAGAATGCATCAGAAGGAATATCTTTGTTTCATTCTATGTTATTAGTTAGTCATTTAGACTACCACCACCCCAAACATTTATTTTAAATCATTTTGTAGTGTCTCTTGATGGGGATAGAAATTTGAAAGTCCAAATTGTTTAATTTATGAAATAACAATATTATAAAGCAATACATGTGCCATTAACAAAGACCAGTAAAGATCATCCGGCTGACAGGGCGACACACTGTGGAGGAGATCATACTGAAAAGAGCAGAAGAAAAGTTGAAACTGTCCACCGCTGTGATTAAAGAGGGAGAGTTTTCACTTGGGGCTGACAAGACAGCACTCTTCACTGATGATAAAGTCAAGGTACTTCTTAGTGATACTATGTAGGCAGTATTTTCATGTTATGTATATGTTGAAGTTATTTTTTATTATTTATATTGTTTTCCTTTTATTTAAAAGACAATGTTTCAAGTACTTTTTCTGCTTTTTATTATTTAATACGAAAAATGATAATTAATTTTGATACTTTGGAGTGAAAGAAAATATTTGATAAGAGGTGCAATTTTCTCAGCTACTAGACATTCTGAAGTACGGTGTGGATGAGTTGTTTGGTGATGGGGACGAGGACAGGGATGGGGGTGATGGTGCAGACAGTGAACTTGATTTCCGGAAGATTCTGGGCCCAACAGCTGACGGGGAGTGGCAGCTTGAGGAGGAGGAGACCGGGGCCAGTGGGGATGGGGAGGGAGACGAGGAGGTGGTTATATCTTCATGTCTAACTCTTCATTGATTTATAGCAAAAATTCAGATGAAATAACATGATAAAATCACTGTTTTCACAAGTACCCTGTTACCTGTTAATAATTTTTTATGTTAAAACATAGTTTTCATGAACATAGGTTATATTATAAACTATGTTTATGTTGTGACTTTAGATCTAATATGCAATTGATATTCTTCTTGCTAGTTTTGGGTTTAAAACCTTATAAAGGATTCATTTTTTGTTTGTTTGATACCTCAATCTAGTATTAGGAAGCATTTCATTATCTCTGACTCTTCAGGATGAAGGTATTCTGGAGGATGCTCCTCAGAGCATGTACATGTTTGAGGGCACAGACTACTCCAAGGAGCCAACAGCTGCTGATAAAGCTGCATTTGACAAAATGTTGGAAGGTACATATACATTAAGTTCTGTAGGCTTTAAACAAATTATCTAGGTCAGCATTTAGAATTACATTTGTCTGAAAATATTTGTTTTAGTAACTGATTTCTCTCTCAATTATATGCCTACAGTTGAAAGGCAGTGTGCAGTTAGTCATCATTAAGGGTTAGTTATGCCTTGAATCGAAGGTGTCATCTTTCATAAGAAAAATTAAATTTTTGTTTCAACTTCAAATACTTATATAAATACAATTAATACTCTAACAGCTGAGAAGGCTGCTATTGAAGCAAAGGTATTGGAAGACCGGCCTTCCCGGGCCAAGAAACAGTCTTCAGTTTTCATGGCTGGTCTGCCGGATGTTCTACGCAAACCGAGGAAAAAACTTTCCCCAGAGGAACTGGAACAGAGAAAAAAACAGGTATTGCCATGTTTATGTAAGACAATGTTGGTGTCAAACTATTAATATTGATACGAAAAGGGCAATATGCATAACGGACCCCCATTGCTCTAGCTGAAATACATGTTATACCTGTACTGGCCATTGATTAAATGTACAAAACAGAAAAGCAATAGGAATGGTGAACGGTGCAACAACTGCATTATGAATAATATTTCATTAACATACCCCAGTAAAGAAGCTGTTGTTTTTATCCCTTATTGTAGAGGATGGAGGCTGCTGAGCGAAGGGCAAAGGAGACTGAGGAACAGGAGATGAGACGGGCACAAGCTTTACGCAAGAAAAAGTGGGCAGTATTCACTCACTAGTAGAGGAATAATATAATACTTGTTTACTTTATAAGTTTGTAATCAGTTAAAGTAACAAATATATATTTTACTGCTGACTACTTGTTACCTGGTCTGTTTTTGGAAAAAGGGGTGGTATTGTGATAACCTTGGTCACATGATATGGCATCCTTGTTGTTTAAGTGCCAAAACTGTAATTTTAACTATAAATCAATGTTTTTTCAAGATATTTATATCTTGCTTTATATAATAAGACAAAATACACATATACAGCAAGGCCCTCAACTCTGACTTTAATAAGTGTTTAGTTATGCCCCTCATTTGACTGAAAAACAACACCAGCCAGGCGTTGGCTTTTGCTCTGCAAAGCTTTCATAATATGCCCAATATAATAAATACAAGCATTGTCTATTACATGTTAATATATTGTCATTTTACAACACATGAAATAGCATTACAATCAAGAAAATTGACTTTATAATGTTATTTCATACATTTTAGACAATCATCATTATATCAATTAAACATGTTACAGGGAAGAAATGTGGAAGAAGAACAAATATGAGTCATGCAATATTGAGTTGGATTATGACGAGGATGGTGACAGTGATGATGAAGTCGCTGCTGCTGATGATGATGATGATGATGATGGTGATGTGAGTAGTAGGGACATCAAGTATGTGAGTGGAGATGTCACCAAACCACGACAGACTGACCGAATCCACAACATCATAGTGCACTGTGCTGGTAGGCAAACATTTTCTGTTGACATGACTACATACATGTATTCTTTACTGTTAATCGATTAAAACAATATAGATTTAGATAGCAGAAGTTTTCTTATTCAATATATGTGTATATAATAAATTGTATATATATATATATGTATGATTTTTACAGATGACTCTGGTAACTGGGGAAAGGGAGGCTTGTTTTCAGCCATTGCTGCACGATCCTCTCTGCCAGAACAGCAGTACACACTCGCTGGCAAGATGCAAGGTAATATATGCCCAAATTGATCATTTATACTTGCTTCTGTAATTTTGCATACAGAGCAATTAATATAATAATCATATTCCAGTTCATTTATGATTTTACTGGTCGTACCCACCAAACCAATACTTCTGAAATGTATATTTTTAGGACCGTTGAAATGCATTCTTTTTGAATGCTAAATTCAGGTGTTCCAGTTCCCTAGGCGTATAAAAATATATATCTGTCATATTTGTATTATTGCTGAATCTTTATAGTACCTCTTTTATTTGTCATTAAAATGTAGCTATATCAGCATGTAAACAACATTTCTCAACAGTAAAAAATGGTCACTTCAGTTGCTTTATATACTGAATACTCTTTGTAATTGCATTATATAGTGAATGTCCCTCGTAGTTGTTTGTGTACCGAATGTCCCTCGTAGTTGCATTATATAGTGAATGCCCCTCGTAGTTGCATTGTATAGTGAATGCCCCTCGTAGTTGCATTATATAGTGAATTCCCCTCGTAGTTGCATTATATAGTGAATGCCCCTCGTAGTTGCATTATATAGTGAATGCCCCTCGTAGCTGCATTATATAGTGAATGTCCCTCGTAGTTGCATTCTATATTGGATGCCCCTCGTAGTTGTATTGTATAGTGAATGCCCCTCGTAGCTGCATCGTATAGTGAATGTCCCTCGTAGTTGCATTATATAGTGAATGTCCCTCGTAGTTGCATTATATAGTGAATGTCCCTCGTAGTTGCATTATATAGTGAATGCCCCTCGTAGTTGCATTATATAGTGAATGTCCCTCGTAGTTGCATTGTATATTGGATGCCCCTCGTAGTTGTATTGTATAGTGAATGTCCCTCGTAGCTGCATTATATAGTAAATGTCCCTCGTAGCTGCATTGTATAGTGAATGTCCCTCGTAGTTGCATTATATAGTGAATGCCCCTCGTAGTTGCATTGTGTACTGAATGCCCCTCATAGTTGCATTCTATATTGAATGCCCCTCATAGTTGCATTATATAGTGAATTCCCCTCATAGTTGCATTCTATATTGAATGCCACTCGTAGTTGCATTGTATAGTGAATGCCCCTCGTAGTTGCATTGTATAGTATTCTACATTGAATGCCCTTCGTAGTTGTATTGTACATATAGGGAATTCCCCTCGTAGTTGCATTGTTGAGTGAATGCCCCTCGTAGTTGCATTGTTTAGTGAATGCCCCTCGTAGTTGCATTGTTTAGTGAATGCCCCTCGTAGTTGCATTCTATATTGAATGCCCATTGTAGTTGTATTGTATACTGTCAGAATGCCCCTTGTAGTTGCATTCTATATTGAATGCCCCTCGTAGTTGTATTGTATACTGAATGCCTCTCGTAGTTGCATTCTATATTGAATGCCCCTTGTAGCTGTATTGTATACTGAATGCCCCACATGGTTGCATTGTATAGTGAATGCCCCTCGTAGCTGCATTGTGTAGGGAATGCCCCTCGTGGTTGTATTTTATAGTGAATGCCCCTCGTGGTTGTATTTTATACTGAATGCCCCACGTAGTTGCATTGTATAGTGAATGCCCCTCATAGCTGCACTGTATAGTGAATGTCCCTCGTGGTTGTATTGTATATTGAATGCCATTCGTAGTTGCATTGTGTAGGGAATGCCCCTAGTGGTTGTATTGTATATTGAATGCCCCTCGTAGTTGCATTGTATATTGAATGTCCCTCGTAGTTGTATTGTATACTGAATGCCCCAAGTAGTTGCATTGTATAGTGAATGCCCCTCGTAGTTGCATTGTGTAGGGAATGCCCCTCGTAGTTGCATTGTATATTGAATGCCCCTCGTAGTTGCATTGTGTAGGGAATGCCCCTCTTGGTTGTATTGTATATTGAATGCCCCTCGTAGTTGCATTGTGTAGGGAATGCCCCTCGTAGTTGTATTGTATATTGAATGCCCCTCGTAGTTGCATTGTGTAGGGAATGCCCCTCTTGGTTGTATTGTATATTGAATGCCCCTCGTAGTTGCATTGTGTAGGGAATGCCCCTCGTGGTTGTATTGTATATTGAATGCCCCTCGTAGTTGCATTGTGTAGGGAATGCCCCTCGTGGTTGCATTGTATATTGAATGCCCCTCGTAGTTGCATTGTATAGGGAATGCCCCTCGTAGTTGCATTGTGTAGGGAATGCCCCTCGTAGTTGCATTGTGTAGGGAATGCCCCTCGTAGTTGCATTGTATATTGAATGTCCCTCGTAGTTGCATTTTATATTGAATGCCCCTCGTAGTTGCATTGTATGTTGAATGCCCCTCGTTGTTGTATTGTATATTGAGCGCCCTTCTTAGTTGCATTCTATATTGAATGACCCACCCAGTTGCACTGTATACTGATATGGCAATATTGTTACATACATATGTATGGTTTATTGTAAGATCTGGCCCTGGGAGACTGCCATCTAGTTCCTGTTGACGACGAGACAGGCAGAAAAGATGGACATGATTGGGTAGGTCAAAGGGAAAGGATATTTCCATGCTTGTAGCTTATTAATTAATTAAAAGATAACACTACATTAGATAGATTTAAAAAGTACAAGGATTTATTCAATATATGTGTTATCTAATTATTTCCTGTATTTGTAAATCTTAGTGGTATTTATTTTAAGGAAAGTGAAATTTTGTCTGTAATATCTTAGTTTCACAGATTCTTATATTCTGTCAAGTTAAAATGACAACAGGGTATTTTCATCTATTTCCGAAATGATACATCAACGAAATATAATTAAGAACTATATTTTCAATCTCACACCTTCCAACTTATTTCAGCTGGGTTTGATTATAGCCCAACATAGGGACAGAAAGAACAACCTGTCAGGAATTAAACTATCTGCACTAAGATACGGACTGGAAAAGGTCTACAAGAAAGCCAAGGAACTCACAGGTACATATTGCATTTCATTTTGACAAAGGCTTTTACAGAACTATCCATGGCCCCGATGTCTCGAACAAGATAAGTCAAGAGTCAGCTAAGCTCAATATTCATATACCCCGAATAAAGTCTCCGCTTCGTTCGTCCGTCCGTCCCACCACTATCCATTTCCGGGCCATTTCTCAGTAAGCACCGACTGGTTTTCAGGGACGCTTTATGTGTAGCTTTGCTTACATGAGGAGTTTCATATAGTATGAGCACGTTCCGGGTCGATGAGTTTTCACAGAGTTATGGCCATTTAATTTCAATATAGTGTTGTATAGCTCCATTCGAATCCGGGCTATTTTTCAGCAACTACCGGATGGAATTCAATGAAACTTTATGGGAAGCTTTTTTATGAACAATTTCTGTCTAGATGTTTTTCACAGAGCTTGTAAACATTCGATGGGAATACAATACATCGGTCCATACGATAAACTTGTTAAAAATTGCGTGCAAAAATAATTTAATAAAAACGATTTCTGTCAGTAGGATATTATGTTTATTTTTAAAATTGATACCGTTTGTAAAACGGTCCCAGGCTACCGTAAGCAAACACCCCGTAGACAAACTATTGGAAGTAGCTGGTGACGAAACTTACCCTTTGATCCATGAAGTATTATGAGGTTTATATCATGCCGTTATGATCCGATGTAAATAATACAATAGAAACACAAGGGACAAGCGGCATTGCCCAAATGTTATCAAAGACACTGTCTAAGGCCTCACATACACACTACGCGAGACGCAACACACACAGTCTACACGCACGTGCATCAGCCAATGTTAAGGTCACGGCCTTAAAGCAGCATGTGGTCTACATGATATATATTCCGCTACCTAGGCAAACGTCAGGCGCATGCAAACCTCGACTGATATCACGTGCCTGTCACATTCAGTTTGTGTAAGGGTTAGTGATGAATGCGTTTTTATAATAATAAAATTATTTATCCGTTCGTGTACTGTCAGCTTACTGTCAGATCGTGTACAGAATTGCCATGATAACTGAAAAGGCATGCAGAATAAAACATACCGTATTTGAACTCCATGCAGTCCACAAGTACCTACATTCTAGGTATACGATATTTAAAAATAAGGACTCACTCAGTATTGTTCTTCCTGGACCGAAGTTTATCGTTATAAAGTTAAAAATCTAAAATCGCCTGTGTTTTGAATTAAACGACCACATTTTTGGGTATATGATTTTCGACCATGCTTTTCGAAATACAAGAATTTAAAAAACATAGCCGGATCGCCTCCATGGAAGAATACTGATCAAATCACGATGCCGATGAAATCCTTTCTTACCAACTTAAGATTTTTTTTAAGTTGAGTTATAAAATACATGGAGATACTATTCTAAGTTTATGACTTTTAAGGAACCCATTGGAAATAAGTTGAAAAACTTTAACGGGTTAATGTGTTATATATATAAATATGTCTCATATATTTTAGCTTTAGCTTACGTGTTTAGTATAAAAATGTTGTTGTGATTTAATGTAGATGTTATGTTATAATAATACTTATACTTTATTTAACAGTCTGTGATTTAACCACATGTGATATACTGAATGAGACTATGCAATATACGCCATATACTATGCCCGAATAAATCTATCTATCTATTTTCAGTTGTTGTTTTAATGGTGTTCTTTTATAATGGTCATCTGAAAATTCTAGAAAATTCCGAACCACAAAAAAAAATAACCTGCACTCACTGCAATTTCGACAATTGAAACACAATTAAGTGTATTAAATTCTTAAATGCACAAACATTTTATATGAATTATTCAGCATCTGCCTGCATCGCTTGTGTTGTATTTCATGTTGATACATTTATCTAAACACAGCATGAAAATTAATTATGGTTTATTTACAACGTATAAATGTATAAAAAAGAGAGAGACATATCTAAATACCCATTGATTTCGTTTTCAGAGCACACCCCCTTATGTTTGAAAAATCGATGTAAATAGGGAATCACCAGAAAACAAATCGCATAATAATGCTCGCTTTTTGGCAATTTTTCAAACTATATGCAGTCAAATGTAGTTAAATGACAGATAATGTTTACTAAATCTGACCCATTAGTCAAAATTTATTTTCAACAACGTAATTCCACACAATAAAGGGCTTTACAACTGTGTGTAGGGAAAGTTTTTTCCTTTAACAAGAATGATGATAATTTTTATCCCTCTCAAATTCGTGTTATAATTTAACACTTGGTAATTCTGGCGTTAAATCACATTCAGTTAAAAATGACTATAATTTGAATAACAATGTTTCAATGTCTTGCATATTTAAACAGCATAACTGCCTGCAATAACTTCATTTCTAATATTATTTTCTAAATAGAAAACAAGCATGTTCCTATCGGCGTTGTACCAGGCGGGGTTGGTGTCAACCTGACAAGTGCAGACAGGGTGATATTTGTGGACAGTGACTTCAACCCTCAGAATGACCTACAGGCAGCAGCCCGTGCACATATAGAATAGGACAAACACGGTTTTAAGGTTTCTTTGATTCTGAAGAATAATTTTATTTTGCAGCCTCCGTCCATTTACCGCGTATAGGGCACGATACGCCGGGGTTTAACTGGTATGGTACTGAAAAATTGATCAAGAAGCATTTAGCCACCAAGGGGGTACCGACATATATGTATCTTTTTACTTATTCATGTGGCCTCATTCACAGAGGATGATGATATTCAGCAGTGTAGCCAAAGACGTATCTGAACTCGGAAAACATCTTATACGATATTGAATATGTACCGTTTTGTCGAAATAGTTTATTGACACTTCCTAATACTAGGCCGTTGGTGATGGTCAAACTGGCCAGTTTCGTTCTAGTGTTGACCTCGTTTGTGTATATGAATCTTAGTTGCCATTATGAACTTTGCAACCTTAACACGTACCAGATATTACTTTCCAAGACAACACCAGAAGAGGAAGGGCAGCCTATCGAATGATGCACCAAAAGTCAAAGGTAAGGAAGGTATTTCATCAACACCTTCTGCCGGACTGGTGGGTGCTGGACTTACTTACTCTTGGCATCGAATTAGTACGAATATGTGCGTGTACGGTTTAATAATGCATACTGTCTGACTTCGGATATAATTGGGCTGTTGTTACATATTTGTTTCGAAATAACGTTGCAACAAAATGGACAATGGTGTTGATTGTTGGGCTATAACAAGACTATCGTTATGTTGTTTTGGATCGGCATTCTGTCTTGATGAAAACAGTGTGTTTGTCTCTTGATATTAAGATAGTGTTGTGTTGTGTAACACAGTCATGTCAAATACTGATTTTGATTTTTTATAATCATTCAAGTGTCAAGTTTATATTACTATTATATCTTTATTGTATTAATATCTTAAATAAATCAAAAACGTTATAGGCATACAGCGCAAATGATTAATAAACGTATCTAAGCCACGTTGGCGAACATGTCAACAGTTTGGTGTGTAAACGGTCAAGAAATGTATCATACCTGTTTTCATAGTAGTTGTTAGAAAAACAAAAAGTACTTTAAAATGCTAATTAGTAAACATCTTAGAATGCCAAGTAACTGACTTGGAAGCCGTTTCAATATTATCAGCTTCTCGGTCCGATGCTGACGTAGGGCCATCTACAAGTGGAGTAGGAAAGAAGGCCCCCCAGGGTCTGCTAGATATATTTTCGGGCACCGCCATATACCTACACAGGCCACAGATGCCGGAAGTCCAGTACAAGAACTACAAGAGATACATACTAGCATATCCTTTACTTCAATGAAATTTCTTCCAGGCGACTATCAAAGATATGGAAATCTAAATTGTATAAGTTCTATTTGAAATTCAATTTGATGCCTAATGTTCAGTAGCATTATAGGAGCCATCGAAAGCAGAATTATACTGCACTGGGTAACCTACATACGTGATATACTGTCGTTACCTATCGTCCTCTCGTAGATTTAGTCTTAACAATAACAAAATCCGTCTTGGAAATAATCTAGATTTGATTATGATGAGAAATGTAAACTAATTACACAACATGAATGGGATTGTTACTTAATTTGTAGATAAACTTTACAGATAAAGCAACAGGAGTCTTAGAAGTGGAGCAATATATTAGTATTTAGTAGTCAATCGGATGAGAAAATAATTCCACTTCTTTTATGGGCAGGTTATGGCCACTTCTTTCGTAATAACGCCACGGCGGAGTACTCAAAATACCCCTTATAGTTTTGAGAAATGTCCGGACAGTAAAACACGAGGGTTAGTTAGAAAAGGAAACGTAAGATGGGTCTCAATTGTTTATTTCGTTAATAGTCTTAAAAGTGATGTCACTGTTTCTTAGCAACAGTTAAGATCATGGAATAATATCACGATCTTTAACTTCAAGCAACGCACACATGCAACTGTTCAACAAGGAAATTTGTTAAAACAATGCTATAATTACGCAATTAAAAGCTTATTATGTTAGTTTTTGTTGAAAATAGTTATTTTTGCATTTTGAGACAAATAGTAATGTCGTAAGGAACATCGTAGTTTATTTAGATAATAACTTAAAAAGCACATCCAAAGTTTATTCGTACAATATTACATAAAAATACCTTTTTTTAAAATCACATTTCCTTGAAGAAGACATTAGTGGATGAAAACGCTTACAATCGCTTTTTGTTATGCTAGGCGATGTTTAAAATGTACACGCCCATAGACTTAGTGTCATGGTAATCCTTAACGCCATTGCACATATAACGGCGATGTTGATACCTCGGTGAGCAGTTCTACCAGTCACATTGTGATCGCCCAGGATTGTGACGTCAAGGTAATATAGAAGTTTGTTTTCTAGAAATGACACCGACTTCATGGTCTAGGCTCAAACAAAACAGTGCAATTTTTGTGCATTTTTATAGTAAAACCCAACTTCGAAACATAGATAAATTGTCCTGTGTTTTACGTAGCGTCAAATCTGACAGCGTACACAACGAATAGTTGGCATCAGTTAACAAGAAATGTACATATCAAACATTATTTCGTGAATTAATCTTGTTTGAGCCTGTTAGAATAATATAATTAAATTACTCTACCATTCTCCGTGATTTTTGGGATGTTATGGTTTTAGTGCTTGCTAACTTATTGTCTTATGTATCTTATTTTACAAATTTGTATTCGAACCAGTGAACAATCAAACATGGCGGTAAATGTGTAGGTCGCGAATTTCAAGTCGGGGAATAAAGCAGCTGTAGGTTCGTTTTTCTAAACGCTATTTTTGTAACAGTCTGGTGGGCTGATGTGTGCATGCCTCGTCGAGAAGCAACCAATCACGCAATAAGTGTACGTCACCGTGTCTATGGGGTAACATTGGTGTACTTATATTGCGGCGTTCCGTCATCGATGTTGTGCTTGTGGGCGATTATACCGAATTACACAAGTCATGTTAACACTAGACAATTAGCATTGGAGGACTTTGTTTGTTCATCAAGATGTTTATGAACAGAATCGATATATCAAATACAATACATATTTAAACAGTTATTTGTTTTATTGTATATAAATCTGTTAAACAAATCATTGAAACGACGCTCAAGCATCGCATTACTATTTTACAAGAACAATATTATTCTACCATTTAATCTTCAAACATTTGCTTCTGTAAATGCGATGTCGTATACTGAACAAACAATCCAACCGTTGGTACCTAGAATTATGGAGCCTCAAAGGATTTCAAAATACTACAATATCAGTCCTATGTGGGTTTAATTTGATCCCTAACTGTTTTAATTATCTTTTAATTAGCGTGGATAACAACGCTTTATTTGCTCAAGTTCATCTGATGAATGTCGCTGTCGCTTTTATCCGACACTGTAAATATGGTTTGAGCTATCTTCCTGTCATCAGAGCGTTGAACGCTTGGAAGCTCGTATTGAATCTAGCATTTCTCTTTCTGAACTTCGACCTAATTGCGCTATGAAGGCAATAAGCTCGTCGTTCAAGTAAACACATATATAATAATAGTGTACACATCACGTGATTTGACGTCATAATCAAACCGAATTCTTATGAGTACTTAGGACATTTTTCAACCGAGCAAAAGTGTTTTTCTTTTACTATTTTTCCTCAAAAGAAATTGACATACTACATGAAAGCAAACGTTATTTTTCCACATTGTAAATGTAATATGATCGTATGGAATAACCCCTTAAGTAGCTCAAGCGAGCAAATGTTATGTCATTTTTAATATAATTTTATTCGTCTGCTAAAAGCTAGTTTTAGTAAGGATGAACCAACGTGCACCAAATGTCGAGTTGAACAGCTTCGGAATATGTGACTCTCGATTCTTGCTAAAGATGTCCGAAATACACATTTGTTTTAAAATTACTTTTACGTATGGCGTGACAATAGCGGGGTATGTACATGTATACCGATCGAAGCATTATGCAAACATATCCTCTGGAAATGTGTATTTTGGGGCAATAACTTCGAGAAGCTATACACCACCTACCTTGTCGATGAAACCATGCACCGTCTCGGGTGAGATCACTGGAAGCTCGGATGTTTATCCGAATGCTGCATACAATAAACCATCATTACATTTATTTAGAATATTTGGTAGAAATAATAACCTTAGTTCCCACTTCACATGATTAATGTCTTATTTTAGGCCATTGGTGAAGTGTCAGGCGAAAATCTCGACATCCCAGTCGTAACAACAGAATGGCTAGACGATTGTTTGCAAAAAAGGAAACTAATAAAAACAGACGACTACGCAATAGATTAAGAACAATGCATCCTGTCAAGACGTTTGGAGCAACAGTCTCGAAGTCCCTTATGTAGCTAAACTGTGATAGTGTTTTAGTAAGTGCATATAGCAAGTGTGGTAATAGATATACTTTGTAAAGATAGGTAAACGGAAGACAGTAGTATGGTTTTCGGATGAGGAAGTGGGGCACTCATGGCAGATGTCTGTATAATAACGCGGAATACTCACTGTCTGGTATTTCATTAGGCGTACTTGCTTGTAAACTAGGTCTAATATCTAGTATATCAGTGTCATCATTTTCAGTGTCCAATTCCGTTTTACTTTATATATTGATTATTAGATATTAGAATTTAGCAATGGTTCTTAAAAGTGTATTGAAAATAATACATGTTGTAAAGTTATATATTTCCTTATTATGTATATCCTTATATACATGGTTTAAGAGTATTCCAATACAAGAATACTACTTCTTAGCATTAAGATTTAATGTTTTATGCCTTCTTAAATGAGTGCACGCGGTTTAGTCTATAAATTAAGGTCATGTGCTATATCTATACCTTCAATTAATCAATAACAATATGTATGGTGAAAACTGGGTTCGACTTTGTTTTTTTGTTGTTGAAAACTATGTGTTTACCCTATCTGAGGCCGCAAAAAAACAGCTGAATTATTTCCCCATATTAATCGCTTCTGGCATCGTAACGTCATAACGGTGCAAATTGTCTCTTGGTTAGGAGTAAAAATCCATTGCTAATTAGGGAAATATTTCATTAACCAGTTGTCTTTTATTTCTACGATCATTTATCTGTCGAAGGCAGAACACTTGATGAGATTATGAACCACTGACAATGTCCAGAGCTAAGTGAGTTTGTACAACAGAAAATGTGAACGTTTGATTGTATACCAAGCTAAATATTACACGTTGTTATAACTGTATTGTTTTTGTATGTGCATTTAATGTAGTTTTCAGGGTAGATCTTTTTTCAATTTAAGATTAATGTTGTGAAAGTTTAAATAAATTTATGGAAGATATCGTGTTTCTGTTTTATCTTTTCTACATTGGTCCGTCTCTTCAATACACTCTAGACCAGAATATGCAAACACACTCTGCGTGCTTGTACTCGTTATTTTGGTGTCGGGTGCTGCATTTGTGATAACCAAACACTAGTTCGCGAACGGTGAGATAATATCACAATTGATATTATGCGTGGTAAAACGTTTTTGTCTCGAACATAAAGACATATGATCAATTTTAAAAGTGTGTTCCCACTTTGCCAACCGATAATTTTTCCTACAGAAATTGTAGGTGGGGTTGGGGGATGTATTGTTTGTGGTAACAATAGAGTTGATAATAGCCGTAATAGCATTTTGCTACCATATACAGTATCAGAATGCATAATAAATGAGTTTTAATCACAATGTCACAATGAATGTTCATTTTTTTAATAATCAATGTAAATATATATATACATTCTTAACTGGTACAGATATATCGAAAGTGTCATGCGCTTGTGTACATCGCTTCACTTATATAAATACATCGCTTGAGATCACATTTGGATTAACTTGTATAGATATATCGTGAGTGGCATGACGTCGAGTCACCTTCAGCCTCACATATTTAGAAATATCGCTTTACGTCATATGTGGACTATCTTTTCTTGCATACCGGTCATGTGACCAGTGCTGGAAAAAACATCTTACATACTTAAATTGTATGGTTTATGAAAAATATATTATGCCATTCCAATAAAGCGCAATCAAATATGTATGTTTGCAAGACTTTAATTAAAATTGAACATAAATTATCGTTAAAAATCGCTATTTTTAGTTATTAAAATTACTGCGCTCTATTGCGTCGGTGAACAACGTCGCACGCGCATTTTGGTGTAATTGTACAAAAGTTCGTTTTCAACGTCAATTTTTCCACAAATTCATAATTAAAGGTATGCAAGAAAAAATATCAATCATGTTTTTCCGGTCAGGATCGAAAAATACGACCCACGGGCACGCTCCGTGACCGGTAACTCGGCAAGCCTCGTTTCCGGCTTACGCGCGTGCCCTCGGGTCGGATTTTCTATCCGTACTGGAAACACATGATAGGTACTTATAATATAGATATATCGTAAGCGGCAGGAGGTCGATGTCATATGTGGCTACACTGAATTAGATATATCGTAAGCGGCAGGAGGTCGAGGTCATATGTGGCTACACTGAATTAGATATATCGTAAGCGGCAGGCGGTCGAGGTCATATGTGGCTACACTGAATTAGATATATCGTAAGCGGCAGGAGGTCGAGGTCATATGTGGCTACACTGAATTAGATATATCGTAAGCGGCAGGAGGTCGAGGTCATATGTGGCTACACTGAATTAGATATATTGTTAGTGGCAGGAGGTCGAGGTCATATGTGGCTACACTGAATTAGATATATTGTAAGCGGCAGGAGGTCGAGGTCATATGTGGCTACACTGAATTAGATATATCGTAAGCGGCAGGAGGTCGAGGTCATATGTGGCTACACTGAATTAGATATATTGTTAGTGGCAGGAGGTCGAGGTCATATGTGGCTATACTGAATTAGATATATTGTAAGCGGCAGGAGGTCGAGGTCATATGTGGCTATACTGAATTAGATATATTGTAAGTGGCAGGAGGTCGAGGTCATATGTGGCTATACTGAATTAGATATATTGTATGTGGCAGGAGGTCGAGGTCATATGTGGCTATACTGAATTAGATATATCGTAAGCGGCAGGAGGTCGAGGTCATATGTGGCTATACTGAATTAGATATATTGTATGCGGCAGGAGGTCGAGGTCATATGTGGCTATACTGAATTAGATATATCGTAAGCGGCAGGAGGTCGAGGTCATATGTGGCTATACTGAATTAGATATATTGTAAGTGGCAGGAGGTCGAGGTCATATGTGGCTACACTGAATTAGATATATTGTAAGTGGCAGGAGGTCGATGTCATATGTGGCTACACTGAATTAGATATATCGTAAGCGGCAGGAGGTCGAGGTCATATGTGGCTACACTGAATTAGATATATCGTAAGCGGCAGGAGGTCGAGGTCATATGTGGCTACACTGAATTAGATATATTGTTAGTGGCAGGAGGTCGAGGTCATATGTGGCTATACTGAATTAGATATATTGTAAGCGGCAGGCGGTCGAGGTCATATGTGCCTATACTGAATTAGATATATTGTAAGTGGCAGGAGGTCGAGGTCATATGTGGCTACACTGAATTAGATATATTGTTAGTGGCAGGAGGTCGAGGTCATATGTGGCTACACTGAATTAGATATATTGTAAGTGGCAGGAGGTCGAGGTCATATGTGGCTATACTGAATTAGATATATTGTATGCGGCAGGAGGTCGAGGTCATATGTGGCTACACTGAATTAGATATATTGTATGCGGCAGGAGGTCGAGGTCATATGTGGCTACACTGAATTAGATATATTGTAAGTGGCAGGAGGTCGAGGTCATATGTGGCTATACTGAATTAGATATATTGTAAGTGGCAGGAGGTCGAGGTCATATGTGGCTATACTGAATTAGATATATTGTATGTGGCAGGAGGTCGAGGTCATATGTGGCTACACTGAATTAGATATATTGTTAGTGGCAGGGGGTCGAGGTCATATGTGGCTACACTGAATTAGATATATTGTTAGTGGCAGGAGGTCGAGGTCATATGTGGCTATACTGAATTAGATATATTGTTAGTGGCAGGAGGTCGAGGTCATATGTGGCTACACTGAATTAGATATATTGTATGTGGCAGGAGGTCGAGGTCATATGTGGCTACACTGAATTAGATATATTGTTAGTGGCAGGAGGTCGAGGTCATATGTGGCTACACTGAATTAGATATATTGTTAGTGGCAGGAGGTCGAGGTCATATGTGGCTATACTGAATTAGATATATTGTTAGTGGCAGGAGGTCGAGGTCATATGTGGCTACACTGAATTAGATATATTGTAAGTTGCAGGAGGTCGAGATCATATGTGGCTACACTGAATTAGATATATTGTAAGTTGCAGGAGGTCGAGGTCATATGTGGCTACACTGAATTAGATATATCGTAAGCGGCAGGAGGTCGAGGTCATATGTGGCTACACTGAATTAGATATATTGTTAGTGGTAGGAGGTCGAGGTCATATGTGGCTACACTGAATTAGATATATTGTAAGTGGTAGGAGGTCGAGGTCATATGTGGCTATACCGAATTAGATATATTGTATGCGGCAGAAGGTCGAGGTCATATATGGCTACACTGAATTAGATATATTGTTAGTGGCAGGAGGTCGAGGTCATATGTGGCTACACTGAATTAGATATATTGTATGCGGCAGGAGGTCGAGGTCATATGTGGCTATACTGAATTAGATATATTGTTAGTGGCAGGAGGTCGAGGTCATATGTGGCTACACTGAATTAGATATATTGTTAGTGGCAGGAGGTCGAGGTCATATGTGGCTACACTGAATTAGATATATTGTAAGCGGCAGGAGGTCGATGTCATATGTGGCTATACTGAATTAGATATATCGTAAGTGGCATGAGGTCGAGGTCATATGTGGCTACACTGAATTAGATATATCGTAAGTGGCAGGAGGTCGAGGTCATATGTGGCTACACTGAATTAGATATATCGTAAGCGGCAGGAGGTCGTTGTCATATGTGGCTACACTGAATTAGATATATCGTAATGATCCTACCATGGATACTGAGCAAGTTAGGATCTGTTTGGTTTCTAGGCTTCGCTCGGTAGCTTCCATTCTATCTTTAAATATAATTAAGGTTTCCTTGACCTCGAATTTGACTTTGGCGATAAACCTAATGCTATAGAATTCCAAAATCATTACTTAATATTTTTTTACATTTATCTTAGATCCTAAAACCAAACTAAGCTAACCCATAGCAAACAATCGTTCAAATAGTTTTCGAAATCTTAAAGAAACTCCGGATATTAAATCAAAATGACTTTTTGGATCATAAGATACTTTATATGTATTGAATATCGATTACTGGCATCACGCAGAAAATACGCGTACAGAGACACAATGTTATATGTTGATTCAACTCGAATTTTAACGACCCAATCCTGTTTTTTTTACTCTTCGGTACCGAAATCGTACAAAAAAAATTTATATATTTAAAGTGTACTGGTTTTAGTTTGGTGCAAACTCAAGCTGATACAATCAATATATCGACTATTATTAAACATCCGACAGTATCTTTGTTTTAACACTCCTAATGATTTGCCAAACTTTATTTCGTCATATAAAAAAAATCCCCTTTCAAGGGTAACAATACAAAGTTTCACTTGATAAATGCAAAACAACTCTTCACTTAAAATGCATTATCATGTGGTTAATTATCAAATTAGTTAAAAAAAAGTCAAATGGGTTGAACATATATCATGCGTTTAAAATATATATGCACATATTAAGTGTACACCTGTAATATGTCCCTTTCGTATTGAACATATCGAAACTTTACTACAATTTAACTCGTGTCTACAATGTATATTAAACAAATTCAGTTTGTTAACGTCTTCATTTAAATTGCACTTTGGCTGGCCCGGGCTTTCGCCGAGCTGCGGCGGCCCGAAAAGGCAATACTTTTTAGAAGAGTCGCACCGATTTTTAATAACATTGCAGTTGAACAATTTTAAATTAAAGATGTCATTTGAATGACTTCAAAAGAATCTTTAAATACGAGAAATCCGAGATGACAGCATGTCAATTACGTTGAAGCTAACGTGTAATTCGGAAGAAACCCGTCAGTCGTTGATATCTTTCAACGTCGATGGGTACACGGCGGTGTTCCTTGACATTAACGTAAAACTTGACAGATGCAATATCTCTTTCCGGAAAACAAAGCATTATCACCCCCTTAAAATGTAAAGAACAGACTACCAATTATCTGAACACTGATGTTAATTGGTCAAAAGTTCAATGCACTCGTACCGTGTTATTTAATCAAAGTATTGCATTGTGTAAGAGAAGAACAAATAACCGTACAGTACGGAATGCCTTAATTAACAAGCAAATTCGTTGAATTGATATCACCCGCCAGATTAGGCAAAGTAGATGGCATGGAAATCATGTGTTGGTGAAATATTCCAATCAAAACTTGCAATGCGGCTGCAGAGTGACCGACTCATGAATATTGGATATGAGATATAAATTTGTTTTCAACTGTTTGAAATAAAGGAATATTGTATATAATGTAATATTTAGGTTTGACATAGTAGCCTAGATTTTGACCGATTGCAACTAATAGAAGATTTCACAGATTGGTCCCGAAATATTACAGAAATATAGCTTCCAGAGTGTTGGTTGCAAATGCTCGAAATAAAAGAATATCATTTATAGCGTAGCATTTACCCTTCATTTGACCCCACATTACCCAGCTTCAAACTAATAAAAATGTTTCATCAAGGCCATATTTGACCAATGAAATATTGCAAAAATGTAACCTCTAGAGTGTTTCCAAGTTTTTTTCTCCAAGATTTGACATACTGACCTAAATTATTTCCTCATTTGACACAGTTTCAAAGTAAGCCAAGATTTCATCGAGGCAAATTCTGATATAAGTTGCAGGAAAAATGGAGCGGGTATATTGCCTCTTTTGTTCACAAGTTTTCTTTACGAGTTCACCTAATCACCTAGTTTTTGACCCCATTTGACCCACGCTAAAGTCTACCTAGATAACGGGGAACATTCTGTCCATAGTTTGAACTACGTTTGACCAATCAATACCAACATTTTGTTTCGGACATGATTTTTAATAGATTTTACCTAGTGCCATAGTTTCTGATCTCATGCGACCAAGTTTCAAACTAGTCATTGATTTTATCAAAGAAAACATTCGGATTAAGTTTCATAAACATAGAACCAGACGTATTGCCTCAAATATTATTTTTTTCTTAAATTTGATCTCGTGACCTTCCTTTTGACAGCAGATGATCTAGTTTCAAAGTGCTCCTAGAGTTGGTCATGGAAAACAGTCTTTCACAGTTTCATGAATACTGGACCAAATATAATTTATCTAATGTTATCCAAACATAAATATAACCCATTTATTGTTTTTCTTAGATTTGACCTAGTGACCTGTACATGAATTTCAAATTAATCCAAGAGTTGATCAAGGAAAACGTTCTGATTAAGTTGGAACAAATATAATGCCTCTAGTGTGTTCCAAAGATTTGACCTACTGATCTAGTTTTTTACCCCATGTGACCCACATTTAAAAGTGATCGAGATTTAATGAAGGGGGATATCCTGACAAAGTTTTATCATTGTCTGACACACGTAGCACGATATGGACAGAAAAAAATGTGACGGAAAGACGGACGGAAGGGCGGACGGACGGGAATGATGGACAACGCCAAAACAATATCACCCTCCCGTAACCTTCGATCGATTCAGCGGGGGACAAAAAAGAGAAATTTACAGAATTGACACGTAAGCATGAACGCGTTTTTCTCAGTATCTCTTCTGTATAATTTTAAGAATTAACATGTGGTATAAAATACCAGAATTGACATTTTTGAATCATGATTCACAACAATGCACTAAACAAATATTGATATTTTTCACAATAGGTGGCGTAATCGATAGATAACAAAGAAATTAATATATATGTAGTTATAATATATATAATTAAAACAAAAAATGAGACATTGTGTAGTGTAGAAAATAGAAAAGTAGTGAAGGGAACAGAACGGTACGAGAGATTTAAGGAAATGAGCTTAGTCGAGTCCGAGACGGCGGGTATGTTCGATTGTACTTGGTCGAATATATGCTTGTTGATACTTGAGGTGTAAGATTTGTCTGCAAACAATAAAAGCTGTATAGTAACCGTGTGAAGGGTACTGAGATAGATGTCCAAACAAGACCCTTCTATGGTAAGAATACCATGGACATGTGAAATATGGTAAGTAACTTCTATTGCTCCACATGTACACGGGGGACTTTCTACGATATTCTTAAATAAGAGATGTTCATTGAGAATGTTGCAGTGCATTCGAAGGCGAGCAGATGTTCATTACAATGAAAAGAGTTTTCAAAATCATTGAAGAGTTATGGTTTATGTTAAAACGGATATTTCTGAAGGACCAGGCAAATAGCACAATCCAACAAGCAGCAGACCCTGCCTATGTCTTGGTTTCTAACAATGATAACATAAGTACGAATCATTCAGGACAACACATTGCTGAACAGATACATCTAAACATAGTTTTTAGAAGTGCCCCTTTGAAAAAAAAATTTTTCCAACATTTTTTATGATTCAATCTAATCAATGTAAATTCTACAAATTTTGATCCAGGAGCCGAGTTAATGATATTCAAATGCTTCACTCCTTTTCGAATGTCTTTTCCATAAAAGAACATTAGCGTTTCTAGGCATTTTCGCTTAGCACTTCATTAGCATTACTATCGAGAAGTAAAACCTGCAATTTGACAACAGCCGTCTGCATTTTGTTATACAAATTGCTAATACACATGACGATTGAAGAGAACAAACACTCGTTTTACAAAATATTAATAGTTATAATTCACCTACGCTCCTTTGTTGAATTGCACGCAGGGAAAGCCTCCAATCGTTCATACTCTGACTTGTTTATTTATTCGCAAAAGTGCGTTCTTTTAAATGTTACGAGTATAAAAATGACGATGTTAGAAAGAAAAAAAACAACAACAACAGTCCGTAGGTGATATGTTTTCATAATTCTCATGTGACCATTTTGCCCATTTATCACTCAGCGACCGCAGCATGATTCTGCGTAGCGTTGATACCGCCGTGTTTAGAGCAGCAGCCCATTCGTTCGTATCTGCCACGGGGCATACATTATAACCGATCGGTATATATGGACACAGGAGTGAACGAGAATCCGGGAGATCGGAAACTATTGTAAACACTCGGTTAAGGTTAACCATTAAACTTTGAAAATTAACATTGATTATTAAATATAAAGACAGTTAACAGATGTGGAACTTAGAATCTTACGTATAAACGTTTTGGAAAATAGCTTACGTACTTACTTAAATAATTTTAGACTTCATAAGTTTTACAGAACAAACCTGCACACGATTTGCATGGTAAGTTACCTTTATAAATAACAGTTGACCATAATATTTGTTTGATTTCATAATGAATTAATTTAATTTTTAACTAAATTGTTTATTTTGTGTTTATTTCAAATGTGCCATTAAACGGGTTTAATGTTTCAACGTTTGACAACTGAGCTTGTTTCTTAAGTTTTTCATATAACTATCTACTATAATAATTGTATGAATTCGGAAATCACTTCTAACAAACATTCTGTAATAGGCTTCAACTGCTCGAACAAGAGCAACCCACAGCTGCCGTTGTAGCTATATTTTAGGGACAAGAAATCTCGTTCGAACGGCTTTCCCCTTAAAATTAAAGAGCTCACGAGTAGTTTAAACTTAATACTATTTGTGTATTCTGAAAATGTTGGCATCGCTAATTAGACCAATGGCAATTATAAGTCCGGTGAATACATTTTGATTAGAAAAGTAACTTTTAATATACGGATAGAGGAAAGGCATCCGGAAACTTATAATTTAAGGTATCCGTTAAAGTAACTTTTGGTGACACCTTTTTGTTTTGTATTATCTAAAATATGTTGTGTGAAGAAAAAGAGAATGTAAAACAATACTAAAACTTATATAGAAACGATGGTTTAGAGACTTCAATGATCGCTGAATATGACAATTAACGTCCGACGACAGTTAAAAAATCTAGCAATTATAAAAAAATGTATTAACTATATAAATGTTATCTTGGTCATGTATTGAACACTTGAGTAATCTGCAAGCAAATGCTTTTCAAACGATACCATAATTATACACGGTCACCAGACATCACTTTTTAACATTACGCTTAATGGAACTAGCCTGGGTCGGATTTCTTCAAGCTCAGATACAACGCTCGGGCAATTAACAGTTGTGGAAATAGTTCCAACATTTTTTACCAGTTATAGAAATTATTTTCTGTCAAATGCTTTATTCATATTCGTAGAAATATGATAATTACCATTGCCGTTCAGTTAAGAAAATGCTGGTTGCCATTATGTCGTATTTATTTTTTTCTTTCTAAAATATTTTAATTTAAACTAATTTAAACTTGAATCATAACTACGGGATTCTATTAATTTTTTGTTCCTAGGGCTGGAGCGCAATGAAAAATGTGTGCACCTGGGTCCAGACAATTTATATATTTGAAACAATGCGATCATAAAGCTACATTTTACTTTATCAAATGAATTAAAATAAAAAAGAATGGTTTCGTGTCGTCATGTCGCGCTGAGCTGAAATAAAATCATCGTCTGGAAGTGTTGCCTGCACGGCTGTGGTTGAAAATTTCTGAATTAATTTAAAGTGGATTAAGAATGGTCGAGATGACAAAGTGGCCGAACATGACACAAATGAAAAGTGTCAAAGCGGTAGACTCAACATTTATCAATGACGATATATTGATAGTTGTGTAATATTGTTGACTATTGTTAAGTGTATATGTGGTTTTGATACAGAATCTTGATTAAAGTTCAGGCTTCTGCATCTCTGTAGTTTTCATTGTCTTATAAAAGTTCAGACAAATTGCTGCTGCTAAAATAAGGCATGGACATAAGCCGCCTCATACACTTGGTACTTTTTTTTTCTATCGAAAATAAACTACAAGCGAACTGGTGGTACATTGTTGAAATCTATTTTTGTTTAAGAAAGCGAGATATAGGTGTTGTAATCACACGTATGTTACAAACTATAAGTTCATTTTTAAAGAATTGTATGTGTTTTGTACCTTTGATTTGAAAGGAATTGTTTCTACATTACTTTCAGCAACCTTAGATACCATACTTGATTTTTTGCACAATAACTGTGAACATCTATTTTGTGAGGGCATGATATAAAATTAGCCAGGATTGACACCACTTGCCTGTTAAACATTAGAAAATAATATAACGTAATATAACAGTGTATAGAATCTTTTATCACACTCCACCATGAGAAGTAAGAACCATTGAAACGAAATTATGACGCAAACTGTTAACAAATATGTTTTCGATCGGTTCAATATGTAACAATAATGGTTGAAGTCAATTTTGAACCAATGGAATGGCAGTATAATTTAAAAAAAAAAACGGCTTTAAAATTCCATATTGTTCGAAGTTTTATGTGCCGAACTTATTGATTGAAGTTCATATAGATTTGGCCCTTCACGGCCAAGTTGACGTAAGCGTTATACTTCTGTAACAATGTTCAAAGAAGTGCGCGGATATTTGCGGTTCTGCTAATTTCACAACTGTTTTGTTGTGGAACTTAGTTTAAATATTATTACTATGGCGACAATGCCCAACGCCACTGTGGATGTCATGCACGAAAGCTGGGCAGATGTTTAAGAAATGAAATATAACAGAAAATAAAACGCACAAAACAAAACGGGAAAGTAAAATACTTCAACTTAACAGAAAAGAAGAAAAAACACCACATTTATTCATATTGCCTCAGTTTCTTACGTGTACATAATTCAGAGGTAGTGACAAAAACATGTTCATGTAACGATGGAAAAATAACTTAAAATACGGCATTCTAGAATAAATAAAATTTCAATTCAAATAATTGTTGTTATTATTTCCATACATAGTGAAACCAGGTTGTCCATTACTCCGGAAACAATAGAACATAAAAAGTGGTGCTAGGCTGGAATAAACGCTCTTAATATACAGTTACCTTGACACAATGCAGAACATTCATACCAGCGTAAATTTATATCCCCGAAAGTAAGTAGGGACTAAAACGCATCAATATCATTTAGAGAATATATAGTTTCCCTAAATAATGTATGTGACCTCAAATATACAACTGCAGTTATAGCCACCTTTCGTATCTGGGACCGATAACCTAACGCATTAGAAAGCAACTCCTAACTCCTTGGAGACATGTAACTTACCCTCCAGGCAGACACATTACCATCAAAAGATGATCTTGTTATGTTACTTAATATTTTAAAAGCTTTGCTTATATTTTTTTACCTGGTTATCGTGCCTTAACATTGTTCATGCGTATGTTATATACGCTCCAAAGATCACTTTACCAGCGTGCCAAAAACACATGCTCTTTTAATCGACGAGGAATATATTCCATTTTTTTAGTCGTAATTGGTTCGAACGTAATATTAAAGAGACACTCTTATTCAAAATCAATACATACACATGTATCACAAACATCAATTTTACTCATAAACCTTTAACTACTTGCTAAATAATGCATTTTTAAAAATATAAATTACAGATAACATGATTGTAGCCGTGTATTTAATAGAAGAAAGCGCAAACATATTAAATGATTGGTGAATGCTTAAAGATTTACTGTGGTCTACTTTAGTCTCATAAGGTAGAAATACCGTGTTTAATGCTCATTTCTTTTAAATTAAACTCGGTATCCTTCTTAAGAACCATTGTTTATTCATTTATTTTTTTTGAATATTAAAACAATATTAATAATTCTGGTAAATCTTATCTGGGAGTGAGAGTGCATCTTTAAGCCGTGTAGCACGTTCTATTACATGTTTTCCATGGTAAATTGTAGCTAACATTTAGCACATAATCCTGTCACATGGGTAACCAGTCATCAAAGCAAACGGAAGCAAAATAATTGATACTATTCTTCAATCGAAATAAACCTGTATTTTATTCATACATTTAATAAGATATTTCAAAACATAATTTCATAAGTACGTGAACTTAAGTGTTAAATCATAAATCTCGGAACTGTATCCTTTGATATATTTGAATCTAAATTATACTTGTGTAGTCTTAGTGTGTGTGTTTTTGCAACGTTCATCTGGAAGACTAAACAAATTGCAAATTTTTGCCATTATCTTCAATCATGAACGGGTTTACTGGCGTCGTTTTAATTAAGGCGTTTAACAAAATTAAAAAGTTGATCTAGAAATGTAAGGCAGATATCTCAGATTCTCTAGGGCATTGCCATCGATACCACATTTCTGAAATTAAGCAATAGTTGGTGAAATGAACTTTAACTGTATTTTACAAGTTGAACTATCAAATTTATGTAATCATAAGAATGTGGTTTATTTCAGTTGATCAATGTGCACTGGGACCAATTTCGCCCGTTGTACTGTTCACCAAATGTATTTATTGAAGTTATTTGTTGCAAAAACCAGTGATCAGGAAGGTATAATCTCCTCCCAAAAATGCGCCTCTAATAGTCCTTTATTTTCTTCACCAACCCTGCAAACGAAATATCCTTTCATAATTTTGCCATTCTGCGTATCACATAATGTCAAATTTAAATGACTGCATGTCGCATTCCCCCTAACTCGTTAAGACGACCCAAAATAACGCGTACGCGTTTGGGGGTGGGTCTGTCTAAGTTACGCTTTACATATCGATGGCGTCATTGCTAGCCTTATTCCTTTATTCTGTTGCATTTTAATTTATTTTTTTAAATGATACAAAGTTATTTTTGCTCGACTACGGCTGTCATTGGCGCGACTCTGGTAGGCATAAGCCTTTGCATGTAAGCGCCGATATGTACGATAACATATCAGAAAGTAGTGAAAGAATCATCGATATAACCACGCGTTACACCGTAATTAAATCAGCTTGGTTCGTTATTAAAGACGCATCTCCTCGACCCACAATAATTATAGAAGTCATTGCTCATTTGCTGGAAAACACATGGAACAATATCAAAAACAAACTATCGAAGGGGGTCTGGTAAGATACGTGGAACATAGAGCTTTGATAACACAATGTTTTGGAAAGCATAGCCAAATGAGTAACAGGGTGCGCGTATGATTTTTGTTGTCATATTTTAGATTTGTATTTTTTGCAACGAAAAAGAAACAAAACCATTTTTTTTTCGTTGTATACCAAATAACAGGATGTTCCTGTTTGTGTAAGCCGGTGACTTTTTTAGCACTACCAGATTAGACGAAAGTGATATATTGTTGCTCAACTCGTTTAGAATGGCGAGTTAGGTCAATAGACGACCTTCTCGTGTTGAATATATATATATATATATATATATATATATATATATATATATATATATATATATATATATATATATATATATATATATATGTATACATTAAATACATTTTTTAAAGATATGCATCGGATTTTGGACACTTAAATAGATGCCTGCAAATTGATGTATTAAGCGTTTGACCTGCGATGGTTCACTACCATGACTCTGTCCCAATCATACCGGGTAGACAGCAATGACTCCGAGCAGCATATACAATTTATGACCTTTGTACCCTCTTGTTTTTATTCATTCAAACAATAGTTTGTAAAATATTTTCAATCTCTTCAATCTCACGATTTCCTGGATGAGTTTGGATCTGCTACCAAGGCCAAAACATTGCTGAAAATAATAGCAGAATACGAAACAAGAGAATATGCTTTTTGAACAAGAAGACATTCCCTTAAACTTTCATTTAATGTGATGGTGTAACGTTTACTGTTTAGAAATGTTTCGAAGCTATTTCAGTCATCGGAAAAATGCTCATGTTTCACTGTATTTTATGTTACGACACTATAATTCGTGATATCGCTTAATTTTGAACTGGAATCCGGAATACCATTTAGTTTAAACATGGTTTACAATGTCCCAGTATTGTAGAGGTTTATAAACTTGGCTTCTCTGGTAATTTCACGCAATAATCATCTATAATGCACGTATAGCGAGCCACACCTACATGTGTAGGTCCGTTATTGTCCGTTTCCGAGAAACTTTATATTTATATATTTCTGGATGCGTAACGAGCGTTTTTCTTAAATAAATAAGACAAAACGTAACACATATTTATTTTAAGTGAATACCCACATTGAATTTTAATCTATTGCAAGCAAGAACTAATATTTATTGTAAGATGTGTACACTATGTATATTTGACGAACGAGTGAGAACACATGCACATCCTAACATATATAATAGTGTTTTGTACCCACTTCAGACTCAACTTAGTCCGATCTTATGATTGCTCGGGCATACATACCAAACTAAGCTACACAATTATACAATGTGTGTGTATACCACGTGATAAAACACGTCATATATGCAACGTCGAAAGGCAACATTTTGCTTAAAATGAAAACTTGAAATAAAGATAACTTTTATTTTACTAAATCATTTTAAATTAAACAAAGGGCAGTCTGTGTCGCTTAAAGAGCACCGCCTTCGTTTTATTACCGAAGTTTGATAAGGTGCTAAGTTTCATCAAACACTTCGACGAACCTGTTTCCAAAATGATGGTTTGACAGTGCCCCGACAGACGGCCGTATCGTGATGAGGTTTGACGAAGTGCTTTAAGAAACTACACTCTCAATCAAACTCTGGTAAAAAAGGCTGCTCTATTTTTCTTTTAAAATGGTGAAGAAATAGTGATGTTATCTTTGTTTAAAGTCTACATTCGAAGCAAAATATTGCCTTCTGACGTAGCTTTTATGACGCAATTTATCGCGTGGTTGGTATACACACACTGTTATAGCTACGTCAAAGGGGTACATGGAAACACAAGCAACATCAGTTATAGGCCGCGTATTTCTTCGTCTTATTTTCGTTTTTTTAAGAGATCTGTTTACGCTGTCAATCTGTTATTACTCGCTTTTTAAAAAATAAACATTGAATTGAATTATACTCGCTATTCATTTGTTATAAGCATTCAGGTGGTTCCTAGATTTGACGTTGGGGTTAAAAGGGTCCGGAAAACATGAAACATACTTCTGATCATGGGCAAACCAATAAAATAAATTTGAGATGTTCGGAGACTTGCCCCCATGAATATTTATTTTTGTTTTCCTATAAATGTTTATTGGTCAATACCTTTTTGTTATAACTTTTGTATTGGCGTGTGGGTAATTCTAGACACCAGTCGGAGCTAGTTGTTGCAATCATTCAAATGCTCGTCTATCTGAGGAGTCGATTTTCAACAATTCAATCACAAACTGAATTTCATGATTTGCAACGCAAAGTTCCTTTGGGATTTTATACGAGGTGCTCTTCTGTCAACGTGTAGTCGAGGGTAATTTGCCTTAATATTTCAAGATCTTTCACATTCCCTAATTTTGTTGATAATATATTCCAATAGTTTAAACTTCAATACAAGTTTCGAATGAAAGGGTACAACAAGTTCACCTTTATTCTCTTGTCGGGTTCTGCAACAATTCGATCTAAGCATTTAAAATATATAACTTTGGAACCACATCATTTTCTCATATAAAACTTGTCCTTTTATCTCTTCATAAAGACAATATATATATATGCTTTCAAAGATAATTTTATCAAATATTCAAACGTGCTTTGATATATAAGATAATTAATTGTAAGAACTTATTAAAACTAGTATCTGTCAGTAAACAATTTGTCATTAAGACGTAATTTGCTTACTTAGAAAACAATACATATGCATCTTAAACATATGAAAAGAAACGGAAAGAAATATATAATTATGAAACATGAAAAATGCATTAAGAAAATAAGTGTCTTATTAACCAATTTAACAAAACTACTTTTGCCTGCCATCCGAACTTGAGTACGTATATGCCTGACCTCATGTTATAGCCATCTGAACTTGAGTACGCATATGCCTGGCCTCATGATATAGCCATCTGAACTTGAGTACGCATATGCCTGGCATCATGATATAGCCATCTGAACTTAAGTACGCATATGCCTGGCCTCATGATATAGCCATCTGAACTTAAGTACGCAGATGCCTGGCCTCATGTGTAGCCATCTGAACTTGAGTACGCAGATGCCTGGCCTCATGATATAGATATAGCTATCTGAACTTGAGTACGCAGATGCCTGGCCTCATGATATAGCCATCTGAACTTAAGTACGCATATGCCTGGCCTCATGATATAGCCATCTGAACTTAAGTACGCAGATGCCTGGCCTCATGTGTAGCCATCTGAACTTGAGTACGCAGATGCCTGGCCTCATGATATAGCCAGCTGAACTTGAGTACACATATGCCTGGCCTCATGATATAGATATAGCTATCTGAACTTGAGTACACAGATGCCTGGCCTCATGATATAGCCATCTGAACTTGAGTACACATATGCCTGGCCTCATGATATAGATATAGCTATCTGAACTTGAGTACGCATATGCCTGGCCTCATGATATAGATATAGCTATCTGAACTTGAGTACACAGATGCCTGGCCTCATGATATAGATATAGCTATCTGAACTTGAGTACACATATGCCTGGCCTCATGATATAGATATAGCTATCTGAACTTGAGTACACATATGCCTGGACTCGTGATATAGCCATCTGAACTTGAGTACGCAGATGCCTGGCCTCATGATATAGCCATCTGAACTTGAGTACGCAGATGCCTGGCCTCATGATATAGATATAGCTATCTGAACTTGAGTACACAGATGCCTGGCCTCATGATATAGCCAGCTGAACTTGAGTACACATATGCCTGGCCTCATGATATAGATATAGCTATCTGAACTTGAGTACACATATGCCTGGCCTCATGATATAGCCAGCTGAACTTGAGTACACATATGCCTGACCTCATGATATAGCCAGCTGAACTTGAGTACGCATATGCCTGGCCTCATGATATAGCCATCTGAACTTGAGTACACATATGCCTGGCCTCATGATATAGATATAGCTATCTGAACTTGAGTACACATATGCCTGGCCTCATGATATAGCCATCTGAACTTGAGTACGCAGATGCCTGGCCTCATGATATAGATATAGCTATCTGAACTTGAGTACACATATGCCTGGCCTCATGATATAGATATAGCTATCTGAACTTGAGTACACATATGCCTGGCCTCATGATATAGATATAGCTATCTGAACTTGAGTACACATATGCCTGGCCTCATGATATAGATATAGCTATCTGAACTTGAGTACACATATGCCTGGCCTCATGATATAGATATAGCCATCTGAACTTGAGTACGCATATGCCTGGACTCGTGATATAGCCATCTGAACTTGAGTACGCATATGCCTGGACTCGTGATATAGCCATCTGAACTTGAGTACGCATATGGCTGGACTCGTGATATAGCCATCTGAACTTGAGTACGCATATGCCTGGCCGCATGATATATATGGCCATCTGTAATTAAGTACAATTTTCATTTACACTAAATATTTGTTACCTGAATGAACAATTTGAAAGGACTTCAATGTTTATTTTTGTTATTATTCGTGAGCCGATGGATTATTTTTCATAAAAACTAAGATGCTCTTGTGAACGTTCTGTATTTAATGCAAATCCATCTCTATAGTAGCAATACATTTGAAGTTCTACTGCAGTTTTGAAGCCGTTTATTTCAAGAATTGTCCAATGCGTATCAAAGTGTATCCACAAAACAATATTTAAAATACATGTATTGCTTAGAAACCCATCAGTCTTTCGATTGATATATTTCTAAAACTGTATTGAAATCTAAAATTAATTGTTAACATAACATAACAAAACATAATAAATCTTTATTGCAGTGAAAGGCATCCAGCCCAAAATGCAGACTACACAATATATTGTATAGCGATATAGTACAAGAATAAGTCAAATCACAATTTACATCAAACAGTGATATGCAAGTTACCATATAAATTGTATAGCGATAAAGTTCCAATGATAATTTAATGACAAATACAAATTTAATTGTATAGTGATATAGTGCATATGAGAAAACAAATGACATTTTTTATCATACAGTAAAAACTTAGTTCAACCGAACAGTTAAGATGTAATGACATCGAACAATAGCAAAATCGAGGAAACTTTTATGTCGGAAGGTTTAAGCTGCTTAACAAAAACTCTTTCTGATTACAAAAGCATTCAACATATAGTTTGATATATCAAATACACAGTGTTGGCTTATATTTGACATTAACGCATAGAATATAATATGATAAGAATGTCCGTTTATACAATAATGTTTTTTAACCAAACCTCTAATGTAATTACATAGAGGGCAAACAAACATGACATGAAATTCATCTTCAATTGTATGTACAATTTTTTTCTTAAGACATACAGGACAAAATATATATTCCCTACCTAGTTATACCGTGATGTCTGCCCTTTTCAATTGCTAGATCATGACTAGAACAACGAAAGTTTGAAAATGTTCTCTTATACATATATACGACAAATTCATAGACAAAAATTTCTCCGGATTTAGCAAACTTTTGAATTGTTTGTAATGAATTGATTTTGGAGAATCATTTATTTCACATGTAACCCTTTGAATGGCAGAGTCTTTGTGTCTAGTTTAAAACAAAATCATGAATTTGAAATATCTCCAACACCACCATAAATCCATGCATACCCAAATACTCAAATAACATTTTCCGCCTCATCTAAAGATTTCAGCTTTCCACTCTTGTAAGTTAAATCCAATACTTTGCACACTGGGTCATATATTAAAAATTCACCACATTCACTTAAAGCAAAAAAGTTCGCAACGTTTCTATTAAGACATGCAACACGTTCACAAAAGTATTTATGAACGTTTTCGATAATTTTAGATGAACGAAATCCCCACAATTCCGCAGAATAACATAAAATATGATGAACTATGGCATCACAGAGTTTGAAAGCTTGTCTGATAGTAAAGTAACCTTATCGTTTTTGCATGTTAAAAATGTTAAAAATAGCTTTTAACGCTTGCTGTTCAAGAACTTGTTGTGTTCTAGTCCATGTGAGTTTAGGAGTAAATATTGCTCCCAGATATTTGAAAAATGAAAGTACTTCGATCTGTTTATTATTATAAACCCAACGTTCGTTGTTCCGCAATGGTCTACCATGTCTGAAAACCATTATTTTAGATTTGTCGGTATCAAGTTGCAAGTCACTATTTCTTGGTCTGAATACACGCAGTATTCCATATTTATCTCGCTTTGTATCATCGCAGTCTCTGACATTTTGCTTTAAGTGTTTTAATAACAAACAAAGCCGCGCCCGCGTCTTTAAATAAAGTCAGGAAATCGTCTATTGCATTAATAAATTTTCTTCTTGTACATTAATAAACAACCTTTCAGAGTTACTAGCTAGTAACGTTTTGGATGAATGCATCCGCGTATTGATTATTCCATTCATATCTATAATGTGTAGTGCCTTCATAACCATCATTGTTGGCTTGCTTTTACTCTACAATATCGCGAAAAATGGTCTAAGAAATATTAATCGTCAACACCAAAATCTGTGACACGACTGAAAGGTCAGTCCTCACAAGTATGTAGTCTACTACGCTCTTGTCACCATTCGCAAAACAAGTATCAGATATTAATTTTTATTCAGAACTTTTACATTTAGAACAACTCATGGCCATTCCTATGTAGAACTACATTCTCCAATTTTTTAAATTTACTCGAATAAACCTCTAAAAATGAAAAATAAGAAACCATACTCACTGTTTACATCCATATTCCACTCATTGGCACTATAACGGAAGACGCGTTGGAGCATTCTCAACACATAACAAAATGTTATGGCTCCAATGATTAACCGGCGTGAAGGGGCTAGTGTAAATTTGTTTAAAAACATGTCTTTATTTTTTTCTTGGCATTGAAAAGTTATATCCCGGGTAATCTGTAGCCGCACATTATATATGGTGAACGTCATCGTTTGCAATATAATCTAAAAAAAACATTTACTCGTTCATTATAATCACCTGCAGCTATAATAGACACATTGGCGATGATTTAATAACTTAATAGTTGCCTATTTGTTATTTTATTGGCTTTTTAAGTAGGTTTTAGTCTAACCGAGTTTTCAATTCATCCATAATTTACAGCCAATGAAATGGCAGATATGCAATCATCAAGTACTAGGCTTAATCATTAAGAGTTTCAATTTCCGCGGGTGTTTAAAGTTCCAACCACTGCCAATCAATCCATGCGTCAGAGTTTGCGTTGCCAATGTGTCAGCCAATGAGGTTGTATTCTAAGTCAGTTAGATGACCTGAATTAAGATCTTAAGATTTCAAATCATATCATCTAACTATTACTTCCAGTATTAAAATGATTATACCCATTGCAATTTTAGCGTTAAGTATTATAGTTAAAACCTAGTTTGGATAAGAAATGCTTGAGCCAGATAAGAATGATTCCGCACCCAAAAGAATATAATTAAAATGATTTTATTGGACAATAAACTCTCTGTTACTTATCTAACACCTTTTATACAGAAAGAATGCTATTTGATCTAGAGCTCTGTTTTCCAAATTTAGCTTAAATGTTCAAATTAGATACTTAATTGTCGCTAAACATACTTGCTTTGAAAACAATCTTATTTAGTTCTTATCAGTACGTTACTGAATAAAATGCTATTGTGTTTCGATAGTTGATTGGCCAATTCGAGATTTGATAGGATTATTAACTCGGCAATTAGGAATGGTTCCTGTTTTACAGGGCTATAATTTGCTATTAAGCCATTGATTATGGCCAATGAATGTCATGCATATCGATGGAAGATCACGTTGCTGCATTCTATTCATCCAGACAGAGGACAAACGTGATATTTTATAAACCTTGGGCTTTACGCCAACCTTGAGGAAGTCTTGTTGTAACGATACAAGTTGAACAAAGGCGATACTCGCAGAGCCTGACCGACCTCTTCTGATCGATCACTGTCTCATTTCCTACTCGTTTCTAGGTGATTCAATATTGTTTGATTCTCGAAAAACACTAAATGTTTCGTTTTTTTCTTAAATGCTGCCAATGAGCGCTTTCAAACCGCAAGAACAAATTCACGTTGTGATGACATCATTCCGGGCAATCACTATCATTGTGACGTCCGGGCGATCACTATCATTGCAAAGACTTTCTTGGTTAAGCCCTTTTTTCTTAAAGTGTATCATAAACCTATTAATAAAATCACAATATATGTAGTAATTATCAAACAAGTCCAATTTTTCAAAGCAGATAATTTATGTTGTTTTATATAATTATGTGTTCCCTTTTTATTTTTTAAAACAGATATATACATATTCGTCCTGAAAAAACTGTTACTACAAACGTGACGTCTAAGCTTTCATTTGGGAAAGTGAACATGCCCGAGAAATACAGAAATCATTTGTTAAGCTGTCACTGCTTCTTTTTTCTTTCAATCGGAAACTTTAAATTACGAAGGTAAAAATGCGCGAAAGTACAAAATAATTTGTAAAGCTGTAAACTGTTTTTTCCTTCTATCAATGGAGGCAATTAGCCATTTTGGACATAAAGATATTTAGTCGGAATAGACTTCTTTGGGGGAGGCAAAATTAAAAGTATGATTAATATATGCAGTATAAAATTCTGCGATCGGTAAATTTCCCTAAGGGATATTAAGCCGTATTAATGTGAATTAGCACTGTTGCGTTTCAGTGTATCATAAATAGCCTTTTCTTAGTGTATTGCCCGTTCTGGCAGTAATAAAAGTCTATAGAGACATATTTGACACAAACAATGATCGATCTGTGTTCCGTAAAATTTTGTTCAGTCACCCAAAGTGGAGAAAACGACACGTAAAAATATAAAAAAAATAAACTAATAATGATATATTTTAAATTTGGTAAACACACAAAAATCTGTGTCAGAACGTTGAAGCTTAAGATGCAAATGAATAATTGAACTATATAAAGATTAGGAAAATGTACACACATTTTTTTCATTTACAGTGTCATATTCGTGGCACATGCCTGAGACAGAGCACGTTGACTCCAAACAATTCATGTAAAAGTAATCTAAATACGCACTACCATTCACCCTCTCTGAAAGTTGCAATAAAAGTGTCTGCTCTTATTTTATTTACATCCCTTTTACACCGATTAAAGATTTCGCTGACCGATTACGTTAAAGTTGTTATCAATAATGCCTCTGTTTATACCAATGTGTCCAAAATTGATATCGTGTTTCGGAGGCAATGTGCATGAAATATAACAAATGGAGTTTGCCTTGATACTAAATTATATTCTTATGCTTTAGACGGTATCGCATACAAGCACTTATCCTTTTTTGTAAAATATAATCACAGAAAAGAAGCCAAACACTGTGCATTAAGTCATATCCCATGGCATTGTAACCAGAACATAAATTGCTCCATCCATGCACTTACCAAAACATAAAACATTTATCATAAAATAATCGCAACCAAACAGTTTACTGCTTGTCAGATGAAAAAGATGATATGGAATATTTTGTCTGATGGAAGTAGTGCATTATAAGCCAATCCAACAGTTCGTCAAGTTAAGTTATTCGAGTTCCACTACCATTTGGAAGGCTGGTCCATTATTACGTAATGGCATTAATCTATTAAAAGAAAATCGAAAATTAATCTATAAAAGGAACCATATACATGTTTCCTTTCTTTTCAGAAAACATGGGAGAGCAATGGCTACTTCAAATGATCTTGGTAATGCTAACTGCCGACCTATGCACATTGGTATCAGCTGAGGACTCACACAACATGGATTTCACACAACTTGCGTACGGAATACCAGACAAAAGATTAAGTAAATTCGTACGAATAGGGAGAGGACTAAGCTCGTTTATAAGAATAGGTAGAAACAAACCAAGTGAAAACATTTACCAGGGTTTGGATGATGGGGATGATGACTTTGGGGATTCGGATGACGTAACAGATTACAGTGCCTTCTCGGACGTTATACCAGACGATTACAGACAACAAGACAAAAGAATGAGCTCGTTCGTTAGAATTGGCAAAAACTTTGAGAGTGATGAACCTGACATTTATGAAGAACCGGAGAAGAGGGCAGGAGCATTCATACGTATGGGAAAATTTCCCTCCTCTGCATTCCTCCATAGAAATGGTGGAAGAATCAACAGCATTTCCAGACAACCGTACTACCGTCGAACTGGTAGAATCGGACATTCGTCTTTTATACGCATAGGTAAAAGGGATACAACTGAAGCACTCAGAAAAGCAGAATTTGAAAATCAAAACGAGATATCAAATGTAGGCGATGATCAAGGCAAACCTTCTTATTATGACGGACAGCAAATTGTTAATGATGGTAATGAACAAAGGCGATATATTCGACTCGGTAAAGACTTGGATGGCGATGAACACGGAAACCGATACGATTACATTCCCATGGGAGATTTACCAGATAAACGCATGAGCAGTTTTGTACGCATCGGTCGAGAACCTGGTCAAATGTATGAAAACACAGGTACTGTCCATCTTAAAACTTTGAAATGATATAGGTGTTGTTAACAAAATGTAGAGTGTTTCCTCCCATTGATGTAATGGCCATGATAGTTAGATTGGGTGTTTTGCTTTGTCTCAGTGTTGTAACATGAAACATCGATGTTGTTTTGTTTTTGCTTCATTGGCTAATCCCTGAAATTTCATGTGAATGAAATAATATCACCCATTTTCTTAGTGTTATATCTCAATTAAGAAGCAAAACTCTAATTATACTTGTACTTCTATGCATAACGAAGTTGAACTCGGCCATAAACATTGTTAACAAAAATTTACTTTCCATGTGAACTACTTAACCACAAAACGTAGAATAAGGCGATTTCCTCGTGACATGTTTATAATGTACCACTGACCTTGCACGTGTCTACGCTTTAAACGTGTGCAAATACTTGGATTACGTAGCACTGTAAACTAGTTCTTAAGAACACGTATTTGTAGCCTCTTTAATGATGGCGTGTTAAGTGTTTAAAGCGGTTTGTTATTTTAGAAAAAAGCTCTCGTTTTTGTAATTTCTTTAATTTTCATGTGATGAATCCAAAATACTTTACGATCACTTTTCGACCAACTACAAAGTTACTCTCAATTCTTTTAATCAATCTCTTGTTTAGAGCAATCACGGTTTAACAGAAGGGTATTAATTATCCCACTGTGTTTTTTTTTAATTAATTGTGTGGTTTCTTTTCCAGATCTTAATCCATTTGGAATGTCGAAAAGACCAAACTCGTTTGTTCGTATCGGTAAAGCACTCGAACAGCTGAGGAACACCATCAAAAAGCGAATGAGCTCTTTCGTACGTATCGGGAGAAACCCATTGGACCTTATGCTTGACCAGGACGGATCAAACAACATTGGAGCCGACTCAACAAAGCGTAGTAGCGCGTTTGTACGTATCGGGAAACAAGGTGACGCTTTAGAAGCTGACAAAAGAATGAGTTCATTTGTTCGAATTGGAAAAGATACTCGTTCCCTAGATTATAACAACGAACAAAAACGATATGGTTACGAACCGCCTTTTAAACGCATGAGTTCATTCGTTCGGATAGGCAAAAATGTAGATGGATTTCAGCAGGTTAAACGTCCCAGTGCTTTTGTTAGAATCGGAAAGACTGTTCTTGATGACAACACACCCGTCGTCGATGAGAATAAAAACGATGTTTTTGTGGCGGTAAAGGGCGAAACAGGCACAACAGAACAGGCAGAATGACAACTTAAAACTATTCCAAACCAGCATTTACTAAGTGTACTTGAAGGGGAAATTTTGCTTACAAGAAAACGTTTCATATCAACAATTGCCAATCATCTTACTGTATTTATTACCGGACAGAAGATTGCGTTTTAGAGCCAAACGTTGATTCGCATCAAAGGATTTCTTTCCATGCTTTATTTTGAGTTTGATTATTTACTCTTTGAAAAATGAAATAAAGATGACAACTGCTTCGATCATGCAAGACAATTTACTGTTTGAATCCTAGAAAGTTTAAATAATGATGATAACTGCTCATTATGACTTAACATTCGATTTAAAATTAGTTATTAATAAAACCGAAGATACAACTGTTTTTGTTTATCAATCTGAAAGGTTCTAAAGGGAAGCTTATACTTATTGTCGTCCTTACCACGTACAAACACCTGCCATAATTAAGATGATCATATATATGCTAAGACGATACACTTATGTGTATGTACGTGAAGTTAGCGGCCTATCGGCCTAGCGGCCTAGCGGCGTGAAGTTAGCGGCCTAGCGGCCTGGCGGCCTAGCGGCGTGAAGTTGGCGGCCTAGCGGCCTGGTGGCCTAATTTTTTCTCTATTTCCAAGCAATTGTTGATGCGTTTTTTTTTTTATAAAACAATGATAAATCAAAGTTTTTTATTCATACAGTTACATAGCGGCCATAAATTGTTTTCTATTCAGAACATTTTTCTATACGTTTTATTCTAAAACAATTATAAATTAACTGTTTTATGCACATTTTTTTTCAAAAACGTCGATCAAGCACTTCAGCGGCCTAGCGGCCTAGCGGTGTGAAATTAGCGGCCTGGCGGCCAAAAATTGAATCCTATTTCAAAGCATGTATACATGCATTTTCTCCTAAAACAATGACATAGTAACTGGTGTTTATGCACACATTAACACATTGAAGCGATTAACAACATATTTTTTTTCAAAAACGTCGATTAAGCAGTCAGCTATTTCAAAGCATTAAACATGCCTGATCTTCTAAAACAATGATGTGTTTACTGTTTTTATGCACAAATTATCATTCAGAAGCGTTTTTCAATTTTTTTTAAAAAAAGTCGATCGAGCACTTCAGCGGCCTAGCGGCGTGAAGTTAGCGGCCTGGCGGCCTAAAATTTAATCCTATTTCAAAGCATGTATACATGCATTTTCTTCTAAAACAATGACATATTAACTGTTTTTATGCACAAATTAACACTTTGAAGCGATTAGCGATTATCAAAGTGTGTTTTTTTTCAAAAACGTCGATAAAGCAGTCAGCTATTTCAAACGTTAAACATGCCTGTTTTTCTAAAACAATGATATATTTACTGTTTTTATGCACAAATTATCACTCTGAGGCGTTTTTCAACTTTTTTTCAAAAATGTCGATCGAGCACTTCGGCCGCTAGGCCGCCAGGCCGCTAACTTCACGCCGCTAGGCAGCTAGGCCGCTGAAGTGCTCGATCGACTTTGTTGACCAAAAAAATGAAAAAAGCTTCAGAGTGATAATTTGTGCATAAAAACAGTAAATATATCATTGTATTAGAAGATCAGGCATGTTTAATGCTTTGATATAGCTGACTGCTTAATAGACTTTTTTGAAAAAATATGTTGATTATCGCTATAAGCTTCAAAGTGTTAATTTGTGCATTCAAACAGTTAATATATCATTGTTTTAGAAGAAAATGCATGTAAACATGCTTTGAAATAGGAAACCATTTTAGGCCGCTAGGCCGCCAGGCCGCTAACTTCACGCCGCTAGGCCGCTAGGCCGCTGAAGTGCTCGATCGACTTTTTTGAAAAAAGAATGAAAAACGCTTCAGAGGGATAATTTGTGCATAAATCAGTAAATATATCATTGTATTAGAAGATCAGGCATGTTTAATGCTTTGAAATAGCTGACTGCTTAATCGACTTTTTTGAAAAAATATGTTGATTATCGCTATAAGCTTCAAAGTGTTAATATGTGCATTCAAACAGTTAATATGTCATTGTTTTAGAAGAAAATGCATGTATACATGCTTTAAAATAGGAAACCATTTTAGGCCGCTAGGCCGCTAGGCCGCCAGGCCGCTAACTTCACGCCGCTAGGCCGCTAGGCTGCTGAAGTGCTCGATCGACTTTTTTGGAAAAAAAATTGAAAAACGCTTCAGAGTGATAATGCTTTGAATTAGCTGACTGCTTAATCGACGTTTTTGAAAAATAATGTTGATAATCGCTTCAATGTGTTAATGTGTGCATAAAAACAGTTAATATGTCATTGTTTTAGAAGAAAATGCATGAATACATTCTTTGAAATAGAATTCAATTTAGGCCGCTAGGCCGCTAGGCCGCTCATTTCACACCGCTAGGCCGCTAGGTCGCTGAAGTGCTTGATCGACTTTTTGAAAAAAAAGTCGAAAAACGCTTCAGAGTGATAATTTGTGCATGAAACAGTTAATTTAAAATTGTTTTAGAATAAAAGGTAAAGAAAAATGTTCTGAATAGAAAACAATTTAAGGCCGCTATGTAACTATTTGAATAAAAAACTTTGATTACTCATTGTTTATCTTGGGAACAAAAAAATGATTAGGCCGCTATGCCGCCAACTTCACGCCGCTAGGCCGCCAGGCCGCAAACTTCACACCGCTATGCCGCTAGGCCGCCAGGCCGCTAACTTCACGCCGCCAGGCCGCTAACTTCACGCCGCTAGGCCGCCAACTTCACGCCGCCAGGCCGCCAGGCCGCTAACTTCACGCCGCTAGGCCGCTAGGCCGCCAACTTCACGCCGCTAGGCCGCCAGGCCGCCAGGCCGCTAACTTTACGCCGCTAGGCCGCTAACTTCACGTACGTCTTATGTGTACGTATTACAAATGTAATAAACTTTGTTCTGTTTTGTTTTCTAATGAACTCTTTAACTTCAATTACAACCCACTTCCATGGTCATGACGTTTTCTAATAAAATCACAGATCCCGATTAAGCAAATATATAACTTGATGTTGATGAGCGTAATTTTTGAGTGAATGGGTTGATATAAGAAACATGTTTAGCAATTTCTGCATTGATATAAGAAACATGTTTAGCACATTCTGCATCAGATGAGCGTGAGTAACTGAACAAACGTTATTCTGGAAAAAAAATAGGAATATTACTTGTTTCTGTGGCCTCAATTAGATTCAACATTTAATTTACGCAGAAAAAATTAAGATAAATTCCAAATTATCACATTATATCAAGCATTATTCCAAAGACATAAAAGAGGCCGTAAAGGTTTGTAAAAGCGAATGTACATACTTTTTTTTATCAGAACTGACAGTAATCGGTGAAATTGAAATAACCAAGACATGGGATGTAAATGTATTCGAAAAAATACGTTCGTAAAACCATCTGTAAATAATTATGTTAGTTGCAATTACACTGTTTATTTAGAAGCAAAAAAATGTAGCAACATAATTTCCTAAGTCTTTAATGAAATTAAGTAAGGTTTAAAAATGTTTTCATTTTCTGCAGATTAGAACGTTCAATCATTAAATAAACTACTTCTACTTTGAGATGTTTTAAAATTGGTAGTGAAGATTTGAGAGGAAATGCCTGTTATTAACCTAGTTTTCTCTAGTTGGAAAATAGAGCTGATGCCTTTACAACATTTATTAGGCGAACATTACCACAGAAAAATATTTCAATATTTAACTTATCCGATTCACAATATAACTTGGGTAAAACTGTATATTAAATACATTGAACTGTAGACGATTAAATGGCACAACGAGTTGTGTTGCTTTTAGACATAGTAATCAAAACAATAGTAACTTATAGACGTAGAAATTAATACAATAGTTTATTATTTCTGGTCTTAACCTGACATAGTCATTCTAGCGAATAGAATATCGCTACAGCGGGGCGTAGACAATGTTGCATCAACAAATACTGCCAATGAACATTCTAAATCAACCCGTTACTGTTCTGTATGTTAATACTTTCGAAAATATCGTTTGCACAGATAACATACACATGAAATAACCTTAGCAAAACAATGATTAAAAAATCCATCACACATACAAACAACACACACACACAACATATGCAATGGTATGGCAACATTATATTGTTGAGAATCTACGTTTGGTTATCACGCAATACTATAATACCACGACACAGCCGATTATGCCATTTCGCGCACAAGGTTAAACTGTTTATATTTCATTATGCAAATGGCGAACGTTCATTAAGCATATTCTTTCTTGAAAATTTCGAAAAAAGAGAAGTTCGACAAAAAAGTTTATCTGTCATTCTGCCCATAAATCACGTAAATCTAACCAACCTTTAGACAACGCATTACGGAATTACCAATACACCAACACCATCCATTCAGCTCCCCAAATGTGTGTTTTATTCTCCCAGGAGGGACAAATGCAGAAAACATAGATTTCTAAAACAAGTCATATCCCATTATTGGGAATATAATAGATCCTAAGTAGGATCTCACTCGAGAGATAATTATGGTTCACTATCTGATAATTAATAGCTGTCTTATGGGCGGCATGTTTATTACACACCACGTCCATGCGATTCCCTGTCACGCAACATTGCCCTGGAAACAAACATGACGTCATTAGTCTGGAGTGCTTTCCCCTTACACTATCGTTAGGCCAAATAAAAAAAATAGGTCTGTTTCAGGTTACCCGACCGACCCTATTTTTTCCCGCCGACCCCAACCTATTTTTCCCTGAAAAAATGTGATTTGGGTACGAAAAGCATTTGTTACGAAATGTATGTACGTAAAGTTGACAATATTAGAGTTGGATTTCTGAATGTATTTAACGTACTTCACATTAGAGTTCCGACACCTTAAAATAATTAATTTTTCGCTCTCCGAATTCATAGAAAATAACCATTTTTACATTTTATCTACATGTATGGTTAACCTGCCTTTTTTCTTCATGTCTGCATTTTACCACTTATTAATGTATCTGTAGTTATCAATGGTTATTACGCCTATAAGTGTAACTCCTTCATCAAGTTAATTAAAATCCCATTCAACACCATTTTATACATGTATTGAAATGAATAAACCCCTTTCATCGGCTTCAGATCAAACAGTCACATTGTGTGACGTCACATAACTCTCAGTTATACCCACGAGGATCTCATGGAGAGAATGGATATTGCTATGCAGGATTTATGTTTCTGAGTGGTGTTTTCGATTGTAACTTAAGTATTGCATTTCTAACTTTAATTCATCACATTAAATAGTTACCTGTAGCATTGAATGTGTTGACTTTTATTATTCTATTGATGTCACAATGAGTATTACTGTACGATTATTGCTTCATAAAGTCTATATTAAAAGTGTGGTACAAGTTTCAAAGTTTATTGGCGGATCGTTTTACAAACATGTCATGTCTGTGTTTTCTTAATCTCTTGATTGCCCTTGTTGTTTCTTTAATCCTCCATTAAATATATCACACATCCTTTTCAACAGGCAATAAATCGTTAAGGATGGGTAGTAACTAACATATCACAGTGATGTATACGAAACCTTAGGTAATCTAGCCATTGTAACGATAAAGATCAATAATTTTTGTCTGTGAGACTTAGTAACTGTAAACGTTACAATCGATGTCCTTTGGGTGTCCGAAAATTAGGTACCTAAAATAAATTATTTTTGAAAATAATAATGGATGTCCGGATTTTTAGATTGTCCGAACTCTAAGGTGAATTACGGGTAGTTTGTGCTTGTGTGGCAGGTATATTTCAATTCTTGAACTATATCTTCTTGTCAGATACAAATGTGTCAGATACTGACTTTCGGATTGATATGTCAGACTTAAGTGTGCAATTTTGGCAATAAAACCAGCATGTTACTTGTTCTTCAAACCTGAACCCCCAGGTCCTCTTGACAGCATTGAATTTTCCTTGGCTGATGGCTAATATGGTAAATTTGCTGTCCCACTTTTCATGTAATTATGTTACAGAAAGGTTAGTATTCTACAGAGTGTGATTGAAAGCAAAAGGGTGCATAAAGAAAAGTAAAACCGTTCCTAAAAAGTCTTAAATAATAGCAAGGTGTACCATAACTTAGTTGAAATCCAACCATCGTTGTCAAAGTATTTAACAAGACAAATAAAGAATGTTTCCTTTGAAGCATGGAACATGTTTAAAAACTACTGATACACCTGGAAATTGATGACTTTTATTTTTGTTACTTTCTGAGTCAACAGTTACTGAAATCAATATATAAAAAAAAATATAAAAAAAAATAAAAAAATATTCCGACCTACCTACCCTATTTTTTTTGGCAGCGTTACCTGAAACGCACCTATTTTTTATTTGGCCTTATCGTACTGTATGGCGTAAAACCTAGGTTAGTTTTACTGTATGTTTCATATAGTCACTAACCTGGCTTTAAACTTTAAAACAGTCCCAATTGAAAAAAAACAAGTTACCGGGGCTGTAGAAAAACCAAGACACAACAATTAATCACAAGAAAACATAAGGGAGATCAATGCAGTGTCTCACAAAATTGAGTAGAAATACATGACCCTGAGGTCAAGACGGAATAAGGCTCCAAACAACCAATTAACACAGTGCCACAGGCAATCATTTTTCCAATTTTTACAATACAGTGTCAAATCATATTAAGTTTTATGCAAAAAGACCGCCCGTTTCTTCTCTTTCATTCAACTTCAATAAAATATCGAAACTTTAACACGTGCACTTTTTTCCTATTTTAACATCCGGATCCGGTCGACGGGGCCAGATAGCTTTGGTATTGAGCCGTATGGAATAACAGTAAGCAGGGTACCAGACAAGACGTCAGAGGGTCATTAGTCATGCTCAATGCTCGATTCTATCAGCACTCTTCATTAATAAAACTATACAGGTTAAAACGTATAAAGCCTGAACGAATGGTACGAAATGTTCACCGTGGGTTGAAAGTCTAAAAACCTGGCATTATGCAAAGCGACTGGAGAAGAAAGGACCATTCAGGACTACACATATGCATCTTACACCACACAGTAGTTTTGCTCATTGATAAATGTTGAATTCAGAACGGTTCATTATTTTTAGTGTTATATCATCGATAAAACAAATCAGAGCAAATGGCAGAATGAGAACGGGTTGATCGGCCTTACCTTGTTATCCTTTTCACTTAGCACTTCTTGTGACGATTTAGTTCCGTGAACGTGCTTATCGTAAGCCATTGGATGTATATGGTCGCGATGCTATCTTCCAAGGGACGCGATGGGTACTTTACGACGAACATACCACTATCAACAACACCGATACTCTCATTACTATCAGATTTATTAAGGATATAAGTAGCAATCTGCTACGTTCTAAATGTGGTTTAGGAAAGAACGTTCTACAATAACGCCAGAAATATGATAACAGTTGACCACTGAATATTACCATTTCTCTGTCAATGAGTGTAGTAAAAATTAATTAAGATATTTACGATAGGCTTATGAATGCTTAATAATTCTTAGGCTGTTTTACACGTGCTCAAATTTAATATCACTACTTAATCTTCCTCGCAATTATATCCCCTTACACGTATTGGAAATGTCTTCTGTCACAACAGGGTGGGAATTCACGTGACTTGAAAGGGGTCCTCATATTGGTCACCACGGGTCATAACCGATGTAAACAAACAAGTGGCATCGTTCAAAATTCCATCGTTTGAGTTGAAATTTTGGCCAGTGATTGCATCATAAAAATACAAGAGCCGTCGTAAGACAGCTCGACTACGCCGCTTTGACTTAGAATACAATAACGATGTAATAATACCAAGTTTGGTCCCTTTATGTCAAACCTAACTAAAATTATTTGATACATAAGGTGACTTTGATGCTGCCCTCCTACCAGCCCGCCCAAACAATGACGCAAGTCATTCAAATAACTTGATTTCCCATTATGAAAATGTGGTTAAGAATATACAAATATGCCTTTCAAAGGAAATTAAAAAAAAAATAAAAAAAAAAAATAAAAAAAAATAAATAAAAAAAATTTTCAAGGGCCATAACTTATATTCAGGCTTAAAACGGAGTTATGTTTCTTGTTGTAAGATGGTCGTTAATAATTTTAAATTTTATTAAGTGCATTTAATGAACGGTATAGAAGTTTTTTTTATTAAAATCCCAACTTGCCCTTAACTTTTACTTGCCTAAAACCTAAGTCAATCAGGGGCCATAACTTGTATTAAGGACATGGAGTTATGTAACCTCATTGGGTGATGGTCCTGAACAATTGTGTGAAGTATTAAGTCAATTGAATGAAGGGTATAGAAGTTATTAAACAATATCCCAACCTGCCCTAAAACTTTAACCTAAGTTCCATAGTCAATCAGGGGCCATTATTTGTATAAAAGATAATATGGAGTTATCTAACCTCATTATGTGATGGCTCTGAACATCTGTGTAAAGTATTAAGTCAATTGAATGAATGGTATTGGAGTTTTAAGTGAAAACCCCAACTTGCCCTAAAACTTTAACCTGCCCTAAAACTTTAACCTAAGTCAATCAGGGGCCATAACTTGTATTTAGGATAATATGGAGTTATGAAACCTCATTGTGCTTGCCCTAAAACTTTAACCGGACGCCGACGCCGACGCCGACGCCGGGGCGAGTAGTATAGCCCACCTATTCTTCGAATAGTCGAGCTAACAAGCAAATCTTAAACATTTCACGCGGGTAAAAGCAGAACATAGCAGTCTTTCTATAGGCTTAAAAATATATATTTTCTTTCAAAAAAGTAATTTAGAAATTAGCATCATTTACTTATTTGTTTACATCGGTTGTGACCCTTTGTGACCTTTGAAGTCACGTGTTTTCTCAACTGACACTCATTCCGTCAACAGTTCAACGAACAACGCCACCAAACATTACATTATTTAATGTCACCTCTTCAAATGTGTCATGTACCATAAGCTAAAGCTCACGGTTGCTGTAAATGTATAATGTTTTGTTTGACCAGACCCCCCATCACTTTAAGAAATATATTGCATCATTGAATTCATATTACACGCCGGTAATCATTGGAGCCATAACATTTTGTTATGTGTTGAAAATGCTCCAACGCGTCTTCCGTTATAGTGCCAATGAGTGGAATGTGGATGTAAACAGTGAGTATGGTTTCTTATTTTTCTTTTTTAGAGGTTTATACGAGTAAATTTTAAAAAATGGAGAATGTAGTTCTATATAGGAATGGCCATGAGTTGTTCTAAATGTAAAAGTTCTAAATAAAATTTAATATCTGATCGTCTAGAACTTGCATAACTTGCTAGACGTTAGTGTTGACAACGTAAAAATCTGGATTTTCGTAAGAATTGTTCTCGTACCTTAGGTTTAACGGAAGACACGTTTGAGCATTTTCAACACATTACAAAATGTTATGGCTCCAATGATTACCCGGCGTGTATTACATGGACATCGACTGTATTAGGAATTACTCAATGCTGTACTGAATCCCGGATTCTCAAAATAAGATTATTGCACAGGGTTCTGTCTATCTGGCAAAGTTTAAGTGAAGCTCTTGATGAACGAACCCTAGAAATAGACAGCGGCATCAAACAGTATAATTATAATACAATAATTCCCGAAGACTTTGGGAGTATGATTCTTCAGATGTAAAGCTATATTCAAAGTTTGGACATTACAGATTAATTTTGTCGGTGGCTGTTAGTGTTAGAAAAATCTTAAGCAAAACGATGCCAACGATGATGTGTTTGGGTTTTTTATCGTGTGTGTAAGGACAAGACGTGTGCAATTCTTATAATTATATACAACATATTGGTTTATGAGTAGTGTGATTACATCAATGCACGAAATCAATAGAAAATGTCTACTTGCCATTTGCCGTTCAATATAATAAAGTTAAACAGAAGGAAAATGTAAAGGAAATATACTATATTTGATTGTTGGAAATAAGGTATGCGGAAATCTGCAGATTGAACAAGTGCATCCAGTATCGTGTGGTATTCCTAGCTGTAAATTATTTTTAATGATAACATTCTTTGTGCTTCAAATATGTTCCGCACATGTCCTGTATTGCTTCCATTGAGAAAACATGGAGACAACGCATAATCTACAAATGCCTTTCGCAGCCTAAGCAAAGACAAAACATTCGTCAAAGTATCATACATGCTTCACATCCAGATATTTCAAGACAATATGCGCAGACTACGGCTCGAAACATGTTAGTTTCTTTTGTAAAATAACGGAAATTGTATCCCAAACACTCTGAGATGTCTTTTACGGCAAACGCGTCACAAATACAATGCAATATCGTTGACCAACTCGCTGTTTAATGTTTGAAATGACTTGGTTTCAAAAAAGTTTGCTAACATCTGTCTGGATTGAAAATATTGAGTCTACTTGATGTGAACTTGGGTTTTCTGGCATATGATAAAGTCAGAGCTTTCTTAATAGTAACTGGTTAATTATGGCTTCACATCAACAACTAAAACATGTATATACTCAACAATGGTATTCTACCTTAGGAGTCTCATCTGTTATCAACTTGTATAAGTGTATTAGAGTGAATTTTCCTCATTCAAACTACATTCAGACATTACCGTCTCATTTAACAAAACATATCATACTTATCATATCACAAAACCTTTTTGCAACTTGATCGATGGCAGAAGTTGCATCTTCATGAAAGAAAATGTCCAATTTGTTCAGATATTATAGGTGATGAATTTCGCTTTCTTTTTGTATGTGCTTTATTTGATAATGAAAGAAAAAGATACTTGAAGCGTTACTACAAAAACGCCAACATGATTAAGCTTGAAAGACTGTTCTGTACCAGCAACAAGTCTCAACTTTAAAATTTTAGTATTTTTCGCAAAATGATTATGAAACATTTCACTTGATGCTCTTAATAGTATAATTCTAACCCTTGGTGTTTTCCTATCGCCATTATGTATCATGATGTTAAATTATCGACTACCTGGCTTGTCCCTGTATTTTTTATTGTATTATAATTGTATATCTTGTTCTGTTCCTTTTATGGCTTGTGATTACTGTTAATAAGCTCACTATGCATATTTACAGTAACAATTTTACTGTTATTAATAACATTAGAAGTTACCTTACAGTAAATGATGCATTCAAGATTAGACTGTCAATATATTGACCATGTTAAGATTATCCAATCGCTTCCAATAATGGTATTAAATGGTTTACTACTAAACCATGGTCGAAATTTTCTGCTCAAGTACATGATGATAATAGTGCAATTCTAAGCCTTTTCATGTCTTAATCTATGCCTTTTTCGTTTTTATACTGTTAGTAAGTTGATTATACATACACACTGTTACAAATCTAAACGAGGGGAAGTATTTGAAGATTACTTTCATTCAATTTATGCATTCCAAAATACATCTTACTTAAAAAAATCGTCTTGTTAAGATTATAAGTAGCTTCCATGGCCGCTCGTGTAAGATAGGTTGATCCCAACCCGAGCGTAGCGTGTTCTGCGGAAACGAGTTATGCCGAGTTTTCACAGAGCACCCTGCGCAAGGGTTGGGATTATAAGTATCTTCCATGGCAGAGAGTGTAAGATGAGTTCATTCCGACCCGAGCGTAGGGTGTTTTGCGGAAACGAGGTTTACCGAGTTTCCGCAAAACACCCTGCGCGAGGGTCGGGATGAACCTATCTTACACTCTCGGCCATGGAAGATACTTATAATCTAGCATGGTTAAATTATTGGATCTACTTATCTGAGGTGGGAGAAAGATTCATTCCAACCCGAGCGTAGCGTGTTCTGCGGAAACGAGGTTTACCGAGTTTCCGCAAAACACCCTGCGCGAGGGTCGGGATGAACCTATCTTACACGAGCAGCGTTGGTAGATGCTTTTTCTCCCACCTCAGTTAAACAAATTTAAGTAAAAATGTATTTTTTGCTGGAACACTTTTGTGCTTATCGAAAATAATTGCGTATTGATATGCGATAATTCGTGGTGGTCATGGTTATGCGGCCAGTGATTCAGCTTATGTTTATTCAAATCGGTCTATAAATAGTTCTAAGGAGAGTGAAACATTATTTCTTGAAAGGTGCGTGAAAACTGTTTTATGGTGACATTTAAAGCGAGAAATTATTAATAAGTGTTCTAAATATTGCCACAAGACAAGGTTTCCATGATGCTACAGACGGCAGTCTTCAACAAAGGAGGTAATTACAATGTGATGACTATTAAAAAGGAGTTCCATACGGGTACTTGTTTTATCTTTGCCCGTGGGCAAGATAAGAATTTCTAACATAGTTAAATTGTTGGATCTACTTATCTCAGGTGGGAGAAAACCGAATCTTTTCCAATAATGCTACTTTATTGTTGTAAACCAAATGATACTTTTTTCATCTTTTTTAGCATTAAGTAAGTTATTGTTAGCCGTTTTCCACTGTTTATTTGTTGTCTATTCGATCTGCTTATGTACCCTGTATTGCATGAAGGACTTTGCATATGTTTTTTAATAAAGTTAAAGTTGAAGAAAATGGTTTATTTTACATTTATATTCTTATATGCCGGAAGTAGCTTTTAAAACATATTTACATACAAAATATCCATTGCTTATGACTGTATGATATTGTATTGTTTATATACCGTATATGTGTTCATCAGTTTGACTTGAAAACAAAAGGGATGTACTATAATAACTGTAAGCTGGAGCAGCTATCGCTTCCATGGAGAACTAGTTGTAAGCTGGAGCAGCCATCGCTTCCATGGAGAACTAGTTGTAAGCTGGAGCAGCTATCGCTTCCATGGAGAACTAGTTGTAAGCTGGAGCAGCTATCGCTTCCATGGAGAACTAGTTGTAAGCTGGAGCAGCTATCGCTTCCATGGAGAACTAGTTGTAAGCTGGAGCAGCTATCGCTTCCATGGAGAACTAGTTGTAAGCTGGAGCAGCTATCGCTTCCATGGAGAACTAGTTGTAAGCTGGAGCAGCTATCGCTTCCATGGAGAACTAGTTGTAAGCTGGAGCAGCTATCGCTTCCATGGAGAACTAGTTGCACTTATTTGCTTTATAATGCACTTAGAGTACTTTGTTGATCAAAATAAGATATTCGGATCGGTCTCGATGTGTTCGTTTTATGTTATTTCTTGACTAGAAATTCAATTATTGTTCTAAGGTTTGTTACGCAGCGTAGCACGATAAGCATTTGATAGATATCATTATGTTTCAACTTTAAAGATAACACCTTTGAATGAACCTACTTAAAATGACTCTTCGACATTTTCAAGGTAATAAAATACAAAACTGCACCAATTAGAAAACTTATTAGTGCATTAATCGCGTTCTATTGTTGACTTTTTGTAGTTGTGTTATCATGTTTAAGGGATTGTTTTGCTAAAAGAGTAGGGGAAAACAAATGTTTGTAAATCACGTAAACAGCAACAAATATAACTAAAATGTTACAAGTAAGTTTAAATATTTCGCAATCGCCATTTTTTCATGATACAGTCAAGATAACACAAAGCCAAAGCAGTCAATAGTCAGTATGGTTTTGTAAATTACTTAATAATATAGTACACAATTCACTTCGTGGCTCCATTATGCCCCTTAATACACGTCATCAACACCTCATCAATACGTCATTAATACGTCATCATCACACCTTCATTTTTCAGCCTTAAAGGTAAACATATACACACATATGTTTAAAACACATGGCAACAATGTATTGGTCAGTGTTTGATCTGTACAACTCCCAATGACGAGTTGAATCACGCAAGAGTACTTCATTATCTTCACATCTTTCGTCTATTTTCATCACAGCTTCGCATATTCAACGTTTTCTGAAGTATAACCTTCCCAGACGTTTACGGACTGAAAAATCGTATGACCTTGCGTCGGAGTAGCTTAATGAACGACCTTGGCAGTAGGGACTCCGTCATGTTCCGGTCGTACTGGAAATATTTCTCCGGCTTGGCGATCACGCGCATCAGCTCTGTCAGCAGTTTCCGGTCCTGAAAAGTTTTATGTGAAATGAGCTTAAGGAGAGCGGTAAAGCCACAGTTGTTTGATAGGAATGAAATGCTTTTGTGTCATATCACCTCAACTACATTTAGTGACATTTAACCTAAAATTATTTATTTTTTTTCGTCCAATTTATCATAGGCGTCACTCCTAACAACGATCTAGTATAAATAACTGTGAATTTTAAAAATGTCAGAAAATCTCGAAAGGCCTAAATAGACTGGAATATACTTTTTTGGTTAAATGTCACTACATGTAGTTCAGGTCATATGACACCAAAGCATGAGTTCATTCCTATCAGATGACTGTGGTAAGGTCAGTGTCACGTTTTTCTTCAATCATCAATATGTTTTATCTCATTGTTTAGATCAAATATTATAAGTTACGGGGTTAGTAGATGACCGGTATGGACGTATATATCCTTAACGTATATATCACGTCGACACCTGTTTACATGTTTAAATGTTTCAATTATTCATCGGAATCGGAAAATAGACGCCATTTTGGTACGATATAAATTTGATGACCCAATATGGAAACATATGGGATCACCGCGTGACCAGTCCTGGACCAATGGCGTTGCGTCATTCATGTTGGAGGCGTGATATAGCTTTATTTCATTTTTACGTTCTTTCCAGACGCTATAGATAAGTGATTATGATTCTTCAAGAACGCGTTCGGACTCTGCAAACACTGCATAATTAAAAATAAAGAAAGGGGCACCCACCTTTCCCTTAGCTAACAGTTTACTAACTTAAACATTGCACATGAAGAAACCTCACCTTTAGAACTGATTGGTGCTGGAACGACTCATACAGGCGACCGTCTTGTACAATGCTTTCTATCAAACGCTCATAGTCGTCTGAAACATAAAGCCATTGGATTTGAAATTGTAATGAAAACACTAACACGATGCTTACAGAGAATTAATAATGATTTTATACATTTTTTATGTTGCTTATATGACAAGTTAGTGAGTCTGAAATGTAATTCCATTCAAGTTGATTGTAGTCACTATATTTCCCGATAAAACGAAGACTGTATACACAAACTTCAACATGTCTGCCAAGCTTCAACTTTAAAAGTAAAAGCTTTTAAAAAAAAATCAAGAACATGTCATGAGCTTTGTAATGAATGATTAATCATGTTCGTGTTTCCGTACATATAAATGTCAACGCGAATGCGAGCAATATTCCATACCTATTTTACACGGTAAGTACGAATAAATCATTTTTTCCGTAAAACTGCAGCACGTATTGCATTGTGCCTATAACCTCAATATATCTGCCTGTTTGAAACGAGGTATTCCAAGCACACACAATTGCCATTATTTTTTATTTCACACATACTTCTTCAAGAATCAGTTTTTATTAACAATACGGTGAAACAAGAGGACAACCATTGTAAGCCAAAATTTCACCATATGCATGTATAAGGATACAATGATCCAGACCTAACAGACACTCAACGAGTAACAGTTCTCCCATCTCAGATTATAAGTATCTTCCATGACCGAGATTGTAAGATAGATTCATCCCGACCCGAGCGTAGGGTGTTTTGTGGAAACGAGGTTTATCAAGATAATAATTTCTAGCAAGGTTAAATTTTTGGATCTACTCATCTGAGGTGGGAGAAAAGTAGATCCCAAAATTTAACCATGCTAGAAATTCTTATCTTGCCCACAGGCAAAGATAAAACAAGTACCCGTATGGAACTCCTTTTGAATGGTCATCACATTGTAATTACCTCCCTTATTGAAGATCGTCTGTAGCATCGTAGAAACCTTGTCTTGTGGCAATATTTAGAATGCTCATTAATTATTTCTCGCTTAAAATGTCACCATAAAAAAGTTTTCACGCACCTTTCAAGAAATAATGCTTTACTCTCCTCATAACTATTTAAAGAACGATTTGACTATTATCATAATCTGAATCACTGCGCGAATATCCATGACAAGCACGAATTATCACATAACCATACGCATTTATTTTCACTACGCCCAAAAGAGTTCTAGCAAAAAAAAATACACTTTTTACTTATTTTGTTTAACTGAGATGGGAGAAAAAGCATCTACCATAGTCGCTCGTGTAAGATAGGTTCATTCCAAACCTCGCGCAGGGTGTTCTGTGGAAACTCGGTAAACCTCGTTTCCACAAAACACCCTACGCTCGGGTTAGGATGAATCTATCGTATAATCTGGGCTATAGAAGATACTGATAATCTCTGTACTTAACATGAAACACAAATTCCAAATAATGCGATCAAGCAATTAAAACAATATAATTATATAGACTCCGCTTTCTGCTTTAGAAACAGAACAAGAAGAGTTTTTAATGTTCACATACAGTTGTAGGTGACAAATGGTATTGAGAATCCGCGGGCGGTGTTCTGTCCGTCAGAGGTGAACTGGACCCACAGACGCTTCGAGCGAGCCGTGAACGCGATGGGCCGCTGGTCCGTCTCACACGTCTCCCACGATACCGTACTGAATTCGTTCTCTGTGGAGAAAATACGAGTAGAGGATTTAGGGAAATACTGGAAGCCTTTATATAGCGATTTAGAAAACAACAATTATAACATAGAGTAGGAATCAGAGTCAGTATTTGTTTTCTGCCGGGGTACTTATCAGATACAGTGATGATTAAAATTAAAGTACTCTATTCAAAATTTCACATTGATGATACTCTGTAGTATCCTCAACTACTATCTAAAATGCATAAAATATAAAGGGCGGTTACTGGACTTCCTCATGACGAGTTTATCCCCGCACTTGTCGGCCTTAGGCAGGGAAACCTGTGGTATAATGACAAGGATGCGACGGTCCTTGGCGGGCCGAATTTTCCATACGCACGTCACGTTGGTAGGGTAGTCACCGGGGTAGTTTGGCGACTCTATGACACCCTCGAATCCGTCCTTGCTGAACACCGCCCCACACTCGTGACCTGAAAATAACGATTTTGGTATGTGGAAAATTGAACCGCCTAATAAAGTGAAAATGCTTGGAAACAATTGTTATTTAGTTATCACCATGACAAGAAGACAGGTCATCTAAAATCTCAAATTACGTTAAACAGCCACATTGCTCATTACAAAATCATGGTTAAAGGAATAGTAATCTTTGTAATCGTTTATTTTATGTTACAACCAATTATAAAAATCACATATAATTTACTTTTGCACTGGGCGACATCCGTCGCCGCGTCTGTGTCAGTGGTGGTGCGGCCTGGACACCGGATGCAATAGTTTTGACCGCTGTTCGGCTGATAGAAGCCCCGCTCACATGACACACACGAGTCCCTCGATGACCGAAAGTAGTGACCAGGGCGACATATTTCTGGTCATATAGATAATGAAATATCAATTACAGTTTCACAAGTGTCGAGAACAATACACATGACAAGGCTTTTATTACACACTCTCCGGATTTGATATAGTGTAGAATTAGAAACAAAACACACCATACACATTTATCAATGCCTATGACTGAGGATCGATTGCTCTATCTAGAAATAAACAATGGGAGAGATCGCATCTTGACAGCAAAACAAAATTACCTTTAGCAAGACAGCTCTCGAACGTGACGGCTCCTGGGCCCTTGGTATCGATCCCACCGTCACATGCCTGGCAGGTGAGGCGCCCGTACCCTGGCTGGTATGTCCCCACGGGACATGGCTTGCACGGTTTGAACCCGCTCTCAGAGTACTGGCCTGGCTCGCACTGAACTGGATGCAATCAATAAGGTAAGTAGTTGGGGTTTTTTTCAGAAAATATATAATTAACACACCATGCAACCTGTAAAGTATGCAAATAATAGCTTGCTTTGACTGAGACTAAGTTACACCTACCAGTGCATTGTTCCTCACTGACGGCTGCGTGTATGCCAGCGTTCTGTGGGTCTTGTGAACAGGGCTTGCAGGCGTACATCCCTTCTTCGTCCTGGTAGAACCCCGGTCGACAGGGCGCACACTTACGCATCTTCCGGTCATAATAGTGGCCGAGGGCGCAACCAACTAAAGCAAGTTTGTTAAAAAAAAGAGTAACATGTTAAAATGCACATATAAAAAAAAATCCTATTTTAACGAATGTTGCTGCCTCACAAGAATGCGCCCCTTGCTCTTGTACTTAATATTGCTATGGTTTTGTCACCTTTAATATGAACAAAATATAAATAAATGACCATAATTAAAACAGATTAATGCCTTGATGAATGTTTTCTAATGGAACAGTTATCCTGCAGCAAATGTATCTTATGTATGTACCACATGTGTCCGCGAAGAGGATGCTGTTGGGCTCACAGGAGAGGGTACTGCCGCGGGGACTCTTGAACTTCTTTTTTAGCGCCGTGTATTCGCTACCGGAATAACTATAACAATATATGAGTATTTGTACATAGTGAGTAGAAGATTTAACCATAATAGTTAAATCAAGTCAACAGAGTGTTGTACATATTCACTCCGAAGATATTTTATCTACAAGTTCAATTTTTAAAATGGGTATGGCAACATTAATGTAATACATGGCTGGATTTCACAATTCAATTAACACTTGCCGATATCAGGTTAGAAAACTTACGTTAATTTGAATTCATCCTTCTTTATAACGCGTCTTAACTTTTTGATGACTCGTTTCAGTTTCCTCTCAGTTTTTTTCATCACACATTTAACATCACAATTTTCTGCAATAACAACATGCAAGCTTGTTTATAAACAAAACAGATCATCTTAAATATAGTTCGGTTATAATACAAACATTAAGCCCAATATTCAGACTTGTTATCAAGAGTATGCACAATTCCCAACCAAAGATTACACTTAAGTAAGATGCATTTCTTACTTCGAGTAATTCCTGCCTTTGATTTTAAATTGGGGTTTAAATCAAGACACATTAGTTCTTAGTTTAAATTGAAACAAATTATTACGTTTATGATACTTTGTGTCAAATTTCTAAACTTTGAGTTTTAATTGAGACAATTTATATTGCTTACTTTTCAGTTTGGCCCTCCCTCTGAAGGAGATGTCAAACCCGACGGTGACGACATACGGCGAGTACGGACGCGTCGTGGCCCGAAGACGCCTGCATTTCAAGACAGGCATTTCAGAAACCCGACATTTGCCGTCGCACTTGTATCTTTTATCACCTGAAATGTAAAACCAAAAAATCGTTTGTTATCTTTGCAAAGTTTTGATATGACGAACAGATACATTTCAATAAAGGTAGTGATTCTTGGTTTGGGGCCATTTCGAAACATATTTTGGTCGTAACTTCAATTATCTTAAATCTGTATACACGCCACAAATGGCAACACGTTGCTTGTTTATCATTTTCTCAGCTTTGTGTTCAGTTTAAATACTGGATTAAGTATAATGCACTCAAATGTGTAGCAAAATAACGAAACTATGACACCGAGATCATTTCAATGTAAAAAAACTAAAATTAAAAACTAAAATCGACTTGGCCAATTTTTGAGACGGCCCGTGGGGAATGGGCAAATCTTATAAGTACTGTGTGGTGTACTATGGCTGTGTGCATGCACTATGAACCTTTTAAACACAGGTAGTTTAGATTTACTTTTTAAAACTTACCATTTAAAATTTCAGTCAAAGTTTCGGAGAGCTTCATTTTCACCTTATTTCGTCTTTTACATCGTTTAGATGGAAACTGAAATACAACAGTCTTCCCAACATTCGGGGACTGTAGTTTAGCTGAAAAGGAAAGAAAAATATGCTGTGGTGCACTCAATACGAAATCTATAGACGCTATTTCATATCGCTATTCCATTTAAAACGCAGTCTTTCATAAAATTTATTATAGAGAAGAACATTTCCCTTACACGAACACGGCGGCAGAGTAGTATTTTTTGTTTCGTGGTCCCACTTATACTTGGTTTCAGGGCCGCAGAATGTTGTGATCTCTGTAAAGTTCGTGTCACTGACGAAACGGCCCTTCCGGGAACATTTGTAAGTGCAGACCAAGCTCTTCCCGCGATCCTTACACGTTATCGAGCCCCCTGGGGGCTCCTGGATCATGTAGCACTTGTTGTCCGCTATCAAAATAAATAAACGTTATTGCAAGTCATGTATGTATTTGACTCATATAGCTCGTTTATGTTTTGAAGGCGTGCAAGGCCTGTATAGGGTCATGTTTATGTGTGATTTCAAGTTCTCATACATTGATACATTGTATAATACTTTTACTCGCACGATAACGACACTAACTGTTGCAAAGAAGTTAAAATCCTTACTCAAGGTCCAGAGTTACGACGGCGTATCTTTGTACCATACTTACGGACACAGTCCCTGCTGTTTGAGAAAAGTGTATAGCCCTCGTTACACGAGCAGATGTGGCTCCCGTTCGTATTCACACAGCTGTGCGCACAACCACCGTTGTTGTCAGAGCACTCGTCCTTGTCTGAAGCAAAAATCAAACGTAGCCAGGACGAACGTACAGATTGAAAGAGGAGTGAGGCTGCTAATATGTGTTAGACAATTTGTTCAATATCAAAGTTAATGCGTACTTTGCATCGGAAAAAGTGGTAAGGTTATGCCGTATACCGGAACTGATTGCAGAAATGGACGATATACCTGCACAATGCGATATCCCGTACCGCTCGTAGCCGTCATTACAGGCACACAGATAGCTGCCCGGCGTGTTCAGGCACAGGTGGTCACATGTGCCCCGGGCATCACACTCGTCTATGTCTGTATGAAGTGTAGCATAGTTCATATTTTGAATTGAATGAAAGTACAACACAAGACACACATACACGATAAAATCAGAGCTTGATAATTCCTGTAGCACGGGTAAAGAATTGGGCAATTGCTATACGAAGTTATACAACATGTAACAGACCTGCCAGTAGGTTTTTAACGGTAGCACTACGGATAAAGCAACTGTTATTGATAGCAAGTAGTACCTTTGCAGGTTTTGTCGTGCGGCTGGACCTTGTATCCGGGTGGACAGACGCACTCGTAACCGCCCTCTAGGTTCACACACTCGTGACTGCAGCCTCCGTTCTCAGACGCACACTCGTCAATATCTGGTAACAATATGACACAAAAGTACATCAAGACGAGGATGTAAAGGTTACAAAATGGACACATATCAATATGTTTTCTTACAAAATCTAATAGAATAAGTGAAAAAGTGGAGTGCTTTCGTGATGTCCTAGCAAAAGGGCGACAGTGATATCTTGTCGTGTTTTACCATGACAACACGCTCAGAGGAAGGGACGTCAGCGCGCAGCATTGCGACAAAGATAACGTCAAATGTCCACTGTTTGTTTCTCGACCTTTATGTGAAATTTCTGCCGTAATTACTACGTTTCGTGCTTTCAACGGTTTCAAAAAATAAAAGACGCCAAAAGGTTTTGTCATTTCGTTTTGTCGTCTGTCGAAAACGCAATCAGACGTCAAAAAACCCAACAATTTCGTCATTTCAACCTTGTCGACGAAAATATGTTGCTTGTTATTTTTTCAAAACAATGACGGAATTATGTGTGACAAGACGAACAGGATGACACTTGAGGTGATGTATTGTCACACAGATGCCAAATGTTACATATACCAGCCGTGATAAATACAAAAACAGATTTACGAAATAATTTAACAACACAAAGTTTAATAGACATACTCCTGTCATTTGCTAGAGTATTCATTTCTTTGCAGATATATTACAAACAGCCCTAAAAGAGTGGTCTTGACAGTGTCAGTCCATACCTAGACAGCTCTTGCCATCCTGGTGAAGCTCAAAGCCGTCCGGACACGAGCAGATCGGACCGCTCGGCGTGTCTTTACACTTCCGCTCGCACCCACCATTGTTCACCATACACGTCGCTGAAAGGAATCAACATTTGCTTGACGCTTTGTAAAATGATTTTCGCACTCTTCGGAAACAATAAGGTACAAACTAGATATTTGTGCTATTGCCAAGTCGGATACCCCTATGGCTCGATAACGCCCTGTACTGAATGTGGGTAGTATGAACAAAATATGTAGCGCGAGAGCCGACGATGGTGTGACTGGTTTAACATACAAATAGCTATAACGCGTGGGGAATTATTTTCAATTGTAATCCACTCATTCAAAGTACATATACATATTACGACTGCTCGTGAAGTTCAGATAGAGTCTCTACCTATGCACGTGTGGTTATCACTGGTGAGTAAGTAGTGGTTGGCACAGCTACACCGCACCCCGCTCCCCGCATCCGTACAGTTGTGCTGGCATCCGCCGTTCCCCACCATACACGTCTCTGTAGTAAACAAGCATTAACAAATTAAAAACTATGTTAGTCGAAGCACCACATGTCTGACGATATAATCGAAAAACCAGTCTCCATAAAAGATCTGGCGATTTACATTGCACTGCTCTGATACATGTATTTGGACATTTCAGGGATACGTTGGACCATACAATACGATGTAGAAGTATCAGAGGACGTTTAAAAGAGTGATTGATAATGTCCCCATATGGCGGGCTACGTACGTACGAACACAGTTTTTGCCGTTGGAATGTAGGTTGTACCCGTGCCTGCACGTGCAAACAACACTGCCCTGCTGTGTAGTTGTGCAGGAATGTTCGCAGCCCTGTCGCCTCTGACAATACGTCCCCACTAAATATATATTTAAAGCGTTAATATTAAATCCGCTCTACAGGTAGGTTAAATCAATATGTTATGATGATCAATATGTTATTGAAATTATCGTATTACATTGCAATACATATTTGAGTGTACTCCCGAACATATAAAAATGTTTTGGCGTGACAGACGCTGTTAAGTAATGTCGCTAGTATTATGCACTTACATTTACAGGATTTGCCATTAGATTCGAGCGAGTAGCCTTGGTTACAGCGACATTCGTACCCGCCCATGGTGTTGACACACTGGTGTTGGCAGCCACCCTTCTCCTCAAAGCACTCGTTCAGGTCTGTAGAAACAAAACCCCGATTCAGTAATGTTTACCAATAAAGACAGCATTCAAGTTTGATTTAGTACTAAATTAATTCGTGTGACAAAAGGCACAACTGTTAGGGGGGTTGCGAAACATTACTTGTACGGGTACTTTTGGAGCACCACGTCATTCAGGTGTGTTTACATTGTACAAGTTGAGAACGACATGTGCGACAGCACAGGGAAGGTGATTTATATGAGTATCAGCGGGAATACAAGTACACGATAAAAATAAAACAACTTTCCACTCAACTTCAACTTTAAACATGTACACGTCCACGTACATATTGTGTTTCGCCATCTCCCTAATATCAACATCAGTGTTAGAATGCCTACACGTATATATTGTATTTCGCCACCTCCCTAATATCAACATCAGTCTTATAATGCCTACACGTACATATTGTATTTCGGCATCTCCCTAATATCAACATCAGTTTTAGAATGCCTACACGTACATATTGTATTTCGCCACCTCCCTAATATCAACATTAGTATTAGAATGCATACACGTACATATTGTATTTCGCCACCTCCCTAATATCAACATTAGTATTAGAATGCATACACGTACATATTGTATTTCGCCACCTCCCTAATATCAACATTAGTATTAGAATGCATACACGTACATATTGTATTTCGCCACCTCCCTAATATCAACATTAGTATTAGAATGCATACACGTACATATTGTGTTTCGCCATCTCCCTAATATCAACATCAGTGTTAGAATGCCTACACGTACATATTGTGTTTCGCCATCTCCCTGATATCAACATCAGTCTTATAATGCCTACACGTACATATTGTGTTTCGCCACCTCCCTAATACCAACATCAGTTTTAGAATGCCTACACGTACATATTGTATTTCGCCACCTCCCTGATATCATAGTGTGGTTCACCACCTCCCTAATATCAACATCAGTGTTGGAATGCCTACACGTACATATTGTGTTTCGCCACCTCCCTGATATCAACATCAGTGTTGGAATGCCTACACGTACATATTGTGTTTCGCCACCTCCCGGATATTAACATCAGTGTTGGAATGCCTACACGTACATATTGTGTTTTGCCACCTCCCTTATATGAACATCAGTGTTGGAATGCCTACACGTACATAATGTGTTTCAACACCTCCCTAATATCAACATCAGTGTTGGAATTCCTACACGTACATATTGTGTTTTGCCACCTCCCTGATATCATAGTGTGTTTCACCACCTCCCTAATATCAACATCAGTGTTGGAATGCCTACACGTACATATTGTGTTTCGCCACCTCCCTGATATCAACATCAGTGTTGGAATGCCTACACGTACATATTGTGTTTCGCCACCTCCCGGATATTAACATCAGTGTTGGAATGCCTACACGTACATATTGTGTTTTGCCGCCTCCCTAATATCAACATCAGTGTTGGAATGCCTACACGTACATATTGTGTTTCACCACCTCCCTAATATCAACATCAGTGTTGGAATGCCTACACGTACATATTGTATTTCGCCACCTCCCTAATATCAACATCAGTTTTAGAATGCCTACACGTACATATTGTGTTTCACCACCTCCCTAATATCAATATCAGTCTTGGAATGCCTACACGTACATTTTGTGTTTCGCCACCTCCCTAAAACCAACATCAGTGTTGGAATGCCTACACGTACATATTGTGTTTCGCCACCTCCCTAATACCAACATCAGTGTTGGAATGCCTACACGTACATTTTGTGTTTCGCCACCTCCCTAATACCAACATCAGTGTTAGAATGCCTACACGTACATATTGTGTTTCGCCACCTCCCTAATATCAACATTAGTATTAGAATGCATACACGTACATATTGTATTTCGCCACCTCCCTAATATCAACATTAGTATTAGAATGCATACACGTACATATTGTATTTCGCCACCTCCCTAATATCAACATCAGTGTTAGAATGCCTACACGTACATATTGTGTTTCGCCATCTCCCTAATATCAACATCAGTGTTAGAATGCCTACACGTACATATTGTGTTTCGCCATCTCCCTGATATCAACATCAGTCTTATAATGCCTACACGTACATATTGTGTTTCGCCACCTCCCTAATACCAACATCAGTTTTAGAATGCCTACACGTACATATTGTATTTCGCCACCTCCCTGATATCATATTGTGTTTCACCACCTCCCTAATATCAACATCAGTGTTGGAATGCCTACACGTACATATTGTGTTTCGCCACCTCCCTGATATCAACATCAGTGTTGGAATGCCTACACGTACATATTGTGTTTCGCCACCTCCCGGATATTAACATCAGTGTTGGAATGCCTACACGTACATATTGTGTTTTGCCACCTCCCTTATATGAACATCAGTGTTGGAATGCCTACACGTACATATTGTGTTTCAACACCTCCCTAATATCAACATCAGTGTTGGAATTCCTACACGTACATATTGTGTTTTGCCACCTCCCTGATATCATAGTGTGTTTCACCACCTCCCTAATATCAACATCAGTGTTGGAATGCCTACACGTACATATTGTGTTTCGCCACCTCCCGGATATCAACATCAGTGTTGGAATGCCTACACGTACATATTGTGTTTCGCCACCTCCCGGATATAAACATCAGTGTTGGAATGCCTACACGTACATATTGTGTTTCGCCGCCTCCCTAATATCAACATCAGTGTTGGAATGCCTACACGTACATATTGTGTTTCACCACCTCCCTAATATCAACATCAGTGTTGGAATGCCTACACGTACATATTGTATTTCGCCACCTCCCTAATATCAACATCAGTGTTAGAATGCCTACACGTAAATATTGTGTTTCACCACCGCCCTAATATCAATATCAGTCTTGGAATGCCTACACGTACATATTGTGTTTCGCCACCTCCCTAATACCAACATCAGTGTTGGAATGCCTACACGTACATATTGTGTTTCGCCACCTCCCTAATACCAACATCAGTGTTGGAATGCCTACACGTACATTTTGTGTTTCGCCACCTCCCTAATACCAACATCAACGTACATATAGTGTTTCGCCACCTCCCTTATATCAACATCAGTATTGGAATGCCTACATAGTGGTCAGGCTCATGCGTCCGCCTTTTGGATCGTAGGACAGATTTGCATTTAATCATTAAGAAGAGCTCCGTCAACCAAAACTCCAATAAGCAGATTATAACCGCCGACTTTCCATTTTGTAACGAAACAACCGCCAGCATTCCATTTAGTCATTAAATGGTTTTATTAAGTGACTTTTTTAGAAGCGCACAAATTCGCACTGTCTATTAAAGAGGCCTTAAATAAGCATTTAGCTCTGAACACTAGGACAGTTAGCTTTTTGGTGTCGTCTAAAAGATTAGTTTCATTTGTGTGTACTGGGTGGAGTTTCCCAATTCCTTATGTGATTTTCTCATTGTTTTCGCTGTTCGCTCCAAAACGATTTGATAGATACTATTAGCTTGATATTGATGTAGACAGTGTGTTTTGTCCAAGGGTTTTTCTGTTTGGCTTTTTAATCCTTTGCCCTATTGGATATAATTGAATTGATCAACATTGCACACGTTCGGCAAGCATACGTAGAATTTCAAAAGTTGGACTCTGAATCTATATTTTAGACCCAGCAACGTCACTGTTAACACATATATTAGTAACAAAGAATACCGTAATTGTTAAAATGTAAATTATCTTTGAAATTCAATCCTATGTGTAACATTTGATACTGCAATTGTATATAGAGAGCGACATTCATAAATGCTACTTAAATGTAACACATGGCGTAATGCACAAGCTATAAGATCGCCTTAATTCATAATTAAAAGCCATAAATATTACGTGAGGGTAGCGAAATATGAGGCCTTTGTAAAGTAGGAGAAGAATGTTTTCAGGTAAACACAGGATGCCCATAAAACTGTTTTGGTACTACAAAAACGAATAATTTATAAAAATTAGTCAACAGATGCAATCGTATTTTAACACGTACTCCTCCCAAAATGACTACCTGTCCGTTTACTACCCATTATGACTACATCTGCGTGTACTACCAATGATGAATACACCTACGTGAACTACCAATGATGAATACATCAACGTGTACTACCAATGATGAATACATCAACGTGTACTACCAATGATGAATACATTTACGTGTACTACCAATGATGAATACATTTACGTGTACTACCAATGATGAATACATCAACGTGTACTACCAATGATGAATACATTTACGTGTACTATCAATGATGAATACATTTACGTGTACTACCAATGATGAATACATCAACGTGTACTACAATTGATGAATACATCAACGTGTACTACCAATGATGAATACATCAACGTGTACTACCAATGATGAATACATTTACGTGTACTACCAATGATGAATACATTTACGTGTACTACCAATGATAAATACATCAACGTGTACTACCAATGATGAATACATCAACGTGTACTACCAATGATGAATACATCAACGTGTACTACCAATGATGAATACATTTACGTGTACTACCAATGATGAATACATCAACGTGTACTACCAATGATGAATACATCAACGTGTACTACCAATGATGAATACATCAACGTGTACTACCAATGATGAATACATCAACGTGTACTACCAATGATGAATACATTTACGTGAACTACCAATGATGAATACATCAACGTGTACTACCAATGATGAATACATCTACGTGTACTACCAATGATGAATACATCAACGTGTACTACCAATGATGAATACATTTACGTGAACTACCAATGATGAATACATCAACGTGTACTTCCAATGATGAATACATTTACGTGTACTACCAATAATAACTTCATGTACGTGTACTACCAATGATAACTTCATGTACGTGTACTACCAATGATAACTTCATGTACGTGTACTACTAATGATGAATACATGTACGTGTACTACCAATGATAACTTCATGTACGTGTACTACCAATGATAACTTCATGTACGTGTACTACCAATGATGAATACATGTACGTGTACTACCAATGATGACTACATGTACGTGTACTACCAATGATGACTTCATGTACGTGTACTACCAATGATGACTTCATGTACGTGTACTACCAATTATGACTACATGTACGTGTACTACCAACAATGACTTCATGTACGTGTACTACCAATGATAATTCATGTACGTGTACTACCAATGATAACTTGATGTATGTGTACTACCAATGATGAATACATGTACGTGTACTACCAATGATGACTTCATGCACGTGTACTACCAATGATGACTTCATGCACGTGTACTACCAACGATGACTACATGTACTTGTTCTACTAATGATGACTTCATGCTACTACCAACGATGACTACATGTACTTGTTCTACCAATGATGACTTCATGCACGTTTACTACCAATGATGACTACATGTACGTGTACTGCCCAAATGCACGTTATTACCCAAGGGAACTTCGTGCGTGTGTACTAGACAAAAAGACTACATGTACGTGAACTTTCTAAAAAAACAACTTCATACACGTGTACTACACAAAATGACCTCATGTTCGTGTACTACTCAAGAATACTTTATGCAGGTGTATTACCCAAGAAGACTTCATATAAGTGTACTACGTAAGAATTTTTCATGTACGTGTACTACCCAAGAAAACTTTGAGCACGTGTATTAACCAAAAAGACTACATATACGGGTACTACTCAGAAAACTTCATGCACGTCTATTACCCAAGTGAACTTAATGTATAAGTACTACCCAAAGGAAACATGTACGCGTAATAACAATGATGACTACATGTACGTGTACTTCCCAAGAGAACTACATATACGTTAACTACCCAATCTTACTACATGTATGTGTACTACCCAGGATGAATACATGTTCGTAAAATACCAATAGGAATCAGGTACGAGCGCGTCCCAATAATTCTCATTCTACGTTTACTATCCAAAAGCGCTACATGCACGTGTACTACACGAGAGGACGTCATGAACGTGTACTACCAAAGGAAACTACATGTATGTGTACTACACAAGAACACTACATTAACGTGTACTACAAAAGAGCACCACATGTATGTGTACTACACAAGAGGACTACATGCACGTGTACTACCCAATCGCACTACATAAACGTGTACTACACAAGAGGACTACATGTACGTGTACTATCAAAACTGACTGCATGAAAGTATATTACCATAAATAATAACATGTACGTGTACTGACAAAGAGGACCCCAAGTATGTATACTACCCAAGAGGATTACATGTTCGTGAACTTATCAAAAGGTCTACATGTACGTGTACTACCCAAGAGAACCACATGTACGTATACTACTCAAGAGAACTTCATGTACGTGTACTACCCAGTAAAACTCAATGCACGAGTTCTACCCAAGAGAACTTTATGTACGTGTACTTTCCAAGAGAACTTCATGTACGTGTACTAACCAGTGAAATTCCATGTACGTGTACTACCCAAGAGGACTATATGTACGTGTACTACCCAAGAGGATTACATGTAAGCGTACTACCCAAGAGGACAATAAGTACGTGTACTACCCAAGAGAACTTCATGTACGTGTACTACCCAAGAGGACTACATGTACGTGTATTATCCAAGAGGACTATATGTACGTGTACTACCCAAGAGGACTATATGTACGTGTACTACCCAAGAGAACTTCATGTACGTGTACTACCCAAGGGGACTATATGTAAGCGTACTACCCAAGAGGATTATATGTACGTGTATTACCCAAGAAGATTACATGTAAGCGTACTACCCAAGAGGACTATATGTACATGTATTACCCAAGAAGATTACATGTAAGCGTACTACCCAAGAGGACTATATGTACGTGTACTACCCAAGAGAACTTCATGTACGTGTACTACCCAAGAGGACTATAAGTACGTGTATTATCCAAGAGGACTATATGTACGTGTACTACCAAAGAGGACTATATGTACGTGTACTACCCAAGAGAACTTCATGTACGTGTACTACCCAAGGGGACTATATGTAAGCGTACTACCCAAGAGGACTATATGTACGTGTATTACCCAAGAAGATTACATGTAAGCGTACTACCCAAGAGGACTATATGTACGTGTATTACCCAAGAAGATTACATGTAAGCGTACTACCCAAAAAGACTACATGTGTGTGTACTACCCAAGAAGACTACATGTACGTGTACTACCCAAGAGGACTATATGTACGTGTACTATCCAAGAAGACTACATGTACGTGTACTACCCAAGAGGATTACATGTAAGCGTACTACCCAAGAGGATTACATGTACGTGTATTATCCAAGAAGACTACATGTATGTGTACTACCAAAGAGGAATATATGTATGTGTACTACCCAAGAAGATTACATGTAAGCGTACTACCCAAAAAGATTACATGTAAGCGTACTACCCAAGAAGACTACATGTATGTGTACTACCCAAGAAGACTACATGTGAGCGTACTATCCAAGAGGACTATATGTACGTGTACTATCTAAGAAGACTACATGTAAATGTACTACCCAAGAAGACTACATGTATGTGTACTACCCAAGAGGACTATATGTACGTGTACTACCCAAGAAGATTACATGTAAGCGTACTACCCAAGAAGACTACATGTACGTGTACTACCCAAGAAGACTACATGTAAGCGTACTATCCAAGAGGACTATATGTACGTGTACTATCCAAGAAGACTACATGTATGTGTACTACCCAAGAAGACTACATGTACGTGTACTACCCAAGAGGATTACATGTAAGCGTACTACCCAAGAGGATTACATGTACGTGTATTATCCAAGAAGACTACATGTACGTGTATTACCCAAGAGGATTACATGTAAGCGTACTACCCAAGGGGACTTCATGTACGTGTACTACCCAAGAGGATTACATGTAAGCGTACTACCCAAGGGGACTTCATGTACGTGTACTACCCAAGAAGACTACATGTACGTGTACTATCCAAGAGGACTATATGTACGTGTACTACCCAAGGGGACTTCATGTACGTGTATTATCCAAGAAGACTTTATGTACGTGTACTAACCAAGAGGATTACATGCAAGCGTACTACCCAAGGGGACTTCTTGTACGTGTACTACCCAAGAGGATTACATGTAAGCGTACTACCCAAGGGGACTTCATGTACGTGTATTACCCAAGAAGACTACATGTACGTGTACTATCCAAGAGGACTATATGTACGTGTACTACCCAAGAGGACTATATGTTCGTGTACTACCCAAGAGGATTACATGTAAGCGTACTACCCAAGGGGACTTCATGTACGTGTACTACCCAAGAGGACTATATGTACGTGTACTACCCAAGGGGACTTCATGTACGTGTATTATCCAAGAAGACTACATGTACGTGTACTATCCAAGAGGACTATATGTACGTGTACTACCCAAGGGGACTTCATGTACGTGTATTATCCAAGAAGACTATATGTACGTGTACTACCCAAGGGGACTTCATGTACGTGTACTACCCAAGAGGACTATATGTACGTGTACTACCCAAGGGGACTTCATGTACGTGTACTACCCAAGAGGACTATATGTACGTGTACTACCCAAGGGGACTTCATGTACGTGTATTATCCAAGAAGACTATATGTACGTGTACTACCCAATAGAATTACATGTACGTTGAAGACACTGGTTTTTGGGGTGTACCTATGCAGTCCTTGCGGTCTCTGTCGACCTGGAAGCCCTCCCGGCAACGGCATGTGTAGTTGCCCTGGGTATTCTCGCAGAAGTGCACACAACCCCCATTGTTGTTCTGACACTCGTTAATGTCTGAAACAAAGGCAGAAATTATACAATGATAGGTGTATGCTTGAGCTATCAGTTACTTATCAAGTCAAGTCAAAATCAACAGATTTTTGTTTTTCTCGGTAACTCAATGTCTTCATCTAAATTAACATTAGTTTTACAGTTTTTAGTGATTTATTTTGAGAAAACGAAATTTAAAAACGTGTCTTGCATCAGCTTTTACGCACATTTTCAGGTGCTGAATTTAATCAAGTTAAAATATATTTTGTTCAAACACCTACTCAAATTTAATATCAGTCCCTATGATTTGTTATCAAGTTCTGGTGGTCCATTTTGAAAATGTCTGATAAATGAGAAAGATCTGACAAAATGCCAAAATAAAATCAAGATACCACAAATCTAACCCAACCTCACCAATGTTACCATGAGACAACAATGGTTTGTGGTTGATGTGGCGCTCCTACTGCGTGGCAACGGGTTAACACCATTTATTTAAGCATTTTAAACATTTATTTAATGTATTGAACACTACAATCTAAAGACATGCACATAGAATAACAGAGTTTTCCCGCCATATTAAAGCAAGATATTAATCTTAGGTGACCAGTTAAACTTTTAGATAGCAACGCAAGCGCGTTCATTTGAAGAAAAAGGCGGACGCATGAGACTACGGGACAATTTTCATTAACTTTACGGTGTAGAAATATAATCAAACCAATATTACCGTAACATTTAATATGGCCGTCACCATAGAAGCCATCCTGACATCTACACCTCGACGTCCGCACGGCGTCGATACAAGTTGCGTCCTTGTGACATGTTAACGTCCCCTTTTCACATTCATTGCCTGTAAATAACAAGCACTTAGACTTAAGGTACCAATCATAACTATTTGAATGTATTCAAACTTAGCATGATGCCAACATGTTCGTCGTTCTGCTGGCTTCTACGCGTTGATTGTGCATGGAGAGCAAAAGAGCAACAGGTGGCCAACTGGTTTGTTATGATATTTTAATCTACTTGGCGTTATGGAACAGCACCAGTATCTAGATATCCTAACCTATCAAGAAGGGTCGATTGTTCAATACCAACAAAGTGTATGTATGCGCATTCGTTTTACTAGGTCAAAAATGCGACATCGCGAAATTTTTAAAAATCTTGTACAGAAATATACCATACAATATGTCCGACTGGACTTTTTTTTAGCCTATATTGCTAAAAACAGTTCGATTTACTGATAGTGGATGGCGAATCATGCAATTGGGGAAAGTCCAGGGTTGTCGACGACACGGCCCAGTCAGGTAACATGTACTGTACTGACGTTACAATCACCCATATCAACGGTGAGACTATCTGCCGAAGATCCTTTTATCAGGAAGGCACAACATTCGGATACGGTTAGGCTTTTTAGGATAGAAAGAAACTAACGTCACCAATAAATTAACCTTGTTACGGTCTTCATAAACGTTAAGACCAAACTGGCCAGTTAACATATTGAGATGAGGCCCTCTTATACGTGGAAAAACCGTATATGTCGTTTATACACACAGAAGAACACCTGCCAGACATTCAATGGCCCCATTGTTCTAACGATGCATTATAAGACTGCGCATATACTTTCGTCTACAACCTCAATAGGACAAGGCAAACATGTATTTTCGGTGGTCAACATAACCCTCCAAACTTGTCGAATATTCACTCTAGCGACTATAATTTTTATGCAATTTAATACATTGTTTAAGGTTCTTTACACAAAGGCATTGCTATATGGCCATCCAAGATAATTATGTTTAATTAATAGCAGTTTCAGAAATACCTATTGGCAATCGTATGGCCAAAATGAATATATATTTTTTACTTGACTCTTATTTGATACTTACTGTATCATAATCCCGATGATTATATTTTCATTAATTTAAAGTACGAACGCAACACTAAGTATGTTTGAGTCATAGCACAATCATTTTTGCCGCGTCATCCACTATCATGAGACAGTTTTCGTTGTTGCAACGTGGTCGTTAATGTCACCCGGAAAACCCATACAGTCGATAACGATCTGACGAGTCGTTCACGTCCACTAGTCAATTACTATGACCTGACGTGACCTCACCGGCCACTTACTAAGCTACAACTTATTTTGTAAGTTAGGAAAACACCTAAACATGTTAGCTACTTCTAAAACAAGGCAACAACACTTTCCTCACAGAAACAGTCCAGGATCCTAACACCTAAATGAAGTTGGTTAGTGGCACAATGCTATATATGTGAACATTTATATATATATATATAGATATATGAATGACACATATGAACAATGTTACTGAAAATATTTGTCAATCTCTTTTATGTTCCCCGTTATGTTCATAATTGACACAACGAATTTTAATTCAGTTTCATATTCATTACGCCTACATGTGTGATATCTATTCCGCACATCGTAGGTATTTCGCTGCATAAAACAAACATTTAATGTGATAGACGGTAAATTGTTTTTCCATAAAATGGAAAGCCAAAGGTGATCGAGACGAAACAAGTACAGCGCAGAAACCATGTTTTACAAGTTTATGACTATAATAAAATCATCAGAAATGTCAGAGTGCCAGATGATGCCGACGATACTGGGGAAACATGCTGTCTAGCCGCTGGGGTAGACGACTTTCAGATTGTTTAGCCAGTCTTGGCACATTGGTGGGCCAACAGTTAGGTGTAGAAGAGCGATCATACTTCCAGGTGGGCTTCCATCCTGCTGTAATTTGGTGAGTGTTTATTTATGCCCCACACGTCAATATAAATTACTCAGACAAAACACCTATCATTTTCTTATCGAATAATTTTGTTCTTAATATGTGTATCATATTTCTGGTGTCTGCCAAGATTTCGGAAAAAAATGAGAAAATTATTCGGGCATCAAATATGCATCCCCCCATCCACAGTAAACACATCTGAAAATGTCCTAAAAGGCACCGATATCCTGAAACGTAACAGGTATTAAAACCAACCATCAGACATTTCTTAAATATGATAACGGCAATTAAATCAAGTTATTTGTTACATTCTGACATTCACTGTACACAAATAAATATCAGTTGACACTACACAGTGACATTAACTAGTTTTTGAGTTAGCAGCAAAGATAATTGTTTGTTATTTTTGTACATATAACAATATCTCTTTTTCTATTCGTTGACATTGATTGTTTTCAAAACAGACATGTTTGCCGACAATACCTGATTCAGCTTTTGAGGCTACAGCAATAAAAAAATATCATTGAAATTCATTTCCTGAACAAGGTCTTGCCAGAGACTGTAATCAAGAAAGATGAGATGTTGGTATGTGAGTTTTATTGCTCTTTAAACTATAATTATTTAAGGTTTTTGTAATTGCGAGATTATTGCTTGAAATCTAAATTCATTCGTAAAATGAATTTTCTTTTTAATTACAGAAACACTTATGATTACTGATTTCAGATGAAAAAAAAAAGTTTTAGTGAAATACATTAACAAAACAGAAAGTTGTACGACATTGCAAAGTTCTCGACGTGTATTTGGCATTTACCTTTCACCCCTCGTGTGTGCCTGTTGCCCGTGTAGTCGTTCATAGTCCCCGGGAGAAATAGTGCGACAAATGTACAAACATGGAATAAAGTCACATAATCGATCCTCATTTTTATTCAACCGGTTTCTCTTGAAAAAAGTCTCAAGTCGCCATAAATTCATCACATCCTGGCATATGTGAAATAAACTCTCCAGGAGCACTCCGAAACATAACATTCATTTCATTTCAGGAAAAATAAAAACACATATATATTGTTTCATACTTCACAAACACACTTCGTATATCAGCTTTTCTTATATCGCGTTCCTTCTGTAAATTTTCCAGAATTTTACTTGGCAGAATATTTGAAAGTCGTTGTCTGCCAATGAAATTCTGCTATTGTTAAACTGGATATTCACTCAATTTATCGGGTATATTAATTTTGTGGAAGGTTATGCCTTTCGAATTGTTTGTTTTGAGATACAGTTGCACACATTTAACTTCATCTTTGCCGCACGCCCATTTAAATGAGAATTTGATTTGTACCGGCGAGTTTTTTCCTGCATGAGTGTTTGTTAATAAATGGATAAATCATGTTCAATTTGGACCTTTGTACCACAGCGGTCCTGGATATCAAGCGCCTGTTGATGTTGTATGGACGGATGGCGGACGAGTGACAATGTTAGTGCGTCCAATTACCTACATCCGAGTTTTTGATATTCTTCATCGCTGTGATCATTCGTGTTGCCAAACATGGAAACTGAATTTAAACCCATGTCTCGTTTCACGCATTGTTTTAAAACGTCGTTTTCATTCGTGTTTTACTTATCAAAAATATGAATAAAGATCAGATGATGAAGCAAAAACAGGCCCACACTCCTTGCTCTTTCAAATACTTCCTGTCCTTTTCGTCATGCGGTTTTCAAAATATAAAAATAAAATCCCAGCTTTTAATCCTGTCGCACATAAAAGCCGTCTTTGTGATCCGATATACTATGTGACATTTATTAGCAAAGATACGTTCATCCAAAAAGTATTAAAAGTCATACAAAGTCTTACATTCTTAGAGTCATCGCCGACATTCATTCCTTTTTTAAACTCATTCATACGAGCACGAGAGGTTCATTTCTCTGTATCTATACAAGATTAGCCTGATACGTTCGGTTCATAGGGAGCGCAGATAAATTTATAGACCCACTGATGCATGTATTTAAAATGGAAATATATTGAAAATTCGCCATGATTCTCATACATAGTGAAATATACTTATTCAGCCATTGTTTCATTCATTAAACTAACGAAGAAATGTTAATAAGTATAACATGTTAATGGCGAAACTATGCAATAACGATTAATACAGATGTAATCAGTCAGATATATGAAACTGCGCAATTTCGACATTGATGTCGCTATATTGACAAAGAAACCAACTTTCAGTACTTTTTAAATCGTTCGCTTTGTACCTTGCCAACAGCTATTATCAGCAGAGTCGTGTTGCATAGTAGATGCAGAATGTATGCGACCCCGAGCAAAATACAATCTCGAGTTACTGATCAAAATTAATTATTCCTGAATGTGTTAAAACCATGCAGGTATTGTATCACTCTTTACCTGTATAACAATGGTTGTCAGTTTACGGTAAGGTTGAAGCTGTGTGCATGAAATGTACACCGTGATGGGCGACGAACACCCAACACCCTGGCTGTCTGCACATTTGCCAGGTGTCGGGACCCTAGATTTTCTTTAGGCAATATTTTTCATTCACTCATATTTCAGGGTTCGAGACATCAAAGAAGTGTCGTTGTGTGCGAGTAAATGCAAGAGAAAATACATTTATTCACATTCATTAAAAAAAAAATGAATCATATTTCTTAAAAAAAATGCCTAATTCTACAAAATAATCGTTTATGGTTTATGTTACTGAAGACGCCATCATACATATCCACAAGTCCTGGGCTGTTGGTTTGACTTATCTCGTTTTATATGTTATATAAGTTTAATATGTTGGCGATGATAGTTAAGCAGTAAATAAATAAGGGTTTTGGTATTAACTGTGAAACGTTCATTGTTTAGGTTATAAGCACTTTTGAAGAATGTTCCGCCTGAAATTACTAAATTTTCGAATAAGTCGATAATGGATAATATTGTCAATGTTTTGAAAAAAAAATGTCCCAAATTTGAAAGTTGACTAAATTCCCTAACACGGTCCTATATAACACAGAAATCATCAGTATATCTTCAAGAAAACTTAGCATTTGCAGCAACGATGATTTGTATGTACGAAGTATAGGATGGGCACAATAGAGTCGATTAGAACGTGTAATATATACGTTTAAGGTGTTTTAGATATATTATATATAAGAAAAGTATAGTTTGTGTCTTTACTCAACCCACCTGATACCCACCACACAGAACCACAAACTTGTACTCGTTGGCGTGTATGCTTTGTTTTGCTTGTATTTTCATGATGTCTGATCTCTGAACGAGACCTGTCATATAACGTCAAAACTAATTATTTTGTGATCAAAATGCAAATTACTTATTAAATATTTTCACTAGTCATGTTGATTAGGACGCGCAAGTGAGCGAGGTTTCTGGTGTTGACGAGCCTTCGACAATCAGGTACAATCAAGACTTTCAGTTTAAGGTTCACAAAGTAAATTAACATGCAATCTGAAATAAATTTAAGCGAACAATAAAAGCATTATTTTGGAATTTATAGTATTAACATGTGATAAAGTGATCGTACGGTACGCTGATAGGATGGGTTTGGTTTCATGAAGCTGCGTTTTGTAGTATATTTCCGAGGATGGATTGCCTTGAAATACATGGCATTGTGTGAGTAAGGTATATATATATGTGGGTGAGTGTGCACGCGTGCGTGCCTGTCTGCATGCGTACGTGCGTGCGTGCTTGTGCGCGTGCGCGCGTGTGTTTGTGTGTGCGTGTGTGCGTGTGTGTGTGTGTGTGGTGAAATTAAAAGTATAGCTCATTTAGATGCAGTTTTACATTGTGTTCCTGTTTGTGACGAAATTAGAACACATATCATTAATGCTGTGCATTTCAGCCTTCAGAACATGATTGTATTGATATAAAAGATTAACAGTAGACTTTTGGTTATAGATAAAACATAAATGCCGATGTGACTCATCATTTCGACCTCACGTTTGGCGTCACAAGGGGGCAGATATGCCTTGATCACAGTTGGAACCCCCATCTGATTGTCACATTGAGCTGTTCAAGTATATCAGTTCCCCAAGGCAAGGGCTCATGTTCTTGTATATACCGCTGTTTTACCAATTTTACTGAAGTCACACCATTAATAAACCACGCTCAAAGTGTAAACTAGAAATGCAAAATTAACAAAGTTTGTTAATACATCATTTTTCTGCAAGATTTGCTAACACGAGAATTGCTATTAATTAGAATGCTATATTTTATTCAGTGCAGAGTTGATAACATAACTGCAAGTGTTTTACCAGATTAAAAAAAAACGCAACACGTAAATTAATGCATTTTTAATGTAAGGCTTGCGAAGCTTATAAATGAGGAGTTATGTCCTTATTAGAATAGTTACTGTCATAGTTTATAGCCGATACTGACAATATATTTAAAACCAGCATACTCATATTTGACTTTTTCGAAAGTGATAACCTATCAGTCGGACGATGTTATTAAAATTTCATTTTATTTAATATGACAGTGAACTGGAACCACAAAACCAAATAGATGCGGCCTATCACATCCGACGGACCACACATAAAGAATAATCACACATATCGCGACTTGTAAACTACTATAAAATGATTTCATATAGATGGTAAACGACTCATAATATTTTGTTCAGCTAAAACGGGTGTAAATTATACATAGATAGCTATCTAACCGTGAATGTTAATATTTCCCTCGTGAACGCTGGTTATATCGTTTTATGATATCGTAAAATATAACAGAAAGGTAAAGATGAAATTAAATTGCAGATATTTTTCTATAATAACCGAATCTTAATTAAATGCCTGTTACGTGATTGATATAAAAACGTAGGAGGTGAGCGAGTGTAATCCTGATGAAAAAAGAATTTCATTCACTCAGATAGCATGCCGATTCAAAACGAAGAAATTGGTTTAAGGAATGCTCACATTGGGTGGTATTGAACGTTTTCAGAACAACAAATGTGTGTGAATATTCTCAAAAATAATCAGAAAAGAAATATATAACAAATGCAAAGATAATTAGAGCCTAATTTGTTGAGACTGCATCTCTGATATTGTGTTGACGTGTAGGTCCCTCGTGCAGTACAGGTGATGACTCAATATCTGCCAATGACAAGCATTCATTAAGTACTTAATTCTCAATCAAATTTGTAAACCTGCTTTTCATTTGACCACTAGGTATGTTCAAAATAGAGAGTCTGTGCGCGAAACACCACGTGTACGGGTACGTGTACTTCTATGAATACGCTGCGTCATCCAGGGATGTCCACACTGTACACATATAGAATGTTATGTTCTGTAGAACAAACACAGTGATTTATGCGAGTATCAGCGAGACTTCAATTAAAGACAAGTTTACAGTGGAATTTCGTAAACGACTTTTTCATTCATCTGGAGATTTCACATGTACTTGTAGCTTCGTAAATTCTCTTGTATTTTGATTTACGTGGTTTATGTAGACCGTAAGCACAGAACAATTCAGATGTTGACTGTGCTCATTACCCTAGTTGTCCTCTTCTCTGAGAGCTTAGTTACTAGCTGCAAATTGTCCCGAGAAATGTTATGTTTGCAAGAACACTCTTTGCAATGTTTGAGTGCAGTGGAAACTCCAGACGCAGGCCCCCGGGGTTTAAACGAGGAATAATTGGAAGACCACAACATTGATTTTAGGAATGAACAGAAATGATTGACGCTCTACTTTGATGAATAAAAAAAATAACACCAACAAGTTGAAACATGAAAAACACGTTCAGAAATTTGAGATTATCCGGAAAATGATAAAAGTATATATTCATGGTTATAAAAAGAAAATCAATTTAATATATTTGCAGCAGATGGCAACAAAGAGAACCTTATCGGATGCATTATGTTTATTTTAGTGAGGAAAGTTTATTTTGGCAATGAACATCTAACAAGAAGATAAACTTCCAAAATGAGGTTTCATTTTTTAAAGAAACATTCAAAATTGAATGTGGAAACATATGCATTATTTGTCGTTTTGGCAATATTCAACGATCATTCTTGCACTTCAATTGGTGTGACTATGGCTTTGGAAATTTGGAATTTAATTGGCTTTGAAGATTTGCGAGGCATGCCAAACAAGTGACCCGAGTCTACCCTAGTGCACGAATTACCCTTTACTTACTTTTAGTTATTACAGTTTGCTTTACAAAGAAAATATATCTTTACACTAGAAAAAAAACGCGCAACTTACCTGGATATGATATCAATTTGAGAGACACAGAACACAGCCCAGATCCATTTCTGAAATTCCCTGCAACAACCCTATTAAATCCAAAGTAAACGTCGTAGTCCTTGGTGCCATACACTGGCTGCTGGCCATTTAAAGTATATAGAAACTTTGACGACAAAAAGTCTTTTAATTTACCCCTTGACCAATCAACTCTCTCGTCACTGATTTTTATTTTCGCCTTGGATCCTTTCGCTGCAAAGTCGTCTATTGTACGTATAAGAAGTCCACCGTCACTAGTGGCGTCCATAAAGCCTGGTAGACTGTTGCCGTAGATGCGCATCTGCCGGTTGTGTATTTGCAGCTCGGCCATATTGCTGGTCGTGCCGTCGTCCCCTCCATATCCATCCCCTGTAGCAGAGTCTGAAATATCCAGGGTCCACAGACGAGGGCTCTTTGCATAGTCAAGGTGGAGCTCAGCTCCTTTGAATGGTCCAGAAAAGTCCACCTTGACGACTGCTTGACTGTCACAAGCACCCTTGGACCAGGTTTGCACGTTTGTGGGCGTTTGCAGAAAGTGTATGTACGGGCTGTAACCCTTCACTATTGCTCTTTGTAGATCGATATGAACAATGTTCTCATCACGGCCAGAAACCAGCTGGACAATACCTGTATAAAAAGAATATATGTTGATGTGGACAGTATGATAAGTTACTTCTATAATTTTCTATTTCATTTTATGACATTTTAAAGATTAACATGATGGTTCTAATAGTTGTATATATTTCAAATATTTAATATAGATGTGTGGTGGTTTTGCCCCCTGCAGATTTATATGTTTGAAATGTGAAATGTACATGCGTGGTAGTTTTGTCCCCTGCAATTATATATATATATATCACAATGTGTAATGTACATGCGTGATAGTTTTGCCCCCTGTTATTTAATATATTTCAACATGTGTAATAAACATGTGTGGTAGTTTTGCCCCCTGCAATTATATTTATATCACAATGTGTAATGTACATGCGTGGTAGTTTTGCCCCCTGCAGTTTTATATAGATCATAATGTGTAATGTACATGCGTGGTAGGTTTGCCCTCCCCCCCTCCCCCTGCAGTTTTATATATTGCATACTGTGTAATGTACACGCGTGGTAGTTTTGCCCCCTACAGTTTTATATATTGCATAATGTGTAATGCACACGCGTGGTAATTTTGCCCCCTGCAGTTTTATAATTTTCATTATGTGTAATGTACATTTGTAGTAATTTTGCCCCCCCCCCCTTCAGTTCTATTTATAACATGTCATAATGTGTAATATACATGTGTAATAGTTTTGCCATCTGCAGTTTTATATATATTTAAACCGTAAAGCAAACACCAACATCGTTTATTTTTCAGAAATATAAATACAAATGATGAGGGAGTAAACAATAATTATTCAATTTTCAACATTTTTTTCTCCAAATTCTCAAACACTTATCCCGCCTAACTCTTGACGTCGGTTAACACCTGAAGAGGGTTTATTCTGCTCCCGTTGCTAGGACACGGGATCACTCCAGAATAATGCAAACATTAAGTAGTCTGGGCAATTTGTGTTTTAACACGGATAAAGTGTCTTAATGGATTTTAGGAAGATTTTCAAGGCCCTTGAGAGATAATGAGTCTGTAAGAAGCCAGATACTTAAAACAAAGATGACGCGGTTGTCGAAACTGTCATCTAAACTAGAAACTGTAATTCATTCCGTCCCCACGCAGTGACACACTATATGCTATTTTTGATAACATCGCGGTTAGAGCTTACCACCTGATTAAGCAATAATTGTGAATATTATGAAACAAATGTGTTTTTTATTTTCTGTTTTAAGCTTTATGTCAATATACACAATTCCCTTTTGCTTGAAGAAAAGCTGTCTGTCAGTTTTTTTATAGATTGAAAAAACATTAAAATTGTAATGTGGATTTGCTATCAAAATAAGGACCATTTCTATTACCCCCAAAACTATGCATTTAACAAATAAATAAATAATTAAAACAAAAAGTTATGAATTACCTACGTTTAACAAATTTGATAAACTTTGTTCTATGACTTTCTTTGGCTTTGAGACCCTATAAGTCTGCATTTAACAGTGGTGTGTATGGCTGGATTTGGCGAGTCAGTGCTGTAAATGGCTGGATTTGGCGAGTCAGTGCTGTATATGGCTGGATTTGGCAAGTCAGTGGTGTATATGGCTGGATTTGACATGTTAGTGGTGTATATGGCTGGATTTGGCAAGTCAGTGGTGTATATGGCTGGAGTTGGCGAGTCAGTGGTGTATATGGCTGGATTTGGCGAGTCAGTGGTGTATATGGCTGGATTTGGCGAGTCAGTGGCGTTTATGGCTGGAGTCGGCGAGTCAGTGGCGTTTATGGCTATATTTGGCAAGTCAGTGGCGTATATGGTTGGATTTGGTAGGTTAGTGGTGTTTATGGCTGGATTTGGCGAGTCAGTGGCGTATATGGTTGGATTTGGCGAGTCAGTGGCGTATATGGTTGGATTTGGTAGGTTAGTGGTGTTTATGGCTGGATTTGGCAAGTCAGTGGCGTATATGGTTGGATTTGGGGAGTCAGTGGTGTATATGGCTGGATTTTGCAAGTCAGTGGTGTATATGGTTGGATTTGGCGAGTCAGTGGCGTATATGGTTGGATTTGGTAGGTCAGTGGTGTATATGGTTGGATTTGGCAGGTCAGTGGCGTATATGGTTGGATTTGGCAGGTCAGTGGCGTATATGGTTGGATTTGGCGAGTCAGTGGCGTATACATGTATGGTTGGATTTGGTAGGTCAGTGGTGTTTATGGCTGGATTTGGCAAGTCAATGGCGTATATGGTTGGATTTGGCAGGTCAGAAGAATTGCTCAGGAAGCTACATCGGAACTTACTAATCGTTAAATGGCGAGGGCTTAAACATCTTTAGTTGTTAAAGTGGTTCTTCATTAAAACAATACTAATTTTATTTTATTTTTGTTACACATAATTTCTTTACATTGGCAAACGTCAATCTATGATAATTATCCTGAATATTATTTTCTTAATTACCAGTAGTCTTCTCTTTCAACTGGACGTTGATTGATACGGCTTTTACATACTTTGAAGAGCAAACATAGCAGTACTAAAACATAGGATGAAGGGATGTCTTCTAGACTGGTCAAACGTTTGTTTAAAGCAGCTCTCAGACACAAACAGACGGCAACCTCAGACAAGTTGTTGCCCAGTGTCTATATATAAGGTGCAAATAAGTGTATGGAAAGGTATCTTTATATATGAATAATACCTAATTGCAATTAATTTTGAGCCAATGTGCAACTGTGGAAAAGTCATTAGCCAGGGCCACCATGTCTTTGGAATTGGGTAGCGCACGACAAAAGCTTTCCTATTAAAGAGAACAATTTGTTAAATGATTTACAGACGTCAAATCATGCGACTCCATGCCAGAGATCGTTAGGAAACACTTTCGCGAATTATCAGCCCACCCGAGAACAGGACACGTAATCCTACAGGTGTTGCCAAATTGAACTTCCAGACTTGAACGCAGAAACGCAGGTGTGTGCTCGTAGGAATCACCAAGTGCTGTGATTCAATTTCTTTTGTCTTTAGATAGGATACATTTCAACATAGGCGTGGCACTTACTCTATTAATATCGTAATTGTTATGTTTATTTACGGGTGGATATGTTTGACTTGCAGAAGGGTGTAATATTTGACACACTTCAACAGTTCTAAATATATATATTGTTCTTTTGTAAGTTATTTTCATTTCTGTGTCCTTAAAGCCTGACAGGAAACAGTTGTCGGCAGAAACGTGTTTGCCTAGTATCCGATCATTGCCACACCTGACACTACATACCTCGTGCATACTGACCTCCATTATTCAATATATTATATAAACTCTATATAATTATGTACTTTATATACATACACCCACAATATACATGTAAAACAATACTAATAATACTAATAATACTCATACTAATACAAATACTACTACTACTACTACTACTACTACTACTACTACTACTACTACTTCTACTACTACTACTACTACTACTACTACTACTACTACTACTACTACTACTACTAATAATAATAATAATAATAATAATAAACATAATAATAATAAACATAATAATAATAATAATAATAATAATAATAATAATAATAATAATAATAATAATAATAATAATAACCATGGTAATAATAATAATAATAATAATAATCATGGTAATAATAATAATAATAATAATAATAATAATAATAATAATAATAATAATAATAATAATAATAAAACTAAAATAATAATAATAATTATTATAATAATAATAATAACGAAATCGATAACGATTATAATAATAATAGTAATAATAGTAATAATAATAATAATAGTAAAAATAACAATAGTAATGGTAATAATAATAATAATAATAATAATATAATAATAATAATAATAATAATAATTATTATTATTATTATTATTATTAGTAGTAGTAGTAGTAGTAGTAGTAGTAGTAGTAGTAGTAGTATAATAACAATAATAAGTAGTATAATAATAATAAAAATAATAATAATAATAATAATAATAATAATAATAATAATAGTAATAATAATAATAATCATTAGCATCAATTATAATAATAAAAATAATAATGAAAGAATAACAAAAATAAAAATAAAAATGATAATAATAATAATAATAATAATAATAATAATAATAATAATTATAATAATAATAATAAAAGTATAACAAAAATGATGATGATAATAATAATAATAATAATAATAATAATAATAATAATAATAATAATAATATTATTATTATTATTATTATTATTATTATTATTATTATTATTATTATTATCATTAATAATAATAATAACAGTGATAATAAAATGGACATGAAAGGACAAACTCGCCAAACAGTGCACATTCTTTTCGGCATATTTATTTTCCTCTTCACCAACCCGTGCTGAACACGTGCAGTCGTGTTGATTGGTTTTGCTTTGCCCTGTGTAGATTCTTTATGTGTTTGTTTGTATGTTGTATATTGATATGTGGACTGCTTCCACTGTCCCTTGGCAATATATTGAGTTTCTATTTCCTACTGAAGTTATGTTGTGCATGAATTTGTTGTTAATGGAGCAACTCTAAACCTTTTCTATTCTACGCCCTCTTCGTTTTATCATGTTTCAATAATGCTTCCAAATTGTTTTAAACTAAACTAGGGTGGACATTTACACAATATTCTTTCAGCATAAAGTAACTTCTACAATGTTGTTGAAAAAGTAAGCCGTTTTCCATTGTTCATTTGTTGTTTATTTCATCTGCTTGTTATGTTTCCTTGACTGCATGCAAATTGAATAAATTTTATAATGATTCAAAAATGTATTCATAAAGGTCTTGGTGACATATTTGGGTGCAACTTTTGTGCCTGCTCGTTTGTAGTTTGATGGATATTGTTCAAAATGTTTAGTAAATAAGTCTAATAGCGACGTAATTTAGTACTAAATGACATATTTGCTGAATAATGACTGAATATCGCGGCGTAATAAAAACAGTCGCAAAGATAAAAAAAATCGGCGCAGCGTTTCATAGCACGTTATTATTTGTGATCGGTTCGCTGCAGGGATTAGATCGGGAGTGGATAATGCCAGTGTTGATCGCCAATGTGACAAAATATTTCACATGATTAATGTTTAATTAATATATTTATTTCTGCATGAAATGTTAAACGACTTTGCTGAGTAACTTAATCTTGCTGTGGTTATTGACAAATTACAGAAACTCGATAATTTCAATTATAAATAGATGTTAGGAGCAATACATTCTGATGTTTTGCTTAAACCTGGCTTTTACTGTCACGATCTTTGCCACGATTGACCCAGACTCACAAAATCGTGGTGAAACGTTTCAAAACGCGGATACATACGTGACATACGTGACCACATCTGCACTAAGATTGAAGAATAATGAGCAATCCATATAGATTGGCTAGGACCACGAGTGTTACTGTTCAAAACTGCCATGGTGCAGTCATGATACCGAACTATAGAGCCGTTTTAGCGTCGTCGATTTGGCATGTTCGTTTACCCATCTTCAACTCATTAGCGGTTTTATGTAGGAAGCAGTTGCTGCTTCTTTGTTATTCACTGGAAGCACTGGCGAGTTGCGCTTCGTGTCGTGGTGAAGTCGTGGTAATAGAGATGTTGCTTTTCCTCATGTTAAGTCAAACTAGAGTCGCCGTTTCCCTTTTATTGTTTGGGAGTTCCTACGAGAATATTGAACGGTTTGAGATTCTGGTCGTCCAGATTCAACTCTTAAGAAATACCGCAAATTCCTCGTAGTGTCGTACACATTTCAGTCTAATGTCGTGTGTTCTCGCATGTTGTCGGAGTTTCCCCCCATTTAGAATGTTCACGCATGTTTTCGCAATCAAAAAAGCCACTTTCAAGGAGGTATGATAGGTATGACGTCACCATTGCGTCATATGTACTTCCGTTGTGTGGAAAATTCTCAATAAAAAATAATGTTTTTATGACTGATAGACATGTTTTCACATGCTCAATACACTATAAATCAAAAATATCCTTATTCCTGAAACTGTTATACCTTAAGTATCTATTATTGCTTGATTTATCATTTAGAATAGAGATTTAAGCATAAACTGCTGCCCTATAGTTGAAAGGTCATTTTGGAAGAACTGCCATGGCGGACTGTGTAATTTTGAGAGTTTGGAGAGATTTTTCTTAGGAATAACTTGACGCCCCTTTTTTATTGGCTTAAAAGGTAATTTAAAGCTTGTACTTTAAAACTATATATGTTTATCATAGTCTGCGTTCGCTCGAAATGCCTTTAAATGTGGTCTAAAAATAATCATTTCACATTAAATTATGGAGGAAATGACAATGGTGGTGTGTAACCTGATGCGTAATATGCGCAAAGTAGTCGCAGAATCTTTACGACATTGAGCGAAGTAGTGGCGGAATCCCTACGACATATTGAGCGAAGTAGCAGCGGAATCTCTACGACATATTGAGCGAAGTAGTGGCGGAATCTCTACGACATATTGAGCGAAGTAGCAGCGGAATCCCTACGACATATTCAGCGAAGTAGCAGCGGAATCTCTGGGACATATTGAGCGCAGTAGCAGCGGAATCTCTACGACATATTGAGCGAAGTAGCAGCGGAATCTCTACGACATATTGAGCGAAGTAGCAGCGGAATCTCTACGACATATTGAGCGAAGTAGCAGCGGAATCTCAACGACATTTTGAGCGAAGTAGCGGCGGAATCTCTACGACATATTGAGCGAAGTAGCGGCGGAATCTCTACGACATATTCAGCGATGTAGTGGCTGAATCTCTACGACATATTCAGCGAAGTAGCGGCTGAATCTCTACGACATATTCAGCGAGGTAGTGGCTGAATCTCTACGACATATTGAGCGAAGTAGTAGGGGAAACTCTACGGCATATTGTGCGAAGTAGTGGCGGAATCTCTACGACATATTGAGCGAAGTAGCGGCTGAACCTCTACGCCATATTGTGCGAAGTAGTGGCTGAATCTCTACGACATATTGTGCGAAGTAGTGGCTGAATCTCTACGACATATTGAGCGAAGTAGCGGCTGAACCTCTACGCCATATTGTGCGAAGTAGTGGCTGAATCTCTACGACATATTGTGCGAAGTAGTGGCTGAATCTCTACGACATATTGTGAAAAGTAGTGGCTGAATCTCTACGACATATTGTGCGAAGTAGCGGCTGAACCTCTACGCCATATTGTGCGGAGTAGCGGCTAAATCTCTACGACATATTGTGCGAAGTAGTGGCTGAATCTCTACGCCATATTGTGCGAAGTAGTGGCTGAATCTCTACGACATATTGTGCGAAGTAGTGGCTGAATCTCTACGACATATTGAGCGAAGTAGCGGCGGAATCTGTACGGCATTTATAGCGAAGTAGTAGGGGAAACTCTACGACATATTGAGCGAAGTAGTGGCGGAATCTCTACGGCATTTATAGCGAAGTAGTAGGGGGAAACTCTACGACATATTGAGCGAAGTAGCGGCGGAATCTCTACGGCATTTATAGCGAAGTAGTAGGGGAAACTCTACGACATATTGAGCGAAGTAGCGGCGGAATCTCTACGGCATTTATAGCGAAGTAGTAAGGGAAACTCTACGACATATTGAGCGAAGTAGCGGCGGAATCTCTACTGCATTTATAGCGAAGTAGTAGGGGAAACTCTACGACATATTGAGCGAAGTAGCGGCGGAATCTCTACGGCATTTATAGCGAAGTAGTAGGGGAAACTTTACGACATATTGAGCGAAGTAGTGGTGGAATCTCTACGACATATTGTGAGAAGTAGTTTGGGAAACTCTACGACATATTGAGCGAAGTATCAGCGGAATATCTACGACATATTGAGCGAAGTAGCGGCTGAATCTCTACGACATATTGAGCAAAGTAGTGGCGGAATCTCTACGGCATATTGTGCGAAGTAGTGGCTGAATCTCTACGACATATTGAGCGAAGTATCAGCGGAATCTCTACGACATATTGTGAGAAGTAGTGGCGAAATCTCTACGACATATTGTGAGAAGTAGTAGGGGATACTCTACGACATATTGAGCGAAGTAGTGGCTGAATCTCTACGACATATTGAGCGAAGTAGCGGCTGAATCTCTACGACATATTGAGCGAAGTAGTGGCGGAATCTCTACGACATATTGTGAGAGGTAGTAGGGGATACTCTACGATATATTGAGCGAAGTAGCGGCTAAATCTCTACGACATATTGAGCGAAGTAGTGGCTGAATCTCTACGACATATTTAGCGAAGTAGTGGCGGAATCTCTACGACATATTGAGCGAAGTAGAGGCTGAATCTCTACGCCATATTGTGCGAAGTAGTGGCTGAATCTCTACGACATATTAAGCGAAGTAGCGACGGAATCTCTACGGCATTTACAGCGAAGTAGTGGTGGAATCTCTGGGACATATTTAGCGAAGTAGTGGCGGAATCCCTACGACATATTCAGCGAAGTAGCAGCGGAATCTCTACGACATATTGAGCGAAGTAGCAGCGGAATCCCTACGACATATTGAGCGAAGTAGCGGCTGAACCTCTACGACATATTGTGCGAAGTAGTGGCTGAATCTCTACGACATATTGTGCGAAGTAGTGGCTGAATCTCTACGACATATTGTGAAAAGTAGTGGCTGAATCTCTACGACATATTGTGCGAAGTAGCGGCTGAACCTCTACGCCATATTGTGCGGAGTAGCGGCTAAATCTCTACGACATATTGTGCGAAGTAGTGGCTGAATCTCTACGCCATATTGTGCGAAGTAGTGGCTGAATCTCTACGACATATTGTGCGAAGTAGTGGCTGAATCTCTACGACATATTGAGCGAAGTAGCGGCGGAATCTGTACGGCATTTATAGCGAAGTAGTAGGGGAAACTCTACGACATATTGAGCGAAGTAGTGGCGGAATCTCTACGGCATTTATAGCGAAGTAGTAGGGGGAAACTCTACGACATATTGAGCGAAGTAGCGGCGGAATCTCTACGGCATTTATAGCGAAGTAGTAGGGGAAACTCTACGACATATTGAGCGAAGTAGCGGCGGAATCTCTACGGCATTTATAGCGAAGTAGTAAGGGAAACTCTACGACATATTGAGCGAAGTAGCGGCGGAATCTCTACTGCATTTATAGCGAAGTAGTAGGGGAAACTCTACGACATATTGAGCGAAGTAGCGGCGGAATCTCTACGGCATTTATAGCGAAGTAGTAGGGGAAACTTTACGACATATTGAGCGAAGTAGTGGTGGAATCTCTACGACATATTGTGAGAAGTAGTTTGGGAAACTCTACGACATATTGAGCGAAGTATCAGCGGAATATCTACGACATATTGAGCGAAGTAGCGGCTGAATCTCTACGACATATTGAGCAAAGTAGTGGCGGAATCTCTACGGCATATTGTGCGAAGTAGTGGCTGAATCTCTACGACATATTGAGCGAAGTATCAGCGGAATCTCTACGACATATTGTGAGAAGTAGTGGCGAAATCTCTACGACATATTGTGAGAAGTAGTAGGGGATACTCTACGACATATTGAGCGAAGTAGTGGCTGAATCTCTACGACATATTGAGCGAAGTAGCGGCTGAATCTCTACGACATATTGAGCGAAGTAGTGGCGGAATCTCTACGACATATTGTGAGAGGTAGTAGGGGATACTCTACGACATATTGAGCGAAGTAGCGGCTGAATCACTACGACATATTGAGCGAAGTAGTGGCTGAATCTCTACGACATATTGAGCGAAGTAGTGGCGGAATCTCTACGACATATTGAGCGAAGTAGAGGCTGAATCTCTACGCCATATTGTGCGAAGTAGTGGCTGAATCTCTACGACATATTAAGCGAAGTAGCGACGGAATCTCTACGGCATTTACAGCGAAGTAGTGGTGGAATCTCTGGGACATATTTAGCGAAGTAGTGGCGGAATCCCTACGACATATTCAGCGAAGTAGCAGCGGAATCTCTACGACATATTGAGCGAAGTAGTAGCGGAATCCCTACGACATATGAAGCGAAGTAGTGGTGGAATCCCTACGACATATTGAGTGAAGTAGTAACGGAATCCCTACGACATATTGAGCGAAGTAGCAGTGGAATCTCTTCAATATATTCAGTGAAGTAGTGGCGAAATCTTTACGGCATTTTCTGCGAAGTAGTGGCGGAATCTCTACGGCATATTGTGCGATGAAGTGGTGGAATCTCTACGGCATTTTGTGCGAAGTAGAGGCTGAATCTCCACGACATATTATGCGAATAGTCGCGGAATCTCTGGGACATATAGAGCGAAGTAGTGGCGGAATCTCTACGGCATTTTGTGTGAAGTAGTGGCGGAATCTCTACGACATATTGTGAGAAGTAGTAGGGGATACTCTACGACATATTGAGCGAAGTAGCGGCTGAATCTCTACGACATATTGAGCGAAGTAGCGGCTGAATCTCTACGACATATTGAGCGAAGTAGTGGCGGAATCTCTACAACATATTGTGAGAAGTAGTAGAGGATACTCTACGACATATTGAGCGAAGTAGCGGCTGAATCTCTACGACATATTGAGCGAAGTAGTAGCGGAATCCCTACGACATATGAAGCGAAGTAGTGGTGGAATCCCTACGACATATTGAGCGAAGTAGCAGCGGAATCTCTTCAATATATTTAGCGAAGTAGTGGCGAAATCTTTACGGCATTTTTATGCGAAGTAGTGGCGGAATCTCTACGGCATATTGTGCGATGTATTGGTGGAATCTCTACGGCATTTTGTGTGAAGTAGAGGCTGAATCTCCACGACATATTGTGCGAATAGTCGCGGAATCTCTGGGACATATAGAGCGAAGTAGTGGCGGAATCTCTTCGGCATATTGTGAGAAGTAGTAGGGGATACTCTACGACATATTGAGCGAAGTAGCGGCTGAATCTCTACGACATATTGAGCGAAGTAGCGGCTGAATCTCTACGACATATTGAGCGAAGTAGTGGCGGAATCTCTACGACATATTGTGAGAAGTAGTGGCGATATCTCTGGGACATATTGTGCGAAGTAGTAGCGGAATCTCTGGGACATATTGAGCGAAGTAGTGGCGTAATCTCTGGAACATATAGATCGAAGTAGTGGCGGAATCTCTACGGCATTTTGTGTGAAGTAGTGGCGATATCTCTGGGACATATTGTGCGAAGTAGTAGCGGAATCTGTGGGACATATTGAGCGAAGTAATGGCGTAATCTCTGGGACATATTGAGCGAAGTAGTGGCGTAATCTCTGGGACATATTGAGCGAAGTAGTCTCGGAATCTCTGGGACATATTGAGCGAAGTAGTGGCGTAATCTCTGGGACATATTGAGCGAAGTAGTGGCGTAATCTCTTGGTCATATTGAGCGAAGTAGTGGCGTAATCTCTGAGACATATTGAGCGAAGTAGTGGCGGAATCTCTTGGACATATTGAGCGAAGTAGTGGCTTAATCTCTGGGACATACTGTGCGAAGTATTGGCGTTATCTCTGGGATATATTGTGCAAAGTAGTTGCGGGATCTCTGGGACATATTGAGCGAAGTAGTGGCGTAATCTCTGGAACATATTGAGCGAAGTAGTAGCGGAATCTCTACGGCATTTTGTGTGAAGTAGTGGCGATATCTCTGGGACATATTTAGCGAAGTAGTCGCGGAATCTCTGGGACATATTGAGCGAAGTAGTCGCGTAATCTCTGGGACATATTGAGCGAAGTAGTGGCGTAATCTCTTGGACATATTGAGCGAAGTAGTGGCGTAATCTCTGAGACATATTGAGCGAAGTAGTGGCGGAATCTCTGTGACATATTGAGCGAAGTAATGGCGGAATCTCTTGGACATATTGAGCGAAGTAGTGGCTTAATCTCTGGGACATATTGAGCGAGGTAGTGGTGGAATCTCTGGGACATATTGAGCGAAGTAGTGGCGGAATCTCTGGGACATATTGAGCGAAGTATTGGCGGAATCTCTGGGACATATTGTGCGAAGTATTGGCGGAACCCATTTGGATATATTGTGCGAAGTAGCTTTACGTCATTTCTTCGAGTAGTGCTGATATCAATGCGACACAATGCGAGTATCGTTTGAGCGCAAGATAATGATCATATTCCGTTTTTATTGTGAGAAATGCCGTGTCGAATATTAAGTTTTTCTATAATTGAAACAGGAATTCACACGACGAAGGTACGTGTACAATGATACGACCGCTCGACGTTTGTATACGATCCTGCTACGATAATGCCCGAAGAATCGCGAAGTTACATGTGTCAGAAAGCGTACAGAATTGTGAGATAGCTTGGCTTATCGTAGGGTCATCGTAATAATTCTAATTTTACTACAAGCTTCGGGCGATCGTCATAATCGTCTTTGATAGTATGCGTGTTATCGCCCATATTACCGCAGAGTCAAACAAATTAGGGTATCCGAAAAATTACATGGGTTTAACACGCATTCATAGTTATTGCCAAGGCTTGATGGAATGACACGTTCATTTGTCCATCGGATACCTTAAAATCATATCCTAAGCTGAGCTGAGCTGAGCTGAGCTAAGCTGAGCTGAGCGGAGCCTTTCCTAAGCAACGCCAGTCTCTATAGGACCTTGGATTACGACATGCGTAATCCGCTAAAACATCTAAGAAATCAAACACGTTATATACAATACTGCAGACTATCCAACTACACATGTACCTTGTTTCAAAGCTTGCAATTTCCGCATAGAAATGCTTAATGAAAAGAAAATAGAATGATGATATTTGTTGTGAATTCGTTTTAAAAAATGGTGTTGTGTTTCTTTTATCAACATAACAAGACCAAAAGTTGCCAAATGTACAGTCATCTTTTGCCTAAGAAAACAGAATCGACAGAAACAATTAAGTATCGTTTTCCTCTAGCTGAATGCAATTGAATAATGAATATTAAAGGTATTTTTTTGGAACCGATTTCATACAACTAGAAATTCCACGTACAAATTTTGTCAATGTTTTTATAATTTTATTTCAGAGTAACATGAGGCCATGTGCAGCCATACTTTGAAATTTAAATATTAAATTCTGAATAATACATTGAATTATGACATGATCGGTCTAGATTGTCGACAATAGACTTACAATACTTCGAAACAAGTTTACGAGTCTGGCACGCGGATAGCTAGGTCTGAGAGAGTGCAGTTAATTAAAAATATTCTAAGAAAATGAAAAATGGAAATAAAATGTTCAATATGTTCATAGAAGCTAGCGGTTGATCCTCTATAAAACTAATCAATTTGAGGTCACTTTACAAAGTATCACAGTGTTTATATGGTTGCTGTTTAGTAATATTTTGTACCAAATCAGTAAGTTGATTTTGGCAAGAAACGGCACATTTGTAGTTATAATCTTGTTCAATGGTTGCCATGTTTGCAGTTTATTATTTAAGAACTGTTATTGCGGTATATTGTTATCGAATGAAATACAAATGTTACCCAGAAATATTTAAAAAAATAAAACTGTATAAATCGCAGGCTATAGGAACCATCACTCTTTTATTAATAAAAATGTTTTGTTGTTTTTTGCTACTAGCATAATTACAAGGTTCAAATCACCCTTGTATATTAATAAGAACTATTATATACATTTTTAAAAGTACTTTATTTGCAAATCTTTAAATCTAAATGATTAGTTCTTTTAATTGTGTTAACTGCGGTTAATAGTTATACTATTTTACTAAAGTTGTGTTGTATATTTAAGGTGACATTGGCATTTGAGGAATAAAAGAATCTATCTATCTACCTTAAAACTGTTTATATTCACTTATAATATTGGCTTGGCAATTTATTTACGTAGAATTGTTTGTATAACAGATTCCGTAATAGTTTTCCACACGAACGTCTATATTCCGTGTGTAAGCATATAAGTATTCTTGTCAGTCCGGGTAATAAGTCCAGTTCGCGCACGCACATTTATTGTATAGTTTTATTAGTTACAATTTTACAATTATAACTCCAATATTTTTAGTTCTAAGTCAAGACAAATAGATGTAATAATAACTCATTGTATGCCTTCTTGGTTGATATTTACGAGAGCTCTCAAGTCAGAATCTAGACTCCGATTTAGAAAAGGAAATTCTTGAGATGATGTTTTTCATGTGTGTTTTGTACAAAATCTGTTTCAGTATTAGAGATATTATTTTTTATGTGAAATGTTATATACCCAACACACTGCACAACCAATTCCCTGCTAAAATAAAACTAACAATAAAATTATGTTTTGCCATGAAACATAAGTAAAATAAAAACACACACTTAAAAATGGAAATAAATTTTAAAATGAACGTAGATATAAAGGTTACGTACCTAAAAACACCAGCGTGCACTTGTGTAAGTCCATTTTGCACGTTCCTTTGAGGGTCCCCAACCAAGGTTAATTATGGACGGCATAGCAGATACCTCAACAACGCATTTCACGGGCACCAGACGTTTGTGTATTCAATGGGCATAAATTATACATTATTAATTATTCTTCTCCTAAGCTCTTCCCCAGACCAGCAGATCTGTTCTTGTTTTATAGCCATATGTGCCGTTCTCCAACTCGGCCGTGCACCTATATCATTGAATACGCATTACGCAAATTAACAAGGCATGACATGGTCATAGTTTAAAGCCGTTCTGTATAGCTGATTTAACTGCTTCGAAGTGCTTTCTTTTTAAATTCTTTAGATCTTTCTCCGCCTTCCCTTTCAATCCCCTCTTGCGGTGTTTGTCATGTATTCTCATGGACACATTTCTGAACATCACATCACTGTAATTTAAATTCATTTAAAATCCGTCGCGTGACTTCATGATCTGTCTGCGAAGCTAATAAAAGATCGTCATCATCACAAACTTTTTCTATTTGCAAAGGAGTGTTGGTAGTAAAGTCTTTACTCAGACGAAGACACACATATTTGCCTGATCGTAACTATAAATGTCTGTTTCCTAGCTTTCAATGTGACAAATTTACACGATGTCGTATTTTCTTTGGCTGGACTTTTAAGCATATTTGTTTCATGACTACAGATCATTGTTCAAACTATGCTGAAGGATTTTCACGACATTTTGGTCGCATGTATCGCCATTATCATGCGCTTCTTAAAGTGTATTGAAGTTCTATTCAAAGATGCCATAAACTATATTCCTAAATGGAATTTTCACGCTTTGTATTGATATAAATAGTGAAGAAACAATCCAAAAAATGGACAGTGGCAGTAAAATTAAGAAGACGAAAATGTTTGCGTGTAAAAAAGCAATAAATATAGGGGCATTGTTGTTTATTCTCAAAATCAGGCAATATTCAAAAGCTGAAAGCCTTAAACTTTGCAAATATCGTTGAGAATTAAATCAAGTGAAAGTTATCTTTTTCATCGACGATCAGGTATTTAAGGGGGTAAATGTAGTCAATTAAACAAACGGAACTTTAAAAGGAGTTTAAGAAATAATATCAGCGTATTTAATTACACCCATTGAATCACATTAAACCAATCTGTCCATTCCCATTACGCTGATGACCCAGACGTTTACAAATTGACGCATATGTGCATTTCACTATTTTAAGCAAAATGTTCAAATGGAATGGTTATGCCTTCAGAACATTTTGTTTTCACTTTGTGAACGAAACTTTGAATTATTCAATTATTTTGTTAAACTGGTCATCCAATTTGATATCAAGATAGTAATGCATTGAGCTGTAAAAGGCAAAATAAACGTACATAGAAGGTACATTATTTAATTTTAGATTTATGCACTGGTCATCACTAATCTGCTTTAAAAACAGTGCGATAAAAATGCAATACAAATCTGTTGACTGTTGTTGATGTGTGTATCAGGTGAGCTCCTGGGGTGGGTTCGATCGGTACAGACAGTGGGAAAAGATTAACATGAATAACCCCTCGCACGTGGTAACTTGTATTTTCATCAATAAAATAAGATTCGTCTTTCAAGGAATATGATAGAAAAACTCCATCAGCGTAGCACTTAACTTATTTTTTGTTATCATTGAAGTGTGGGATAAAAAACATCCAATGTCCTTTCAATTCTAACTAAAATGGTTAAAAACGAAGGCGCATCTGTCAATTTCAATTTTGCATCGATGAGTTGTGATAAACTACTTAGTGCTTTTAGTTATCTACATTTTATGCATCAGAGTAATTAAAAAACTTTTTTGTTGTCCGGTTAGCGCAGTAGTTAGCGCACTCGCTTCTCAGTTAAGCGACCCCAGGTTCGATTCCCGGCCAGGGCGCATGTGAGTTTAATTCGTGGTCACCAAGCCGGACAAGTGGGTTTCGTCCGCGTACTCCGGTTTCCCCCACAACATAAGATCATGCTCTCGTGTTAAATCGTGCCAACGAGAGTGATAAATATAACGATGTAATAACTTGTTTCATAATCGTTGTAAAATGTATAAGTTAATACTAACTAAACCATCTAACGACATTCAATCAAAAGCGTCTATGTATTGCCTTGTTTAGTAAATAATTATGATAAGGTAACATTTGGAAATATAATTCTAAATTGACAACCTATGAATCGCAAAGAATGGAACAACTAATTTAGAAATAAACGTAAAACACACAAAGAAAATCACAATTTCTATATATCAAACTTCAATTCAATCATTTAAAGGACTGAAATTACTAAACAATAAAAATATGTTTGCCAATTTAAGGAGCGGGTTTCAGATATTATCTTTAAAGAGAAATGTCGATGGGAAACTAGAACAGTATTTATTAGTTTGGCGAGAGAAACATTTCACAAGTATGTGTTAGGCTGATGGGATGAGCATGTGTGAAATAAAGTGTACAATATCAAAAGAGGCTCCATTTACGAGACGGTGTTAAAATAAGTTAGAAAATACCGTCGGAACTTTTTTTTAAAATCTTATCAGGAGCGGATCATGGAATAAAACGCAAGAGGGGACGTTACTTAGGGGCGCAACACTTTGACATGCGCCCCTCCCTCAGAATTGAATGTATATGGCATAAACTGTTTGCATTGGGGATTGGGTTTACCCCCTCAAGCAAATGTTAACATTTTTATTCAGAAATGGTCCATTTTTGCGTATGTCATAACTATTTTCTTCCAAATAAAAATAAAAGGTAAACTTAGAGGATTTTAGAAAGAGCGCACGCCGGGTGCGCCCCGCCCCCACCCCCTCTTAAGCCGCTTGTGGTTGTGTCGAATCAAATTAAGAACGTGAGTGTAAAAATATAAAGAAGATTAAATGGTTCAGTTTCTGTTGGAGCCTATATGTTCACTCATATGATACATGTACGAAAGCTTTTAAAATGATTAATGTCAACGTAAAGTTTAATATCATCAGGCACAAACAAGCTCTACGCTTTTAGTACCCTGACCAGCCCTACTTTTTACACACGTTCATAAAGTATTTAGACATCATGCTACAATATAACGAAAGTATTCAAGTCATTTCTCAACCTCAATTAAGTCATTTTTCCACATTTCAGAATGGCATGATTAAAAATAACTTATGTTGCAAAAAATGTACATGAGTGATAAGTCAAAAAGAGAAATTTAAATTTTACATTTTTCGTCAAGTACACACCATACCACAGGACTCGACAACATGATGTCCACTAGATTCGTTGCTATGGGTTTAGCTTCTCAACGATGGTTACGACAACGGAACAGTTTACGCTCTACGTTTACTCTCTACACCCATGCATTCCCATCATTCGGATCTCCTCGGCAATTTTTATCGAAAACAACCTCGGATGTTTGCCGGTACATCAGTAGAAGTAGTTCTTGAAATTTTGAATTAAATCATTAATCAAATGTAGTTGTTTAGCTTATATTTGTTGATCTAAGTTTAAATTGATTGCCAGTCAAGTGTTTTATTGCAAACATAATTAAGATTACCAAGAGTTAAGTCATAACTTTTTACTGCAACATTAAATTACTACGCCATCTACTTGCAGCGGACTAAACATATCAATTTCTGAGTATGTAAACCGTCCAAATACATCCGAGGTTGTTTTCTATAAAAATGGCCGAGGAGTCCCGTTGGCATTCCCACGCGTTATCAGGCGGTCATGACAATTGCGCGTTTTATTTGACAGTTTCGTTGTGCATCACGGATTTCCAGACAGGGCTCGAACCCGGGACCCCTCGTTGACAGGGCTCGAACCCGGGACCCCTCGTTGAAAGGGTGAGTTTCCCACCGTACCGATTACACACCTTCTTAACATATGTAGAGGCACGATACCATGACCTTTAAATAGTGCGCTTTTGAAAAGAATTAAACCGTATAAAAACTAAATCATGCTAAGCGCTTATGTTGTGAATTGAATTAAAATTGAGATTTAAAATTGTCATAAGTTATTTTGTGGTGTAGGGGGCATGGGTAATTATTTACTTACGTCATGATTCTGGTTTACGACTGCATGAACATACCAAAGTCTTGAGAATAACAATGACGGTGACAATTGTTGAATATGTTATAAAGACTCTATTACGACTATACAACACATATTTCGTTAAGAAATGTAACGTATAGTCAGGCTCAGAAAGTTAGACATCAGAACATTTTTAAAGCAAACAAGTTTAACTTCTTTACAATTAAAACACACAAACTTGAAATGTTGTGAGTGAAGTGGTTACCGTGCCAACAGGCAAGTAACGCTACGTGGAGTTTGTTGTGGAGGCAGTGGACACTGTACAGAAAGGGCAAGTAACGCTTCGTGGAGTTTGTTGTGGGGGCAGAGGACACTGTACAGAAAGGGCAAGTAACGCTTCGTGAAGTTTGTTGTGGGGGCAGAGGACACTGTACAGATAGGGCACGTAACGCTACGTGGAGTTTGTTATGGAGGCAGTGGACACTGTACAGAAAGGGCAAGTAACACTTCATGGAGTTTGTTGTGGGGGCAGTGAACACTGTACAGAAAGGGCACGTTACGCTATGTAGAGTTTGTTGTGGAGGCAGTGGACAGTGGACACTGTACAAAAAGGGCACGTAACGCTACGTGGAGTTTGTTGTGGTGTCAGTGGACATTGTACAGAAAGAGCACGTAACGCTTCGTGGAGTTTGTTGTGGAGGCAGTGGACACTGTACAGAAAGGGCACGTAACGCTTCGTGGAGTTTGTTCTGGAGGCAGTGGACACTGTACAAAAAGGGCAAGTAACGCTACGTGGAGTTTGTTGTGAAGGCAGTGGACACTGTACAGAAAGGGCACGTAACGCTACGTGGAGTTTTTGTGGAGGCAGTGGACACTGTACAGATAGGGCACGTAACGCTTCGTGGAGTTTGTTGTGGGGGCAGAGGACACTGTACAGATAGGGCACGTAACGCCTCGTGGAGTTTGTTGTGGGGGCAGAGGACACTGTACAGATAGGGCACGTAACGCTTCGTGGAGTTTGTTGTGGAGGCAGAGGACACTGTACAAAAAGGGCAACTAACGCTACGTGGAGTTTGTTGTGAAGGCAGTGGACACTGTACAGAAAGGGCACGTAACGCTTCGTGGAGTTTGTTGCGGAGGCAGTGGACACTGTAGAGAAAGGGCAAGTAACGCTTCGTGGAGTTTGTTGTGGAGGCAGTGGACACTGTACAGAAAGGGCAAGTAACGCTACGTGGAGTTTTTTGTGGAGGCAGTTGACACTGTACAGAAAGGGCACGTAACGCTACGTGGAGTTTGTTGTGGGGGCAGAGGACACTGTACAGAAAGGGCAAGTAACGCTACGTGGAGTTTGTTGTGGAGGCAGTGGACACTGTACAGAAAGGGCACGTAACGCTTCGTGGAGTTTGTTGTGGAGGCAGTGGACACTGTACAGAAAGGTCAAGTAACGCTACGTGGAGTTTGTTGTGGAGGCAGTGGACACTGTACAGAAAGGGCAAGTAACGCTACGTGGAGTTTTTTTGTGGAGGCAGTGGACACTGTACAGATAGGGCACGTAACGCTACGTGGAGTTTGTTGTGGGGGCAGAGAACACTGTACAGAAAGGGCAAGTAACGCTACGTGGAGTTTTTTTGTGGAGGCAGTGGACACTGTACAGATAGGGCACGTAACGCTACGTGGAGTTTGTTGTGGAGGCAGTGGACACTGTACAGAAAGGGCAAGTAACGCTACGTGGAGTTTTTTTGTGGAGGCAGTGGACACTGTACAGAAAGGGCAAGTAACGCTACGTGGAGTTTGTTGTGGAGGCAGTGGACACTGTACAGAAAGGGCAAGTAACGCTACGTGGAGTTTTTTTGTGGAGGCAGTGGACACTGTACAGATAGGGCACGTAACGCTACGTGGAGTTTGTTGTGGGGACAGAGGACACTGTACAGAAAGGGCAAGTAACGCTACGTGGAGTTTGTTGTGGAGGCAGTGGACACTGTACAGAAAGGGCACGTAACGCTTCGTGGAGTTTGTTGTGGAGGCAGTGGACACTGTACAGAAAGGGCACGTAACGCTTCGTGGAGTTTGTTGTGGAGGCAGTGGACACTGTACAGAAAGGGCAAGTAACGCTTCGTGGAGTTTGTTGTGGAGGCAGTGGACACTGTACAGAAAGGGCACGTAACGCTTCGTGGAGTTTGTTGTGGAGGCAGTGGACACTGTACAGAAAGGGCAAGTAACGCTTCGTGGAGTTTGTTGTGGAGGCAGTGGACACTGTACAGATAGGGCAAGTAACGCTACGTGGAGTTTGTTGTGAAGGCAGTGGACACTGTACAGAAAGGGCACGTAACGCTTCGTGGAGTTTGTTGTGAAGGCAGTGGACACTGTACAGATAGGTCAAGTAACGCTTCGTGGAGTTTGTTGTGGGGGCAGTGAACACTGTACAGAAAGGGCACGTAACGCTTCGTGAAGTTTGTTGTGAAGGCAGTGGACACTGTACAGAAAGGGCACGTAACGCTACGTGGAGTTTGTTGTAAAGGCAGTGGACACTGTACAGATAGGTCAAGTAACGCTTCGTGGAGTTTGTTGTGGGGGCAGTGAACACTGTACAGATAGGGCAAGTAATGCTTCGTGGAGTTTGTTGTGGAGGCAGTGGACACTGTACAGATAGGGCAAGTAACGCTTCGTGGAGTTTTATTGTGGGGGCAGAGGACACTGTACAGATAGGGCACGTAATGCTACGTGGAGTATGTTGTGAAGGCAGTGGACACTGTACAGAAAGGGCACGTAACGCTTCGTGGAGTTTGTTGTGAAGGCAGTGGACACTGTACAGAAAGGGCACGTAACGCTACGTGGAGTTTGTTGTGGGGGCAGTGGACACTGTACAGAAAGGGCACGTAACGCTTCGTGGAGTTTGTTGTGGAGGCAGTGGACACTGTACAGATAGGGCACGTAACGCTTCGTGGAGTTTGTTGTGGAGGCAGTGGACACTGTACAGAAAGGGCACGTAACGCTTCGTGGAGTTTGTTGTGGAGGCAGTGGACACTGTACAGAAAGGGCACGTAACGCTACGTGGAGTTTGTTGTGGAGGCAGAGGACACTGTACAAAAAGGGCAAGTAACGCTTCGTGGAGTTTATTGTGGAGGCAGTGGACACTGTACAGAAAGGGCACGTAACGCTACGTGGAGTTTGTTGTGGAGGCAGTGGACACTGTACAGATAGGTCAAGTAACGCTACGTGGAGTTTATTGTGGAGGCAGTGGACACTGTACAGAAAGGTCAAGTAACGCTACGTTGAGTTTGTTGTGGAGGCAGTGGACACTGTACAAAAAGGGCAAGTAACGCTACGTGGAGTTTTTTGTGAAGGCAGTGATTACTGTACAGATAGGGCACGTAACGCTTCGTGGAGTTTGTTGTGGAGGCTGTGATTACTGTACAGATAGGGCACGTAGCGCTTCGTATAGTTTGTTGTGAAGGCAGTGATTACTGTACAAATAGGGTGCGTAACGCTACGTGGAGTTTGTTGTGGAACATTGATTACTGTACATATAGGGCACGTAACGCTTCGTGGAGTTTGTTGTGGAGGCAGTGGACACTGTACATATAGAGCACGTAACGCTTCGTGGAGTTTGTTGTGGAGGCAGTGGACACTGTACAGAAAGGGCAAGTAACGCTTCGTGGAGTTTGTTGTGGTGGCAGTGGACACTGTACAGATAGGGCAAGTAACGCTACGTGGAATTTGTTGTGGTGGCAGTGGACACTGTACAGAAAGGGCACGTCACACTACGTGGAGTTTGTTGTGGAGGCAGAGGACACTGTACAGAATGGGCACGTAACGCTTCTTGGAGTTTGTTGTGGAGGCAGTGGACACTGTACAAAATGGGCACGTAACGCTTCGTAGAGTTTGTTGTGGAGGCAGTGGACACTGTACAGAAAGGGCACGTAACGCTACGTGGAGTTTGTTGTGGAGGCAGTGGACACTGTACAGATAGGGCACGTAACGCTTCGTGGAGTTTGTTGTGGGGGCAGTGGACACTGTACAGATAGGGCACGTAACGCTTCGTGGAGTTTGTTGTGGGGGCAGAGGACACTGTACAGATAGGGCACGTAACGCTTCGTGGAGTTTGTTGTGGGGGCAGTGGACACTGTACAGATAGGGCACGTAACGCTTCGTGGAGTTTGTTGTGGGGGCAGTGGACACTGTACAGAAAGGGCACGTAACGCTTCGTGGAGTTTGTTGTGGGGGCAGTGGACACTGTACAGAAAGGGCACGTAACGCTTCGTGGAGTTTGTTGTGGAGGCAGTGGACACTGTACAGATAGGGCACGTAACGCTTCGTGGAGTTTGTTGTGGAGGCAGTGGACACTGTACAGAAAGGGCACGTAACGCTTCGTGGAGTTTGTTGTGGGGGCAGTGGACACTGTACAGAAAGGGCACGTAACGCTTCGTGGAGTTTGTTGTGGGGGCAGTGGACACTGTACAGAAAGGGCACGTAACGCTTCGTGGAGTTTGTTGTGGGGGCAGTTGAGGCAGTGGACACTGTACAGAAAGGGCACGTAACGCTACATGTATTTTCTGCGGAGACAGTGGACACTGTACAAAAATGACAAGTAGCGCCACGTGGGGTTTGTTGTGGAGGCAGTGACTACTGTACAGAAGGGACAAATAAGTGAATAAATTATATTCCACACATCACATTTATTTTCAAAAATAGAAAAAAATAACATCATATTATCTATGCTTGCGCAGGGATTTGTCAACCCGCGAGTTTGCGGTATTATCACACTAGGTGTCAAAAATAGCATTGCATATATGTTCATTTTGCATAGCAGTACGTCATGGTCCAGCCAAATGCAAAACCCCTTTATTAACCATAGTTTTTATAAAAAAATATTATTAAAAACATGAAATCTGTAAATGATAAGTTTTGTTAAACCTGACATGTGTTTATTCTGTTACAACTAATAGTATATTTGGATAACCAAATGACAACTATCTATCAGATTCACATTCGAAGGCAAATGTGTTGTCTCCCTTTTAGTTGATTGTACAGGTGATCAGATGCCACCGGGACTAATCATGAAATGTTGTGGGATAAGCCAGATTAAGGTTATATGTCTATTGTCCATGGCGTTAAACAAACCATTATGAGTTTTATTTTTTTCAAAGTAAACAACAAATTTTCTGATTGTTAATTGCCAATTACGATGTGAGCATTAAGGAAGAAATTGTATTGGTTAAATGCGTTTGCTTTTCCTATCTAAATTCTGACTGATACTAAGTCATGTACATGTTTTAATATAGTTGACTGTCGTCTAAAGGTTCAATGTCTTCTACAGGTCCAAAACAAGTATATATAAAGCATATGCGGAATAATCCATTTCAATAAAATCAAACATGTATTGTATCTTCAGTATATTCCTCTTTTATGAAGTGGATGCACATTAGATAAAACAATATTTTCACTTCAGAACTGGAAAGTTGTTCACAATGAAGTATACATATAAGTTGAATGCACAAACATATCTTCCAATCTTGAAATTGAAGCCATTATTGTCAAGCAGCTCACTTTATTTATTGCAGTTGGTTTCTTTTTTGTGAACAGATGCCGTAGGACATTATACAACCCCAAAATGCACGTCTGAAGCCCTAACTTTGGTAGGTCCCCTTGGAACGCGTGACTGTGGTAGGCCCCCTAGGAACGCGTTAATGTGGTAGGCCCCCTAGGAACGCTTGACTGTGGTAGGCCCCCTTGGAACGCGTGACTGTGGTAGGCCCCCTTGGAACGCGTGACTGTGGTAGGCCCCCTTGGAACGCGTGACTGTGGTAGGCCCCCTTGGAACGCGTCAATGTGGTAGGCCCCCTAGGAACGCGTCAATGTGGTAGGCCCCCTAGGAACGCGTGACTGTGGTAGGCACCCTAGGAACGCGTCAATGTGGTAGGCCCCCTAGGAACGCGTCAATGTGGTAGGCACCCTAGGAACGCGTCAATGTGGTAGGCCCCCTAGGAACGCGTCAATGTGGTAGGCCCCCTAGGAACGCGTGACTGTAGTAGGCACCCTAGGAACGCGTCAATGTGGTAGGGTCCCTAGGAACGCGCGACTGTGGTAGGGTCCCTAGGAACGCGTGACTGTGGTAGGGTCCCTAGGAACGCGTGACTGTGGTAGGCACCCTAGGAACGCGTGACTGTGGTAGGGTCCCTAGGAACGCGTGACTGTGGTAGGGTCCCTAGGAACGCGTGACTGTGGTACGGTCCCTAGGAACGCGTGACTGTGGTACGGTCCCTAGGAACGCGTGACTGTGGTAGGGTCCCTAGGAACGCGCGACTGTGGTAGGGTCCCTAGGAACGCGCGACTGTGGTAGGGTCCCTAGGAACGCGTGACTGTGGTACGGTCCCTAGGAACGCGTGACTGTGGTAGGGTCCCTAGGAACGCGTGACTGTGGTACGGTCCCTAGGAACGCGTGACTGTGGTACGGTCCCTAGGAACGCGTGACTGTGGTACGGTCCCTAGGAACGCGTGACTGTGGTACGGTCCCTAGGAACGCGTGACTGTGGTACGGTCCCTAGGAACGCGTGACTGTGGTAGGGTCCCTAGGAACGCGTGACTGTGGTAGGGTCCCTAGGAACGCGTGACTGTGGTAGGGTCCCTAGGAACGCGCGACTGTGGTAGGGTCCCTAGGAACGCGTGACTGTGGTAGGGTCCCTAGGAACGCGTGACTGTGGTAGGGTCCCTAGGAACGCGTGACTGTGGTAGGAAACCTCTTTAGCGTGATACTATGTTTAGTGATAGTTTTAACCTAAATATTCTCATGCGCGGAACTAAGGTCCTTAAACACATAAGGAAATCATTTGTCAACAACCTCTCGGGGAATTTCCCGGCCGTGAAATTAGGGGGTTCTCCTTTTATATGACAGGTTTAAGTTATGTAATGGCTAATAAATGTTTATGTCATAACACGTCCTTGTATATTATTCGTATTGCCTCTCACTGTTTTAAAGTTTCATTAAGTGGGATTTGATTTAAAATTAATCTGTCATTGCGCACATCAGAGCATATAAATTTCACATTGTAAGTACTTGAATCAGCTTCCTGATGGTGGAGATTGTTTGTAGCATCCAGCGGTCCCGGCCCACGATTTCTCACTTCCTGAATACAATCACGCTATTGTTACCAGCGACGCTCACATTTCAATGGACCGTCTGTGTATACTCACCGTTAACATTGGATGTATAATGACTCCTACTGTTATCAACGATGACATCTTATAAGTATTAACTAGTGCGATTGTTTGTTTTTACCCAAGTTTTAAACTAGTTTTATTAATAAATACATTAATATGGAAGTGTAATGTATGAATTGTTACCACCCATGTGTATTAAAAAGAACGGAATTATCTTAACTTGAATATGGCGGGCAAATTCAAGAATATCGCCCTCGACTATGTGACTTTGGGCTTGACGGTTTTGGCCCTAATCCTACAGGGGGTAGCGTTCGGGGATGGGCCATGGTGGATCCACGACGGGAAAGTGGGACGAAGCTACTTCAGCATGACGGGGCTACAGACGTGCCAGTTTTCCTGTGTGTCCAAGACGGTGCTTGTCATAGAGGGAGGCTTAGGTAATGTGTCTACGTATGTCTAGGTTTCAAATGTAGTAGTTGATTATTCATAGTGAGAATTAATACTGTTTTGTTAGTTTTCTTTCCCCAGATATTTGACAAATTAAAAACAACTAAATATTTAGCATTTCCTTATCATTTCACTCGCTTTCCAAAGATAATTTAGCAGGCGAATCTAAATAAGCATTTTTGGGCTCAATAATAGCGGGATTATTGCAGTTGATTTGAGATGATTTTGTTTGGTGTTCTACCTTTGTTTACCTTGGATCGACAACTGGCTCTTTAAGCAAGATCACTGAGATTCTGAGCTCCTTGTTTATTGGTGCATATTGTACCAAAATACAATTGTCCTGTTCTGTTCCTACCCAGAGTGGATCCTGAGTGTGCGGGTATCGGAGGTGTTTGGTCTGGTGTTTATTCTGCTGGCGCTTGTGATGGCGGTGTTGGCCATCACCATCCGTACCCGACCCATACACACGGCTGTCGTCTACCTTCATGGGGCCGCAGGTAATGACACTCAACTTCTAGAAGCGGTATGAAATTTTAAAGTAGTAGTATTTCGGAATTACTTTAACCGTAATATTTATCATATTAGCATGATTTTATGCACTTTATTACTGAATTTAATAAAACTTAAAAAGGTGACTTAATATATAAATGTTTCATTCCATAGTGAGTAGAAATAGTGACATTACATTGAATTCAATCGATAAACAAATCGTCAGCGTTATTTGAACCAGAAACGCAATGAAACGCGGCTTTGAAAGTGACATTAAAATTAAAAATAGGCCAATGTTTTATTTATTTTTCAACTTCTATAGGGTCTTATTTTACAAAACTGCTCCAAAACATTCCTATGTTCAGCATTATGGGTTAGCATTTAATTTTCGGCGCTGCAAACTAACGAAAATATACAAAAGCTGGTCTACTTTTTGTTGTTGTTTGTTTGCAGTGAAATCAACGAAAATAAGTGGTATTACAGAATCAAACACAGCCGTTGTGCAATAAATTGAGGTTTGGTATTTCGTAAAATGATTAGAGGGATTTAAGTCTAAGGTTGTTTTTGTCGATAACAAACTAGTTTCATTTTTGGTTTCAAGGGTTAGGAAACCTGTTTCGAAAGTAACTTCAGTTAAGCTTGAAGTAACAAATGCATGGTTGTGTGTACATCTTTAACGACATGATGGAGCTTCTGCATGTAGCCATTATTTCTAAATTTCTTCAAAACAATGATACCGCAGATGGCTGCTTGCCATCTGTTTTAACTAAATGGTGTTTCAACACACATGTTGGATCACTGCCCGCCAGTGGGTTTTTTTTTAAATAGAAGTAGAAGGCGTTTTAAATGTTCAAACTAAACCATTGAATTTAGATTGAAAAATGTGTTAACATTTCTTAATTTCTCTTTCAGCCAATTGATATTTTGTATGGGGTCAATCTTACAACCAATTGCTGCTGCAAACGGAAAAGCTTTTAAAAATATAACTCTGATACAAAAATGGTCTGCTTATATTGCTATAGATATCAGGTTTACTTTATGCCTTGTGTATTAGGGATATGTTAACAATGTCAATTTCGTTCTATGTTTTCAGCCCTTTTTATCCTTCTGGGACTGCTTATATTTCTGGGTTGCCAAAAGCAATTAAACGCTGACCTCGAGGGTTCAGGTTCCATCCAATACCCGTTCGTTATTGGGTTTCTGGCGTGCGCGGTTTGTGCCATCACTTCTGTCGTGGCGGGGGTCGCTCTTCGCAGGCATCTGCTTACATTTACAGACGATGACGACGATGGTGAATTTGGAGACATTGCTGTTATTGAGTAACGGTTGTTAGTAGTGTCTGTGTGTATGCCAGCGTGTGTGTGTTCGTGTGTGCGTGCGTGCGTGTGTGATGTCTACCTAAGAACCGTTACGATTTACAATGGGAGTAAAGTAAAACTCTTAAAGAGCAGTGTATATACCATGACGCTTCCATTTTACATAAACTGCTCGAGCGGCTCCCAAATGAGGAGACTCGGCGTTTATCCTCGATTTGTTTGCTTTTTTATGTATAAAACGTCAATCAGTATGTTCACATGCGATTCTCGTCTTGTTCGGGGTAATGCAAATACAATTCCTTTAAATTCCATATCATATATTATAATGGTCTATGCATAACGTCTGTGTATATATCGCTTATGTAAGAAATAGGGTTGAAAAATATACCGTGTGAATTCATACACGATAACAAGAATAATAAACATGACACTGAGGCCTGCCCAGTAAAGCTGTTCATCCGGTGATTGTTATCTTGCATTCCGGGCGACGGTAACCCGCGATGAACGCCATACTATCGCAACTGCTCATAACATTTGAAGTGGATGCAGTATGAAGACAAGTGCGTTTACCTAGTATCATTGAGTTATTAAGGAAATAAACTTATCACAATGAAGTGTTTTCCCTCTTGTTTATATGTATACTTGATCCATATTATGCTTGAATTATTATTAAATAACACAATACTATTTCATACACGTTGGCAGTTTGTGTCCATGAACATAAATACATATGCTGTCCATATGAGCCGCTGATCAGAGAAAAGGCGTATATGATATGACCTGAAAATATACAAAATGACAACTATATTGTCAAATGTTGCCAATGAGAACCCATTTCATATTAACAGGCTTCGTCTTATATTGGTTTATATAACATATATATATATAATATAATATACATATTTAAAGCATACATTGCCAAACTCTAGACTATCGATTGATCACTTGCTCATCCGAGAGATAGGACATGAATTGAAGAAAACCCACTGCATATGGTCAATGTATTGTGCCAATAGTCGAGGCAAAGGCCCCCTTGTTTCAGACGGGAAAAATAGAGCTTTCACTGGATGTGATAAATACCCCAAACCACACCACCTTGTTATAAGAAGTATCACTGGGAGTGATGTATGCTCCTTGAATTCACTATATCAGTGAGAAAGCATCACTAAATTTAATGGTCATGAGTGTATACTCCTATACCGAAATAAGGACTGTAACATCTTTGAAAACACAAAAACATATCGAGTTATGGCGAAAAAAGGTATAACAAAAGCGCTGTCACAAAATACGCCTGGCTCTGTTCTAGGACACCAAGTTTGGTGAAGTGGTTGTACTTTAAGGCATTTAGAGAGCGGACACTGTTATAACAGTTGTTGCCAATTCAAGGGTCATAACTCAGAGTGACTGAGGCAACATGGCTGGTTATCGAACCTGACCATGATAGTTTGCCCATACATATTCTGACCAAATTTGGTGATGATTTGACAAAGGTTTCTATCACACAAAATAGCAAGGTATTGTCCGGACAAGACCAATTTATGTAATTTCTACATTTAAAGGGCGATTACTCTTGAACGACTATATCAATATCACTGGTTATCGAACCGGTCCAAGATATTATGTCATTACACATTCTCACCAAATTGGTGGTGAATGGACAAAGGCTCGTAAATTTGTTGAGTGGACAACATACTGGATGCCGCCCGTCCGTCCAAACGCTGCAGGTAAAACTATTTTACGTCCCTATTTTAAAACGGGCGTATAAACAATGAAAGGGAAATAACCTCAAAAATACCACACACAACATGAAAATTACTTATGCACATAATTTCTCATCAACAAAGTTAATATGTTTATGAAATTTGAAGTCAATACCTCAAAAACGTGGAGTTATGGAGAAAAGTAGACTTGTCACCATAAAAAATAAGTATAACAATAATCAAAGGGAAATAACTCTTAAAATACCACACACAAAATTGTTTTTCGCACAGCAGAGTCAATATGTGTTTGCAGTTTTAAGTCAATGTCTCAACATATGTGGAGAGAGGTAGACTTGTCTGATGTTTCGGGACGAACAGACAGAAAAATGGGACAAGGTGATTCCTATATAGCCCAACACTGAAGTGGTGGAGGTCTAATGAAATGCATTTGTTATGGAAATTTATACAAAGAATTTAAATGTAACTGGGCACTATTTGGAGGATGTCAACATATTTGGTAGAGGTCCACAAAGCATTTGTTCATGCAAAATATCGCAAAAAATGTGTTTGGTGTGTTCATGTGCTTAGAAACTATTCCCCAGGTGGTGATTTTAGGCTAAATTAAAAATAAACATTGATCCTTAATTAATCATTGGGGAATGGTTTCAACGCATTAGACACACGTACGAACTCCGACTTATGCTGTAGTCTATATATCTAAGGCTTAAACAGTTTTTAATAAAACGTTAAAGCTCCATTTACCTCGCCATTGAATTACTGGAACCCAGGGTTAAAAGTTTTAACACGTTTACCAAATGGAAGTTTAAATAACAGATGAGATTAAAACACAGTTCATGCGAGACGAGGGGCTTGAACGCTACAGGCAAAGTTCCGAAAAAAAATGACAAAGCGTTTCCGGCGGAGGATTTAAAACAGTTCAAGAAATATTAACATATATTTAAAAAATTCGAACACATCTACATCTTGTTCTGTGCTTGAACAAAGGATGCATTGACTGAATTAGCAAGCACACTAGAAAGGTACCAGCTGTTGCTAAACAGGTCCATAAATGTACACTGCTCGAAATGAAAATTCTATTGGGCAACATATTCTACACGAGGGGAAATATAAACTGCAATATTAATACGGGAGGCATAGTTTGTGTACAACTCACAGTTTAGCTGCAGGATACAATCTTAAAGGCGCATACTTAAAATATATTTTGCAAAATGTCTATGAGGGTGCGCTGGAGACAACCGAAGAATTTAGTGTTACCGTTAATAAACAATATATTGTGCGTGTTCCTTGTTCAAATTGGTGATTAGATAGAAAATTATGTTTACTAAGCAATGTATTATGGACAGTGCACTCTCAGAAAATAATACCAGATCATTTTTTTTCTTATCAGGCTCTGCATCAAACTGCGTCATTTAAGTAATAGCATTGACAGTGCTGTGCGTATTATTTAGTAATAATGCCGTACATGTATTAACAATAATATTTTAGCACTGGAACTTTGAACGGTTGTCTTAAAACTGTATAAAAGAATTGATACTTCAATATATAGGAATGGTGGAAAATATCTACTAGCTCTAACCCCACACCAAAATTATCTGCAAGGCTGTATATAAGTACTGTCAAACCACACATCTAGTTGGGTCCAATGCAATTCAAGTATTTGTTAAATTATATGTTATCTAAAATATCTTAAATATAAGCCACATTGCCACTGACAAAGGTTGTATATAATAGGGTTATTAGTGCTGCGTTTTAATTCGGGAGGTTGTATTCGACTCGAGTGGATTTTTGCAGATTCGGATTTCACGAGGCGCAAGCCGAAAAATCTGCAAAAATCCACGAGAGTCGAATACGACATTCCGGATAAAAACGCAGTACTAATAACGCTTTTATTATATATATCACTGGTTAGATCACTTAAAAGCCACATGTTTTCATAATAAATGTCATTTTAACGACGCAGTATTTTGTTTTATGACGTTGCGCAACGATACTTGTTATGACGTGACGTCACAAGAGTGGAATACGACCGTATTGCACTGGAGTGGAATACGGACTACCGTATTTTGTGATATGTATTGCCTATGGATTTATGATGGGTATATAATAAAAATGATTGACCAAAGTTTAAAGTAGACGAACCACTGCATGTTTTGATAGACAGCCAAATACACAAAGGGATGCAAACCTAAACCAGAGCAAAAATGTTAAGAAAACCTTACTCACATGCATTACGCCATATCCTGGAAATCGATAACAAATCATGTTAAAACCCATTAACATTATTGTTAAGAAAGAAATAACTGAACAGCCATTACCCATTCCCACTTATAAAATACAGACATACAGACATTTGTTTACAAATTTTATTAATAAAATTTACACATATTCAGAACAATTGTTGTCATGAATTTAGTTACAAAATTTGGCGAAACAATGGAAGTACAACAAAATCATTTTGTTCAACACATTTGTTGACTGATTTTATATGCAGAGTTTGGTGCAAAATTATTTGTTCACCAATGTAATTAAGACATTATAATCGAATACATACATTTTAAATCCAAATAAAACAAAATACTTATGGGATGAACAGATAGAAATTGAAAACTAATGTTTTTGAAGATACATAATGTGGATTAAAATGCTTGTAGATTTGTCTCAGTAGCTGAATTCAGGGTAGAAGAACGTCCTGGCAAAACAATACAACTGTTATGTCACAAAGAAAGTATTTCAGAAGTCCTATTTCCATAAAATAACGCCCAGGTAATATTTCTTATACAACACAATTTATTTCAAATATGGGACTTATTGGCGGAATCTAATGAAAGGAAAAGAACAGCATGAACTATTTAGCAGTAAAACCATGAAGGCAATTCATAAAATGTTTCTGTTAATTCTGAAATATTAGTCATAGGTCTTTCATTTGCAATAAAACAAACATGTATATGAAAAACATAAAACATTAAAGATGAAAAAATGGTATATATGCTAGTGTATCAATTTCATTAAAGAAAATATTAAAACTTATAGATAAATTAATGTGCACTTTGTCTTGAGCCTTAAGCATCACACCCTGACATGATTTTCTGAAACAACAGATACATTAAAGTAATGTGGAAGCTAAAAACAATGAAGATGTAACTGTTGCATAAACAGTATTACATTGTTTGCTAACTTTCAGGTATATTTGCACTTGTACAAATAAATAAATCATGCAATAAACATTCATTTCAAACATAAAACTAAATAAACAAGAGGGCCATGATGGCTCTAAATCGCTCGACTGATTAAAGGTTTAAGACCTTTGGTACCACTCAACAATGTATGCACCAAATATCTTAGCGGTAGAGTTTTAAGGTTGTTTTCTTTTATATCTCTATGTACCATAGGTGACCAAGGGTGGGGCCATTTTTGAACCCATGGCATAATTTGAACAAAATTGGTACAGGACAATTGGACAATGTTACACACTAAATTTCTAAGCTTGATGTCTGTTTTCAAAACTGTGCACATGTACACATGTTCCAAATTTCATTAAAGTAGCTTCAAAAATAAGGAAGTACATCAAAAGGTCACAATCAAAGTAATCCAAGCTCAACATTGATATGCATATAATAAAACTGTACACACAGTCATTGCTGTAGCTTCATAAACAAGAAAATAGGTCAAAAGGTCAGAGTCAAGGTCATCCAAAGAAAACATTTATATTTGATTGCAACACTGTACACATGATCCAAATTCCAATACTGTAGCTTAAAAAAATAGAAAGTAGGTCAAATTATCACAATCAAGGTCACCAAAGACAACATTGATATTTGTATTCAAAACTATACACATGGTCCAAATATCAGTGCTGTAGCTACAGAGAAAAGAAAGTAGGTCAAAAGAGGTGAGGCAGCTTTTGACCCTTATTGGTAAAGGACCACTAGACAATGTTATACACCAAGTATCAAATTGGTAGAGGACCACTAGACAATGTTATACACCAAGTATCAAATTGGTAGAGGACCACTAGACAATGTTATACACCAAGTATCAAATTGGTAGAGGACCACTAGACAATGTTATACACCAAGTATCAAATTGGTAGAAGACCACTAGACAATGTTATACACCAAGTATCAAATTGGTAGAGGACCACTAAACAATGTTATACACCAAGTATCAAATTGGTAGAGGACCACTAGACAATGTTATACACCAAGTATCTAAGCTCTGTGCCTTACGATTTTGTTAATAAGATTTTTAAACGTTTTCTTTTTAGTTGCCATGGGTTCTGATGGAATTAGTTTTCAAAGGACACCACAAAAAGGAACATCCCTGTGAAGTTTCATCAAAATTGTCCAACCTGTTTAGGGTGAAATGTTGTTTATAGAAATTGTTTACGATGGACATCAGACATCAGAGAAAAAACGATCACAACAGCCCACCTTGAACACTACATGCTCAGGTGAGCTTAAAAAAAATGGACATATTTCACATAACTATTACTTACCAATGTATAATGTCACACTGAAATACAACAACCATAATGGACTTCTCTTAAATGTCTAGCACACAAGACAAGGTAACAAAATGAAAATATTCTATGGTAATTCATAAACAATCATCAACATAAACAAAAGACAAATTTAACGTTGTAAAGACAAAATATTAGATTTCCTATGTGAACACTTTTTTAATATTTTATACATGGACAATGTTCTTAGCATTATCACTGGCATATCTGAAACACATGTATTAAATCTCACACTTTGGACAACCTCATGTGTATGTCTTTACTGATCACCATGTCCATAAAGCATTGAGCATCCCAACTGTCTTTGTACAGTATTCTCCACTCACAAGTCTGTGCTCTCTGTCCAACACAAGGTCATCACTGGTCAGGCCTAAATGGTTCAGTATACAAATATTCCATCACCAGCATATCACACAGGGCACATCAGAGATACAAACAGGGCACTTCCAGAGATATACACAGGGTACATCAGAGATACAAACAGGGAATATCAGAGATATACCCCCAGGGCACATCAAAGATATACACAGGGCGCATCAGAGATATACACAGGGCGCATCAGAGATATATACAGGGCACATCTGAGATATACACATGGCATATCAAAGATATACACAGGGCATATCAAAGATATACACAGGGCATATCAAAGATATACACATGGCATATCAAAGATATACACATGGCATATCAAAGATATACACAGGGCATATCAAAGATATACACAGGGCATATCAAAGATATACACAGGGCATATCAAAGATATACACATGGCATATCAAAGATATACACAGGGCATATCAAAGATATACACATGGCATATCAAAGATATACACAGGGCATATCAAAGATATACACAGGGCACATCAAAGACATACACAGCGCACATCAGAGATATACACTGGGCATATCAAAGATATAAATAGGGCATATCAAAGATATACACAGGGCACATCAAAGACATACACAGCGCACATCAGAGATATACACTGGGCATATCAAAGAGATACAAAGGGCACATCAAAGATATATATAGCAACCTTCAGGCAAATAAACAACCTTCAGGCAAATAAAAGATATACACATATTCAAAGCAAAAGGGGCTTCTGAATGTACCAGAAGGAATTCTGACCTTTCATAAAATTATATCACAAGGAAGCTAGTGACGAGTTATGCAGAATGCTTTTTCTGTAAGAGAAAAACAAATTGTCTACAAGTAGGTTTTCAATGTGTAACATTTCTGCAATGATTTTCACTTCAAATCTAGTAAAAGTGAGGATAATTTGAAAGTAATGATTATTGCGGAGGACGGTATATCAATCCATTCTACAAATGACTAATTTAATGACAAATGTGCTCTTGTTATTCAAACATGACACTATACATAAACAAGAGCTGTCACAGAGACAGCGCGCTCGACTATTCCACCACTTTTCAGTGTAAGGATTGAAAAGTTTTGGCAAAACATGCATGGATCACTGTTAGATAATTTGAATGCAATACATGTAGTGCTGAGATATTAACATAAATGTTTTTACATGGAACATTTTAACCAGAATTTTTTAGTCTAATAATAAAGGGCCATTATTTGCAAAATACAGTTATCTTACTTGGTTATTCAATTAAGTTGGGTGGTTGAATATCATTGTATAAAGTCTCAATGCAATACATCAAGTAATTGCTGAGATATTATCCTATGTATGCTAACATGCAAGACCTTAACCAGAATTTAGTTGCATAATAAAGAGGCTAAAATTATAAAATATGAAAGATAGAGTTATCTTACTTGATTAAAGAAGAAGGTTAAATGGTTGGGAGCATGTGTGTAAGGTTTCAATGCAATATATGATGTATTCGCTGAGGTATTGACTTAAAAGTGGTAACAAGCAAAACCTTAATCAGAATTTCTATGTCTAAAAAAGGGGCCATTATTTGAATATAATCCAAACTAGAGTTATCTAACTTGGTTAATTAAGTAGGTTGGATGGTTGAGTACCATTGTATAAAGTCTTAATGCAATACCTCAAGAAGTTGTTGAGATATTAACCTTTGTGTGCTTGCATGCAAAACCTTAACCAGAATATCTTAGTTGAATAAAAAAAGGGCAAATATTTTCATTAATTGCAAACTAGAGTGATCTTACTTGGTTAATTAAGAAGGTTGGATTCTTGAGTACCATTGTATCAAGTCTCAATGCAATACCTCAAGTAGTTGCTGAGATATTAACCTATGTGTGCTTGCACGCAAAACCTTAACCAGAATTTTAAAGTCGAATAATAAAGGTCTATTTTTTGCATTAAATGCAAACTAGAGTTATCATACTTGGTTAATTAAGTAGGTTGGATGGTTGAGTACCATTGTATCAAGTCTCAATGCAATACCTCAAGAAGTTGCTGAGATATTAACCTATGTGTGCTTGCACGCACAACCTTAACCAGAATTTTTAAGTCGAATAACAAAGAGCAATTATTTGCATTTAATGCAAACTAGAGTTATCTAACTTGATTAATTAAGTAGGTTGGATGGTTGAGTACCATAGTATAAAGTTTCAATGCAATAACTCAAGTAGTGGCTGAGATATTAACCTATGTGTGCTTGCACGCAAAACCTTAACCAGAATTTTTAAGTCGAATAATAAAGAGCAATTATTTGCATTAAATGCAAACAAGAGTTATCTAACTTTGTTCATTAAGAAGGTTGGATTCTTGAGTACCATTGTATCAAGTCTCAATGCAAAACCTCAAGAAGTTGCTGAAATATTAACCTATGTGTGCTTGCACGCAAAACCTTAACCAGAATTTCTAAGTCGAATAATAAAGGATTATTATTTGCATTAAAAGCAAACTAGAGTTATCTTACTTGGTTTATTAAGTAGGTTGGATGGTTGAGTACCATTGTATCAAGTCTCAATGCAATACCTCAAGTAGTTGCTGAGATATTAACCTATGTGTGCTTGCATGCAAAACCTTAACCAGAATTTTAAAGTCGAATAATAAAGGTCTATTTTTGCATTAAATGCAAACTAGAGTTATCTTACTTGATTAATTAAGTAGGTTGGATGGTTGAGTACCATTGTATCAAGTCTCAATGCAATACCTCAAGAAGTTGCTGATATATTAACCTATGTGTGTTTGCACGCACAACCTTAACCAGAATTTTTAAGTTGAATAATAAAGAGCAATTATTTGCATTTAATGCAAACTAGAGTTATCTAACTTGGTTAATTAAGTAGGTTGGATGGTTGAGTACCATTGTATAAAGTCTCAATGCAATACCTCAAGTAGTTGCTGTGATATTAACCTATACCTATAAACCTTAACCGGAATTTTTAAGTCGAATAATAAAGAGCAATTATTTGCATTAAATGCAAACAAGAGTTATCTAACTTGGTTAATTAAGAAGGTTGGATTCTTGAGTACCATTGTATCAAGTCTCAATGCAAAACCTCAAGAAGTTACTGAAATATTAACCTATGTGTGCTTGCACGCAAAACCTTAACCAGAATTTCTAAGTCGAATAATAAAGGATTATTATTTGCATTTAAAGCAAACTAGAGTTATTTTACTTGGTTTATTAAGTAGGTTGGATGGTTGAGTACCATTGTATCAAGTCTCAATGCAATACCTCAAGTAGTTGCTGAGATATTAACCTATGTGTGCTTGCACGCAAAACCTTATTCAGAATTTTTAAGTCGAATAATAAAGAGCAATTTTTTGCATTAAATGCAAACAAGAGTTATCTAACTTGGTTAATTAAGAAGGTTGGATGGTTGAGTACCATTGTATCAAGTATCAATGCAATACCTCAAGTAGTTGCTGAGATATTAACCTATCTGTGCTTGCACGCAAAACCTTAACCAGAATTTTTAAGTCGAATAATAAAGGCCTATTATTTGCATTAAATGCAAACAAGAATTATCTTACTTGGTTAATTAAGTAGGTTGGAAGGTTGAGTACCAGTGTATCAAGTCTCAATGCAATACCTCAAGTAGTTCCTGAGATATTAACCAATGTGTGCTTGCACGCAAAACCTTAACCAGAATTTCTAAGTCGAACAATAAAGGCCTATTATTTGCATTAAATGCAAACAAGAGTTATCTTACTTGGTTAATTAAGTAGGTTGGATGGTTGAGTACCATTGTATCAAGTCTCAATGCAATACCTCAAGTAGTTGCTGTGATATTAACCTATGTGTGCTTGCATGCAAAACCTTAACCAAGGTGTGACGCCAACGCCGACGCTTGAGTGAGTAGTATAGCTCTACATATTCTTCGAATAGTCGAGCTAAAAAGCTTCCAAATTGACCATGTTTGTGGAACTTGTACAATGATTGTGGAACTTGTACAACGAAATTTGGCACTTAAATACAGTAACCGGTTATTTTGTTCTAGCTGGCATGCATGAAAGTACAAAATGTGAGGCAACTATACCATTGAATTGGACTCTCCGACTTTGTCTGCAATCTGTAAGAGGGATAAGCAAAATGAATTAGTGAACATTCCTGGATTAATAATTAAGTAATGGATTTATAATTAAGTTAAATAAAAGATGTAACATCCATTTGCTCAAAAAGCATATTTTTGACATTAAATTAGGTTGTCCCAAAATTAATAGATTTAAACTTTAATATCCAAACAATCAAAACAATTCAAATCATGTTATAATCATTTAACCATACAACATCTGTATTATTTTTTAAAGAAAATTTAGTGGCCAACAGTTTTTTTTATCAATCAAAAGGCAGTATTTCCAGCAGTCAGTCATTATTGATTTAAATCATGCAAAGAGATAGACATAATCAGTGGCTTGCTCATGATAGTAGGTAGTTTACACCATAAATTGCAGACCTTTAAAAACATTAAAGGTAGTTAGTATGTACTTATACAAAATAAATAGTTATGCGACTGCGCCGTATCAATCCAGTTATTTTGCAAGTAATTACTAACAGTAACAACATTCAACCATTACTTAGATTATTTTTTTCAAGGCAGTGACACTGAACATGTCAAAAATCTTACAGATCTGATTCCTGGTAAATTTAATAAGGTTCCTATGACAGGTACTCTTCGTAAAAAGTTAACAGCTACTGGGAAAAATCCACTGAAATAAAAGTTGACAAATTGTAGTTTTAAAGAAAAAAAATGAGGAGTAATTTATAATGAATAAAGCACACAATCTCGTGTCAAAGTGAAAGTCAAACTTATCAAGTTTTCTTCACATTCGGCTACCCACTTGCATGTCTTGATCAAAATTTAAGGTCCACACTGGCAGACAGGGAAGGAAGTGTTATATTGAAAACCTGGGCCCATGATTACTGACCTGTCTCAAATGGGAGTCTCGACTCAGACTCATAAAATACCTTTTTTATAATATAACAAAGAATCAATAATAAAGGTCAGTTCATTTGTAACTAAATACAGTTATAATTCTTGTACACTGCACTTCCTCTTATTGTGCTGTACCTCTGTATGCAGCTTAATTAAATTCCATCCAGTAGTATTGAAGTAATGCTACAAACAAGAAAAAATGGCAAAGGGCAATAACTCTGTAATAAGGTAAAATATAGTTTTTGATTATTTTTTTACTTACCTAAATAATAAGAAAAATCCATAAATTTCTAAGACCATTCCAATGACGGGCCAACCAAGAAGCACAACAAACATGCCTCCCATGAAGAACCCTGTTGCTTTCACTTTGTGGCGTTGAAAGAAAAACCGGAACGTCCTTTCTAGTCCAATCACAAAAGCAAGTCCACAAACGAATAAAATCTGTAAAAAAACAAATGATTCTTTCGCGTATGCTTTTTGGTATTGTTTTATAGTTTTTTCATGCAGTGAAACTGTCAATGATCTTATATATTTTAATTGCCCTGTTGCTTTATGTATACTACATGTTTTTTGGTAATTATAAATGTCAAGGTGATTTTGCTATTTAACCTTAAATGTATGTATAACAGTATTTGATAGAAAGTTGATGGCTATTCTGCACCACAGTGACGCAAACAACCCAAAAAATTAACAAGCTATTAAGTTGAATTGATATCCTCTGCTTGATTAGGCAAAACAGATTCAATCTGATTGGAAATGAAGTGTTGGGGAAATATTTCAAACAAATCATGCAGTACCATTGCAAAGTGAATATGAGATATGACATATAGCTTTGTTTGCAATTGTTTGAAAGAAAAAAATATTGTTCATAGTGTAGCATTAAGATTTGTCCTAGTAGCCCAATTTTGATCACAGGTTACCTTCTTTAAAGTGACACACTTATTCAAAATCGACACATACACATATATCACAAACATAATTTTTGACTGATAAACCTTTAACTTCTTACTAAGAAATGGGTTTATGGAAAATATTGATTACTGATAACAAAAATGTAACTGTGTATTTAACAGCTGAAAACGCAAAAAGATTAAATGATTGGTAAATGCTAAAAGATTTTCTCTTATCTTATATCGTCTCATAAGGTTTAAATACCGTGTTTAGTGCACTTTTCCATCAAAATAAACTTGGAATCCTTCATAAGAACCATTGTTTTCAACATTTAGTCTTCCGTTTTGGTATATAAAAACAATTGTATTCATTGTGATAAACCTTACTTGGGAGTAAGAGTGCATCTTTAAAAGATTATCAGAGAACATTCTGAACACAGTTTGAAAAAAGTCTGACCAATCAATACCAATATTTTTAGACATGATTTTTCAAAGATTTGACCAAGTGACCTAGTTCCTAACCTCATGTGACCCAGTTTCAATAATACCATCAAAGAAAACATTCTGATTAAGTTTCATAAATATTGGCCCTGACATATTGCCTCAAGTTTATTTGCAATATTTCGCTAGGATTTGATTAAGTTGCCTAGTTGTTGACACATGATGCAATTCAGTTTTAAAATGAGGTGAAATGTAAATCAAATACTTCTTAGTTTGTTAACAATTGTATTATGTGATTATGAAACCTATAACTATTTCAATTACATACATTGCTGACACTTTTCTGTCAAATTCAAAATATTTAAGTAGTTCAAAGCTTAATACAATGTGTCACAGTGTGTTTCACCATAAGTACCCTATCCCTTTTCTCAAACCTGTCTATAACCGTACAAGTGATTTGCATACATGTGTGCTTTTCTGTCATTAGAATTATTACACAAGAATTTACTTACATTGCCGATGGCGAGTAGTCCTTTATCAAAGAAGAAAAGAATGCCAAGGAAGAGAAAGGCAATGCCGAACCCCGCCAAACCAACACCAATTTCTGAAATAGTTAATTTATCACCAAGATCAAATGATGAAAGAAAGCTGACCTCAAAATAATTTAAAGCGATAAACAATTTGTTAACTATTTGTTAACTATGCGCCTGATTTATGTCATACTTGAAGATAAGTTACTATAAAATAAAAATTAACATTCTAAAATGGACATATCTGTACATGTATTTCTCCATGTAAAACAAGATGTTTTCTATACTAGACAGGATGAACTGCATATTTTCACATTTAAGTGAATATTTGTTTAAACAAGAGGGACAAGATCATTCACCTGATTGCTAAAGGTTAAACTATCAAGCGTCCCGTTTTTTAAATTATATATATATATATATATATATATATATAAGACTCCTGTGAAAATATTTTGAAATTGGCAATATGGTTTCTGAAGAGATTTATTTTCAAGACATATAGTGAAAGGTGGCCCTGATCCTTAGCAGCCATGTTTTGTTAACAATAAACATGAGTTGAAGGAAATTGATATAGGTTCATCTAAGGAACATTTCCCCGATATCATGTTGAAATCGGGCCAGCAGTTTCTGTGAAGAAAATTTTGAAATTTTTCCTTTCTGTTGCCATGGCAACCAGATTTCTGCATGGAACCACTTTTATTGAAGAAATCAGGAATAGGACCACCTAAGGAACATTCCTGTGAAGTTTGTTGTCCCAGGGCTTAGGAAGAAATGTTATTTGAAGAAAAATGTTGACAACAGACAGACGACGGATCACCCTATCACAATAGGTCAACCTAAGCACTTTGAGCTTAAAATACAAAAATGAATCTTATTCTATATAACAAGAGGCCCATGAGGGCAAATGCTCTTCTGGCATGGCTATTGTGGTCATTTTCAATCCAGAGCATGTATATTTGTGTAATAGGCAATATATAAATCACTTTGAACATTTTGCGTTACAGTAAGATAAAAACGCTGCATGTTCAACATGTGAGGACAGAAAATATAGTAAGCAGATTAGTTGGATGAACTATTTTAATATGTGCCAGTGACAGTAGTTCATATTCAAACAAAATATCAAGGGTTTGAGCCTAGCTGTTTCAGACAAGAAGATTTTCAAATATTTCCCTATATAGGTATACAAACATTGTGAACCCAGGGGCATGGCCAGTAATGACCCCAGGGGCATAATTTGAACAAACATTCACAAGCAATTGTGTTCAGATCGACGCACAAACAATGGTACTGCGCCATCAGTCAATTGAAAGCCTTGCCAAAAGGTCATATGAACACATGATATACACCGGGCCACAGCATTAGCTTTTCTAGCCCTTGGCAGTAGAGCTAATTAGATTCTAAAAATAGTAAAAAATGTTGAGTTAACTTCACAAACAAGACAATATAGCAGTTATTTTTATGCCTTTATGCACGAGTCAATTGTGACCACAGCCTCCCCAGGTCCGGGGAATAGTAAGGACTTTGACTTTCAGTCAAGCCAACCCCGGGTAAAATCCCCGCCCTGCTGGAACGAACTGATGGTAAAAACCCCGCCAAATGCCCCTGCACCCAAGGGACCCTAGGTAAGGCCCATTCCACGCTATATTTTGTGTATAAACAAAATCACTGCATTCACCAGGCACTGCGTGGTCACCTGAAAGGTAAAAACACGGCCCATTTCCCCGGCTATCCCCAGTATACCCTGAGACCTGGGGGGGGGGCCGTGGTTACAATTGACTGGTGCATTATGACTACTTTTTTGTCAAAAACCTGTTGGCATACAGGCATTGATCAAATACTGTAAATTTTCTAGAAAATGCACTAGTCACATGCTTTGTTAAGACTCTGTGCACTGAACAATTAAGAACCATTTTTCCTTATTGAGCAATTTTAAAAATTTTGAAATTAATATCCTGGTTGAAAAACTTGACAATTCTTTCATTTTGTGACATTGTAGACATGTTAGTAAATGCCAAGAAAAACATCAAAGTATAACTTTGGTTACAAAGCAAATTTCATCATAATTTAAATATTTCACAAATAAACTATCAGACATTCGTCAATGAGTAATGCATTAGATTTTCTTAGAGCCACCTTGCACATCATGTATACTTATATATTTCAAACAATATCTTTACACAAAATATAATTAAAGTCAACAATTTTAAATAGGGTCGGTCAGGTCACCGGAGAAATATCATAATTGGTTGGCCTTCCACGACTACGTCAACAAGTCTGTTACTAACAGTGGATTTCAAATGACTTGAAAACATGATATTAAGTCTGAGTAAGCCAAATAAATCGAACATATTGAATCAACTAAAAAAATATTCACTTCCACTCACTTTGAAAATCTGATATTTGCATCATATTGATAAATTACTTCAAGATTCCAACAAATTTACTAAGTTCTTCGAACACGTCATGAAAACAATCAGCAAACGCTTGGCGCAGAGCGCTGCACTGACCATGATGAATAGGTTACATACAACTAAACATTTTGATAAAATCAAACTATTCCAAATTTAACGCAGTGACCTCCCATGTGGAAATACGCCAGACACGTACCTTCGACTGATGTCGGACTGAATCTTCTTCAGATTTTACATTTAAAAGACATACTATATTTTTCTCAGTTGTTCGTGCAGTCCATGTGTTTGCAGTTTAATACAATTATATTATATTGTTTCTAGCTTAACTGGAATTAACACATTCGGAAATGACATGAATGGTTATGTCGCCTGTCATTGTTTCGCTATGTCTGCACGCCGGAGGCCGACGTGTGAGCTATACAGTTTCAACTACTGGTGTCTTTTAGAAGACCAGTGACCTCAATATGACGAAAATACTTATACATGTAATACATGTAATCTTACTCCCAGGTCAAACTAAAATGTTGTTAGAGCACAAAATGAACTCGAAAATAATAAATTGGTCTCAAGAACCAACAAAGACGTGTGATGTCCGCATACGAAATAAGGCAGTCCAACCTACACCACGAGACGCCTGCTCCCACCAGAACACTTCCACAGACCACCAGAGGCTTCAAACTGATACCAACACGGTACGGAACCCGCCCATATCCAAGCGTAACACCATGACCAAAAGAAAAAAAAGCCCCCGGTACAGTATATCAGTCCAGTGGAGAGATCGGGCGCCCATAACCCAACGTCACAACAGAATGACAGGGCGGTAGCTGCCCCATAAGCGAGCCTGTCACCATGGCACCTCGCCCGTATACAGTGCAGAAATTTACCTCCCGGGCAGACGGCTACAAAACCACATGTCCAGCACGTACTCCGGAAACGATTCCGACTGGTAGGGACAGGATCCAGTGATAAATGATAAAAACAATAAAACTTACGCAAAAGTGTTGCGTTGTTGGTTTAGTTCTTACAACAACATGCGGAATGGGTTAGTTTCATAAGATCTCAAATGGAGTTACATGTTTATTCATTCATACCCAAGCATCATGTGAAATACAATACTACAGGCAAAGCTATATATGAAACATAGTATTCAGTATGAAAAACTACAATAGAAAAATATGCTTTAGTAAATCAAGACTAGTGTCCCTTAGATACATTAAGATTAAGAATGCAACGTCTCTCTTCTTTTAAAAAGAATAAGTAAATTTATGAAGAACACATTTAATCTAAAGTAATTTGATCAACACCCTAGCGTTATCATTATTGAAAATGTCAGGTCTCGGTAAATTAAAACTCTCCTGGATGGTATTGGCCATCGCTTGTAATCCCTATAAAATGCCTCCACCCCCGCCGTCTCCATGAGGTGCGTTCCCGCTTTCCCGCCTAGCCGTCAGTTCGTCAGCAACGCCGTTCTGCTGCTCAACAACGTCACCAAACGTTAGCCCCTCTAATGGTTGTTCAATGACAGCTAGGTTACGCTGCAAAGGAGTGGTTCTTCTCATCGGTGTGATCGTGTTGCCTCGTGAATATAGGCAATTGAAAAACAGGTTTAATGTCTGCCAAATTGCGCAAATCATCTTCCTCACATAAAGTTTCCTCAATTTTTGAACGTTCTATTTCATTGATAAGTTCTTGTTCTTCTAGTTTTATGTTTAACTCCTTATGTTGTAACTCAAGTTTTTGTCTTTTTCTTTAATTGCGAAATTTTAAGTTCAGACAGTTTTCTCTGTATAGAAATATCCCTTTCACTTTTTGACGAGACTGATGAGCCAGTTTCATATTCTTGTCTCACGCTCCGGCACCAGTCTATAATCATGTTGTTCTTTTCCACAAATTCCATTTGTGACCTTTTAAACGAATCTACTAGTTCATCTTTACCCTGCCCACTTTACGAGCTGATAAGCCTCTCATAGGTAACGGCCAGAACCTCGTATTGTTCTCGTATATCTTTCTGTATGCCAATTAGCGATCGAGGTGTAATTTGACACGTTCTCGCTCACCATAAGTAGCTCTGCAGTTTTGTACTGCTTGGCTTACAGAGCCGAATTCCTAGCTATTTCACGATTTGGCTGTTCACCGTCGATCGCCGCTCTCTTATAACTGCCGTCTTCAGAGACGTCGACGTCACGTATCGAACCAGTTGCCATCGTAATCCAATTAAACACTTAATGCACTTTGCACATTGCAAACTTCAATGTTTAATAACTACCTAAATGTGTGCGGAATCAAATCAATATCGAATTACAAAGAATTTGTATAATATGTATGATATATTTTGTTGTACAGAAATATCTTATTAGATTAAGACATGATTTACTTTTAAAATTATGATTATTTTTATCATAAAATGATAAACGATGTTTTTTAAAAATAGGTATTTGTTGTTTTATAAAAGCAAACTTGTTAAGCACTTCGAATTGATAGAAACACAGTCTGATTATATCATACGGGTGAGGGCAAAAAGGGATCTTTGTCCATAAATAAAGATGTAATATTTGGTATTATTTACATGTTCATAACTCAAAAATATTCCAGATTATTTTACAATGATGAAAAGCATATTTTTGAAAATGGCATTATTGATATGTGCAGTAACCATGACAATTTTATACCATGTGATGGTACTATTGGCTATACTTCAAATGTTAAGGATTTTGTTGAACGCGAGGATTTTATCGCAGATTTATGCAATTTTAATAACGAAATATTAGATTACTTTAATCAAATACGAACTTTTGATTTTAAGGTTATTGCTGAATCGCGCTTCTGATACTAAAATAAATGCAATCTTGTCAAAGAAAACGCGATTGCAAATTAAACACACGGGGTGCAGTAAAGAGGGCTTGTCCAGTCACAAGTTCGCAATGAAGTGCGCAAGTCCGAGCGATTATTTGTGTCTGCCACGCAGCACATGGTTCAATTGCTTGTGGAGATTGATAACAGTAGAAAATCCCTGTCATAAAGTGAATTCTGTATGTTTAACGGTTTAATGGACAGTGCTTTACCAGCTCGACTTCGAACGGATGTAATATGAAAAGGGTTATCTTGTAAGCCGTATTTCTTTGCCATTTTTGTTTGCATTTGAGTTTATACGTGAAAAAGTTTTTCAAGCTCAATGCTAAAAACGGTTCCTTAGCAACATAGATTTAGGAGAGTTGAATGAAATGTGTTATTGCTACATTTCACCATATATCCATAGACCATTGACCATTGTAAATAGTTAACATGTATCCCTTATAAGGCAGCCTTATTATCACCCTCGACCCGAAATCAAAATATCATTACATGAATTGCGACTTAATGTCACGAATCAAAAGTAGTGGATAGATTTATAGTGTTATCAAAAGGCTCACATGTTGGATGTTGCGAGTAAGAGTCCCGCGATGAATTTTTTGTATGGTTTCAATATTATGTTTTTATTTGTCATCGTACTATTTTCTGTGTTGCTCTGTCAATTATGCATAACAAATTTTTCGATTGATAACAATCTAATTTAAAAACATATTCCAAAACACTCCTGATAATTGACGGAATCGAACACGCATCCTTTAGAGTTTAGACTGTATACACCACTGGGCTATGCGGGACGGTAATTTAAGACACTGACCTAAAAATATGCGATATGCTTAGAAAATAACGTTACTGACGTTAATTATATTTCTTTATTATAACATGCAACGGGAATATCGTCATGTCCGGTAACGCTTGATTACAAACGTATCACGTATTGCGTTTCTATGTCTTGTCACGTGACAACATCTGAACCAATAAAAATGACAGATATATACTAAGCAAAAAATATGTCTTTGTTGCGTGCATATATATGCTGTTTTTCATAGCTGTTTTTGCATTGCTGTATTGCATGGCTATTTTGTACAGCTGTATTACATAGCTTTCGCTGTACAGCTTCATTGCATAGCTGCTGTCTATAGTTGTATTACATACTAGTAGCTGTTTGTGTATTGCTGTATTGCACGGCTATTTTGTACAGCTGTATGGCATAGCTGTTTGTGTATTGCTGTATTTCATGGCTATTTTGTACAGCGGTATGACGTAGCTGTTTTGTGTATTGCTGTATTGCATGGCTATTTTGTACAGCTGTATGACATAGCTGTTTGTGTATTGCTGTATTGCATGGCTATTTTGTACAGCTGTATGGCATAGCTGTTTGTGTATTGCTGTATTGCATGGCTATTTTGTACAGCTGTATGACGTAGCTGTTTGTGTATTGCTGTATTGCATGGCTATTTTGTACAGCTGTATGACATAGCTGTTTGTGTATTGCTGTTTTGCATAGCTATTTTGTACAGCTGTATGACATAGCTGTTTGTGTATTGCTGTATTGCATGGCTATTTTGTACAGCTGTATGACATAGCTGTTCGTGTATTGCTGTTTTGCATAGCTATTTTGTACAGCTGTACTATGACATAGCTTCTTGTGTATTGCTGTATTGCATGGCTATTTTGTACAGCTGTATGACATAGCTGTTTGTGTATTGCTGTATTGCAGGGCTATTTTGTACAGCTGTATGGTATAGCTGTTTGTGTATTGCTGTATTGCATGGCTATTTTATACAGCTGTATGACATAGCTGTTTGTGTATTGCTGTTTTACATGGCTATTTTGTACAGCTGTATGACATAGCTGTTTTTGTATTGCTGTATTGCATGGCTATTTTGTACGGCTGTATGGCATAGCTGTTTGTGTATTGCTGTATTACATGGCTATTTTGTACAGCTGTATGACATGGCTATTTTGTACAACTGTATGGCATAGCTGTTTGTGTATTGCTGTATTGCATAGCTATTTTGTACAGCTGTATGCCATAGCTTTTTTTGTATTGCTGTATTGCATAGCTCTTGTCGTATTTATGTGTGACATAGTTGTATTGCATAATTGTTTTCGTTTGGCTGTTCTTGCTTAGCATGTAGTTAATAATTATGTGACCGAGCCACTTGGTACACCATATCTATATCCATCGAAGAGACTGAATTACTAGCTGTGTCATTTTTATTTAATATTTTGATTTTCGATAAAAAAAGGTAAACTATGCCTTTTAAGCTCTATGACGCAAAACCTGTCGACTTTATATGGCCTTGTAAATGTCACACAGAAGAAGGATGGTGAATAAATGGGTACACATATTTACTTGCTCTAATCAGTAGTACAACTCTGATACCGAAGCTAAATTATGTTTGCCATTATGAGATAACACTCGCATTGATATAACCCGTTATAAAGAAAAGTTTGGATTGTTGAAAAGGAAGAAAAAAGGTATGTTTGTACTTTAATTTGGTATAAAAAGTTATATTGGTGTACATCTGAATTAGATACGTATTATGTTGAACTTCAGTTGGAAAGTAATTAAATACAGTAATACCCTATCTGGACGCAGCGTGCTTGTAGTAATAAACGGCATATATGACTTTACTTACAGAAATTCCACATGTGATTAGTTTTTTTCTGATTTATTTGTTACTGTGTTACTCCTTGAACCTTTAAATAAGCAAATAGTTCATATATTACAAATACATTGCTGATACAGATCACATTTTGGCAGTACCATAGGCCCAAGAACGCCTAAAAGTGATATATTTCTGATATTTTTCATATTTTCTTCATATATTTGAATACTGGGAATGTCGCTGCAGGTCCACCATGGATTGAGGGACACTGTTCTGTGACATGTATTGGAAGTCTGCATGAAGGTATCGAGATGTTTGTATTCTTGTTTAACGTTATACTATATGGTTTGATGTAATATCTCAATATTGATTGAACGTGGATTTTTTAAAACAAATAAAGACTTAATGATTAATTGAAATTTGTCGTTGTGAGAACGCAACTTGTTATCATTTATCTATTAGGTCACGAGTTTTATCACTGTTAAAATATTTACACACGAGACATACGTTACAACCATCCGCATTGAAAATATTTTTATTTTTTAAATCTGGCACCTGTCGTTATTCTATTTTAAATTACGTTTTCATATCGCACAGATTATTCTTAGCATTGTTAAATAATTGACAGAAAACGGCTGTTTTTGCGGTATTCTTCATGAATTTATCAAATGTATCCGTTTCAGCGTAGTGAGATACATAACGAAACATCAAAGTCATGTTATGTTGGTCGTTGTACCGGAAGTTCCGTGGAAGAATCGGCAAAATGGTCGCCGTCCTGTGCATCGTCTATATAGCCGCACAGATTGCCTTTCTTAGTACTACAAAAGGTGGCGTAAGCAAGCCGATAACTGCATATTTTATTTGGCATTTTTAAAAGCTACAATTTTTATACAGAATGGTAAATTCAAGTTCACATTGAACACATTAGATAAATATTAAAGTGAACCTCCCATTTCAAGTGTTAAGTTTGTTTTGTTTGTGGTTTCAAGAGTCTTTGACCCATAAATCATACCATTATCTTTTCAGTTCCGCCTTTTTCACAAGGATCATTGTCTACATCAAATGGGGTAATTCATAAATAACTTCATATTTTAAGCTGAACTAGTTTTTACAAGGGGTACATTAATTAATTAATTTTAATGACCAAATATCAAAAGTATACCACGGACCTCTAAGGTCCATGTTTATACGATAAGCAAAAATAAAACTTCATTAGTTGCTCCAATTGTATGAATGAATAGGGAAGATGGGGGTCAAATCATGTTTAACTCAGTTTCGGTTTAGACAGCTCGCGCGTTTTACATACGTGTATTGTTTTGTTAAGACACGTACAAACTTGTTGTATGCAAAATATTCACATATACGGCCTTTATACTGACATGTGGTGTTTCCATACAGACTGGCGAGTCCATGGCGACAAGGCCCATGTCCCCCTCCAAGCGTGTAGACGTTGGGCAGATCATTAATCCGCCCTTCAAGGTTTTGATGTATGGACAACCGAGAGGACACAAGGGTAAGATTGGATGTCATTTAGCTCCGGTGAAGATGTCAGCCTAGTCTTTTAACATATTTACTCTCCTGGCAAGCGCTTTGTTGATAATGCGCATTTTAACCTGATTCAAATAAATTGAGCCTTCAGGAAAAATGATTATTTTTATTTTTAATTTTCTCTGTCATTGGGTGTAAGGGGCGAGGGCAGAACACTAATGCACTCAAACAGCGTTTAATTTCAATCAGAGATTGATATTATGTGGGCCTTTGACCCTTTTCGCTTTACTGAAATCATAAGATGTACCTTTTAAGTACATAAAGTACCTATTGTTTGTAAGATTTATTCACTCCGCCCTGTATAATTTGTTTTCAACATCTGTAATGTTATATGCAACAACTGCCAATATTTCAAAAGTAAATCCTTAAATAACTAAATTGAAGACATTCAGATGGTGAAGATCTATCCTAATGACTATTTTTAAGATATCATGATCTCCCTTTTTAAATTGCATTTCTTATATTTTAGGTTTATTTACGATTGGAATTCCCTCAGCCCAACGTCCGAATACCGATAGAATATATTTGTTCGACACTGTGGACTCAATTATCGATAAAACAACTGAAAGCGAGAAAGAGGAAGTGACGTTGGTTATAATGCTCTGTGATTTAAACTCTACCTATAACACACACATATCGGTAAACGTTTATAACACATATCAACAACACGTCGAAAGTGGTTTTATTCAAATAATTCACACACAAAGGTCAATTTATCCGGACCTTGAACATGTTAAACCAACGTTTAACGATACGAAAGATCGTTTAAAATGGAGGGCGAAACAGAATGTTGATTTTTCTTTCCTTATGCATTATAGTATCAATATATCCGAGTACTATATCCAGCTCGAAGACGATGTAATCGTTGCTTCCGATTTTGTAAATAGCATCAAATCTCATCTTTCGATTTCAACTGCTTGGGCTGTTTTGGAGTTTTCAAGATTGGGTTTTATCGGGAAAATGTTTAAATCTTCTGACTTGGAATATGTAGCATCAAAGTTAATGTTAAGATACGACGAGGCTCCATGTGACCTTCTCCTTAGCCCGATACGAATGGATCTGGGGCAGAAGAAATCAATTCATTCCAAACAAAGCTTATTCCAGCATATTGGGAGATTTTCATCGCTGAAAAACAAGCTGATGCCATCTATTGACAATAAGTTTAAAGATAATGCGAACGTGACTTTTGATTTGTACAACTACCCAGCTGCAGACGACCCAGAAGCATCTTTTCAAACGACATTTGAAACTTACTTAAACTTCACAACAGAATTTGCCTATGACAATAATGCCTCTTCATTCTTCTGGGGCAAAACACCAAAGAAGGGTGACACCTTTACGCTGGTTTTAGCCATGCCACAGAATCTCACGAGGATCGTAGTGTTGACAGGTAAAAAGGAGACCCGGAATGACAACCTTCTGTATACAGATTTAGAATGTTCAACGTTCCAGTTTGGTTCTTCGGAGACGGACGAGTGTGGGACAATGTTTATCAAATTGACTGGCTTGGCTGACGGGGATGCAGACACGCTGGCCACAGGGACAGCAATCCCAAACAACGTTAAGTGCTTGAGGCTTAGAGTAAAACGTAAACTTAGAACTTGGGTTGTAATACGGGAAATCTTGTTGTATACGTAAGAGGATTCCGATTTTGCTTTGTTTTAAGTGCAATTATTTATTTCAAAATCATGAATAAACGATGAAATTGAATTCTGTTTCAAGTTGTTCGTATTTCAATACGTTATTATTTAGGTGCATACTGTAGTGAAACTGCGGAAAGCAAATAGTCCACTATATTAACTCTCTAAAGGTTTGAAGAGTTTAGTTGTTTCGTTGTCGTAAGCCCAATCCATATGGTTTGGCAATGTAGCGAAAAAATACATATTAGATATTAAGGACAAATAAGACAGTCCTGCCGCCAGACGATCGTGCGCTTTGTATCGCAAAGGTCAAACGTAAAGGCACAAATACGACGAGACTCACACAAGACAATGCACATCAATACGAGTATTAAATAAAATGCCATGATAAGTCAAATGGTAAACATACATGACGATAAGGCACTACTTGAAACACTTTAATTACAAAATATAAATCAATAGAATGATTAATTTAATATAATTAAACACGAACGGTAACGTGTTTTCTCTTTCATTAATAACGATTGTACACATGTATTCTGATACTATACTGGAATATGTATAATCAAATTCCAAAAATAGCGACTTAAATTAAATATTGTATTACCAAACACGTGTTGGTAATATTTACTTCTGTCACATATCAACGTTCTTTTATCAAGACAAACACTATCTATAGCTAAACTGGTGCATTTAAAGATATACCTTTTTTGGATGGTTAACATCATGTTGTGTGTGAACATCTTAGCCGAATGTATTCAATGCAGTAAATATTTTGATCAGCATTGTTTCATGTTTGTGTAGTTTACTACATAGCTCAAGACCACAGTTAGCTGCCCCCTGTTGACCGTGTGTGAATACAGAAAAAAGAGTGCTTGTGTTCAAGTATCAATATTTTATTAATGTTGATTGAAAGAGAAGGAACGGGTGGCTCTTTTGCAAAGAGCTTAACATAATTTGACACTGTATGCAAACAAATGATAGTTTTCAGGGCAAAAAATGGAAAAATAATTGCCTGTGGAACTATGTAAATTGGTGGTCTGTAGCCCGTTTCCGTCTTGACCTCAGGGTCATGTTTAACTACTTTGTGAGACAACGCATTGGTCAACCCTATGCTTTATTGAGATTAAATTTTGTGTCTTGGATTGTTCTACAGCAGCCGGTTACTTGTTTTTCAATTGGGTCTGTTTTAAAGTGAAAAGCCAACATATAGTAAAAAAACTCAGGTCTCAGGCCATGACAGTATTCTGGAGATCCTCCCCCTTACATATCGTTATCGGCACTGTATAGAATATCAGTAAGCAGGAAACCATGCAAATATGAAAGCTCGAGAAGAAGTTTATATAAAACATGAAACAGGCGATATATGACACACATTCCATAGATTACGCATCATTTTCAGTACTAGCTTTATTGAAATATCCATACAAAAAGATAATAATAATTAATAATAAATAGATAGTTCACGTCTGCGGAAGTACACTCAGACTAATGCATTATTCTTTAGAATGGTTACTGTTAAGAACATTTTCCGGGCAAACGTCCTCTACAAAAGTACGCGTTTACACAAAACCGTAATACAAATAGTTGGAGTAGATAAAGATCAATGACATGAACATATGTGGTCACCTTGAGTGTGTTTTAATGTTCTGCGATTTATCATTGAGATTATGGACACACTAATACCATTCTTTTAGTGTGCCTTCTAAATGTGTTTATCCTGCATTAAGAGATATCGCTTTCTTAAAAATGCATGTTCTTATCATAATGCGGAAACATTGGGTCATTCGACATTGTTAACATTTTGTGATAAACATTAATTACCTGGTATCGAAACAAATCGTGCTATATCGCAAAACTTTGATAACAAAGAATATGCTCGTGTTTAGGTTCTTCAGGAAAAATAACATTTTTTTTATATTTTAAGAAAGCATTTTCTTTCTGAGGAAACAAAACATTCGTTTATCTTTTAGAATAGAAAGACACGTGTTTCGGAAAAAAGCAGTGCAAAGCCTTTTAAGTTAACTAAACTATGGGGACGTTGAATAATTGACATGTTAAAGGTCGAATAGTTACGTGAAACAAGCATGCCAGAGTTTATTTACCCTTTCGTGTCGCCGAACACACTTTTCTCATCCTCTGCATTGTGTGCTCGTTAATATAGTCTATTTTGTCAAGCTCAGTTTTGTGAATGTTTTGTTAACCATTTATTCCGATAAGCATATGATGTTGCATATCGCAACGCTTTTATAACTTTGTGTTATATGATAGTCTGCTGACATACATGTGGAACGAAACAATTTCGAGAACACATTATGGACATTCGGGTGTCCCCATTAGGCTATCATAATTTGTTTATACACGAGGATTTTCTAATCCTATCACACAATTGAACATTGATATACATGTTAGTCCTTCATGGTAGCTACCCATGCATTGTAATACATAAGCTCAGAGGTGATCTTCATTTGCAAAAGAACATTAATGTTATCACAGATGTATTATAAATACAGTATGCGTAAACAAGATATATCTTTAAAAATAGATAAAACGGCGTTTAAGTAATTATGTTTTTGGTGTGATAAATAGAAATAAAATCTCATAACAGCGCAGCAGAAGTTTATCAAGCATTCCTCCCTTCTCTCTGCATATTGTCCAATTGTAATAAAGAGACACTACATTTGCTACTAAATGAAAAATAACACATTGGCGTCAAGTCGAGATGTATGGAAAAAAATAAACAAAATTGCATATCAACTCTAAACACGTTTATTAGTATACCCGGTTAGAAAATACATGAACGATAAGGCATGCCACTGGTAATTAAGCAAATACATGAACGATAAGGCATGTCACTGGTAATTAAGCAAATACACGAACGATAAGGCATGCCACTGGTAATTAAGCAAATACATGAACGATAAGGCATGCCACTGGTAATTAAGCAAATACACGAACGATAAGGCATGCCACTGGTAATTAAGCAAATACGTAAACGATAAGGCATGCCACTGGTAATTAAGCAAATACATGAACGATAAGGCATGCCACTGGTAATTAAGCAAATACATGAACGATAAGGCATGCCACTGGTAATTAAGCAAATACACGTACGATAAGGCATGCCACTGGTAATTAAGCAAATACACGAACGATAAGCCATGCCACTGGTAATTAAACAAATACGTGAACGATAAGGCATGCCACTGGTAATTAAGCAAATACACGAACGATAAGGCATGCCACTGGTAATTAAGCAAATACACGAACGATAAGGCATGCCACTGGTAATTAAGCAAATACACGAACGATAAGGCATGCCACTGGTAATTAAGCAAATACGTGAACGATAAGGCATGCCACTGGTAATTAAGCAAATACACGAACGATAAGGCATGCCACTGGTAATTAAACAAATACACGAACGATAAGGCATGCCACTGGTAATTAAGCAAATACGTGAACGATAAGGTATGCCACTGGTAATTAAACAAATACACGAACGATAAGGCATGCCACTGGTAATTAAGCAAATACACGAACGATAAGGTATGCCACTGGTAATTAAACAAATACACGAACGATAAGGCATGCCACTGGTAATTAAGCAAATACACGAACGATAAGGCATGCCACTGGTAATTAAGCAAATACACGAACGATAAGGCATGCCACTGGTAATTAAGCAAATACACGAACGATAAGGCATGCCACTGGTAATTAAACAAATACACGAACGATAAGGCATTCCACTAGTAATTAAGCAAATACACGAACGATAAGGCTAAGGCATGTCACTGGTAATTAAGCAAATACGTGAACGATAAGGCATGCCACTGGTAATTAAGCAAATACGTGAACGATAAGGCGTGCCACTGGTAATTAAGCAAATACGTGAACGATAAGGCGTGCCACTGGTAATTAAGCAAATACACGTACGATAAGGCGTGCCACTGGTAATTAAGCAAATACGTGAACGATAAGGCATGCCACTGGTAATTAAGCAAATACGCGTACGATAAGGCATGCCACTGGTAATTAAGCAAATACGTGAACGATAAGGCATGCCACTGGTAATTAAGCAAATACACGAACGATAAGGCATGCCACTGGTAATTAAACAAATACATGAACGATAAGGCATGCCACTAGTTATTAAGCAAATACATGCATAGACTTTGACAGCAAAGTCAAAATGCGCTACGATATGAAAACAAAATCCTCTAGAAAACTGTTTTAATATTGATTTTTATGAATAATGTACCATTACAAACAAATGCAAAAATTCTAGTAGTTTGGACTCTTTCGCGTTGTTAAAACACTCATAAAATAGCAACTCGGCCTGATGGTCTGCGGCTAGCTCGGAAGATAAAGTTCTAATCACAACCATTTTGTCACTCTTCACTTGAAATATGAACCAATCATTTTGTTCAGTACGTGTAATGTACAACATTAGATCCAAAAGCTAGGTCAAAGTCAATATTTTACATGAAGGCTCATATTGAGATAACTACCAGGTTGCAGAATTGATCTAGACATTTGACCACGAGAAGCAGTCAATGACAGCTATAGAAAGGTAGTTGCTCAATGCGAAGAAGCAAACTTACTCGTTTAATGGTATCTACAGGAAGGAAGACATTGGACCACAAGAAGCAGATATAGTAGTTTAATGAAGGCTATTGGGAGACAACCTTGAACCTGAAGAAACAACTACAGTCGGCAATGGAGGGGTGGAAAGGTATGCAATTTATCCGAAAAGGCAGACATTGTCGTTTAAATGAAGTTTTAGGAAGTTAGGAAAGTGCTTTATCGGGAATTGGCTTAAAAATTATATTTCCGACCCGAAGAAGCAGGCTTATACTTGGACCCCTGGAGAAGCAGACAATGCCGTTCAATGGAAGTCATTTAGAAGTAAAATTCTTGTTATGTTGTAAAACTAAATAAAAAATCTAGCTTTGATAGTCGCTGTAATAAATCATTTATCCATTCCTTGATTCTAGATTAATTACTTTGTTTAATTATTCTGTCTCTATGAATCGTGAAATATTTGCTTAAAATGCTTTCGATTTCGCTGTTCATATAGCATGTACCCTATCTTCTTGAGCACAATTATCATCGCCCTAAGGCAGTCCTACAAAATCTGCGATATTGTTATATATTGTTATATGTATAATGTGTTTGTGCGGGGCAGCAATTTATCAAACTATTGGGGCCGCGGCTACGGCCCCGACGCGTCTGTGTATTATTAAAAAACGTATTCTAATTATCAAACATAACATATAAATGTCTAAGTTTATTAAGTTCTCAGAGCTTGTAAATATACACACTTCTTGCATTGGCTATGCTTCTTTAACGTCCAAGGAAAGTAACCGCTGTGAGAAATTTTGGAAATATAGTGTACTGTGATCGTTATCATTGTCGACTAAGCGCTTTGTTTATGCGTTCAACGACACTGATACAATGTTTTCCTAACGAACAAATGGCTTTGACTATTTTTCTTTCTTTTATTCATAATAATTCAATAACGTAAGGACCTTTGGGTAGAAGTACCTGGTATATTGATGCTTTCTATATTAACGCATTGAACGAAGGCTTTACTTCTGTTTTCTTAAATTGACATTTCTGTTCAAAATTAATCGTTTAAAAGGCGGTTGTTTGTTTATTATAAAATTATGCATTCGCAAGTACATGTATCTATTTCTTAAATGATTTACTGTCCTAAAGACTAAGATTCAAACTATTAAGAAGGACTGTTAAGTATGTTTACCATATTTCATTGTGGTTAAAGGCATAGTATGACAGCTGTCTGAAAACTAGCACTTTATGTTGTTTGTCTTCCCTTTTTACACATATTTTTCTTGTGCATTGATGTAGATTTATTGTAAATTTCAGTTTTTACGGTCTTCGACGAAATAAAAGTATAAAACCAATTATAAACATTTTATGAGACCAAGGGCCCCCTTACATAACATCTTATGTATTTGGTCTTTGCTTATATGCTTTTCGGTGTTTATAGGGATATAAAAAGTTTATTTAACTGTTTCAATTAGTGTTGATATTTTCACTGTTTTGACATTTGAGCCCGCTGTCAGATCGACGCGTATCGGTCTTTGACACAATTTCAACGATGTCATTTCCGAAACAACCTCATGTTCGCATTTAATTTCTGGCGCTTTGCCTAAATTTACAATAAATCGTTTATTTGGATCTTAATGAATTTCACATCGTGAACTTTCATATGAAAGTAAATAGTTTACTTGTGTCTATACAGTTCATGAAACATACAGATTTTAATGCTCACTCGTTGTAATAATACTATTACGATCTAACACATAAACACACAATAATCTTCTTTGTTCACGCTTTAATACGTTTTATTATAACTTAGTTTGCTTTTCATTACTGAAACTGGGTTTATGAAACTTTTAAAAAGGTATCTTATGGGTACCAATGCAACGCAAATTTAAGAAGAATAACAAAAAGAAGAATTCGTAATCTGCCAAATACCACCCATACAAGAACTTAAGAAAGAGGAGTCATTTTTATGTTTATAGAGGCTTTTGAGCTCAAGTACATTTAATACAGATATGAGAGAACCATTGGCTAGAGCCTTCGGAAACATATAAAGTCACGTGTTTATCATACATGTTAACATATTCATATTGTCAAATTGCAAAAATTGTTTGTACATTAGGAATACTTTCTAACATTTTATGACCCCGAAGGTTAGCATATTAAAATCGTACTCTCCGTCGGTACGTCCGTGCGGCCCAAAAGCAAGTCCTTCCGTCCGGTCGTTTTTGTGTTTTTGTTTTGGTTTCCGGGCTGGAATCATGTTATGCACGGTACGATTTTGAATTAACCTATCACAGATGTCTGGCAAACAAAGGCGACGTCTCGCGCGCTAGACCCACTCCCCCACACTGAAGGTCAAGATCAATCTTAAGATGTTAATTATTATGGTATGCTGCACACATGCATATAGCGAACAGGCGGTTGTGACCGGGCTTTAACTTTGTCATGCACAAGGAGATAACATGGCACATGTTATTTACGTAAAGAAGACATTTCGTGTAATATACCCACATCCCTACATTAGACCTTAAAATTAATGGAATGCTACATACACGCTTTATACACATATTTTGCCATATTTCTCTCTTGAAAAGGCGAGGGGATATAGTAATGGTAGGCGCGATTCCGTGTGTGTGTGTGTGTGTGTGTGTGTGTGTGCGTGCGTCCGTGCGTGCGTGCGTGCGTGCGTGCGTATGTGTGTGTGTGTGTGTGCGTCCGTCCGGCCCACATTCATTTCTTTGCATCTCCTCTTACATTTCTCATGCGATTTCTACCAAACTATCACAGATTGATGACCATTTTTGAAAGAGTTATTGCCCTTTGCTTATTTTACATTCAAAATTGGTTTCTTCGCAACTCCTCTTACGTTTTTCATGCGGTTTCTACAAAACTTTCACAGATTGATGATCATGAAGTGAAGCAGCGCATATTGTCGGGTTTTCCCGATTCGACCATTTTTGAAAGAGTCATTGCCCTTTGCTTATTTTACATTTAAAATTGGTTTCTTCGCAACTGCTCTTACGTTTTTCATTCGATTTCTACCAAACTTCCACAGATTGATGATCATAAAGTGAAGCAGTGCATATTGTCGGGCTTTTCTGCTTTGGCCATTTTTGAAAGAGTTATTGCCCTTTGCTTATTTTACATTTAAAATTGGTTTCTTCGCAACTCCTCTTACGTTTTTCATGCGATTTCTACCAAACTTTCACAGATTGATTATCATAAAGTGAAGCAGCGCATATTGTCGGGCTTTTAGGATTCGACCATTTTTGAAAGAATTATAGCCCTTTGTTTATTTTACATTTAAAATTGGTTTCTTCGCAACTGCTCTTACGTTTTTCATGTGATTTTTACCAAACTTTCACAGATTGATGATCATAAAGTGAAGCAGCACATATTGTCGGGCTTTCCTGATTTGACCATTTTTGAAAGATTAATGCCCTTTGCTTATTTTACATTTAAAATTGGTTTCTTCGCAACTCTTCTTACGTTTTTCATTCGATTTCTACCAAACTTTCACAGATTGATGATCATAAAGTGAAGCAGCGCATATTGTCGGGCTTTCCCGATTCGACTATTTTTTAAAGAGTTATTGCCCTTTGCTTATTTTACATTTAAAATTGGTTTCTTTGCAACTCCTCGTACGTTTTTCATTCGATTTCTACCAAACTTTCACGGATTAATGACTATATAGTGACGCAGCGCATATTGTCGGGCTTTCGCGATTCGGCCATTTTTGAAAGAGTTAATGCCCTTTTTTACATTTAAAATTGGTTTCTTCGCAACTCCTCGTACGTTTTTCATGCAATTTTTACCAAACTTTCACAGATTGATGATCATAAAGTGAAGCAGCGCATATTGTCGGGCTTTCCTGATTTGACCATTTTTGAAAGAGTTTTTGCCCTTTGCTTATTTTGCATTTAAAATTGGTTTCTTCGCAACTCCTCTTACGTTTATGACTATAAAGTGAAGCAGTGAATATTGTCAGGCTTTTGCAATTTGACCTTTTTTGAAAGAGTTATTGCCCTTTCCTAATTTTACGCATTTCTTATGTTCCTGAGAAACTACCCTTACCATTGATTGGCTTTCGTTACAAAAAATGCCCCATGAGGCGGGGGATATAGCTGTCTGTGACCGCTCTTGTTTTAATAATATAGTTAATTATATATATTTCGGCATGCAATTGAAATGCACCATACAAAGTATAATACTGTATATCTGTATAGGCCGTCGTGTCCGAGCTCTATTTTCATGATGCACCTGAGTATAAACAAATACATCACATGCGGTCAGCATACAAAGTCGATGTGCTCCGCACAAGACCCATGTCACTATCAAATATAAACATACAGTTTAGGTTGTGTTGGTGTAATTCATTACATTCAAACGCCGGAAAATACATTTGCAAGAAGTAAAAACGTCATTGAAATAAGTTCATGAAGTGAAAATAGCATTGCTTCTAGTCAATGAAGTGGAAAGAAAATTTGCAATAAATCCATATTGTAAAAATGGGTAGCAAAAATGCACCAAGTTCTTTGAAATAAATATAAAATAACCGTAAAATACAGGCCGTCAAACAATTGCTTATTTTTTAGAGTAAAACTATTTGGTTACTGGCGTTTTTTAACAGATACGAAATTCAATCACCTTGATACAATGTCAACAAAGTATTAACGAATTTAAACTACGAAGACGATGCAACCGACTGCTCACATGGTTTATCAAGTTTGTATAATAAGCACATTAATGTGAATTTAGTCCTTTGTATTATACATGTCAAGTACTCCTGTGAAAGATTATGTGTTTATAGAATAAACTTCGCTAAATTCTAGCGTTTACACAATTGGACTATATAGGTTATAAAAACTTGGAATGAATATTAATGTTCAGAGGTAAGCGTTTCTGTAAATGAATTGTTCAATTAAATAATGTAACCTAATGTCCTAATGGGGAATGTAGATTAATAGTTCAGTTCTTGTCAACTGGGAGAGGTTTCCTTCCCTTAGGCCACAGAATGTCAATCATGTCTCTGATTACTTTAGTCTTCTGGACATCCGACCTTGCAACAGGCTTCCAAGTCTTGCCCAACTATCAAACAAATTTTCGTGCTTCGTCTTCAAGCCTTTTTTGTAGCGGGCTCATAGTTACAATGCCGTGGCACATTCCCGGTGAAATACAGTAAATCTCTTGCTTTTAAATGATGGTTCTCCTGTAAAAAATATATATCTTGTTTGCCCCTTTCAATTAATACTGTCAATATATTTGTATAACAAGCCTTGTACGACAGCTATTCGGAGAAAATATATTTGTAGTAGCAGCGACCTTGATCTTTATCTCATGGCTCCCAATGTAGGTAATCACATAATCAACCCATACATCATTTCTATTTTAAGTCATTGCGCAAAACCTAGTTTTCTGTAGTTCGTTACAGCGGCCGCGGCCTTGAGACTACTGCCCAAAAACGATTTAAAGGTTTGTTGTCCCATTTGCTTAACAACAAATTTCATCAATATAATTATGTAATTCCTCACTCGAGTTATTAAGCTAGAAACATTTTCCTGTTTGGTAGCATCGACCTCGAACATCTGTTTGACTTGACGCCCTTACGCACGCTCGGCCACACGACGTACCCACATCTTTGGAAAGTTTGACGAATAAAATACATTATATTTAACATATCTATAAATCACTGTCTGCCGTTAATCTGAACCGGGATTTCTAATAGTATGATTGCTGTACCTTAATACTCACACTGTTATTTAATATGATCAGTACATTTGCATAGCGTTATTTATGAAATAAATGCTGTTAAGCAACATTTGGTAGTTTAGTAACGTAATATTTCACGGACAGTGGCAATGTGTTGAGTATGGACAGGGGCATTAGCAACACAGCAGCCGCATAGCCAAATATTGTCAAAATATATAGACGACACAGTTTAAAGACAGAATCGTTAAGATTAAAAAGAGCTCTTTGTAAAACATATAGCACATTAAACGTATACCAGAATGCTGAATGTACAGGTATTTCAAAATCAGTTCTTTGTACTGTTGATTGTTTTTAATTTAATTACGTCTGCATGCTCATCAAAACAAGTGTTGATTACCCTTATGACATCCTATTGTATGCATTTGTCAACATTTGTTTAGAATGTTTTAGGGTTTTTTTCTAGAATAAACAATATATGTATAGGATTTGAGAGAAAGTTTCCGGTGATTTGATTATACGGGAACATTTTTTGTTTGTATATAAAGTGGGGGCTTTAATAAAGTTGTGATATCTTTAAATGGCTGAAAAAATGCTAGAACATTTCTAAAACGTTCGGGTATGATTATATCTTTGGGTGAGAATTAGTATTTCAATCCTCTTTTTGAATTATTCTGAAATTATTATTAGATATAAGTATTGAACGTTTATTATTTCACTATGATAAAATTCTGTTGACATTCAAAAATATCAATGAAGTACTTCGAACTTTACTGATTATTCCAGGTAGTACTAAAATAACTTTTAAGAAACATGAGGTTAATGGTATTTTGTAGAATAAAGTTTGTTGCTTATTTCTCTTTCTCTGCTTTCTCTGATGTTCGTAAAAAACACATAATAAATAAAGAAATGATAACATCTATATTCGCCTCTTCCTCAACAGGAAGATGGACTCGCCCTTGCATAAGTGGCTCGTGCTCCTATCGGCAGTGATGGTGATGTCGGTTGATATCTCATTAACCCACAACACCGGCCAGATCTTCGTTGCCGTCATGGATAGGTTCAACAGCAACAGGGCTCAGACAGCCGTTATACAGTCAACGCTCATCGCTGTCCTCTTTGCAACAGGTTGGCTCAGTAATTCTGAATACAGGCAGCGAACACATACTGGCCCATTCCCACACGTTAATTGAAACGCACTAAGCTTTTATCAAGAAATGCATTCGAGTACCATTCAAACTTGTCGTTTTCTACGGGACCTTGCAATATAAAGCCCCGTTCTAATAATTAGTGAACATCTGGCGCCTAATTTATCTTAATGGTAGTTCGTACTTATTAAATAACTAAGTGCTGGATAATAATTTAAATACGCTTCCTATCTGGGTCAGCAGGTATCAAATACAACAAAAAAGAGTAATATTACAGTTCTGCATATCGATTTTAGGTTTTTAATTCTGTTTTGGTACTTATGTGGTCAAGGTTATATTTTACTTTGGTTTTAATAAGCAATCAAAGATTTTAGTGGGGTAAGTTCAGGGGGCAATATAATGCTGGCCATAATATAAAATTAATAGTGTAAAATTGTTTCTACGTCTTTGCTTCTCGTGACTACTCATGGAGTTACTAATTGTTAGAATTTGACTATCGGTTGTCAAATACACGGTATAATTGTTCAGTCCAGAGTTTTTGCCCTCCAAACTTATCAGTTTGATAAAGGTTACCAAGGGTCAGTGTTTATTAACACCTATGTGATCATCGGCGTAGCTCCAATAGGCACGGTAGGCCCGGGCCTACACATCGTTTCCAAAAATGAAAAATACAAAACGTCCAAATCTGCTATAAAAACTGAAAGGTAAGGGGGTGACAGATTATGCCTACTTGACATTCAAGTTAACACTCGAGGTTGACTAAGTTTGTTTTTTCAAAAAAGTTTAGTGCCTTATTTTGAAGACAGTCGAACCGTTTAACAAATCGATTCGATAATAATTTTACAGCAACCTGCAATCGCATGATTTTAATGAGCGTGTGTTTAACTCGGTTTTGTTTACGAATATAAGTTGCGAAGCGGGAGTATATTTTGAATGTCATTCAACATGTATTCCCCTTACTCCGACCCTGGAGATTCCGATGGATCGTGGAATGATGACTTCAAACTCAGACCTTTATCACAGAAGTGGAAGTTGGTCAGTGATTTCAAATTTCCATCGAGGTACGTGTGGCTGACAAATGTTTAAATGGAAAAGTTTCGGAAATTTCGGACAAAAATAATAAAACAAATTGTAGTAAGGAATTACATTATAACCTTAATATTTTATAGTTTGCATTATCCTGCTGTATGGATATATTATGTTCGTAGTTACTTTTTAGTTTAATAAACTTACACCCATTTATGTAAACAATAACGCTACACTACAGTTCTACAGCTCATTAATAATCAATCCCTCCTTTCCTTTTATCACAATGGCCTATTCACCTTTTCATCCGTCAAGAAAAATGTATAAATATATACTGCTTAGTACTATGTTTTACTGTTACTTTGCCCTTCCGTTCGTCCGTCAGATCGTCCGTTCGTTCACCCATATATCCAATTATGCATACGTCTGTACACACGTAAATGGGCTATGGTCAGGGATAGGATTTTAGGGTTTCATTTAATTGTTCAGTCTGTCATTGTTGGATAAAACCATACAACTGGATTGTGGGGTTAAAAAATATTGTGGGATTAAAAAGATAAAAATACAAGAACCCAGAATATATGTCTCGTCTCGTAAGAACGACCGTCCTAACACAATCCGTCCGTTCATCCTTCCATCGACCCATTAGTATATCCATCCAATTGTCCTTCCGCCCATCTCTCCGTTCCTGTCGTGATTTCATTCCTCCCACCATCCCCTCTTCCATCCACCCGTACGCAAACCAATCTACCCAACAGTCCGTCTTTACTCCGTCCATTAATCTGTCAATACATGCCCGTTAATACAATATCAAAAGATTTACAGTTATTTTGTCTATATTCTTTGGTGGCATATTACTGCCGTAAGATAACCTGATAGTGTTTGCGAATTGTTTCGTGTTAACCATTTAACTTTCGCGTTAATTATCTAGCTATCTAGTTACTATTCGCAATACTTTCAGTTTGGTAAAATAGATATCATAAGACTAAAACGCCTTTAGAAGCCAGCTGCTGTTTCAACGCATCTATCTCGCTAAAAAGACGCTTCTCATCTCCATGGGCCCTTTTCTCTTCAACTTGCCGTCGTAAAATGTCCCTCTCTTTCAGCAGTTCGTCGAAGTCAAATTCGTTCGATTTCCTTGTCGATTTTGCTCTTGGAGTAAGTTCTAGCAATTCCCGAGACAATAGCTCACCCTTTTCCTCTAGGTCGCGGATGGAACCCTCAACATCCACCGCGTTCTTCAATCTCGCACCACCAGACGCCATTTTTCAAATTTAATATCTTATATCTACAAATTTAATATCTTAACCGCTCGGCTGGGGGCGCGCTTAACAATGATTTAAGCGCTAAAAACAACGCCACCTATCAGAGAATTATGGGAAATGTGTGACGTCAGAGAGCGCTTAATAAATGTCTAAATACTTAAAACAGGCTTGGAAGGAATGACGAAATTCTTGCAAATTATCTTGCAAATGTTCAATCAAACGCAAATTACACTTCGTCGGATATTCAAAACGCACTGTTGGGTATCTGCGCCGATCAAGTTGTCAGTACAATTATATCTGACTGTAAACTGTCTGGTTTCTTCTCTATTATGGCTGATGAGGCAACTGACTGTTTAACAAAGGAACAACTTTCTGTTTGATTTCGTTTTGTTTCAAAGGTAGAAGAGAAGCATGTCGTTCGTGAACAGTTTTTAGGGTTTGTCACTTGCACTTGTCAATAAAGGGAGTATATTTGGCACAATGCATACTCGAATATCTGCAAGGCTCTGGCTTAGATATTTTGGACATTCGGGGCCATTGTTATGATGGCGCAGAAGCATGGTGGACAAGTGCTATTGTGTTCAAGCACTCATCCGGATTACCACTCACTAACTACACCCATTGCAAGTCGCATTGCCAAAAGCTGTCATTGGTTCATAGCTCCAAACTTCTATGCGTCAGAACCATGATGTCTACAGTGCAATGCCTTTGCGTTTGACTATTCTGCAAAACGCCTCACAGCATTTGCAGATGAATTGGCAAAAGACGTTGTTACAAAGCAAGCGATGGAAGGCCGACAAAAGTTGAAGACCTTGTGTGAAACAAGGTGGACGAGCAGGGCAGATGCGCTTCGTACATTCAAGAATGCCTACCGCGTTGTCTTCCATGCCCTTTATCAGGAAGCTGTGACCTTAGCTGACGAGTACCAGGTACATACTACATGTATTTGCATGTTGATTGCATGTGGTTGCCGATAAATATATGTATTGATCCATTGGTGCATATAGCAAAGCTTCTTAACGCAATAATTAACAATTCAACGGAACACAAATGATAAAAACGTATTTGTAACAGTCGTGAAAATGCATCGTGTTTTTGCCAGACTGCAGACTGATAATTTAAAAAAATGTGCTAGCTGCTTTGATATTTCGATATACATTTAATGAGATCCGTATTTAGATATACGCGGTAAACTTCTATTAGGTACTTTGCATTCTTTTACCGAATGGTTTAATCGATTCGGCCATTAACGATATCGATCGAATGTTATATTTTTGTTTTACCTATATTTACCCAACAGTGCCACGACAAGCAACCAGACAGAGAAACAGGGCGAACTATGGTGTACAGGACCCGAGTCGGTATTGGAAGGTTTCCGTCTTCTACGTTTTTGTTGACCACCGGCTTCAAGAAATGGATACTCGTATCCTGAAGAATGAAGAGCGCTTCCAGGCTCAATGGTTAATTCCGACCAAATTTGAAGGTTTCCAGCCGGCCAATGTGGACAGGATCTACGAGGCCTATGAACCAGACCTACCCAAGACTCAGCAAGAGTTCAGCGATGAAGGAAGGAGGTGGATTCTGCGATAGCAGGTGAATGTTGCTTTTGACACTGCTGGCGACACTCAACAAGACATCGGAGGCAGCTTATCCCTGCACATACATTACACTGCAGATACTGCTGACCATGCCTGCCACATCCGCCTCATGTTAGCGCTCCTTCAGTTCCATGAGGCGTATCGAGACATACCTTCGTTCTACAATGACCGGAGAGGCTATTCTCACTTGGCGTCCTCCATATTCATCGCGATGTTGAGATAGACATAAATAAAATCATAAACACTTTTGCTTCAGTCAAATGCGGGAACTTGTATTTCATTTAAAGACCCTCGATTTATCATCGTAAATAAAACCAACTGGACACGCGTGTTTAACCATTACATATTTTCCATTTTGAAGCTTGTTTGACAAATTAGTATCAAAGTTTTGTATTTCAGTTCTGTAACTGTACATCACACGTAAGACAAAAATAAATTTTAGTAAAGTGCATTATGAAGCTATTTTTGATGATTAAAACGGCTCCAGATACACGCCAAATTGCACCATATCGGATCTATAGTTTAAAAAAATCTCGGGGGAGGTCCCCCAAACCCCCAAGTGGGCCTATTCTTCAAAATAATTAGTATCAAAGTTTTGTATTTCAGTTCTGTAATTGTACATCACACGTAAGACAAAAATAAATTTTAGTAAAGTGCATTATGAAGCTATTTTTGATGACTAAAACGGCTCCAGATACACGCCAAATTGCACCATATCGGATCTATAGTTTAAAAAAATCTCGGGGGAGGTCCCCCAAACCCCCAAGTGGGCCTATTCTTCAAAATAATTAGTATCAAAGTTTTGTATTTCAGTTCTGTAATTGTACATCACACGTAAGACAAAAATAAATTTTAGTAAAGTGCATTATGAAGCTATTTTTGATGACTAAAACGGCTCCAGATACACGCCAAATTGCACCATATCGGATCTATCGTTTAAAAAAATCTCGGGGGAGGTCCCCCAAACCCCCCTACCAAGTGGGCCTATACTTCATAATAGGCCCAGCTACGCCCCTGGTGATAATGATCTAAAGCAAAGCAAAGAGTTATAAATACTGACTGCCCAGCTGGTATTAAATTTCTAACCCACATGTTTCTGAGAACCGAGCTGTACATTGTATTTTCACTTGTTTTTGTCGTTCAGAACATTTCAGAACAGATCTAGTATACTTAAATTTTTAAGTGGAAGAATTAATTTTATTGCATTTCTTTAAAACAATAAGACAATCAAAATTTGCATACAACATTGAACACTTCAATGTACATGGAATGATCATTTCAAGGCCAGAGTAGGGGCATTTTTCAATATTCTTTTCTTAAGTTCATTTATCTATTTGTACTTTCTTTGAGACTCATATGCTATAAACATGGATTACTAAAATTTCAAATACATTAAATTTTCATGAAAAGCTATCACACTCTTATTTCAGCTGATACTTTGAAAGTTAACACATTCTTGATTCTTATTATTTTAAGAATGCAAAACAATCGTGAATATGTGCAGTTTAAATGTTTTCTGACAGGATAACATTTTTTATTTCTTTTAAATTACTGCAACATAATAGTGAAAAACAGTTGTAATAAATATTGATATTGATATCGTATGTGAATAAAATTAGCTTCATCATTATGTCTAATGTTCTTTTCAACAAAAACTAATGGCATTTTATTAAAAAAGTCAATGTTATCAATTACCATATAAACGCAAAGTTGCATACTTGGCATAAAAACGCAACATATCGTAATGATTAGATGACATAACTGCTTCATAATGTACTTCATACGGACATACAATACTACGCATTTCAAAATGAAGGTCAAAATCATTTGAGTGTGAAAATGCAAATATGGTCAATATCGACAGCGCTGTTTTGATAAAATCTTCGTTTTGTTTGAAGTCATAACATAAATACAATCACAAAATAGCTAATACACATATCTCCTTTCCCATATTAAAAGTCAAGTCAACCATACAATGTCCCTACTTAAGCGCATCCAGTGCTAAACAACCTGAAATGTTTTATGAGTCTCATGTAAGCCCATTCAGCCGAAGGTATGACCTTTTATGTCAATTTTGTGTTTACCAACATAATGTGTTAATATTCTAGTATCAAACAACCCAATAAACATCTTTCCCCAGGTCGAAGCAGTTGTAAGAAAGCAAATCTGTGTTTCTATAAGTCCACTGAATCACTCAAACCCCATGAGGCCACAATTTCAAATTGTGTCTTGTAGACAAAAAAGGTCTCCAGCGGCCCTCTGCATCCTTATTGTGGTCACAGACAAGCCGACTCATGATCAAACAAACCCGAGACGGGCTCTAAATAGTCAAGCCAGAGCTCATTCAACCTCATTATGGCTACCATCAACCCCTATCTACCATACAGTCACCACAGACAGACTGTTCTCAAATCCACTGTGGTCCAATAAACATTTTGTGCCAAACAAACAATAAGGGGCTCTATAAAGCTCTATATATGAAGTGCCCAATTGACAATAGTTTTGTAATGCAAGTACTTGAGACCATTTAGTGTAAAGAAATCACGTCAATTACATGCCCTGTAAATCTAAATTCTGCTGCAATGAGGTTTATCTAGTGTCAAACATACCACAGTAAGGCTCTTTTACATCCAACTCAGGTAAAACAAAACATAAATGCAGCTACATTTAAGTCCATCATGTGTCAAGCAAACAGCAATGCAGCATAACAATCGGTATTCTTAACTACAGAAGGCTTCTACACGAATCGTTCCGGGGTCTGACGATTCCTTTTATGGATACAGCCAAGCATATCCATAGATAAACAAACTTCAGAGGGTCTAATCATAAGCTAGTCCAGTTCTCTATTATTCAGAGCCAAACAAACGCATGTGTAGCTCTAGTAAAGCCTACTCATGCTACATTGACCACATTTTGGCAACCACAATGCCAATTTAAACCCAAACAAGCTCATGTGCAGCTTTCATTAAGCATTTTCAGTGCCTAATACACCATATCAGTAAGGCTTTTATAGCAAAGCATACTAAGTTCAGACGATTGCTTTGACCTTTGAATTGAAGGTAGGGTTTTAATGGCGACACTTCCTCATTCTATGCTGGTCACTTTTTTTTCAAATTCGACCATCAAAATATGGACTTGACAAAAACGAGACAGACTGACAGACACATACTTAGATTAGAAGGCTGCTGTGACCTTGATCTTGAAGTTAGGGGCACGGATCTTGAAGGTCTGGTGTTGAGCTAATTGTAACTGTATTTTATAATTCTATAAATAATATACTACAGGGAAGGACATTCAGGTGTACAATCCATAATTCATACAGTGCGAGTTTCTCCCTTCTGCCTGCACTGTTCTAGAAGTGGATCAAGATAAATATACCAAGAAGCATTGTATGTAAGATGGAATAACATTTATCCTTTATCTTATCCATTAATATATAACTCTAATAATTTCACAGACATATATCGGTGTTAATACTCCAACTTCTTGGTAAGGTGGGTCATTTTTCTCTGTACATATATGTTTTTGTGTGTAAGTTCAAACAATATCTAGCCTTGCGCTTGTCAATCATATACTTCTGAACATTCTAAAGACTCTTATTTCCATATAAGGCTGTTATGGATAATTGGTTTGAATATGTACATTAGTAAATAATTTGTTAAACTCTCTTTTAAAAGCTATGAATCAATTGAAAATATATTTTCTATACTACAATTATTGTGTTCACATTCTCTTAAAATTGTAGTTGATATGCATAATAGAATAACACACAAGTATAAAAGTTTAGTTGCATCTGAATATAACCTTTTGCTATGATGCCCGTTTTAAGAATATGTATTGAGGTGGGTTGGGTTGTGAGTCGGTTTAGAGTGGTGAGTGAGTGAGTGGATGGGCGGGTGTGTCGGCCAGTTGGATGGATGGGCGGGCAGGCGTGAGAGTGAGCGAGCGAGTGCCATGCCATCATTTATATGTTGTTGTTTTCTTATTATCACATAAAGGAATCATCGCTCAAACCGTTCAGCACCATCAGTGCTTTGATTATACATGCACTTTATTTATGACAAACTCAATGCTAACATAGTGAAATTGGTCAGTACAAGAAACATCTAAGAATACACACAGTAAATAGCCCAGCGGGATGACATGCTAAGTGGTGATTTATTGACTGGTTTAATTTCATGGACTGATAAGCCCTTTACTCAAAATGAGGAGTTTGGGAGGCAATTTCCCTGCACTGTGTTATTATGTATTCAACACTGGCCATATTTACATCAACTAATTTCAACCAGTTCCAAAATGCCCAAACCTGAGTAACAAGTGAATCCTCAGACGAGACGATTGATATTTGTGCCTAATCTGGCTACAGGAAAGACATGGCACAGCCGCCTTGAAGAGATCTTTGATCCTTGAAAAAATAGTTGCTTAATTTCGCCTTGTGTCACTTATTCTCCGTACATAATTATGTTTACATGTAAAATTTATATGTAAACGTATTACAGACGTTCACCTAATTCTGAAAATATTATGATCACTAGAGTGAGTTCCCTTGCAATTGTGTCATATTCTATGAAACAACTTAAACTAAAGAGAAGCGCTCTGTTCAACAGAATACAAACGCCATTTAAAAATACCGGTCACTCTGAGCACTGCTTTGTATATGCGAGAAATATACATATACTCGTGCTTAAGCGGTCAACGCATACCGCCTACGTGTTACCAAAGTCATGACTGGTAAAAACATACTTGATACGTAGTAAAATTCACCATTACTGATTCTTGCAGACGTACGATGTGTCAGACGTTCAGAGAGCTCAACTCCAATGTGACATGTTCGTCTATATCATTTCAGGTTTATTGCATGGTATAGCTGCCCATAAGTATGGCCCTCTAATGGTAGGATTGTGGGGAGGGTTCGTCATGGTGGTCGGCATGATCGCTTCGGTATTCGCTAAATCGGTCACTCATCTGGTGGTCACCTTTGTGGCACCAATAGTTACATCTTCTATAAGCAAATTACTATATATATATTTATATGTAATGGTTAATACTGTATTGTGTCAAATGAAAAGAAACAATATAAAGCCAATATTTGTATATTGTTATAAAGGTATCGGAACCTCTGCGTTGCTCCTGACGGCCATGACAGCGGCTGGCCAACACTGGGAGGGTAATTCTCACAGACCCATCGTTCTTTCCTTGATATCAGCGGGAAGCGGACTCGGAGGGACAATATATCTGTATTTGATAACCACTTTGAAGTACGTCTTGTCCGTGTTAAATATTTTGTTGATGCCATAATATGTAAAGACTTAGTTAAAACATAGTGCAATTATTCATCTCTGTTCATCGGAATGCTTTAACATAATCAATTCTTGACAAAATTAGCACTTCTTAAGCCTGTGTCGGAGTTCAAGTTGACGGTGTTTCACTATAATGTTCATACCTTGAATATAATACGTGCACACGAAGGATTGCTATTCGGATTTTTACATGCAAACATACGTCTTACTGCAAAAATATCGCAACTTATTTAGGGCATATGATATAAAGATGTAAATAATATTAGATTATCACACATGTAGTATTTGATGCGCATCTGCTATAACTCCTTGATTGCTTTACTAATTAAATGCAATATGTTACATTTGACATTAAAGGGAAAACTATGGACTTCCAGGAGTGTTCCTTGTTTGCTGGAATATTTGCCAACACATTTGCTATCGTTCTCCTCTGGAGGCGACCTAACCGGATATTGCAAAGAATTAATACCATCGACGCAATTAAGGACGACACACATAACAACGATGTGATTGATTCTGAGAACACTGAATCAAAACTAAACAATACGAACAATGGCAATAATATTTGGAGTATCACAAAATTTGAATATACTTTGCCATTTGAAAATAGAAAAAGAAGTTTACGCAGCAGCTTAATAAAAGTCGAACAAAACAGTACAGTTAACAAGATGCCAATGTCACAAAGCGACAGTGACGGGATAACTGTTTGTGAAAGTCTCAAACATCTTGTTCGGAGTAAAGTCTTTATGGCATATAATGCTGGGTTATGTTTTTCATACCCGGCTTTATTTATATACATGATATTTGTTGTTGATATATTTACTGACAAAGGGTTGTCTGAAAGTAATGCAACTCTAGGACTCACCCTCTCCAACATCATAAGCTCTATTGCAAGACTCTCTGCTGGTTTCCTTTTAAAGATTCCAATGATTAAACCGCTTGGATTGCCAATGGTTGCAAATGTCGCCGGCATTTTTGGAATGCTTACAGCAATCTACTCCGAATCTCTGGAGTTATCTATCGTATCTCTCTGTGCCATTGGTCTTAGCATTGGTTTAATGGATACTGCCTGGAGCGTTACGACAGTTGATCTGGTAGGAGTGAAACATCTTCCAAATGCGATAGGGTTGTCGTTCGTATCAAATGCACCTGGAAATATCATTGCAGGACCTATCAGCGGTATGTATTACCCTTCCTTTTGCAATCCAAACAACACGTCTGCGAGTGTATTTGTAGTGTTATCAATTTATCTTTAGTTTATATGCACTTTTACTATGTAGTCATTTAACATTATTCTGATACGATTCCAATACGGTTATATATTTTGACTCGTTCACAGCTGAGAAAACCATATTAAACGTGCCGTAAGCCAGCCAAATATGGTTTTCCTGGCTTTGTACAAGTCCAAATATATATCCCTGCTGTACAAGCTAGTGTTAAAAATCGTGTATATACTTTGCCTTCAATACTTTAATGTCAGATTATTTTCTATAAGAGTATTTCGTTTTTTTTTTTGTTCAATTATATAGCATTCTGGCAACATTTTGACGTTTTGTGTGTTGCAGACGATTTATGTCACTCCGTCTCTGTCTGTCTAGCTTTTCATTCGGAATTATTTTCACGCCGTTCGTCTTTATCGCTGGTTTAACATGTGACGCTTAAATCGTACACTTTGATATTTGTACGAACATGTAATGAAATGTATTGTACGGTTAAGTGTTGCAAAGGAGACCCTACAAAAAGACGTATGAACTAAATATCCATATAATATATTAGCATTTTAATACGCTTTTGTTGCAGGTTACATTCGAGACCAGACAAAGACGTATACGGTGCCTCTGTACTGCTCAGCAGCGTCAATATTTCTTGGATTGTTCATGTATATTCTCGCTCAAATATGGAAGTCGGCTGAGGAAAAAAAACAATATTCCTCACCTATCCAACAGTCTACACGAATGTGAAACCTTAAAGCCTTCACTGCGACAATTACAGTCTAAGAGTTAATGTAGTCCCATATTAGTTTGATGCAGTATACTTACGTAATGTTTAAGTAAAATAAAGCAAACTGTAGTAGAAAGTTGGCTACTAACTTGAAAACGATGTTGATTAAACTTTTGAAACATATATTGAAAAATAAAATCGACACTAAAATACTAATAACAATTAAACTAAGAAGAGGATTAACTCTGTCCGACTTACAGAAGCATTGCATTCTTGCATTGCGTGTAAACGTCGGACATTCGAGCACCCGTTACACGTGATTTGTATATATTGTGGTATATTTGGAATTGTTCATCCTTTTAATCATGATTCAGAACTGCTTTCGATCAAGTAAATGTTTAAGTTCTTTCTCGGTAATTCAAATGTGAAAGATAACGCAAACTATTTCATACCTATATAACATATCATGTAACTCTAAACAACATATCGAGAGGAACTCTATACGTCATGCTGTCGTTCAATTCATTTCAAGATATTACGGTTATACGCCTAGGAGGTTGTTGGCGCCTCGTGAAATCCGAATCTGCAAATGATCACCACACACATACCAACGTTACTTCGTACTCTATTAAATTTTTGCATCCTTTCAATCCATTTCAATACATATTTTTATTTCAAATGTCTTTGTGAATACTTTATATATAATGTTGAATAAAATGTGTTTGAATATAGCAAACCTCGTTGCAGATTTCAGCTTTCAGCTTTCCCACACCCTCGTCCCTCTTATCGCCTGGTCTTGTACCCATTTGATATGGTGAGGAGTCAACTGTCATTATTTTTTTTTAATGACATATTATGTCGACATCATTTGACCATGCTAATGTTATACATACAATAGCATCTAGCCGTTGGAAAGCCAGAAAACGATCCGGAAGCAGAAACAGAAGCGAAACCAATAACAAGGTGGTTTATGAATCAATGTAAGGGCACGAAGTTGAATGAGTTATATCTCATCAAGGGTATATTTGATTTATGTAAGATACAATAGTCATTCTGTCTTAGCTCTTCAGGTCTGGAGTAGGGTATGCAATGCTAATGTTTTCTGAACTTATTGTGTGTAACAAAACCATGATTTATTGGCTAAATGAAACCTCAATCATGTGAACTCCGACAGTGTTAAAGGGGTATATTTAGTGTCCAGGTAGTGTCCATGTAGTTTTAAAAAAATACGATCATAAAGTGAATAGATTTACACTCATCCCGCTGTTTGTTAAACCATTTGGCCCATCTCACCTCTTAATGAAGTACGTCTCCAAGTAATCACTACGTATAAACATATTCAGTTTTCATATGCAATTGTGACAGTCTCACTGACATGGAATATGGAAGAACCCGATTTTTACTGCACACCCTAAGACTAGAGTAGTGATTTGGTTTTAATAAAAGTAGGATGTCTCTGCTTCTATATTTTACAGTGTCAGCTTAGACGACAATAAGATAATAAGATAACAAACAGAATATAAGTTGGCAAGATAGCAAGTACATGTACACCATAAGCTCGAGTGAGCTTTTGAACAGACTATAATTTAACATACAGAATAAGGTTTTAACAAATGTTTGAAAACTGCAATGGCAAATATGCGATGCTGAAAATAATCTGATAATTCGAAATTAGAGTACACGACAATTTCATTGATGGAATTGATGATAATAAGAACAGTGTAAAAACAGTGTAGTAGCACTGCTATGTGATATTCTTCTTAAATATATAATAGTAGCGTGAATGATAGGTGCCAAGCTAAGGTGTCAATTAAAACACTTAAATAAGTTAGTTTAACCGCAAAAGAGTAACAATATAATGATTTAAATTTGTTGTAGTGCACAAGGTTGGCAGCTATCACAGTTATAAAGTTGATATTGCATATATTGTGACATATCACAAATTGATTGATATATATGTGCAACATACATAAAATACTAATTATGACAGAAGCACAGAACTTCTAAAAAGTCAAACCAGAAAAGCACCAATTGACTCCAAGTTTCAGCTAAACATTAACAACAGTATCAACAACAACAATAATGAGAAGCATAAGGTCAAAGCATTTGAATCATCCAATAATAAGCAACTAGCTACAAACAACTACACACAAGAGGATACACAAATTATCGCTTTACAAAGACATTTTAGCATACAAACATAAACACACAGACACAAATAGTAATAAAACACACAGAGCAAGCACAAGTATGCATTAATACTTCACCGGTGCTAAACTAAACTAAACTCAACCGACTAAACATACTCACAAGCATTGCACTTGCAGTCCTTTCCACTCCGAGATTAGGATTCTAAATTGGTTGACGCTAGAGCAGGTCTTGGAGTGGGCTGGCCGTGAATTCAAGAACACCGGTGTAGCATATTGCCGTATGCGGTTGGTATATATATTTGAATATCTAAAGTTTGTATGTGTTGATATTTTGACAACAGTGTCAGTGATATCAGTGGATCAATACTGTTTACAATTCTAATATTTTCTAGAGCCATAGTCTGCATTGTGTATTATTTATAAGTTAAATTTGACAAGTATTGCAGTGTGGTTGAATAAATAAGCATCATATACAAATCTGATAATTATCTCATGCATCTTCTTCATTATCTTAGTGTTTTTCAACGTACACAAATGCCCAGCTAATAAACAAAAGATATTTTTTTGACAAAAGTATACAAAAGTATACAATAAAGTAAGTCTATTTCATCTTTTAGATTGTGACCTTTTCTTTTCCTTACTAATATTAATACTGATATGATTATCGAACTTGCAGTCAATGTCCACTCCCAACATTTTGACAACTTAATCACAAGATGTTTGCTTCAATGACTGAAAAATAGAGATCTGCTGGCAGTTTTCTTGCCCACAGAAATAGCCTGGAAATTGTCAGCGTTGGTCTGCATACAGTCATATTGGAACCAGTCAATAACGACGCTGCTTTCATTGTGTAGCACCTTCATACGTTCGCCAAACTGAGGAGGAGAGGATGGAATGATATGTTGTCATCATCTGCATAGTTGTATAGGAAGCCCCGCTGGATAAAATCGAAAAATAATCACCAATAAAACAAGCAGTGGCCCTAAGATAGATCCTTTACGAACACTGTTTTGAATGTCTGCTTATGAACTAACAATACTACCTACATTAATTTGTTGATTTTGACAGACAATTGAGACTCAGCAATTTGGTTCAGCTGTCAGAAAGTTCAAATGCAGCCAGTTTTTGAAGTACAAATGAGATAGGCAGTCGGCCAAATGCTTTAGACAAGCAAATGCGGATGGCAGCAACATTTTCATTTTCTAACACAAATTAAGTTTCCAGACCACAAGGAGTCTCATCAATGTAGTTTGGCAACCAAAAATCAAATTAGAAAAATCTTACTAAAAAACAGACATTTGTTTATATTTATTTAGTAACCTTTTTGAAGTTCTCAGGACTTATTGATGTATTTCAAAAATTTAACAGTTATCTTATCTGCCCCAATTGCCATCTTCAAGTTTAATGTTATTATTATTGTTGAAATATTGTTGAAATGATGTTCTCATCTGTATATTTAAAATCAAGGTGTGTAAAACCTATAGCACTAATCATGTCTTGAAATTTAGATAAGTTTGCAACAATTGTAAAAAATCATTAAAAAATCTATGTAACACTATTTTTATCGGGTTAAATATTTTTTTATCATTTATGCGTAAATAAATGTTTGTTTACGATTTCCGAACTAACTTTATTTTTAGACCAACCCAATACCGCCTTAATAAATATATGTTTTCCTTTTTCGGCTTTTTACAATACCAGCGACGATAATACTGTGTTGTTCTACAGCATTAATAGATCTATAGTTTTCGGTAACATAAAAAAATACTAAGAAAAAATTTGGTTTGTTATTTCCTAAAAAACATTTCATTAACTTCCGCCGACCTATCTCTGAAAGTACATGTTCATTGGGGTTTTTTGTCACACAATTTATAAAGAATCTTGCTGACCTATTATAATCCCAGTTGTTTTTTGTTTCGATATATTAGATACTTGTGATAATACATTTTCTTCTGTAATATAGCCTTACGTAGGGATCTATTCATAACAGGTAGTTGTTGTTTTTTGCCTATACGATGTATATATTTTGCTTGTGCATTTGTTTCTTATGAATGTCA